>NC_134126.1:24406874-25656874 GCF_040939455.1 Microcebus murinus | reverse complement strand
TGGGATGTACAAAGGCAATACTATTTTATTTATACATGTATACAGTGGGAGCTGTATACAAATATATGTGTGCATGTATGTAGAAATACAAATTTAATCTTTATGCATGCATACGTTTTTCCTTCTCTACAATGAAAAGCCAAAAAATAAAAAATAAAAAATAAAAACACTATTTCTTATGTTTACGGCACACCTTATACCACCGAATCATCTTTATTCATTTAACAATCACCTGAGTGAAGATGGGAGTTGCGCTTGGTGCTAGGAAAGCAAGAAAAATAAAACATGATTCCTGTTCTCAAGCAACTCAATTCCAACTGGAGAATGGAGAAAACTCAAGCTGCCCTTAAGACAAACTGTCTCTGTGCAACATATGCAGTAATCTCTAAATTGCATTCAACTTGCCAAGTGTTTATTGAGCACCTATTATGTGCCAGTCACTGTGCTTAGCGTTGGAGTTACAAAAAGGATTAAGACACAGCCCCTTCCCTCCAAGAGATTATATACATAAAGTGTGCATAAAGTGGGCAGGTGGCAGGCAGGAGGGAGGGATGAACTTAAACTGCAATGTGAAAGAGGAGAAGGGGAGGGTTGAAGGCACAGGAAAGCCCCACATAATGATATTAAACTTGGTTTTTGAAGGAGAAATAAGAATGTCCAGGGGAAAATTATTAATGAAATATTTCATGTGGAGAGAATAGGATATGAAATAACATAGTGATACTATTTTATATATTCTTTGTTTAGGGAACTTCAGATCTTATTCCTTGTTGCTAGAGTGAAAATAATGTGTGACTACAGCAAGGAGCAAAGGAAAAGGAAAGAAAGGAAAAGGGAAAATGGAATAAGTGGAGAAAAGGCTGGAGAAGTAAGGAGGGAGGAAGCCACGCTGTCCTGCTCATAAATAGGCTACTTACTCTGCGGGGTTAGGCAGTAGATGAAGAGTATTGACGGTGATGACCTTGGGCAGTCTCTCTCCCTCACCTTCTGGTAGTAAGGAGCTGGAATGTACCCAGGGTGGGAGCTCCAGAGGTCAAATAAGTTAGCCAGGAGTTTGAAAACCAAGTAACTCCAGAAGAGTTAGAAGAATCAACAGTGATTTCCCTGAAGAAGAAACGAGTTAGTTCAATAGCGATGGCTGTCTTCAAATATTTGCAGAATAGCAATTAGACTCATTTCATGCACCTATAGAGCACTGGACTAGGAATAATGAGTGGGAAGCCACAAACACACATATCTGGACTCCATAAAAGGCAGAACTTTCTAACAGTCAGAGCTGCTCAAAGATTAGCTGAGCTATGGTGAAAGTTGCTAAGCATCCTATCGGGAAGTGTTCAAGCGAAGGTGTATCACGCCTGTCAGGGGTGCTGTCGAGGCAATTGCTACATTGAGAATGTAGGTGACACTTCTTTCTCTAAGGCTCCTTCCAAGTCAAAGAGTCCATGACTATGGTCACAAATGCAAATAGACTTAAGGGCCAGGCAGGAAACATCGATGTACAAAGTGCCCACACAGTGAGTCAGAGAGATTGTGTCTAACTATACACACGGCGTAAAATAATGTTCACATTTCTTTAAAAAATAATGCAACCACATATGGGTCTAACAAAACCTGACTGTGGGCTTAATTTGTCCTACTGGTATCCAATCTGTGCTCTCTGCTTTCCGAGACCTGAGGTCTGGGTTCTGGTCTAAGTTCTATGATTCATTAGCTATATTTAATCTCTGATCTTTGGCGAGTCCTCCCATAGAAGATCTGTTTCCTCATCTATTCCACGAGGGGCTTAGATGATCTCTGGGTCTTGCCTTGGCTCTGATTTATCCCCCAACTGCAGGCAAAAGCAGAAACCCAAAGGAAGCAATGCAAGTTTGGTAGGCAGGAAGCGTTATTCTAGTTTGTGTCTTTATTGTTTAAAAGGGTACTGTTTACGTACAGAGCTCTGTGTCAGAATGGAGAATGAGTTCTTTTTGAGTAAGGACTATGTCTCAATCATCTTTCTTGTTCATTTTTTCTGTTTTTGTTATTAGAAATGTACTGAAATGCACAGAGAGTAATCAACCCATGCACTCACCACGAGAATTAGTAAATGGTCACATGTGCACCCTATTACCTTTTTTTATAATAAAACATTAAAGATGTGACTAAAATCTTCTGTGGATGCCTCTGCAGTCCCATTTACCTTCCTCCCTCTCTAGAAGCAGCCACTGTCATGATGTGAGTGTGTGCCCTCCCCTTCAAGTATTTATGTACATCAGAGTATGCATGTATTTGTATGTACCATTTGCATGCATTTGTATGTACCATAAACAACAACACATAGTGTTTTCTTATGCCCTCAAAGCTTACATAAATGGTATCATACTCCACATATCTATACGGACTGCCTAGTAGTTCTCTCACGCAATAGTGCCATCTTAGAGCCCCACCCAAGTTGATATATACAAATTTAATTCATTAATTTTGATTGCTAAAGAGCATTATATCCTATTAAGACACTGCAATTTATTTTCCTCTCTTTAAACTCTTTCCATTTTTTTTGTTTATATGAACAGATTACACTGAACATCCTTATACATGTTTCCTTTGCAGGTGACCACACCTGGAAGTGAAACTGCTGACTCAGCAGGTGTGTACTGTGCCAACTGTGCTAGACATCGCCAATGTGCTCTCCAAGATGTGTGTGCCAACTTCCGCTCCCTTCGGCAGCATGCACGAACTTCAGGGTATTGGGCAGGTGGGAGGGGGGAGGGGGGCGGGTATATACATACATAATGAGTGAGATGTGCACCATCTGGGGGATGGTCATGACGGAGACTCAGACTTGTGGGGGGAGGAGGGGAAATGGGCATTTATTGAAACCTTAAAATCTGTAACCCCATAATATGCCGAAATAAAAAAAAAAAGAATGCACGAACTTCTATTTTTGCAAATCTGGTCAGCGTTTGGTATTTCTCAGGCTTTTAAAAATTCTGCTTAGCTGATGAGTGAGAAACCTCATTGAGGTTTGTAACTGCATTTCCCTGATTAGTGAGTTTGGGCAAATTTCATCTTTATTGGCAATTCTGGCTTTCTATTCTATGAATAACTTGTTTGAATCTTTTGCCTTCTGTTCAATTTCATGATTTATCAATTTTTTTTTTTTTTTTTTTAGAGCTAACACTCTGGAGTTGGTCGGATGACTAGTTATAAACTTGTCACTTAATAGCCATGTGCACTTGGGTGTGTGACTTAATCACTGTGTGGCTCAGTCCTCAATTGTAAAATGGAGATAAAAATAGTATCTCATAGGATTATTATGGTGATTAAGAGAATTACTACATATTAACTGGTTCGAAGAGATCCTGACATATAGTAAGTGTTTAATAAATATTAGCTATTACTATTATCATACAGGTGGGAAAATATTCTTTATATATTCTGGATTTATTCTCTATCTATTTTGTATGTTTCAAAAATCGTCTTTGTCTTTTAGCTCTGTTAACTTTTGTCATGAAGATATTTGAAATTTTAATGCAAATTTATCAATTTTCTTTATGATTTGTGCTTTTTTTCCTATGTAGTTAAACATGCTTTTTTTTTACAGAGTCATAAAGTTGTCCTTTCATATTATATTTTAAAACTATTTATAAAAAATTTAAGCCTTTAATCTACCTGGAATTTATTTTTACTTAGCGGTAACTCAATTTTCTTTCTTTCCAGACAGATGAGTAATCATTTTAATAAGTTCTGATTCGTGAGGCCACCTCCCTCATAAGTCAAATTTTTGTATCCCCCAAGGTCTATTTTTAAGCTCTCAAGTCTGTCTAATTAATATATTTTTAACTCTTTAAAATACCACACTATTTTAATTACGACAGCTTTAAAATATTTCTTATTATTCAGGAGAGTAAGTTCTTTTAATTCCTTCTCATAACTCTCCTGCCTACTCTTGAACATTTAGTCATAGACAGGACTTTTAAAATAAGTTCATCGAATTCCATGGAAAAACAATTTTATTGGGATTTTTATTGGAATTACATTGAATTTATAGATCAATGTGAGGCATAATTTAAAGTGTATGTTCATGATGTTGAGCTTGCATATTCATAACCAAGACTCTTTTTAACCTTGTATAGTTTTATAATTTTCTTTCATAAAAGCATTAAATACCATTTGTTAGATTTTTTTTTCCCTAGGCACTGTGTACATTTGAATGCAATTGTGAATGGGAGCTTTTTAAAATAACATTTTCTATTTTCCAATTACTGTTAAATAAAATCTCACTAATCATTTTTGTATGATGATTTTATTTCTAGCAATCTTCCTGAACTTTTTTTCTAAATGGGTTGCCTGTGAATTCTTTTGCATTTTCTATGCAAACAATGATACCATCTGCAAATAACAATTGTGTCTTTTTCTTTTCAATAATTATATCACTTATTTATTTTTATTGCATTTTTTGAATTGGCTAGAGCTGCCAGTAATTGCTACATAGTAAAGTTTCTTGTCTTCAGTTTAATGTTAATGCTTCTAAAATCTGATCATAAAGTATGGCAGTTTCTATGAGTTTAGGGTAGATGTTCTTTATCAGGTTAAGGAATTACCTTTCTATTGCTAATTTACTGCACATTTCCTTAATTTATGAATGAATATGGACTTTGATAAAAATTTTTTATACATTCATTGGGATGCTTACATATTTCCTTTTGTTATTAATGTATTGAATTATATAAAAATATTTTCTAATGTATACATCTTTATATTCTTGGGATAAACTGTTTTGTCATGATGTACTCTAAGTACAATTCTGGGTTTGCTAATAAATTATAATTTATTCATCTATGCCATGGTGAAACAATACATTATATTTTTTGTACTTTCTGTGCCTATCACATGATAGTTTGCTCTCCTTGTCCATTTGCTGAAAAGAGATTATATCAGATAGTAATGATAAGTTTCTGATTTATGTCAAAATTTCTCTATGAAATTGTGTGGGCTTGGTATCTTGTAGAGAGAAATTTTTTATTACTGATTCAATTAGTTTTGTTATAGATCATTATTTTTCCAATATATGTCTAGGAGAGCCTATTTGTATTGATTTTATTGTACTGTAGTAAGATAAATGTTCTGTATGATATAAATGATCTGGAAGTGTGTGAGACCTTTTGTAAACTAATATGTGATCAATTTTTTTAAATGATACATGTATGTTTAAAAATCATATGTGCCCCCTACTTTTTGGACATAAGAATTAGCTACGTTCCAATATTGTAGATTACATTATGTTATGTTATGGTTCCTGAGAGAGAACAGCTATGTTATTCAAATCTTCTGCATCCTAATCTTCTGCAACTAATGTTGGACTTCTTTTTGATTTATCAGTGTCTACAATGTGTTAAAATATTTACACAAGTATTATATAATTCTAGATTTCTTCTTATAATTCTATCAGAATTTGTTTTATAAATTTATATGTGTATATATACATATGTAAATTCATGATAGTTATAGTTCCAGTTATATTGTCAGTATATAACATTTGATACAGCTTGGGTTCTCTGGGAAACAGACACAAAGATGATGGTTAACATCTAAGATATTAATTAGGCAGGATTATTGGGATCAAGCCCTGTAGAAGGAAGGGAAGAAAAATGGAACTGTGCAGAGGTTGAGATGTGATGCAGTCTCAGGAAGGACCTGAGATGACCCCCATGAGGAGCTCTAGAGCTGGGACAGTCCTTCAGAGCTGCCCCCAGTTAAGGTAAGCGTGCTAGGACTTTCTACCTTATGGCTGATCAATCACTGGACGTGGGCTTCCTGGAAAAGAAGAGTGATTGGGATGAGGCAGTCTTTCTTAGGGATGGTGATCCCCCAGAAGCTCACAGTTGAGGCTGTCTTCCATCAGCACTTCCAGAAGCTTGGGGACTAAGTCCTTCATTCGTGAAGAGGGATCTGGGCAGCACATGACAGTATTCACTACAGGCCACACCTGAAGTTGCCCAGATTTACTTCTTCATAAGGATTCTGGGAATAGCTCTTCTAGCACTCCAAAGGAAAAACATAGAAAAGAAACAACATTGTGATAAACTGCAGTCCCCATTGTTGTTGCTTATGCCAAGGCCATAACAATCCTCATCATCTCCCTTGTCTACCATCCATCATAAATTGCCCTCACCCTTGTCTAGCACTTGCAGTGGTCTTGGAGACTTACCTGGGGATGTGAACCAGATCGTCATCCCTGTGGGGTCTAATTCCCTCCCTGGTCACCGTGACCTTCTCTGACCAGAGTTATTGCATTTGTCCAGTTATTGTCCAAATTTGGCATAGCAGTACTAAGAGACACCGAAATGTATCATCTGGCTGCTAAATATACTCCTGCTGCTCTCATTGTGTAACAGCATCCTGCCTATCTCTGCCAAGATGGTGATTCACTTCCTTACCTCCTAACCCCTGGGCATGAGTTGTCCAAAGTGCCAGATAGGAGCTGTAGCTGGGCCCCATTAAAACCTGGCAGCCTTTCACAGCATCTACTGTCTAGGCCAGACCAATATCCCCAGATAGGGTTCCCAGATATGGAATATGCTGCCTCTGCAACCCCAAGAAGCCTACCAGGCATTCTGATTCCTTCTTCATGCTGAGAATACAAATTTCAATAATTTATTCTTTATTTGAAGAAGAAGAAGGGTGATTCTCATCATGCCATAAACACCATCCATCTATAATTTACAAATCTTCATAAGGTTTATCTCCAACCCTTTGGAGCACACGCTTCTTAACAATCCTCCAATTAGCATCTACTTTTTGCTTATCTGGTTCCATTAGCATGATGTCATCAACACAGCGAACAATTGTGATATTCTGCGTGGATGTCTAGATGGTCTACATCTCTTCATGCCATATTTCAACAAAGGGCAGAGGAGTTTACACAGTCCTGGAGCAAACATGTAATGTATCCTTTTTTCCATTTAAGTAAGTATTAGTAAAAGAAAATTTTTCCATTTCCTCTTTTTCTGATGATAAAGTAGAATATATTTTCCATATCAGTGGAAATATGGCTCTATATCACATATGTGATTCCATGTTAATCTGCTCTAGCAAACATACCACATCTGCCATTGGGTCTAACACTTGGCTGTGTTTGCTGTGGTCCAGTGTAATACATATGTCTAGTTTTTGCAGGATTCACATTGGTGAATTAAATGGAGACCAATGGGACCATCACTCCTATATCCCTTAATGGATTTTAAAGGTGGCACTTCAGCCATTCATACTGGAGACAATGATTTCTTATTTAATCGATTATCTTGAAACAGGTGAAGGGATGAGTTAGTTTCACAGGCTTTCAGTTAACCTTTCCTACTGGAAAGTTCTTATCCTATGTCTATTACAAATATAAATTGGGGTATGCAGAAATGACCATCAGATGGGTTCACAGATATGATGGACCGACTGTGAGCTGGACTTGGCTATTCCAGGTGTCCATTCTAAGGACCACGATGACACTTTGGCATCAATATCAACTTGACCTTGTCTCCAACAGTCCTAACATGTCTGAGTATTTCTCTTTCCCCATGGTGCTGTTACCCAATAAAAAGGCAGTACATCCCTTTGGGAAAAGCCAGAGGTAGGTATTGTCATGTACATTTGCCATAATATTGTAGAGTTCTTCTGAAATGGTTTCTTCTTTAGTCAGTACCTTCCAGGTCTGAAAACTAGATATTGAACAGGGGATTATAGTTTTTATTGGGGAATGATTGCTCTCAGGCTTCTGGTCATGATCCTTGAATTCTTTTGATCTTACAGATAGAATAGCACTCTTGTTGGCTATTGCTATGGTTTGAATGTGTCCCCCAAAGTTCATGTGCTGGAAATTTAATTCCCAATGCAACTGTGTTGAGAGGTGGAACCAATAATAGGTAGAGCCCGTATGAATGGATCAATAACATTATTGCATGAGTGGGATCCTGATAAAAGAATGAGTTCATCCCCCTTCCTCTTCCCTTCCCCTTCTCTCTTTTACGTGTACATGCAGGAGCACCCTTGCCCTTCCGCCTTCCATCATGAGATGATGCAACAGAAAGGCCCTTGCCAGATGGAGGCCCCTTGACCTTGGACTTCCCAGCCTCTAGAGCTGTAAGAAATAAATCTCTGTTCTTTATAAAGTGCCCAGTCTCAGTTAATCTGTTATAGTTGCACAAAACATACTAGGACAGCTGCCGATATATTTTATCCCCAGCGATGCCACATTCCATTAACCATCTCCATAACTTTCTAAAAGTCAGGCCCCCTGGCTTCTCCTTTGATCTGGCCCCCTATTACAGCAATCGTACTCATCTGGTTTCTGAGTATAAAATGCTGCCACTTGACCCATATTGTTTAGAGTTAGGGAATCCTGCATCCTTTGCTATGTGTTAATGAGCTTCTGTAATATTTTCTCCTACCACCAGCCCTGGCTCACAGAAGAAAGCCACTACTGCACTTCAGAGCGATGCTGATTTTTTTTTTTTCTCCACCAGTACCCTACTTATCATTCTGGTCCTGATGTATGAGACATAACCATCTGATAGGGGTTTTTTTGGTCTTACATTAAATATCCACTCTATATTGGCCACGTCTATGGACCTTTTAATTTCTGTTTCCCACTTCTGTAATGACCATTCTGGTTTTTATTCTTCCCTTTATGTGCAGGATCGTTTTCTCCACATTTCTAGAAGCCATCATACCTGCTTATTCACAACTTCTCCTGAGGTCCTGCCCAGCGGGTTAATGTCTGCATCCCTATAATGCACTTCCATATTATTGTCATGCAAATTTATGTTCCTTTTGCTTGATCTGAGAGCCTCAGAATCCAGTCCCAAGTGTACTCTCCCAGCTCCTCTGGCACAGGCTGGAAGTTTCCTGCAGTTCCTTTGGGGCTTAGTCCCTGTCCCCTCCCTAATAGGCCCAAGATCCTTTTGGATAAGTTTTCATCATAACTTAGTATGGCCACGTTGTGTTCTGACTTCACCCTAGCTATGGCCCACTGACCTGGAGAGGAAGTGGGGACAGACCTTGTGGGTCGGGTGGAAGACACCTGTGCTATCTCTGCTTCATCTTCAAGCAAGGAGGAGTGCTAGTTCACAGTAGAGAGAAATAGGCCCCTTCTGAAGACTCGCAAGGTTCAGGATATCTGGGGATTCAAGAGTTTCAGATGCATCAACCTGTCTGCCCCCTCAAGAGTTTCAGATGCATCAACCTGGCTGCCCCCATGTCATATATCTCAGCCAGGGCCATGATCTTGGCATAGCAGACCTGCCAGGGTTAGGATTTGAACCTTCAGAACTTGACCTATATACCCTTATAATTAAGTCCTAGGCCTGGCCCTTACATTTCTCTGCCATCCTGCTGCAGGGGATCAGAACCTCTTTGTATACACCAAAAGTCACACTGGACTTTCAATTGCTAATGAATCATCATTAGCTTTCTGTTATCTTTTTGCAGAGCAGTTAGTGGAACATAACAATAGCCACTAAATTCTTCTTTCCTTATAGTTACAATTTCCCCCTTAATTTCCCAAAATCCAATATATCCCAACAATTAATGTTTCTAACATTAATTCTTTTTATTAGTATTTGTCTGGTGTATCTTTTCCTGACTTTTAAAAGTCCTTCTCAATGCCATTATCTTTTAGAAATGCCTGCATATAGCAGAAATTATTTTTATTTCTAATTTGTCTTTTAATAGATAAATATCATTTATTTAAACTTACTATAATTTCTGACATGTTTGTACTTGTGTCTACCATCCTATTTGACATTCCCTATCTGCCAGGTTTTCTTTTTTATTGGATTGGCCACATTTATTTTTCTTCATTTTTTTTTTGTCCTTCTTTACCTATTTGGAAGTTAAACATTTCATCCCTCCCATTTTTTGGTTTTTATCTTTATAATTTTAATATGCAAAGTTAACCAAATCTAAGACTGATCACTATCTCTATCATACTACTAAACAAGAGGAATGTACAGTGATTTAACTTTGAGTTTTCCCCTATAATCCATGATATTGTTGTGTTACGGTTTGGTTCTACTTTGGTTTTGTACAAATCCCACCCTTAGGTGCATATTTGATTCATGGATTTGTCCTTCTACCACTCTGGCTTTGTTTCCTTTTCATTTCTGGGACTTTGTGACTTTTCCTTCTTCTTGCTTTCAATTTCAGCTATATACTTGAAGAGAATATTTATGTTCTAATTCAGGATTTGGAGCAGAACGAAAGGTTTACCCTTTCTGCTTGGTCCAGCATATTGATTAGAAGTTTCCTCTTATTAATCTTCACTTGTTTTCAATTCTTGAAAGCTATCCAGCACATAGAGGATCCTCTCTGCCAATCCTTCATCCTATAATGGTTTATTGAGCATCTACTGAGGGCTGGCGCTAAACCCCGGAGACAGGAAAATTCCCTTCAGTATGTCTGGAAAATGTTTATTCTGTGGTTGAAAGGGTGATGAGAGGGTGTGCTTTTCCCTGGGGGTTCCTGTAATTATCTCTTTTAGTTAAATGTCCCTGGGGACTAATGCTCTCCAAAGATGAGGTAGACTGGCTAAGAGTTTCCACTCTGTTAGGAATGATGGTAGAGTTCTGATTCAGGAAGAGGCCTCAGGGAAAGCCTGTGCAGTTTAAATTCATCAAGAAATTTAAAATTCATTTCAGCCAAGAAATCCCACCTCATTTTTCACTGACCTTAACCTTTCCCCTCACCTGTAACACATAAGTCTTATAGTAGCATTCTCTCCTCTCTTCTTCTTTCTTCTTCCTCCTTCCTCCTCTCCTCTCCTCTCCTCTCCTCTCCTCTCCTCTCCTCTCCTCTCCTCTCCTCTCCTCTCCTCTCCCCTCCCCTCCCCTCCCCTCCTCTCCTCTCCTCTCCTCCCGTCTCCTCCCTTCCCCTCCCTTCCCCTCCCCTCCCCTCCTCTCCTCTCTCCCCTCCCCTCCCCTTCTCTCTCTCTCTCTCTCTCTCTCTCTCTCTCTCTCTCTCTCTCTCTCTGGCAAAGCTCTAGGAAATAGAGAAGCGGTTACGAAGTGGCCTTGTCAGAGAAGCCTGGGGTCCTGGATGGTCCTCATTAGACCCACTGACCTGACACAGCCTTGAAAGGCTCATCCCTTTAGGACTCAGGTGTGGCACCTCGCACTCCTCAGGGACCTTGATCTGGCAGGAAGTCAGCTCAGGTGCAATCCGACTTTCATTTTCCATGTCTCATTGCTCACAGTGTTTGCCGCTCCTTCCCAGAGGCCTTCCGCCACTGAATGAGAAATGCAGGAAATCAATATGGCCGGAGCAATATTCTAAGCTTTTCTGGGAGGCACGGCAAAGCAATAGAAAAATCAAGGAGAAACAGTCTCCCAAGTTTTCCTCTCTGCTCACCCTCCTCCGGAAGCACTTGACCTCCGTCGGCCTCCCAGAGCTGGCCCTCTGGCTCTCCTGAGCTCCCCGCCAGTCAGGTCCCAGGTGGCCAACACTTCTTGTTAGAGTTCTGCTCCGGCGGAGCAGGTTTTGGAAGCAGCCTCTGAGAGCGTGTTTGCCATCAGCCCTCTGACACTTCTGGCTCCTACACAGAGACCCAGTAATTGGGGCCTCCTGGGTCCTGAGCTACAAGCACTTTTCCACTTACTCTACAAAGATTTTCCTTTTTCTTTTTTACAAAACGCAGGTTTGCAGCCAAACCGCTTCTTTGTCACACCCAAGACAGGCATAAAAAAAAAAAACCTGTCTAATTTTCCTTCTGGTCTTTGGCTCAAAAAGAAAAGTTCTTATTTTTGAGTGGCCCCAGCCCAGTCCTGACAAGCTTTAGGTTTACCAACTTAATCACTCCCTTGTGCCCCATTATTTGAAAAAAGACTATACGTTTAAGACTAGGGAAAGAAATGTCATTGTAACTCTTCTTGCACACTTTGATATTGTGATTAATAATGGTGATGGTGATGATGATGATATAATAGCAATGGAATATTAATTAAATATTAACTATGTGTGTGCCAGGCACTTGCTAAATATGTCACATGCAATATCTAAGTTCATCCTCATGACAACATTATGAAGTAATGGCTCATTGATCTCACCTTTTTACAGATGGGAAACATGAGCCTCAGAGAAGCAAATTATCTTACCAAAAGTCACACAGCTAGTGAATCCAGAAGCTGGAAGTTGAGCCCCATACCATGCATCTGTAACTACCATGTTGTGCTACCATCTGAATATGCAGAAGATATTTCTCTAAGCCAGGCACCATTTAAGTGCCACAGTCAGCAAAATTAGTAAGTAAGACACTGTCATTTCTGGCAAGGAGTTCACACAAAAACAAAACATTGAGCCTTTAGGGTGAGAAGAAGTTAACCAGGCAAAGTTGTCAAAGTGTTTCTGATGGCAGAAGGAGAAGGAGTAAAGACAAGGATCATAAACCAGTAGAGATCATTCTGGTCACCACGAGGAGTTCATTGTCACGTGGCTGGAGATTTGGCTGTGGGGACAGACAGGAGTAACACACGAAACCACCTGGAGTCTGTGAATGTAATCAAGGTGTTAGAGTCATCTTCATTTGTGTCCTATAGAAGAAAGAGCTACAGACAATTCAGGAGTGGATACAATTAAGTTCTGATGTGCTTCTTCTATTCCTGAAACAGGTCCAATTTCTGTGGAAGAGAAGTTCAAAGTCTTACCCCAAGATTGTGAATATACTCGATATAGTCTTCTGGAGATTGGAAGACTATTGATGGTATATTGTCTTTTATGGGGCATTAAATGGCCTTTAGAACAGAGTTCTGGACTGAAAGAAAAATTGGAGGATTTTTCACTCAACAAATTTTTTTAACACTTTGACTGCCATGTGAGTTGTATTTAACTCAGGCTAGTTTTGAGCCCAGGGCCATGTGAAGCAAAACGCTGCAGTTGGTTCATGAAACTCTTACCTGTTGATGTTCTAATTGTTACAATTAATATCAACAATTTAATTCCGAAACCATGGATTGTGTTGCATATAATTCTCCCACAGAAAACAATAAAAAATAAGAAATTAGCAAGGATAGTTTTGTTTTAATAAAACACTGTGGCCCCAAGGGAAAAAAAATTTTTTCTAATATGTCAATGTGTTAAAAATGTGATTACAATGTGTCATACTCAATGACCATTGCTAAGGATACTAAGTCAAATGAGAAAGAAGGCTACCTACCCACCTACCATTCATACAGTTGAAAGCTACTTGGAAGGCTGAAGCATCCCTTGAGCCCAGGAGGTTAAGACCAGCCTGAGCAACATAGACCAAAAAAGACCTCGTCTCTTTAAAAAAAAAATGTTTAATAAGGGATGCAAATATGTAAAAAAACAAATGGGCCACAGTGTGCATACTGTCATATGTTCAATGTTAAGAAGTGAACATAAAATAGTATAGGGAAACAGAGGAGGGGTATAGCAGAAGAACGCAGGGGAGGGGGCTCCATAATAGGTTCTGGTTCTGACTCTGCCACTAATTATTAGACAAAAAGTGTAATTTCTCAGGGCCTCATTTTCCCTATCAGCAAAATGAGAACATTGGATGATACCCAAGTATGCTCTCAGTTTTAGAATTAAGTGATTAAAAATGCAATCGTTGTATGATACCACTGACTTACAAATACTTGATTTGCAAAAATTCAGCACACAGAAATGTAAGCTAAGCATCAGTTTCTTCCCCCAACCCCCATTCCCTCTAGAGCTCGACTTCCTCTAGTATATCTGGGGAAAATATTCTCAAGTGATGTTTTGTAAGTTGAGAGTTTGGGTCTTAAAGTTCTAAGTAGAAGTTTCCTAGTTCCCAACAGTATAACCTAATACTTTTAAGCATAATCTCTGTAGTTTAATAAGTATTGTTGTGACCATGGGAAAAATAACTTAAGCATGGTAAATGACTTCTGTGCTTTAATTTTTTTATCTGTAAAATGGGGATAACAATTTAACCCACTTTTTAGTGTTGCTATGAGCAATAAATCAGTTAATATATGTAAAGTGTTTATGCTAATATCTGGAATATGATAAACATTCAATAAATATCAGTTATATCAATCTACAATGAAGCTCGGTGATTTTTCCATCCTATTTTTTTTTCTTTTAAGGTGTGGGATACTTTCTGCAAATAAGAACTTATGCAATTAAAGTTGGATATTATAAACTCCAGAGCAATCACTAAAAACATTTTTAAAGTGGTATAAATAATAAGTCAAGTGAGAAAGTAAAATAAAATAACATTAAAACTGCTCAATTAACCCAAGAGAAGGCAGAAAAAGAGGTAAAAAGAAATAAAGAACAGATGGAAGAAATAGAAAATAGCTATCAAGGTGGTAGATTCTAATCCAACCATATTAATAATCACATTAAATATGAACATCTGAATGCACCAGTTAAAAAAGACTGTCAGATTGGATTAAAAAGCAAGCCCCAACAGTATGCTTTCCTCAAGAAATCAACTTTAAATATTAAGACATTTACATATTAAAAGTAGAAAGAAAGGAGAAAATATATCATGTATAAACATTAACCAAAAAAAGCTGAAATAGCTTTTTGATATCAAAGAAAATAGACTACAGGAAAAGGAACATATCAGGGTAAAGAGAGACATTACAGAATGGTAAAATAATCAATTTTCCAAGAAGATATAACAATCCTAAACGTTTATGCACATAACATCAGAGTTTCAAAATACATTAGACAAAACCAAATAAAACTGAAGGGAAATATAGAGAAATCCACAATTGTAGTTGGAAACTTTATTACTCCTCTCTCAGTAATTGACAGAACAGGTAGAGAGAAAATCAGTACGAATATAGAAGTCCCGAAAAACATTATTAGCCAATTAGACCTAATTGACATTTATGAAACACTCTACCAACAACAGCAAAATACACTTTCCTTTTTAAGTGCATGTGGAACACTCACCAAGATACATCCTATGCAGGTTCCGAATAAACCTCAACAAATTTAAAAGAGCAGAAATTATAGAAAGTATGTTCTCAGACCATAACAGAATTAACCTACAGATAAATAACATAAATCCAGTTAGAAAAATTCCCAAATATTTGGAAATTAAATAACACAATCCTAAATAACCCGTGGGTCAAAGAGGAAGTCTCAAAAAATGTTTAAATATTTTAAGGTTAATGAAAGTGAACAAACAAAACCTCAATATGTGTGAGATGTAACTAAAAACCGTGATTATATGGAAGTGTATAGCATTAAATGGTTATAATATAACGGATAAAGATCTCAAATCAATAAAATAAGCTTTTACATTAAAAATCTACAAATTGAAGAGCAAACTAAATACAAAGCAAGCAAACAAAATTACATAATAAAAATAAGATCAGAAATCAATGAACTCAAAAGAAGAAAAACTATATGATCATCAATAGATCATCAATAGATGCAGAAAAATCATTTGACAAAATTTAACCTCTGTTTATAATAAAAACTTATGGTAAACTAAAAATAAAAAAGAACTTTCTTAACATGATAAAGTGCACATGGGATGTTCACCAGGCTACAGCTATGTCATAACTAAACGATGAATGACTGAATTGTTTTTCCCATTATCCAAAACAAGACAAGGATGTACTCTTTCTCAACATCATTCTGGAAGTCTTAGCCAGTGCAATAAAGCAAGAAAAAGAGAAAAAAAAATACCCATTTGTATTTACAAATGACATGATTTTCTATGTAGAAAATCCTAAGTCTACAAAAATACTTCTAGAACTAATAAAAGAGCCTAGCAAGGTCACAGAAGACAAAGTTAACAACTGGAATTCAAAGTTAAAAAAAATACTATTTACCATAACAGCAAAAAATACTAAGGTATAAATCTTAAAAATTATGTGTCTGCTCTGTGTGCTAAAAACCACAAAACATTGATGAAAGAAATTAAAATCCTAAATAAATTTAGAGATACACCATGTTAATAGATTTTAACACTCGATATTGCTAAGATATCAATTCTCCCCAATTCAGGGTATAGATTGAACAAAATCCGAAAAGGTGTTTTTGTAAATATTGATGAGGTGATTCTGAAACGTATATGAAAAGGCAAAGAAAACTAGAATAGCCAAAACAAGTTTGAAGAAGAATAATAAAGTCGGAGGACTCACTTTCCCTTATTTTAAGACTTAAAGTTGCAGTAATCAAGACATTGTGGTATTGTGAAAGGATAAATACATAAATCAATGTAATAGAGAGTTATAGGAAATAGACTCACAAATAAAATATAAGTTGATTTTGGATAAAGGGGCAAACGCAATTCAGTGAAATTACCATGTGTTCAATGAATAGTGCCAGAAAAGTCTGATATCCATATGCAAAAAAATTAATAACCTCAGCCTATAGCTCACATCTAATATAAAAATTAACCCTAAATAGATTATAGACATAATTGCAAGATGTAAAACTATAACACTTTTAGAAATAAAACAGGAGAAAAATCTGTGTGAATTTGGATTAGTCAAAGAATTTTAGTTACAGCATCCAAAGCATGATCCCTAAGTGAAAAAGCTTGATAAATTGTAGTTCATCGAAATTAAAAATGTTTGCTTTGCAAATGACAGAGTCACAGACTGGAGAAAATATTTGCAAATCACATTTTTGGCAAAGAGCTTCTAACCAGCATAATATAAAGAACTCTCAAAAGCTAGCAGTAAGAAATCAAGCAACCCAATTTAAAAAGTGGTTAGATGTTATCCTTTGTGCCACATCTGTGTGCAGTATCAGCTGAGCTGGCCTCACTCTGAGGACTAGCTCTTCTGCTGAAAGTGGCTCCTGATTTATAGCTCCTAGCTTCTCCCAGACATGTTGGTGGGAGAGATTAAGCAATTGTTAGAAGGAAGAATTTTTAACCACTAAAAAGAGTTCACAGGATTTCAACAGTTCTCTGATTGCTGTATTTTATTCCCCTTCCTATCCAATGCTTGCTTTTTGAGTCCAGGAAGGAGAAAGCTGGTTATCCTGGATGTTTGGGAAGTTGGTCATTGTGTTGAGGTTACTTCATCCTGTCAGTAACTCTATGGCACAGAGTTATGCCCAACGAGTCTGGCACAGGTTAAAACTCAAAGGAGAAAACTAAATAAGCAGAGATTGTTTTGAACTGCAGAAATTAGAATAGATGGGTTCTTCCCTAAATTGAGAGGACTCTAAACCAGGAAGGAAAATTCCTTTTTCCAACTTATATTAATTTTAAAAACTTCTTCCCTGAAAGCAGCTTAGTCCATATTTTACACTGACACACTTTTCCCTTGTGTGTTAAGGTAGGTTTCCCCTTTCAACTCAATGTACACTGCATGGTCTTACGATGGAATATGATGTTCAGCAGCAAACTTAATAGAAACTGGCCTTCTATTTGTTATTTTCAAAAGGCCTACATGGTACAGTTAGAAAACTCCTACCATACAAAAAAAGTTCCTAAGTATGTTAAATACATCAAGCGTTGTAGGCTTGTCACAAATGATTGCTTTGTTTTCCTAAGTCATCAAAATGTGTATTAATTATCTAGATTGGATAACAGTCTTGCATGTCTATCATGATACAATTTAATATGCCATTCTGCCCAACCTTTCCCCTCCCACCCTCAGAAAAAAAAAAAAAACTAAAAGAGAACCATTTTATGATTAATTGCATACCCTCTGGGGAAACTAATCTTTAAATTTTGACACAGTATATAAGGAAAATCTGGTTGGTGTCTCACAAGTGAGCTGATGCCAGTTTTTATTCTGTTTGTTTAGAATGAAGTTGTGAAAAAACTTTATAAAGACATCTTTGATCACTCCAGTAAAAGGGGAAAAAAAAGTGGTTAAAATATTTAAATCAGGGCCGGGCGCTGTGGCTCACGCCTGTAATCCTAGCTCTTGGGAGGCCGAGGCGGGCGGATTGCTCAAGGTCAGGAGTTCGAAACCAGCCTGAGCAAGAGCCAGACCCCGTCTCTACTATAAAATAGAAAGAAATTAATTGGCCAACTGATATATATATATAAAATTAGCCGGGCATAGTGGTGCATGCCTGTAGTCCCAGCTACTCGGGAGGCTGAGGCAGAAGGATCACTTGAGCCCAGGAGTTTGAGGTTGCTGTGAGCTAGGCTGACGCCACGGCACTCACTCTAGCCTGGACAACAAAGCGAGACTCTGTCTCAAAAAAAAAAAAATATTTAAATCATGTAACCAAAGAAGATATGTGTATGGCAAATAAACGTACAAAAGGATGTTCAACATCATCAATCATAGGAAAATGCAAATTAAAGCTACCATGAGACACTATTACATACCTATTAGAATAATTGCGTTTTTTAAAATGGCAATACTGAGTATTGACAAGGATGTAAACAAACTGCAACCCTAATACATAGCTAGTAGAAAAGCAGACTATTACAGCCTCTTCGGGAAACAGTTTGACAGTTCTTGCAAAGGTGAAAACACACCTACCATATGATCCATCAATCTCACTTCTAGCTATCAACTCAAATGAAATAAAAACTTATGCTCCTACAAAAACATGTACTGTATATGAAAATTTATAGCATATTTTTTTCATATTCATAAAAAATTGGAAACAATCCAGATGCCAATCCTATTCAACCAGAGAATAGATAAACAAACTGCGGTACATTTGCACAACGGAATACCATACAATAATAAGTAGGAACTGACTATTGATTCATAAACAGTGTAGATAAATCTTAAATGCACTTTGCTAAGTGAAAGAAGCTAGACTCAAAATGCTACATGTTGTATAATTCCTTTTATGTGATACTCCTGGAACAGGAAAACTCTAAGGAAGGGAAATAGTACCATGGTTTTCAGGGGTTACATGGTAGGAGAAGCAGTTGTTTAAATTTGGAGGCTGATTCTATATACATCTTCGGTTACATATACATTTGTCAAAACCCATGGAGCTGTTCACAAAACAGAATGAATTTTACTGTATTAGATTTTTTATTTGTTTGTTTTTCAGAAAACTCATCAAGGTGGTAGGGAGGGAGGATGGATTCCAGAGGCTGACAGATAAATTTAATTTATGACAAAAGAATCATTGAAGGAACTACAAAGTACATTCATCAGCACAAGACCAACCCTACAGGAAATGCTCAAAGGGGTCTTAAATCTGGAACTGAAAGGTTGATGCTCACCATCACACACAAAAAAACCCATAAAAATGTAAAATTCACAGGTTTTATAAAACTATCACACAAAGGAGGAAGAGAGGAATCAAATGACAAAATGACAGTGGAGCATTCAGATTCATAAAACAAATATTACTAGAAATAAGGGGAGAGACAGGCAGCAATACAATAATAGTAGGGACTTCAACACCCCACTCACAGCATTAGACAGATTATCTAGTATAAAATCAACAAAGAAACATTGGACTTAAATTAGACTTTAGACCAAATGAACCTAACAGATACTTACAGAACATTCTACCCAACAACTGCAGAATATACGTTCTTTTCATCAGCATATGGAACATTCTCCAAGATAGTATGTTAATCCACAAAAAAATGGCTCAACAAATTAAAAAAAATTGAACTCATATCAAGTATCCTCTCAGACCCAAGTAGAATAAAATTAGAAGTCAATACCAGGGGAAACTTTGGAAACTATACAAATACATGGAAATCAAACAACATACTCCTGAATGATCATTGGGTCAGTGAAGAAATTAAGAGAACAATAAAAAAAATTTTAATGAAAATAGAAACACAACATACCATAACTTGTGGAATAAGCCCAAAGCAGGGCTAAGAGGAAAGTTTATAGTATTAAATGTCTGCATCAAAAGGCAGAAAGATGACAAATTAACAATCTAACAATGCACCTCAAGGAATTAGAAAAGCAAGAACAAACCAAATCCAAAGTTAGCAAAAGAAAAGAAATAGCAAAAATCAGAGCAGATCAACAAATAAAAAGTTTATTCTTTGAAAAGAATTAGATAAAAAAATTAATAAACCACTAGCTAGACTAACCAAGAAAATAAGAGAGAAGATCCAAATAAACAAAATCATAAAGGAAAAAAAGGAGATATTTCAGTTTCAGATATTTCAGAAATACAAAAAATCATCAGAGACTATAATGAAAAATTACACATTCATGAACTAGAAAACCTAGAGATAATGGGTAAATTCCTCTAAACATACAACCTCCCAAGATTGAACCAGGAAGAAATAGAAAATCTGAGCAGACCAATAATGAGTAGCAAGATTGAATCAGTAATAAAAAAAAAATCTCCCAACCAAAAAAAGCTCAGAACTCGATGGATTCACAGCCGAATTCTACCAAATGTACAAAAAAAAAAAAAAACTAATCTTTCCAAAACTGTTTCAAAAAATCAAGGAGGAAGGAATTCTCCCTAACTCATTCTTCAAGGCCAATGTCACCCTGATACCAAAATCAAAGAAGGACAAAAGAAAAAAGAAAAGAAAAGTACAGACCCATATCCCTGATGAATTATAAATGTAAAAATCTTAAAAAAAAAAAATACTAGCACACTGAATCCAACAGCATTGAAAAGAGAATATATTATGATCAAGTAGGTTTTATACCAAGGATGCAAGGATGGTTCAACACACACAAATCAAAAATGTGACATATCACATAAACAGAATTAAGGACAAAAACCATATGGTTATCTCAATAGACACAAAAAAAGCATTTGATAAAATTTAGCATCTCTTCATGATAACAGCCCTCAAAAACTTAGACATAGAAGAAACATCCTCAAAATAATAAAGGCCTTATATGACAAACCCACAGCCGACATCAACCGAATGGGGAAAAGTTGAAAGCATTTCCTCTAAGAACTGGAATGTGACAAAGATGCCCACTTTCACTACTCCTATTCAACATAAGTCTGGAAATTGTTACCAGAGTAATCAGGCAAGAGAAATAAATAAAAGGCACCCAAATTGGAAAAAAATAAATCAAATTATCCCTGTTTGTTGATGGCATAATCTTATATGTGGAAAAAACTTAAGACATAACCAAAAAACCTGTTAGATTTGATAAATGAGTTTAGTGGAATCAAAAGACATGGAATCAATCTAAATGTCCTTCAACAGATGACTGGACAAAGAAAATGTGGTATATATACACAATGGAATACTATTCAGCCATAAAAAGAATGAAATCCTGTCATTGGCAGCAGTATAGATGGAACTGGAAGCCATTATCTTAAGTGAAACAAGCCAGACACAAATAGTCAAATATCTCATGCTCTCACTTATAATTGGGCACTAAAAATTGTGTACACATGGATATACAGAGTAGAATGATAGACAGTGGAGATTTGGATGGATGAGGAGGTGGGAAGGGATGGATGATGAGAAATTATGTAATGGGTACAATGTATGTTACTTAGGTGATGGCTACCCTAAAACCCTGACTTGACCACTACACAATCTACATGTGCCACAAAATTGCACTTGTTCCCCATAAATTTAGACACATTTTTAAAAAAGAAAGAGTGCCAATAATATCAACTCAAGGAAAATGACGCTATGAAAAACCTCACCTATAGGACTAAATCCACCAAAAAAAATGTATCTCAACACTCTGAAAGCCCTTACTTCCATTAATTGTGCTGACTAGAATTCTATAAATAGACATCTATTTGTCAAACATGTATAGTGCCACATGCCAGGCATTCCCCTCTCGGTGTACCTTTATTCAGAGAGATATGCTTTCTCATCTTATAACAGTGATTTCTTTGGCTCAAGAAATGGGAATGATATTTGCAGAGTAGGTTAAAAATGGAGGTGGGGTAGCATTGAACAGGAAAAGCAAAATAATTCTGGAGCTTCAAACACTCTAGAATGCAGCTAAGGCTGTTGAGAGTCGTATGAACATATCGTTTGTCTAGGGACAAAGCAGCAGGAATTGGAAGGAAAAGTGTCTACAAGTGGCACCAAGACAAAGCCAAAATTAATGTTTACATTTCCAAAGTCGTCATTTGAACCAACTCTGAGCTCCAAAGAACCTAGAATGCATGCCATCCTTTTTCAGTATGACCTCCTATTCCCAGGGGAGAACTAGTAGTAGCATAGTCGAAACATTCAGGAATTATCCAACTATGTCTGAAGACCCCTGCAGGCCAGGCTTCCACTGCCACTTCTGCACCATCGCCGTAGCAACAAACACTTCTGTCTGCTTCACACAGTGGGCTTCTGCATAACCGTATGTTTACCAAAAAGAAAAAAAAAAGAATTCTACGGAAAAATAATATATTTCTAGCTATCTATATAAGTAAGTATCATGAGAGATGGATAGACAGATGGATTTATAGATGTAGATGGAAAAGAATTGAGAAAGACAGAGAGAGAGAAGGTTGCTTCTTAATGACTTCCAACGAATGATCCTGCACCCTGGTAGTCACACCTTTGTGTAATTCCTGCCCCGTATGTGGAATGGACCTGGTCTTCGTTATAACAGATAGAACATAGAAAAATTGACAGGCTGTCACTTTCCAGTTTAGGTAATAAAAGACTGTGACTTCCATCTTGCTCGTACTTTCTACAGCTCTTCTCACTTGCTGGCTCTGATGGAAAAGAAGACATGTTGATTAGTAGATGAACCTCCTCTAGAGGCCTTTGTAAAATAATTATACATCATATTAATATTCATATACTGAGTACTAAGCATTGTTCCAAGTGGGTTACATGCATCAGCTCAATCCTTCCCAGACCTTCTGAGATAGTGACTATTCGCTGCATTTTACAGATGAGATGAAGGCACATGGGAGCCAAGGTGGCACACCTAGGAAGTGGCAGAGCAGGAAGTCAGACTCAGTAGTCCAGCTTAGCGCCTACACTCTTAATTACGGCATGACACTGGCTCTCTTTTGTTGGAAGTGAAGGAGCTTGAAGGTCCAGCAAGGATTTCTTCCAAGAACTGGAGCCACTCTGTGTCTGAGATTAAGAAAGATTTCTTAACCATCTTCCCAACGAACCCCTGTCAGAACACCCCCTCTCTCAGCCCCAAGTCCTCCCAGAGGTATATTTCATATCCTGTCCTGTTCAAGAACACTCGGTATGGATTCTAGGGTCGAATGGAATCAATAGTTGTGTAGTGCTGCTGCAAGTATTAAGTTAATGCATATTAAGGTTTAGCACAGCGTAACAGGCACTGAATTAGCTGCAGCTATGATTACTGGACACAGGTTTTATTAGCATCCAACAGCGGTTTTTGTTTTTGTTTTTGTTTTGGTCCTATAAACTAACTTGTATGGTTTATAACACACCTGTTTCTTATTTCTAGATCTAGTGAAAATATATGGGCAGCATCCCATTGTTGAGGACATACCTCTTTCATGACCATAGGTATCTCTGCAAAGTGATAGATGTGTGTTTAATAACAGAAATAACTTGTACTCTACGTCGTTGGGTTCACATGGCCTTTAATAAGCTGGATCACTAAAGGACAAGGTACAACCCTCATCTCACAGTCTTTTATTTTGCTTTTTTAAAAGTACATGTGTGGTTTAGAAGTTCGACAATTTTCTTGATTTTTTTCAGTGTTGAGTGTTGCAGCCCAAATGCCTGAGTTCTCATTTCTCCACCTTAGTCAACCAGGGACGTTGCCTGGGCCAGTCCCTTTCTGTCCATCATTTTCCAGTTTTCTGATGCATGAACCCTTCCTGGAGCTGGGAAGCAGCCTCAAAGAAAGGTTGTGGAGCTTATTACTGTGCGTAAAGTACCTTGCAATCCCTGACTGAAAGAAGCTATAGAAATGCAAAGAAATCAGTGTGATTTTATCAGCAGAGTAAGTTCAGGTCAGAACATCAGGCAGGATTTAAGCTCTATCTCTTGCTTCCTTTGCTATTGTAGATTAAAGTCAGCCCATTTAATGTTCCTAAAAATGTAATATTTTTTTCTGGGGATAGCTAGACATGCGATGCTGAGAAGGATTTAATTCATTGTGTTGTCACAGGGATGATGATGTTGGCTCAATTTTGGATGTTAGGGGAGAGGGTGGGATGCTAAACTCTCCCACTGTTGCAATTCTCACAATGCAATAGAATTAAGAGGAAGCAGGAGGGCACCTTAGCAAAATGGTAGGATGCACGTTGGTTTGAGAGAGGGGTCAGGGAAGGTTGAACTCGGCAGAACGGCTCCCTGGGTTATCAGGCCAGAATGGACGAGGAGGAGAAGAGACCCAATCAGCCAGAGGATTGCTGAGTGCAGTTAACCGCTGGAGGGCAATTTTGAACAAACTGCAAAGTATTAAAAAAGAAAAAGAAAAAGACACCCCAGGATTAATTGTCATTCCACTGGCCTGTGAGGCAACTGATACCAAATATAATTGAATTACTTTGTAATTATTTCTTTTGGAGTATTTAACCTAAGCTTGGCTTTCGAGATGGATTTCTCTCTCTCTCTCCCTCTCTGTCTCTCTCTCTCTGTCTCTTTCGCTTTGCACTGCAAATGGTTTTGCATTACGGATATTTTTCTGCTTTACTGTATTATCTTGTGCAAACTACTCTGGTTTGTTTTCCCCCCTCTTCCTTGCCAATGGGGTTGTTTACTTATCGGAATTAAAGTCAGAAGTGAGCGTCTCTTGCCAGCAGGACAGAATTTCTAATAAATATGTAAATAACGCCTCTCTCTCTCTCGGCTGTGGCTGCGGGTGCTGCTCTCATGTGGCCCATCCAGGCTACTGTCTGGGGCTCGCGCAGGCTTGGAGAAAAGGTAAGATTTTCATCAATCTGCAGATCAGAAAGAAATGCAATTAAATCAAACCCGAGAGGGCAAAAGAACAAAGGTGAGGTGGCAATAAAGGGCATCTGTCCTTGTGGTTGTAGAGACAGGTCATCTTCTTTGGGTCGCGGGTGAAAGTGCCTGAAGGTTGGCAAAGCCTGTCATAATAAAGTGACTTTGAACACTCAGGGTGGAGAAACCTAAATATCTCCTCCACAGGCAGGCCGTGATCATTTCAATAATAATAATGGTAATACCCTCATCAATCACCAGCTACACCTGTCTCCTGCCCCGAGTCTGCGCCTGTGGTAATTAACACCTGGTGTCTACATTACACCTTGAACTCAGAGATATTTTGAGGACATTTGTCACATTTATCCTTCTGCAAAGAAGGAAATAAAGCCCCACACATCTGCAGAGGTTAAGGACATGCTATTGAGTGATGCTTAAGACCATGCGCTCTGGAATCAGCATGCAAGGGATTGAATTTTACTTAGCCACTTACTCACTGTGCCTCAGTTTTCTCATATGTAAAATGAGTATGCATCCATTCAACATACACTGAGTACCTACTCTATACCAGACACATGTCAGGAGATGGGATTATAGTAAGAACCCAAACAACGGCCCTGCAGTCAGGAATGTCTATCTACTCCAGGACAGTAGTATCCACCTCTGTGAGTGGCCGTGAGCATTCAGTGCATTAACAAATCCCTGGTATATCCTAAATCCTCTAGAAATGTGAACCAGTGTCATTCACACACAAAGGCAGACTGTAGATTAGCAGTCTCCTCTGTCCACATTCCAATCACCGACTGGGCTCCAGCCACATCATGGAAAAGTCTTCTAAAAGACTTGGCTCCTCTGCAAGCCCCAGGAGAGGGTGGAGGTTGGGGTCTTGCAGAGTCAACCAAGCGAGGAGCTGAAGACGTGTGTAATACGCAGAGATGTGTTAGGGAGGGCCACTGGATTTTCTGACAGTCTCCCTCTTCCTCTTGGGAACCTGTCTCAAAGCCTTAGACGTCCAGAACATCTGCTTTTGGTGGTGGCGCCCTGGCCGCAGTTACACCTTGTTTACTCTCAGTCCGGAGCTGGTTCTCCTGAACGAGGTGTGGCCTCAGTTAAATGACACAGTCAGCTTTGTTTTCCGTTAGTCTATTTCTCTGTGGAATAAAGTAGAATGGGGTGAAGAGGGTGGGTGCCTCTTTTTCTAGTCCTCAGAA
Source organism: Microcebus murinus (assembly GCF_040939455.1). Taxonomy (NCBI): domain Eukaryota; kingdom Metazoa; phylum Chordata; class Mammalia; order Primates; family Cheirogaleidae; genus Microcebus; species Microcebus murinus. The sequence continues at coordinate 25,630,951 of NC_134126.1, read as the reverse complement.
TCTTTTGCCAGCTTAATGGGTTTTGCAAAATGAGTTCCCAGCAAGGAAATCCAGGGGCTGGGTGGAACAGGGTATCTGAGCTTTGTCAGAGTGGCACGCTTGGGTGAGTCTCTCTCCATGATAAAGAGGAGAATTAATTAGAGCCATAAATTATGGATTACTAATCACTGCATGTTGTAAGGAAAAGATATGCAGTGAGGTTAGGGTATTTTAAGGGCTGAATGTGGGTTTGCATACTTTAGTAGCCTCCTCTGGGGCTTTTTACCGTCCCTTCTTCCCCTCTCGGGGGCGTTTGACCTGAGTGACATCCTAAAGGCATTATTGGCTTATCCACTGGAAAACCAAGTGTGCATTAGCTTTAGGAGCCTCAAGGAGTGAATATTGTTAGGAAGTGCTAGAATCACCAAGCAGATTGGCTGCTACCTTTTGGACCCAGGCCATAGCTAAAGAGAGAAATGCAATTTTGCTGCATATTTAAACAGCACCCTCCAAGCGTCATCAAGCCATGGAAATAGACCTCCCACCACCACCTACCCTCCCTCAAAAGTAAAATTATACGTTTTGATACCAGGCGAGAGGACAAATTTCAAAATGAAATTTCTAATATCATAGAATGTTAAGTAGCTATTAAAATGATATTTACATAGAGTTTTTAATGATATGGAAAAAAATCTTATAACCTTAAGCGCAAAAAGTGGAATTGAAAATTGCATTAATATACAGAATGAGCTTAATTAGGTTTAAAAGCATGGGGGGGAAAGTTTGAAGGGAATAAGCCAACATTTCTGGTAGAATTAGAAATGATTTTTCCTTGCTCTTTTTAAAATTTATGCGTTTGCCAAATTTTTTAAACATGAGCATTATTACATTTAAAAGTAATATGAGAGTCTGAAAAATTTTAAAACCTCCAGATCAGTTAAGAATAATCAAGTTGACCAAAGGCTACTTATCCATCCCAAAATAATGGCCTTTAATAAGATTGCTCAGGGCGAGGCAATGATAGCTTGGGGAAGACACTTTTCCTACCAGTGCATTTTCTTTGTTGCTTCTGCCCTTGGAGGTGTTCTGGCTGTCTGGGGACCCGTGCTAGTGCATCCAGCTTAGAATTGGTGATTAGTGAGTGTTTTTAAAAATATCACATTGACAGCAATGTGAAGAGTGTATCGGAAAGTTTCCAGAGTCAGAAGGCCATTACAGGGCTATACAGATAAGAAATAATGGTAGTTTGGACTAGTGTGGAGGGAATGAAGATGAGAGAGAAGTGGACACATTGGAGAGAAATTCCGGAGCTTACACAAATAGGTCTTAATACGGGATTTCAAAGGGGGAAATGACTAAGAGTTCATTGTCAAGAGTGATGCCTCTTTTTCTGGCTGTGCAATGGATGGAGAGTGAATAATTTACTAAAAGCCTTGGTGGGTATAGACTAGACCTAGCACAGTCCTGGCTGGGTCGTTAACTACCTCTGCTAGTTGTGATCAAGTTCCTTTCCATTTCTAGATCTCAGCCTTTTCATTTGAAAAATGAGGGGTTTGAACTGAATATTCCCGAATGCCCTTCAAGTGCTGGCAGTCTCTGTTTCTAAGCTCCCAGCCAGATCACGCTGTACTGGGCTCTGCTTAGTCATCAGAACATTCAGAGGGGCCCGGCTCAGTGGTGGGAAGGCACTGAGGCCAACTGACCTCTTGACACACCCTCCACTGCCACACTTGCCAGTGAGGCCCCCCAAGCACGTTGCATTCACGTCCCTCCAAGGGCCTTTGATGCAGTAACTGAGAACCTTGGGCTGCAGGAAGAGAGACAGGAACACAGTGGAGGCAAGTATTTGCCTCTGATGTGGGTATCTTAGGTTAGAGGATTTTGTACTCAAGTAGCAAGAATGTTACAAAAGAATCACTGGGAAAAGTGAGGTCTCCTAGCCCCTGCTCTGAGCAGCACTGTGAAAAATGAAGTGGAGAAAGCTAAATTTACAGATCATCTAGGGAAGTTGAAATCCGGCAGTAAGATATTAAACACAAAAGAGCTGGAGTTAACATGAGGCGTTATTGGTTTGGGGAGATGGGCTATTTCCCCAAGGTCCATAATTAGAACCAGGAACCTTTTGCATGTAATTAAGAGTAAGAAATTGGTTTAACAACTACAGCTGAGCAAGTCTGAAACATTTTTTTTTCCTCAACTAGCAACAGGGATTAAGGGTGGTTTTTTTTTTTTTTTTCTCCTCTCACTTGTGAAATGTGAGAGTTTCCTTACTATTAATATTTAGGAAATTGAGGCTAATTCTACTTCCACAAGCATTTTTGTTGCTAATAATAATAGGATATGTTTTGCATATGTGATGGGATATCAACAAGGTGCCCTACAGAAGAAGCAAGATGGCCTTTGAGGCACTTCCCCCCCCCCGCAAGGAATCTGTCACCAAGCAGCTGATTAATTACTGCAATAATCATAATTTTTTAAAATTAAAAAAAAAATTCTCTTCCTATTCATTAAGTACACTGCGGATAGGTGCCAGGGGTAATTATTGTCTAGAAGTACTTCCGAATTATCTTTTCTAATCCAGCCACGCTGACATTTTTGAGAGGAAAAAAAGTGTTTAGTCTTTCCTCTTATGAACAGGGTGACATTTGAATATGCAAACAGTGTCAAAGTCTGCCCTGCGGATGTTTTCTGGAGGTATGATTTATGAGGCCAGCCTATTGTATTTGCTATCGCACTGCGAGAAAGGTCATTAGACAAAGGAGCTCTACCTACTGGGGTCTACAGCTCATCTTGTGATATTTTAATTGTTGCTCTTCTGCTAACTCACAGGCATGGTTTGTGGGATGAACCGTGTAGATATAAGTTTGTTTGAGCTTTGTATATAGTCCCTAAAGTTTGTGGTGTGGTTTGCCACAAATTTTAGCCACCCCCAGGATAAGTCAAGGATGTTGGGTATAAGAAAAGCCTAGTGAAAATCTAAAAATCTCATTGTGGTCCATGGGTTCAATTTTCTCCCCAAGGCAAATAATCATTTCTGGAGTATGCAATACACTGGCAGCTCTAAACTTGGGATCATAAAGAAGAGGAGCTGCCTGTTTGCAATTCACCTTCTGGGAGACTGACTAGGTGCAGTATCCTTCCATAAGCTCCATGGTAAATACAGTAGAGTCAAATCGTGCAATCTTAGAATTAGAAAGCCTTCATATGTCATCTTCTTTAATCCCTTTTCACAACATGATTCTCCTCTCAAACACCCTGAGAGTGGTCATTCAGTTTCTGCTTAAATATCTCCAATCATAAGAAATTCACTTTCTAGTCTATAAGAAGCCCTACCCATTTGGGGGCAGCTCTGAAACTATATTTTTACTTTTTAAAAGCACTAAAACTTTTCTCCATGTAGGTTTTGCCAGTTTCATCCTAACTACATTCCTCTAAGACGATGTGGAAGGATCCTCTCATATTTCAAAGAAGGCTCAAAGAAGGCAATCCCTTGAATCTATTCAGCTCTCCCCTAAACATTTTCTCAGCGGAGCATGGTTTTGCATCCACTCTTAATTTGTTAGAATAACCCCCTTTTTATTAACCACTACAGTGGACACAATGGATCGTGATCACATAGGAGTGTCTGGTGTTACATATCCTGTGTAATGTCCTAGATACAACTCTACCCCTTTATTTTCCATTAGGGAGATTTATGGGGAAGGAAAAACTGTGGCATTATTTTAATCTTTAATATTTAAATCTGTTATGGTGATTTTAGCTATAGGTAACAAAAAATCCAACTTAAATCAGTTTAAAGTTTTTTAGAAGTTTAAGCTCACATAATAAGAAACGTAAAGGCTGGGTAGGATTTCAGGGTTGGTTGATTTGGTGACTCAATGATTTCATAAAAGATCCTGGTTCTTTCCAAATATCCCTTTGACCCTCTACAATGTCAGCTTTAATTTCAATTCCTTTCATGCTGGTAGAATGACTGCCAGTAGCAGGCATGGCTACTTACTTTCTTTAACACGTCTGACAGGAAGAGAAAGACTGGCTTCTCCTCACTCCCTCAAAGAAGTAGGAAGAACTTTCTTCGTCAACTTTTTCATGTAGCGTCACTAACCAGAAGTAGGTCACTTACTTCAAAACCTATCGCTGGTAAAACTGATCCAAGAACTAGGCTTAGACTCATCAGAGTCCACTCCCAGGGCTGGAAATAAAGTTTTGCCCTGAGTCCCATGAGGATGACTGTCTGAGTCTGCTTGGGCTGCTGTAACAGAACACCTTGGATTAGGTAATTTGTAAATAACATAAATTTATTTGGCACAGTTCTGGAAGCTGGGAAGTCCAAGATCAAGGTGCTGGCAGATTCAGTGTCTGGTAAGGACTCGCTCTCTGCTTCCAAGATGGTACCTTGTTGCCGCATCCTCTAGAGCTGGGTACCTCAAACTGCGGCCCGCAGCCTCATGTGGCCTGCCGAGGACATTTATCCAGCCCACAGGGTGTTTTTGCCCCCGCTGCCTGATCCTGCTTAGCAGCCCACTCGTCCCGGGCCCACAGTGCGCATGTGTGGAATGTGCGCCGCACTCTCCAACGGCCCTCCAATGGTCTGAGGGACAGTGAACTGGCCCCCTGTTTAAAAAGTTTGAGGATCCTTGCTCTAGAGGGAGGAGTGCTGTGTCCTCACAAGGTGGGAGGAATGGAAGGGCCACGCTGCTCTCTGCAGCCTCTTTTATAAGAGCACTAATCCTCTTCCCAAGGACAGAGCCCTCGTGACTTACTCACTTTACAAAAGGTCTCACTTCTTAACACCACCACAGTGAGGATTAAGTTTCAACATATGCATTTTGGAAGTACACATACATTCAACCCATAGCAATGGGTGATTGGCTGACACAAGACTGAAGTTTTAAGTAGGACGTAGGCAACCAGCTTTATGTAGTAGATTGTTGTAACAAAAAGTGAAATATTCATAAAGTTCAATATCTTATAACTAATGACAAATTTAGGGGCATATCTCTTGAGTCAATTATTTGTCTCTTGGCTCTCAGCTCCATTTTCAATCTTCTTTGAGGTCCTTTGCAACATGATAGTGGGAAGTAGGCCTACAAACTACATTTCCCTGACTTCCTTCCCAGTGGGCTCACAGTTAGGCTCTACCAGTATGAGGAGCTACAGGGAGACCAGAAGCAGGAGGAAGGCAGAAACCATTAGTTGCAAGGTTCTTTCAGTATCTCCAACAGAAGCATCAGTAGAGGTGGGTGCATGTGTGCTCCTGGGTTCTTGCTCAGAGAGCACAATTCCAACAGCAATGGCAACAGCGAGCACCCCTGCAGCCTCAACAGCACAGGCAAAAGTTATGACACTAAGGATGGCTAACATACTATCTATTCTATTTATATCTACTTATTTACTTCACACTTGGTATTTGTATAAATTACCAAAGATTTATCCATCACCAGATTTAAGGGTCACTGAATAATCTACAAAAGAGAGGTCTTCTCCCCTTAAATTAATAACCTGCAAGCTTGTTGGTATCAAGCCTTATCTCCCTTCTTTTTGGTAGCAGGAAGACTTTCTTCTCCCAAGGCAGTGACTCTCCAGTTGCGTCTGTGTACTGAGACATAACCAATTGGAAAGTGCATAAATCGGTATCCAGACGGGAAAACAGAAATCAGTTTAGACGTTCCAAGTAGAAGGAATTTAATACAGGGAATTGGTCACAAAATGATTGGAGTCCTTTAATCCCTAGGGAAGATATTGGCACAAGGACCTTAGGTGACGTCTTTGAACTAGTTATCAGCATCAGGGGACCAGGTGTTGACTGTCCCGTTGGAAAGTATGTCATGGTGGACAAGTTCAACACACAGATAGATCTTTAGGTTAATGCAAGTTAGGATGACGGTCATGCCTTGTGGGCCCTGCAAAGTGTTGCCACGAGTTCTAATAACAGCCATAGTGGCAGAACACGCTCCAGCAGCCTCAGTGGCCAGCCTGCCTGGGCTCCAGGTAACCCCACCCTTCATTCTATTCTTCCAGCTCAAGGTGTGATAAACTCCCTACAATTACAGGTGATCTTTTTTTTTATCCTTTCTGCTTCTTCAATCCCTCCAGTAATTTTGCAACCAAGTCTTCAAATTACCTTTCCTCTGTTTGAAATACCTAGAGTAGTTTCTGCTTTCCTGCCTGCATGCTAACTGATACAACTTTGAGCTGATGGAAATCATAGTTTCCCTATCACAGAGCCTGCTTGAAGTCCGAGGCCTAAATTTTCTGCTTTGCTGGAGGTAAACTTCTGCCGATGTCATCTCTCTTTTATTTGGGGTTAGCTTTTGCAGGGGTGGCAGGGAGAGTGGTTGCAAGGCACAGACATTCACTGAAACCATCTTAAAATAACAAAAAGGAGATTGTGCTAGTTATTTTTGTATGTATGGACTGGAACTGAAACTGGTTCTGTCAATCTATCAGAAGCAGTGCAGTTCTAGAAATCAATTGCTCTTTCTCTTCCTCAAGGGCCATGTGAGCAGCTCATGATGTGCATGTAACTCTATTCCCCTATTGACTTGCTGATTCTCTTATGCTTCTCTTTATACTGTATCTTTCCTCCTGACTTCTCCATATTTATTGTTTCTGTCTCCTCATAGTTTAGGCTCTACCTGACCTCTCTAACCCTCATCTCAGTTGAATCCTATAGTATTTACCAATTCAAATTCTAGAGGAAATAAATCTGATCACCTGAGCATCCCTCACTTAGGGAAGAAATGCCATAGATCTTTGACTATCCTGGATATTGGATGCCCCTGAGTCAGATACTACCGGAGGTCCAAGCAGCTATGCTCTGGGGAAAAGGAAGTACTTATTATACAACCTAAATGAAACCTAATGGCTTGTTTCACATTGAGGGGCCAGAAACAATGTGGACATGTCTGATACAACCTCAAAACAGATGGAGTATCACTTTTCCCACCATATACTCACATAGCCACATAGAACCCAAGTTGAATCTACACTTTTATGACTTTTTTTTCCCTTTAAGGTTGGTGTGTTAACATGTATAAAAATCTTATAAAATGGAAGCACACAGGAATTATTTTCTCTGAACCATTAAACATGTTAGAAAATGTCCTGGACCTCATATCCCAACAAATATGACTCTGAAAGCAAATATTAGATATTTATTAGGCATGTGAAATAGTAACAACAAAAAACAGACAAAAAACCAGAGTCAGGTAGATCTGGGTTCAAATTATCTTTTAAAAAAAATAATCTTTTTATATGTGAAGCCACTGAAATATACAATAGATGCCCCCATTGAGGTTTATATTCTAATTTAAAGGGGAGACATAAACAATAAATAATATATTTCTAAGATAAGGGTCTCATGTTGGATCCTTTTTTAAAAATGACCTACCAACTCAAAGCAAGTAAATCACAATGTAAGTGTCCTGGAAACTCTAACGAGAAATGAAGCACAGATGTCAAGTCCACTGGACTTTTCTGGTGGAAAAGTAAAGATAGAAGCCATTGGAACCAAGGATGCCCTGAGGCTGACCAGAGGGAACTGGGGGAGGGGGAGGGGTTTCTCTCAGCTGTAGGCCGAGCTACGCAAGGAGGATGGCAGCTCTGGGACCAAAAAATGGGGTCTGAGTCAAGGCAGCCCATGGGGTGGAGTGAATAGTGGGTTAATCTTGGAATCAAGAGGGTTCCTGGACCAAGCAGGTGAGGAGAAGGAAAAAAGGTGAAAGCCCACCTGGCCATTGAAAGGAATGTATACTGGGTTCAATCTCCCAGGACGCTGGAAACAGTGGCTGGGATGGGAGAGAGAGCAGAGGCCATGTGTGTGAACTGCAGCCCTGGCCACCATGAAGTTTTGTGTCTCAGAGACAGAGTCTCTAGGCTGGGACATTGGGTGTTTGGGGCCACAGAAAGAGTCCTAAGAAGCAGCCAAGGTGCTGGGAAGCATGAGAGTCTGGAAGAAGCAGTATTTTGTGAATCATGGACCCTTCATGTCACATTTAGTATTAATTTACCATCCAAATATATTCCCAGGCCTGGGAATATATTTGTTCTTACCTCTCGGTTATAGAAACCTCCAATGAAGAGGTGAGAACTCCAAGGGATAAAACCAGGATACGTAGGCAGATGGGTCCAGATGTGCTTTGACCGAAAGGGTTAATGTGTGATCTCAGTAGAACAAGTCCATAGCTTGTGTTGACTGCTGCGCTCCAAAAAAAAAAAAAAAAAAGGCTTACTCCATGTAAGAAGAGAACTCCTGGACTCACGCTCCCACTTGCCCTCACCACTGGAGATCTGCAGACTCCCTGATGTCATCCTAGATCCTGGGGATAGAAGCAAAGCAGGCAAGCCCAAATGTCACCATCGTATTCTGCTTAATGGCATAACCCGGGTTTCAAGGATCCATGGAGGTTTCCATTCTTCCTTGCATAGTGCAAAGAGTGTGGATGGACAGTGGAAATGTTCTGCCTCTCATCACCACTGTCAGCAACAGCCAGTCTCTACCATTCATTGAACACTGACTAACACAGAAACAGGCCTTCCCTGGGAGAGGCAGGTTGGTTTTCAGATCTTGCCAAAGGAGGGCTGGGTACAGAGTCTTTTAATGAAGTCTTTGGGTCTTGTGAGAAAAAATAAATACATAAAAACAAACTGTATCATGTATAGAAGATATGCATTCTATCCTTAAAACCTCTTAGAAGAAACTCTGTGACCGGGTGCAGCAGTTTACACTTGTAATCCTAGCACTTTGGGAGGCCGAGGAGGGAGGATCCCTTTAGGTCATGAGTTCAAAACCAGCCTGAGCAACAAAGCCAGACCCCATCTTTACAAAAAATAGAAAGAGTTTTTGTAGTGGTAGTGTTCACCTGTAGTGCCAGCTACTTGGAAGGCTGAGGCAGGAGGATCACTCGAGCCCAGGAGTTTGCGGTTGCAGTGAGCTATTATGACATCACTACACGCAGACCTAGGCAACTAAGTGGGACTTTGTCTCAAAAAAAAAATAAAAATAAAAAACTCTGCAAAAAATAACTGTTGAAATGTATTCCATTCTATTGTTTATTTTTAAAAGTTTCGAAGGACTAAAAGAAACTTAGATCTCCAGGACTGTTCCTGGTCAACTCGGCTGGCCCACCTACATTCCTCCTCAAGTGTTCTCTTCCCACCACCTCTGTATTTCCTGCAGGTTCCCTTCCTCGATCTTCATCCTTGTCTCTAAATAGACCCCGCCCAATGCATTTTTGCTTCCTTCTCTCCTGATATGATTCGTTAACTCTGACATTGCCCCCTCATATCCATTCTTGTTTTCTGGGCCGCCTTAGACTCTTTCTCCTCTTTTCATTTCAGTTTTCCTGCACTCTGCCCCACCCAGTGGCTGGCTGGTGATACAAAGCATCGGTGGATGCCTGAGAGACTGGAAGTCGCCCGATGGAAGTGGAGATGATCAGTCTGACACCAGTTCACGTTTCAAACACAGGTTCTGGCCCAGGTCACAGGGAACCTGTTTAAAGACACTGATCAAAGTTACGAAGTTAAAAGCCAAACAAAATCCCATTCCAGGGCCTGGATTTCATTTCCGGTGTTGATTCAGGGCATCTTTGTTTTGATCCTCTTATGCATTCTCTCCTTTAGAATTTCATTTACACCAATAAATATTTCAGAACCCAAAATAAAGATCGCTAGGCTATGTTTCAATTCCACCATGCCGCTTCTCCTCCAACTCAATGTTACCTATGTTTTAAAAACTTCTTGTTTTTTTTTTATCCTGTTCAGAAGAATAAAGGATCTTTGGCTATTTTCAATATTTTTCTTTGATTTTAATCGACATTTGATTTTTTTTTTTTTCCTTCTCCCTCACTCTCATCCTTCTCCTGGCATATTGACATATCCTGTTTGTTGTCTCTTTTATTGTATTTTTTTTTTCTTAATCTCAAGAAAAAAGGTGGTTGCTTTTGCCAGTAATGTAAATCCAACTTCCTGGTTATTCAATTGAGATCAATTTCCGCCTGGGAGACTGCACGTCCTATGCCCATGAGGCTGCAATGTCTGTCAACAGCAGTGAGACGGGCCATCTGTAAAGCAGCAGAGTCAGCACGTGGGCCAGCCCCGCCCCATCCCCACCCCATCCCCACCCCACCCCCCGCTGCTTCCCTGGTCTTTCTCCAGGGGAGTGGGCTGTTTACATGTTCTGAAGATCTTCAGAAATTGCCCATAATTTGAACAAAAAAAATCCGTTAGGTAAATAAAACACAATGGTGCTGGAAAGGACTTTCACAGGAGTGACTTCGTGTGTTGTCAATAGACACTAAGCTGTATCACTCCTGGGATGGCAGGAGTGGAGCTCTTGGGAAGAATACTGACTGATGTAAGGGCATGGATTAGATGAAGGAGCTCCTCGTGGGTAGGCAGAAAGAACGGGAGCTGCCACGAAAAGGGAAAACTGGGTGGTCAGGAACATTACCTGCCCCTCAGGGACCCTTGGCCGAAGCTCTTCGGCAAGTCAGAGAAATGGGAGGCAGAGAACTGAAGCACTTAGAAGTGTGTTTGTGTGCGAAGACCTCACATTCATTCATCTCTTCATTTAATTACTGTTTACTGAGCAATGTGGCGGACACTGTCCTAGACACTGGGGATCAAACTGTGAACAAAATAATAGAGATAATTGCTTACATTGTAGCAATTATATCCCAGTGGAGAAGACAGACAATAATTGAATAAATATAAAATATAAAAATGTATTTTTTCCTATGTCCCACAAAGGCGGGAAAAGCAGCAAAAGTAAATAGGGAATGACGAGGTGCAGGTGGTTACTTGCCCGGAAAGCGGTACTTGAGAAATGAATTGAGGATGGAAGGAGCCATGCATCTATCTGGGGAAAGAACATTCCATGAGTAGGACTAGAAAGAGCGTAAAGCAGAAATATGCTTGTTATGTGCAGGAGCCACAGATATGCGTGAGATGGGCATGGGGAAGTGTGAGAAAAAAGTCATAAAGAAGTTAGGGAACAGATGAGACAGAGCCTTATAGACCCTGACAAAGAGTTTGGATTTGATTCTGATGGCATTGAGAAGCCATAAGATATCAACATGGAGTCACAGGGATGAGGATGATGATGATGATGATGATCGTGATAAATGTAATATTCAGTAGGGGCCAGACCTGCTTCCATCTCTGTGAAATGGGGCCCTACGACAGCCCTTCCACCCCTGGACTTTATAATGATTAAATGATACTGCATGCAAAGCACTTGAAACAGTGAGAGTTATTATAGTTACTATTATGATCACCAGGAACCAGGCTACTTGTGCTCACCATTTCACCCCCATTTTGACCCCCAAGTACATTTCAAATACAAATATTTTAATCAGAATTATGCTAACATCAATAAATTTTTGTGGAGAAAGTATATTTTTTTCTCGTGAACTCCATTAAGCCAATTTAATTCCTTAATCAATGTTCCATATTGCACAATTTAATCATTTGTAATTTTTCCCATTTTCATTAGCATTATTTCTTTTCCATTTCAATTTTACAGCAAGATTTGAAATATGCCCTAAGTTTAAATGATGGAGTCAAATGGCAGTTTCAATTTGGTATGGTTAAAATATCCAGCGACTTAAGAATCCTGCAGCTCAGGGGGGTTAACTGACTTGCCCAAAGACATAGAGCTACTAATTGACAGAGGTGAGATCCCAACCTAACTCCTTCTAATTCCAGGTACCAGGATCTTTCACCATGGTACTCTTCTAGATAAAAGAGAGAGAGAGAATATAATAAAAACTAATACCTGCCTACCAGCGTTCATGTGAAGCTTAACTGACATAATACATGAGAAAGCACTTTTATAAATTGTGAAGCACTATGTTATTGCTAGTAATAACAATAGGTGTAAGACCCATCTCTGGGTTTAGGAGAGTACAGTGAATGAGTTCATTGCTAGCTGAGCACATTTAGCTAGATCAAGGAGTTTCATTTCCTAAAGGTCTCGATTTGTTAAATGTATCACAAACCCACTTCAGCCCATCCTAGGAGCCTCCACTGAGGAGAAGTGCAGAATTGGGAGCCTGTTGGGATTTGGCCTAAGATGGGTCTAAGAACAATTGACGACAGTGGCAGAGGTGGCCTTTGAGAGGAAACTGGATATCTAAAACAACTTCAATTCATGCTATATAGACTCACTGGAGCCCATTATCTGTTAAAAAGGGGCTTATTCAAATAATTCAGCCTGGAGACTTTAGAGAAATGATGGTTCTTGGCATAAGGGCCATTCAGTTGTTCTTCTCTGAGGACTTAATATCTTGAGGCACTGTTACAGTACAGTGGATAAAAAGACACTATGACACTATCTCATTCTCAGGAAGTCCACAGCTTTCTAGGGAAGACAGGCATGCTGAAAACCAAGCATGGTGCAGTATATAAGCCATGGGGGAGTCATGGGGGAGGAACCTCCACCCCTATATGAGAAGACTTCCTGCAGGAAGACTTCCTTGATGATAATTTTCAAGGACAAGTAGGAGTAATCAGATAGAGCAAGTGGAGAGTACATTCCAGGGAAATGAAATTGCACATGCAAAGGGAGAGTGATGAAAGAGAATGGTGGTTCCCAGGGGACACATGCCATGACTCAGGTGCAGAGGGAATGAGGCAGGGGAAGTAGAGAATGTCTCAGGTGTAGGCCGAATGCAATTTCCTATGAGGCAGGGAGGCCATAGCAAAGCAGGCTCATGTTCAGGGACGGAGACTGGTAGAGACCAGGCCTGGTCAGAATCTACTGGGACCACACCCAAAGGTCATTTAGATAAGAATGGGTTAGTTAGATAAAACAGATGTTGCAACTGCCACTAGACTAACTAGAAAATTAAATCCATCCCAAGACTAACTAGAAAATTAAATCCATCCCAAGACAATGGAAAAATGGGCCTAAAGGTGCCAGCTTTTCCTGAAGGCTACTCCCTTGGGCATGGCTTCTCAGTGTATGGCCCAGGACCAGGCGGGACTAAGGCTGCAAGTGACAGACTTTGTGAAAGGCATCAGAGTGGAGCTGGGGCATCTGGGGATTGACACAGCTTATATCCCAGCAGTGTTTGTGGGGTCTAGGAGAAAAAGTCATTGCTGACTCATTAATAGTAACAGCTACCATTTACTGACCCCCTTACTACAAGGCTGTGAGGTAGTTGCTATGATTCCTGTTGTGCACATGACAAATATGAGATATTGTAACTTACTTGAAGTGAATTTCCTGGTGACCCCCTGAAAGGTAAGTCCGTGTCCTAAACTCTGGAATCTATAGGTATTACCTTATATGACAAAAGACTGAACACTATCTTATACAGTAAAAGATGAATTTAAGTTAAGGATCTTGGGAGTAACTTATCCTGGATCATCCTTGTAGGCCTTAAATGCAGTCATGTCTCCTTACAAGAGGGGTGCATGGGCTGGGGTGAACCCAGAGTATGGATCCAAGATGGGAAGAGGTCAAGAAAGCAGGTGAAGAACACCTGAGCCAGGGAGAGCATGACACTGCTAAGAGTCCTCTTATTGCACATCTTTATTCCTAGAGAGGCAGAATGCACAAGTGCTCAGAATATCAACAAGTTTAGGGAAAAACCGAACAAAATGGAGCTGGCACAAGAGTGGGGAAAAATTCGCTATTTACTATTTCTTTTAAAAGCATCAAATTACTATGGGAAAAAACAACTTTGTTGGACTTTCTAACATTTACTTTATGGTTTCATATTGTTTTTCTGCTAATTATATGTGACTGAGGAACTGACTATAATTCTTTTTGGTATGAATCCAGTCCTGCATTGCTACAACTATGGAAGGAACACTGAAATATTAACTTGCCCTGAGTATTCAATTTATGGTCAGGGATAAATCAAAACACAGAGGCTAATATTTTAAAATATTTGTTCAACATTTACATAGAGGAGAATCTGAGTGCTTGATTGGGGACTGTGGTGAAGTAGAACCAGAGACAATATCACAGCAAGGTCTTTCTGTTGGCCAGGATAACTCAGCTCTGGTTCCAAACTTGCATACTATCAAGCAAAAGAAAAGTCCCGTAGTCAAGTGAACCCACTCTTCTTGGAGGTTGTGTGTCAACTGTCTGTTGTTCTTGTTCATGCTCAGCCCAAGCATCTTAGTCATGTTCCTTCCAGCCACGGCTGATACTATCCCAGGAAGGCGTTCTGGTACATACCATTGATCCATCTGGTCACATTTCCAGGAGTGTTGTAGCCTCACACACTTGTCACCTAGCTAGCTGCCCATCTCTCCTTTAGTGCATGCTGTAGTTGATCCCCCAGCCTGGGCAAGTAAAATCAGAACACATGTAAACAGTGGAAGAGGCAGGACAAACTTCAAATCCTGCCCCCACCCTATAAACAGCACATTAGGTGGGAGCAACGCAAGCCTCTTTCTCTCCAGTGGGGGTAGATAATTCATCACATTAGATAGAAAGGCACAGAGTCAAAGGTGGGGTTATTGGGCAAAGAGAATAGGGAAAGATGGAAGATTGGACAACTAAGCTGGAAAGTCCTAAACACTGGCAATTTAAAAAAAAAAAAAATCTGATCATTTTTGGCCACGGAGTTACAAGCTCTTGTTCTTATCTCTTTCAGGGTCTTTGAAATCTTTCCATCTGCCTGTTCTACTTGTCTCCAAAAAGGAATGTTTGAAGCAACCAGATGCAGAGATTGTTTATGTCCCTTCTCAAGGCCTGGATGGAACAAGGTCAGGGCTGTCAGGAAAGCCTAATTGAGTCCGTCTTTCATAATGTGGAATTGGTGGCAATTCTGTCACAGTACTTAACATGAATGCCATTGAATTGTCTACAAACATTCGAATCATGTCTCTCTCCGAATGAAGGGGATGCAGCCTCAAATTTGAAACATTTATGAGCTAAACAGGCCATAAATTAAAGATTTCTTTTATTTCCAGGCATTCAGATTATCAATTACCAAGTGCTCAAGTGTTTTCACGTTTATGCTACATTATAAAATAAAAATTTATTTTTGCTAACTTATTTTGCTTATTAGTACCAATTTTCTATTAATGAACACTAGGCTGGGGGGCAAGGAGTACACTGAATTCTCTATATCCTGAGGGACTGATGCATAATAGATGCTCATTAAATGTCCATTGGATAAAAGGAATGATTTTATCTTTCCTTTTATATGCAATATATTTCAAAGTGGTTATATTGTAATCCTTGTAAAATTATTGCAGACTTTACATGAAGTCATATTTCACTGTAAGCTGTACTCCACCCTTTCAATATTTCCAAACAGTAAACTTTCAGAGAATTTACATATCTGCTTCAAAACTTAGCAATTAAATTCATTTTTATTTCCGTGGTAATAAAAGAATGTAGACTAAAGAATTTGGTGAATGAAATCATGAGGACCCCTCCCCGCAACTGATTCCGTTATGAGCATTTTATAGATACACCAGGTATCTTTAGGTATATTTTCTTCCCATGCAACTGTCCCCCTGTAGGCCTGCAAGCCTAGCACCCACTGTTCCTCAGGAAAGGGTTAAGGCAACATTTGTTCTTGGAGCATTTTGTTTTCCCCAAGATTTCCGTAACTGCTATAAATTTCTCAGTTTGGCTTTTATGTAAATGTAGCAAGAAAGGCAAGACAGAAAAATTTATTTGTAAGCGTTAGGGGGAAAAATGAGGAACCTGAAACTGTTTATTGAAAATAAATGAATATGGAATGTAGAATGGAAGCCAAAGAAAAAATGAATATTTTGTCTTAAGTGTTACACACACAGACCCCCACACTAGCAGGTGCAGGCCCACAGGGACTGCTTCAGACGCAATCAAGTGTGCTCTGTTTCCTCTGGCCACAGGCAGGCCAGGGTCAAACCCCAAAGGCTCACTCACTCTAAGAAGCCATGATCCTACTGACAGCCAAATCCTGGGCTGGTGATCTGAAAACCCTGAATTTGAATCAGCTTTGCTAGATCATGGTATTGGTCCTGAAACAGGTCATGTGATGTCTCTGCTGTCCTCCATCTGTCATAGAAAAAGCCCCATGCCCCCACCTACACTTCTGATAGGGTGCTATTTTCAGTACTCCAAGTTCCTTGAAAGAAGGTACTAGGTGTTATTCATACCTGTATACTCTGGGACCTCACGCACAGTAGGCTATTAACACATTATGTTATATGAAGGAATCTGTTGAGAATCTTTATGTGTGTGGTGCTTTGTCAAGCACTCTGAGTTTAAAAAAACAGGTTATATTATAATTCAGGTATGGCGAGGCCAACAAACAGAGCAGGAGATGACTGCCACTAAAAAGATAGTTTGTTACTCACAGATTCCAAAGGGAAGAGACATGCCACGCCATGGAGGGCCACACCAAGAAGCACCAAGTTGCCCAGGAGGCAGAGGGAATGAGGGGAAAACGTGGGCAAGAACCTTTATTGTGGTTTCCATGGGAAGAAATGGGTGAGACAAGGTAAGAAGGCTTAGAATTGGCTAGCTTAAATAATTTTAGTGAGTTATGGTGCAGAAAAGGCATTACTACTTGTCTGGTACTTGGCCCTGGGGCAATTAGGATGGGGGAATAGTAGCCAGGAATGTGAAAGCCCAACAGAGGTGGTGATTGGAGGGGGGCTCTGGATTGGAGTTGGGGAGGTGGGGCAGTCTCTTTGTCGGCAAGTCCCCAAGATGTCATAGCGTAAGAAAATAAAAGGCATGATTCACACACGCTGCATCTACTTCTTAAATTTTTAAATTATGGATTATAGTTGTACTTATTGATGGGGTACATGTGATATTTTGATACAAGCATACAATGTTTAGTGATCAAATCAGGGTAATCCATCACTTCCGGAATTTATCATTTCGTTGTGTTAGAAAAATTTCAATGCCACTCTTTTAGTTATTTTGAAATATACAATAAATTGTTAACTGCCAAATACTAGATCTTATTCCTTCTAACCGTATTTTTGTACTGTTAACTAACCCCTCGTTATGCTCCCCTCCCCTTTACCCTTCTCAGCCTCTGATCAATAGTATTCTATGCTTTATCTCCTTGAGTTCAATTAGCTACCACATATTAATGAGAAAATATGATATTTGTCTTTCCGTGCCTGGCTTACTTCACTTAACATATGATCTCCAAGTCCTTTCTTGCTGTTGAAAAAGACAAGAGTTCATTGTTTCTATGGTTGAATAATATTCCGTTGTGTAGATATACCACATTTTCTTTATCCATTCATCTTTTTGATGGGCTCTTACGTTGATTCCATATCTCAGATATTGTGAATAGTGCTATGATAAACATGGGAGTGCAGATATCTCTTCAACATACTGATATTTTTTATTTATACCCAGGAGTGGAATTGCTAGATTATATGATAGTTCTATTTTTGGTTTTTTGAGGAATGTCCATGCTGTTCTCCATAGTGGCTACACTAATTTACATTCCCACCAACAGTGTATGATGGTTTCCCTTTCTCCACATTCTCACCAGCATTTGTTATTGGCTGTCTTTTGGATAAAAGCCATTTTAACTGGGGTGAGATGACATCTCACTATAGTTTAGATTTGCATTTCCCTGATGATTAGTGATGTTGAACATTTTTTCATATACCAGCTGGCCATTTACATGTCTTCTTTTGAGAAATGTCTATTCAGATCTTTTGCCAATTTTTGGAATTAGATTATTTTTTCCCTTTGAGCTCCTTATATATCCTGGTTATTAATCCTTTGTCACATGGGTAGTTTGAAAATATTTTCTCTCATTCTTTGGATTGTCTTTTCACTCTGTTGATTGTTTCTTTTGCTGTGTAGAAGCTTTCTAGCTTGATGTGATCCACTTGTCGATTTTTGCTTTGGTTACTTGTGCTTTTGAGGTCTTACTCAAGATATCTTTGCCCAGACTATGGTCCTGATGTATTTCCCTAATGTTTTCTTCTAGCAGTTTCATAGTTTAGGGTCTTAGGTTTAAGTCTTTAATCCACTTTGAGTTGATTTTTGTATATGGTGAGAAATAGGGGTCTAGCTTCATTCTTCTGCACAAGGATAGCTGGTTTTCCCAGCACTATATATTAAAGGGACTGCCCTTTCCTCAGTGAAGGTTCTTGGGGAAAATGAGTTGACTGTAAATACGTGGATTTATTTCTTGAGTTATCTATTCTGCTTCATTTGTCTATGTATCTGCTTTTTAGGTAAACATCAAACATATTTTTATATGATGAAGGTAAGGCTCAAAATGATTATGAAACTGAGCCATGATTACATAGTAAATGGAAGGACCAGGGTTGACAACTAGGTCTGTATGAATGCAAAGGAAGTGTTTTCTAACTAACATACTGCCGCCCATGTTTACTCTTTTCAGTTTGGATTGCAATATACTCCTACTAGCTATTTGCAGAGTTAAAACACACACACTCATTCACTCACTCATACACTCACATACTCATTCATATATCAGTTTCAAATTTCTAGACCAGCACAATAGTTCTGACCCTAACTCAAACTTTAACTTCCTATAGTGGAAGAAAGGCTTGTGTGGGAGTGAGGACTTTAGCTTTCAATTCTGTTTGTCACCAATAAGATTTGAGACCTTGAAAAAGTCATTTGGTCCACAGAGGCTGAGCATAATCTTTTATACATAGTAGATGATCCATAAATACTTCCCCAACACATTCACGTCTCAGTTTCCTTACCTGTAACAGGAAGGACTTAAAATAGATAAGTTTCCAGGTGATTTACATTATTAAACATTATGGTCCTCTGAGGGCCAGAGTTCATGACCATATGGATGTCAGACACCCTAGGCTGTGTTTAGAATGAGCCACCTGGGCAGGTGGGTGTCCTGTGGTGCAGTCTCACCATGCACCGAAAAGCCTGCTTCTGCAAGAAACACTGTCACAAATGCGATTACAGGAAGTCAATTTGGCACTGAGCAGTCCTGTTGAGTCATCACTCTTGTTCTTATACAAGACTCGAGTTTTTCTCTTTTTAATTAAAAAAAGAAACATGCTGGCATTCCATAAATAACATCATCGGTGATGCAAAGAAAGGCAAGGCAGAAAGGAAGGACAAACTGGAACAACCTAACCCTAGCACAGCTTGTCCTTCTTATCGTCTCCCCTGTTCTCAGCTCAGAACCACCCACAGATCACTGACGCAGGACAGCGTTGCCCCCTGCCCTTGTGGGGGCAAGAGGGAGGAAGGGAGGATGCAAGAGAGGGGCTTTCTTCACATCTCATACTAACAGAAATAGCAGAAAGAAAAGGCCATTGATCATTTGAATTGGAACTTGGACTGTCTCTGTGTTACATCATTAGGATAAGTATGGAGATGAAACAAAGGGTAGGAAATGAGAGGTTGAGTTTGGACTTCTTTATTGCAACTTAGTAGTCTACATCTACTGTCCCCAGTCCATGGACCGTGGACTGGTACTGGTCTGTGACCTGTTAGGAACCAGGTCACACAACAGGAGGTGAGCAGAGGGCAAGGGAGCGAAGCTTCATCTGTATTGACAGAGTCTCTCCATCACTGCCTGAGCTCCACCTCCTGTCAGATCAGTGGCGGGATTAGTTGCAGGAAAACAAGCTCAGGGCTCCCACTAATTCTACATGACGGTGGCTTGTATAATTATTTCATTATATGCTGCAATGTAATGATAACATAAATAAAGCACACAATAAATGTAATGCGTTTGAATCATCCCAAAACAAGCCCCCCAACCCCAGTCCACGGAAAAATTGTCTTCCATAAAACTAGTCCTGGGTGCCAAAAAGGTTGGGGACCACTGGTCTATATGACACAATCCAGTGTAAAAGTCCTAGAATTTTCTTCTAACTTTGCCTCTGTTTTACTATATGACAGCGGTCCTCAAACTTTTTAAACAGGGGGCCCCAGTTCACTGTCCCTCAGACCGTTGGAGGGCCGGACTATAGTATAAAAAAATCTATGAGCAAATTCCTATGCACACTGCACATATCTTATTCTGAAGTAAAAAAACAAACAGGCAAAAACACCCACATGTGGCCCGCGGGCGGTAGTTTGAGGACGCCTGCTATATGATCTTGGGCCCAAATCTCCACCACTCTGAGCTTTATTTTTCATACCCATTATGTGGAAGGCAAATCATGAGACTTTCTTTTGTTCATTTTACAAACACTCTTTGATCATCTACTCTGTGCAAAGTATAGGACTAAATGCTTCCTTTGGGGGACTCATGGCCTAGAGGGGATGGGGGACTCGTGTATGAGATTTTGTGCCCTTTCCAAATGATATAGTGAATTGCTCCCTTCAGAGAGTCCCTTCCAGATCTCATGGTCTGGGATTTATTAGGGAAGTGTCTTTGTTAATTGTCTTGGGCTCCCAACAATGTTTTAAAATAGCAACTTATTAGATTATCCAATCTTTTTAAAGAAGTGAAACCGTTCTAACAATAAAATCATACGTAGATTTCCAATACATAAATCAGTCAACAGGGAAGCTGTTCTGGTTGAAGTTGAGGCAGAGGGCATGGAGCTTTCTGCTTGGGCTGTCTCTAGAGCACCTTTCTCTTAATCCTTGGGCCCCAGTGGAACACAATTTAAAAAACCACTGCTCTATTACCTTCCAAAGAGACTTGTACATTGAACAAAGTTTCTACAAATAAATAAAGCCGGGGCACCCTGAGGAAGGATTAGTTAGAGGAGAATGCATTGTTTTCAGCCCTTGCCCTGCTCTTTGTTTCTTCGGAGTGTTGGTGGAGGCCCACGTCATGTGTAGATTGGTTCACAGGACCTCAAAATGAGCTGAGGGCTTAAGAACCAAATGGTAGAGGATCTCTCCCTGTGCTGCCAGCTTAACACTCAGCTCCCATGTGGTAAGAGCAAAGTGACAAAGTGAAGTCTCTGCCTTAATTTTATGGAGAAAATGGCCAGCGATCTATTTAATGGAGATAGTTTGGAGGTATGAGAATAACCCATTTCTTATATGCTGAGTTCTTTGAGGGGATGATCCATGCAACTTCATTATTTTACCACTCACAGCTTCTAGAACAAGTATACATAGTAAATGGATACTTAATAAATATTACTGATAGAATAGTATATAGAATAGTAATGAATTAATGAGTTAATAAATACATGTACTCTGTTTTTAAAATATTATGAAAAAACTCTCAAAGTCCAGATGGTATCCACCTACAAGCTCAGAAAAAAAAATGTTTTGTGAAATTATAAAATTGGAACCATGATATATTTATCTTTAAATGCCAATATCTGGCATAGAGACTAGCACATAGTAGGCTGTTTCAGACCAGTTGGGCTGGTGTGGTGGTCTCTAATGGCACTCTCTGAATTCTTCTGGTTGTCCAGCTTGCAGGCACATGGTGGGATTGTACTTCCTGGCCATGCTTGGGGACACAGGACTAAATCTGATCAAGAGCTTGATCAGATTGGCTGGTTGTTTAACAGCTAATGCAAAACTCTCCAGGACTCTTTTCCCTCTGTCAAGCTGACCTGTAATAATCCAGACAGTGGTTGCTACAGAGGGAGGGTGACAAAGTTGGTACAATATTGGAGAATATCCCTCAGACAACCCTCAGTTGTCAAGTAACATGAGTAAGAAACATCTGTGGTTTAAACTGTGGAGTTTTGTTTTTTTTAAAACACATTCTAACCTAGCTTGTTCTGATCAACATAGCTAAGCTGCAATATTAGATAGATCCAAACTCTTAATTGCCTGGTAAAATAGAAGTTTAAATTTTGTGCAATAACTGTGCCAGGTTGGTGAGGAGGGAATGGAGGAAACACGGCTCTGCGGTTACTCACAACCCAGATGGTGGCCACTTCACCAGATTAAACACGTGGTCTTCAAAGTCACTCAGTGGGTCTCTCCATCCCAATTACAGGTATCTAGTCACACAGCCACACCTAATTGCAAAGAAGGCAGAGAAACGTGTAGCTCTGTCCAGAAGGAAGAAATTGATTTTGGTAAATAGTTAGCGGTCTTTGCCAGATAGGTTTTCAATAGGTACTTGTCAAATAACTGAATAAATGAATAGACATAAAATGCAAATAAATGGCTGGATTGATAAGGAAGATTTTGTTTTCAAGTTTATGATCCAGACCACTAGATCGTTTTGTCTGGGCAGATATGCATCAAAACCAGTGATGGTACTATACTACCCTCCAAAACCCCTATTCTCTAACTTAGTGTATAAGTTTCTACTTTTCTGAATCCAATCTATACTTCCATGACTGTCCTATACCTAGAGTGATATTCAGAATAATTAACAACTTTATATAAGGCATGGGTCCTGTCTGGTCAGAGTAGACTTTGCCCAACCCATCAGCATGGAAGCCAGTTGTAAACACTGGTATACAAATCATATCAGGCAAGCGTGAGCTCTGCCTCTGGCTCAACTTCAATGACCATACTGCCCAAACTAATGGTCAGGGTCAGAACCTGTGGTCTGACAATTGGCAAGGTTTCAATGTGAAGTCGTACAAATATTCAATTCATTCCATTAAAAAAAATATATGAGATTACATAAAATTGGGACTGTCCCCAAATATCCAGGATGAACAGTCATCACATTCATATTAGAAATTGGAATCCTTGTACTTGCCCAACATATACCACATATACCATAAGGTGGGTATATGCAAAGAACTTTCTAATGCCAACATACAGAACATTTTGTTTCTCCCTTTCTTGTAGCATTTATTCTGGTCTACCTTACATTCAACTTTTGTTGCTATTCCTTTTATCTTCCCTGCTATATTGTGAGATCCTCAAGGGCAAGAGAGAACTCTATTCTCTGCATCTCTTTTGTTTTCTGCAATGACCGACAATTATAGGTATCCAGTATCTACTGGCTGTATAATAAAGGGCAGAATCATTGAACAAGGAATGAAGTAAATTTAAAATACACTCCACAGTTTCAGCAGAAGAGAAACCATACTTTAGAAAGCTCTACTTTCAGAAGTCAACCTCGGAGATCCATGCACTTAAGGCAGATGCAAGCCCTAAAATAATGAGGTCCTGGCTCTTAAAAATAACCGCTGTCCAAGGTACTTTTTTCTCACTGCCTGCATCTACTGAATCCTTTGGCTGTTTGTTTGCTCCTATTAGCCTTGGTCCCTTGGGCACTTGTCTTCCTCAGATGTTGCTCTTATTTGTCTCCTGGCAAACCTCACTCTTTTCTCAATTCTCTAAAAACTCTAGTCCTCACTGCTTTGCCTTTTCCTTTCCTTGTTCTTTTTTCTGACCTTTCTACTGATCAATGCATTTCTGGCTACACTGGCAGCTAGATCTACTCTTCATCCAGTTTGGCCCAGCTACCTGATTCTTGTGGTGTTTCCAAAAGAATAAATTATAACTTGGTAAAATAGAATTAAAAGATGCAATTACTTCTACTTTCAAAAAGCCTCTGACTAAATTATACACTAAGTGATTTTTTTTTTTTTCTGACAACATCACGGAATTAAAGAGATCTTTTTCTTCATAGCTAGGGAACTGGCATAGATCCAGGAATGAAAGGATTGAAATAGACAGGCATTAAGATTCTTGGTCACTCTTATTTAAAAGTTTAGCCAATGAAGAAGAGGGAATATCCAGTTAAATCTCCAAGTTTGCAGATAACAGAGAATTTCTTCATATGGGAAAAGCAAACTCCTGTGATAAACTTCTGAAAAATGTCAGAAGAAACCAAATGGAGGTGAAAAGGTGGACGTACATTTTGACATGAACAAGAGTAAGGCAATGATTTTTAGGGGGAAAATTCCATCCTCTGCTCAAAGGACATTGGGCTCTGAGTGATCATTATAACTTGATGAGGGGACTCAGGAGACACCATGACCATTCCCTGAAGAAAGCCAATGGCCTTTAGGGTCAAGGAGGTATTGTAATAAGACAGAAAATATTGCTGCACCCTTGTACAAGCCATAAATCTTCCACTCTTGGAATTCTAGATTCAGCTCAGGCTGCCTAACCTGTCCTCATTTTATAAACGAAGTAACACTGCAAAGCTCCAGAGAAAACAACTAAAATTATCAACAGCATGCAATATATGAAAATGAATCGGAAAGATTAGAACCATCTGGAGAGAAAGAAGTTGAGAGGGGATGTGTTTTGAATCCTTCAAAAGACTGTAGAATGTGAAAAACTGTGTGTCACATGAAGTATCCATAGACTATAAAGTGTATATATGTGATGAAGGCGCTAACTCTTGAATCTTAAAAATGTAAAATTGGAACTAACAAAAGAGTCAGTGTTTGTCGATATTTGAGTTTTCATTATTTATTTTTCCTGAAGAGTTATTGAGCACACCTACTATGTTCCAAGCATTTAGTTAGTCTCTCAGAATACCCAAATAAGTAAGAGGTAGCTTTGCCCTTGATGGGAAGTTTAACTGATGAGAGAGAGAGAGATAGAAAAACAGGAAGAATTGCATTATTAAAAGCATATACTAATTAGAGAAAGGGGTCACTGGACTTCACAATGGAGGTGACATTTGACCTGGGATTTGAAGAATGAGTACAACTATGTCATCAGGCAAGGTGGAAAAGAATATTTTAGGAAAAACACATGGATACATGAAAATGGATGATCTTTTAAGGGACATTAGAGGGACTAAAGGTGGACCCACAAGTTGGGCTCCATCTCAGGTGGCAAGAGCCTTTGGAAGCAACACCAAAAGGTTTATATATGGCAGAGCCATCGGAATGTTTAAGCAGTGAAATAACACAGTCGGATCGGCATTTTAGAAATGTAGCTCAGCATTTGTTACCCTATGGGAGTGATGCAGCCTAGAAAAGAAATACCTATGTTCAAAAAATGTTTTTTCATCAATTAATAAACAACAGAAAATCAGAAGAATTCATAGGAGATCCAAACTCTTTTTGAGGTCAACAATACCAGAATTCCAGGGCAGAATAACACATGGCCTGCCTTTATCCTTGCTAAGCACCAGTCAGGGGCCTAAGCAGTTCTGAGGATACAATTTCCTACACCACTCGATCCCCTGGAACAAAGCTTGAGGTGAGTGTGTGCACAAGTGCATTAGAAAACTAGAAGCCCTCTTACAAAAGGGAAGTGTGATTTCCCTTTCCCAGCATTGAACTTTTGTGAACCCGAGTGGCCTTTGCCCAGCCAGACAGAATCACCTGTGAGCTTTCACACTGCTCTGCGGCGGCTGCTGCCCAAAACCCATCAAAGCTGCAGCAAACACAAAGGCAACAGAGTAGCCGCAGAGTGAGAAAGAAGGTACCATATGACAAAGAGGCTGGTGGAAGGGTACAGAGTAAAAGCATCTGCTATTAACTCAGTGCCTTTTTAAAAAGATGTGTAATACAAAACTCATATCTACAATGGATTTTAGGTCTGTTTTTGCAAATGTTTTCAAGAATGGGTAGAATATCTGCTTGGGTGAAATGGAAGCTGAAGAGAATCAAAGGAATTATGTCCTGCTTAAAGGAGAGATAAAAAGAAAAGAAAACTTTAGAAGTTTTCATACTCAGACTGGGGTCAGAGGAGCGGTGGTAGTAGTGAGAGGGTTTATTAAGGAAAATTTAGAAGAGGAGACTGAGTCTAGACAATGATGGATCATGAAACACATGAGGGAGATCCAGATGGAACCGGGAGGAAACACTTCCCAAAGATAAAATATTTGCTATGACTAATCAATCGTGTAAACAGATTTTTTTGTTGTTGTTTATAGCTCACAAAATGTTTTGCCGTACTTTATTTTGATTTTGGCATTTCATTATAAGCCCCATTTTTACAGATTGAGGAACCTGAAACTTCATGAGGCTAATGGCCAGGCCAAGTTTACACAGCTAGTTAGCAATTCAGCTAGAATGGAAGAGCAGATCTTCTGTGTCCTGACTTTGGACTCTCTCCTCTGCACTGGGGTGCAGAGATCCCTCCGTTTCCTTGTGTCATTGAAGGCACTCAAGAAGAAGACAGGCCTAGTTGTGTGTTGCCGTTAAGATGTCTCAGTGCGATTAAGCAAGGGAATGGTGCCAGAAGGGGCTGGTCCTGGGGCTGAGAGCTGATGGAAGGCCTTCGTTGGTTCTCAGGTGGCAGTCACTTCAAAGCACACTGAAAATCCTGAAGGACAGAAGTATTATTCCTTTGACCCGTGGGCTCAGCCCTACAGTTGCCTCACTTTGACAAAGCACACTGCTAACCTCAGAGGACATTTACTAGTCACCCTCCCTTCTACCCCCTGGAGACAGGGAAAGAACATTTAATCATTTAATCAGGGGAGAAACTGCATGGAACAGGTGAAGTAGGTGATCCAGCACCCCTTAGATTTGACACAGAGATCAGAATGTATCACTTAATATTTCATAACACCTGGGGCCCTGTCTGTAGCTTCTTGCCCATGTCCTCCTCGTGCCGTGTGCTGCTTTAGGGCACTGCACCTATCACTGAGTACCCGTGGGTGGAGGACAACTGCCAACGGTGTCCGATGATTGCCCCTGCAATGATGTCGATGAATTAAAAAAAAAAGAAAAGAAAAATCAATTTTTATCAGCAGATGGATCTCAACAGAACTATAAAATGATACTATTTTAAGGAAAGGCAGCACTGATTTCCTTCTATTTTGCTATGACAGACTCAGCGATACCATCGACCCCACCAAGGGGCACGCTGCGCTACAGCCTGGAGCTCCACTTTGAGAAAGGTGACATTTAGAAGCCATTTTGAGCAGGCCTGCCCTGTCCGTCCATAGACACTTAGCGCTTTTGGTGCATTTAAATTGCTTTTTGCAGAAGTCGAAGGGATCAATAGCTCTTAGACTCTTTAAGGGACGAATAATATACAAGATGGACATTTTAAGCTCTTTAGAAAATATATTCATGAGGTCGTCCAGTTTCCCCTGATACCCAACTTGGATGGTGACATTTATTAATGTTTTTGCAGCAAACAGGAGGTGGAGCTCTCCAAAGGCTCTCATCTCTGTACTTCCAGAAAATATTGATTTTTTTTTTTTTTTTTTTAACAAGAATCAGGGTAGGGGTTGGATAAAAAAACTCAAGGCAAAAAAAAAAAAAAAAAAAAAGAAATTTAAAAAAACCTCACAAAAGAATAACTTAGCTCAAAGCTGGCTTGACAAAGTAATTCTATCTAAATAGCTTTGTGCCACTTGATAGAGACAATTTCTCCTGATTTTCTCTTTGAACAATTTCATAGTCTTCATGAGAGGCATGCTTTGAGAATATTATGTTCTTAATGGTAATGCAGGCCTTTCCACTGAATCTTCCTATGAGAGAGGGGGAGAGAGACGACAGCTTTACATTACTGTGGATTTGGAAATCAATTTTAAATTCCGATTAATTAGGGTTAATTAATTAGATGTTTGGAAAAAACACTCTGAGATGCCAGACCGGGGGAAAAAATAACTGCTTCGTGTTGGCTGCTTTAAAGAAGAGGCTGAAATCCATTAGAAAGCTCAGTCTGACTCAGGGAGCCCTGGAAATATTTGGGTATGTGATAGAATTCGAGAGAAATCAGACTTTGGAATTTTTCCTCCAAAAAAAAAAAAAAGAAGAAGAAAGAAAATGTAATTATACTGGCTTTCTTTTGTTAAACTGATGCTTTATAAGACTTCAGACAATAGGAGTCTGAGTATGTCTGGTGCGCTGGCTGTAACAATGGTTAGCGGACGGGCACACAGGAATCCGTTCCCTACGTGTGTTAGAGACATCTCAGCGCCAGGCCCCACGTGGGGCTGGCAGATAACAGGGGCAGAAAGAGGCCTCTGCCCCACATCACTTTCAGTCCTGCGCTGACATGGCAACAGGTGGCTCCCACCGTCCGCAAAGTGCTATTTTTTTTTAGCCCACAAAGTGTTTTTGTGATTAGTTGTTAACATTCAGAAGTGAGTAAATTTCACATAAAAATCCAGATTTTTAGCTTGTCTTGAAAAATTATTATATATAACCACCCTGAGCAGTATTCCTGTAGCTCGGCGGTGACATTCCCTTCGAATCAATCGTGCACGCTGCAGTCCCCCGCCCCTTGACTCATGTTACCTACCCACCACCGCTTCCCCCAGGCCTTGACTTCTTCCTACTCGTTATAGACACACACAGAGAATGGGAAAATACATGTGGCCAATGCGCCAAGTGAGGACTGAGTGAGCCTTGTGCCTGAACATTTAGAAATTTTCAGCTAAGCTATCGTGACTGGTCTTTGCATTCCTCATATTCTCACCTGGTCTTTTTTGCTGACATCATTTCAGTACTATTGAAGACCTTCTTTCTCCTCAAGGATCCCTTATACCCTTAAAATCCTTTCAAATCATCACCCATTATTGATAACAGCACCTGAGCTAGGGCTCTTCTTGGATCTAACCCTGGGGGCTCTAACCATCTGGAAGAGAAGATGATACTTCCCAACCCACAAATACACACTTGTGTTAAGCAATGGCCAGGGTGGGGAGGCTTAATAGTGTTGTCTAGGTACTCCAGCAGGTCCACTGCTCTTTGCCTAGCTGCCTATTCTGGTTCATTAATCTTCAGTCTAAATTCCAGCTTCCTAGAGAATTCATCCATGATCACCTGCTCAAAGAAGCTGCTTCCCAGTTTCTCACTATCTTATATCCTTCCTTACTGGTTTTGCAGCATTTGATACAAGATAGTACTGTTTTATTATTATTCTCAGCTAGAATGTGAGCTGGGTAAAGGAAGAGAGTATATCTGTCTTGCTTCTCATTGCATCCTCTGTGCATGATATAGTAACTGGTATGTAGAATTAACAAAAATATTTGCTGAATTAATGAATAAAACCCTAAATCATTGCAAATGTGAAAGACTCTTCTGGAAATGATGGGGGGAAGTCAAAGAATGTTTACGCTTTACATCTCAACCCTCAGACACTAGACCCAAACTGAAGTGTATCTGAGCCATTTTATTCCTGAAGAAATGACACTCCAAACCTAAGTCACGGTCACAGTTGGGGCCACTTGACCTTCCTGAATATGTTATTCCCTTCATTGGCAGAGACTGTCTCTTTCCTCTTTTCCAAACAACTTATGACCCTAAGTGGGACTGTGCTACATTTCTTCCCATTCAATGTGTATTTTGGATGCTCTGTTTCCCTGCCATGCAAAGAGGACCCCTCAGTACCTCAAGATAAGAGGCGAGGCCGAAGAGCCAGCCCTCCTTGTGGGCTGAGAAGGAGCTCCATTTGGGTCCCATGATCTTCTTCCTGCCTGTAAGGCCCTTACTCTTTGATGCCATCCCAGTGGCCAAAAGCCAAGCTGAGATAAAAAGATTTCCTTCTAGAAAGGACAAATTTTGTTTTTTACTAAACATTGATCAAACTCCTGTTCTTGAATCATTTCTTCCAAAAGCATGATTTTTTTTTTAATTTCTTGGGCACAGACTGTATACTTTCTCAAAACCAAAGAATTCTTACTTTTGAAATTGCCACCCAAATCCAACACATCTAGACTCTCTGTAACCCGTTAGATGCACCAAGAGAAGAAATGGCTCTTCCAGAGGATTCTTGCCCTGGAGGTGTGTCAGCAAATGCCTGCAACTGGCATTTGCTGTTCAGAGGCTATTCAGCATGCCCCTGCCTCTAAAGAGTTTAAAATCTAATTATCACAAATATAATCAAAATAGCAATACAAGAAGTAAGTACATGGCTATATAAAAGGGGCACCAGGCAGGTTGTGTAAACCCAAGTACTATGGAGATTTGAAGGAGAGGGAGATCAGGTTTGAAGTGGTGAGAAAGGCTACATCAAAAAGAGAGGAGAGCTGGTCATTAAAGTATGGAGAGGATTTATGCAAGTTTAAAGGACAAGGGAGTACAGTGAGGGGCTGGCATTCTCCCGGCGAGGGGGGGGGGGTTGCGAGCAGCAGGTAGTGATGGAGCGGCAGGCACCTAACTACGATTCTTGCCTTTTCTGGAGCGTGCCCAGGAGGCCCCGTTCTGCCCGCTTATTACCAACCTCTGAAGTACTCCATTATTTTATTAGTTCCCCATCTAAATTATTTATCTGAGGGACTGCTGCTGCTGACCAGCTCTGATAAGTAATGTCTTCTTTGGGAAATGCTGCTGGAGGGACTAGAGTCTCCTGTGGCTGCCAAAACCCTGAAAATCAATTTTAATTCCATGTGTGTGTGTGTGTGTGTCTGAGAGACTGGGAGTTGATCAGAGGGTGGCTGCCCTTTCTAGCAGGTCTCCATGAGATCTACAAATTAGATTTCTGGGGGCAACGTTAGGGAAGTCGCCCAGGGATGCTATTCTTGGTGTTGTTTGTTATAAAGCAACTCATAATAACTTGACTGGGAGCAGAACATTAAAAGGTCGCCTCATTTTATCTCCAATATGCTTCCCTTTGAAAAAAGTCACCTTGCAGCCACGATTCGAGAACAATTTGTTAGTGTGTTTACCTTTTCCTCGTCATTCAGGCTGAGCTTAGTAGTCAGACGAGAGCACCACTTCCCAGACTTTCAACAAGCTCATGTACGCTTTGCACGGCCGTGTTTGCCTCCTTTACCAACAAATGTGTCCCTCTCCTACTGGTGTTTTTACTCTGGTGCCCTACTGGAGCTGTTCTGTCTGTTATCGAAAACAACAACTTATTGCCAACAGCATGCCCCTTTTAAGGAGACCCGAGCTATAATAGTCAAAAATGTACAAAGCAGATAATGCAACGTGAGGGAGGAAGAGTAGACATTAAATGAAGAGGAAGGGGGGATTAGATTCCCTTCACAAAATATTATTCCATGTAGGTGGCATGTGTCCTCTGTGTGCTTCCAAATTTGACTCAACTTATAAAATTAAACACCAGTCACCTTCTCCTGTGTCAAGGTAGAGATAACATGTAGACTTCACCAATCTGATGGCAGCTTTGCCCAGTGGAAAGAATGGTTAATGTCAACATAGATACAGGATTGACCCTATGGGCTATCCTTGAGCCTTTTGCTATCCTGGTTTTATATATATATAATGTTTCCCCGAAAATAAGATAGGGTCTTATATTTATTTTCCTTAAGAAGACACCCTAGGGCTTATTTTCAGGGGATGTGTTATTTTCCCCTCAAAGCCTCAGCTTCTAGCACACACAGGATGGCCAGGACCTGACAGGGGGAGCTGACCTTGTTGGTGGGGCTGCCCACACCTTTCTGGTCACCTCTGGGATAGTAGCTGTCACCATGGGGCAGATGAGAAGGGCTGCTCATCTTCTTTACCACTTCATGACGAAATGCATGGGTTGTGCAGATGCGCTGCCTAGCAACACCCATCACTAGGTCTTATTTTCGGGGTGGGGCTTCTGTTGCGCAAATGCTTAGAAATCCTGCTAGGGCTTATTTTATGGGTAGGTCTTATTTTCAGGGAAACACGGCAGAAGATGGATAGGGATCCAGCTTGGATTCTCTCCTGTGTTTTATAGACCACGTCATCCTAGAGGTGAATTGGAAGCTCTGCGGGGGACTTGCCTCTCTAATCCCAGGAGTAGCCTGAAGTGAAGGTCTGGGAGAGGCAGCTTTCCCTGGGGTACAGCTGCCTGGGCCTGAAGATGCTTAGACCCCAAGAGAATCCAGCCAGCTGTGCACTTCCACCCAAGCAGCCTCAGAGGAAGCCATGGTGCACTTGCCATATTGGGTACTTCTTTTAATTTCTCACCGTGTGTACCTTGAAATTAGAAATGACCACTCTCTCGAAATTGCTGTTGGCTTCAACAGACAAATTCGCAAAGACAGTAAGGGGTTAATTTTTCTCCTGCAAAAAGAAGCTCCAGACCAGATGCCTTGCACTCCTGCGCTGCCACCTCGGTGACGATCTGCCATCCTCGTGGTCACCTGGCAGCCTCTATGGCTCCCAGCTTCAGTTCTTAGGAGGACAGAGAGCGAGGTGAAAAGTGCAAGAGCCAGATGAATCTGAACCTCTCCCCACGACCTTCCCCGGTAGTTCTATCCAGTGACTTCCATTTACATCTCACTGTCTAGAACTGTTCCATTTGCCCACGTGCAAAGAAGGGCTGAGAAATAACTGGACTCACTGTCACCCAAAAGAGTCAGGGCTGTATTATTAAGAAAAACAGAGGGGGTATCAGGCAGACAACCTGCAGTATCAGCCACAAAGAGCAAGAATCCTTTTCTTTCTTTAGACCCAAACTACAGCAGGACAATTAACATATTCCATAGGCTACAAATGAGAAATAATCACATTTCTTATAATGCCAGCTAGAAGGCTCCCTCCCTTGTTTTTTCTCTGCTAGCCTTGCAAATTTCTTACACTTGGTATTTACTGTGGCCAAACCTAATTCATTCATTTATGAAGCTATCTCAGGCACCAGCAGAAGTCATAAACTATTCATCTCGGGAATGTTTATATTTGAGAAGGTCACAGTATTGAGTGTGTGTATACTCCAAGGCCCCCTCTCTTTGTTTCAGCCCCTCGTGGCTTGGGCATGCTATTTTCCTTTAAACAGTGAAATGAGATGTACACAGCTCAAAATACATATTGGTGTTTTCCCATAAGCTCCAGAGAACTCCTAATAAAAGAGGCTTGGACCCGCTCTGAGTCCTGTTTTCCTCTCTTTCTAGCCCTCCCCACCACTTTCAGTCATATGCCAGCATCTGGTGATTAGGCCAGCTTTCCTTTTCTTCTTCTTCTTCTTCTTCTTTTTTTTTTTTTTTCTTTTTAACGTTGTGGGCATCTCTGTGCTGTTAACCTCAAAATGCAGAAGAGAGAGATGTCAGTTCCTGGGTCTTCCATTCTAAAACCCCAAATAAAATGGGACATTCAAGGAGAGAAGTGCTGGCCTTTTGAGGAGGAGTGGGCCTAGAATCCCCTCTGTACCCAAACCCCTTTTCTCATTTGCTCTGCCAAGAGATTTTGCAGCCCAGATAGGTGTGGGTCCAGAACACAGAGCTAAGCGAGTTTTCATACTCATGCTGCTGGAGATTGGCTTTGGGCTTGAGATAGCCAGGTAGCAGAAATATTAACAGAGGTAAATAATAAGATGGGTTTTTTTTATGGCACCTTAAACCAATTTAAATTCAATCAGAACAATAACTGCTAAATACAAGTGAACCTATGTTAAGGACAATCAAGTTTAACAAAGTTAAATGACTGACCCCAGCACCCAAAGCCAAGGTCACCTCGGGTATTTACTACTCACACAGTTTCTAGTTACATAAAGTAGAATCTAGTTTCTCCCACTTTTTACCCCCCTCCCATGACCCTTTCAAGTGTCACCTTCCCCCAATAGGTTTGCTTTTGTGACAAGTCCGTCCTGCCTGTTCCCACTGCAACCTGTTCTTCTGCTGCAGCCTGGCTCCTGGTTGTCAGCTCCAGGAGCCTGGGGACACAATTCTCTCTTGCTAGGATGGTGCTGTCCCCTGTAGGCCTCAAAGTCTGGAGGGAAAGGGGTGCCAGGGAGGTGGAGCCCCTCTTCACTGACAGAGGCCCATGCATGGCTTGGCTTGCATTGCACCCAACACTGTTGATGCTATTCCATGCCGGGAAACAGAC
The DNA here is from genome assembly GCF_040939455.1 of Microcebus murinus. Taxonomy (NCBI): domain Eukaryota; kingdom Metazoa; phylum Chordata; class Mammalia; order Primates; family Cheirogaleidae; genus Microcebus; species Microcebus murinus. The sequence goes on along the minus strand of NC_134126.1, from coordinate 25,597,504 downwards.
CTTTTCACTGAAGGATCATGGGGATGAGGTCAGGACAATATCAGGTATTCTGCCTAGCAAAGGTCTGGAGACTCTCTATGAGGCAAGGGGTCCATGGCTGCCCTCCTTGTCTGGCTCTGCAGAACCCACAGCCGATTCTCACTCATGCTCATCCATCCTCTCTTCCATCCACAAGCAAAGAACCCAATGGAGCTCTACTCCAGAGGAAATGTCCCTAATCAGAGCACATCAAAAGTATCTCTCTGGCCTGAGGGAGGATACACTTTTACTTCACTTTTAAGTCTTATAGACTTAACTTCCCCATTTTAGATAAGACCTAAGGCTGTGCCTTTTACAGCCAAAACAACCCATTAGAGTGTACTCCTAAACAAAAGAATACATTTTCCCCCAAGGTAAATGTTGTGACTCATCTAGAATGAAAAATAAAAAGACATCTGTCTTATCTATATTTAGTTCCTTATTCAATAGTAAGTTCCCTTTCACTGTACTTGCCTGGGAGCAGCCACTGTGCAGAGCCCCAGATTCTAATTCAAGCTTTGTCACTAGCTGCATGATCCGGGACAAATGCTCCCATTTCGCTGGGTCTTAGTGTGAGTGCACGTTGGGGCGTAGGGACCTAAATGATCTCTATTAAGACTTCTTCAAATATTAAAATTTTAAAATTTCATTCAAGACTTGGTCATAATTGAGAAATCAAAAAAAAAAAAAAAATTCAAGATTCACCTGTCTCAAAGGATATTCCTAGCTTGGGAACAAGGATAAATTTGCCTATGATTCCCCTCAGGCAGAAGGGCAGGATTAAAGGGTTTCGAAATCAACTGAACACAAAGCTATTTCAGCAGCTGTGGGTTCCAGCTGACAAGCCCAGCAAGCAGCTTCTAATAGTCTCCACTGACCCCATGGGGAGTTGACTTTGCTCCCTGGGGGTGACATCGAAGAGCTGATGCCTTCCAGGCAGCACAAGCCGGAATTTTATTATTATTGGTTTTGCAATTTGTTCGCATTTTGCTGTCATTTGCCTTAGTGGCCATGGATCTCTCTGCATTAAAATTTCGATTCCATTCCCCCCGGGCTCCCGTGTTTTATGGAGATCGCTGGTGTTTGCTGTCTTTATTGGAGTTGGTGTACAGCCCCTGGCTGCTGTGTTGAGCATAATCAAATGTCATTTATGAAGTCCTCCTGCCACTGGAGGACTGAGGGAGAGCTGTGTGGCCCATGCCTGAGCAACTCAAAGAGACAGGCAGCCGCAGAAGCGGACTCTCAGGTGCTGGTAAATTATGAGGCTGAGGCTTGATTATGTCTGACCCTGGCTCGCCTGTTGTGAGTTACAGGTCGCTTGCGTCTGCTCCAATGAGTTTCTTCCAGTTGGAGTGTCAGGTGCTGCTTGACAACTGAGCCATATTCCTCTTCTTTCATCTGTTGCCTGGAATAAGCAGACCACAAGAGAAATACAGACAGCCCGAAGAGCAATGGACACTGATTCTGAACAGGGTTCTAACCCCGGCTCAGACATTCTTCTCATGTCTAACCCTGACGAAGCCACTTCTCAGCCTCGGATTACTCTTCCGTGGAGTTAAGTCTTGAATGAATAATCACTAAGGATCTTTTTACTCTGCATTGTAATTTGTTACTTTGCTGTGGTATTTTTGCCCTGCTGTAGTATTTTCATTTTGGATGCCTGATTCCTGACTTATGTGTGGCCCTTCTTTCTGAATCCCACACTCTGACTATGTAATTGTAAACCCTTGTAATTTCAGTATTTGACCTTGGAATGATTGCTACTTTCTCAACTTTTCTTCCACACTCTTTCTCCTCTGATTTCTGACACTACCATTCCCCCGAAATGTTCTTACTAAGGTCACTAATGGTTTTCATATTGCAAAATCCAACGGACCCATTTTTACTGCCTTCTCTCACTTGATATCTCAATGTGGTTAGTTATCCTTCTTCCTTGACCTGTTTGCTTTGAATAAAGCCACATGCTTCTGGTTTACTTCTCACCTCACTGGCTACTCCCCCTCTAAGCAACCTTTAATGACACCTGCATGCCACCAACTTCCACATTTATATTCCCATTTTGTACTTTTCTTCTGTGTTCCTCGTCTTATATACAACTGTCTGCTTAGCATCTATGTTCAGATGTCCCACAGACTCCTCCAATTCGACGTGTCTTGAACTAAACTCCTTATCTTTCTCCCACCTACAGTGGCTCCTACCTAGAGTTCAAGCAAATGGCATCTGTGTTCACCCTTTCACCCATGCCAGAAACCTGGGAGTCGTCCTGAACACCTTCCTTCCTCTCACTCAGTTCAGTTGTTTACACCTCCAGAATGTCTCCTAAATACACCTTCTACTTTCCATCTGTAAGGGAAATTGCATTTGTATAGGCAATAGGTTTCTTAGGCCAAACCAAGATGACTGCCAGAATGTTTTTCTCCAGCCCAGACCTCCAGCAAACTGGCTTTCCAGGGAGGCATGAGTCAGCACACTTATGTAACTAAGGTGTTACCTCCTGTGGGAACCCAAGTGATCATCCTTTGGCTTGGCATGTTGCCACTATTGTTCTGAGCCATGTATAAGCGCTCACCATGTCACCATGTTCTCGCTGTGCGCTGCATCCCCGCAACAATAAAGAGCATGTCTCACCTGCCCACTGCCGCTCGCCTCTTCTTTCAATTCTGGAAGCCTGCTCTGGTGCACTCACTGGCCGCAGAGCCTCCTCCCCACACCACCTATCCCCATAACCACACCTGGTCCACAGCACATTCCTTCTGGATTGCCACAAGGGTGCCCCTGCTTCCAGACTCGCTCTTGGCCTTAATTCATCCTCTTCACAGTTAAGAGATGTGATCATTTCTAAGCACAGATATGCTCCCCTCCCTCTCTTATCTAAAGTCCTTTGAGGGCTAAAGTCCAAAACCTTCTGTGTGACTTCCAAGTCATGTCATGACCAGGTGGTTTCCTTTGGAAACACTGGCCTCTGGTCTTCTTTTCATTGTTCAAGTTCACTGTGCTATTCGTGGCCTCACAGCCTTTAAGATGATCTTCCCTATCCTTGGAACACTCTTCTCACAAGTTTCCACCTGGCCGCCTTCACCTCCTACCAGCTTTGCCTTGAAAACCTTCCATCTAAATCAGGGGTTTCTCTTAGTCTCCTTTGTAACACACGATCATGTTTCTTCATACAATCATCATTATTTTATATACAGTTGACACTTGCATGTGTGTCTGGATTAGGGGCACCAAGCCCCGCCCCCCATAGTTGAAAATCTATGTATCACCTTTGATTTCCCAAAAACTTAACTACCAATAGTCTACTATTTACCAGAAGCCTTACTGGTAAATGGTTGATGAAGATGTTAGTTTGTATATGTATTATATACTGTATTTTTGTAATAAAGTAAGCGATAGAAAAGAAAATGTTATTAAGAAAATCATAAGAAAAAATATATTTACTATTCATTAAGTGTGAGTGGATCATCATAAAGGTCTTCATCCTTGATGTCTTCACATTGAGTAGGCTGAGGAGGAGGAAGTGGAGAGGCTGGTCTTGCAGTCTCAGGGGTGGCAGAAGAAAATTCATCTATAAGTGGACTTGTGCAATTCAAACCTATGTTGCTCAAGGGTCAACTGTATTATTTTATTTGATTATTTAGTAAGTCAATATTGGTCTAGGGAGACCAATAGATAGGGTCTAGACTCCAAGCTCCATGAAGGTAGTGCTAATGCACGTTTTCCACTTCACTTTACCTCTGATGCCTTTTTCTGAAGCTATTATATAAAAGAGACTCAATGTTTATTGAATTAATTAACAGATCCTAAATTCCGTTCATTGTTTCGCTAGCTGCCTACTTACCAGGACTCAGAACCTCTTGCCCTGGTTCTTGACATGCTGGCTTAATTAACCTCTTTGTAGTAGGATGTTAGATTAGAAGTATTATAAATTTACAATTATCAAGTTACAATTACACTGGATGTCAGGTTCTGGTACACAATCACGATGCAAACTTTCAGAGGAAATGAGAACAACCAGTATCATAATTCTTAGACACCCCCCCCCCCCCAATCCACATTAAGGACACACAAAGGTCAAGAGAACATAAAGATAGATTTGTGATGAGAATCTCTTCGGGGACAAGCATCTCCTCTTGCCCATCACCTAACTTCACAAGAGGATTAAATGGGAATACTCAACGAGCCTGCTATGTGTCCCTATGGTTGGATGGGGTTGGGGAGCTCTCCATTGGACTGATGTCTTACTCTCTTTCTGGAAATCTAGAGAACAAAAGATAAGCTGGCTAGCTGCTTTGGTGGTAGAACAAAGAAGAGTTTCTGCTGTGTTGACATGCTCCATGTTTGGCAGATCCAAGCATACCAAAGAGAGAATCAGAATTGGTTTTTTTAAAAAAATGCTTTTCAAAATAGCTCATCTGAAAGGGCACTGAGACCTTGACAGAGAGAATCTGGAGGTGGATTGTGGATCTTTAAGGATCAAAGAGAAACAAAGTCAGGCAGAGATGCATATATCCAGATTAAGGAAACTGAAAGTGAGAGATGGTCCATGATGAGAAGTCTCCCAAGAGCAGTCCACAAGAACCTCACAAAAGAAAGGGACAGATATTAACATCTCCTAGGCCCACTGGTACCCATAACCTAAGAACTTCTCTGCTCCCCTTACCTCTCCTCCTGCTCCTGCCACCTCTCATATTCCACAGTCCAGTTTAACCTAGGAGGGGCAGATAGAAAAAGAGAAGAAACCGACCACACCGTCCCTCCCCAAGTCAGGAATCTCATCTGCAACATGCTACTAGCAGGATAGGCAGTGAGAGAGTAAAATGTGACCTTTTGATGAAGTTAAAGACTTTGGTTGTTCCCTAGGAATAGACATTTTGCATTACCAAATTGAGTCTGTGTTTGCTATTTTAAGCAAACAAAGGACTCTTCTCTCCCAGAACTGACCAGGAGAGTCGTGCGGTTGATCCTAGTTTGCATCCATGGGAAGAAAGGGTCATTACCACTGTAGGTACAAAGGAACAGCAGGTACAAAGGAACAGCAGAAGATAAATATAAAAGTGCTTTCTGATCAAATCCCACGAGCCCTGCTTATGCATATTTACACTACATCTCTGATGCTGTGAATAAATAACCTTTGAAGAAATGTGAAAGAGGTATTTTATGCTTGTGAAAGGCTTAGGATATTTGAGATATATTAGGCTAACTGCTGTAGCAAATAACCCTTCACAAATGTATAATATTAATACCAACACACACACACACACAAATTATTTCTTGCTGCTTGGATGAACAGCTGGCAATTTTTCAAGTACCCAGGCTAATGGAGGCTGTGCCATTTTCAAGAAGTGGGTATTGTCTGATATAGGTGTTCGCATTCCTGCCACCTAGAAGACAAAATGCACAATATATGCCCGCGGGGAGTTTGCAGAGGCCGAGCCTGAGAGTGGCACACATTGCCTCCGTGTCACCTGCCACTGGCTGGACCACCATAACAAAGAGGCACCTCCCAGCAATGCTAGCACCATAGTCTCGCTAGGCAGACAAGGAAAGCGTGGACGTCAGTGAGAAGCTAGCAGTTCCCGCTGCATGGAGCATTATAAAACTGTAATTATATGTTACACTGATGCTCACAGGCCTCATCGGCCTGTGGATATAAATGAGACTACATTAATATTTATGTCCAAATTTGCAAAGACCACAGGTCCTCAATGCCCTCTATAAAAGCCTATGCAGGTTGTTTGTAGAAGCTCCAGCAAGATATCTAATGAGCTCAGAAATAATTCTATCAATGTTATGCTGCTCCGACTTTCCTCATAGTAAGAACAAAAAATAACACCAATAATAGCAAACACTCGCTGACAACTTTCTATGTGCTAGACACCGTACTTAGCCCTTTGCATATCTTTGCTAATTTAGTATTCATATATTACACCCATTTTTCAGATGAGGAAATCAAGGCACAGAGAAGTCAAGCAACTTGCCAAAGGTTGCAGAGCTAGTACGTGTCAGAGGAGGATACACATCCACTCAGTCTGGCTCTGGAGCCTGCCTGCTGAACCTCTGTGTTCTCCATCTTCCTATGCCTGGGTTGCCAGTATACTCTAAAGAAACAGCGATGTCTACGATAAGGGTGCTGTCTTGGTCTGCACAGGCTGCCATAACAAAATAACATCAACTGGGAGGCTTAAACAGCAGAAATGTATTTTCTCACAGTTTTGGAGCCTGGAAAGTCCAAGATCAAGGTTCTGGCAGGATTCTGTTTCTGGGCAGGGTTGTAGATGGCTGTCTTCTCCCTGCGTCCTCACAGGGCAGAGACAGCAAGAACGCTGGTGTTTGTGCTCCTTCAGGAGGACACCAGTTTCAATAGATTAGGGACCCACCTATGATCTCACTTAACCTCAGTCACCTCCTTAAAGGCCCTGTCTCTAATACAGTCACACGGGATTAAGGTTTCAGCATGTGAACTTGGGGGAGACACACTTCAGTCCATAGCATGTATTCTCTTCTGGGACTTCCCAAAGTGTAAATCCCACATGTGCCTGAGCCCCGAAAGCAGGAAGAGAGAACCTCTCCTTTACCTCCTGGATCCTGGGCAACAATAGTCATGCATAGACTTTCATAAAGCTCCCCAAGAAAACAAAGTCCTAAAGCTCTATCCCGAAGATCAATTTCAGCCGCCCCTCAATCTAGCATAGGAAAAGCAAGCACGCCTGCTCCTGCTTTGTTCTCCTAGTTTCCCTGTCTTTCCCCAGGTGCTCATGCATGAAATTCTTTCCTTTATCTCCCCAGTGGAGTCTCTATCGGCACCCCTCACACGTTAACTCATGCAAACATGCTGAGGGAGACGTTGCCAGCCCCGTGTGCTCTGAGTTTCATGCGGCTACGCTGGTTCCCTCGGCCACCAGAGAGTCGGGGGACCCCTCCCTCACCCACAGCCAAGTTGACCTGTCGAAGGGGGTGGGGTTGGGTCCACAGCTTGTCAGTCATCCCTGCGTTTTAAATAAGCTGAATGCTGGATTCATCCCTCCGAGAGGAAATGGGGATTTACTAACTGGGTGACCCAAAACAGAAAGAGACAAGCTATCTCGGACCATCAGATGAAGCTGTCATGATGCAGACAGGCTTCAGGGGAAAATGGTGTGTGTTATCTGGGCCAGATTGCCATTATGTATGACAGCCGCGTGTCCTGAATTTTCTAGGTCAGTCCCAATTTCAAGTCTTCTATCACCTTGTCAGACCATGTATCCTAATTTTGCATTTGGAAAATGTGGCCACCAAATCTTTAGGACACTAGATCAGAATATTTGTTTACGGGGGAGAACTAGACTTAATGGTATGGATGAATATGTTTCAGAAAAATCCATTTTTTTCCAGGGGTAATATTATAGCTTATAAACTGAAGTCGCAGAGACTTCCAGAAAGAGGAAAATAATGACTCTAAATCAGTTTCTGCTGCCCTGAGAGGCATTTGTAAAACCAGATAGGGGAGGACCCGCTTGCTCAGCTGATGGGGCAGAGGAAGCTCTGGGAAGGAGCAGCCTCAGAGCCTGTGTGTGGCCCCCCTCTCCTGAACAAACCTCCCCCAGGCAAGAAAGGATGCCCTGAGGGGCTGGGGGCCCTAGAGGCAGGTTTTGGGTGGGAGACCAAAGGCTCCATTATAACTAAAAGTTGCACTAACTGAAATCTAAGACAGGCCAGAAATCTGAACATCATGATTTTGGCATTCATCCCAAGGAGAAGTGAGAGAGGGACACAGGACAGGGTGCACACTGAAAAGGGTCAAGGACCCGGGGGATGCTGATGCCTTCCAGTTCCAGTGGGAGGCACGCTTGGTACATCAGCCCCCATCCCTGTTCTCCTACAACTCCTCTGAGCTATGAATCTTAAAACCCTTTAAAAGTTAAGGGATTTGCCCAAATCAGCAATCCTTGGGCACATCCATTCCCCTTGTCTTTAGGTAAAAATAAAAGTAAGGTTCTCTGAAGCCATGATCATTTTTTGTTGCTGTTAAAATGTCAATAGAAGGAAAAACCACCACTGATGTTCAATGTCGACTTCCGAGTGAGAAAGTGTTTCGTGCTGTCTATTACCAGTACTTTCTTTCTTTAGGCAAAACTCATACCCAGGACCTCTGCAAGGCTATAGAGAGCTTTTGTGCAAATAAGAAAAAGGTTCCTTTACCTCTAGGTGGCACAACCCCATGGCAAGGCTCCAGGCTCGGGAGTGAAGAGCAGCCTGGATTGCAGGTCACCTTACCTGGTGTCCTTGTGCTACCTTGAGCTGCAGCACTGTCCCTTGGCCCCCTGTACAGGTCTCTCATGGCGGTGGAGGTTGTCGACTGGTCACAATCCATGCCTTAGGCATTTGTAATAAAATTCATCGAATCTGAAATAATGTAAAGACAGAATCAGAAAACTACCTGTATCGTGGTATATGCCTTCGAGACAGACCACCCACACATTGAACTGTCTCATACAAAAGTCAGCTGTTTTTTAAGACCTCAGAGCCCTGAAGTCTGTGGATGCCCACAAAGCTACCATGGGCATGCCACTTAACACGGATGCTACGGGGACCTCAAGGATGAGCAGGGTAAATTTTTTTCCTCTAGAATCGGAACAGTTTTGTGTGGGTGATAAGGCATCCGCGCCTAAAAAGCCAATAAAAATGCAAAGCCGTATAAGTTTAAGTGCCAAATGAGTGGAACTGAATTATGCTACAGAAAGTTCAGAGAAAAAAGAGACAACCTTATGGGCCAGAGGACTCACAGAAGGCTTCATGGAGAATTCAAATATGTAAAATGGAGAAAGGGAGGGAAAGAATGATATGTTTGCAGCAATGGAGTCAAAACTGTCCAGGTGCAGGGGCAGTGGAGAGCAAAGATGGTGGCACGAACCAAGCTCGGAGGTCTAAAGTGAGGACCTATGAAGCATGTCGATGTTCTTAGAGAAAAAAAAGAAAGTGATGAATATTGCATACACATATCTGGGAAGTAAATATTTAAAAGACAATGCTTATTTAGAAAGCCAGCTAGATGAACTGAAAACATCAAAGGCTTAGTAACAGAACAAACACAAGTTCAAAGTCAGGCTCCACTCCTAATTACATAACCATGAGCACTTAATTCCTCTAAAACTCCATTTCCTTATCTGTAAACGTAGAAATAAAAAGAAATGCCAGTTCTCCATGATAATTACAGAGTTTATTACAGAAAGCAATAAAGAATACATGTGTCTGCCACATAGTAGGTGTTCAACAGCCAGGAGCCCTTGGGGTTATGGCAGCTTTAAAATCCTCTAAACACAAATGTTACAAAGGTAAAATAACCTATTTTACTTTGACTTCTAAGACCAATTGCAGAAAACCAATGGCTTGGATATGCATTGACAATAACCAATTATAAATTGTAATGCAAGATGAACTTTTGTCAGGGTTCTTGGTTATAAACAATGAAACTGATTCTGGTTATGTTAGGCAGAAACAAAACTAATTGGAAGGGTATCAGGCAGTGCACTGAAATGACAGGGAGGAAAGGTTCAGGCAGAATCAAGACCGGCAAGCCACACCCAAGGTCATACCAAAGGCAATTTGCATAGCACGCTGCCACTGACATCACCACCATTGGACACTCACTGCCATGCTGGTGAACTGCTCTGTCCCACCTGCCTCACCGCCATGCCACTGAGTGGAACCTTGGCTTCTAAGCACCTGCTATGCAAAATATGCTTTGCCTCCAAGCACCTGCTATGCCAATGATGCTTTGCATTATTCTCTTAAGGTTTGAAGTCCCTGGTAGTAGCATTTCATTGATCAAGATTAAATTATGTGTCTATTCTCTAGCTGCCAGGGGTCGGGAAATAAACTATCCTTCCTCCTTTATCTTCGGTAGTGATAGAAAAACAGGAAGCAGAGCACCTCCCCACCTTCGGATTCCCCCAACACAGAAAAAGAGTATGGATGGAAAAATAGCAAAATTTCAAGTGTCCAATATGCAACAGCAATAAAAATCTGTTAAATGGATGTGCACAAATCTAACAAGAAATATGCAAGACCTGTAGAAGAAAACTATAAAACGTTCCATGAGGAAGTAAAAGAAGCCAAAAATTAATGACAAGGCATACCGTGTTTCTGAAGGAGAAGCATCAATATTGTGAAGATGTCAATCCCCTCCAGATCTACAAATTCACTGGGTTTCTGATCAGAATCACAAAAGTTTTTCTTTGCTCACTCGTTTTAAAAGTTGACAAGGCCAGTCTAAAGTTTACATATAAAATAACATATGCAAAAGACCAAAGACATTAGAAAAACAAGGGAGTTATTTGCCATGCCAGATATCACAATATACTATAAACCTACCATGGTATGGGATGGCATTGGCCCAGGAATAAATACATAGATCAATGGAGCAAAAATAGAACTCAGAAAGAGTCATTATAGAAACATACATTTTGTATATATGAGAAGGTATTTTAAATCAGTGGGGAATTAGGGAACAGAAAACTTTTTCTTTATAGGACAAGATTATAAATGTGTTTGGCTTTGTGGGATATCTCTGTTGCAACTACTCTACTCTGCCATTGCAGTGTGAAAACATTCATAGACAATACTAAACAAATGGCCACATTCCAATAAAACATTATTTACAGAAATAGGCAGAGAGCAAAACTTGGCCTGTGGGCCACAGTTTGCCAACCCCTCATACAGACTATTCAGTAAATGGTGTTGAAATTAGTAGCTATTGTTTGGGAAAAAAATCAATCTAGACCCTCATATTATGCAAAAAAATAAAATCCATTTATATTCAAACCACTGAATGTGGAAATAAAAACTATTTATGTAAAATTATCAGAAAAAAATGTAGAAGACACAGAAACATGAAAAAAGTTAATAAATGTGACCAAATAAAACCATAAAACTTCTATACTCCAAAGATTGGAAGTAATGCTAAAATACCAAGAAGGATGGGAAAAAATTATTTGCAATGATCATGTAAAACAAAGGATTAGTATCAAAAATATATAAATTACATCTATAAATTTACAAGGAAAAGATAAATAGACCATTAAAAATGTAAAAATATGAACATGGAAGAAATCAAATAGCCAAGAAAGATAAGAAAAGTTGTTCAACCTCACTAGTAATAAGGGACAGGCAAATGTATACACTTTTTAATCAGATTAGCAAAAAATAAAATATTAGTGTGAGCCAGGACACAAAATAGGCACTTATGTATTGTGTGTTAGAGAAGGAGATAGTAAACTAATTTCTAGAAGACAATAATATCTAATAAAATTTTTAAATGCATACCTTTTGACATAGTAACATCACTTGTCAGGATCAATTCTAAAGAAATGCTTGCATCTGTGAACAAAGATTTCTTTTTGTGTAAGCTTCTTAACTAAAATTTACTTGCATGGGTAAAAAAAAAATAGAAACACTAATTGCAGCTCAAAAGTGACTAAGAATACAGTACATGTATATTTGTTAATATGAGAAACAAATCTAAGAGAAAACAAGATGGAAAACTTATAGTTATATATAACACAGCATGAACCTATATATATATATATATATATATATATAGAGAGAGAGAGAGAGAGAGAGAGAGTCTTGTTCTGTTGCCCAGGCTAGAGTGCAGTAGCATCATCATAGCTCACTGCAACCTCCAACTCCTAGGCTCAAGCAATCCTCCTGCCTTTAATCTTTAATTTTTTGTAGAGATGGGGTCTTGCTATGTTGCTCAAGCAGATCTCAAACTACTGGCCTCAAATGATCCTCCCACCTTGGCCTCCCAAAGTGCTAGGATTACAGGCATGAGCCACTGCACCTGGCCTGAATCTATATTTAAATATATATATGTATTAATAGAGGAAATCAATTTTTTAAACAGGTCTGAAAGAAATCCTATAGTAGTGGTTACTTCTGGGAAAGGCAGGGCACCAGGGAGGTGACTGCTAATATTTTAATCTATATGTGTCTGTCAGTGATGGAACCTTTCCCAAGATCTGTTGTAATTTACAGACAGGGACAGGACTCATCCCCAGGAGACATCTGCCTGCCAGCCGTGTCCTGTCATTTTCCTAGATGCCTCTTCCTCACAGTAGCCAATGTGTCTTCTCTTTTATGGCTAAATCCATATGGGTTCTAATGGAAATATTTTCATATTTAATTTTATCACAGTTGTGAGTTTGAATTGTGTCACCCAAAAATATTTGTCTAAGTCCTGACCCTCATACCTATGATTCTGACATTATTTAAAAGTAGAGTTGTTGTCACGTAGGGTCTTTTGCCCTACAAGAGATAGGAAGAGGAAACTCGGACACACAGACACAGAAAGGAAAGACGAAAATGTGACTAAGGAGGCTGAGATGAAAGTAATGCAGCTGTAAAACCAGGATTTTCAGCACCAAGGAGAGAGGCACGGAACAGAGTCTCCCTCTGAACCTCTGGAAGGGACCCGCCTCCCTGACACCTTGATTTTGGACTTCTGGCCTCCTGAACTGCAAGAAAATAAATTAAATGTCCATTGTTTTAAGACACCTAGTTTGTACAGCAGTCCTAAGAAACTAAAACAACAATGTTTACCAAAAGCTGTGTTTTTTGAGCCACAATTGAATCTGTGTGTGTGTATATCTACAAAAGGAAGAGCAACCAAAAAGGTGTCTGAAAATTCACAAAACTGAGGGGTGACAATTCCCCTGTCACGAATAGGGTTCAAACAGAGGCAGAATGGCCACCAGTTACGGTATTGCATGGGAGCTTCCTTCACTGCAGCGTGGGCCATGTGACCTCCTAATGTCTGTAAACACCAGGGGTCCATGAGTCTCTGCAGCAGAACAGCACTGTGCTTAAGAGCAAAGATTTGGAACAAGGAAAACCTGGATACCTGGATTGGAACTCCGGTTTCACTATACACAAACTACTTGACCTTGAACAAACTTCTTAATTGCTAACAGCCAAAAATAATAACGCTTCTTTAATGAGTCAGCATTCTTAGATGAAAGCAATTGACACTGGCTGATAATTAAAGGAGAAAAATTTGTTATAGCGAAATTTTGTAGTTTATAATCCAATGCTGCCACTGATGTCTTAGAAGCTAGTTAGAGTCGCTGCTATTGCAGCCACCTGATAATAACTAAAAAGGATTGTTTTCTTTTGTAGCTCCTGCTTTTTCTTGTATGTGAAGTGAACGTGTCTGATTGGTGGAACCTAGATCATGGCTCCAAGCCCTAGCTACTAAGGGATGGGGGCTAGAAAATTAAATGATAATGGTAGCTATCATTTATTGAGCATTTACGATATCCCAGGCACTTTCCTGCATATCCATATATTCATTCACTTCATCCTGATCAGTATGGCACCCCCATTTTCACTGATGAGGAAACTGAGGCAAAGAAAAGCCAAATAACTAAGCCAAGGTACCCACCACTAGGTACAGGGTGCAGGGCTGGGATTAAACCCTAGATTGGCTCTAGCCTCTGTAATCTTTGGGAATATTCCTTTCTGTTCTTCACCTGACATTTTCAATGTCAGCAGAGAAGGTCATTGTCCATCTCAAAAAGCAATAGATTCTTCAGATATAAGGGGACTCAGATTCTGAATGGCCAACTTTTTAAAAAGACAAATGTTTATTACAACCTACAAATTTCCTCACAGAGCTGTCATATGCATTAAAAGAGAATAAAGCATATATAACAACTAACACAGGGACTGGCACACAGGAAGTGCCATCAGCGGAAATTGTTTTTATAATAGTAGCTGCTGCTATTGCTAAATCCTTCTTGACTTTGACCGACCACCTCTTGGCTCTGCTGATTTTTACTTGTCTTAGTCCAGCTCTGCCGCTCATTCACTGTGATCCCAGGCAGGTCACATCACCTTTCTGAGCCTCAGTCTCCTCACCTGTAAAATGGAGTTGATCTGGGGAAAGGGCAAAAGTTTTGAACTATTTTATTGTTGGGCACCCTTCCAATTCTGATATTTTTTTTTCAACTTGTGTCTTCCAGCCTATGCTAATCAATCCATCCCATGGATTTCTGTAATTCTGATCATTAGTATTTCACAATTTCATTCTGGGTTACATGCCACTTTCTCTTGTTCTATAATCATTTCCTCCTTAAAACGTGTTGTGCAAAATGGCATTTCAGAACATACAGTGTTTTTTGGTAAGTGAATCGATTTTACAAATAAGAGATGAGTTGCAGCAGCTCCTATGTACACATACACGTGTACACACACACACACACACACACACACACACACACATACACCATCTGTTATGATGCCCATTCAAAGTGGAGCAGTACCAGGTTATTTGTTGTGAGAGAGAAGAAGGTCTATTCTCAGTGGCTGCAGAAAAAGTCCTGGAATTTTTCTCAAAATGCTAAACCCCTTCCCCTTTTATTGGCACAAGGGACCTGAAAGGCGTTCTAAATACACATCTCCAGGAACAGCTACCTAGAGTTCTGCTCCAACATCAGCCTCCATTTTCCCTTCTTATTTTTCATATTTGTCTCCAAGTTCATCAACCAGCAGAAGTTCCTTTAGTCGTCATTCCCACGTGGGTTTCTTGAGTAAAGATAATTTTTGTACCTCGCTTACTTCAACTTATCTTGTAACTTTTAAAATTGTGCTTTCATAAAAAAAAAAAAACAAAAAAAACAAAAAAAAAACTCCCTAAACCTTCATATTTAAGCTCAAAGGTCTTTCCTGTTTGGCACCTTCTTAAGTTGCATTTTAATGACATCACTTGCATTTGCAGTATGTTTATTCTGTCAGGTAGCAAAATCTTCAAAGCTCTGTATTCATTTTTCATATTCAGAAAAACATCCGGCATTTTTACATATCATTAAACAATTAACAGGGTGAATTCTCATACAAAGTCACTACCCTCTGAGATATGCAACTTTAGCCTATTTTCAGAAAAGAAAAATGGAGTTCAGAGAGTAAAGTGACTAGCCCCAGGTCACATAACTCAGATGTGGTCTGGTTGGGTTAAGATGTTGGATTTTCCACCTCCCTGCTCAGTGTGCCATCTGCCACACCCCCGCTGCTCCCTGGCACAGTGGGAGGGTGGAATCGCATTCCATACCACTGCCTGATGCATGGTGGTGCTCAGGCTATTGTACTGTTGCCCACTCTGCAACATACCTTGCGTCCCCACAACCTCAAGACCTGCTGTCCCGGGCACACTGATCTCCACCCGTACTTACGCTTGCCTCTTCCTCCCGCTGTGCTATCCAAGCATGGTTCTCTGTCAACGTGTTAGATATCAGCCCCTTTTACATCTTCAAGGATGTTGCTCATCAACTATATATCTCTTGTTTATTCAACATCTCCCTTCATAGTGGTTCTTCTTATTCAGGAAATAAACACCCTCAGGTCATTCCCAGTAAAACAAAATAAAACACCGCCAATTAAAACAATACCCTCTTGCCCAACCCTCCTCCCCCTCTTTTTCCCTGTATTACTTTCTGGAAAGTACTATCAACACCAGCTGTTTCTAATACCTTATGATTTCTACTTTCTCCCATTCACCTTCCAACTTTGTCTCCCTCCTGATATTGGTCTTTCTGGGACACCAAAGCCCTCTATGTGACTAAACTCTCTGTCTTTGTCTTCTGAGGCACTTAACCCTGTAGAATTCTTAGTAAAACATTCTCCTCTTGGCCTCTGTTGAAATAACTTTTTTCCCAGTTTTCCTTCTACCTTTCTGGCCATTCTTTGGTTTCCTTTGTGGACATCATCCTCATCCTTTGTTCTTCTCGGTCTTTATGCTCTCCTTAGGTGATCTTATCCATAAGCATCTAAAAACGATAAATCCAAAATCTGTATTTTCAGCTCAAATTTCTTCCCCGAGACCCCTGCAGCCAACTGTTATACTAAGCATCTCCACTTGAATATTCTTCTAAACTTGCGTGCAAATTATCCTAAGAAGGATTAATTGTTTTGCCTCAGTTACTGCCCTTGCCATGTACTACTCTGATTATATTCACAATCTTGTTAAATGGCACCACCATACAAATAACTTCCCAAAGCAGAATCCTGGATTCTTCCTTCCCTTTTATCCCTACACACAAAGAGTTGAAGACTTTTCCTACCTCTTAAATTTCCTACCTCTTAAATATCTTCTTAATACATCTGCCTTCCTGTCTTTAGCAACGATTACTGCTTTATTCTGGATCCCATCTGGATTACAGCAATAGCCTCCTAACC
This sequence comes from Microcebus murinus, assembly GCF_040939455.1. Lineage (NCBI taxonomy): Eukaryota > Metazoa > Chordata > Mammalia > Primates > Cheirogaleidae > Microcebus > Microcebus murinus. Next base: position 25,581,277 of record NC_134126.1, on the reverse strand, counting down.
CATCTCTCAACCTCCAGGCTGGCCCCTTTCCAACATTTCCTCCTCCCTGCAGACAGAGTAATCTGTCCAAGATGTAAATCTGATCCTGCCACTCACCCCTATTAAAATGCTTCAATAGCTCCCCTTAGTTTTCAAGATAAAGTTCAAACTCTTTAGCTTAGCACATAAAGCTCTTTGTGATCTCCCCTGAATAATTCTCTAGCCTCATCCCTCCCTATCCAACTATTCTACCTTGTGCATCTTTATTCCAATGATATTGAAGTACATGCAATTCTCTAAACCCATCGTCATAGTCCATTTATGCTTCTATAACAGAATACCTAAGACTGGGGAATTTATAAAGAAGAGAAATTTATTTCTCACAGTTCTGGAGGCTGGGACATCCAAGAGCAAGGTACCTGCAGATTAGGTGTCTAGTGAGGGCTGTTCTCTGTTTCCAAGATGGCGCCTTGGTGCTGCATCCCCTGGAGGGGGATGAACACGGCGCCCCCACGTGGCTAAAGGCAGAAGGGCAAGCGAAACTCAAGGCCTTGTGAGGCCTCTTTTGTAGGGGCCTTCATTGCTTTCATGAGGGAGGAGCCTGCATGACCTAATTGCCTTTTAAAGACCCTAACTCTCAAGGCCGTCATGTTGGCCATTAAGTTTCAACACCCGAATTTTGAAAGGGATACATTCAAATCATAGCACCCTTCTTGCTAGTGATGCTCCATGCCGGCAATGTACATGCTGCCCCTTGTGCCTAGAATGAATGTGCTGCTCGTTCTCAGTCCCATGTGCTTCTCATTTCCAATCTCCATGCAAATTTTCCAGGGTGCCCCCACTCCATTTTAAAATTCAGCCTCACAGCCACTTCCTCTGGGTTGTTCTATCTGATCCTTTCATTTGATTTACATTTACTTCTTCTGTGGTCCTAAAAAACCTTTAGGACAATTGTTTTTTCTGAAGGAATGGATGGATGAATAGCTCAATGAATGATGAATGAATGAATGAATGCCTTGACTCTTATTCACCTTACATCTCCAACACCTAGCACAGTCCCAGGCACATAGTAATAATAGTTTGTAAAACTGCTTTTACCTGAGAGGTGCTTTTGTGCCATGAATGAAAATTATAACGTACCTGTATTCATTTCCCCCCCTGTATAAGTCCTGAATCTAGTCTAACAATGTACGTAGTACATCCTAAGGAGTACCCTGGGCAAGTCTGCATATGGAATCTACTCTTACACATGGCATAGATTTCCTCTACTTATTCTCTAATAAAACTATGGAATTGCCAGGATAAGAGTCAGAGCGTTGATGATGATATTCCAATATGGTAAGGAGCCAGCTAATGTAGAATAGTGGAAGCTCACTGGCCGGGCCCTCCTATTACTTTCCCATGCACGCTGAGACTCTGGACTGCATGGATCTTGGGGATCCAGGCAATGTGGGACAGTAAAGCCTTTCAATAAAAACACGGTGTGCCAGCCAGCTGCAAATCCTACCTGCAATTTCGTCTCTTCCTTCTTCAATCCCAGGGAAATATGTCAGTGGATGCTGTCAGATAAGAGCAAGCCATTGATCTATAGGGCATGAGAGAGGCTAGAATATTGATGTCACAGATTCTCTTGCTATATACGCTGCTGCTTAGTAAATGAGGTGCCTTGGGAATCCAAGCTTCTTGGACTAATAAACACCTGAAGGGGTAAAAGTCACCAGCATGCTCTGCCTTCCTTCTGTGGGCCAATGCCTTCACAGCCAGCAGTAATTTGGGCTTAGAAATCTGTGTTTATATAATTAAAGCCTTTCCTTCCCTCACCTTGACTTTAATTCTTTGTTCGAATGTGGTTTTTATTCCTTAGTGTGCAGTTGAGTGCAAGAGTCCCCATTGGGTAATAAAATAAAACTAGGCTAAGATTTGAAAGGCCTGGGCTTTAGTTCTAGGTAACTGACTAAATATTTCCTCCCCCTCTCTCTTGATATTGCTTTCTCCATAAGTAAACTGATAATTCGGCCCAGTTCAGAAATTTTTAACCTGAGGTTCATGGATGGGATTTAGGGGCTTTGTGAAGTCACAGAAACGAAATGCAAAACTTGACAGATCCATCCATTTTTTTTCTACTAGGAAGAATCATAGTTTTTCCAGATTCGCAAGTGAGCCCAGGGCTCTCCAAATTTATGAAATTAGGGGTTATACTATATCTTAGTCTATTTTCTGTTGTTCATAACAGAACACCTAAAACTGGGTAATTAATAAAGGAGAAAAATGTGTTCCTTATAGTGCTGGAAACTGGGAGGTTCAAGGTTGAGGGGCCACATCTGATGAGAACCTTCTTTCTGGTGAGGACTCTCTGCAAAGTCCTGAAGCAGCTCAGAGTATCACATGGTGAGGGGTGAGTGTGCTGACTCGAGCCTCTTTTCTCTTATAAAGCCTCTAATCTACTCCCATGATAAACCATTAATTCACTAATCCATGAATGGATTAATCCTTTCGTGAGGTCCAAGCCCTCATAACCCAATCACCTCTGACAGGCTCCACTTCTCAATACTGCCACATTGGGGATTAGATTTTAACCTGAATGGGGGGGGGGGCGGCAGCAAATATTGAAATCGTGCAATACTAGATCTCAGCATTTGTACTTCCTCAGGGCAAAGTATGTCTCAATACTGGGGAGGCTACTGAGGGTAAGGGGAAGAGACTGACCTTGACAGTCAGTCAAACGTGGGTTCAAATCCCAGCCCTTCCACTTACTCTCTGTGTATTTTGGGGTGAGTCGCTTTATCTCTGTGACTCCATTTCTTCACCTACAAAATGGCAATAATAACACACATCTTACATGTTGTGAGGAGTAAGAGAAATAGGACACATAAGAAAGAAAAACTGGCGAGCATGTCAGAAATATTCATGGAATGCCTGTTCAATGTCTGTCTAAAGAAGCAAATGTTGAGAGCCACGACTTCCTCTCCCAGCCCAGAACTCTTAGCATCTAAACTGATTACTTTCTCAAGTGTGGCTCTGGGCTGACAAAGTCTTGACAGTGTTCTTATTCGGGAAGGTGAGACATGAAATAGACCTGTATGATTAGTGTGTTTCTACACAAATGGAAATTCATTTGAACTAATAGAATCATTCTGAGTCTTCTTAGAAATGGACAGGGTTCAGCTTATTTGGCCTAAGATTTGTCATGAACCAAAATAGAAAGGCCATTTCTCCAGAAGCCTTATTTTGATACCATGTCTGTCCAGAAAACCTGGTGATTGCAGGTGATTACTCAGGGCCAAGCACTGGGGGGTATAGCAGGTAGAGACAGCAGTGAAGAAGCAGCCTTGGACTGACAAGAAGGTCATTGCACAGCTAGCTTGCACTAGACCTGGTAGACCTAGTTATGTAGAATCAGCCTCCACCAACACCTGCTGTGCCCATGTCACCAAAAGGTTGCTACTCTCCTGTCCACACCTTCCTCTCTTAACAATCCCCTCAACCTGTGTAGAGCCTTTTCCTTCAAAGAGGATCTTGATGTTCAGCAAACAGAGAGAGCAAAAAAAGCCTCTATAACAAACTAACATACACACATATATATTTTACATTATGCCAACCTTCAAGGCATTATTATCTTCATTTTATAGATGAGGAAATGAAGTTCATGAAGATAGTAAGAGATGGAATGAGATCGAATCCAGACATCTCAGACTCAAAAGCTTTTAAACTACACCTTGAGAACTCAAGACACATTGATGAATGAACATGGTCCTTGCTTTCATGGACCAGTGGGAGATGCAGACATGTCACTGGAAGATCAGGATACAGGTCCTATGTGCTCTCAAGGTTGGAAGGATGCACAGGAAACTGAGAATGAAGTTCACCTACCTAGAATAGGTAGGAGAGGAGGAGTGTATGGTAAAATATAAAGTTTATGACAGATTTCTTCGAAGAGTTGAGTATTTGTAGAGATACAGGAATTGGTCCAGAGGGGGCAGGCCATTCCACACCAAAGGATGAGCATGTAAAAAGGCACAGAGGCAAGAGCAAGACATCAGGGAACCCAAAATCACATGTCACTTAGATGAAATGTTCCTGGCAGTGTGACTTGCAAAAAGCCCTGCATTCTCTTAGCGGCCCTGAGAGATGGGAGGCGGCCTGTCTGCCAAGAATGCACTTGTGATCTTAGCTCTAGTGCTCTGGAAAGAGATAAGGGCTTTGGGGACCCCCCAAACTGGTTTTTCACTCCCTTTCTCTAACCCAGACATCCCAATCTCAGCACAAAAGGTTACAATTTCCCTGGGAAGAAATTGTGCTGACCTTGTGTTTTCGCAAAGAGTGTGGTATTTCTGCTCGGCTGCACAGCCTGCTGAAACGCTGCTAAAATAACCAGTGAGCAGGACGTCCCCAAAGCAAGCAGCTGCATAGGAGGGCCCCGGCAGAAGTTTGCCTGTGGCTTACCTCAAGCAAGGGAGACAAGGCAGCTACTCTCCAAGAAGTTGTACACGCATCTGGCAACTCAGCTCTATGAGTGCCCACTTTCTCACTGCGCTCCAAACAGGGCTGTTCACTGGCCGGCTGCTTGCATTCACAAGGAGGGGCTCCAAGGCCAACAAAAGCAGTCCAGGAATAAGGGCTCATATTTTCATTCTGTGTCATCAATCACATGAACCAAGAATCTCCAGGCTTTCATTTACCCCTTTCTAAAACCAGGAAATATGTCTCACTACAGTGCTATAAACTTAGTTGTCATCAATGTTTCCTAAGTATCTGCTTGCTGATTGTTCTCCACAGAGGTAATGCATAAACCCGGTCCTTGACTTCTAGGAGTCGTAGAAATTAAACTTGACCTTTACATTATTGATTAGATGTATTCAGTGCTCGAATTGAAAAAGCCAAATAAGCCAGAATATTTCCTACTGCATTTTCCTAACTCTGAGTATTCAGGGAAGAGATGCCTTTTGCTCAGCCCATTTTGCTAAAGGCATATACATTTACGTTAACCTCTGTAGGGGTAACAAACTCTTCTTTTAAAAACAAAAATCTTATGAAGAGGGAACATAAATTACTAACCCCTTAGTATGACGATTTTACCCAGTTTACTACCCACCCTCCAATATCATTGATGGCATAGAAACAAGGAGAACCTCCTTATGTGAAATAGGAAAAAAAAAAGTATAAGTAATTTTGGAGTTTATGTCATAACTGAATAAGAAACCAATCATAATGAAGAGCATAGAAAAATAATACCCAACTAATATGAAGCACTTCCTAGGGCACAGACACTGAGTTTGATGAACCCAGATAAGGATCTCATTTCTCCCTCACAGCCACTCTATAAAGCAAGTGAGGAATGAGGCACTTAGCTGCCAGGAGATAGGATGCTACAGAAAAATGAAATACTTCATTCAGCAACAAAGGATCTGCTCTGTCTGGGATTGTTCAATTCCAGATTGAGTTACAAAGGGGAAAAAAAAGGGAAGAAAAAAAATAAAAGAAAGACAAGAAATAAGATGAAAGCATAGAGGATGCTTAGCAGAGTATTCTTCGCCCACTCAAAGCAGAATAGATCTAAATTTAATTTATCTACTCATTCAACAATAATTTAGTTGACATCTACACATTGAATAGATAATACAAAATGCCTCACACTTATGTTTCTCTCTTCTGGAACATCTCGTAGTACCTGCAAACATCTCAGCACCCTTCTAGGTGGCTCCTTATGCATGGGCCACCAGTTTGGTACTACATACTCCTGCCATGTGTTTCTAAGTGATCAGACCAGGAATACTTATTCCAAAGCAGCTGTCTGATCAGCAGCCTCTGAGGCAACTCAGATGGAGAGTTCGGCCAACTCAGAATACAGAGAGATTAAACAGACGACGGAGAAAGGCAGAAGAGGAGGTACAGGTAGAAAGAAGGCAGGAAGAAGAAGCCTGGTGCAGTAAAGCTATCAATAAGCAGAAGCGATGAGTCAAAGAGAAGAGACAGTCAATCCTTAGAGGGAGAAAAGGCAGAAGCCACGACAGACAGAAGCAAAGGCACTTTGTGATCATAATGGCAGAGCAGATAGATATAGGGAACAGCTGAAGATGAAAGGGCTACCATGAGGATAATACCTCCTTCCATACCTGCAGTCTATCCTGAAGTACATTCTCATTCTCCTTGGTCTTTAGCTGAGTGGTTCTTGAGAAGGTTTCCTGTCTTCCTAACTTTCCTAGTACCATGACCAAAAATCCTACAGAGTAATGAGAGGTAACAAAGATATATTTTTCTTGTAATCCAAATGAATCAAAATAGCACAACCTATAATATGGAAGAAACTACCCAAAGTACAAATATGCATAAGACATAAACAGAAAGTAATTCACTAACTAGTAAGTTAGATCAGAAATACATTAATAGGTAAGCAGGCTCAAATAGTTTATGAAACAACAAGGAGCATAAAAAAAAAGATGAAAACAATTTAAGCTTGAAACTGATAAATGTCTACATTCTTCACAAAGAATTGATGAACCTCTCATTGGGGGTAATGAACTTCTTAGTCTATCTTTTGTGTAATCCTTAAAGTGAGAAAGTGTACCCTAAGCCTGAGCCTCATACATTAGCTTATTCTTCTATTGTCACGAAGTGCTGCAACTGAGGAAGGACTGAAATACTTTAAAGGAAAAAGTTAACAACTCCAACTCAACTCTCCAAGCAACCTTCCTTCTGTAATAAGGGTACATTGATATGCAATAGTCTGGCTTCTGAGTATAGGCTTAGGAAAGAAGAATCCTTACCTATCACATCGACTATCCCGTAATCTTCCAAAATCAATGACTGGGGCATTGCAAAATGTAAATCTCACAGAGTGCTCAGACTGTAAGACAGGTGAATTCGCACCGTGTGCACTAAAACAACGGCACATGCCCTTGTAACTCTTTTCCACACAAACACAGCCACCATGTCCTTACCAGGGACTCTGTGCAAAGTCTGCCAGCCTCAGCCCTTCTGGATCACTGAAGGACCCTATGACCACACAGAGAGAGCCCATCCCATAAGCTTAAAACCCCAAATTCAATGTCCTTTCTTTACTTCTATTCCCCTAAGGCTCTTACCTAGCTCCTGCCTTTTACCTCAACAATAGGTCTTTATTGGCAATCAGAAAAAGATTAGTAACTTTAACAGGAAAAGCTGATCAATTAAACACTGTTTACCAAGGACTTCTGCTTCTGGCCATAATTGAAAAACTGAAATCATATTTATCCTCCTGCCTTAAACAAACAGAAAAGCAGACAAAATATATGGAAAAAACCCAGATTTTCAGTCACTGAGCACACATAGCACAGAACTGTGAGTCCTTGGAGGAAAACTATAAATAATTGAGGGGGAGCCCTACGATTGCACAAGATTACTGCCCGAATGCAGTTTCCAGGCTAATTTTCAGGGAAAGGGAACCCAACAAAAGTCTGATGGTCTTACTGAATTGAAGAAATGGAGATTGGAGTTCAGGGAGACCAAATTAGCTAGAGTTTGCAGGAAGAATATAGTAGACGAAATATTCACAGAGAGAGATTCAGAGATCTGAAGAAAGGTCCCCTCAAGTCTTTCTTTGGCTAAGTACTGTCATGAGCATGCATGAAAGAAAACTATCTGAAGCTAAGGAAAGAACCACCAGAAAATAGAAGGCAGAGTAACATCTGGCAATCAAATAGAGATGGGAATAATTTATTCTCACACCAGCCAGAATGGAAAGACTTCTAATACACAAGACACTGGATAAAGTCCTAGGAATGCAATTGCCTCAATAGTGGAACTAAATTAGCAATATTCTAAAGGCTGCTGTAAACCTGACCTAGAAAGTTTAAGAGCAAACCTTATAAAAATCAAACTAACCTGAAGTAACTTAAATGCAAGCCAAAATAAAGTGTGATGCTTTTTTAAATAATATAACAAGATCCAACATCCCAACATAAAAAAAGATTACAACATCTACATTCAATCAAAATGTGCAAGGAAGTAGAAAAATATGAACTGCCACAAGGAGAAAATTCTGGTAATTAAAACAAACCCAAATAGGACAAGTGATAGAATTAGCCAACAAGGATGTTAGAACAGCTATCATAAATATACTTCATACGTTCAAAAAGGTAAAGGACAACATGAGCATAATGAGAAGAGAAATTGAGTTCCTATCCATTGATCTGTCTGTCTATTCCCAAAGGAAACTTCTGGAGATGCAGATGTAGAAGTTAGAAAACTTCTCTCTATGCTTGGGAGAGGTTAATTAATAAAAAAATAATGGAAATGTTTTCATTTGACTCTAGAGAAAAGAAACAACCTAGAGTGTTTCTGAGAGCTGAACCATTCCTACCCCAACTTTAACAATGCAAGTTAATGAAGTTTGATAAATATTTATAATCATAACTTCCATCACAGTCATGACATAGATCATTTTTGTATACCCCAAAGCTTGCTCCTGCTCCTATAAATGCAGCCAATACGTGCATCTACTTCTAGTGTTCATCAAGTGATCAGCTCTTTGACACTATTATTTTGCCTTTTCTGGAATTTCATATCAATGGAATCATACAATAGACAATCTTTTGTATCTGATTTCTTTCACTTTGCATAATGCTTGTGAGATTCATTCATGTTTTGCATATAATAGAAGTTCATTTGTTAAATTGTTGAGTGGTCTTAATTATATAGGTATGACAAATGCAATATTTGTAATGAAAAAGACAATGAGTGAAGCAAATAGCAGATTAGACAGAACAGAAGAAAAGCTTAGTAAATTTGAAGATATAGCAATAAAATCTATTCAAATGAAGCAGAAAGAAAATAGAAAACTTCGGAAGAAATAAACAGAATATCAATGTTTGTGGAATAATGTCAGTGTGTATAATAGTAGTCCCAGATGACAGGGAGAGGAGTAGAAAAATGCTTGAAGAAATAAGAGCCAAAAGTTTCCCAAATTTAAAGAGCAATGTAAACACATGAATATAAACTCAAAGAAACTCAAACAGAAAAGCATAAAGAAAAGGAGACTAAGGTGCATCACGATAAAATTTCTGAAAAACAGTGATAAACAGAAAACCTAAAAGAAGTTGGAGATGAAAAACACATTATGTACAAAGTAACAAAGATAAGAATTACAAGTAGATTTATCATTAGAAACTATACAAATAGAAGATAATAGAATAACATATTTTAAGTATTGGCCAGATTTAAAAGACTGAAAACACAGAGCACTCAGGAAGATGTAGAGCAACTGAAACACTCATGCATTGCTGATAAGAACATGAAATGTTGCAATTACTTTGGGAAACAATTTGGTAGTTTCTTATAAATGTAAGCATACACTTATCAACACAATCAGCTATTTCACTCCTAGATCTGTCCAAAAGAAGGGAAAACATATGTACACGCAAAGACTAGTCATGAATGTTTAAAGTAACAGCCCTCCAGCCCCAAATTCCCAGAAACATACCTACAGCTGAACAAGTGGGTTTATTATTCATTGAACTGAGGGACAGCACATGCCTTGGAAGTCCTGGGGTGTCTCAGTAAGAGGACATTAGTGAGAGTCTATTGTAGGATTTGGACATTGGGTGGATGATTTGGGCAGGGGTGGGGGGTAGCCTAAAGAAGCAGGTAGCCAAAGAGTTGACTCTAGATTGGGGCTGTCAGAAAGTGAAGGCAGTGGTACGACTGGGTATTCAAATAAATCTTATTGATACAGAGCATTGATGAGCACGCAGCTATAATTAGCAAAGAAGCAGTAGTCGTTCATTTTTGCTACGAGGGGAGGTTTCAGTGTTTTGTGGATGCCGCAGCGACATCGCTTGTGTCTGTGCTTAGACGAAATTAGGAAGTGGACTTGCTTCGTCTCATGCCATCATGTCTCAGAGTAAACTTATATGAAGTTTGCCTTGTGTGAGATTGAGGAAAATAGCATGCCCTAGCTGTGAGTGCCAGGCCAGCTTTCAAATGTCAGGGGACGGGCCCAGCACGAAATCACACCTAACGGGTACAATGCACACTCTCTGGGTGATGATGGGCACACTTGTAACTTTGACCCACCCACTAGAAAAGCAATCCGTGTAACCAACACATCTGTACCCCTATAATATTCTGAAATAAAAATAAATAAATAATAATAACAATAAAAAACAAATGTTAGAGGGGGTTATCTTTTTTTTTTTTAAGTTTCAGTCAAAGACTAGAAGCAACCCAAATGTCCATCCATTGGCAAATGAATAAATCAACTGTGATATAGGAGGGAACTTTTGGGTGCATGAAAATGGTCTATGTGATGATTTTGATGGGAGTCGTGACTATAAATGTTTGTTAAACGTCATCAACTCAAATGCTTAAAGTGGTGACTTTTACTGTATGTGACTTTTATCTCTATAATTCTGATTTGTTTAGGTTTTTTTTTTTTTTTTTTTAGTTTTGTTGTTTTAGGTTTTGTTTTAGTTTTTTTTAATCCTTAGCCTCCTCTTGGGTTAAGAACAATTCAGTTCTTCGAAACACTCTAACCTAGCTCCTCTCCTAGAGCCAAGTGAAAAAAAAAACCTTCATTCTTTCTGAATTCCTTCTGGGTAGTTAACCTCTCTCAAGAGTAGACAGAAGTTTTCTAAAACAGCAGGGGAGAAGAATTGACTTCTTAGTAAATCACTTCAATGAGGCACTGGTCAAGGGACACCTCACTACTTTCCTTTCCCCAGAATTGGCCCTGTCAGTGGTTCCAATATTCCTATTTTCATAGCCACAGTGAGCACTAGCCTGGCTCTTAAGAAATGAGAGTCAGCAAAAAAATAAAATAAAAAAATAAAAAAAAAAAAAACCGGCAAATCATCTCCCTTCTCTTGACCTCAGGTCTCCCCTACACAAAGGGATGGGCTGGATACAAGGAATTCTCAGGGCACTTTTGGTTTAGAAATATTTACCGTATGAGTTTTACCTCAAATGGTCGAGTTAGGTAAAAACTTACCTGTCTGTGACATCTGGTATGTGTCTGCGTGTGTGCATGTGCCTCTGTTGGGGAGGAGGGTTGGGTTGAACAGGGACAGGAGGGGGTGGTACGGAGTTGGCAGATTATTGCATCTAGCTAAAACAGCAGCAGTCTGAATGATTTATGAGAATTCTTGCGAGTGTATGATGCTTATTAATTCAATAAAAATGGTTATTACTTATGATAATGGAAACTACCTAATAAAAATAAGATGGAAATATCCTTAAAGTCATTATGTGGTGTCAGCTCTGATTCTCCTCACATTAACTTCTCTGGTCAAAACTCGAGTGAGTCTCTAACGCCAGTGCTACCTGTTGACCCCTCAAGAGGGGTGTCTACCCTGAGCCCCATACTTTAGAGTGTCCCTTTGTGTCCCACTCTTCCAGCTTCTCTCCACCCCGTGGAATAAGAAGGCCATGGGGCAGAGAGGACGTGCCTACCCAGAGTGTGTGGTCCCTGCCCCTGTCTATCTGGGACACACTCAGAGTACCAAGACGCCCACAGTCCCCTGCCCAATCAGCCTGGGGTCACTGCCAGCAGCCAGATAGGCCTCCTCCCAGGTCCTTCTGTTTTCCCGTCCCTCGAGTCAAGGGGAAGAAAGAGGTTTGGTGGTGAAGACTGCACAGAGCTTGGATGTGCAGGCGATGGTGCTCACATGAACTCTCACAAGGGTCCTCGTGGAGCATAAAGAAGAAGGAGGACCACAGGCCAGGCCAGGCATCTCCATGCCCCCATGCCACCACGGTCACAGCCAGAACTCTGAGGAGTCCAGGAATTCTGGATGCAAATCTGGTCTTCAAATTGCTACTTCAGTATAATTATCAATGCAGACATTTAGAATATTATTTAGCAGTTAGCCTGGTTTACAATGCTTAAATATGTAGACATGAGGTGCATGAATCTCAGTTTGGTACTTTTGCCCTGGGGTTCTGTAACCATCCGGAGCAGGCCCTTCCAGAACCCACAGATAGGTTGAGGGTGTTCATTCCCAACAGAGCGACTTAGCTCACACTGAGCAGACATTGAAACACCTGGAGGTTCTCTATCTCAGTACCCATGACTCCCGTCTGCTCTTGGGTGGGAGAATTTAGACCATGATCCTCAGTGCACTCAGTCCCTTCTATTTATCATTCCACTCGATTTAAAATAAAACCAATAAGTAGAAGGATTCTCATTATAAACTCTGATTAGTGGTACATTTAATATACATTGACCTTAATTTCCTACCAGAGAGATTAGCTTAGGAGAAAGCCAAGCCTAGCATGAATATACGGGGGAAAGGGGGGGTGTTTTAAAATGAGTTAAGAGAAACTGTTAAAAGTCATTTTGAGCCATACCAGTCAAATTTCTAGCCAGGGAAGGAGGCAAATCAAACAGAAAATAAGCAGAAAATGAAGTACTTGGAGAGTTTATAAGATGCAACATAACCCAGAAATAGAAAAAACATGGGCAAAAATAAAAGAAAGCAAGGACTATTTATTAACAACTGTGTAAGGCCAGACTCGATGAGTTCTCAGGCTTCCCACTGGAGGGGTGAGGACAAATGTGCATAGAAGGATGGAGAAATGCATGGGAGGGAACGTCCCTATAAACAGCTCCTTATTTTTTGCAGAAAGTGACCTGACCTATCAGGTTATGCCTCATGGTAGACATATTTTCATTTAGCTTTTTTTGCATTGGGGGAAAAAAGCAAAAACACTCTCTGAAGACACTGTCAGCCTCCCTAGAACTTCTGTTGTCATCAGTTTGCCTCGAAAGTCCTGCAAGGTTAAGAAGGAAGTGTGGCAGTCTTGTAACAGCAGGGAGAGTTTATGATTAACTGTGGGTTTGACAGGCGTCCAGAACACCCAGGAGTCTTGACATTTTGATGTCAAAATAGACTTACTGCAAGCAGGTATGTGGATTTAAGAGATGAGTCCATATGGCTTCTGCTTATTTCACAAGAGGAGTCATTTTTATGATCTACAGAGGGTTTCCAAAGTATTTGAGCCATGAGTCAGAGACCCACTCGGTCTGAGCTGGCCGGTGCAGAAGCCCACGGGCTGGGGCAGGTCAGGGACAGCAGGCGTAAAGCCTTTGGAACTGCAAGAATCCTGTGTTCTATGGACCTCATGGGGCATTTGAAAACCATGACACATTTCATTAAAATCAACTTTAATTTGATGGATAGGAGATTTTGTGGATGATATTAATCCACTCAACCGATGAGTGTAATGCAGTAGGAAAGCAGCAGGCTGGGATCAGGAGACTTGGCCCCACCTGGATGAGCAGGTCACTTCCCTGCCCCATCCCCCGCCACCCACCTGGTGCTAACTTTAGATGACACTGAGGCATGCCCCCAAGGAATTGAAAAATGAGGGACACAAGAGTAGCTGTTGATAACTATGTATTCCACACAAAGTGTATAAGAGTAGAAATCTTTAAAATGACCTTAAAGAGAGTCTGATTCCTAGGATAGCGTAAATTTAAAAGATAGGCAAAGGAAGCATAGAACGTAGAGAGACAGAGCGATTCATCTGAGCATTGTCGAGGGGATAAAGTGCTCTGAAGGGTTAAATGAGGGTTCGATGCACCTGGCAGGTGTCTCCCTGACTGGAGACATGCAGTGAGACACCAGACAGTATTAAACCTTTACACCACATAGATGCTTCTTCCTCCTTCTGCGGCCAGGCTCCACAAGAACACTTCTAATTACTAGTCGGCTTCCCATGTAGCTTGTCTGGAGGAATAGGTTATGCTTGCCGGAAAATGCAAGTGTAGTGTCACCTTGGAAGTTCTAGCTGTCATTGTGTACTAATAAAAATTCCACTCTTACGCCTTAGTCTCTTGTACATTTATTCTGACCCTACCACTTACCAGCTGGGTGTCCTTGGGCATGTTACTTTCCTCTACATCTCAGTTTCTTTATCTATGGAATGGAAAACCTTGCCATACTCCTGGGCTGGTTGTGAGGGCTTACTGATAAAAGCATGTAAAAGCACTCAGTGCAGTGCTGGGCACATAGTGCTCTTCAATAAATGTCAGCTAGTACCATCCCTGTGTTGTCTTCCCTTACTCCTTCCTTATTCTGCCTGCTTGTCATCCTTCCACCCATCTACTCCTCACCCCATCTACCAAGCCAGCCAGCCAGTGAGCCAACCATTCAGGCATTTAGTACTCATTTACCATCTAGCAAAATGCATTAGGGACCAGGCACTGGGCTGGACACTGAAGCCTCAGAGATAAATAGTACCCAGATCATTTCCCCAAAGGCTCACTCTCTCCCCAACTCTGGACTCTGCCATCCTGTAACATAGAGAAGGACAGACAACAGGTGCAGTTGCATTGAACACTCTCGGGTTATTATTCACGGTGAGTATCAGTCTCCCTGATGAACTCTAGGATACTGACAAAATTGAGTCTCTAGACCTCGATGAATTCACCCAAGTCTTAATAAGCTTCCTAGAAGCCAGGTCTCCCTTGGTGTCATTCCTCTGCATTTCCTTTCATTATATATTTTCTCCATTATAAATTCTACACCATGTGGTATGATTCGAGATGTTTGCATGTGATAAAAGCTAGCTTTATTATAATAGAATACTTGATGTTGGTACCATACCTCCTTGGGCCAAACAGTCCAAGTCCTATGTACAACATTTACTCAAATCTTATAATACACCATATTAGTCCCCTTGAGTAAGTTTGCCCTTAGCACTACTTTCATGCCTGCTACCTCCCAACCCCTGTCTAGAGGACTAGAAACCACAAAACTGCATATATTTGCTATAAGATATTATTAGGACTAAGTTAGAGCCTTTGCCTTACTGCAAAGATATTAACATACTCAAAAGTCCTTGAAGAAAAAAATATCCCAGTGGTCATCACCTTTACTCTTATTCCTAGACTCTCTGAAAGATGGGGTGGGAAGGATTTTCCATGACTATAAATGGATTTGAAAACTCAGAGAAGGAAATTATCTGTCTCTACAGAGAGCCAGGGTGACATGACAGATAATTAGTGGGATGACCTGTTTCTCTGAGCTGGGAAGCTTAGCCATAGCAAGGACTTAAAGCCCCCAGCCCTCCTTACATCCCCTAGTGAATTCCTTCCCTGCAAACAGCCAGCCCTGTTAGCTGACAGTGACTTTCACCTTGAATCCTTCAAAGTCACCTTTCTTTGAAAATCCCTTCACTATGACGCAGAATAACAATAGCTTTGCCATCTTGGCTGCTGTTCATAGGGTACATTGAGGTGGAAGTGAGTTGAACCCCAGAAGAACCGACCTGTCCAACAGGATCATGCCTTGAATATGGATGTGCCTCACATAACTGTCTTTTTTGATGTGCAATTTCACATTTCCCCCTTCAGAGCACAGGGCCTGAGGAAGTGGGGGGGTTCCTGGATGTGTATTTGAAGGGAAAGAGAGTTTAGGGCAAAGTGGGGGAAAGGTTCTCCCCTGGTATGTAATGCCGAGATACTAATCAATGTTATTTCTGTAAATCAACGAGAACTGCTGACAAATAACTTTGTATCAGTCTACTCCCACCCTCCCTTTTCTGCCTTTAAAAACTTGCTTATAACAAAGTCCAAACAGAGCATATATTCAAGGATACTCGGCTCTGAGTCTTCCAGGCTACTGTCCTCACTTTGGCTCAAGTAAACTCTTTAAATCACATTTTGTGCCACAGCCTCTGCCTTATAGGTTGACAGAGGCAAGTTACCCAATCTATTTCATGAGACTTGAGCCGATGGTTACTGAATTTCAAGGGTGTTAACAATTCGTAGCCCACAGGTGCCCCTTGAATGGTCTTAGGAGCCCGTTTTTAAAAACATGCCTCTCAGAGTCAACTGGCATATATAGGAAATTCTCAATTTTAACCTTCCATCCCAGAAAGTGGTCATTTCTCTTAACTTACCCATAGTCTTTATTTACATATTCATCAGTTGTCAGGCTCCTCCCAGAAGTGGGTGGGGTTATAGGAGGGCGGGGGTGGGGTGGGGGTGGGGGGGAGCTTCCAGGGACTTTCACAGAAGAGCTCCAAGAACCAGGAGACCCAGGAGGATGGGGAAACGTAAGAGGACTGGCGCCTGCAACTGGAGCCGCCGAAGCAGCCGCCACCGTGTCTGTTGCTAAAAATTGAATTTAAGCTGATTCTCTTGACCAGTTCCCAATCCTTTTTCCTTATTGTTCAGTGTCCTTCCAGAAGTGGTAAACAAGAGATTGCCAGCATATCATTTTCTATCTCAGTATGCTTTGGAACATCTCACTCCACCAGAATATCATGAGGTCCCTGTAAGCTTAGAAGACTGAAAGTGACATGCAGTAAATCAGGCAAAGAATTGGTACAAAGCCATGAGCACAGAGGCTTAGTCACTGCCAGGCAGGGTGCTGAGTACTATAAATAGGGCCAGCCTTCTCTTTCCTTCGTCCTCTCCCCCGTAACTCCCCACCTTTTGCTCTTCCTACTCTCCTGTCCCAATAACAATAGCTAACATTTACTGAACACAGTATGTGCAGAACATGTGCTGAGCACTTCATGTATTATCTCGTTTAATGTCTCCAAGCCCTATAAATAATTTTCATCGTAATAAATAAACCATCTCCATCATCACCATCGAAAGGTTTATAAACTTGCACAATTTGGTGAGTTTGGATTTGAATCCAGTCTCATCCAAAGCTCACACACTTCCTCATCCTACCACTGTACCTTAGTTCTGCTCAACATGCTGAGGAATGAACCAACCAAAGCAGTTTAATTATTCTGGAAGGTGTAGGCTGGTTAAAAGCATCGGGTTTTGTAGTGATAAACTAGAGAGTGAAGTAAATGGAATTACAGCATGAAAAATGTAGGTTAGCAATAAATAAGGACTTCGTGAAGGCAAGGTTTATTTAAAATTGCCATCCCATTATCTTTTTGGATCCGAATAAGTCATGAGAAACAGAGCATTTATACTTGTGTTTTCAGAGTTGTTTGGGCAGTCATTCCTAAAGTAGAAAATCAATAACTGGCGCTTTCCAGACACATTAAATTATTGGGGAATGAATTTCTGGTATTAGCTGTTTCCGGCTCTTTCCTTCCACAGTCCATGTAGGGAAGTACTCCCTTGGCCCATTAGTCCACCGCTTTTTCTCATTCATCTCCTTGCTTTTTGTTAACTGAGAATTCTCAGAAAATGGAATGGCTTCCCCTAAGTGCCAGCTTGAAGATCAGCTGGGAGCGGCTGCTCTATTGCTGAACCAAGAGGGACTGGCGGGCCAAAGAATGCCAGGACCCCTTCCCCGTCCGTGCCTGCCACGGCCCTGGGGGGAATGCATTTGCCAACTGTGCAGAGCATAAGTTGCCCCCCGAGGAAGATGCAGAGAACAGAAGGGGAGGTAATGAACACGGAAGCGAGTTGGGGGCCTGCAGTGGGAGGGTAGCGGAGTGTCAAGGGAAGAGCTTCAGCAGCCAGACCAACGTGGATTAAAAACCCCTCTACATCCTGAATTAGCTCTGTGGGACCTTGGATAAATTACGGAAGCTTCCTGAGCCTCAGTTTCCACATCTTAAAAAAAGAGAGTTGATTTATATCTACAAGGGGAGGTATGCAATGAAAGTGGTTGTTTTTATTGTTTTTAAATAAACTTCCTTGCCTGATTTTTAATCATAATCTGAACTTATTTTATTTCTCTCTATGTATTACTAAACTACTCCTTATGCTGTAGGCAAACTGGGCTACTCAAGGTAGTACTTTCTTTTTGCCTTACTTAGAATGTTTCTTTCACTACACAAAATCCCCTCCTACTATCATTTAAATCCCATATTTTCTAATAAAGTTTCCCCTCAATAGCAAAGCCCGCCTCTCACTCCTTTAACCATCAAAAGCATGCAAGATTCTATACAATCTAGCCCCTATTCACTTCCCCAGCTTCATCTCCTGCCATGCATCTCCCAATTTAAGCTTCAAAAAATCCAAATCATTTATAGCTCCAGACGTCACTGTATTGCTTTATGTGTTTGGGGTTTTTTTGGAACATGTTTCTTTGTCTATAATGCTTGTCCACCTGTTAAACTCCTACTTATCCTGTAAAACCCTGCATGGTATTGCTTCCTGTACAGGACGTGTGTCCAAAAATACCCTCCTTCTGGCCCACCAAAAATCATCACCTGTATTTCTGCATTAATTTGGTAACTCATGCATTTGTTATTATTGCTTTTATCATGTAATGTTATAAATCACTTATTCACATATGTCTAGATATGAACTCCTTGAGGCTAAGCACCATGTGGTGTGCATTTTATATGCTCAGGCTCTAGCAGTTCTTGGCAGGTGTTAAGAAAGTGCTCAAAAACATTTGAAGACTTGAACTAAATATCACATATATCTGAAATGCTACTTTGTATTTGATAGTATATTCTCTTAGTCTGTTGTTATGCCTATCTGCCTGGACTTGCCAACAGATTGTAAGTACTTTGGAGGCAGAAACAGCCTTGGTTTATTCTCACAACTCCTAGAGGACTGAGTATTTACTAGATAATTATTTATCGGTGGGATGATGCAATAGAGAAGGTGATGGGAAATGGATTTGTGAGAAGTGAGTCCCTCAGTGTCCTGAGTTTGGTGACAACCCTCTCAAATGCACAGGACAAGCACACAGAGCTGACCACACATTTATCCTTCCAAGAGGCCCTGGAGAGCTTACTGCTAATATTGAATTCATACTTAGGGGTAGATCAGGAATAGAGACAAAGTGCAAGTTCTGAAGTTTAATTCAATTGTTATAAAGCTCTCCCTACCTCCCTCATAAAGACCACTGTATAACCCGCTCGGGAAAGGTATTTGGCTTTCAGCAATTACACATATTTTGCAAGTGCTAAATAGTTCTGTGGCGGAAAAAAGAAGGCAGAAGGGGAAAAAGAAAAACAAAGAAAAGTGAGAGAGAGGGGAGCTGGTTTGAAGGGATTTTATCTAATTTCATTTTAATTAGATCCTTTTTCTAACTGAGTTTCTAATTTTTCAATTAGCAATTAGCAGCTGCAACTCATTCTGATCGTCACGAGGTGCCAAAGACACTAATTACACCACAGGAGTAGGAGGCTGGAAATGAGAAATAAAATTATCCATGAATGTTATTAGAAGAAAGGAATGATTACTCTCCGTAATAATATACTGATATGAGCCTAATTAGATTGAAGGATTCAGAGGGAAAAAAATGAGATTTAAAAATGGATCACATTTAGATGCCTCGAGGTCATAATTTTGCTATAAATATTGCTTTAGAACACCTCACTTGAAAACAGGTTTGCAAGCCTGATAATGTTTATGTCAAGTTGCTCAGCAATGACCCACATCCCTAGCATAAAATAACCCAAAACATCAATGACTTCTGAAATACCAATACTCTTCCTGTAAAATGTGTGTGTGTCTGAGATTTCAAAAATAAACACTCACACACATGCACAGACATAAACAATGCAATAAAAATAATACCCAGGCACTGGGAGATACTGAAGCAAAGATGCCGTTTTTGGCATTGTGAATCAGGGGTGGAGTTTTTAGCCACGAAATGGAAAGTTGTGCGGCTGTAGTTTCCAATCTGTTGGTGCAATTAGTTTCCTTCCTCCTATGACGTCATCGAGCCTGTGTCTATGTTGCAGGGGAAAGAGACGCAAGCTGATGGCTCCTGCATATCTAGAAGCTGCTGGTTTGAAAACCACTGCAGTCAAGAAGAGTGTGGCTTTCTGTTAATAAAGCAGCCACACGGACCACCCGTATTCTCAGGGAAGAGCTAATTTTCTAGCTCTGGACAAAGGGAATCAAAGCTATAGCATTGATCCTCAAGAGTGATTCCTAATTAGCTGCAGAGTAATCTCCCTAGATTCCCCCAAGGCCAGGGTGGCTGACCGTGGCTTTAGAGCCACCATCCTGGCCTCTCCCCAGGTGCCATGGAGTGATTGGAGGAGGCTTCCTAAATACTCTCAGAACCTCTGTGCATAATAGGTTGTTTCACCACAGAAGGGCATAACACTTCCTTCCCCCTTACTATCCTTGGGAGAAAGGTAAGAAGATTTCGAAGAGAAGCAGAAATTTCAGTGAGCAATTTAAGTCTAAGCATCCACCTCACCTTCCAATAAACTTCCTGAAAATTTTCCCTCAATTATCTTATCTTTTCTCATTCTATCCAGAGCTCCTCAATTCTAATGACTTTTCCTCTTTCCTATGATTCAAAATGCCTTGACCGATCTCCTGAGCTCTTAACTTGGCAATTTTGACCACATAAGTGGCAGTTTTAGCTGTGGGTCTTATTAGCACCTTTAACATCAGCATTAGCATATCACATTCATGATGCCCCCATCCCAATCCAAAGTGTCATGCAAGTTGCATTCTAAAATTCAGTCAATAGCCCAGCCATGCTCCCAGGTTCCCAGATTCCAGTCCTTGAAATTATCTTTGATCCCTCCCCACCTCATCCCCAGTTCCTGCTAGCTCTGCCCAGTAATCCCCTCCAAATCTTCTTTTCTCACCTCCAATGCCCCAGTCTAGGTGTCCCTTGCTCCTTGCCTTAGCTTCCTTACCGGTCCCCCTGACACATGTCTTCTACCCTGTACCTCCAGCCTTGTCACTCCACAAAACTGCCTGGATCATGTCATTCCCAACTAGGCCTAGTCAGTGGTTATTCCTGCTTTGCAACAAAAGCTGGAACTCCCAAGCCTCCATGTCCTTGCTTCAGCCTTCATTTTGGGTATAATAGTTTCCTCTTCCTCTTAAATATTCTATGCTATAGCCAAATTAATGTATGAGCCCAATGCCTTGCTTATGCCCTTTAACTGCTATCCCTTATACATTCATATTTCCAGAAAATCAAACTGTTCCTGTTCTGAAAGATCAAGCGTAAATGGTGATAATATTCCTAATCTTCCTTTGCATGTATATGGTGCTTTTAAGTTTCAAAGCAAGTCCACATCCGCAGGGTTTATTTAAGCCTCCCAGAGCTCCAAGGGAAGCAGGAAGGATAGGCATCCTTAGCTCTCTTTTACCGAAGGGGAGGCTGAGACACAGGCAGGACCAGACACAGACCTGCTGATTTTCAGCGGATGGGCTTTCCTTCGAGCATTGCCAATGCCCAGAGTGCACCTGCTTTTGCTCTGCTATCACTTGGATGGAGTCTTGCAGGCAAGCAACTGCCCTCCTGATGAAACCTGGAAAAATTGATGAGCTCCTATTCCTTGGGTGGCCTATCTGTCTTTATAAATCTCAGCACATTTGCCACTAATTATATTTCTCTTTATAATCCGAGCTCTGCAGTTAAGTAATGTAATTGATCACTCCTGAAAAATATCACTAATTCCAAAATGGCCCAGAAGTATTTTGTCATGCTGTTTTCTTTTTTCATTTATCCACCCCTGGTGTTAGAATTATTAAGATGTCACATGCATCAGAAGAGAAAAAGCAATACAAAGGGCCTAGAAACGTAGTAGTATCTCTCTGAGTTAGAGGAGAGAAGGACTTAGGGAAGAAATTTTATATTTTGTTTTCTTTTTAAAAAGACAGAAAAGGCAAAAAATAATTTGAAATACAAAGGACAAAAAGAGACTGAAATCCTTGTTCATCTGAAGCTTACAGCCAATGTAGCATCTGCAAAGAAGAGAAAGTGGGGTACAGCCCTTACTCTATGAACTAATCATTGTCTTCTAGATGTCCCGGCCACTGCTGAAAGATTGTGACAACTTTGCCCAAGAGCACAAAGTCAGGATGAGGGGTGAGATCATGCCAGATTGAGAGGAGAAGAGGGCTCATCTTAGAAATCCTCCCCTCTACCCCAACATCCACTGCTGCTTTACTATCTTCTTTTGTTTCATTTCAGGAGGGTAAAGCCAATGAACCACGCCCAACCCTGCTCCCAGCTTCCATGGCCAGGCAGATGTAGGGAGTATGACTGTCACATCTCCGGGGGCTGGTTCGAATGCAGAGTGGTACTGGAGGCTCATGTGTGTGTGTTCTCCCTTGTCGTCCCCTCTCATTCTGGCAGGAAGTCAGGGAAAATAGACAAAGGAAGACAAGAATGAAAATCCTCAGGACCTCTCTGCCCCCAGCTTTCCTCTTCTTTCCTTAGAGTCTTAGTAGACAGAAAAATATACAGAATACAGACAGAATGCCTGTAGGTGCTATTTATTGAGTGACTACTATGTATCAGACAATATGCCAGAGACCTGCCTTAACTCATTTAATCGTCATAACACACATTAGGATGGGCATGGTTAACACTATCATCATAGCTGAGAAACTGAGGTTCTAAATGACTAAGGACATAGCCCAAGTTCCCGGAGCTAATGAATGATAGATCTAGAGTTCAAATCCAGGTCCGTTTGATGGCAAAGCTCTGGTTTCCCACTGGACTGCTTGCCCTACTGCTCTGAAAAGTGTCACCTTGTCCATTCCCAGGAGTAATGCAAAGAGCATGGCTACAGAGCCATGCAGATCTTAGTTCAAATCCTGGCTCTACCCCTCACATACTGAAGAAGAATCGTTTCTATCTTGAATAACTATTTTATTAATAAGTACCAAGTTAGGTGGAATAATCGTAGTACATTATCTGGTAAAGATGAGGCAATCGTTTTTATTAGTACCCTGCCTGCCCTGCCTCCATTCTTCTACCTCCTATCTGAAAGGTGGGACCACATAATAGAAAGAACATGAAATTTTATGCTAAGAAAGAAAACCAGCTTTGAATATCACTTATGCCACTCTGCAGCTGTGTGACCTTATGCAAGACACAATCTCCCTAAACTTTAATTTCCTTTGCACAATGAGGGCTCTAACGCCATATAGCTTGCAAGGCTGTCACGTGAGACCCAACAAATGTGATAATAGATATGAAAATACCTTTAATTTTAAAATAAAAAGCATTCTACAAATATTTGAAATATTATACAAATACTTCATTTATACATGTAAATACGCATGCATATATGTACATATATACACACACTCAACGAATATGTACTTGCGTGTGTATTGCAACATATGCTGAAGAGAAACTAACCCCCTTCCATACATTGAGAGTTTCTTTTTCTAAGCCCTGTCTGTCTTTATCCAGGTAGGAAAATGCTTCGGAAGCCTTAAGTCAGATCAAGAGATGTTCACCAGTTAATGCAAAGAAATAACTAAATAGCACTCGATGTTCCTTTTGTTTCTGGGCAGGGGCGGTGGAGGAAGAAGGCTTTAATCTTCTGAGCTGGGGGATAATAGGCAGCAGAGAGAGGCTCTCTGACTTGGAGCATGCCGTGTGATCATCTGGGATGAAAAATGCTGTCAGAATGCAAGCGGGGATGATTTGCTAATCAAGAGTGAGACACAGCCAGTGGCATGCCTACCAGGACAGGGACAGCCAGGCTGAGGCCATCCGCCTGCTCTTGATTTCTATGTCTGTTCAATGTTCTCAAGTTCGGGCAGCCCATGACCCTCCAGGATGACTGTTCCAGCTGCGGGCAGCTCAGAGGCTGGGTTGCAGGGGTGAGGGTGGTGAGAAGCCTCTGCTCTGAAACACGCCTGGTCCCAAAAGCTCAGCCCCTAATCTCCTGCCTCTTCCTGCACCCTCCTCCTCCTCCTCTTTCTCCTCCTGCTGTCAGATGCTTAAGGGGAGGGATCTTGGCCCTACCCACTAAGCTGCTCAGTGTGTTCAGGGAAGGCTAAAAGATGGGGGAGGCAGGAGGAAGCCCGAGGCCCTCCTGGTCTCAGTCTTTCTGGGTTCTGAAGCACAGTTTGCTGGGTTTGCGACAACATTCCAGGCCTGCAGCTCGGGTGGCAGCTGTCCAGGGCACGCCAGACTTTCGAACATCTCACCAGAGCCTTCCTCGTCTCGCGGCCCCCACCACGAAGCTAACACCCCTTTGTCTCCAGCTAGTTCTCGGCCCCCTGCTGCTCTCATGTGTGATTTTTTTTTACTTTCCCCGAATGCGAATGCGAGAGTTACTCCGAGCTGGGCTGCGGTCCAACTGGTCTAGCACGGCCGTTGTCTTCCCCGGGCTGCCGGCTCCTCTCTGCGAGGATGCTCGCTGGGCCCGCCGTCCCTCTCTCCATCTGCCGCCCGCCCGCCGCGCGGGGCCTGCAGGGCTGGCGCTGGCCGGGCAGGGCAGCCGGCGAGCCAACAAAGCCTCCTCCGGGGCAGTGAACCGGGAATCCGGGCTGCCTAGGTTTTTCTCTGCCAGTCCATGTCAAAAAGACAAAACACCTAGAGAGGTTTAAAAACATTCAAGAGGAGAAAAAGCAAAACGCACACAGCATGAGAGAGCTTTGTCCAGCCAGCACTTTTACTCACAATAAATCTGCCTTAAAAATGTATAAGGAAATAAAGGGGGGAAAAATTGGGTAAATTGCTTTGGTGGAAACCCATTTCTCCCAGGCTGAGCCATTTCCCTGCATCAGCTCTTCGCTCACACACGGAGAGCCACGGCCGGCCAAGGAAGGCGACAGCGTAAACAAAACTCATGGCAGGCCCAACCCGAGTGTCCTGCAGGGCACAGGCTGCCCACAGAGCCCACTGGTGTCCGGCTTTGTGCTGACCCTTGCAAGTGTGCTTCAGCTGAAAAAATCACAGACCTATCCATCTCCATGCCAAAGCCCCCGGGGTTCAGGCTGTGGCAGACAAGCCCGAATGTCTCATCCTCCCCGATCCCGCCGATGGCAGTGGGTTTCCCGAAGGGGTCCAGAGTGATCTCAGCCACTGCCGGGGAATGACTGCTTACCACCCAGGACCAGAGCCTGCTTCCTGCTGCTGGATCTGTCTACAGAGGTCAAATGGGTCTGCCGTAAAAACACTATGTTAAGCGAAATAAGCCAGGCGCAGAAAGGCAAATACCGCATGATCTCACTCCTATGTGGAATCCAAAAAAGGTGGTCTTAAAAGAATTCAGGAAATGCCACCCCAAAACATGCCATTTGGGACTTAAACTGAGGGCACCTAAGGAACAGCAAATGCAGAGAAGGGCTTTCTCTGGACTTCCCTCATCTGCCTAAAAACAGATCCTCCAAAAGGAATGTAATTGTCATGAATCCCCTCCTGGGACTCTCAGCCACCAGGGAAGATTAAACTCAGATCACAGCACAGGAGACTGGAGGTCGATACCAGGACCAGACAGACGTTGTCACAGACTGTCACCTGCTCTTCTGGAGGGCCATTCATCTTTCCCCCAAACTACTTACTCTTCACTAAATTGACTCTAATCCCCCCGCCCCTCTCTTCTGTGATGAGGATACATAAGCTTCTAGATCTCACTGGGATTTGCAGTATTCACTTTCCTTCATGAGATGCCACTGAGCACATAATAAATTGTGCAGTTGTCCCCCATCATCCATGGGGGACACATTCCACAACCCCCAGTGGATGTCTGAAACCTTGGAGAGTACTGAACGGAACCCTCGTACACTGTTTTCCTCTTTCTGTCCAGTAGCAGGCAGGTAGTGTCTACAGTGGATATGTTGGCTGAAAGGATAATTCATGCACCTGGTGGGAGGGAGCTAGAGGTGTGAATGGTGATGGTGTGAGATTTTACCATGCTGCTCAGAATGGCACACAATTCGAAACTTATGAATTGTTTATTTCTGGAATTTTCTGTTTGGTATTTTTGGACCATGGTTGATGGAGGGTAAGTGAAACCTCAGAAAGCAAAACTGAGGATAAGGGGAACTACTGTATACCTTTTCTCTTGTTAATCTGCCTACTGTCAGTTTATTGCATAAACTCAAGTATTGAACCCTCAGAGGGTAGAGGGAAAGTCCTTCCTCCTCTACAATCTCATAAAAGTAGAGAGTAGAATGGTAGTTACCAGGAGCTGGGGCAGTGGTGGGGAAGGGAGTCAGAGAGATATTAGGTGAAAGTTACAAACATATAGTCCAATAGGAGGAATAAGTTCAAGCAATGTATTGTACAACATGGTCACTATAGTTAACAAAATATGTCATTGAAAAATGCTATGAGAGTAGATTTTAAGCATTCTCACCACAGAAATGACAATTATGTGAGCTAATGCATATGTTAATTTGTTTGATTTAGCCATTCCACAGCATATACATATTTCAAAACATCATGCGGTACATGATAAATATATACAATTCCATCTGTCAATTAAAAAATAAAATAATAAAATAAAATGTCCCTGTATTACCCTTCAGGTGTTCATCATGAGCTATGCAACTGTGGAACTTCAGGTTCTTACAAAATAAAGGAGATGCGCAATGGGCAATGCTCGTCAAACGTTTCTGAATGCAGAGCCCAGAGCTAATTTCCCAGGACAGGGCTCCTACTCGTCTGCTGAGTAGGTAGCCATTGACCTATCCATCTACCTTTGTGGTTATTTGAGCCACACCATCAGGCCCACATGCTGTTTTTGCCACTGCAAGAAAACCAGAGCAGAATCAGAATCCATGCCCAACATGCAACCCCAGTCTGTAGGAAGTTCTTGCTAATTGTTTCTGGAGTTAGAATCTCAGTGACCACACTCTGCCCTGGCCTGATCCCAAGGGCATGAGCACGTGGGAACCCGGAGGCAGATGTGTGACCCCAAAGGGAGTAATTATGTCCTAGCCAATAAATAAATAATCACTGGAACAATTAGTGCTCACCCCTTTGGAATTTGCATCTCACCTCAGGACAGTCCTGCTCTTCGATCTTGTCAATACACTGATATGCTACAAATAAGTGGTTTTACTGAGGATGAGCTGCAAGCTATCTTGAAGCTAACTAAGCATGACTGAAGTACACCATCCCTCACCTCCCAGGAAGTCATTTGCATTCTGGTGCAAAATGATGCTAGACTCCTAAACCTCACCATCATCTTCAGCAGTGACCACTGACCCACAGTGATATTATAAAATATATATTTGGTCCCCCAATTCATATTTCCTGGTCCACACCTCCTAAAACCTTTGGAATCTCTGTAGTAATGAGTGTCTTTTGTGTGCTAATAAGATGACTGGTGGCTGACAACCCCTAGATAGGTCAGGATAGGGACTGATCATCAGAAAGACCAAGGCATGATTAGGAGGTTGGGACTTTTAACCCCACCCTCCCAACCTCCTGGCAGAGAAGAGGCGCTAAAGGTTAAGTTGATCATCAATGGCCAATGATTGAATCAATCGTTTTTACATAATGATGCTTCATAAACACACACACACACACACACACACACAACTCTGTGTTTCATCTCTGCAACAAATCTGATTTCTCCCTGAGAGTAAGGATTAGGTCCCACAGCCTCACAGTAAGGCACAAAAGCAGATGTAACCAGATTTCATGGGACTATTATTACTGACAATGCATATGCCACATCATTAAGTAAATGGAGGAAGGTGCAGACCAGGTGACTGAGGAGTTAAGAGAACACAAGGATCCAGCAAGGATCAAGCAAATCCCATCAGACTTGGCTCTGAGACCAAGTCCCAGTCTGTCACTTCTTCCTCGTGTTGTCTTAGGCAAGTCAATTTACTCCCTAGGAAACCTGCTCTTCATCTATAACAACAAACCTGTTGGGTGTCATTAGTTCACAAATGCCGTGGATTGCCCGCAACAAAATTTCCAGAGAGCCTGTTAAAATACAGATGAAAAGCCCCTTGCTCCAGCTAACAGAATCAGAGCCACGGGGGTGAGCCTGAATGTCTACACATCTACAACAAGATCCCTGAATGGGTCTAACAGAGAGAGATATCTGTAAATCACAGGACCAACACGCACGCTGTAAGATTCTTCCACCTGTTACACGAACAATAAAATGTCCTGGTTATGATGTAGAAATATGGTTATGTCTCCCTTCTGCAAGCCAGCACATAATGAAGACATGGACTATTTCACTTGTTAACTTTTTCCATTTTCCAGATGTTTCAGACCTTCTCGGAGGACAAGTTTGGGGGTGGGGCAGGACCAGGAGTTAGAACTCAGGATTTCTTTGTCCAGCTTGGCTGCATGGCCACCTATGACCTGAATTAAATCTCAGTGTACCAGGCCACCCAATTAGGCTGTCCTGGCCCCATAAACATTGGGCGGACAAGTATCAGGTGAAAGGTTCTTGAAAATAAGACCGAAAAATACCTTCTTTACCTTCACACCTTGCAAGGGATTCTCCATTCCCCGGGATGTTATTCCTTCCAAGGAAACATACATTAACTAGCTGCCACTAATGACCTGCAGACCAGCACAAACCCATTTCCCCTTAAAACTAACTTTCTATTCTGAATCTAAGCAAGGTTTAATTAGCCCCAAACACTGGAGAGCTAACTGGAAGCAAAGGCCGTAGGAAATTAAAACAAGGGGATAGCTTTACTGATGGGGGAAAAAAAAAAAAAAAAAAAAGAAGCAGCAGAAATAGCGAAAAGCCGTCCTCCAATTATCCTCCTTCTAACCTCCGCCCCTGGTCCCTTATCCTGCGGCTTCATCTGTCTTCCTTTCTACAAACCTTGTAAAGGAGCCTGCTTTTCAGACAAATATTTTTCCCATCTCATTTGACACCGAGAAGGCAGGAAAAATATTGCCCATCACGATAAATATCAGTATAATATTCCAATTTTCCAGCATTTGACAGCAATCAAGGGAAGAGTAATGTGCTCCCTCTGTGACTAAATCATTTAGAGACCAAGGTATTCTGTCTCATTCTCATTAGGAAAAAAAATATTCCAATAATCTCATTATCCCAGTGTGAATAACAGTAAAAAAGCACCAAGACTAATGACTTCTTCCGCGCTTGCCCCCGCAGATACCAGCCCGGGCTGTGCTTTTATGGGCTGTGCGTTGGCAAGGGAGGTCTCCCCGAGCAGCTATCTGCTGCTCTGAAAGTCCTGCTTTGTCTGCAGCAAGGTTTACACATACCCCTGCACTCCAAAGACTCTTTTTATATACAAAAAAAAAAAAAAAACTAACTCCAATGGAAAAAGAATGTGTCATGGCATGTTAAACTTTATGGAAATTCTTCTGGAGAATAACATAATTTCACGGTGCATTACTCTGAAATGACCCAGTACTTGAACAATTAATTTTTAAGGTGTAGCATTGACTTCCCCTTGCTGTATTTAACCCGTATCTGAAATTGTCAACAATGCCAAAGGTTGGACAATGGGTTGGGAGAAGAGCAGGCGCCTGAAAATGATTCCCCGTCTAGTGTGTTTTCTTTCATCAGACATAATGCTTCGCTCTTTGGTTCAAAATGAAAGGAGAAAGGGAGCAGGTTCTCTAATTAGGAACAACACTTCAGAGACAGCACAGGCTGGCAAGGAAGCAGCCCCATCCTAGAGACAGAAACTCTACTGCTTCCCTTTGCCACTAATTTACTGCGTAATCTCGGACACACTTCTTTTTCTCTCTGGACCCAAGATGGGAAAAGGAGAGGTTTGCCTGTTTGGCACCTGAAAGGTGGTAAACAACTGGATTTATAATATGTGCTTTGATTTCCTTAGAATTAAAGCTCAGAATTTCTTCTATATATATATATATATTTTTTTTTTTTTGGCCGTCCTTTCTACAGCTAATTTTTCTTTCTACATACTCCCTTTCTTCATCTCCCCCCCTACATGCTCCCTCTTAGCCTCGCCCACACAGATAACTGAGGTATTGCTATGCAAGTACGCCTTCTCAAGACCAGCATGAGACGCCTGAAATTCATAGGAAAAAGCCAAAGAATGGTAGAGTTTGAAAGAATCTTATGAAACATCCCTATGAATTCTTTCACATTGGGGAAAATAAGACACAGAGAGGAAAGATTTCTCCCAAAGTCACACGGTTGTTTATTGGTTGATAGAACCCCCAGTTTCCAATCCAACACTTTGCTCTCTAGACCGAGCTAGTGACACCATAATTGTTTTCTACTATGCTAAGCCCAGAGTTCATGAAAGCAACACTGGATTTACATATACAAGCATCAAAATAAAAGGGTTTTACGGTTGGAAAAAAAATCCTTGTAAATCGCCAAGGCTGTTCGGCTGGATAGGTGATCAGTTTGCCTGGGATTGAAACGGTGTTCAAAACATGGAACTTAAAATAATGAGAGCTCCAGGCAATCTGAGACGATGGTTACCCTAACCCGCCCCTAACATACGCTTAAATTTATTCTTCAACCCTCAGCATTCTAACATCTTTTTAGCACCAGAGCATTTATGACATTCTCATTTAGTAAATTGCATTGCTGGAACTGTCACCTATAACTGTAGGTCTTTAATCTGCCCTGTGAGATGCTACTGAACAACACAGAGGATGGGATTGTAGACAACTGGCCACAGCCAGCTAACAGTGGTCCTCTCTCCCATATTAGAATTTGAGAAGATAATGTAATTAAAAGCTACAAGGACATTGCAGTGTGTTCTAAAAACATTTTTTTCTCTCTCTTAGCCTTTGTTTGATAAGAGCAACCAATTCTCTCTTCCTGCCTACTTACTAGAACCCTTATTTAGTGACTGTAGAGCAAAGTTTTTGCTTTGCTTTTTTTATTTATCTGAGATTTCAACGCCCCAGATCCCATTCTGGGACAGCGTTCCTTTTAAAGATTGGCCTCGGGGTGATCAGATACCATGTTGGGGACAGATTTCTGAGGCATTAGAACAACAAGAAGCAGAGCTTTTTGTAAACTCTTTCTGTAACCCAGAGAACATTTCCAGCCACATATATCTAATAGGACAATAACCCCTTCCGAGATGAGAATGATTTTTTTTTTTTTTTTTTTTTTAGCACTCTGATTGGATGGGTGACTGCTACAACCCCACCATTTTTTCCCTTGGAAACTATCTTGACTGACCATTAGTTCTTTTGAAGGGATTGGTTATTTCCTTCTTCCCATGGGATAATGGCCATTTGGGTGATTTTTCAGGGCATGAAGGCTAATAGCTGAGTCCACAACAACAACAACAAAAAAATGGCAAGAAGGAAACATTTTGGTTGGGCCTCCTCTTCTTCCAGTCCTCAGCTTTTCCCTGCCCTTCTCACTCTTCAAGAAGCAGTGTCTTCTGGGTGCCCCTCAGCTATCCAAAGCTTCCCCACTCTCTGATCGGGTTTTCCCTCCTAAATTCCACATGCTCCCAGTTGCTGCCACTATTCCAAAATGTTTAATTAAAAAGGAAAAAAAGGCCAGGCGCGGTGGCTCACGCCTGTAATCCTAGCTCTTGGGAGGCCGAGGCGGGCGGATTGCTCAAGGTCAGGAGTTCAAAACCAGCCTGAGCAAGAGCGAGACCCCGTCTCTACTATAAAAATAGAAAGAAATTAATTGGCTAACTGATATATATATAAAAAAAAAATTAGCCGGGCATGGTGGTGCATGCCTGTAGTCCCAGCTACTCGGGAGGCTGAGGCAGAAGGATCGCTCGAGCCCAGGAGTTTGAGGTTGCTGTGAGCTAGGCTGACGCCACGGCACTCACTCTAGCCTGGACAACAAAGCGAGACTGTGTCTCAAAAAAAAAAAAAAGGAAAAAAAAAGATTTCTCAGTTTGTAATTCTGAGATTAAGTGTTCAAAAGAAAGCAGTTTAATGATCTGATTAAAGAAATTTACATTATTTGAGACTATGAAGTTTTAACTTTCATAATGGTTTTTCATCTTAAAGGAGGAGCTCATTAACCATAAGGCAAGTTCTTAATTGATGTTCAAAACGTTTGGAGAGAGCACCATTAAAGCTTGTTGCTGATTGGATGTTAAAAGCTTGTTGCTGATTGATTGGATGTTAAAGCTTGTTGCTGATTGATTGGATGTTAAAGCTTGTTGCTGATTGGACCCTTTTTGAGGCCTACCAAGGGTATAAAGGCAGGAGGAGAACAAGGAGGGTGGGGGGCAGAAAGTCAGAAGTCAGGAAGACAGGAAGAGAGCTGTAACACTAGCTGTGCTGAGCCTGCTATGGAAGAATAAAGGCTGTTCTCTGGAAAAAAAAAAAAAAAAAAGAATGAGAGAAGAGGGGTCTTTACTAAACCTTACCTCCTCTGCCTAACACTTCCCTTTTTCATCTTGCCCCACTGAAAACTTTCCATTTATATACTGAACAAGAATGGAAGCTGGCAGCTCATCTGGCTGCTTCTAACAAAAAAAGGAAGAAAGAAAGAAAGAAAGAAAGAAAGAAAGAAAGAAAGAAAGAAAGAAAGAAAGAAAGAAAGAAAGGAAGGAAGGAAGGAAGGAAGGAAGGAAGGAAGGAAGGAAGGAAGGAAGGAAGGAAGGAAGGAAGGAAGGAAGGAAGGAAGGAAGGAAGGAAGGAAGGAAGGTCACTGTCACATACAGCCAATTACCTTGGAGAGTAACCCTCAATTTTGGAGCTGTTTGATGTTTCCTCATAATTACAGTCAGCTCATACTTTTTTTTTGTAGGAATATCACCAAAGTGATGCTGTGTTTTTCTCAGAGAAACATACCAAGAAGCACATAATGGCTATTTGTCCTATTGCTGATGATATTAACTTTTATCTCTCAGTTAAAATGGAGTTTACCAGGTAGCTCCTCTGTACAGTTAACTGGTAAGTATTTTGTGCTTATTAAGTAATAACCAAATTTTTACAGAGGTGCTTTGACAGTACAAAAAATATTTTGTTCCTATTTGAACTTGTACCCATGAGTTTTGACACCCATTGGGGATTCCTGCATGAGTCATTTAATATTATGATGGCTGAGAAATAGTAATTTTTCTTATGCCTATGTTACTTCAACATTGATTAGTTAGCATTCTACTCTAAGGCAGAACTTTCCCTTCTCATCCATTCATTCATTTATTTATATTACTATGGAATCATGGACTCCTATTTTATTGAATGGGTCATAACTCATTATTTACTTTAATGTCCAAATTGTCCCAGATTTGGCCAATAGAAACACAAATAAGCAGGTTCTTATATCCTTCTGTTGTATCTCCATCACTCTGAGCACTTTCTTTACTTTCCATAACATAAAGATGCTGCAGACTCAACTTATATTTTCCATGACCCAGTTCAAGAATCAACTATTGCTTTAAGAAGTCCTGGTTCCTTTTAGTGGATAATGGTATTTAGAAAGCAAAAGGTAGATGTGTTTATTGCACTTGAGTGTCACTGATTCTAGGTCCTCTCAATGGGCAAAGCCAGGAAATGTATACACCCATGGATCTATCTATATTTATTTCTATTTCTGTATCATCATGTATATTTTTAAATAGGTAGGTGGGTAGTTAGGTAACTAAAAAGATAGACGGGCCATGAGCTCACACCAATACCTCAAATTCCAGCCCAAGAGCACAGAGTTTATTGTGGCCTCCCTCCTTTCCATGTTTGTAACTCTTTTCTTTAACAGTGAGAAACTGAATGTCACTGTACTTAAAATATTTACTCATTTGTTCAATCTCCCTTCAGCTAACCCATCCCAAATTCTCTCTGGGGCACAGGTGTACTGGTTCTAACCACCCAAAATTGCCTCCTGGGCCTGGCTCTGTCTATTAGCCACCCCAAATGAATTCTTCACACGGGTCGATCTTCACACTCACCCTATATTCTTATAAGTTTTGTGTTAACAGTCAATAGTTCTTTAGGAAAATTTAAATATAAATATATTTTTTATTTGCCCACAGTTTTACTCTTTGTAGAGCTCTTCATTCATCCTTGAAAAATCAGGTTTCCATCTGGTATCAGATAAATATCATGTATCATTTTTGTAGTTCAGGCCTGATGAAGAGAAAATATCTCTGCTCTTATATGATTGATAAAAGCAAGGATAATTTTTACTGAATACAGAATCTAGAATTCTACGTTGACAGGTTTGTTTTTTTTTTCTTTCAGCACTTTATAAGTATTGTTCCATTGCCTTCTCTGTCCATTATTTCTGATAAGAAGTCAGCCATCATTCCAATACTGTTCCACAGTACATATTGTGTCATTTTTATTTGGTGGCTTTTAAGGTTTAATTTTTATATTTAGGATCCATCTGTTTGATCATGATGTATATGTGTCATTTATTTGCATCTATTCTACTCAAAGTTTGCTGAACTCTTAGGATCTGTGAGTTGATGTCTTTCATCGATTTTAAAGTTTTTACACCATTACCTATTTAAATGTTTCTTCTGCCTTGTTCTCTCTTCCTTCTCACCTTCTGAAGCTCCAATTTATGTATTCTTGACCTTTTGATATTTTCCCACAGGTCTCAGATACTCCATTTGTTTGGGGGCTCTCCCCCCACCCCATTATTTTTTCTCTTTGACTTTTACTTTGAATAATTGTATTGATCTATTTTCTAATTTACTGATAATTTCTTTTGCTTTTTCCAGACTGCTGTTCAGGTCATTGAATGAATTTTTTACTTCTGATGTTATAATTCTCATTTCTAGTATGACCATATGGTTCTTTTTTATATTTTTAATTTTTCTGCTAAAATATTCAATGTATTTATAATGGCTCATGTAAAGTCCTTATCTACTAATTCTAATATCTGCACCATCTGTGGATCTCCTATTGGCTTTGTTATTACAATTCACATTTTCTACCTTCTTCCTATGTTTTATAATTTTTATTATATACAAGACATCATTTGTAAAAGGACAGTAAAGCCTGAATTAAATGATATTTAAATGATATTTAATGATATTTATCACAGAAGAAAAAGCATACCTCTTCTTACCTCTTCTTATACCAGGCTGATAAGAGTTTGGGAACAGAGTGAATCTATAATCTGCCCTTGAGATTTTGGGGATTTTGGCAGCTTTAGTTATATCTAGCTTACTAATGGTTTCAATTATTTTGAGGGTATAATCAGATCTTTCCTTCAGCAGGGCTCAGAATCTGCATACTTGTGATAATCTGTAGATCTCACAAGGCTATTTTCCAAATTGTGAACTATCTCTCTTTTTGACAGTCTTTCTGACAGTTTTTAGGGGGGTCACTGGTGAGTTGGTTTTTTTTCTTCCTTTGTTATCAAGCTCTGACACTGGCTGTCTGTATCTTGGGAGAAATATATATTCTGCAGGCCTGTCCCCTGCCTTCACTGGGCCACTATACTTAGCAAAGACCCACTGGAATGTCACCTCTTCTGCCCTGTGCCCAGCTGGGCCCTGCCTTTGTCCTATACAAGACCCTTCATAGCAAGGGTGGACTTTCTCCCAGTTCTTCTGCCTTTCCTGGCTTATAGGACATTGGCCTGGTGTACTCCGTGAAGGTCCGTGGGGAAGATTCAGTGGGTGTGTGCAAACTCTATGACTCTTCAAAATTCTGTTCTGTCATACCAGTCCACTGCAGCTATAAACAGTGCACTAAGAGTCAGGCTGGCTTCTCATTGCCCTTTCCATGGTGGGTTCACTCCTTTTTCCACCATGCCCCCAGCAATTAAAGCCTCTGGGAGGTTGTCCTCTCTTAGAAAGGGCTCATCTCTTTCCATATTTAGTTCCTTTAGGATACATTATAACCTCAGATAAATGATGGATTTTTAAAAAGAACATTATGATTTTATAGTTTATCCAGCTTATCTTCATTGTTAGGATGAAGTGACCAGCCCTATTTTCAATACATGTCCTTTTCTTTGTTTCTACAACTGAAATCTCATTAACCATCTCTGGTTTTTTAGTATCTCTTTTTTTATCTAAATCCTCTTCATATAAAGCCTTGAGAAGGCACAACTTGTGAGATGCAATTGCTTTTTTTGTTTTTGTTTTTCACTATTTATTTATACATTTTTTGGGAGATATCTTTCCTATTATTACTAGATTAAAAACTTGGGAAGTAAATAAAGTCAAAGAATGATTTAAGTCATAGAGTCTTAATTCAGACATTAGAGACGTCTAGTTCAGTACATTAATTGGCATTTCAATCTTCACTCACAGTTACAAAATAGCTGTTGAGAGGTATAAACCCCTATTCTTCTCTTCACATCCCAAATAGGGCATGATTGAAATCAGATTAACTACCTTCAAGAAAGAACGTGTGATTTACTCTCTCTCTCTCTCTCTTTTTTTTCTTATCTCCTCCTAATTACTGTTTTTAAACCTGTCAGGGCTGAATTGCAGAATGGAGGTGGGAAGAAGAATGCAAAAATTCTCACTTGAATGGTACTGATTTAGGGTAGTTCTGTTATCTCAGGGCCTGGCAGGAAAAGTGAAAAAATTAGTGAGTTTCTTGGAGGCTCCCCTGTGGAAGCCTCTAAAACCCCCCCTGGCATAATGTCTCTTAGTCAATATAACTGTTTTAATGACACCATACTAATATTCTTACCATGAGTTCCACGTCCCTTCTCCAGAATTGTACATCTTGGACACACTATCAGAAGGAAATGCAATTATCTCCACTATACTGCTAGGTATAGGCCAGTTCAGGTGGCCTTTCCCTCACTTTACAATTCCTTGGGCATATGTTAGATGCCAATCAATAGTTCTCCCACTCTAAATACAAGGTGTGCATACCAAGCTCTCCAAGTAATCTCCTTTGAAGCTCCTTCTTCCACAAGACTTAAGTGAAAAATACTAGGAGTCACAGAACCATTTTTTCCCCAAAGAAGACCTTATTATAAATTCTTCCATCAATCTCTACAGACCCTTTCATATTTTTTTTATTGATGTGAGAGCTAGCAAAACATTCTCAAACACTTACTTTTAAATTTCTGCCTAGTGATCTGATAGCTCATTTGTAATTTTTTATATATATTGTACCTTGATGTCTCAGTGAAAACTTTTAATTTAATACCCTATTTCATCTTCCCTTTCCCCCTCCATTAAATATTGGTATTCCATGGGTTTCTGTTCCTTGGGCCAATTATTGCTTCACTCAACACATTTACTTTCTCTGAGCAGTTTTTTCACTCTCTCTGTTGGCAATACTTAGGTACATGCAAATTACTTCCAAATCCTTGTGTCCAGTTCCATGCCCTCACCTGAGTCTCTGACTTCTAATCCCAACCACTTACTGAATAACGGCACTCTTGGGGCCCCATAGGAATCTGAATGTAACAAGTACTGCACAAGCTTACTGTTTTCTTTATTCACTCTTTCTAACTTGCATATCATATGCCTTTACGTCTGCTCTTCTATCGTCTTGGAATGCCCTTGCCATCCCCCTCCTGTTTTACATCTTGCTATGCCTAAAGAAACCTACTAATCTTCTAGTTCAGATGTCAATTCCTCATTTCCTACACCCAGAAAAATCAACTGCTTGTCTTCCAGATCCCTCAGATTATTCTTTGCTCCATTGGTGGTATTGCCTCCCCTGTAGTCACACACGTCCTATCTCTGTCTTCATAACTTGGGAGGTCCTCAAAGGGAGGGACATCGTCACTCATCTCTGGACTCCTAGTGCCCAGGAAAGTCCTGGTGCATAGTAGGTTCCTACTAAATGTTAGTCTTGTGTTAATTTCTGTTTATATATACATTAGATAATTTGATTCTTACAATCTATCATTAGGAAAAAATTACCACTATCCCCAAATTCTAGATAAGAAAATTGCAGTTCAGATATTTTAAGTCACTAGAATCAAGGTCTCATAGGTAAGAAGTATGATAAGTGGAGCCGGTACATGAAAACTGTTTTACTCACAGTCTAGTCCTCCTTCTGGCATTCCTCTTTTCTGGGGTGGTTGCTTTTGTTCTAGCCTTAGGTTGCCTGGCGTTTCAAGCATACCTAAAGATGTTTCATTCCTGAGCTCCTATTGCATGTTTGTTAGATAAAAGATGTGTGAGGATTCTGCCTCTATTTTTCTGCATCCTCCTGATTCCTTTCAAAGAATAGGCCTAAAACACAGCAATCAATTTATTTTACTAATTGATATATCATAGGCTCTCTACTTTGTTTCCTCATGATATCTATAGAAGCTGTTTACAACACCAGTACGATGCCACTTTTATGCTTCTCTGCCTCTTTTATTTACACAAGCAAGTCACCTACAACTTGGCCTGCTGTTAAAAAGGCATTGCAGGGCCATGCATCTCCCCAAGGGCCAGGTGTTGTGGTAAAACATACTCCAGGCTGTTTTATCCCTAGGCTTGGCCTCTCACTCATAGGTGGGTATAGCAAAGAGCGACTGAGCTTCGTTTTATTAAAATGCTTTGATCCTGACTACGATTTCCCTTAGCTTTACTGGCTAATGCAGCCAGCACATGCCTTAGCAGAACCAGAGATAGGGCTTGCATGCAGGTAATTTATTCTGGGAAAGGATTCCAGGAAACAGAAGTCAAGGAGAAGAGAGAATAAAATTGGGACCCTTAGATAGGGAGATTATCCTGGATTACCCAGGCGGGGCCAGTCCAATCCCTCGAGCCCTTAAAAGCTGAGAAATGTCTCCAACTGGAGTCACTGAGATGGATGTGACAGAAGAGACGCAGGAAGGAGAGGTCAGAGAGATCTGAGGAGTGAGGACTTGAACCACCATTGCTGGTTTTGATGATGAAGGAAGACATGACCTGAGAAACCTGGGTGATCTCTAAAGGCCGAGGATGGCCCCCAGACAACAACCATCGAGAAGCAGGAACTCTGGTCACATAGCCACATGGAACTGCCAATGGCCTGAAGGAGCCTGGAAGCGAATTCTTCCTTGGACCCTCCAGGGAGAAGCACAGACATCCTGATTTCAGCCCCGTGAGCACCACTTCAGATGTCTGAACTAAACGAACTGTAAGATAACAAATTTGTGTCATTTTAGGCCACTAAGTTCGTGGTAATTTGTGAAATCAGCAATAGAAAATTAATACGGAGCCCTAAGTGCTTCAAAAAATAACCATTTGATTTGTCTCTGGTGAACAGGTGGATTTTAAGATGCTTTGGACTGGCTCTATCACCCCTGTCAGGAGAAGTTGCATTTTGAAACTTGGGAGCAGTATGGAAAAATGGAAGATTTGGAGACACGGGCGCCCATCCCAAAGGAGGTCTGCTCTCCGCTGTCAAACTTAAAAACCATGGGATTGGCATCAGCCACACAAAGGTAAAGAGTAAATATTATTGAGGGATTCCTAGTCCATAAGACTAACATCACCCTGACCGCCCATCTACCCCCTACCCCATTGCTTGGAATCCTGAGAAATATGCTATAGGGAAGCCCCAGCCAAATGCACACCCTTTCTCCTAGAATCCTTCACCATTATTCTGTCCCTAAGGTCTGGACTGGTCAGATTTATATTTCTCCCTTCCTTGTCTCCTTATTTCCTCGTGCTCTGCTTCCTTTCTTCTGGTTTCTCTCTAACTCTTAAAACGTTGCAGCCCCCTTCCTCAGCAGACGGCAGGCTCTGCTCACCTCCCATTCTAAGGGAGAAGGAGAAAAACAAAGCCAGCAAGTAATGAGAAATACCGCAATGATCTCTTCACTTCTCCCAGGAAATTCCCTATCCAGAGCAGGAGGTGCAGAGGGAAATTATTCTGTGTTATGTCCTTCGGGTCATTTTGTTCATGACCTTTATCAAAGTCCCACTCTGAGATTAGAAAGAAAAGAGGAGAAGGGAAAATGAATGTGGTCAATACAAACAAAGCAAGACCAATGACAATCAAGCTCCAATTTCTTCTCTTAATAGATACTCCTCCATAAATAATAATATCTGCTTAAACCAATGGTTTCTCTGCTATTATAAAACCTCACGTTGATTGGCTAAAATGTACCTCTGCCAAAATCCTTTCATAATCCTTCTTCTCAAACATCATTTCCTTTTTAGCACACTCTTCGTAGCATTTAGGTAATCCCAGTCACTCTTCTTTCTGACATTTCACCTCCTATCCATACATTCAAATAGAGGAGTTCTTTTTTATTATTTCACATGCCTTTAAGTCATCTGTCTTGTCCAAGTTTCCTGTATTTCTTTGCCAATGAGCCATTCTGGTCTTAACTCTGGCTGACAGTTGCATCTGGGTTTCATCTATACATTTGATTCATATTTTCAAATTATACTCTACGCTGGCAGGTGGCCTTTCTACATCAGTTCAAACTCATCTATCAAATCTCTCGTTTTCAATCTAAACTACCCTATATTGTCACTCTGTTACATCAGGAAGAATGTAAAAGTCTGACACCATTCTCTCTCTCCAGAAGAGGTGGGCTTTGCAAAAGGTAAAATAAACGCAAAGCAGCCAATGGATGCTAAAATTAGTGGGTGAAAGTTTATGGAGATACAAGATATTTTCATAGTCTCAAAGTATCTCTCACCAAATATGTTCTAATTACAAAGGTACCTTTATGGTAGAGAAACCTGATAGATACCACCTTTGTTTGCCAAGTGATAAATGTCAGCCTCACCAGTTATAAAACATATCAGCATCATGTACTCCTGGATATGATTTCCTGAGCGAGCATATCATATCTGTGGTATTTTTCCAAAAAAAAAAAAAATGAAAAATCTCAATCTAATCATGAAAAAACATCATATAAACAAAAAGTAAGGATATTCTATAAAATAGCTTAGCCATAATTGTCCAAAAGTCATGAAAGACAAAAGAAAACTAAGGAACTATCACAGATTGTGGGAGATTAAGAACACATAACAACTAAATGCAATGCAGTATTCCCAGATTGGATCATTAAATGGAAAAAGGAAATCAGTGGAAAAACTGGTGCAATCTGAAGTTTAGTTTAATAGTATTGTACCAGGGTTAATTTCTTAGTTTCAATCATTGTAATATGTAATATGAGGTGTTAACATTAGGGGGATCTGAGTTATAGGAACTCTCTGCGCTGGTTTTGTAACTGTAAGTCTAAAATGAACTCTTCTATAGGTTACCTATATAATCTTGAAAAATTTAATAAGTTTCTTTGAGTCTTAGTATCTTCATCCGTGAAAAGAAAATTTTGCGGTCAAATGACCCCCTAACCTGATTTGAAGAGAAAAGATACATTTGACAGAAAAAAGAAAAAGACAAGAAAATGATAAGTGAAATTTGCAAAATCTGTAAGACAAGTTTGCAGTGGACTACATTGTTTCTTCCCCCAAATGCTTATGTGGAAGCTCCAGCACTCAATGCAATGATACTTAGAGATGGGGCCTTTTGGAAATACTTGGGTTTAGATGAGGTCATGAGAGTGGGTTTTCATGATGAGATTAGTGACTTTATAATAAGAAACACAACAGAATTTACTTCCCCTTTCTGTCTTTCCACACACAAGCACCGACAAAAGGCCATGTGAGCACACAGG
The DNA here is from genome assembly GCF_040939455.1 of Microcebus murinus. NCBI lineage: Eukaryota > Metazoa > Chordata > Mammalia > Primates > Cheirogaleidae > Microcebus > Microcebus murinus. The sequence goes on along the minus strand of NC_134126.1, from coordinate 25,540,294 downwards.
GTGAGAAGGTGGCTATCTACATGCCAGAAGAAAGCCCTCACCGGAAATCAACAACGCTGGCACCTTGAGCTTGGACTCCCCAGCCTCCAGAACTGTGAGGAAATAAATGTCTATTGTTTAAGCCACAAGACCATGGTATTTTACTGTAGCACCCCAAGCTAACTAAGACATAGTTCTTTCACATGTAATCTTAATCTTAAAAATAACCGAAATATCTATAGACAGCAGAGGAGTAAAGGCTCAGCAAGATAAAGACTAAGACACTTAGCACATATAATAAGCACTCAATAAAAGTCGTTCTTTCTCATTTGGCAAGGTGATTTAGTTTAGAAAGTAGAACAGCTTTATTTGGGATCCAGGCATTCTAGATTCCTAATGTCTTAGAGAGAGAAGTAGTAGTAAATTAGTGGACAGTCTGAAAAATAAAAAGAGTTAACCACATACAAGTGATAATGTCAATGTGAGAGAAATGGAGAGAACTGGCAAGTCAATGATGATCCCAGAATAGAAAAATCCCCAGTGGAGTAAAACCCGAGGGCAAAGAGTATGACAGAGGCATAAACATACACAATTCGAAACAGCACACCTACAAGACCAGACACCTCTGCTGAATCAGCCAAGTGAGGTTAGGATCACGGTGCCCCTCCCCCTCAACCTCCGCCCAGGAGCAGAAGAAGCAAAATGGATAAGAATGAACATCAATAGACACCAAACTGGCTTAGACTTTGCTCTAAAGAACTCCGAGTTCAAATGATTTTGAAAATGGTCTTTTTGGATCAATAGAAAAGCAGTACTGACAGATCTTTGAACAAAAGTCCAAAAGAGTAATCAAGGCACAATTTGAAGACATATCAAGGAAATCTGATTCTAGGAATGGCAAGTTAGGCTATTTGAACTAATTTTGGGCTGGAAAGAAATAAAATGCTAGATAAAATATTTTTAAAATATTTTCTTTAGAGGATCAAAGAGCTAAAAGGATACAGAGTTATTATTAGGCTTAAAATAGAGGTTGAGTCAAGAATTGAAAGGAGTAAGTTTGCCCTGCATAACTGATTTTGGTGGCCAAACTGATCTAAAGTTTTGGTGGATTTTCTCTAGGTACCAAGGGATGAACTGAAAACCCAAGTCCTAACTAAGGTAGGGAGTCATATAGAGTAACCCCTTCCTCCTCTTTGACACACACACACACATACATATGCATATAAACACACACACATGCATAAACACACATACACACACACACACAACACTAAACCAAGATATCTAAGAATTACCCCTATTCAGGATAGAGACGCCTTAGAAATAATCTCCCACATCCTGATGGGAAAAATGGCAGACAGGATCAAAGGTAGTGGAGGAAAAGATAAAGAGATAAAGAGAAAAATGGGGGAGAAGATAGAATGGTGGCAAGGAAGAGAGAAAAGCTTGCTATAAAGTTCTAACAATCCAGTGGAAACTTTTCAAATTTGCATGATCAAGATGGTCAAAAAAATGTCAAGTCTGATTGTACTCTTGCCAGGTCCCTGAAAAAGTAAACTTAAATCAACTCTGGAGAAAGGCATCTTCATCCAAGGCCTTTGAGAATCTACACAAATAATTTTCAAGGGCCATGAGTGGCACAGAAAAGTTTTTGATGACGTAAAGAAGTAAGGTAACGAAATGAGAACCAACAGAAACAACAAGGCGGATAAACTGATCCTTGAAGACTTCAGACACTGAAACCATTAGAAATTAAAACTTGGCCAGGCATGATGGCTCATGCCTATACTCCTAGCACTTTGGGAAGTTGAGATAAGAGGATCATTTGAGGCCAAGAGTTAGAGACCAGCCAGAGTGAGACTCTATCTCTAAAAATAAATAGAAAAAATTAGCCAGGAGTGGTGGTGCATGCCTCTAGTCTCAGCTGCCTTAGGAGGCTGAGACAGGAGGATCACTTGAGCCCAGTAGTTTGAAGTTGCAGTGAGCTGTGATGATACCACTGCACTCTAACCCAGGTGAGAGAGTGAGATCATGTCTCCAAAAATAAGAATAATAATAATATATATTTTTATATATTTATAGCCACAATTATTTATATTAAAAAAGTAGAAAGATTGAAAATCAAGGAGCTAAACATTCTTTAGAAGTTGGAATAAAAAACCAAAATGAACCCAAATAACATAGAAGGAAAGAATGAATTTAAGAAAGAGCTAAAATTTATTTTAAAAATATAAAAGAATACTGGAGGGGCTCTTTATGTACTCTTTTGAAATGATGTCCAAAACAAACTGTTAAGAAGGACTTAGAAATAGTGTGTGCAGTCTGCTACCATTTGTGTAAAAAGATTTTATTTCATTGTATGTGGAGAGAGACAGAGACAGAGGGAAACAAAGACAGAGACAGAAAGGGAGCTACAGACAGAAAAAATATGAATGAATTTGCTTATATATTCATAGACTATCCCTGGAGGTCTATACCACCTGCTCTCAGTGAGGAGGGTTAGGGGTGATGAAGGTAATTGGAGGACAAGTATGGGAAGAAATTTTCACTGCTTATATCCTTTGCATTTTCTGAGTCTTAACAAAATAAAAGTCACATTTTTTATGAATTAAGTAAATAAAAATTTTAAATTAAAAAAAAAATGTTCTGCAGAGGTCCCCAAAATAAAAGGCACCAGAGGGTAGGCAAATCCATAGATGCCTCACTGGATTACAAGGAAGACATCGTTGCCTACTCGTTTACTGATCTCAGGTTAGTAGAATTGTAGTGCTGGTAGAGATGGGGATGGAGGTGATGACCATGGAGGTGAAGGCAGTGGTGGTAGTTCAGCAGGGATTGGCTGTGGTAGCAAAGCTCTTGGAGCTCCTCCAATAAGCTGTAGAGGTCTATTAGCCAAATCCCCTACAGAACAGACAAGCCTTACTCATTGGCATGGGCCAAAAGTGATGAGAACACACTACCACATCATTCGGGTTAAGGTCCCCCTGTTTTCTCCATTCTTTCCCTTGTGCTCTATTTTTTAATGCATTTTTTTATTGTGGTTAAAAAAACACACACAATCTACCCTCTTAACAAATTTTTGTGGGTACAGTACATTATTGTCAACTACCAGCACACTGTTGTACAGAAGATTTCTAGAATTATTCTCATCTTGCATAAGTGAAACTTTATACACACTGAACAGCAGCTCCCTATTTCCCTATTTCTAGCAGCCCCTATAAGCCCCATTCTACCTTCTGCTTCTATAAGTTTGATGACTTTAAATGTCTTGTGTTAAGTGCAGTATTTGTCCTTCTGTGACTGGCTTATTTCATTTACCATAATGTCCTCAAGTTTCATCCATGTTACCACATGTGACAAGATTTCCTTCCATTTTAAGGCTGAATAGTATTTCATTGTATGTATATGTCGCATTTTCTTTGTCCATTCATCTGTTGGCGAACATTTAGGTTGCTTCCACATTTTTGGCTTCTGCTGTGAATAATGCTACAGTGAACATGGGAATGCAAATATCTCTCCGAGATCTTGATTTTAATTCTTTTGGATAAATACTCAGAAGTAGGATTGCTGGATCATATGATAGTTATATGTTTAAGTTTTTGAGGGACCGTCATACTGTTTTCCATAGTGGCTGCACCGTTTTACTTTCCCATCAATAATGCACAAGAGTTCCAATTTCTTCACATCCTTGCCAACAGTTGTTATTTTTCAGTTTTTTTTCCAATAAAAGTCATCCTAATGTGTGAGGTGATACCTCATTGAGGTTTTGATTTATATTTACCTGATGATGAATGATGTTTAGTATATTTTTATATATCTGATAGCCATTTGTATGTCTTCTTTGGAGAAATGTCTATTCAAGTCCTTTGCCTATTTTTAATTTTTTTTTCCTATTGAGTTGTAAAAGTTTCTATTTTAGATATTAACCCCTTATTAGGGGTTTGTTAATATTTTTTCCCATTCTGTAGATTGCCTTTTCACTCTCATTGTTTCCTTTGCTGTGCAGAAGCCTTTGTGTTCTATTTAGATCCACAATATCCAGTTTCCTCATTAGTTCCAGCTGGGACTGTATTGATTGTCAAAGGGTGAAGAATAACTGATCACCTAGGAATTGTCCATATAATGTAAAGTGCCTGAGAAATGTGAGCTACAAGATACTACTTATGATTAGTATTTGCGTCGTAGAATCCCAGAGTTACCCGAAGGGCAGTTAGTCATTTTATGCCTTGAGAAACATCTGCTATGTGTTCCAAAATGCCCCTATACCTTGTGGTTGAAGGAAACCTGAGAACGGGTCCTTGGAGGAGAAGGCAAGTCCCTCAGTGGTTCTGCAGTGAGGATATGATAATCAAAGAGCCATGAAGGGAGATATTTAGTAACCTCAGGAGAGAACCCAAGAACCTCACATGCGCTGCTGGAGTTTTACGATTCCTTCTCCCTGCCAGACGTCCATCGGCCCTAGGTCAGAGGTGGGGTGACTGAGTGAATTCCCGCCCTCAGGGACAAGACTGCCTCCTGCAAGGAAGCTTTTTTCCCCACATCAGCAGCCAGCAACCCCACTTTCCCTCTAATCATGCCCCTTAGTTGGTTCAAGCAGAGGGGGCTGATTGCTCAAAGGCTTTAAAAATGGTGGATGAAAAGCAGAATCCTTAGAATAACATTTGTCCACATTCAATCAATCAGTCGTTTTTCACTCTACACTTCCCACTATCCACATTTAGGCCACAACGCAAGGGCTCTCTGATTATCTCACTAGGTTCTACAGTAGGCTCAAGAAGTTCCCAAAATTGATTTGTCTTAATTCACTTTATTTAAAGAGAAATGCAGAGATTGCATTCCACGTGATGGTGTCAAGGGGAGAAATGCAGCTGTAATCATTGAACAAGCAACCGGAAGGAGAAAAGGTGGGGAGAGAAGAGGAGGGGAGAGAAGAGGAGGGGAGAAGAGAGGAGGGGAGAAGAGAGGAAAGAAGGAATGGAGGGAAAATAAAGGACACAGAGAGGTAATGTCCCAGAGGTCTGGGACTCACTGCCTTAGGAAGGTCGGGAGAAACTTTTCTGCTCCTTGCTAATTTAGAGACAAAATGAGCATCATGTGAAAAAAGCAAAACTGAAGAGGTTATGTCTACACAGGACTAAGTTCTCTGGAGTATGGTAAGTGACATTTACTGCTTCAGGAAGATTTTGTTATTATTATTAACATGATTGTTATCCCAATTTATTCCAGGTCCCTTCTTTAGCATCACAAAAGTCCCTGAAAATGACTTCTGTCTTCTTTGATCCTTTCTGTACCCTTTCCAGTTTCTTTGCATTATAATACACAGGCTAACAATACAGTGTACTATAATTTTCCCTCATTGAAATGTACCATCTCCTCTCTCCAAAAAAATAGACTAGTGTGATTATTGAGTAGGTCTGGTTACTTTGTGCTTCATCTTTTCTTGCTGTAACTAGCCAGCCCTTTTTTATTCTTATGATAACTGAAACATTTGAACAATCATTGTCCTACAGAGGAGCTGATCTTGGAGCAATTGTGCTTTGTACCATTTCATCCCCTTTGGGAGCAAGATCATTTTTACAATAATGACTTCTCCAGCAGTTTATTGCCAGCCTGAAGTCATTTTCACACCTCAGAAGTGAAAGCTTAATGAGGAGGGAAATTAAAGAGTAAAACTCTGCCTAGTGTCTTCTTAAATGGCAGCATCTTGGCACCTCACTAGAAGATGCACTTCCAAAGAGGAGCTGCATCACATTCATCCTGTTCTCCAAATGACCTCCAGGTAATGAACCTCAGAGTTTTCTCCTCCCAGCCCCACCATTCCATCCCCTTCTTTTCCATCTGGTAAGAGATGTCTAGCTGGATGATCAGGTGGTGAGTAAGGGAGTTGTGTCAGCATAATGAATTTACCTAGTGTAAGACTGAAAACACAGTAATTGCTCAATAAAATCTTCCTAATTGAGTAGTGGGCACACCCCCCTCCACACCCTCACCACCACACAACTCCCTACCACAAGTTGCAAATTCCTAGGCACCTTTTAAAAGCATGCTCAGACACCCCTTGTTCCTGTAATCCTAACTCTCTCTTGAGGGCTTCTAGCCTGTTTGGTTCAAATGTCTGTTATTTGTACATATTATTGTGATAATTGTGGTTCTAATAGTCTATTTGCATGTCTGTCTTTCCCTCTAGACCTTGAGTTCTACAAAGACAGTTACCAAGCAGTGTCCATTTTTACATCTCTCATGCTCATTACAATGCTTAGCAAAAGAGCTTAGTAAATACTTAGTGAGTGAATAAATGATTGGATGATTCCAAAGATTCTTTTTAAATAGATGATAGTATCAGCGATTGCATTCTGTCATTCAAAATAGAACAATAAAGACCAATGGGTAGATGTAGGGATTGACTGTGCTCTGCACATACATGCCATGATTAGGTTAAAGGAAGAGGATTCGGTGGTCCACATCCAAACTCTTGAATTAGACTTTCCACATCACTGCTACAATACAGATACCTGGGTAGCATTTATGCAAATCTATTAGCTTTCCCACCTGGCCTGAAAGGATCAAAGATCTCATATTTGAATGCTCCTTCCTAACAACTGCAATCTTTGGGGATCTATTTCTGGCTGAGAAATATGCTGTGCAGGTATGATCAAACTGCCTAGAGTAAGCAAGTCAAATTAATGAAGTAATAGAAGTCGGTCTATGCAAGGGGCTGCCGAGCCAGCATCTGTCTACCTAATTACATATTTTGCTTGGCTGGATTTGAGATTCTTATTGATATTTGGAATGTTTTTCTCTTTCTTTTAATATTGGCAAATAGAGTACTTGGATTTTGATTTCCAAAGCTCTCATTCATTTCTTCTCTGTGATAAGAAAAGCCATAGGGAAAACAAATGAAGATAAAATGATTATTTGGGGGTGAGAGAGAATATTGGACAAGGGGGGAAAATGAAAGAATATGAGAGTCCTACCACCAAGAACACTTGGGGAGGTTGAAATCAGCTCCAGATGACCAGCACCCAAAGCTACTAGAAGATATGGAAAGTATTTGGAACCAATAGCAGGTTATACATGTAATTTGTTGAGTGGGACTTACTGTCATCAGAACTAGGAGATTCACTCCTCCTCTGCAGTAGATAGGAGAGATAAAGCAATTTGCTTTAGAAAAGCCAATGGGATTAAGCTGGTGTTTACTGTTTCATAAAGGAATAATGGACAAATTACCTAGCTAGACTGTATTGGGTAGAATTGTTAGTTAGAAGTGACAACCAGTCCTGTAATTTACACTGCACTTTGGAAATTTAAGCTGGGAGGCTGGGAGCTCTCTAACATGCATTGTAAAGCTTCTTTTGTACTTCTGGCTCATTTTGTACTGGGAATCATTTAGCCATTGACTTTAACTGCTAATACAGTTCCATCAAATACCACGTATAAATCAAAATTACTGGATCATTCAAAATCTGTCCTCAGAGTTGTTTATATGTATTTTTTCCACCATTAGTTCAGTATAGTTACAAGAGAAGCTACTAAATTATGATATATTGGGCATGCCTTGTTGCCATCTTACTAGAGCCTCTTGCAAATAAAATGCAATCCATGACAAATTATTTGTCTAGTTATACAAAACGTAAATAATGATAATAAAAAGGGAATCAAATTGATGAAAGATGAAGAAGAGAGAGAGGAGAGAGGTTTCAAATAAATAGCTCTGCTTTTGGTCCTGGCTGTCCAAAACAGGTAAGAAGATAAAGGAGGAATTTTTAAACTAACTTTACTGTGCAGGGGCCTAAATTCCTGTCTGTCTAGTCTAGCCTACTGGAGAACAGTAGAAGTATCTCACTGGTCACGCACGTAACCTTTTGTTTAAAGCTGGGTCTACTCACTCTCAGCCTTCTATACAAAATTTGCATGCATCATTTGTAAAGTCATTTTACTCAAATATTTGCTGCATACAAATCATCATGGATCTTGAAGACAACAGTGGGAGAAGTCCAACGTGGGGATTCTAGGTTCCCTAATGCCCATACTACATCAATGGGCCCCAGATAGTAAAAATCACTACAATATTCAATCTAAAAAAAAAAAAGAAATCTGCCATGATACCTTTATTTTATGACTTTTTAAGTTGTAGTTCAAAGGAAAGACAGATAAATAAGTTAGCATTAGATTTATTCATGGTGGCATAAGAAATATTGTAGCAGGAATAAATTGGTAATCTCCTAATGTGGTCTCTCTGCCTCTTTCTACTTTTACTTCCAAAGTTTCTATGTGGTATGCCTGGAGAATTGTGAAATCTACCTACAAATGTCAACAATGTCTTGTTAATTGAAGACCCTATCCCTATCCTTTACTTAAATTATTATTTTCTCCCCTTATGCCATAGATATCTTTCACAGATGTATGTGATATTGGAAGACATAAAGAAACAAATAAAAAAATTTCTATTTCAAATCATTATGGTCATTAATCTTACATTAACACACTAAAATACAAGATTTGAGAATGGGCATTTATCAAATCATACCTTCCTCTGATTGGTATTACTATACAAATATAACTCTGATGGATGAGGCACTAACTGGACTCTCAAATAGCAGGATCGACAAGAGCCACTAGAATTATATCATAACAACAGGACATATTTTCTTCAGACTCCTGAGTTCAGGAACATCTTTTTTTGAAAGAGGTTTTAAAAACTGTTATGAGTCTTGTAAATTTGGATTGTCATTGCTGTATCCTCCCAGGCATCAATAATCAGCCAGTAACACAGGATGCTGGCTCTCTGGGGCCCCAGATCAAACCAGCAAAGCAGTTTAGAATCTAAAGAGAGAGAAGAGCCTTTGCAATTAAGGGTGTTCTGCCCATTTATAGAATCAAATTTTCCAGGAACACAGCTTAGTATAAACCACGTTTCATGAACATTTCAACATAATATAACGAACACAAGCGTTTCAATAAAGCAGATAGCAGAGCAATTTGTACTAGCAGATGGTTCACCCTGGGATCAGAGCAATTATCTTCTTACTCTACATACAGGGGCAGCCAAAGATTCAACAGTTGACTGTTCAAAACAGCTTAGCGATACAAGTGAATTTCTGAAGTATTAAAACAAACAGCATTTTCATCCTCCCCTCTTCATGAGCAAGTTCTAGAGAGTGTTCAAAAGAATAAAATATGATTTCTTAGCAGTGTATGCATGGTCAGCCTGCTAAGTTATGCCAGGGAACTGGATTCAGAAGATGCGAGGGCTCAGCAAACTCTTTATAGTGTGTTACATCTGGAAAACGTGGGCCTTTCTTCTTGTCACTGTTACCCAGGAAAATGGCTCTTCTGCCGTCTTTTCTGTCTCCAGTAGGTCATCCTGCATCCATGCACAAATCAAACTGCTAAAACAAAAAACAATTACCAAAACAAAGTTTGCATTTCAGGTAGTGAAGAAATATGATTTTATACGTCATTTTCCGATATATGAAACCAGCATACTCAAACCTTGAATAATGCTCAATATATGTTTATCAGGAAAAAAATGGTTAAATGCAGAAAAGACAGATATATATATTTTCCCAGATCAAAAGATTAGTTTGGGTCACCTGAGTTATGAGTACTTCCATTGATTTCCTTGAGTTATGTTGCAAACACCCCCCAATTTGGGATAACTGACTGACTTTGGCAGAAGTAATTATAATATAAATATGGAATTAAACAGATTATGTATGGGCTTAGTCACTTTTGTATACCTAAATAAAACAAAAGCTAGAATTAAAATAAAACAAAACAAATTTGGTGGAAAGGGTTAGGCAAAGAGGAAAATGATAAATCAGGCAGATTTATCAGATTTGAGGCTTACAGGGAGACACCCACCCAGAAAAGATGTGAAACAAAAAAGTGTTCATAAAATGTGTGTCTTGGGAAATATAAAACAAATTTAAGAAGATGGTTAGCCATGGAAAACCCAGGGAGCAGGGACACTTAGAATGTTGAAGGCTACCTGGATTACGTGTCAGTCTCATAGAGTGGTCAAGAAATACATATCCCAGTTTCTTGCATCTTCACGCAAAGACAAAGAGATGGCCTCTAGTTTGGAGCAGAGGTAAAAGCCATGGAGAAATTAGGGCACAAAACTAAAAAGAGACCACCCTGAAATCTTGAGCCTTCTCTTTCGCAGAGTGTTTTTGTATTCAATGACTCCCGAGTCTACAGATTACTACCACGTAGGAACTGCTGCCCTGAGATGAATAAAGTGGCTTCACATGCCCCATGGTTGACTGAGCACACCTTAAGTGTATTTTCCATTTAGGAGGAAGGCACCAGAGAGATATATAAGGGAAAGTTTATACAGAGACAAAATGGGGGCTGGCATGACAACTCCCTGGGCCTTGAAGATTGAGTTAATGTTATCACCTTAAATGGGGGAAGTTGCAGAAGCACTGCTTTACTGTGTGATGTCTACTTCCAGAACAATTTCAGAATCTCTGCAATTCCATGCTTACTCTGGTCCCACTGAGAAAAATAAGAGCAAGAACAAGAGCAAAAATTCAAAATAAGTAATTTTTTAAAAACACTTAGATACCAAGTGCCAAGCATTGTGCTAACTACTTTGAAGATATTTAGTTTAAGCCACCTATATTCTGTGAGATGGGTCTTATTATTTCCATTTCCACATGAGGAAACTGAGGCTATTGTTTTACCTTTTGGATTCCAGACTAAAAGCCTGACTTTCTTTTTAATGTATTTGTATTATTTGAATCAAAGACACTTTTGTCATTATTAGATCACCCAGAGAGACATTTGTGCCTTTTCACTATCAGATTTCATTTAAACTATAATAACTTAACCCAAGATTATCAGGATAAAAAAATACATACTGAGATCCATAGTTAAGGTAATGGGATGGAGATGAAGAGAAGGAAGAGGAGGGAAATGGGCTTACCTCTTAACTGACACATTGGTTTCGTTGTCTAGGAGATATGCTTTTGACCCCATCTTTTGTAATGACAACAATAAAGAAAATAACATCAGCAACAACAAAACACATTTATAGTAGAAGGGCTTGCTATGTGCCAGTCATTGTTCTCAGTGTTCAATGCATAATATTTAATAAATTAACTAATTCACAAGAATTAGTGAAGCATTCTCATACAATTATCATTTCTATGTTCTTTTCTTTTATCTGAATAGTCACAGCTGAATGAATTTACCATATGATCAAATACTAGTAATTTTTTATGACAAACATATTAATGGTTTAAGATATCTGAAATGCAAGTTTCAAACATGTTTCACATTAGAATTCTAGGATTTATTTTCTCAACCACTCCAGGAAACAGAGATGGATTTTTCCCCCTATTTTTCTGTTGGGCTAGAGATATATGAATCACTTTATAGTACAAGACCAAATATCTTAAATCTGGACCTGACCTGTTTTCTACTTTTAAATTCCATCATTTAGAGAAATTTCTATACCTATTCTAAATGGCCTCAGGTGGTTCTGATATGAGATGAAGTAATGTCATCTTATTTAATGATTTCAAAAGCATCAGACATTGGGTTTTCTTGCCAACTCACTAAACCTCTTCCTCATAATGATATTGGTTAAAAGTAGAACAGATGCAGAACATCTGGCTCATGAACTTCAACATCTCAGCCATTTCTTGGCACCACTATCAATGTTTTTCCCTGAATACCAATCCTAACTGGTTAGCGTTATACAACTCTGGGGTTTGAAGTCTTAAATACGCTACTTAGTTATTAATTTTCAAATTTTAATCCACACAATGGGTGGTGGATAGCTAGACACTTACAGTCGAGCATTACTTTATTTTCCATGAGCACAACTTGTAGGTTATAGGATTTTCCCTTAATTAGTTAGCCTGCAAAGAGTCATTTCTTTTCTAAGTTTTATCCAACAGTATAATTTTTTATAGTTGAGTTGTAAAATCTTTGCAATAGGATTTTATAATAGGGAGCAACAAATTCTAGCTGCAGTTCAACCATCTGCCTTTAATAAATACATGCTCCTTTACTCCCGCAAACCCTGACATTTTCTTCCCATGACCCAAGGTCAATGGAGGGAGAGAGAGAGAGAGAGAGAGGATAATTAAAAAGAGATATCAAATCAGCACTGTGAAAAACTTATAAATGAAGCACATGTATATCTAAGAAACAGCACTAAGTCAGAACTATACTTTTAAATATGATTTGTAATATTTATTATTGGGCCAGGCATGATAGCTCATGCCTATAATCCTAGCACTCTGGGAGGCCGAGGTGGGAGGATCGCTCGATGTCAGAAGTTCAAGACCAGCCTGAGTGAGACCCTGTCTCTACTAAAAATGCAAAGAAATTAGCTGAACAACTAAAAATATATAGAAAAAATTAGCTGGGCATGGTGGCGCATGCCTGTAGTCCCAGCTACTCAGGAGGCTGAGGCAGGAGGATTGCTTGAGCCCAGATGTTTGAGGTTGCTGTGAGCTAGACTGATGCCACAGCACTCTAGACCAGGCAACAGAGTGAGACTCTGTCTCAAAAAAAAGTATATATATATTATATATATATATTTATAATATATATATTATATATATATGTTATATATATATAATATATATATTATATATATATTATTGTTTTCATTAATGGCTCTTCTTCATCTGAAGCTAAGGCAGACTTTTCAGGACCACGGACAGAAACACACCACTCCTCTCTTGCACAAGCGGCAAACTCCACCGCATATGACAACATCAAATATTGAGAGTTTTGAATGACAGTTATATGCATTCATCTTCATTTGGGGGGGCCATCTGGTTTGCTTGTACTGCTGGGATTTCAAAACTCAATGAAGATGGATATTGCCCAGGACAATTGAAGGCTTCAGGAAAACCAAGGACAAATGTGCCTGTCCAATAAGCAAAATATAGTACTCTTAAAAATCATGGTGTTGCCAGATTTGCTAATAATTATATTGCCTTTAATTCAATAATTTTGTATTTAGGGGCAGAGTGACAGGATCCATCACCATTAGGTTTCTACCTTGTTCCCTCAGGGAGATTGATAGAGCTTAATCAACTACTATTTTATAATTAGATTTGTTTCCTTCACATAAACTGTTTTGAGTATTGTGAAAAGAATATTCAGGGGTACCATGATATAAAATAGAAAAAGAAATAAAGGGGCAGGAGCTAAAATGTGCCAAGTGGACATGTTAGAAGATAAAATGTAGACTCTTAGTTATGAAAGAATTTAGCTTGGGTACACTACCCTTGAGGAAATTTATAACAAGAGATGAAAGGAAGATATAAATATAGATATGGATATATAGAAAAAATTATTATCTTTATGTCAAATAGAAAAACTTAATGTATATGAGGAAGAGTCAAAGAAACAGAGTAAAAAGTACACTTTTTGCTTTAAGATTTTATCACTTTATGTCTATCTATAAAATTGTGTCTCTAATCTTCCAATTTTGAGGAATGGATCACAATTTTATGCTTGCTGAATAGAGGTAAGTGAAGCATTGTGACTTTAAGATATTTATTTGGAAATCATTCTTACTTTTTGTCATAAAGTTTAGATTTTTTTTCCTTCTAAAATCAAAGAGCATTTATTCAAATGTTCCTGGTTTCACCAAGTAAAGCAATTCATCTGCTTTTCTTACTGCTGAATCTCTACCACAGAAATGAGTATATAGCAAGTACTCAATACATATTTGTTAAGTAAATGAACATTTCTGACTTCTGCCTCTCAAATTCATAGCCTGTTTTTAAGGGAAACAGGCATCCTCACTTGCTCTTTCACTAAGCTTTCTCTGAATGATGGTGGTACAGAGGTGGAAAGGTGGTGTTCCTTTTCTTCCCCATCCTAAGGGTCACAGCTGACACCCCTATAACCAAGACAGATTAACAAGAGAAAAGTGTAACTAATGTATTTGATCATAGTTTTACATGACATGGGCACCTTCAGAATGGAGTCTCAAAGACACAAGGGAAGCTAACTGATTTTATGCTTAGGTTTGATGAAGTAGGGACAGCCATATGGAAATGTGATCGGACAAAAAGGATATGATCTAATAGTAATAGACTGACTGGGGGAAACCCAGATAGTCCTGTCTGTTTAGGATCTTCTTAGCTTCTCTGTTACAGCATTTCTTCCTTCTGGGTGTGAGGTAACACCCCTCTGGAATGAGGGTCTTAATTCTTAAGAGCCAGCTTTGACATAGAAAGGTGGGGGAATATTAGAGTAATATTTTTAGGCTTGATGGCTGGTTCAGGATAATAATAGCCAATATTTATTATTGAGCACTGGGCTAACTACTTTAATTTCACTATCAAGTTTCATTTTTGCAGTAAGGACTATTATTATTCCCATTTTACAACTGAGGAAATTCAGCCAAAGAGAAGATAAATAAAACTTACCCCAAGTCACATAGATTGTAAACAGCAAAGGGGGGCCTGAAACCAGTTCTGTCTGATGGAATGTAGGCCAAATGTGTGTGTGTGTGTGTATATATATATATATATATATATATATATATATATATATATATATAAATTGGTGTCTAAAGTAAAAGAATAAACTCTTAAATGAACATGTTAGAACTTGAAATTGTTGAGGTTCTAAAGCAAATGCCTTTAGATTTACCTACTTTTCAAACTCCCATGTTCTCAAGACACTTTGAAACACAGAAGAGATTTTTTTCATCCAATTTGACTTATTCTGATAATTTCACCATGCCAAAAGAGGAGAGGTGCCTCATGAAGATTTTCAATTAAATGTTATTATTTGTTCTTCACATTCTTTTGAGTTTTATTTATCCACACATACACATGCATTTCATATGACCCAAACAATAATTTTGCCTGCTGTCAGCTGGTGTTTAGACTTATGATTTCCAACAGAGGAAAGGACTAAGTCAAAAAAAATCTTTAAAGCCTTCTGAAATGAGATCTCTATTTACAAAGTTATGTTGCTGCATAACCATTGCAGACAGATTTGTATTCAATGTATTTCAAGGCTTACATGCACTTCTTACGGCTGCCTTTGATCCCTCTTCTCCTAAAATGTATGCACTTACTCTCTGCTTACTTTAAGATTTCAATTCTGCCGTGGAGATACTGTCCTGATAGTCTAAGTCATTGGTCCTGTTCTCAATAAAGTATAGAAGATGGATAGCTTTAGCACTTTCCTTCAGCTCTTATAAATCTAATAAATTGTTTCATCCATATTGCCTCTCTTAGCATCCTTCACATCGCCTTGGTTGGTTTTTGTTACAGATAAGAAAGGGGATGTTTGCCAACCTTGATATTGATGAGACCGAAACAGCTATTCTAATAATTCTACATCTACACAACTGCATTCTTATTGTTCAATGAGCAGTGAGTGGCATTCCCTAAGTGAAAAACAATGTGGTCAAAGCAATAAAGAATCAGACATTGTCAGGTTATTTGGAGCCTAAGTTATGCTGGGAGCTGTAGAGGGTTAGGAAAGAGCTCCTGGCAACTGCTACAGAATGCCAGAAGCAGGTATACCCTCCAGACAGTCAGATGAGAAGATTAGACAAACTTTCTGAACTTGTCCAATTTCTTTCTATGTTGAAAAACAGCAAAACTGCTGCATCGGAATGAACTGCCTATGAATAATCAAGTTTCTAAAATTAGGAGACACAATATGCTATGACAGAAGAAAGAAATCACAAGAACTGGACCCTGAGAAAGAAGTATTTTCTCTGCTTCACCCCAGATCTTGCTTATATTTTGTTTTATTAATAGCATATGCTTTGTAAAATTAATTTCTTCCCCCACTCTCCCCATCCTGCATCATCTTTGCAGATGTAGCGATGATATTTCAACCCACAAACTGAGTTAGATTACTTTAAATATGAAAGTTTGTTTGTTTTTTAAAGGCAAGTTAGCGAAAACCAAAAATAAAATAAAATAAAACTATATGTTATAATGACCTCATTGGTCTTTAACTGTAATGAGATAATTTACAAATTGATTCATGCTTGAAAATGCAATCTTGTCATGACTTTAATAGAACTCTCAGACTATACTGCTACCACTGCCACCACAGCAGCTGCCATGCTCCTGCACCTCCCTCCTGGGCTTGACTGTCCAGGGCTTTCCTAGTGACCTGGCCTGAGTGAGAAGGAATCTGGGAGAATATGCCTGGAAGGCCCCAACAATCTGCTTGACTTGCTGGCCTTGGCCCCAGCTGGACTCTGTTCCACAGGTGTACAAGGGGCGGTGGCAGTTGTGGTGAAGGTACCCTGCATGTACCGAGCACACAGCAGCTCTGCTCAGCCCTGCTGCAGAGGGATGCACCCAGCCTGTGCCACCTGACCAGCCAGGTGCTGTGTTGCCAGTATCCCCACTGACTGGCTATCCCCCAGCCCATGTCCCCTTGGCTCCTGGCAATGGCCTTGGCAGCTTCCAGCACCATGAGGTCATGTTCCTGAACAAAGTGTCTAAGAGAGAATGCTAGGATTTACCAAAGAAGTCAAATGAAAAGTAAATAAGGACAGGGTTTAAGGCACCTGGCCCAGCTTGGGAGAAGCTCCTGGATGAAGGGAAACTTAAGAGAGAAACCCTCCCTAGGCTCCACACTCCAAATAGCTTTTTACACTCTTGGCTACAGGAGAACCCCTCAACCCATGTGGGTCTTATGCCTAACATAGGGAGCTGCCTAGAGACTGCACAGAGATGTTTCTCCAAAAAGAAATGCACTAGAATCCCACAGGCATGTGAGCCTAGAGCAGCTTCAGCTGAGTGCCATTCTGAGAACCTAGATAGCAAGGATTAATAGACATGGCTTATGCTGTAGCACTGCTCTGCAAAGGGAGAAGGGAGACAGGGCACTCCCACGCACCCCTGGGAAGGTTCCCACTGTCTTATTGCAGGCTGCTGTTGAGACTGAGACATGAGTAAATTGCACTCCCAAAAGTTTCTTGCCAATGCTGCCTGCCTGGGAGGGACCCCAACTTTCATGGTAGCAGGCCCAAGTCTTCATTTTGAGAGGCTAACACTGGGCTGTACCTTACCCTCAGGCTGCATTTGGATAGATGTGGCTACAGCTGCTGCTACCCAGATGAGTCGTGGACAGGGGAGACCAAACTCTCCCAGGCAAACTTAGGACATTACCCACCATCTTGCTATGGGCAGCTATGGGACTGGGGACTAGCCTGCCCAACCCCTTGCAGCTACTAGCATCACAAGCATGGACCACTTCGGTCTCATGTTCTACCACCGCTACTGCCATCACCCACATCACACCAGATGCCCAGGGACATGAGAACCCACCTACATCCCTAGCCTACCACTCTCACTACTAGCTTCTGAGCAAGCCACCTGGTAGCCCAAGAATCAGCCTTCCAGGGCCCACTAACATCAGTGCAAGAGTAAGCTGCTCTAGGGCCTAAAAACAGGCAGGCTTAGCCCACTGCTACCACCACCAGGGTCCAAAGACTGGCTCAGATGGTGTCAAAGCCCCAGCAAAACTTTACAAGAGCATCCACTAATAACTGTACCATAAGCCACAGAGGAAACTACACATACCACTGACCCTGCATACTGCCGAAGAAATCATACAAAGATCAAGCCATTCATTGCAGGTATCCAAAATCAAAGTCAAAGCATCAAGCTCAACCAACAACATATATAAGACATCATTAGGAGAAAATTCTGCCCTAACAAAGAAATTTCACAAAATTGAACAGATGCCAATCAAAAGGAACTCCTTGAAATGCCAGATAAAGTATTCAAAATATTGATTTAATAGAAGTTCCATACAATGTAAAAGAAATCTGAAAACCAATATAAAAATTCAGAGAATCAATTGTGGATATGAATGAGAAATTTATTAAGGAGACAGACATCTTTTTTAAAAAAACAGAAATTCTTGAACTGAAAAGTTCATTGGAGGAAATGCAAAATATATTTCATACTTGAAATATATTTATATTTATATAGGTCTGTTGAAATAACCCAGTTAGACAAAAATAAGGAAAAAAGAATAAACAAAGAATTTGAGATACCTGGAACTAAATAAAGAGACCAAACTTATGAATTATTGGTATTCCCAAAGGGGAACAGAGGCCAAAATGTTTAGAAAACCTATTGAAGGAAATAATTGATGATAATTTCCCAAATAGCCCAAGAGATCTAGACATCAAAATACAGAAGGCCCAGTGATTCCCAGACAAATACATTGTAAAAAGGACTTCATCATGGCAAATTATATTCAGAATGTCTAAAGTGAGAGAAAGAATTTAAAATTAGCAAAAAAAAAAAAAAAAAAAAAAGCATCTATTTACCTATAGAGGAAATTCCATCAGACTAATAGCAGACTGCTCAGCAGAAACCTTACAGGCCAGAAGAGATTGATATAGCATTTTCAAATTGCTGGAAAAAAAAATGTCAACCAAGAATTCTATATCCTGACAAAATGAGCTTCATAAAAGAAGAATTAAAGTCTTTCCCAGACAAGCAAACACTGAGGGAATTCACCACCACTAGAAAAGCCCTACAAGAAATGCTCAATGGGGCCTTAATTATGAAAATGAAAGATTAATATTTGCAATCACAAACACACACACACGCACACACAAAACTCTCAGATCTTATAAAACAATCATACAAAGGAGGAAAAGAAAGGAATCAAATGGCAACATGGTATTATTCAATTAAATCACAAAGAGAAAAAGACAAAGAAAAAAAAGAATTTATGTAAACTAGAAAACAATTAACAATATGACAGGAAGAAAGCCTCACATATCAATATTAATCTTGAACATAAATTGATTAAATGCTCCACTTAAAATAGATTGACAAAAGAAATTTTAAAAAAAACAAGATCAAACTATATGCTATTTACAAGAAACTCAGCCACCCATAAAGATACATAAAGACTGAAAGTAAAGGAGTAGAGAAAGATATTCCATTCAAATGGAAATCAAAAATGATCTAGCAGAGAACTGAATCAAGAAGGTAATCCCATTTACAATAGCGACTAAAAAAAAAAAAAAATACCTAGGAATATATTTAACCAAGAAAGTAAAAGATCTCTGCAAAGAAAACTACAGAACACTGATTAAAGAAATTGTAGATGACATAAACACATGGAAAAACAGCTTATGCTCATGGATCAGAAGAATTGGTCATGCTAAAATTATCATACTACCACAGGTTCAACGCAATACTTATCAAAACACCAATGTCATTTTTCACAGAATTAGAAATAAATTCTCAAGTTCATAAAGAACCTAAAAAGAGCCCAAATTGCCAATGCAATCTTGAGCAAAAAGAACAAAACTGGATACATCATATTATACTACTGACTTCAAATTATATCACAAGGCTGTAGTGACCAAAACAGCATGATTATGGTATAAATATAGACACATAGATCATGGAATAGAGTACAGAACCCAGAAATAAAGCCACATATTTACAGCCAACTGATCTTTGACAAAGTTGATAAGAACATACATTTGGGAAAGAAGATTCATTTTAATAAATGGTGCTTGGAAAATTGGATTGCCATATGCAAAAATATGAAACTAGACCCCTATCTCTCAACCATAAACAAAAATCAACTAAAGATGGATTAAAAACTTGAATGTAAGACCTGAAACTATAAAAATACTAGAAGAAAGCCTAGGGAACAATCTTCTAGACATTGCTCTAGGCAAAGATTTCATAACTAAGACCTCAAGAGCACAGGCTACAAAAATAAACACATGGGACATAATTAGACTACAAAGTTTCCACATAGCAAAAGAAATAATAAACAGACAACCTGCAGAATGGGAGAAAATATTTGCAAACTATACATCTGACAGAGGCTAACATCCAGAATTTACAAGAAATTCAAACAACTCAACACAAAACACATCCCAAATAACCCCATTAAAAAGTGGGCTAAGGACATGAATAGACATTTTTCAAAAGAAGACAAATGGCCAAGAAGCATATAAAAAAATGTTCAACATCACTAATAATCAGAAAAATGCAAATTACAACTTCAATGAGATATCATCTTACGCTAAACAAAATGGCTATTACTAAAAAGACAAAAAACAACAACAACACATATTGGTGAGGATACAGAGAAAAGGGAACTCATACACTTTTGGTGGGAATATAAAATTAGTGCAACCTCTATGTAAAACAATATGGATATTTCTCAAAGAACTAAAAATACAAACTATCATGCAATTCAGCAATTTTTTTACTGGGTATCAACCCAAAAGAAAATAAAGCAATATATTAAAAAGACACCTGCACTTTTATGCTTATTGCAGCACTAATCACTATAGCAAAGATATGGAATCAATCTAAGTGTCCATCAATTGAGGATTGGATGAGGAAAATATGGTATATATACACAATGGAATACTATTCAGCTATAAAAAGAATGAAACCATGTTTTTTGCAGCAACGTGGATGAACTGGAGGCGATTATCTTAAGTGAAGGAACTCAGACACAAAAAGACAAATAGCACATGTTCTGGCTTATAAGTGGGAGCTAAATAATGTGCACACACGGAAGCAGAGTGTGCAATGGTGGATAACAGAGACTCAGATGGGCGAGGGATGGGAGGGGTGTGATGACGAGAGGCTACTTGATGGGTACCATGTGTTTCGATCCAGTCATGGATGCAGTGAATGTCCTGACTTTACCATAATGAAATATATCAATGTAGCAAAATAACACTGTAACACTGTATATATTTATAAATCAAAAATGTTTTAAAGTATCATTAAATTAGTTAATTAATTAAATTAAAAAAATCAAACTCATACCACTTATACAGTTACTTTACTGATACCCTTCTAGATTATTTCCTCTGATATTTCCAAAGGCCTCAAAGAATTTTTTTTTGTGTCCCTTCTGTTTAAAAAACAAAAATTAAAATAAGCCTCCCCTACCTGGCATACTACCAGTAAGGCCACCATCTTTCTGTATACTGAATCATCTAAGTGCACAAACTTCTTAAGGAAGCCCAATACACTGACATTTGCCACTTGGTTTCTCACTGACAACAGTAGGGCAGGTCCAGCTGTTCCCAGCAGCTGTCCCCAGTAGAACTGCCTGAACTGAAATGCCTCACAGCTGATGGCGGGCCCCAGGAGGACCAGGCGACAATCACCATGTCTGGGAATGAAGGCCAGTTCCAAACGGAGTTAAAGCCAAAGGCGAGGGAAGTAAGGGAACCACTTCCATCCTGCCTCTGCATCTTGTAGAGGAAAAAAGATAAATAAAAACTCTGTAAACCTGTTCATTCCCAGCCTGCCCTCTCTAGGGCTTCACCTTTATAATGAGCTAGACTAGAAGATTCCATTTAGCACCAAATGAATTATCATTATAATAGGCATCTAGGCTGCCCATCAAAGGTCCCAGAACTGGGGTAGCAGTAAGGTGGAGGGGGTAAGAGGGAGGAGATGGGAGAAATTTACATACAGAGATAAGCATGGACACTCATTAAGAGAACAGGCCTTCGCTTCAAAAAGACACGAACGCGGCACAGGTCTCCTGCCTGTTAAGTATGTACAGTGTGTGCTTATTTGATGATGAAAATCAGAGGATGGCTATTTGAATGGAAATGAATTTTAATAAGCATTTGAGGAAGAAGCAGCAGCAACCCTCCGTTCTCCTCTCTATCACCGGGCACCTTCTTGACCATCATTACTACAGAGGAAAGAATGCCAGCATGCTAATCATCCTGTGAAGAATGCTCTCTCTCTTCCTCAGTCTTTGTGGGTGTTCATTAACCTTGCGGGCTCCTTAGCCAGCAGAGCACAGCTGTCCCAGGGAAATTTCCATATCCCTTAAGAAAAACCAGGATGTCAGTTAGCACTCAGGGATCCTGCCTATAGAAAAAAGTGGGAGAAATCTCCCTTAGGAATGAAAGCAAAAGACTATTAGCGTTTAGCACTTACATTGCACTATTTAAAAACTTGCAAAATTTTGCACTTACTTTGCACTTTTGTAAAATTAAGTATAATATGGTTATTTATTACTCATTTTTAATCCTGACAGAGAGACAAAAGAATTGTCCCAGTATTGGAAACCCTAATCTCCACCTCCAAACTGAAATAAAAGCTAAAATAAATACTCTTGGGTTAGTTATCTCCTATTGGTTCTTAAACATACCTGAAACATTCTGGTGACCTTAAGAGGTCATGAAAATCTATCTCCTTACTCCAAATAAAACCACATAAAACTGTCCTGGTAATGACAACACAATAATTTGCAAATACTTTGAAAAACTTTGGCTTAAAAATGGCAAAGTTCATTTGGGAAACCACAGATTCTCTAGTAACTGTCTTTTTCCAGCCTCCACACAAATTCCTGTGGTTACTGTTCTGTGATTTTTTTTCCCCTCTGTGTACAAGTCCTAGGTTTGTAAGGTCATTGACCCCTAAGTTAGTCCAAGCTCATTAAGCCTGACCTTAAAGGCACTGCCATCAGAATTGAACCTTTTGGCAAAAACCTTGTAACAGATTTTTTTTCCCATGGCCATCTCTAATGGGTCATTAAGTCAGTAAATAATCTAGTTTATTTCATACTAAATTGTGCATTTTTAGGATGGAAAGAAAATATTTCCATTGGCTACTTGTGGAATATCTAATATCTTTAATATCAAGAAGTAAATATTTTCATCAGTGAGACCTGTGAGCTTTCTATAATCTATGTGTCATGGTGATAGAGACAATGTCACTAACCAGGCTTTCAACCAAAGCATTGGGAAGAGAATATCAAGGATATTGTTGTAGTCAGACTTCCCCTGTCTGAACCCTACAGAAATATTGCATTCTTAAAAGCATTTGCAAATGAATGTCTACAGATATGCGTAGACATAGATTTTATATTTTATAGATTTTATATTTGAGGATTTGCTTTATGATGATTAAGACTTAATCACTGAGATTTTACCATCTTGTAGTATTTTCGCTAAATCTCAAATTACTATAGAATAAAGCAGGAGACAGCAAGCACATAGGGATCCCCACCCCTGCACCCCCCAAAATTAAATTGTCTCCCAACTCTGGAAAACATAAGTTAACTTCTATACACCCCTATATTTTAGTTAGAAAGGCGCTTTTAAAAAAAAATCAACAACTTTAATTAAGTTGTCCTCTCCTACCTTCCTTTCTCTAGAGTAACTGTTTTTCCGTCCCAGACTCTGGGGTCTCAGAAGTGAGTGGAGTAGAATACCAAGAAGCTGGGGCTGGGCTCGAAAAGGTCTCAGCCATTTCCTCCCCATTATCGCCCTGCTCAGCTGCTCTGGCTCTGACAGCCTAACAAGGTGCTAATGGGCCACACATTCTAGCCCAGTTCACAGCAGGTTGTTTCAAATGGGATAAGGAGGTTGATTTGCATTCGAAACCTTCTCTCTCTCACTTGCTTTTTTTGTTTGGCCCCTTGATTTCTACTCCCCAGACACCCTTCGAGGTTGACTTAGAATGGAACAAAATCACATCGGTTCAGAATGTGAATTGCCTGAGTTTGGATTTTAAATGTGCCCCATTATTTCATCAAGTTGCAGTTGAGGGTGGGAGTTGGGGGTGGGGGGGAGTGGAGAGAAAGAAAAGAGAGCTAAGCGATTTTAAAATGAAAGGGAGAGAGGATGACAGATGGATGCAAATGTTCCTTTTAAGTGGAGAGGAGCAGCTGATGTCGGGGCATGAAATTAAATTAGTACATCTGTGGCTGGATGCGTGTCATTCAGCTTCGGATTTTCTACTCCGGAGGAGTTTGGTTACCTCGTGGAGAGCCGGCTCACTTTCCCAGGGCCATGAGATGATGGGAGCGCTTG
Organism: Microcebus murinus; assembly: GCF_040939455.1. NCBI lineage: Eukaryota > Metazoa > Chordata > Mammalia > Primates > Cheirogaleidae > Microcebus > Microcebus murinus. The sequence continues at coordinate 25,516,500 of NC_134126.1, read as the reverse complement.
CAGAAAAGCCCATCACGCCCGGGACAGCCCTTTAAACTCTGGGTATCTATCTACCACCCCTGGAAAAAGGAGTTGATGTTACCATGTTTCCCCAAAAATAAGACCTACCCATAAAATAAGCCCTAGCAGGATTTCTAAGCATTTGCGCAATAGAAGCCCTACCCCGAAAATAAGACCTAGTGGTGGGTGTGGCTACGCAGCGCATCTGCACAACCCAAGCATTTCGTCCCGGAGGGTATAAAGAAGATAAGCAGCCCTTCTCATCTGCCCCATGAGAGCTCTATTGCTCGTCAGGAGAGATTGCGGTGAATGGTTCTAAAGGAAATAGAGTCACAAGAAATTCAGGATGGAATTTGGGGTTTGGAGAGTGATGATGATGTTCCAGAAGAAGACTTCGCTATATTTGAATAAATGTAGATTGTTGTGCCATACTTAAAAAAAAAAAATAACACATGCCCTGAAAATAAGCCCTAGGGTGTCTTCTTGAGGAAAAATAAACATAAGACCCTGTCTTATTTGGGGGGAAAATCAGTAGTTGAAATTCCAGCTCCTGAATTCAAACCGAGGTGGGAGGGATGTGACACGGAAGTCAGCCTGCCTTCCAAGGAGACGGTGCTTACAAGCAGCCTGCGGTGTGCGGGCAAGGGAACAGTCTGCTCCTGAAAATCCTGCCCGCCCTGTGCACAAAGTGCTGGGATCCATCAATGTTTGCAGCTTCCTCAGAGTCACAGGATGGGGCTGTTTCTTCAGGACGAGGCTCCTCCAGGGGGTGCTCCCCATAAATCACCACGTGCAAACTCCCACTTTCCCTTGGAAAGCCCAGCAGTGCTCCAGCTTCAGGGCCGCTGCCAGGAAGGTTTACGGTTGTCACGCTGGGAGCTCTGTATTTCTCTCCCCTTCATCTCGCATCATCTCGCTTCCCGTTCTCTTGAAGGAAACCAAAATATTTCACCCCACAATGTGATGTACTTCTTGGACATATTTCGAGACGGTTAGAAATACAAGAATGCTGAAAAGCTGTCTTCTGCAGAGGAGGAGATTTGCATCAGTAGGGGGAGGATCTGCACAGCTGCAGCCGGGCTTTCTCGGGGGCCCTCCCTTGTCCAGAGCTGGGAAAGAATTACTAAGAAACTGACACCTTTAAAGGTCTGAAAGAGACATTCACTATCCACTCTCCCTGAAAACTGCTATCTATGAGGTTTCATCTGCATAACAAGACCACTTTTGCTAGCCAGGCCTCCTCTTCTCCCTCCCACAACCCCTCCAGCCAGCATCACCTGACTTACCAACCATAACCTGCTTCTGCGGATTTTCCCCATATACATGTTAACAACGTCGTGTGTCTTTTCTGCGATGAACCTGCCTCTTGTGAGTTGATTTTTCAGCAAAACCTCAGAGAATGAGGGAGAACTTTTCCCTTGGCCCCTGCATTTTTGTTCCCCCAAATTTCATATGTTGACATCTAACCCGAAATGTGATGGTGTTTAGAGATAGGGCGTTTGGGAGGTAATTAGGTCACATGGGTGGCGCCCTTGTGAATGGAATTAGTGCCCTTATAAGAAGAGGCCAGAGAGCTACTTTGCTGTTCATCAGCCATGTGAGAATATGACAAAAAGGTAGCCATGTGCAACCTGCAGAAGGGACCCTCACTGGAAAACCCAACCATGCCGGCACCCTGGTATTGGACTTCCAGCCCCTAGAACTGTGAGAAATAAATTCTTGTTGCTTATAAGCCACTGAGTCAATAGTACTTTGTTATAGCAGCCTGAACTAAGACAATTACACATAAAATTTGTGGATTTTTCTAAGGCATTATTCATAGCCATCTCAAATTAATTTAAAAAATAAGAAAAACAACTAATTTAAATATATCATCATGATAACAATTCCTTGTCTAGATAAAAGAGCCACTGAAGTCTCTTGCAACCCAACAAACTGTTCGATGGACTTAAAAATAAAGCTGAACACTCCCACTATTTTACTGTTCTTCTCTCAGCAGGAGCAAAAGCAAGATGTCCCTTCCCTACAGACCTCAGCACTTTATGAAAAAGACCTTCTCCAAGTGGTGTCTGCCTAGCCAGGTGCATAAACTTGGGAGGAAGCCTAGGTGTTATTGCTGTTGACATCATCTGCTTACAGTAGTGCACAGCATGTGGTCTTTCTTCAGGCAATTTTCAAGTTGTCTTTCCAGATTTCTTACACTAGAGATGCATGCACAACAAAGATGGGGAATGCATAACATCCAGGGAAGGGAAAAAAGAGAGAAGGGGTCAGTTCCCTGCAAATCGATTGGCAGGAGGTAATCTTCCTGGATGGTCCTTCACCTTATATGTGTTTCACGTTATCCCTTATGGCCCAGGCAAATTCCCCATAGAATTTTGCCCACAAGATCATCACCACACTGCTTAGTTCCCCCTTCTGAGATGACTAGTCAGCCAGTCCATATTAAGCTCCTGTTGCTATTCCCTTTTCTAGCCAACTCCTTCATTCCCTGAAGCATTTCTGATGTGGTTCTTAGAACTATCTCCAATGTGCTAAGACTGAGCTGCCCCAAGCAAAATGCATTGCCCATCTGCGCCAGAAAGATGTTTGTATTGTTTTCCATCAGTCTCTTTCTCTCCAAAGGAATTGGATAAGAAATCATGCCCTATTCCATTGTTGCCACTGTCCCATGACAAGAATCCTTTGGGTGGTTCTCAATAAGGGAAAATCAAGCCTGAGTTAGAAAAATAAAATTGCATTGCTTTAGTAGCCAAGCCTACACAGTTAAAATACTGTGATACAGATGGGGTATACCTTGGGTTCTTTCTTACCTTCCCCTTCAGAAAACCCCTTTTTGCTCTAGCAAGTCCAGTGTGATGGTCAATTTTAAGCATCAGCTTGCCTGGGTTAAGGGATACCCACATACCTGGTAAAATATTATTTCTAGGTATATCTCTTTTTTTGAGACAGAGGTTTATGACAGAGGTGGATTCATGAGGTTTAAGGAAAAGAATCCATCTCTATAACATAAAAGTGCAAGATGAAGCAGCAAGTGCTCATGTAGAACTGAAGCAAGTCATCAAGAAGATCGAGTTAAGATAATTGATGAAAGTAGCTACACTACACAACAAATTTTTAACGTAGACCAAATAGCCTCATATTCGATAAAGATGCCAACTAAGACTTACATAGCTAGAGAGGAGAGGTCAATGCCTGGCTTCAAAACTTCAAATCACAGGCTGTCTCTCTTGTTAGGGGCTAAAGAAGCTTGCCACTTTAAGTTGAAGTGGATGCTCACTTGCCATTCTGAAAATTCTAGGGCCCCTAAGAAATATGTTACATCTACTCTTCCTGTGCTCTATAAATGGAACAACAAAGCCTGGATAACAGCACATCTGTTTTACAGCATGATTTACTGAATATTTTAAGCCCACTGTTGGAATCTACTGCTAAAAAAAAAATTATTTTTAAAATATGACTGTTCATTGACAATGCACCTGGCCATTCAAGAGCTCTGAGGGAGATGTGCATGAGAATTGTTGTTTTCACGCCTGCTAACACAACATCCATTCTGCAACCTGTGGATCAAAGAGTCATGTTGACTTTCAAGTGTTATTATTTAAGAAATACATGTTGTAAGACTATAGCTGCCATAGATCACAGTTCTTCTGATGGACCTAGGCAAAGCAAATAGAAAAACTTTTGGAAACGATTCATTATTCTAGATGCCATTAAGAACATTCGTGATTCATGACAGGAGGTCAAAATATCAAATTCACAGGAGTTGGAAAGAAGTTGATTCCAACCTTCAAGGATGACTTTGATTCGAAACTTCAGTGGAGGAAGTAACTGCAGATGTGGTGGAAATAGCAAGAGAACTAGAATTGCAAGTGGAGCCTGACAATGTGACTGAATTGGCTGCAATCTCCTGATAAAACTTGAACAGATGAGTAGTTGCTTATTATAGATGAGCAAAGAGAGTAGTTTCTTGAGATTGAATCTACTTTTGGTGAAGATGCTTTGTGAGCATTGTTGGAATGACAAAAAAGTATTTAGAATATAATCTATACTTGGTTGATAAAGCAGTCACAAAGTTTGAAAGGATTGACCCCAATTTTAAAAGAAGTTCTACTGTGGGTAAAATGCTATCAAACAGCATTGCATGCTACAAAGAAATCTTTCATGAAATGAAGAGTCTATTAATGCAACAAACTTTATTGTCTTATTTTAAGAAATTGCCACAGCCACCCTAACCTCCATCAACCACCACCCTGATCAGTCAATACACATCAACATTGAGGTAAGACGCTCCACCAGCAAAAAGATTATTATGACTCTCTGAAGGCTCAAGTGATCTTAAGCATTTTTTACCAACAAAGTATCTTTTTTTTTAGACTTAATGCTATTGCACATTTAATACACTACAGCGTACTATAGTATAATGTAAACATAACTTTTACATGCACTGAGAAACAAAAAAAATTGTGTAACTTGCTTTATTGCAATATTCACTTTATTGTGATGGTTTGGAATCGAAACCACAGTATCTCTGGGGTATGCCTGTACAATATAAGGTACAGTAAGAGAAGCTGCACAAGAGAGAAGAAAAATGCTCTGAGAGTTCTAATGGGGGGAAAAGGTACTTCCATTTTGATAAAGGCTTCACGAAGGAGAATTCACATGACTTGGAAAGATGTGTAGGAATTCAACATGCGAGGGAGCAGAGCAGGAGGAGATGTCTAGAGAGCATTTCAGGTAGAAGAAATAGCATCAACCAAGGCACAGAGATGGAGAAGTCAGGTCTTGATTGGAAAACATCACAGAGTCAACTTCAATTACACTAAATTATACATGAATTTAAATAATGGGAGAAAAAAGAGAGGTGGGTTGTGGTCATATTGTGAAAGCTTTAAATGCTGGGGATGGGAGTTAACTCAGTTTAAAAGAGCTGATGAAGTGTTTTGAACAGGGAGAGTGAGATATGATTAGGGTTTTGCTCCAAGTCCATTAATCATGTAGTAAATAGTAATACTCACATCTTGGGAGGCGATGAGGATTAAATGAGTCCAAATCAGTAAAGCATCTACCTAAATTCGGTAGGTGCAAAATTAATTCGAACTCCCTTCTCATTGCTATAGCATGCATTGCTTCTGAATCTGGGTGTCTGTCACCTGCAAAAATGGGCCCTGAGTCTTATGAAGACTCTGCTGGGCTATGAATTTATTTTTATTTTTTCTTCCTAGAATCCAGCTTTAAAAAGGGTCACTGTGTGACCTGGGTCTGGGAAATCCCCAGGTGGAGGCCAGCTTTTATGACCCCTAGCTATTTACTGGAGTCTGAGAAACTTAGAATTCCACAGCTTGCAGCCAACTAGCCTGGCACTCCCTGCTAAAAAGCCACCCGAGGAGAGCAAGGCCTTTCTCTCTCATCTTTTTTAATATGTCTCTTTAGAAGCTCATTTTGACTGACCGGCCAGCGTCACTTGGCATTCAGGAAGCGTGCCTTAGAGGATGATTTGGGGTTTTGTAGCCTATTATTTTTCCCCCCTCTCCCTTTCTCCTGCTGCTGGGAGGCTTTTCTTTCTGATAAGAACCTTCTAGCAGTTTCATCAGAGCCATTGTTAAGAGAAGGCAGTCTCCTCACAATGGATACCTGACGACTTCCCCCTTTCTGCAGACAAATCAGTCCTTAGAGAGAGGGCTCGTTATTGCTCTCACACCGTTATTCTGAACAGATCAGCTCAGGGCCCCTCTCGCAGCCCCCATGGGGGTGGGAAAGAAAAATCCTGTTTCTTGCCATTTACTTTCTTAAAAATCTGGCTGTGAAAATGCTCTCATTCTTCACTAATGGAATTTGAAGGAGACGCAACTTCTGCACTTCTTACCCTCACACAGCCCGGCAGAGTCCTTTGCGGACTCAGAGGTTAACTGCGCGTTCCTGGGGCCCCTCCTCTCTTGTCCAATTTAGGGTGTTTCATCTCCCCGGAAATCAAAACGCGCTGAACAGTTTCCCCCTCAAACATTGCACAGTGTCTTCAAATGGAAAAACCGTCCTTTCTGCCTTCCCCCTCCTATGTGATTTCCCTTTTCTTTTGTTTTCATACCTTTGCTCACTCAAAATTTCCTGTAGTCCATTGTGGCTCAGGCACTGTGATAGGCACAGTGGGGGGGGTGAATCGCTTCTCAGCCTTCTTTGTCTCACGTTCCTTTATGTCTGAGACCAAAGACAGGCACCTGCTTTGTAAAAGGCCTAGGAGAACTTCTCCCAGTAGCAACCCCACCTGATTGGCTTGTGATGTCCTCCAAGTAGCAGACAATCAGAGTAATTATTCCATTTAAAGGCACTCACTGGGGAATATTTAAATCTCGATTTCCTAACCCAAGTCCCTGCAAATTTCAAGGCTAAAACTCCAGTGAATTAGTTTCTTACTCAATCTCTGGCTGCCTCTTGAAAAACAGGAACTAGGTAAACTGTTTCAAGTCAAACTGAGAAGTGGACATATAGATACTCTCCTGTAAGGAGGAAAATATGTATTGGCCAGATAGAAAGGAAAAGTGGAGGTCTCCATTCACGGGCAAGAAAAGAAAAGAGAAGAAAGAGATTTAGTGTTGTATCTGAATCATTGTTTGGGAGGAAAAGCAGATATTACAGCTTTCTGTAATACTGACCTCCAAAGCAGAGGAGCTGAAGGACAAATAGATAATTTTAAACACAGTGTTAAAGGCATTGGTTTTGGTAAGTGAATATGGAAAGCCAGCATGGTTTTAATAGTATAGCCATAGCCCTCTTCCCTTCATCCTTGTCATCCTAGAGAAGTAGGCAGAGCCAACTCTTAACTGCCCATGGCAAGGAAACAGCATATTCTTATGACTCCAAGGCCTTCTCTTGTAGTCTTAAGGACTCCAAAGGAATTGGTGCTTTGCCTGATTAAGTTCTTCTTTCTAACTATTGAATTCAGTTAGTGGCATCTCTTTTCAGACTGAGAGTCTCCTCTTCTTGCTTATTTATTCTTGGTGACATTTCAATGATCTGGGCTCATCGAATAAGTGGCGCTTTGCTTTGCTTTTCCTGTTCAAGGCTAACACCTTAACATTAAGGGAAGACCTAAGTGACGGGATTTTTCTTTAACCAAAGGGACCATTTCATAGGAGGCTCACATACATTTACACAGAAGCTCACATAGATTCACGAGATATAAGTAAAACAAAAGCAAGCCTCAGTGCCACCCCTAATCTCCTATTCCCCATGGGGAGGGAAGAGCAGCATCCCTGGTCCAATGTTATGGCTTTCCCAGCACCAAACAATGCATGGACCATGCTAAGAGTGGAGATGAGCAGATATTGTCCTGGAAGCCTGTGAATTCTGAAAAAATACTGAACCCTTTTCTGGACAGGGAACATCAACAGTTCTGTTAGATAGTTCCAGCATGGACAGGTATATTAGGATGCCCCAGAGAAAAATGACTGCCTAGAAGTGATGGTGGCCCCTAGGAGATATGGGTAGATATTCAGGTGCTGAGAATCCATGCCAAGTATGCACTGTTCTTTCCCTAAAGTCAGCCACATCTTTCCATATCAAGCATAGCATTTGCACCTAAATTCAAATAACAACACTAGTACAGTTTAATCACTTTGTGCCTCAATTCCCTCATTTAAAATATTGATCAGAATAGTACCTTCTTCTTAAGGTTACTATGATGATTAAATGAGATTATCTAGCTAAGCGCTTAGAATACTGCTTGAGTAAGAACTCATTAAATGGTGCCTACTATTATTATTGTTCCTATTGTTGTAGGTTAAGATCTACAAGCTTTAACTTATTTAAGGTACAGAAGCCGGTGTCTAATTGGAAAAATGGTAATTTCAAGGCCCAGGTCTCACCAAAAGGGAAATCTCTCCGGGGGACCCTTATCAATACACTCCAAATATAAGTCAGACAGTGCAATATTGTATCTTATTTTAGCAGAATGTTCTCCTCAAGTCTGCTTCACTTTGGCTTAAACATACACTAACTTATAGTCCCAATGAGGGAATAGTGAGTAGGTTGTAGAGGAAGTGGGATAAATTTTCCATAGCCCAGAAAAATATTCTTGACCATAACTGGAAGTTATTGAAAAAATTAAAATATGACCATCCACAAGTTAGATATCAATAGTCAAAAGTGAATGTATTGTTCTCACATAGAATGATAGTGGTCAAAATTACTCAGCAGGGTAATGGAATAGCAGAGACCAGATGCTGAGATTCTCTGGTCTCAGAAGACCAGGATTTCCATGGGCAGGGTGCAGACAGAGAGTCCCCATAGCCCAAGTAATGGTGACATTCACTACACCTGGCAACTGGTGCACAGTCCTGTAATGGGCACATAAATGACTTAACTGTAACTAACTCATTAGCTCCAAGTTTTAAGAATGATAGTGCAAGAATTGCAATCCTGTAAAGATGGTAGTGATGGTTACACAGTGTTTTTAAGGTATTTGATGCCCGTGCATTGTACCCTTACAAATGTTTAAGATGACAGATAAGTCATGTATATTCTACCACAATAAAAAATAAAGTTAAAAACAAAAAAATGAGTAAAGTAAGAATCACCCATTTTTAGCCCAGAAAACATGACATCATAACCCATCTACCCACCGAATGGTAGGACAAGGCAGACAGCAAATCCACTGATTTGACTTGAAGAGAAGGAATTTGGCCTATGAGTCACATCTAATTTCAAAGAGTATCAATTGCTATTCAGATTATGTATAGCCCCTTACATACATGGAGAATGGAAAATTAACAGTCAGAAAAGAAGATGTTTCCATAGTTTTGCAAAGTAGCCAAGGGTCTAAAATAGACTCTGATTGCGAAATGTTAGAAATCTACCCAATTAAAATAACCCCTCACTTTGAGGCCCAATTTTTGGAGGCCACGTTCTCCAATATATGGTGGAGGTTGGGTGGGGCCTCCAGCCCAGGTTTATGAGACTTCAAGACTTCTTTTAGGAGAAAGCCTTTAACCCCTCTTTTCAGTAGGGCTGGTCTTGCCAAGAATGGAAAGCTTCACCTGACTCCCATCTTTGGTCCTCCTACTCACAACATGAGCTGTCAAACATGAGCTACTCAAACATGAGCTCACAACATGAGCTTCTCACAACATGAGCTGTCAAACATGAGCTACTCAAACATGAGCTCACAACATGAGTTGTCACTGTGCTTGTGGGGGGACAGTTTCCTTCGCGCTACGCCTGATGCGCCCTCTAGTGGCATCTATGGGGGAAAGGAAAGGCGGCTTAGCGCTACCAGAAACCCAACCTCCAGCGCTTTTTCTTTGTTGGACTGCTAGGTCCAGAGAGAGCTCCCTCAGGGGTCATTGCAGAGGGGGGCCCTTGGTACCCTGTGTGTCAGTGCATAAGCCCAAGAATTCAGGGCACTTAGCAAGAGTTGTGTTATTTCTCTTAATGTATTTTTCAGTGAGGTTCATACATACAATAGAAATTCTAGAGACTATTCTGGACATCTAGGTCTCCAGGGTATAGAGGCAAACTAGATGCTAACGGTAACAGTGGCAGAAACTGGTCATGGCTCGCCAGCCATGTTTCTTCTCCCTAAGCCTACGACCAGACCGTGTCCCAGCCAGCCCTGCAGTTAGCTCTGACCAGTAACTGAGCTCTAACCCATGCACTGAATGAAGAAAAATGATTGCCACTTTTAGGCTCATAAAAACTCTCTCAATTGATCTTCCATTCTTTTTTTTCTTTCTCAAAGGCTAGCTGAATGAAGAAGTTCTGAAGTCCCGGGAAAACGATGAAATCATAATATGCGACACCACCCAGGGAGGAGAAATGTGTACTTTGGTTTGTGACATGAATGAGAAATCAACTTTTATGGTATATAAGCCACAGAGATTTTGAACTTGTTTATTACAGCAGCAAGCATTACTTGATCTAACTGGTACAGTGACTCTTATTCTACTTTCAACATAAGCTCACTAATAAAAGAAGCAGTGATACATATAATAATAAAAAAAGAAGATAATAAGGAGGAAAAGTCATATATGTTTTCATTAAAAAAAACTATCCCTTGCTTAATGATACAGAAAGTTTCTAGTAAGCTGACCATACTAGAAATGATTAAGTGAATCTATTTCAGTAATGATAACCATTGTAAAACCAGTTATATTTTTTTTCTGGAAAAAAAAATCCTCATATATGATGAAATTACAGGTTTAAGGATATAACAAATCTTTTTTGAATCAAATTTATAAAAGGAAAACTGAATAATCTATCACAATGATACAGTATCATAAACCATACAGAAGTTATGAATAACATTGCACAATATTCTAGATTACAAAAGAAATATCTGCATTATATATATATAAAACAATTGGTAAACATTATTCAGCTGCCAGAATTTCACTCTAACAACCTCACCAGGGAGGTTCTGTTCTATTGTCCGATGGAGGCAAATCGGAAACATCACTGACCATCCGGCACTGATGCTCTGGTGGGCTTGCCTGCCCTGGGTGGGTATAGGCTAGAGGACTTCTGAGACCTCTTTAAACTCTGAAAAACCTGTGTCCTAGGAAAGGAGACAAATGATCTCCAAATTCCTTAAGCTTTATGAGTGCCATATTTGGGATTCCTGGAGTGATTTTGTGACTTAGTTTGTGAAAATTCCAAACTCTAAATTCTAAATAGGAAAAGCTAAGAAAAAAATAAAATAAAATAAAAAGCCATATTTGCACTTGATGAAATCTTCTTAGAAATTTCCCTGATGCTCTTTTGGAATATAAAATTATACTGACTTTGCATTACCTGAGTTCTTATTAACTCAGAGATAAAGGGAGGGTGGGAAGAATGTGGATTCTTTAATCCTAAAGAGCTACCAGCATTTCAAAAGCAGAAAAGTCATCCTGCAACTTCCCTGTATATTTGGGATAGGAAAATGAGTTGGAAATAAAGTAAATGGTTAAGAACTAGTGCTAATTGAAGATCAATCAGAAGTTAACCTACATTATATCTGAAACTACAGTGCTAATTGATGGAATGCTAGGATTCAATTTAAAAGCAGATGGCTCGCATATGGATTTTCACAACTCAGGCAACAGAAAAGATTAGATGTCCTGCCATATTTGTTTACTCTTTCAATATCCAGGAATGGGCGCCTTCAAAAACACACTTGAAAAAAGGAAACTTCCTCTTTAGTTTTATTGGTTTAATTTCACCACGAGTCTATGCTTGGGATGGAGGTAGGCTAGGGGCAGGGTGCGAGCAGTGAGTAGATATATACATATTACCAAACATAAATTGCCAGGAAGCGTTCTGTTTAACTGCTGTTGCTCATGAAATCTCTCTTCCCAGCAAGGAGAAATTTGCAGGCTGGTCGCATTCATCACCAGAAAAAGCCCTGGATTTTCTGCTGCTGTTGTGTTTGGTGGCTTGTTTTAATTAGGGACCAGGAAATTGATCAGTTTTAGCCTACCATGCACGAATTCCGGCTTAGGTTCTTACTCCTTTCGCCACCATTTTCGGAATTAATTTCTACGATTCTTCAGCTGCATCAGCATTTTGACCCTCGGTTCACATGAATCCAAAACAGTTGGTTGCGTCGGTCAATACAAGCAAGAAAATTCATGAAATAAAATCAAGAAAAATCACTGTTTCAGTCAAAACGTTGATTTAAATGTAATAAGAAGAGCCTAAAGTCCACCCTTTTAATGAGAAGCAAAGGGCTGTGAAGAGATTTTACTCTAAGGCAAAATATAAGAGAAGACAAATGTTTTAAAAAATGTCACTATCTGAACAATCCAAAGAGCCTATGGCACAATTTCCATGTGCGTCCTTTTAACAGTGAACGAATTTAGCATTCCGTAAACACTTGCCTGTATTTCTGCTCTCCACCCCAATACACACACACAAAACAAGACAAAGCACTAGTTTCGGATGCGAAGATTGCACTCCTCCTTAACAGATACATTCATTGTTTAATGGAGCCTATTTTGGGGGGGAAGCAAATCCTTTAGTTCTTAAGATGGTATCAAGTGTAACATTGACTTGCATTTCAGAAAACACCGGTACACACGTGGCTTAGAATTGAAAACAAGACAAAGGAAAGGAGAAGGAAAAAGAAGCTTTAAAAGGAAAAGATGATGCCGGATGATGAAAGGAATATTTTTGCAATGATCGAACGATAAAAAATAAAACCTGTATTACCTGCAAAGCACAAGCCAACACAACCTGGTTCTTTATGAAGTCTCTCTGACTACAGACATATGTGAATGAATATGGAATAAGTTAGCGATGCTTCCGTTACACCCGGCATATTAGAGAGAACAGCGGAGGGGGGACTAAGGCAGGGACCTGGGATCTGGTCTCGGTTCCCTCCAGTCGGATGTGACACTGACCAAGCCCCTCTCCCTGTCTGGGCCTCATGTTCCTCATCTTTAGAATAAAGGGATTCATTCAGATCACAGTTACCCAATGAATTTGCCAGGGCTCTAGTTCCATAGGATAGCGAGAGTATAAGGCTAAAAAATAAAAAAAATACTAGGCCGGGCGCGGTGGCTCACGCCTGTAATCCTAGCACTCTGGGAGGCCGAGGCGGGCGGATTGCTCAAGGTCAGGAGTTCAAAACCAGCCTGAGCGAGACCCCGTCTCTACCATAAAAATAGAAAGAAATTAATTGGCCAACTAATATATATATATATATAAAAATCAGCCGGGCATGGTGGCTTGTGCCTGTAGTCCCAGCTACTCGGGAGGCTGAGGCAGGAGGATCGCTTGAGCCCAGGAGTTTGAGGTTGCTGTGAGCTAGGCTGACGCCACGGCACTCACTCTAGCCTAGGCAAGAAAGCGAGACTCTGCCTCAAAAAAAAAAAAAAAAAAAAAAAATACTAAATTAAATTCAATTAAAAGAGTCTATAATCAATAAATTAGGAAAACACTCAGTTAAACAAAATAAAGTAGGTGTCCTCATGGCAGAACCTCTTGGTACTCTGATTCATACAGTGCCAATATTTTGTTCCTGGCTCATACTGATGTCCTGTTTATTTATTTATCGTGTATCACTGCCCCACCCTCTTTGATGGATTAGAAGCTCAGCTCCATGGGAACTGGGGCCTTGTTTGCCTTAAAGGACAGTGGAGTGTTGACTAGGGCCAGCTTTGAGGGTATGTGACCTCTGCACTTGCCCAGGTCTCCATGCTCAGAAAAGCCCCCACCCTTGGTTTCAAGTTCTTCTATTGCCATCTTGAAATCCTGAATTTTTTCCAGTCCTTTCTGCTAATTGTGATATCGGTTTTCATCCACGGTTCCTATGGAGCTTCATAACTCCCATAGTCCTTGTTACAAGGTTGGGGCACTTTAGGCCTCAGGAGAAGATCTCAGGAGATAGAATCTACCTAACAACGGGAACCCCAACTTGAAGCTGGTGCGTCAGAAGCTCTGGAGGCCTGGGCTTGTGACTGGTGTCTGGGGGGGAGGGGGCGGGGCATCTTGGGGACAGAGTTCTCACCTTGTGGGATCTGACATTGTTTCCAGGTAGATAGTGTCAGAGTTAAATTAGAGGACACCAGGCAGATGTCTGCTGCTTGGTATGCAGGTGAAAACTCCACATTTGAAAACTCCACTTCCACACAGAAGTCCTATTCTGTGTTGATTATTGTGGAGTTTAAAGGAAAGAACGATCTGAGGAGTGTTTTTCCCAAAAGACTAACCATCCCACAAGTCTCCTTGGAGATAACCTATGCTTCCAGTTTCTTAAATACATTTCAAATATTTTATGCACAAAATAAGCAAATACTTCTTTTGCATTTTTACACAAAAGGTAGCATATATAGCAAAACATATATATATACACACACATATACATATATATACATGGTGTATATATATGTGTGTACATAGTACTGTTGGGGCTCAGAAAATTATACCCCAAAATATGGCACTTTGACATGCTGAACTAAAGAAGTGGCCTCAAGGTGTCTGATTTCCCCACTCTCATCCAGTCTCATTTCAATGCTCCTCCTTTTATTCCTTAGAAGCACAAGGAAGGAATTCTCTGGGATATCCTTATCTGACGAAGAAAAGTTTTTTCCAAAAGAAACACAATTATCTTAAGACCCCTCCCTAGGAATCTCATCTAATGACCAGGAAAGGTTAGAAGGGACAGGCAGTTGTCACCATGCCCGACAGACCTTTCCAGATTATCTGGAAGACTGCATCTGCACAATAAGGTAATATCTTCGTTTGTAATACAGTTCTACCTCTCACCTTTCCATAACTAACTTGCCCAAAAGCGATTCTTTCTCCTTCAATCATTTACAAAGTATTTTCTGTTCTTCAGGACCATTTATTTACGCCCCCCCCCCCTTCTTTCCAGTGAAGAGGGTATTTAAACATGAACCTTCTGGCCCTTCTTTGAGTTTTCACTCTCTTTCCTTCCCTAAGGTAGTTATGTATGTTTTTCACTTAGTACGTCTTGGAGAAAGAGTTGTAAGAGCCCTAATAATCCATTTATGAATACATTGTATCACTTTTTTTTAATAGATGTATCGCAATTTATTTAAGGAATCATCCTCTAGAAAACATTCAGATTGTTAGTACAGGGGCCAAGGCTGTTGGTTTGCTGAAACAAAAACTGAAGGTTTGCTGAAAAATCAACTCACGAAAAAGCAGATTAATGAGAGAAAAAGCATACAAATTGATTTAACTGTGTGTATGGGGAGAATTTCAAAGTGATTACCCAATATCTCAATGGGTTACAAATGCATATATACCCTACTTATGAAGCTGGCCTCACTGGGTTAATGAGAATTCTCAACAGAAATATAGTTATAATTAATCATTAATAAGTTGGCCCTTTGGCCTTGTCACTAAAAGTCACGTAGCACAAGGTACTGACCATTTGCAACCCCTTTGTTCCTATAGACAGGATTTCCGATTTGGGAATCATAAGGCTTCTGTTTAGGAATGAATTTGCATCCCCACTGTTCTTTTTGTTTGTTTGTTTGAGACAGAGTCTCACTCTATTACTTGGGCTAGAGTGCCATAGCGTCAGCCTAGCTCACAGCAACCTCAAACTCCTGGGCTCAAGCGATCCTCCTGCCTCAGCCTCCCCAGTAGCTGGGACTACAGGCATGCACCGCCATGCTTGGCTAATTATTTCTATATATTTTTAGTTGGCCATTTAATTTCTTTCTAATTTTAGTAGAAACATGGTCTCACTCTTGCTCAGGCTGGTCTCGAACTCCTGACCTTGAGCAATCCTTTTGATTAAGAACTGTTTAAGATGTTTTCCAGGCCCTGAATTCCAGCGGAACAGCTGGAAGACCCTACAGAGAAGCAGAATCAGCACGAGCAGGGAATTTCTTCATCTCCCTGTCCCGTGACTCCACCCTGCACTGTTTGACCAGTCAATGATCTCCATACTCCAGCTCCCTCCAAACCCTTAAAACCCCTGTCCCCAAACTCCTCCAGGACATAGATTTCAGCTTTCCTCTTGTCTCCCCATTTGACGGCCCTACAGTTAAGCCTCTTTCTCCACTGCAGCCCCGTGTCTCAGTGCATTGACTTGCTGCGTGCATCAGCCAATGAACTGATAATGGTTACACTTCTTAGGGTAAAGGGAAATGGGGAAGTTTGCATGATTTTAGGAGGAGAGTGAATGATTTTTAGAGGAGTTCAATGGGCTTGAAGAAGATACGATGGTCTGGGTCAAAGTCTTTTGGGCCCACAGAGCAGGCAAGAGTTTGTGACAAAAGTCTGTCCGGGTTTGTTGTTATTTATTCTTCCTCCCTATAACATGGGTTCAATTATTCAAAACTCAGGGAAGGGACCAGAGGTAATTGTTTTCTTCCTTAATAGGTTCAGACTTTAGGCAGATAAGGGAGAGGTAGAGAGGATTGAGAGATGCTGGGAGTCGGGTGGGATGGGGCGGATAGTAATTGCTCTCCTTGATGAGTCTGTCCAGTCTTACTGTAGATAGGAGAAAAGTCTCTTCCAACACCTAATGTTCTCTAAAGGCCTTTAATTCAAAAGTACTCATGTTACCAGGCAGCCATATGTTGGGGTGAACTTCCCTGTGTCCTTCATTACCAATCTTTTGATCGGGACAGTGTTACCACTTAGACGTATCATTTATGTGAACACAGCTATAGAATCCTTAGAAGTAGAGTTGCAGAATCAAAAACATATGTTTGCAATTTTTGTATGTTTTTTGGCAAATTGCTTAGCAACACTGTTTGATGGGGCTGTCTGCCACGTTCCCACCCACACAGTGTGCCCTTAAACTCTTGAACAAATATTTGAAGCAAACGCCAAGTTAGTTTTAACTTGGACTTATCTTATTATAAATAAAACCCTGGGTATCTTTTCCTATGTTCAAGGGAGTCATCTGTATTTCTTTTGCTTCTCTCTTCATATCCTCTATACAGTTTTATATGGCGTTGAACTATTTAAACGCAAATTGTGGCTTTATTATTAAGTTATAAGAATTTTGTATATACTTAAGAAACAAACCTTTGTGACTTGAATTGAGAATAGCCTATCAGCTTATTGTTATCTTTTACCTTTTTGTCATGGTTTATTACACACACAAATTTCCATTTTCACTAAGTCAAATTAGGAGCGTTTTGCTGTTTTGCTAACTTGAGCTTGCTACGTTAGATGTGCTAAAAAAAAAAAGTCTTCTCATGTAAAATCACCTTACTCTTATGAGTTAGATGTCTTTCTTATCCCCAGTTTGCAAATGAGAAAAACCAGGTTCAGAGTGTGTAAGTAACTAGTTATGCAGTAAGTAAATGTAAGAGCTAAGAGTTAAACCCAGGTCCATGTGATTAGAGTCCATGCTTTTAGCCTCTGTTGTATTGCTTCTTAAATACCTGTGGGGCTTAGGAGAGTTGGGCTTGCCTTTGTTTCTGTATTCTCATAGTACCTAACACAAGGCTAGGCACATAGATTTTCACTGATTGATGGACTCTTTTCCTTTTACTTCTCTCTCCTTCCTTTCTCTTTTTCTTTCTCTTTTTAATGTAGCTCTTATGGGTAGCTCACACTAACTTCCTTTCAGCCTCTTATATTGATTTTTAGGAAATCCACAAAGTCCTCAGATAAGAGAGAATGCACAGGAAGACAAACATCAGACACAAAATAGCTAAAGGACATTTTCTTTTAGAATAGTCTAGAGTGGCTTCATTTGGCCAGATAAATGCTTTCACTTTAATGGGAAGCAAAGATGCTAGCTGCATACAGACACCAAAGTCCTCAAATAATCACAAGTTTACCTCTAGAAAGCCAGAGGCCAAGCAGGGTCACTCCTCAACCACAAGGAGGTGTGATCTGGAGATCACATTTCATGGGAGTTAGTGCTGGGGCACAGAAAACGACACCTCAAAATATCATGCTTTGGGATACCGCGTGCTTTGAATTTAAACATATTGCAAGGCCACAGAACCAAGGTCTCTCTCTGACACTCCCCTCCCCCACCTTCTCTCTTTCCCGAAGCACCAAGAAGGACTTTCTCTGGAATTTTCTCATCCAAGAAAGCTTCTTTCCAAAAACAACAACAACAACGAAAGCAATCGTCTTAAGACCCCGTTCCTAGGAATCTCATCAAATATCCTGGAAAGAAAGTTTAGCCACCAGCGAAAAGAGGAGACACTAGGAGTTTTCACCATGCCCAGACTTTTCATCTCTTCTTCTGAGGAAGATTACCTAGCAGTCTTTATCTGGACGAAGACCACCTTTGTTCACAGTGAAGTTCCACCCCTCACCTTCCTGCCATCTCCCCCAGAACTCAGAGGAACTTTGTCCCAGGCCATTGTTCTTTAGGCTCATTCCTTTCCCCTGAAAATCATTCACTGCTACAACCCCACCTGCCCTTCCCCTATGAAGAAGGGCATACAAGCATTTGGACCTCATTGAGTTATAGGGCAATCATTCTGCAATTCCCCCTTGCTTGTGCATGTTAAATAAAGTAAATAAATTGATTAGTAAAGAGGAAACTTTCTCTCTTTGACCCTCCATTAGTGACCCCTCAGTGATAAGGCATCCCATCCCTGGTAGCCCATTTCCAGGGCAGCAAGCATGTGATTTCCCATCTGTACCGCAGAAAGCCGCCCCCACCGTGGGCACTTCCCGCAGCTGCCTGTATTTCTCTAACACTCCACCAAGCCTCCGAGAAGCTGCAGCGAGTGGTTCACTGCGCCCATGAGATTAGCAAGTGAGTAAAGGGCACTCCAACAGGCCACCACCGCTGCGCTGCTCCCCACCGTCAATTAAAAATGGGAGTACAAAAATCAGATCAGTTAAGGTTTTACTTAGATTTGGCCTGAACAGCAAGTCTATTTGCTAAGACAGCATGCCGTAGAGAAGCAAGGCACTAGCTCCTGCTGCATCTCTGCTGGATGTTTCATTTTAAAAAAGAAAAAATAAAATAAAAAAACAACAAAAAAACCCCAGATATGAACGCTCTGCACTTTTATTTAAAAAAAATGGACCTGACAGTTTCTGAAAGCTAGTCTTTTGTACAAACTTGTACTCTCTTATCTTTCCTCCTCCACGTGCCTCCAGACAACTCGAGTCCAGCTCCCTCTTCTCCTTGCCCCAAGCCCTTTGTCACTCCTTCCTCTTCCAGATGCCATACAGATGTTGCAGAGCAGCAGTCCCTAAACTTTTTGGCACCAGGGACTGGTTTCATGGAGGACAGTTTTTCACAGACGGGGGAGGGAGATGGTTTCAAGATGATTTAAGTGCATTACATGTATTGTGCACTTTTATTTCTATTATTATTACATTGTAATATATAATGAAATAATTATACAACTCACCTTAATGCAGTGGGAGCCCCGAGCTTGTTCTCCTGCAACTAGACAGTCCCATCTGGGGGTGATGGGAGACAGTGACAACTGAAGTGTGTTGCTTTTGTCCAATCTAACTCTGTAATCTCATTTTGGTTGCTGTCGCTGCAGAAAATGCTGCTTCACAAAGATAGGTTGCTGGAAATGGAAGCTGGCTTTGCGGAGCTTTTGTGGCAATCTCAGAATATTCTGCCTTGGCTTGAATCCAGAATATATGGAGATCTGAAGTTGTCTCAAACATACTTTTAAGGCCACCGTCATTTGTGATCTCAAACACCTGACCCTCGTGTAGCACAGACAAAGTCGATTCACCTGGCTTGCTCACTGATGGGTCACGGATCGATTCCTTCCCAGTTTGTGAGTCTTTTGTGGTTGGGAAGTACTAACGCTCAAACTCTTTTGAAAGCTGAGGTAGGTGATCACGCACCATCTGGGAGAAAGAAAGGCCTGGTTCGGTCTCTTTCAAAATCTCTGCCAATGTTTGAAACATGTCAAAAATCTCAATGTTCACTCATTGCCCCCATAATTCCACTTTGGCTTTGAATGCAGCCACTTTACCTGCTGACTCGGACACAGTTGTCGTTCTTCTCTGAAGTGACAGATTGAGTTCACTGAGCAGGTTGAATATATCACACAAGTAAGCGAGTTTTTCGACCCATTCTGTGCCACTGAAATGTGCTGCCCATGGTGACTGTTTCTCTAAAAGAAATCTCTGGAGTGGCTCTTGTAACTCAAAAACTCTTGCCAGTGATCCACCTTTAGAAAGCCACCTACTTTCAGAAAGCCACCTCACTTCTGTGTATAAGAGAAGACATGTGTGCTCTGTATCCATCTCCTCTCAGAGTTGCATGAACAGACATGAGTGAAGGGCATGTACTTGAATGTGGTTGATAATTTTAATCACGTCCTGCAAAAGGTTGCTTAGTTCAGGTGACATTTTTTGGGTAGCCAGCATTTCTCTAAGGGGGACACGGTGTGTAGACTCACGTTCAGAAGCGACCTCCTTGACCCAAGAGGTGAAACCAGAAAGCCGCCCAGTCATGGCAGCCACTCCATCTGTGCAAATACCGACACAGAATGACCAATTCAGTTTTCCTGACGTGCAATCATTCAAAGACTTGAATAGTTCTGCAGCTGCGGTCTTGGTTGGCAACAAAAGTGCACATAACATATCCTCATGCACATCCTCTGAAAAATATAGCACACAAAAGCAAGCATTGTTGCCTTGTCAATATCAGTAGGTTTGTCAACCCGGATTGCGTACCACGGTGACTCATCAATCTTATCTAACAATTGTGCCTCAATATCCTCTGCTAGTTCATCAGTTTGTCTAGTTATGGTGCTAGCAGAAAAATGAACACGAGCTACCTTTTGAACTGCAGCCTCTCCTAAAAGCTCACAGCAAATGTCCTTAGTGGCAGGCAGGACCAACTCTTCTCCAATAGTAAAGGGTTTCTCAGCTTTAGCAATGCGGTTAGCCACTAAGAATGAAGCTCTCGGTGCAGACAGGTTGGATGAAGTGGTGGCCCTCAATAATTGCTTCTGTTCTTCATGTTCACATTTTCTTCTTTTGAAAAACTCTAAAGACTTGTCTTTTAATGCAAGGTGCTTGGTCTTCATGCGACGAAGCAGTTTTCAAGGTTCCATGGCTTTGTTGGATAGCCAATCGCAACATATTATACAAAGCAGGCTTGGAGAATGTGAGTCACCTGTTGCAATGAACCCATAACTTAAGTGGGACTCTTGGTATTTTCTTTCAAATGCAGCTTTCATTTTGTTGGCAGTCAGAGAATCTCCTGCTGCCTCATTAATGAGTCTTTCCCCCTTTTCAAAGAAGCTCTCCACCAACATTTGTTTTTTTACTCATTTTCACAGTGCAGGAAAGAGGCGCAGACGGAAGTGGTAAATAAAATAATGGGCGGTCCACACGTAAACTAAGTGTCGGATTCTGACTTAGAGCCTGCCACCAGCTACAGCTATATAATTGAAGTACATCAACTCACTTGCTATGGTAAAGCCTGCCACCAGATGCAACTTAATTGTCACCCGCCACCACTCACTGATAAGGTTTAGATATGAGTCTGCAAGCAATTGATTTATTTGGTCTCTGTGCAGTCAAACCTCTCTGCTAATGATAATCTGTATTTTCAACTGCTTCCCAGCGCTAGCACCACCGCCTCAGCTCCACTTGAGATCATCAGGCATTAGATTCTCATAAGGAGCTCGCACCCTAGACCCCTCGCATGTGCAGTCTATAGTAGGGTTTGTGCTCCTATGGGAATCTAATGCCGCTGCTGATCTGACAGGAGGCGGAGCTTATGCAGTGATGCGAGCAATGGGAAGTGGCTATAAACTCAGATGAAGCTTTGCTATTGCCCACTGCTCACCTCCTGCTGCGCGGCCTAGTTCTTAACAGGCCATGCTGCCTGGGGGTTGGGGATTGCAGCTGTAGATCACAGGTTCGCCACCTGTGGGCTTGAGAAACACTTAGGAAGTGAATCTCCAGACCTCAGTGGAAAGCCATTGGATCAAAACGTTAGGACAGGGAATGGGGTTCAGGAGGGTTCATAAATTTGTTTGTCGTTTTGTTTTGTTTTGTTTTTTTGCTTGTTTATTTAGCTTGCTTTGATTTGGCTTGATTTTGTTTCAAAAATCAATCAAGAACGACCATTCTGGAAACCAATGCTAGAGAAAAACTTCTGTCTTGAGATGAGCGATCGAATTAGGCTATTTTTAAGGTTCTTGTCGACGCCAAGATTCTGGCTTTTGGTGGTTGACACAAGAAAGACAAAGTCCATCAGGTGCAAATAGGGAGGTATGTGCGACCCACGTTCAGATCCTGTATCCATCACTTCCTGTGTGACTTTCACAAAACTTCCAAACCTCTTGAATCCTCTATTTCTCCATCTGCAAAATGGGAGTAGTAACTGTCCTCACCTCGTAAGATCATTATAAAGTTTACCTGAGATAGTGCATGTAAGGGCCTAGTACATAGTAAGTACTCAATTAATGTTAGCTCTTATCAGTGATTTCACATGAATTAATAAATTACAGTTGCACCTTGATACTCTTGGGGGATTGGTTCCCACGGATACCAAAATCCACGGATGCTCAAGTCACTTATATAAAATGGCATAGTATTTGCAAGTAACCTGCACACATTCTCCCTCTAAATCACCTCTAGGTTATTTATAAGACCTAACGTGACATAAATGCTGTGTAAATAGTTATTATAATATATTGTTTTTATTTGTATCATTTTTACTGCTGTATTGTTATTTTTTAATTTTTTTTCCTTTTGAATATTGTTGGTGTGCAGTCGATCGAATCTGTAGATGCGAAATCTGCAGATATGGAGGGCTGACTGCACATAAATTATTAACTTAAAAGGAATTTTAAAAATTTAAGCAAGCGCTGTATCTGTGTTTGTTTTTGTTTGTTCATTTGTTTTTGTCTTTCAATAGCGAACTGCTCTTACTCACAACACTTCTGACACCAAAAGTGTGTTTTTCTTTTTTTTTTATTTCTCATGCCAACCAATTCTCTAACTCTCTGGATACCAACTGGGTGTCCTCCAATCCAATTCAATCCTGACACTAACTACCCATAGTTGGGTAATTTGCTAGAATGGCTCACAAAGCTCAGGGAATTGTTTACTTACACTGCCTGGCTTATTATACAAGATACGAATGAACAGCCACATAGGGTGACATCGGGCAAGGGTCGCAAGGACGGGAGCTTCTGCCCTCATGGAGCTGGGGCGCACCACCCTCCTGGTATGTGGATGGATGTATTCATCAACTCAGAAGCTCCCGGAATGCCATTGCTTAGGGCTTTTATGGAGGTTCCTTTAGGTAGGCATGATTGATTAGAATTATTAGATCATTAGCCATTGGTGATTGAATTCAATCTCCACCCCTTCTCTCTTCCCTGGAGGTTGAGGGGCAGGGTTGGAAGTCCTAACTCTCTAGTCTCATGGTTGGTTTCTCTGGTACCCAGCCCCCAGCCTGAAGCTGTCTAGGGGCTCACCAATAGTCACCTCATTAGCATAAACTCCGGTGAGGTTGAAAGCAGCTTGTTATGAATAACAACAAATGCTCCTATCACCCTATCACTCAGGAAATTACAAGAGTCTTAAGAGGCTATGCCAGGAACTAGGAACAAAGACCAAATATTTATTTCTTATTATATCACAAATGGTTCCCAGACTCTTCCTTGGAAACTCACAGGCTGCACTTGCTGAGTTCACCGCACAAGAGAGGGGGCAGCGCCTGGCCGGCGGCACTGGGCAGCCTAAAGGGACACGTCTGTCTGGGAGGGACGGAGAGACCACTGAAAGTGGGTCCCCAGTCGCCAAGGGCTACCGGGGCTCCAAAGGCAGAGCTATAATTCCGCGCACTCTCCCGGAGTGAGGAGGTGAGGGAGGGGAGGATTTTATATTCTGTTTCCAATCTCCTGGGCATCCTCCTCCTCCCTCTTCAGTCCTTTGAATGTTTACTAATCAGAGCCCAAAAAGGAACAGGGGAAGCAATCTGGTATTATGATTATAACTGTTTATGCTTCTTAATATTATCCTCATCATCCAGATCATTTCTGTTGTTATTCTTACTTAATGCCTAAACGGCCCACAGGGCTCTCAAGAGTTACACAGTGGAGACAGATGCAAGTTAAAACTGTGGCGGGGCCCGAGGTCAGGCCCCTGGGCAGGCAGGGACAGCAATGACAGTCACTGTCACCCACTCACTGCACTGGGGGCTCCCACCCCCAGCTCCTTATCCTGGCCATTCTCCGAACCCATCCGTAGGTCATTTCCCAGGGACTTCGGGGAATTGCAAATTTATTCTCCTGCCACTAGATGGCAGGCAACAGGATGTGCATTTTCCAAGTAGGATATTAACGACTCAAACGATCCCCCTCTGTCTCTCAGCATTTATTCCCTGTAATAAAGTCAGTAAATCTCAAGCTCGTTTCTGATGGCAAGCCCAACTTGCTCAGTCTGAGAGCACCCGGGTCTGCCTGCTGCATTGTCTGCCCTTCAGGGATTCCGCATCACAACCCTTTTAATAGCAAACCTGTGTGCGTCTGCTGCGTTTCATAGTTTACAAAGCACTGTGGGGTTGGTAGAGCTCTTTTGCATCCAGGATCTTATGTGACAAGTGAATGTACACACACACACCAAGCCCAGCCATAATGCGACTTCATTATATTGATGAACAATGCATACACGATATCCTGCTGATCCATTTGCATCCACTTTATATGAAAACAGTTGCTACAGAAGGTCTGGGAACTAATGGCAGTATTTTAAGGTACTCAACAAGTGATATGCATGTCTCTCTGGGACCTGCACAGGCCAGTCGGTAGCTGAAAGGCCAAAGCTATCAGCTGGGCACCGTGGCCACGGCATTGCCACATGTGGCTTGGTGATGCCACACCATGGAGATCTGGCCTGTTCCCGCCTCTCCACAAGGAACCAGCTACATCTTGCCATTTGCATACCGCCAGCATGAGCTAAGTCACTCTTGCACATCAGGAATAAATTAATTCATTCAAGGAGGGAACGAATCCTTCCTATACGTGAGCGTGTGTGTAGCGTGGTGGGTGTTATTTTGGGAGATGGAGGGTGGGTAAGAGAACTGAAAATCCACTTGTTTATTATTTTCGTCTGTCTCGCAGTTTTATAACGCACTCTGAAAAGGTCTGATTCCTTTTATTAACATTTGAAGGTTTTTCTCCCGGTCTGAAGTTCACAGTCTGACTCCGCATAGGCAGGTAATGATATATACCGCAGAACTCATTGTTTTCTGTTGTGAACTACAAATGACACACATTTATATTTCATAAAATCAGCATAAAAGCCTAAAACGATTGGCTTGTGGAGCAAGTTTGTCCATCAATGTAATATTCCTATTAGTGTAGCTATTCAGCTGTAGAAAAAAACACATTGTATTCCAATAATTAAATAGAGCAGGTGAGTGTTATGACTTCCACATTAGAAACTCTGCTATTTACACATCGCATTTATTTTATTATAGGGCTGGAGGGAAATGAATTTTGCATAATTTCCAAAAAAAATCCTAATTGCATGTGGAGGTTACGGAAAGCCATGGCTGCTTCCTTAGACTAATCTTTAATCAAGTCTTTTCCTGTCCAAACAGCCAGTGAGATGACCCTGTTCAGTGTCCCTGGGTCACCCACTGTCCTGGGCCTTCCACTGCTGGCCTCAGGTAACCTTTCTTTGGAAACTTGACTGGCTACTTCAGAATGCAAGCTGCATAGCAGGTGCAAATTCTATGATGGAATTTGCAGAATGGACAGAGCAAAACCTCACCGATTTTTTTTCATTTCATCTATGCCCCGAGCGGACTTTATAAAGCAATAAAGACTGGCTGTCTAAGGACTTAAAAGAAATGTGCTGTGTTATCATCATCAATTTATGAAACTCCCACAAGGAAGCAGACATGATACAAAACATACAAATTGTTCAGTCGCTGCCTCCAGAAGTTTAAATGGCAAAGAACAAAATGTTGAAATTGGATATTACTTTTTCTCTCACCTCCTCTCTCCTTTTCTGCCTCCTTTTTTCTTTTGCTTTTCTCTTTTGCCTTTGTGTTGAAGGGTTCCCTGTGGCCATTGGAGCTTGCAGGAGCTTCTGAATGTAATAGCTTGGGAGACAGTGAGGTGTGAGCTAATTCTAAACCCCGAGTGGGGGCTAGGTACGAAAAAGGAAAGTGGTGAGGAGTGTGTGTGTGTGTGTGTGTGTTGACAAAGAGACACAAGTTAAATGGGGCTAGGAAAGAAGGAGAAAGGACAGAGACATTCTCTGTTGGTGTGATAGTTCCTTCCTCCCTACCTCCATGTCACTGTCCCACCCTTTGGGAACTGTTGGCCACCAGGACCCTTTCAGAATCTACTTCCCTGCTTCGGGTCAGGACTTTAAGCCTTATGCTCTCTGCACAAACACTGCTTTTGTGTTTAGACTGTGTCGGGCATTATGAAAACAAGGATGACTAAGGCATAGTCTCGGGTAGAAGACAATTCTGTAATTCCAGCACGGAAGAACATATTCTAAGAGCACTGAGCAAAGTGTTATGGGAACAAATACATCTGCCCTGACTCTCTGGGACAATTTTAAAGGAGAGAGGACATCTTATCAGAGGCTGAAGGAGATAAAGGAATTCTGCAGAATTTGGGGGTACAGACAAGGACATACAAAAAGTACAAAAACAGAAAATTGCACAGCCTGTTTCTGCAGATGATAAATTTTGATGAAAATTATTAGAAGCAGAAGTTATAAAGTTGGTTGGGATCTTACTGTTAATTGCTTCACATGCTACAATGAGCCAAGTCCTTTTGATTGTAGGTAACAATCACCTGATGGGAGCTCAGGTTTGGGGTGGAAAGAGTTGACTTTGTTTTTGTATTAAGAGAAATTATTATAGAAGTACTAAGGTATCTCATGGGACTCAAGAACAAAGATGTAGTTAGGCTTCAGAAAAAAACTGGAAGCAGGGACTTGAATATTGTCAGTAATCCAGTAATCTATACATTACAAATTTCTGCTCTCTCTGCCTCTCTCCCTCTCTCTTTCCTTTCTCTCCCTCTTTCTCTCCTTCCCCCAGGTCCCTATTCTCTGCATAGTATGCATGTGTGTTGTTTAAAGGTCCTATTTGCTTTTCTTGTTCATAAAACAAGAAACATGGCTGCCACGAACATCTGGCTTTCAATCTTATGATTGAGGAACCCAAATAGAGAGTAACTTCTTGCCAATTTCTGTGCCAAAATTCCCAGGGAGAAATTCACGTTGACCCAAGTCAGGTGCCCACTGTGGAACAGTCTGCTCTGGCCATGCATGGGGCATTGCAATGTTCAAACTGGCTCCTGTCAGATGCCAGTTCTTCAACCAATATAATGTACCTGGGCATGGGGGCAGGGGTGTCTTAAAAACGTGATCCCTGTACTGCAGCCTGCGGATAGACAGAGGGTCAAATCGTCGAATTAAAAAATAAAAACTGCTGCCATGCAGACAGTTCCATATGTGCTCACTCTGCCACGGACGCCATTCAAAGTAACAGAGAAATACTGCCAGCTTCAAGGAGGCAATGACATGGTCCGACCCAATCTGTTCCCAAGAGACAGACCACAATTGTATTTGGAATTCATTATAGAGCATCTAATAATTTTATTGTCAGGATGTGTTTCTTTATATCTGACCTGCTGTAGTCTACACTCCCTTTAGAGAACATGAAAATATTCACCTCATGACCACAGACTCAAAGACAGCTACTAAGTATTTCTAAAATCTGTCCCCCATAATCAAGCACTGACAAAAGGACTGCCACATGGTGAGCATTCCGCTAGGTTCCAAGGTTGAACAGCAAACAGGACCGAGTCTATGCTGACAAGGAGTTTGAAGTCTGGTATCTAAGAAGACAGCTGAGAAAAATCAAACCGCCACCAATTAGCATCAGAGCGTTTGGTGGTGACGCCTCTCTGTCCCCATCTGTGAGAATTCTGGGGGGATGCAAAGGCCAAGCCCGCCCACTCTCACCCCCACCTCCAGCAGCTTATATGCAGTAGGTTTGAACCAAAGGTGATAGACCCTGGACTTGAGAGCCCCTCCCCCACTCGCCCGTGTAGTTCTGTCATTAGGGACAGAACTTCGCACCCTCTTAAGTGCACAGACTGCTGAGCCCTGGAGAGGCGGAAGCAATGGGCTGGGGACAGAGAGGAGTCTACCCAACTCCACTGATCTACTCCATGGACGTTCCTTTGCTCAGAGAAAGATGGGACCCTGAGTCTACACTGCCTTCCCTGGTGACTCACCTTCAGCGCTTCCTGAAAGGGTGGGCAGCCTGAAAATCAAGATACCTTGGGTCCCAGGCACAGGAAGGAAAAGAGCAGATAAATATACTCCTGGGAATTAGAGCATCAGACTTGGAATCTCCATCCTGGGCCAAATGACCTGAGCTCCTCCGGAGAAGCTACAATGTCAGAAACTAGGGCCAAGAAAAAAAAAAAAAAGCCCTGCGCGTCTGGGTGGGGGCGGGGTGCACTCAGGTGGTACATGCATGAGCATCTGGCGCTCCTGCTGTGACCGGTGACCCTACCATTGCTGGGGGTGACTGCAGGTGCAAGAGACAAAGGTCACAGCACCTCAACCCCAGCTGTAACCCTAAACTCCCAGCCCAGTTCAAAAGAAGATCTTTACTCTTTGGAGGCGTGGGGAACGGAGGCAGGGGGTGGCATTATTTTCCCACGCTAATTGGAGTCCGAGAGCTTTGTTTTAGCGGAGGCGGAAAAGCCTGGACTCCATGGCCCTGGGGTGGGCTTTGGTGGGGGGGGCCGCACGGCCTTGGCCTTGCTCAGCGCGGGCTCAGCGCGCCCTCTGGTGGCCGCGCGCCCGCCGCGCGTCTCGGGCGCCGCTGGCCACCACATACAAATGGACTCCGCGTAGTTAAGCTGTCAGGTCTAATGTATTTATTTGACTCTCTGCTGTTAAAATGATTTCTCTACAGCACTGCGGTTATTTACGACTATTGTCAGTACAAGGCGATGAGAAGGCAGCGGCAGAACAAAACAACAACAGCTGAGGGAGAGGTTCTGACGGGGAGGGCCGGGTGGCCTGGTCACAGCCTTCCCTGCAGCAGCGCTGGCTGTCTGCTTGCCCGTCTGCAGTGGGGGCTTCAGAGCTCGCTCATGCATAAGGCAGCACCCGCGGCCCAGCGCCCCTGCGGAGCAGCTCGGGCCCAGGGAGGTGGGCACCCCAGCTCTTTCGGGCGCCAGACACTTCCACAGAGTGCCATCGAATGGACCCTCAGTTCTGGGGTCCAGACCAATGCCTTCCTTATTCACATGATGGGGAGTCACAGACAGCTTGACCTGGGACCCGGAGGTCCTGTGGTTTTTACCATTCTGGGTCGTGTTTCCCAAAATGCGGTCCCTGGACAGCAGCATCCGTATAACGTAAGAATTTAGCAACACAAACTCGCAGACACCACCCCAGCCCTAAAGAATGGGAATTCTAGGAGTGGAGCCAGCCACCCGTGCTGTGACGAGCCCTGCGAGGGATCCTGATGCAGGTTCAGGTCGGAAAATCTCTGCTCTAGAGACTTAAGCCCCAGGATAGACCACGAAGTGGGTTTCCACAGGGAAATGGCTTAATCTTTCTGCACCCCAGTCTGGTCCCCTCCTTCCTTTAAAAGCTGCTAGAGTCCAGTTGGGTCCCATCCTCCCTTGGAGCTGTTATGGAGAAGGGTCTGCTCTGGCCTGCAGTTGCCCTGGGACAGGTAGGATCTGGGAGAGGTGGGACAGGGTAGCGGTTACTGACATTGGTCCTGCAGTCAGTCTGCGTGCACATTCAGGTAACTCCGCTTCCTAGCTCCGTGATCCTAGGGAAACGACTTAATCTCCATAAAATGAACACCATGATGATGATGGCCTTATAGGGTTCTTGTAAGGATTATTAGATGGGTTCATACAGTAAAATTGTTGGAAGAGCAGCTGACATATAGTGAGTGTCAATAAATGCTAACTGTTATTATATTTGTAATATCGGTTTTTGTGGCCATCTGTCCAAGCCGTGTCGTCACTCAAAGCTGTGCGCTGTAGACAGATCGCTTATTGTCAGAAGACCTGTGTTTATATGTGGCCTCTGCTGCTTATAACCTATAGCACTTGGAGCAACCACTTAGCTTCTCTGTGCCTCAAATTTCTCATCTAAAAATCAATACCTATCTCAAGTTTTCATATAAATTATCCTATTTACTCCTTGCACAAGCCTTTGTGCTAGGAAGAACAGATCTGTCACAATGCTCGTTGCACAAAATGAAAGGAGAACTCAGAGAGGCCACGCCACATGCCCAAGGTCACACAGTGAGTCGGTGGTGAAAATCAAGACAGAAATCTGTTTCATCTGAGTCCAGGTCTAATGAATTTTTATGAGATAATGCACGTGGGAACACTAGACAAATTATGGTTATTATTGTTTTATTTTGCTAGAGCAATCAGAAGAAAAGCATTCCATTTTCTGAATACGAATTCGGGAAATTAAAATAACAGACCGTAAAGTCCTTCTGAAAAGAAATAAATCAATAATACCAAAAAGAAATAAAACAACCACACACAAAAAAAAACTTGGAGCATAACGTTCTGCTATCAAGATTGAGTGAAACTCGCAAAAATAAATGGAGAAGCGACACCCATGCTTTCCCCTTCCTGGGAGACGTGTCTGTGTTCATGGAAGGGGCAGAGTTGACAGCAGGAGCTGATGGTCTATTTATTCCTGGGACAGCCTGTCTGTTTAGCATTTATATAGTGCTTGTCTCCTCGCAGCGCAGGGCGTGAGTGAGAATGGGTCGCCGCTGGGAAGACTGAGGAGCAGCCGGTCTCCAGCAGGACTTGGGACCTCAGCCCCACCCCACCCTCCCTAGTGAGGAGGAGACTGGGCGCCTCTGGCCCCACCAGGCTTGCTCACGCTCCCTCTTGGCAGCTGATTCGCGAGATAGAGCCCAGGAGGAGACAGCTGTCAAATGCTCCTACTAAAAAGTTCTCCAACAGTCAGCTTCCCCCAGCGGTCACCAAAAGAAACTTCCTGCAGCCACTCTCTAGTGAATGACCCTTAAACATTGCCTCTACCCTGACCCTCCCTTTCCCTAAAAACCTTCCAAAGACTCCCATTCCCCCCTTATCCATTCTCACTTTCTCTGCCTAGTCTCCAGCCCTGCTCTTTCTTTCTGTTCTTATTCCCCTGGGCTCCCAGTTCTGGTCTTGGCTTTACGCATGCCGTGATGTCAGGGAGCAGGCAGGACACCCCGAAGTGCAGACCTGGCTTCTGAGCTGCGTGACCTTGAGCAAGTCTCTTCTTCACTGTTCCGTGTCTTGGTTTCATCTTCTGCACCATAGCACAGGGCTCTGTGGAAGATCACAACTCGTGGAACACTGGCATGTGTTTCAATGCGCTCTTCTTTTATTCTTTTCTCTTTTTTTTTTTTTTTTAATTTTTCCAGGAGCCCATTTGCCCTAGGGGATGATGCTTTTTTTTTTTTTTTCAGAATAAATGCAAAGAAAGAAAGAGTTAAGAGTCAGCTACTATCATCAGAAACAAGAATTGAATTTGGGTCCAGACAGGTAATGTCGTCTTTAGATGTGATTTTCTGAATTCCTTGATGTCCCATTGAAGTCTAGCAAGAATTACGGCTAAAATTACCAGTTCAGGGAATTTTCTTATAATCTGGAGAAAGGAACCCATTGGCCCATGACAGCTAAGCTGTGAAACTCACTGCTCTATGGATGAGGAAAAGTTACCTTGCACTTCTGCAAGTGGGGGGGGGAGGTGTGGGGGAAGGAGGCACAGAAAGAGGAACAGAGTTAGGAGAGGGAAGCTGGGTTTGGCTTTAAGGGGTATGCATTGGTCCTCATATTTTGCTCACTGGTGGGCGGGGAGCTCTGGTCCTGGGAGATGCCCACAGGCTGGCCCCTGGCTACACCCCCTCAATGCAGATGTGGAGATGCAGTGCGGTGAAGCACAAACACACCCTGCAGCTTAGCTTTGCTAGTTCTCCTTGAGCTTCAGTGACACAGATGGGACCCAGGAAGTTCCCCTGGCGCCACCACCCCCAATCAACCTCAACAGTGAGACAGGGAAGACTGCAGAGCTGGCTGCCAAAAGGCCTGCTAAGTAAGACAAGGGGAAGGAAGGGCGCCCAGAGCAGGGTTCAGAGGAGAAGATGGAGGGTGTGACAGAGTCAGGGCCACTGGATGCCAACAGCAGATCCAAGGACAACATCAATGCATCTTCACTGTGCTGACCTAGGGCCAAGGGAGTCCCCTACTCCCACCCTGCCCCACACTCAGGCACCATGTCAAAAAGGAACAGGAGAGAATAGGGGAGACTGAGTATGAGCTCCAGATTCTGAACATGACCTTCAGGGAATACTGAAATTAACAGGACACACCAAATGTTAAGCCATGGCAGAGAAAGCTTGAATCTCTTTGCCACCACTCAGGGGATGTATGGAAGCTTGTAGGGAAGACCAGATGAACATATGAGTCATAGGTAAGGAATCATGACTCATCAGGCAACTCTGCCTGTCCCCTACAGACGCTAAATTGATCCTCACCTCTCTGCTTCCGTGGCTCTACTGTACCTGGAATACTTTTACCCTGGCCATCCTCTGTGTCCTTGTCACAGCTCATCTCCTCCGGGACTCCCTGACCCCTCCAGCCCTCATAGGTGTATCCCCTTCCTTTATCCCTTCCTTCATCTCTGAGTCCATTTGCCAAGCCCAGAGCAAATGCTCCCATGGATTGGGACTCGGGATACGAATATGGCTACAGCGTTTACAGATCGGGAGAAATCTCCGGCGTCTTGCAGCACCTAGAGACTCACATCATTCGCACTTACGTACATGCAGTTGCTGACGCTTTGCCCAAAGTTGATCCTTAATCAACACTGGTTGAATGAATAAAGGACAACTTAATCTTGGGTTCCTGTCCATCCTGCTTCTCTCTGTTCGTTCTCCCAGGCAAACGCGAGCAGGGCTGCAGCAGCACGCACTTCCGCGAGGGCAGGGGATGCTAAGCCGGGAAACGGCAACTCAGGTTGTGCACGTGCTCAGTGCACACGTCTAAGTGACCACCTGCAGGTTCTCTTTTCTGTCCCCAGGGCCGTGTGGTGCAGAGACGCTGACATACGGGGAGGTCCCACAGCACAAAATACAGGTGCAGAGACTTGGAACCGCTACCTTTCAGCTGGGGGTCTTTTCCTTTTTTTTTTTTTTTTGTGGTTGCTTCTCAGCTCAGGGGACATGATAAAGAGAAAGATAATTCCGCATGAATCCTCCTCCTCGGTCTTCTAGAACAAGCCCACCAGTCCGCCACTAAGACCTGTGCATTTCTCCTCGGAGGGAAAAATTAGCTCTTCGTTTTTCTTTTTCCTTTTTACCCCTGTGGTCACCAGGTAGGTCCAGTCAAAAGCCTCCCTGGAGGCTCCCCCGCTGGCTGTTTGGATAAGACTCCCTCATCCCAACCACACTTCCCCTTCCGGCTCGCTGCCATTCCTAATCACCTTATCCCCATGGACGGAAGAGTCCTGGCACTGAGTAAGCACATAATAAATATTTATTGAATTAATCAGGCACATTTTCCCCTTTATCTAACATGTCAGGTCTAAAGTACCCCACCTGGGATTGAAGCAACTCCACGCTCGGCCCCTCTGGTTTCCTCTCTCAGCACCTTGGAGCTGGCAGCGCTTAGCCAGGGCTCCAGGTCCCTCATCGCTGTCTGTCAGGGGCCAGGGTGACCCTGACCTTGGGCAGGGGACCTCCCCAGCCTGGCATCCTCCACATTTGCCCCATGCCCTTTCTTTAACCGTCTCATCTAGCTGTGCTTTCATGGAAGATGCACTGCATGGACAACCGTGCTGTGCGGTCCCGTCTCACGTCTCATGAGAAGCCCTTTGATGGTGCCAGTGCAAGGCTGGGTCCTGCCTGCCTGCAAGACTGTCCCTTCCATTGATCTCTCACATGGTTACTCAAATGTTGGCACCTCTACTACTGAAGGAAAGCCAGGAGCTACTTTGGTCTCTCCTGAAATCCTCTCTTTAAATCCCTCCCATCTCCCGAAATTCAAGACAGCCACATCCCACCACACCTGATAACCAGCACAGCTCCAGGCAATTGGCAAGTGCTCAATGAACCCTGGTGAACTGGTGGCTCCTCTCTCTCTTGCTCACTCCTGTGGCCCCTTCCTAGAGAATTTTCCAAGTGCATGCACCTCACTCCTCTATGTGCTGGGCTCAGGGCTCTTAAGGATTGTGGACAGGCAGAAGGCTGAGTTTAAAAGACCGTTTAGAAAGACTATTCTCCATTTACTCTGACCTAATCGAATTACCCTCCAATTTCCAGCGGAAAATGTCCTCCAATTTCCCGTCGGTGGGGAAGGAAGAGGAAGGACAAGGAGGGTGTGCAGGGGAACTCTGATCTGATACTGAAGCAGACAGGCAAGTGGCCTTTGCTTCTTGCAATGTTCATTTCCCAGCATTTGTAGAGTCACTTTGTATGGGAGGGAGGCAGGGAGTGTTTAGCAGAAAAGGCTGTCACTCCGGCCATGCTCCATGCCACACACGCCAGGACAGCCAGGGGTGTGAGCAAGGGGGCTGGAGACGAGAAAAACAGACTCTGCCCTGGAACCCCATTATTAAACTGGGAGATCAAAACTTTCCAATGTTAAAATGACCTAAGAACATGCCTAACATAAGGCTAAAACTCCACTTCACTGTATACAGTATCAGCTCCATTTATACTGTTGGCATTTGGATTTTTTTTTCACAGTTCCAGGGTGCTAAAGTTGATCCAAAAATCCCGTTCTGAAACTGGGAGAGCGAATGTAGATGTAGATGGCCTGCCTGGAGGCACATTTCTAAAATTCAGAGAAGTTCATCTTCAGGACCCCTGGCTTTCTGCTTCCTGTGTCTCTTTCCCCGCTGGGCAGCACCTTGGCAGCAGCTGTGACAGCCTCTGGGCTTCAGAGTCCTCCTCGTCAAAAGAAACACACAGGATGATCTTCTAGAAAGTTCCTGCCACGTCTGGCTATTGCTCCGTGATTCTGGGACCTTCAAACAACCACGGTTTTTTTGTTGTGTTTTTTTTCTTTTTAGCAGCATTCTTCCCAGTCACAAGCAAGAGCAAATGTCTAATAATGTGTCACCCCTCCTGGGAAACGTTTTCCTTAACAGAGATGGTGTTTTCTATATCAAAGAAAAAGAATCTGTTGTGCTGGGAATTCAGCCAGACTGAGGAGGAATCTTTGGAGACATGAAGTCTTTCTAAGGGTCCCAAACCTGGGGTCTCTTTCTTCCTTCCCTGCAGTATGCCAGGACTGTGCCCGGCTTGTGGGGCAGAACAGCTCCTAGGGCTCAGCTCTGCCCCTCATTGAACGGTTTTATTCCCCATGTGTGCAAGCCCATAGATTCCCACGCGCGATGCTGGGCAAGTCATATGGAATCTGTAACCAGGAGGGAGATCCAGATATGGAAAGAGGTAGTAATAACTTAGACATGGTGATAACGGCTATTACATCCACGCATCGACCGTGCGCTCACTGTATGAGGCTTTCAGCACATGCTGCTACCTGCATTCCCATCAATCCAGTAGAGAGGTATCGTCAGTCTCAATCTATAGATGAGAAAACTGAGACTCAGGAAGGCTAAGTAACTTGCCCAAGGGTCACGCCAACCAGTGAGTGGAGTCACCGGAATTGCTATCTGTCTATTGCCTAGAGATCCCGGGCTCCTCTGTGCAGCCTGTGGCTATAGGAGTCCTCGGACAGGACAAGTTCTGCCAGAGGGAGCCGTTCTACCCTCAGGAAACCGTTCTACCCAGAGGAGCCATTCCACCTGGAGGGACCCATCCTGTCCAATAGCAGCCACTCTACTGATAGAGACATGCCACCTAAAGGGAGCCATTCCGTTCAGTAGGAGCCATTCTACCCAGTGGGAACCGTTCTTCCCCAAGGGAGCCATTCTACTTACTGGGAGCCACTCTACCTGGAGGAAGCCATTCCTTCCAGTAGGATCTGATCCACCAGGTGGGAGCCACTCTACCTGGAGGAAGCCATTCCTTCCAGTAGGATCTGATCCACCAGGTGGGAGCCACTCTACCTGGAGGAAGCCATTCCTTCCAGTAGGATCTGCTCCACCCGGTGGGAGCCACTCTACCTGGAGGAAGCCATTCCTTCCAGTAGGATCTGATCCACCAAGTGGGAGCCACTCTACCTGGAGGAAGCCATTCCTTCCAGTAGGATCTGCTCCACCCGGTGGGAGCCACTCTACCTGGAGGAAGCCATTCCTTCCAGTAGGATCTGATCCACCAGGTGGGAGCCACTCTACCTGGAGGAAGCCATTCCTTCCAGTAGGATCTGATCCACCAGGTGGGAGCCACTCTACCTGGAGGAGTGTGGGAGGACTAAAAGGCACCAGGCTGCTGCCCACCCCTGTGACCTGCAGCTTCATTCCCCTCCCGCATTCTCCTCCAAGCGGGAGGACTTAGAGCACTCTCTTCCTGCCCAGGGAACACCATTGTCACAGATGACTTTTGGCCAAAGTGGATGCATATTTTTGGAAACGCTCTGGAGCGTGAGTGCGTGAAAGGCTGGGTCAGACAGTGCCTGGGGCTGTGGACGGGGAGGAGACCCGGCACTCCAAAGAAACCTGGAGCAGCAGCAGCTTCAAATAGTGGTTTGATACATTTTTTTTTTCACCCTGATTTTGATCTTAAAAATGTCTGGAGCCTCAGACAGCCACCGGCAGCTCTGGCCAACAGAGGCCCTACGCACCACGACCTCGCGGCCGCGCAGCAAAAGCTTCTGGTTAACAACAGGACGCTTCTGTGTGATGGAAAGCGAGGGATGGAAGCGCAGGGGCTGACAGAGACAGCTGGTTGCCGTGGCAGGGCTTCAGGATCGTCAACGGAAAAGCGCAGCGCAGACAGCGAGGAGTGGCGAGGCGCTCCGTGTGATCCGGGAAGCACGCTCCTTTGGCTGTCCCTGACAAAGCCGGTTTTCTTCCTCCTGGACTCAGAAGGCGCAGGGCGCAGCCACTCAGATCCTGATCTCTCAATCGCTCCGTCTTTGACCGGTGACAAGATGGCATTGATGAGTTCCCAAAGGGGCCCAACTCCTCTTGGATAATTTTTTTTTTTTTCCTGTTTCTTGCTTCCTCTTTTCTGAGCAGTTTTTCACCAGTGGAGACGACAGAAGTAGACACGATGGTTATCCAGCCGCCACTTGATCACGTGGTCCCCATCTGAGTGACACCCCAAAGGCACAATTTAAGCGCTCGGCTCCAGGTCTTAGAGAGCTATGGCAGCTGCCCGTGGCATGGGGTTTCAAAGGTGCTGGGTTGGTACAACGAGTAAGATGTGCAACGTTTGGGGGATGAACGCGCTTGGGGCTCTTACTCTAGGGGGGAGGGGGGCATGGGCAATATATGTAACCTTAACACTTGTACTCCCATAATACATTAAAAAAGAGAGAGAGAGAGAATCAGTACCCTTTATTAATTAAGAAAATAATAGAGTGGTAGGGAAGTATTGATTGTCTGAAGGCTTCAGAGTTATAGCATATCTAAAATATAAACATTCCCTCAACTGTAAACCTATTTCCTCGAGATAATGTTGTCCCCGGCACACTGTCTTGTGCAGGTCATTCAGGGATGCTGTCAAGGGATGGCAGGCAGGACTTCTAAGGTTTATCGCCATCTATTGCCCAAGAGTTTCTCTTGGCTACAGATTCTGAAGAGAAACTCCAGGTAGAAAAAGTCCTTATACACTGGACAGCACTCTTCAAAACTTCTCCATGTGGTGAATTCCTATCTTTAACACCGCTGCTCTTTGTAAAAAAAAAAAAAAAAAAAAAAAATTAAGTAAAA
This sequence comes from Microcebus murinus, assembly GCF_040939455.1. Taxonomy (NCBI): domain Eukaryota; kingdom Metazoa; phylum Chordata; class Mammalia; order Primates; family Cheirogaleidae; genus Microcebus; species Microcebus murinus. The sequence continues at coordinate 25,479,246 of NC_134126.1, read as the reverse complement.
TTAAATTTATTTGTTCTAATTATAAAGCAGAAAACAAGCATACCTTGGAGATGTTGTGGGTTTGGTTCCAGACCCGCTCAATAAAGCAAATAAATAAATAAAGGTGCTGGGTTGGGTATGAAACCACCCCCCAAACTTCCTTGCCTCTCCCTCCCCTACATACACACACATACACACACCCCAAACACACACACACTTTATATACATATATATGTATATATTCACTTACAGAGCTAAACACCTGTCCAACATGCCTGAAATTCAGTTCCAAACTCTCTTATTCAAATAGCTTTATAATGCAACATGAACACAAGGATGCATTTTTTTAAAAAGAGAGACTAAATGGAAACTCTCACTAAAAACAGTATATGAAGGATGGTTGTGTCAGAATGAAAAAACATAAAATGATTTTTTGCCTTGCATTAATTTTATTTTTTGTCCTAAAAGTTTTACAAGAATATATTATTTTTCCAATGGAGGATACTTAGACTTTTTTTTTTAATGCGGAAAATCTAACAGATGTTAATACATTAAGACTTTATCAAGTGTCTCAGATTTGAGAACTATCCGAGAGAAAAGGCCCTTTAAAAAAAAACGATAAGAGCCATGTTTTCTTGAGGAAGTGGAAATGTCCAGAGAACTGAAAAAGTGCTGAAAGGAATTCTAGAAAGATCACAAAGATATACTTGTTTTTTGGGGTTTTTTTTGTTTTTAAATAAATGATCCAGAGCCCGTCTCTGGGCTTTAGTTGTTTCATCTGTAAGAAGAAAGCTTTGCATCGTGTGATGGGGAAGACAGTGTGTGAGGTTCTGTGCCCACCGTTGCGTCAGCTCTTCGTGTCCTGCGTGTTCCCACTTCCCCTTGTCCCCTCCCTTCATTGCTCCTCTCTTTGGAATCTGTAGGGCCGTGCTGAGTCCTTTCCATCAAACGCACAGCTCTTGTGGAGCAAGGGGCATTGCAGGGCACTTGGGGCCTTCTCATTAGGACACCACGGACGTCCAGAGCTCATGGGGGCTATTTGGTGCCTCTCTCTAACACTGATTCCCTCTTGTGACAACACCCATATTCTTACTACTCAGATATCTATGCGGGAGGATATCTCACAAAAGCTTTGCCACCTCTTTTCAGATCTCAGAATCCAGGAAGACAAGAGAGGGTAGTGATGAAATCATGGGCTTTGTGATCAGTCAAACCTGGGACTGAATCCCTCATCCTGCCTTCCTCTGAGCTGTGTGATATTAAGGATGTTATGCGACCTCTCTGATCCTCTACTTTCCCTTACTCAAAATACAGCTGCTGATATCTCATTTATATCTTTAGGGGTGTATTTAAAAAGATAAAGTGTTTTGCACATGGCAGATGCTATCTATCTTTTGCTGATAACTTAATCCCCTCTGAGTTCCACAAAATCCCATTTCCTCTTGCCTTAACTTTACTGAGAAACAGCACACAATCTCCTGGGCAAAACATTTTTATTCTTTCCAAGTTCAAGTCCCTTATGTGAATGTCAACAGTCAGAATTGACATCCACCTCCCACAACCCCAGTAAACATCTGTCCCAGACATCCTGATTCTACTACTTAGTTTCTTCCATCTCTAAGTTGTCTACACACACACACACACACACACACACACACACACACACACATACCCTCAATCATATCCACTCTTCTCTAGCATAAGATTGACTAAATATCTAACGATATGCCCTGACCTTTCACCACCGGCTAAATGTCTTTAGATGTTACCACTTTGATTATAATCCCTGCCTTCTCTTCCTATTATCTTAGATGCCAACCCCATGAGACACATTAAATACATAATGCATTTTGACTTGCATCTGGGCTATGCTGTCTGGTGTGGGGAGGTTACAGCCGAAGCATATGCCTGCTTCTTAAAATTCAATTATTCAAATTCAATTTCTTCTCTCACTCCCAGTCCTCACCAGCATGTGGTCTGGGACTTTTCATCAGATCACTCAAACTGCCAGCGCTGGAGCCAGAAGTTATTGGCTTCTGTGTAATTTGATTCGGTGGATGTTGGCTGTTGCCGCTGCTGGTATTGCTGTCGTTGAGATTGGTACTATGCACCGTTCTGGGCACTGGGATGCAAAGATGCAAAAGACAGAGCAGCAAGACCCTCAATAAGCTTATGTCCTGGCCGGTGGAGAGGCTCAGATGTATTTAACCGCAATCGTGTGTGACGACAGCAATTTTAGCATAAAAGATAAAGCAATACAAGAGTGCAGAGGAGAACACAATTAATTATTTCTGCTACCAGAGTAGGGGAGCAGTCAGATAACATTACTTATGTACAATATGGGTGGCAAAACACCAGATGCTCACAGGAAATGAAGATCAGGGTCAACCAAAGTAGAATTAAAGTGCCAAGTATTGTTCTAAACTCAAGGCAGGGCTGCCTTGGTTTAGTTAGACTAGAAAACCCCAAATTTCCTCTGTTTCGGAAGAACTGCCCACAAATAGCTGCAACCCCTTTCTCAGCCCCCCTCCTCAGCTCACACTGGCCCCTCTCTCCTGTGTGCGTCGGCCCCACCCCTCTTTGCCATCTGACACCCCTTTAATCCTCTTTCCAATACCACCTCCCTTGTGGGATCCTCCCTTGTGACCGAATTAATTACGCTTCCCATATCATTTTGGTTTTATTTTTGCTACTTGCTCCCGCCACGCTTTCATTCATTAGTGACTGCTTTATACTGCAGTATGTGTCATGTGGACAGCAGAAAGCCTGCCTTATAGCGTGTCTGTATTCCTCGCAGCAACTCAGCAGTGCTTAACACATCATAGACACTAAATAAGTGTACTTTGCATTGGAAAGTCAGTGGCAAATGTAAACCTAGCAGTAAATATATAACGGGATACTAAACATGTTTCTGGCCCAGATTACAATGGGGAGTGTTTACCACTTTTTCTGAGCTGTAGAAGCCTTTATCCAACTGCCTGTTCAAAATCCTCTTGGCTACCTCAGAGGTACCTCGCACTGAACTCATTAATATTAAGGTCTCCCAGGGCACTCCCAGCCGGTGCTTTTCCAGTCCTCCGTATTTCTGTGAAGAGCACCACAGTCCCTGCAGTTATACCAGAAAGAAACCTGGGGGTCATTTTTTCTACCTCTCTCCCTCACCCAGTATGTTACATCCTCTTGGTTTTACTTCCCAAATGTCTTTCAGTCTCCACCACTAAAGCCACTAGCCTGTTCCAAGGGGCCACTGGCTCCTCCTCTAATTTCGTGACAGTCTTCACTGGTCTCCCCCCATCTCCCTACACCCCTGCAATCCATGCCAAAGTACAAATCTCCTCGTGCTGCCCACTCCTTTCAACCTGTCAATCACTTCCCACTCTTCCGGGGTTGGGACTGAAGCCTCTCCACAGATTTCACGGCCTTGAGTGGTCTTGTCCAACAATAGCCAACTTTTTCTGTAAATGGCATAACAGTAAGTATTCCGGACTTTGTGGGTCGGGAAGTCTGTGTTGGAACTACTCAACTCTGCCACTGTAACTCAAAAGCAGCCATAGACAACACAGAAACAAATGAGCATGCCTGTATTCCAATAAAACTTTATTTATAAAAACAGACAGCAGGCTGGATCTGGCCAGGGACTGCAGTTTGTTGACTGCTGGCTTAGTCCACGATTGATGATCACTCCAGCTTCACCTCTCTCCACTCTCCTCTCTGCTGTCTATGCTCCAGCCACACTGGTTTCCCGCTTCCCAGACTTTGCCATGTCACCTCCTGCCATGGGCCTTGTCCAGGCTGGTTGTCCTCTGTCTGCTGTACTTTGAGTCTCTCTCTCCTTTCCCGGCTTTACTCCTACACTTCCTTCAAATCTCACCTGATATGACCTTTTCAGGGTTATATCTTCTTGGCACTCTAGTAAGTCAAGCCCCCCGCTCAATGCGGCAAAAACATTCCATCCTTTTCCTTCACACAACTCACTGCAGTTTGTGAATACTATGCCTTCGTGAGATTAAGTCTGACGCCCCCACTTGACTGTAAGTTCCATAAAGGCAAGTACCATTTTGATCCTCATTTCGCCCCAGTAACTGCCCGATACAGTGCCTGGCACAGAGTAGGAGTCGTTGATAAGTGAATAAACTGAAGAAAAAAATGCCAAGGACTAAATGCATGAATATAAACAGTAACTTGTAGGGATAGTTGAAGGACTGAATGTGGTTTCTGTATTCAGCGGAAAACTGAAAATGCTTACAAACTTTCCTAGGGGTAATGTGTCACTCTATCTCAAAACCCTTAAAAATGTACATATCATTTGACTTAGCGATCTTACTTCTTAGAATTTCCTTAAGGAAACAGCCATAGATGTGTATAAACATGTATGTATAGAGATGTTCATCATATCATAATAGCTAACTAATTGAAACACATTGTAAACCATCTTAATGTCTAAAATATTATCGAAGATAAGTTAAATAAATTCATCAGTTGAATCCACTTACTATGCACATGTTAAAGTCATGTTTATGGAGCACAGAAGATTTTTAGGGCAGAAAAACTATCTGTAAGATAGTGGTGGATATATGTCATTATAAATTCATCCACGCCCATAGAATATATAACACCAAGAGTGAACCCCAATGCAAACTATGGACTTCGGGTGACAATGATGCATCAATGTAGGTTCATCAACTGTAACAAATGCACCACTCTGGTGAGGGATGTTTGTAGTGGGGAAAGTTATGGGTGTGTGGGGCAAGACATATTTGGGAACTTTCTGTACCTTCCATTCAATTTTGCTGTAAAACTGAGACTACTCTAAAAATAAAATCTATTAAAATATATAAATTTTAAAAATCAGATTTAATGACTTGGCACAAATGATTGCAATATGTCATTCAATCAAGGCTGAGTACATAATTTGCAGTGCCCAGTGAAAAATGAAAATGTGAGGCCCCTAAGCAGGAAAAAAGTACATTCCCTTTCTTTCCACAATCTCTCATTTGACTTGGCATGGCATTTTTTATTTGCTATTTAATGTTGTTCTAAGGAAATAAAAGTTAAAAATTTAAATTATTAGCACGACTTGAACCAGTCATCTCTCTTTTATGCAGGTTTGAAGTGCAAACAAAACCATGTAACTTGTGTGTAGAATCATCAAAATTATGCAATTCCTATTTTGAATTTCTTATACACATATGCCTTTCTTTCTTGCCAGAACTGTTGAAATGCTGCACAAAATGAACTCAACTGTTTCTATTTTACTTCTTGATACACACACAGCCTCTCTGCCTTTGGCCTGCCAATGGACGAGGAAGTGGAAAAGAAGCTGCAGGTGGCCCTACTTTTCTCTTTCCTTCTATGTCATCATTTCAAGTGGTTGGCTAAATACAGGGAGGCAACATGAGTGAGAAAGGATATGATAAGGTTTCTTATTTCTTAGAACGCGGCTGCCTTCTGTCTGCATTAGGAGCAAGTTCTGGTTCAAGCAGAAAGTGTGACCCCTCGGGACAGTGAGCACTCGGTTGCAAATGTAACATGCTTACCTCGCACATGCTTTCGGTCTCACGAAAGCCTCTTGCGTGGCGGACGCATTGGAATTCTGCACCCATGGGGGACTCTGAACTATATGCAAATGAGGCAGCCAGCACAGGAGTCACCCACGTTGCACGCAACTCCCATTGGACTTCACTTACAAAACACAGGTTCAAGGATAAAATTAAGAATTTCATGATGGCAACAGCAGAGCATTAAACCAAGCACAGGCCACATGCTCACGAAGCCAGCTCTGCATCAAGTGGAAAATAATTACAGTTTGATCTCAGTTTTGCTTTGCGCACACACACACACACACACACACACGCACAAATGCACCCAGGAATTTTTAAAAGACTGAAAGGCTATACACTGAAATATCAATATTAGGTATTTCCAGGTTTTATAAATGACTTCAATTTTTTTGCTTTGTGTTCTGCTGTGTTTGCTACAGTAAGCCTGTCTATTTGTAATAATAAAAAATAGTATGTTTATACGACTGTTGCTTAGGAAGTCACCCCTTTATGCAGTCACAGCAAGAGGAAGAATGTCAGATGGCCCAACAGGCTCTCCTCGACGTGCATCCGCAAGGCTGGAGCCAATTTCATTTCACCACTTGGACGTGCTCTCTCTCCCCATCCCCACCAGGGTGGGTAGCGAGGGTGCCAGATGGCAGAATGGCTTTGTAGTCCCTTTAAGATAGCTTCATCTATTGTTGGGACAGTTTAAGCACTCCAAATTGTGTCACCTTCTAGTCTTTGCCAATAATGTCATCATTTGATATGGAAACGATGCATACCATTAAAATGGTAATTTGATTTTTAAATATGCTTCAGCAGCCGGCTTGCCCCGACTGAAGTATTTATCTTGCTTTTCCAAACCCTTTCTTCTTGAGCCACAGTAAGAGAGCTGCATGGATGAAGTTCAAGTGTGTGTTATATCTTCTCTATCCTTCTGTTTTTTTTGGTTTTTTTTTCTTTTTTGATGGATGAGATGGATTTGGCAAATAGTCCTAGCCTGAAGAAAGTCAGGAAGTGAGCCCTGGTTGTTCCGATTTCACTCCCTGCCTTGCTGCGTTATTCATCATTTGCATCAAAGGCTCCTCACAGAGACTGCAATATAGTAGGTGCTCAGTTAAGTCAATGAACAAATGGTTGTGGGACTGCATAAATAAAGGAAGTCAGTAATTCACTCAGGTAGCACACGTATTTAAAATTTCTCCCTCATAGTCCCGGATGCAGAACTGACTTTAATTAGGGACAAAGCAGAAAATAGTATCCACCATGGCATCTGAAAAGTGGGGCCAGACATTCGGCTCAAAAATTTTCTACCAAGGTGGCTAGAGTTCCACCAAAATATTCCTTTGGGTTAAATCCCTTTGGAAATCTCCTTTTAAGATTCAGAATTCCACATGAAAAAAAAATAAATAAATAACATATTAACCTTATATTCGCCAGTACAGTTTAGCTTATCAGTTCACTAGCGTTTGCCCAGGACACTGGAGAGGGGGTTGTGGCCATCTCTGGATGAGAAGCAAGGGTCAGGTACCCACTGTGGTGCTGTACAGGGAAAATACATGTACACAGTCCAAGGTAGAGAGAAGGTAGCAGGAGGGCTCAGGAGGGCTAGAAAGGAGAAAGTGAAAGTTAAAAATGAGCCAAATGGAGAAAGGAAAAGGTTGAGAAAAGCAGAGATTAAGTGAATTTAAATAAATTCCACCTATTTAAAATTTCCCTTGGGCTAGCTCTCCTTTCTATTAATTGCTTCTGATGATGCCCAGATACTGGCCACTCACCCAGGTCCTGGCCTTTTAAGTGAATGTGTTTCATTTACTCTCTGTCTAGTGTCTAGATGGGGTGGGGGAGGGATTGATAGTGAGATGGGTAAAGGGGTTGAACTTTGCTGGGATTTAACGCAGACCATCAAAAGAGGGTCTTGGCAACCGATCTAAGCATTCAAAGCAGGTATTAAGCTCTAGATCTGACTCCAGTGATTTCTAGAACAAAGCAAGAGGGAAAATGGGACAGAATTGAAGAGAACCAAATGAAATGGATCGGAATTGAAAGGAATGTTGTTGAATTCTTACAAGGAGAATATATCATCTTAGCTATTTCACTGGCTCACAATCTCATCGGTTAGTTGGAAGAATTAAGTGTCTTTGAAAATAAATCTTAGAGAAGAATTAAATGTAAGAAAAAAGGCAACGAATAAGCTGTCCATAAGATTTAGGTGCAGGAAAATCTAGGTTATTAATGGACGTTGGCTGTGTGGAGATTAAATAATGTTGCACTCTTTCAATTTGTGTTTGTTTAATGCAGAAATTGGCTGGGCAGCATTGCTAAGGCTTCATGATAAAAAGAAGTTTGGATTCCAAGAAACATGCCACCCATCTCCTCCCATCCCTGTCCCCTGCCAAGCCTAGTTCAGCACTGGAAGTTGTGAGAGATTAAAAAAATAAATGAGAAGAATAAGAACATGATGTAATTTTCTTCCTTGTTTAATCATGAAAAGGTTGCTTCCATTCCACAGCGCGAGCCTTCAGGGAGGAGTAAGAAATGTTCAACCTGCTTACCCAAGTCATTATCAGAGTAGATTAGAGAGAGCCACCTTGCATGCAAATGGACCCACTTGACAAAAAAATAAATTGGAATTTAGATAGCAACAAATAAACCGGGATTGAGGGCTAATTTCGGTGCCTTGCCCCTGCACCGATGGAGCTGAAACTAGGACAGAGTTATTGAATTGTTCGTCTCCCTTCCTCTCTCCTCCAGGACCTATTATACACGACTCCTCTCCATCCTCGTCTCTCCTCCACACACAAACACACCTGCCCCGGCACACGTGCTCTGTCTGCTTAAAGCTAATAGTCACCATCACCCCACAGATGTCATAGGATTAAATTACTCTGCTCGTGTCTTCAGGGCACAGCCAGGCATCATAGGGTGCTTGCTGGAACGAGCCATGTCTTCGTCACATACTTCTCACACTCATGTCTTTCAGAAAATATCCCCAGGCATTAATTTTCTGGATGCATTATTTCAGTCCCAACTCTCACCAACTCCTTGTCTGTATCTCTGAAGACAGCTTGTAGCAAAAACTGAAAGTCAGTGAAGCTCAGCTTTGAGTTGTCCCGCCTGTCCCTCCACCATGTGCTTACTCTTGGTGTCCCTCTAAGTCACTCCATGCCCTCAAGCTTCCCCTCCTCTCCCATCAAAACCTGCTCTGGAAAGGACTCATGCTTGTTGCTTATACTTTAGAGTGATTGTGTCTGTGTCTCAGATATTCGGGCTTCGAGCTTAATGAGAAGTCTTCCCTTTGTGCCCCACAAAGACCTTTCCAGTGCTAGTGGTGAGATGGAGAGGGGGGGTTCTCTGTGACTCTGAATTATACCCTCCTAGGTAGTGTTTGTTACAGGGTGGGGTGAGGACTCTGAGCATCAGAATCACTTAGCACTGAGTAAACATGCAGACAGCTGGACTGCTTCTCTTCCAAAAAGCTACCAAAGATTTGTTGGGGTGAGCCTAGATGGGTGAGCCTACCATTTAGTAAAGCACCCTCCCCCCAGGATTCTGCAGCCCAACAAAGTATATGAACTTCTGCTCCCAGGACAATCAACTTACAACACTGTGCTTGCCTGGCTCTTCAGCTTCCTCCAAATGTGAAATTGGCCCACAGCCACTACATAACTTAACAAGGATCACACTACTGGTTAGCACAGGGGAGAGCATTTGAAAGCGAGCTTTCTGGCTCCCAAATCAGGACTTGACCCCTTGCCTCTCAAAGTGAGTTTAGGGATAAAGCAACAGAAAGCAAGAGCCTACTTATAATGAAGTACCTGTTGACACTGCCTAAGAACAGAGTAACATCTGTCAGACTCTCTTCACGTGTCCAAGTGATCAGGAAAAGATTTCTTTGGCTTGACGTGGAGACTTCAAGCGGCAATTATAACTTTCCACCCAGTGTTGAGAAACTCTACGAAACCCCTCTATGCCCTGGTCCTATTCCTATGATTGAACACATTGCAATCTGAGCCTCCTGATTTTAGAAACTCCTTTCTTTTTATCGGTGTAAGGGTCTTTGATCAAGACAGTGGAAGGTAGCTGTCAGAAGGTAATCAAGACCAGAAAAAGAAGCAACATGAGTGGCCTAGGAAAAGAATACAAGATTATGGACCTCAAAGTTCCTGGAAAAGATTGCTATGAGCCGGAAGAGGCCAGGATGAACAAAAGAAAGAGAAAGGGTTTTGGGAGCAAAGATCATGGCAGCGATGTCTTGGGTCACATCTAGGATGATTTGTGATGGAGATTTGAGCTGTTGATAAATACCAGGATGCTAACCTCTCTGAGTAAGAAAAGTCCAAGCCCCCTTCTCAATCTGACTTGCTTGACCTAACCCACCTGAGAGACTGCATAGAAATTCCCAGTGACTGACTCGAGGTCATATCACTTATCTTTGGATCTGCCAACATGTAGAAAGTGTAATCCTTCTATGGTACTGACAGCACAGCAGATCCACCTGAGCAAAACAGAAAACAAGGACAGGAAAGCAGAGAGAAAATTGATGCGAGACTCACAGGACTGAGATGAGATAAGGAGAAGTCCATTTTATGTAGTAACGAGAACCTGTATCAGGGAGCATATTTGGAAGTGGTGCTCTTGTTTTCTGTAACATGCAGAGGATGTTTTCCACCCCATGCAAGATTTCACTCCTTGCTAATTCTAACCATTCCCCAAAGGGCAATTTCCTTCGACTAAATAAGGTTTGTTAGTTGTAATGAACTGTAAAAGAAACTTAAAGGCTCTTCCCTACTTATAAAACCATCACAGATGAAAAGCAACTGAAAGCACTTGCTTTCTTTAGCCTGAAAACAGTGGAGAAAGGATCACTGATATGGGTCAGGCTTCAAAGTCCAACTCAGCAGTATTGGGCTTCAAGGCCACAGGAAGGATGGAGGCCAGAGAGTGTGAATACCTCTCCCATGTTCCTCTCATATGCAAGAGATTCTAACCTAGCCCCTGGACCCTTGAAAAAGACCTCTGCATCATTAAAGCGTCTCTCGTTTCGAGAATAACCGTTCTGTGAGATAATATTAACTTGCCCAATCTGTCTTTTCAGAGAAAGAAACGTGACCCATTTATAAATGCTGAGTTAGAAACTCCATGAGAGATTAAGTGACCTCTGGAAGTTGTCTACCAGAGTGTGGGTTCCACAGATATTTCTTCAAAGACTGCAGAGGCTTATTTCTCTTCAAAAATCTCAGCTGAGCTCCCACAGCTGGCCTCAGAAGCAGGCAGGACGCGCCGGGTCTTTCATCTGGGCAAGGCTGGCAGAGGAAGGAGGAATGTTCATCTTTTGTAGGCAGATTATGGGAATAAATTATCTCCCACCGTCCTAAGATAACTATGCGGAATAGGTGCACAGACACCTGATTTGGGAAGGATTAGAGTATTTATAACAAGTCTTCTGCGGCCTGGGAAACAGAACATAATCTCTGAACAAATGGAAACCATAAGAAAACGCTATTAAGCTAAAAATGTATTCATATTCAGGGACAGACTCACCGCTCCATGTTTAAATTATTTTGTAAAATAAGGACAATGTCCAGCCCACCCCACCGCTTCACATGGACTCTAATAGACCCCTGTCTGTGTTTCCACAGTACCAGGTGTTTATAAAAAGGATGAACAATTCAAACATCTGGATACGTCCAGTTGTGGAAATTGATTCTACAAACTGGGTCACTCTTGTCATACCCAAGTGAACCACAGTCAAGAGGCCAGGGGAATAAAAGCACCAGGACCGCACGGCACTGCTAGATGAATTTCATTCTCTGAAACCCCGGCTGCCGAAACTGCCTCCCATAATCTTAGCATCAGTTTTAACCAATAGCTGCTGAAACAACCTGGTGCGACTCTAAGACTAGTTTTTACCTGCCACTGTCACTCATCAATCAGAGCTTGCGAGCTCCCAAAACTTTACTAGTACTGATAAACTTTCTTTCAAAAAAATACATAACATTTCCCTTTCTAATAACCTCCCCTGACCTTCTCTTTGTTCTTCTGACATAGCGAAGCTCACTTCCCTGTGTGTGTACCCCAAATTATAATTCTGTGATTCCCAAAATAAAATGTTACGTTGAGAGATTTGTCTCTATATTTGACTTTGACGTCAACACAGCCTGCAATATGTTGCCAAACATCTGGATATTTAGAATGATCTGGATAACAAGCTATATATATTTTTTCTTTCTCCAAACTCCCTAAAATGACACTGAGGGGAAGTACATTAAAAACTAACTGCAAAGCACCCTACAAATATCAAGTATAGTCACTGTTGAGATCTCATTGCTCTTAAAAATTGATATGAATCCTTTTAGATACATTTTGAGTAAGAAACACCTTCTTAATAAATCACTAATGCTGTGTATCTCCACCCCCTCCCACTCTGAATGCTATAGCAGCAGCTTAGGAAAACAAGAGAGAATAACAATAAATGATAAATGACATTACAATGTTGCTTTGAAATGAGAATTGGTAGTATGGGGCAGGGGAGAAACAGATGGGAAAGGAATGTACCTGGAGAGGATTATTTTTGTTTAAATAAGTTCATAATATGTGAAATGCACGATGGAAACTGACAGGGGAAGTGGAAGATCATTGTTTGAATAGCATCAATATAAACACAGATGCAAAAGAAATTGGCTTGGGAGATGGAAGAGCCTAGCTTGAATAATGTTGCTATACCAATGAAACCCATAAAAAGGGGAAAATATATAGAGTGGGTGATTATTTCTGTGATGCTTGAAGATGCACATTTCCACTGTTATCAAGGGGAAAGGAAAATATGCCGTAGCTAGCCCTTAGTTGACTATTTTTGCTGCAGTTCATAATTCTTCCAGGTTTCACCAAATCACGACTCATCTCTCTACTTGACTGTATGCTAAGCAGACCTCTATCTTAGAATAAAAGAGGCTGCATGTGGGTCAGTCCTGGGAAATATAAAATATGGAGACGTGAAACATGCATAGGTTCAACCCAACAGTCACACCACTTAATGGGAACCACAAAATGTTGATGGCAGGCAGAGGACGGGGGAGCTGTCCTCACGCTCACTGGCCACCCACTCCCATGGTGCTCTGGGGAGACTCTCACTTCTCTGTACCCGACTGGCTTCCCTACCTGCCTGCCTATGTTATCTTGGGGAGACACCAAGGCATTTGTTAGTCATATAGTAATATTTACCAAAGCCATTAGCAGAAAGATGAATTGCTCCCACTGATACTTTTTAGTATTCTATTGGCCTGTCTGAAAATCTTTTAATCGTATCTATAACAAGTAACCATGGATAATCATTATCATCATCATACTAATAGCCAGTTTGTATTAAGCACAATATACCTGGCGGGCATTATGGAAAATGCATTACCTACATCATCTCATTTAATCCTCATAACAGCCTATGAAGTGGGCCAATTGCCCCCATTTAGCAGATAGGAAAAATGAGGCCCAGAGAGCTTTGCCAAGTTGACCAAAATGGCACAGCTTATTAAAGAGGGCCAGATGCGGTTCTCCCAAAGCTCTTGCTGGCTGACTTGCCTCAATAGTCACGGCTGATCGTCCATGTGTGATGGTATTTGAGGGATGACGGCAAAGCTCACCCTAACCCCAATCTTCCTTTCACAGAGGTTCCTGAAATGTCATCATTAATAATTCAACATTTTGTATTAAGCACTGCTCTCTTCTTGCAGGGCTCATCTTGCAAGGGACCAATGTCTTAGGGGGGAAAAAAGTGTGTCCATCTACTTTCCTTTATGACAATTACAACTCAGAAAGCCTTGGAAAATGGAAAGAGCAGAGAATGCATTAAAGGGCAGGCAGGGCGGTGGGGAGAAGAAAAGGCACTAAAAACAACCTTTACCTACTTCATAATTTATGGGCAAACTTTTCGAGGAGGAGGAAAAGCAAAAGGCAGCAGGAAAGGTTTCAATTAGATACAACGTAGATACAACGCGTTCCAAATACAAGACCTTGTCACACGGTCCGATAGACAGCAGGAGGCTAAGCAGGGTCCTTTCCTAGAGACTTTCGAGGTGAGGGAGGGACCTCTCTTGGTGGCATTGAAGAGCATCTCGCCAGAAGACAGGAGATGGACAAGATCTTCAACGGGGACTTCCCATGCGATGTCCCGGCGCTGAGCTGACTGACAGTCCGTTCAGAGCTTTGTGAAATACACTTGTCCTGTTTCATCTTCTCTATGCTCTCCTGGACAAAAGATGCAGCTCTTCTCTGTGAGAAGGGTCCCCATGAAAAGCAATTCCCCCGTGATAAGAGGCAGGAGGAAGAGCAGGCAGGAAAGAAGGGGTAAGGCTTCTTGTTGTTGATAACCGAAAGGGGCAGACGCTTCATAAAAGATGACAAGCAATCGTCTTTCCAGTGGGGTGATAACACATCTGGTTGATCTGATGTGTGGCCGTTCTGGCAATGTTGTTTGAACAGAGGCAACTGCATCAAGCGGCTCAGGACATGCTCGGCAGTTTTCTTCTTTCAAATCAAAATATGATTTTCTTTCACCAGTTGCAATTTGTAGTTCAATGAACAATGAATGGGATTCTGTTTTAAATCCATTTCTATTTTTTTCACTTCTTCAAAAACTCTTAGAATATGGAGCTGTCAGCCCCAAGCATGAAGACTTATTTTTTAAGTAAAACCAGAGAGTTGGAATAAAAAAAAAAAAAAAAGAATCAGAAAAACACTTTTTCTCTGCTTTACAAGAAACTTGCTGGAAACCGAAAGTCCCTTTGAGGGGTTCACTCATCCATCCTCTTGGCTTTAGGCAAGTTGAACTGACTCCACGGCTGGCCAAATCCCACTCCGTGGAACCCTTGGGAACTTGGTTTGCTTTCCCACCTCTGCATCATGGTTCTGGACTTGTCCCCTTTGGAGTGAACACTGATGACTCCATGCATTTCAGCATCCCCAGGCTTGGTCCTCACACAATAGTGGTGTGGTAGGGTTAACACTTTGAGATGCTACCTGGCCTATTATTTTCTCTACCCCTTTGTGACCATCCCTGTTCCAGCTATTGACAACAGGCCACCTTTAGCCCCAGAGCTAGAGAACAAAGATGTCACACTTTCAACTTCTAAGAGAAAGTGTTAAGATTTCTAGTGCAAGACAGAAAATATAAGAAAAGGAATGCGCCTAAGTAAAACCATCTCTTCCCTAACTATTTCCTCTGCATTTAAGAGACAGAAAAGAGTTGGAAGGAATCTAGGAAGCAGAGATATGGCTCTGTCTCTGTGTCATGCCCCTGCCACCCCCAGACAATTTGAAAGAAGGGAGTAGAACAAGAGCCACTGATTTTCTGGGGTCAGGGAGAGAAGAGCTATGCCTTTCTCTACTCACCTGGATAGATGCAGTCTTCAGCATTCCTTTCACTGACCCTTGTGCCTTTGGGCACATGAATGACAATGCAGAGAGGCTGTGAGCCTATGCTGGGGCAGAGTGAGGACCCTTTACCACCCTTTAGTCTTTCCAGGGTCACAGAAAGACTCAGAACCAAGTGATCTTCAAGCTCAGGAGAAGGCTGAGGAAGGGGCTGATGGATGCTCAGATCGTGGCAGTCCGAGCAAGGAAAAGAAAGAGTGAGCCTGTGAACCTGGATGGTGGGGGCTACAGCAAACCCAAACATGCTTCAGAGAATGAGGCTGATGTAGGATGGGGGTAATTGAACACTTCGTGGGGGCAGCTTTGTGAAAAGGGCTCCCTCAAAGACCAGACATTCACATTGCATCTCAAAGGATGACAGCTCAGGACCAAGACAGGTGGAACCTAAGAAAGGGACAGCCTCCACCCAGATGACAGCATGGTGGGAGACCACTGGGAAACCACCTCTTTCCCAGCCACAAATCAAGATGGGGAGGGAAAAGAGATGAAAGGGGGGAGATTTTTTTTTTCCAAATCTACAATATAACTGAATTCTAACCCCATTTGCCTGGGAACATACTATATAGGACTAAGTTTACTTGAAAGTGACCAAATTAAGTTTCTGCATCAGGTGGAATGAGGGCTCAGATCCAGAAAATTAAATGGCCTTTTAGGAGAATGAAGACACCTATTTTTGTTCACCTAAGCCTGTGTCAGTGAAAATTCATCTCTCACAAATAGGTTACGTTCTATGGAGATGCTTATACTACACATTGTTAAGAAACAATGTAAATAAGGATTTCCCAGCAGAATCATTTGCGTTCCCATCATTAGTGATAAGCCCAGCACTTCTCTGTGCCCTAAAGGAATCTGAGTTTCTCAAATAAACTCTTCTGCTCTGAGCTAGGATTGCTCCAGGAGATAAGAGTTTCAGCCTCAGCTTGGCTAGCTGCAAGGCACTATCCCATTAGGATTCATTCCTCAATTAATTATGCAAATAGGTTATTGATTATTAATTAGAACATTTAGTGATGTTATTAAGAACTTGGAAGATAAATCTTTTTGACTTGTATTTAACTGGTAGATTGTATAAGCAATAAAGAGTACATGAGCAATAGCTGCATAATTACATTTTATGAATAGCAGAAACCTGTAAGAGATGTGGAGAGATTTAATTGACATTTAACAAGATAACTACAGCAAATTAATTAGGAATTATCTGCTAAAATATGAATTAACTTCTAATAATATTGTAACCAGCTACTTGGTGATGCTAGCATCTTCTTATTGTGGCTAAAATACCTAAATAAAATATCCTGCTAGTTAATACGATAGTGCTAATTTGTCTCCCAAATAATTAAACAAGTTTTCTTGAGATTTACTGTGTAACCAGGACATGTTGTAGGATAAAACGAAGTACAGCATGTCATTTCTGCTGTCATGACAGTCACAGCATGGGGGCTTAGGGAGAACACAGCCCAAGGGACTGGTAGGAGCAAGAATTTTAATGTGACTCACTTTATCTGACTCACTGTACCTCTTTACACCTCAGTTTTCTCATCTATAAAATGGGAAATGATAATATCTAACTGAAGGTTGGTTGTAAAAATTATTATTTCCATGCTTGGTATTTAGGAATTATTCCATAAATGTCAGCTTGGCTCTATGATTCTAGGAAAACACAATCAGTGAATGCAATTCACACATGGGCAAAAGGAAGTGCTCTCAAGTCTTGTGAATCAGGGTTGATAAAGCTAAACACTGGAATAACTGAATTGCCCCCCCAAAAGAGGCAATGGTCAAATAAATGATTATTTATACTAGAGAGTAGTACGTATGAGTTAACCAAAGTGAGGCTCATCCAAGTAGGCTGGCGTGGATAGATGCCCAGCAAGTGTACAAAATATAAATGCATGATGCCATTTATATTTTTTAATGGGCATATACAATATAAATACTACAAATGCTTTATGGGCATATATATGTATAAAAAAGGCATAAAATGATCTGGAAGCATACCCCTCAAACACTTAAGCTACCTAGGCAAGAGGGAAAGATGAGGATTGAAGTAAGTGATCAAAGGGGACCTTAGTCTTGTCTGTAAAGTTCATTATTAAAGAACATGTAGATTATATCGCTTTTGTAATTAAAATTTAGATTATAAAAAAAGAAACGGGATCAGAATGCAGATAAGGCATGAGAGCCACGTGGAGGGCCACAGAGGATGGGTAGATGCCAGCAGGGAGAAGGGAGAGAGACAAAGAACACGCATGGAGCCCTGAGCCTGGACACCTAGCACCCATTATGCCCCTGGTGAATGCACAAGCAAAGGCAGGGGTGCTGGAAGGAATATAGGGGAGCTGGAGGACAGAGAGAGGCCTGACAACTGAAGCCAAAAGATTTGGGAAATGATTAAAGAGACTAGAGAGAAGTATGGTACAGAAAGCAGGCAGAGGAGTTGCATCCGGGGAGGAGACAGTGGGAAGTGTCTATGGGGTCTGAAGCAAGGGAGGGGTAAGACCCAAGGAGCATCTTAAAAGATGCATTTGACAAAAATAGACGAGAAACAGGGAGACTCCGGAAGGCTGTTGAAGGCTTCCAGGTACGCAGTATTAAACACCCAGACTGTGTAGATGGAGAGGGGATAGGAAACCGGAGGAACATTTGGAAGGCTACCAGGGCCGGGACGGACGAAGGGAGGGGGAGCTAAAGATGAGTTCCAACTGTGCCGGCCCGAGCCTGGAGGTGCAGGGGGTGGGGGTGCCTCAGACGGACATGTGGTTTGGGGGCAGTCAGCAACCTTAATGGTTAAATGAAAAAGTTCATCTTTCAAATGTAGACTTGTAGATGATGGTTGGACATCTCCATGGAAATGTCCGACTGTATCATACCTGTCCTGTTAAAAAAAGAAGGAAAAAAAAAAAAGAAATGTCCGACTGTTGAGTTGCGTGTGTGTGCAAGAGGAAGGAAGGTATTCTAGTTTCCCTTTGAGAGACCTCAGCGGAAGCCACGAGACTGTTCGCTACGCACTTCCGGCGCCGTGAGTGACGTCAGTGTGGAGACGGACAGAGCAAACCACTAGGGGAGGAGCCTCTGCTCGGTCAGAAGGTCAGCGCTGGCGTCTGAGTCCGCTGCTTCCCAGGCGCAGGTGCCTCTGAAAGAACTTTATATCCGCACCTGAGAGATCTCTTTGTTTCTTAATAAATCATTTTTAAAACTCAGGGAGGCCAAAATAGCTATGTGCGTTATGTCCTAAGAATGCCTTTCCCTGGCAACCTGTATTCCACTGTGCTCTGCTGTTTGAATCCACCGAGAGCTGTTGACCGAGAGGGGACTGCTGTTTGCACTGGCTGGGCTCTCCTGGGAAGGCCCCTCTGCTCTCCCTCGGAAGCGCTTACTGTTTATCAACGGAGCACCTGAGCCTGTGCAGGTGATTCCACGCCCTGGCTCAGCCCCTTCACTGAGCTCGGGATAAGAACCTCCCCAAGCGCTTCTGCGCACTTTCACTCATCAAGGCGTTGTCTCCTTTTCATGCATTTTAACCTCACACATCCCTCTTTAAGAGGAGAAAGGAAGAGAGTTATTCCTTTTTTCCCCTTCTAGGATGTTTTCCTTTGTGAAAAAGGTAGATTAAGTTATTTTTACCAAGATTGCTTGGTCATTGATCGAGGGAAAGCAATGAAAAGTAATAGACACTTACTAATTGCCAAGGACTCTGTTAAGAACTGCATCTGCCCCTTCTCATTTATGATTCTCCCCATTATAAAGATGAAGACACTGAGGCTGCCTAGGACACACAGCCAGGAGGGAGCAGTCAGCACTAAAGCCCATGTCTCTTGACACAGGAGTTCCTCGTGCTTAACCAGTGTGCTACCTACAGTAAAGGCACAGGTTTTATTGCTTTTTAATTGAGATTCTTCTTTTCAGTCAGCTCTTTGTATTAGTCAGTGATCTCCAGAGAAACAGACCAATAGGCTGTGTATTTATGCTCGTGTGTGTGCATATGTGTACATGTGTATAAGGAACTAGCTCGCCTGACTATGGAGGCTGGCAAGACCCAAAACATCAGTGCAGTCAGTCGCTGGAGATCCAAGAGAGCCGATGGGTAGGTTCCAGTCCAAATGCCAGCAGGCTTGAGACTCAGAAAGAGCTAGTTTGAGTCCAAAGACAAGGGAAAGAATGATTTCCCATCTCAAAGGTAGCTAGGCAGAAGGAATTCTCTCTTACTCCAGGGAGGGTCTACCTTTTTATTCCATTCAGGCCTTCAAGAGATTGGATGAGTTCCATACACATTAGAGAAGACAATCTGCTTTACTTGGTCTACAGATTCAAATGTTAATCTTTCAGAAACACCTTCACAGACATTCCCAGAATAATATTTGACCAGATATCTAGGCACCCCAGGATCCAGTCATGTTGACACATAAAATTTATTATCATACCCTATTGTTCTCTAGAATTGCTTTGATGGATGGAAGCTGTGAATTTGTTTCCTGTCTTCTCCCTCTGAACTTCTCTTGGTGGAAAGGAAAGTGACCATGAGAAGACAGAGGAGGAACTTGTGCCACCTTCCTTTGGCAACCTGGTCCCAGAAGTGGTCTGGCAGAGACCACGTGATCCTCTTTCAGGGCCATGGCAGCCAGACTCTTGTATTGAATGGGAGGCTAGACTAGCTAGTCAAAACTTTCCCAGCTCGAATGTTCTACATACATTGAGAATTTTGCTTTTGGGGGGCCCTTTCCCCTTATCTTATGGTGGTAAAGGAAGCTTCAGAGCTTAGTGAGGACGAGGCATTAATTCTGGTTATTCAACTTCTTCCTCAAACTAGAAGGGTATTTTCTTAGGGCTATAGTGGAGTTCAATGTCTAAGAACATAGTCTTTGTCAACAATCAGAGCTAAGGCTAAATTTCCACCCTGCCAGCTATGTGACCTTGGGCAAGTTAGTTCCTTAACTTCTGTAAGACTCACAGGATTGCTGCAGATAAATATGTGAATGTATAAGCAGCCCTTGTGATCGTGCCTGCCAAGTGGTTAGCAGCCAATGAGTTGTTATTGATAATGTTATAACAGGAGGTAGGTCCCATTCACCTGTATGGGTCACTGCTACAGCCAATAATCAGGCCAGGAGGTCCTTTGTTGCCACCTAGTGGCCATTGATTGCACTGCAGCGCATCGGTCAACCCGCCCAAATGCTATCAAATACAAGAGCTGGCAAACGTAGGTACCCAAATGAAAGGAAAAGGCAGAGAAAAGATTACGTATCAGTGAAACGACTACTCCCATCCCGTGAAGCTTGATTTTTAGCTTCCTGCTGCTTGGTAACAGGACCTGCCTCATCAAGAGAGCATTGCTGCATGCACAACGAGACGAAGAACATTTTCTGTTATAAGTTGAGAAGCGTATTTTATTATTTTTTAAAAATCTATTTACAAGATAAGTAAAATGCATGGAAAGGTGGGTAGAGAGATAAACGCATATTGTGATTAAATGGAGCACAGGCCAACGCAGCGTGGAAGAAAAAACTTCAGTGACTCTGATTGTCTGGAGCCCACACAGGGTTTTCAATAAAATCCAGGCCAAAGTGCCTTAGGCACACTGTGTTGAAGGTTTTAGCAAACCGGAACAGAGAGCACGCTTCAAACTCACCTCACCTCCTTTTCCTCCCTGGCTCTAAAACTCCACAGAGACATCGTTTAGGAAGAAAAAAAAAATAGTTAGGCAGTCTCCTTCCATTTCTCCAAATGTCAAAGTGAAGTCCAACAGAAAGCAATTAACAGATGTCTGCCCAGCAGAGAGTGTGGGAAGACCAGGCAGCAATGAATGCAGGCATATCTTAGCATATCACAGGGTGGCCCCATTTACTCTCCATTACCCGGCTAAAAATAGCCTCTCTGCCTCCTTAGCTTTCTGTCTTTATTAGCATCAGTCCCAATAGTTTAGCTCTTTCCCCTTGAAAGCTTCCTTAAACAAGTGGCGAGTGAGAAAACTAAATTCGGACTCTGCTTAGGTACAAAGTTCCCAGGGGAATTGCTAGCTTCACTCTGCAGGTGAGCTATCATCAACTATTCCTAAAAATTCACCCCCAGACCCCTGCCAGCCAGCCCCGGCATCCCAGAGGCAGAAAAAGAACCAAAGTGTCCCTGATGAGGGGGCAGGGGAGGTTGCAGGAAACAGATTACATGTGGTTAGATAGCAAGATCTTATTTGTGACATTAAATGAGCAAATCATAAAGCATCTAAAATGATTAATTTCTCACTAGGGCTGTCAGTGAGCTGTCACCAACTGACAGTTCTGTCATAAGTGTCATTTATAATGTCACAAGTCTATCCCCCATCAATGTCATTAAACAATTATACTTGGTTTAGAAAAAGAAAGGAGGAGGGGGAGGGGTTGTGCAGAAAGCCATATGTAATGCTTAAGCAATTATATACTTTGCTGTTCTTGGACAGCAGTCCCTGCCAACAATTAAATCTTCCTTGATTTGTTCATTTAGGCAAATTATCAATTATTTGGAGGCGTCAGCCTGGCTAATTTTTTCCTCTCCACTGGCAGCAGCCACTGTGCCCTGCCAGGATTGATATCAACAGGATGGAGACAGAGCGTTGGTAATTAGCCCTCTCAGCACCCGAGCCTGCCGTTCTGCTCGCTCTTTTTGTGCTCGGACTGATGTGTTTTCTTTGTCGGCGTTTGGCATATTGGTGAAACTGCTAATTTTATGAGCTGTTTAAGTGAAGGCTGCTCTTCTAATAAGTGTGCTTCCTCCCCCTTCCTTTTAAACGTTTTGGTGAACGCAACCTGTTATGTAGCTACACCTCTCGCTTCCTCTCTCCTGCCTTCGTTTTCAGGTTATGCTGGGCCACTTTTGTTAAACTCTCACTCCTGCTCCAGGTATCTGCCATGTGTCTGCTAGAAGAAGGGCCTGTTTCAATGCATATGATCACCAGAATGGCAGTGTAAATGATCCTTCCTGGTTACTGTGAGGTGTCAATATGTGGGGATGAGGCTAGGGTGAGTGAGGACATCAGATCAGACCTTGTGAGAATGAAAATGAGAAAGACAGAAGGACACTCATGAATTTTATAAAGGGATTCCCTTCTGGCCCAGGGTTTCCGGGGTCAGGCCTAAAACGGGTAAGTTTCCTTCAAGAGCACTGGGGAACAGTCCAGGAAGGGCCTGAACCATTTATCAAAAAGGAGACCCTAATACAGAATACGGTCTGGGCAGTTGTCATTTATGCCTTGAGTCCTCGTTCAGATCTGACCCATCCCTGGCGGAGTCCAGAAATTGGTACATAACTGTACCTGGTTCAGTTTTATGACTTTGGCTTCTTGTTGGCATGCAGGGTGGACATCTGTTGTTTTTATCTGCCAGCATCTTTCTTCTTTGTAGAGAAGACTCCTGTTTTTCTGGCAGAATCCTTTCCAGCTGGTAGCTCACTCTCAGACTGTGTCCTTCGGTGTGGCTGGCCCCACTTCTGGCTCCAGGGGTGAGAGCACCTGGCTAAGGCACGACCCATGAGACCCCTGGCCACAGTAACTGGCCCAGAGAAGGAAGATGACCCAAACTGACACAACGGGAGCCCACCCTTAACTTTTCCTGGTACTAATGAGATGGAGCTTGAGTCTGGCAATGCTGGGGTCTCTCTTCCTCCAGGAGGGAAAGTGTGTCTGAAAATGAAGCCAGTGCAGAGAAGAGCAGCGAGAGGGTATGATTCCAGATTTTATTGGAGTACCTGGTCCAGTGTGCCTAACACTACTGTAATCCTGGACTTTTTAATTAGATTGACCAATAAGCTTCCTTTTCATTTAAGCTTGGTCCCGAGAGGTTTCTATTATCTGCAACCAGGAGCATCCTGACTTATCCAGGTTTTTTTCTTTTTTCTACAGATTTTCCCTCTTGCATTTACATCCAATTTGTCTGTAAGTGCCTATTTCTATCCCCTGATGACTCATCTAATGGTATCCACTTTGTTCTTTCGTTGTAGCTTCCTTTCGCTTTGGTAAACTGTCCAAACTCTCTCCCCACCTCCACCTGTTGACCCAGTGGTCATGGAGGGCCGTGGGTGGGGAATTACTCTCCAGTTAGCATTTTGAAATCCTATCCTGGCATTTAGACGCTTTCTTGCTGGCTGGCTGGATTGAAGCCAGCTCTTTGAATTTAATGCTGAGTGTGTCTAAGATACATGTAAATATGACTCAAGTGTCCTTCACAATCTTAGCAATAATTAAATGAAGAAAGAAAGATGGAAGGAAAGGAGGAAGGGAGGGAGGGAGGAAGGAAGAAGTGGGATGTCAGAGCAGGCCAAGGGCCCTTGTTTCTTGCCTTCACATCCCATGTAAACACAATGTCATGACAGCCTTCCTGGGGCCACTTAAGACCTTTCGAGCTGCTGTGCTGAATGGTGTGAGAACCTTGCCTACGCTACCATCTTAAGCACTGTCCAGCCTGGAATGGCTGCACACTCAAGTTTTCGCTCTTGTTTTCTCAAATATTCTTTCCCTGCTTAGCCCCATTTATTGAATATCAGTTTCCGTCACCCCCCACCTCCCCCTTCTCTAGTTCTCTGGCGATGTCAGCATCTTGTCCCCCACCACCACCACCATTGTCCCTTCCACCCTGCCTTGAGCTCCAGGGAGTCTCCAGCCCTGGGAAGATGGCATTCATGGAACCACCCACTGGAACTTAGCATAGAGATGTCACTGGGGTACACTGTCAGGGAGAGTGGACAGATATCCAGCCGGGGTGGACAGGGTTGTTTATCACACTTGGCAATAACGCTTAGATGGGGTCCACTTGACGCCAGAGAGAAGCCTGGCAAAAAGTAGAAAATTAGATCTATCCAGGTGCCTGTTTTGTCCACATACCACTCATGCCAGTGATGTTGCATGGAGCTGACAGGCTTTCTGGCTGAATTGATTGGTTCTTTTTGTCATCTGGTAGACTCAGAAACAGTCCTCCCTTGAGCTCTTTACCTTGCAAAAGATAAATACACACTGACTTGAAAGAACAATAGAATGAATAAACGTGTGTTTTCTAGCTACATTTTGCTAGTAGAATCAGAAGGAAAAAAAGTGAAAGAGAGGAAAGAATAGAACAGGGTGACAGAAAGGGGCTTGGGGAGAGGGGTGGAGAGAGAGAGAGAGAGAATGAATGAATGACACCTAATGGCAAATCCACCCAGACCACCCCAGCTGTGCTGTGCTGGAAGCCCAGGTTTGCCCTGCCCCACCCTTCAGCTGTAGTTGGGGCCCAGGTGTTTCTGGAACACTGAAGTGATTCTGTGGTTGATATCAGAACTAATGCCAGGGAAAAAAATTCTAAATTACATTTAAAAGGAATCTACCCTTTTATCTTTTAACCTTAGGCCTTCCCCAGCCATGCAGAAAAAATCAATCTTGGCTAATCCACTGACCAAGAAAAAGGGAAAAGAACAGATGAAAACGTTGCATTAAACAGCCGCTTGATGCTTAAAGAGGTATCAGAGGGAAGGTGATCCAAGAGCTCAACAGCAGGAACACAGGCTCAAAGGGCTGAATTTAGGCACTTCTTTTCCATATCCCATGGCTGGTCGTTAGCCAAGGAGACAAGGATGGGGTTACATTGCATTTTAGCTTATGGAGCTGAAACCAACAACAAAGCAGGGCTTTGCTGGGACCTTGTTTTCTTGACATGTCTTTGCTGAGAGTTGGAAAAAACTTGTTTCTTCTCTCTCCTTGATAGAATATAGCCAACTATGTGACCATTATGTAGGCATTGGCTGGAGAAATCACCATAGAGCTATTGCCACCTGTGACAGAATAAAAGAATATATCTAGCCTTTGTCCCTAGTTCCTGGCACATAGCTTCAAAAACCTTGCAATTTCCCGAGTGATGGGGTGTCTTGTTATTCACAAAGACCCCCCCTTTGATCATATCTGAGTTTATGGTAAAGACTTGACTTAAAGTGGGCTCTTAGTTTCAAGGGAGAGCCTGGTCACTCTAGGAAGACCAAGCACATGATTTAGAGAGTTGGGACTTACAGGCCCACCCCAAACTCCAGGGAGTGAGAAAGGACTGGATATCAAGTTCAATCACATGATCAATAATGCAATCAATCATGCCTACTTAACAAAACCTCATAAAAACTGGTGAATATATCATTGGCCACAAAGGTAGTATACCCTGACTCCATGGGGACAGATGATCTTATCCTTCGGAAACTTCTGGACCTTGCTCTGTGTGTCTCTTCATCTGGCCATTCATTTCTATCCTTTATAATAAGAAAATAATTGCAAACGTAGTGCTTTTCTGAGTTCCGTGAGTCATTCTAGCAAATTACCCAAACTGAGGTTGTTGTGAGAAACCCCAAATTCATAGTCGACTGGGCGGAAATGTGGGTAGCCTGGGACATGTTTGCAACTGGCATCGGAAGAAAGGATGGTCTTGACCTTGCTCTTTAACTTGTCAGCTCCGATGCTAACTCTGGAACGTCACTGTCAGAATTGAATTGTAGGACACCCAGTTGGTGTCCGAGAATTGGTATCAGTATGCACTACCTGTTCATTATTCTCAAGTAGAGAGGCCACAAAGGGGACTGTGCAAGACAAGGCATGTGGCCTCCGAGCTCTATAGAGACTGTTGTCACCTTACATCTTCATGGTAACATAAAAATTGGTGGAGTATATACTTGGGCTAAGGACAAAATTCATGGACTGGACGCATTAGGCAATGAAGCCCCTGTAACTGTGCAATCACAGGTTGACACCCCAAACATCTATATGCACAGGGTTTTCTTTGCAATCATCTCTCTGTAGTATGCCTAAAACCCAATCCCTGACACGTGCTCACACATCCAGCAATGACCCCACCCCAGCCCTACTTTTAGCCAGAGCACTTATTACCACGTGACATGAGATACATTTGCTGAGCTCTCGGGAAAAGAGAGTGGCAGTCCGTGGAGGTTGCCTCCCAGATATGATGGGCATGCGAACGTGGGCAGAGCAATCAGTGAGGATGACTACAAATATTTCTTATGTTTTTCCTCTTTTTATTTATTGTAGTAAACTATACACAACATAAAGTTTATTTTCCTAGCCATTTTTAAGTGTACAGTTTTGTGGTGTTAAATACATTCACAGTGTTCTGCAACCATCACCACCATCTAGATCCAGAATTTTTCATCTTCCTAGACTGAAACTCTGCACCCATTAAACACCTTTTCCTCATTCCCCCTACCCCTAGCCCCTGACAGTCACCATTCTGCTTTCTGTCTCTATGAATCTGATTAATGTAGATGTCTCATGTAGGTGGAATCATATTTGTCCTTTTCTGACTGGCTTCTTTCACTTAGCATAATGTCTTCAGGGTTCATCCATGCTGTAGCATGTGTTTGAATTTCCTTCCTTTTTAAGGCTGTGTAGTATTTCATTATATGTGTACACCACATTCTGTTTCCCCACTCATCTATTGGTGGACGTTTGGGTTGCTTCCATTTTTTGGCGGTTGTAAATAAAGCTGCTATGAACATGGGTGTGGTGTCCAGATATCTATCTGAATCTCTACTTTCAAACCTTTTGCATATATACCCAGGAATGGAATTGCTGAATCATGTAGTAATTCTTTTTTTAATATGGTAATTCTACGTTTTTTTGCTTGTTTGGTTTTTTTTAGGAGCTGTCATACTCTTTCCACAGCTGATGTTCCATTTTCTTACCTTTTTAAAAAATATTATATATATTTTGTGTGTTTTGAATCACTAATATATTCATATGGTACAAAGCACAAGATTAATAGCAAAATATCTACCTCTTACTTCTGTCTCCAAGCCATGTAGTTCCCCTCCGGAGGCAGCCAACGTTACTACTTACCACTGCTCTACTATCACACCCCAAGTCACCCCAATATTTAAGCAAGTTCAAGATCCCGCCTGGGGCTGGATCTTTTTCTGTTTTCTTTTCTAAAACAGGAATGTTTTTAAACTATCTTCTGTCTGCTCAAAGAAGGGGTTAATGGAAAGCAGAACTCTGAAATGCACTGTACATAATGAATAACAAATACCCTTTTGAGATGAGTATTTTATAGCACCAACATGTTATTATCCAAAATGTATGAAGTGTGGGGTGTTTTTTTTTTTTTTGGCCCTTAATACTATATTGAAAACATTACCTAATGCCCACTCCAAAAGATTAGATCCCTGTGAAAGAAGAGAGTCAACATGCATAACACATCACAGCACCATCCTGCATCTTTTCCATTCGGGTTCACAGTTAGACATTCCCTGGTTTAAGGGAAAGAGCATTTGCAAAATGGCTCTTGGGGCTTAATTGGTATTTCTTTCTTTTGCCTGCCGGTATAATCCAGGAGAGGAAACTGCAAAGCGATTTAAGAACATTAGCATTGTTCCTAAATACCCACGTCCAAGGTTAGTGAATACAACTGGAAAAGCCCAAAGAGCACCTAGGGAGATTAAGGGAGGTTTTGAAGCAGAACGCATGATTCTAATGAACTTGGGCTGTGCCTCACGGAAGAAGAATCTATCTAAATACATTAGGGCCAGCAGAGCAGACAGCAGACGGGAGGCAGCTACCTAAATGCGAGAGATGCTGTTCTCAGTAAGTTGTGAAACGCTGCAAATAGATTTGGGTGGGTTTGAAGCCCTAAGTCGCTACAGGGTGCTAATTATGATTTCCATACTGTTGGCGAGAGAGAGAGATACCCCCAGCAGGATGCCGAGAACCACGACATATGCACTCCAGCTGTCCTCATGAACGTCCCCCTTGTGCCCCTCATGCTGGATGTCTCTGCTTGGTTTCCTCCTCTCCACTCTGCAGATGAATTAATTTGTTTGGAGATTAGAGAAGGATTTTTGGAAAGAAAGGAGTGTATGATAGGTTCGTACAAGATATAAACAATTTTGCACGAGTTTTTGTTTTGGTTTTGGTTTTTTAACATTAATAGAATTATTACCTGAAGGATCAGACGTATAGGGTCAATGTGATCACATTTCAACACCTGCATCCAAAATGAACAAGAAGAAATAAAATAGTGTAGATTTTAAGAAAATCTCATTTTTGACTCCAAGATTACAGAGTGTGCCCCTGATCTTCCTGTTGAGGTCCCCTGTGGGGAAGGGGATTGCAATGGCTTCTGACACCAGCTACCCAGAGCTGGGCCAAATTTCACAGGTTAAAGGCAAAGCTCTTCACAAAACTGCCCTCACTTCAAATACCAGTTGCAAATTCTGGAGCCTCCAGGCTTTCCTCACTTCTGACTAACTGGCTACAAATTCAGAGGTTCCCACTTATCACCTTGGGTTCCATAATTTGCTAGAACAGCTCACAGAACTCAGAGAAGCACTATACTTGTCATTATAGTTGTGTTATAGGAAAAGGATACAAATCAATCAAAACCAGCCCAAAGGAGAGACACATCAGGCAGAGTCAGAGAGAGTCACAGATGCAAAGCTTCCTTTGTCCTTTCTTGTAGAGTCAGGCTCCGTCACCATTCTGACACCTCCATGGGTGGCAATAGAGTATTACCACAACTGAGCTCTGTGTCCATAGTTTTTACTGGGGCTTCATTATGCAGGCATGATTAATTAAACCATTGGCCATGTGACTAAAGCTCCACACCTCCCCCCTGTCTGGAGGTTGGTCCAATATCAAGG
The DNA here is from genome assembly GCF_040939455.1 of Microcebus murinus. Taxonomy (NCBI): domain Eukaryota; kingdom Metazoa; phylum Chordata; class Mammalia; order Primates; family Cheirogaleidae; genus Microcebus; species Microcebus murinus. Next base: position 25,450,669 of record NC_134126.1, on the reverse strand, counting down.
AGACTCAAAGCCCCACCCCTCTAATTTCATGCTTGATCTTTTTGTCATGGCCAGCCTCCATCCTGAGTGTTTTCCTTGGCATAAACTACCTAGAACCCTATCATCAGTCACCTCACAAGCATAACCTACCAGTGTGACACACCTACTCCTTAGGAAATTGCAGGGACTTACAGGCTACCCCCCAGGAACTGGGGACAAAATCCAGCCAAATCTTTTTTTATGCAGGGTCTAACATGGATTGAGGACAGTAAGGGGAAGAGGGATGGGATGGGGTAGGAGAAGATGAGGTCACCCAGGAAGCAAAAACTCAAGTTCTTGTTAGATTTTATTGTACCATCTCAAGCAAGTTACTTAATCTTTTTGAGTTTTATGTCTCGTTTTCTTTACTTGTAGTGATAATTACTGATCCATTTGTTGAGCGCTTACTATGTACCAGATGCCATGCCAAGAACTTTGTCTACTTAATCTCATTTATTCTTCACAATAAACTTGCAAACTTTTTCATTTTATTATCTCTATTTTTTAAAGAGTAGAGAGGTGACTGAGATTTCAGGAGATGAAGTAACTTTTTCAGAAGAGTAGAGGAGCTAGCACTCAAACACAATTTTGAGTCTGAAGTTCCCATTCTTAAGTTTCCATTCTTAACATTGTACTGACAATATTTTGCTTGGCTTACAGGCATATTGGAAAAGAAAAGGAGAAAGATAGGAATTATTATAATCTGAAAGGGAAGAACCTTATAATTGAAAGTTATAAGATTACCATTATTATTATGTCACTGATTATTACTATTAACAGCATTATGTTATTTCTATACTTCACTTGAATCTGTCTACTTATCACAGAAATGGTTTCTACTTACCACGTGAATTCCTATCATAAGGAAAGAACTCTTTCAGAGAGAAGGCAAGTCTTTATATTAAGCAAAATTCCATGTAGCTTCTCAAACATTTGTTAATATCTACTAGGTGCCACTCTACTTGCAACTTGGCTGGGACAGAAAGATGAGTAAGATGTAGGCTCTGCCTGTAAGATAAGTATGCATGGAATAACACAATTTAAGGCAGAATGTGATAAGTGGCCAATATATATATATAAAGCCCTCTGTTGGCTCAGAGGACAAAATGATAGTACATTAGCCTCAAGAATGTCATCCATACCTTAAAGGATAGATAGAATTTTGAGGGATTTGGATGGAGAAGATGGGGTTTCCTGCAGAAAGTTGCCTGGTAGCAAAATCACATCAGGATGCATGTCCCTCATCATGGGTGACAATACACAGTATTACCAACCAAGAAAGCTCAGCTGAGCTTCTGTATCCATAGTTTTTACTGGGGCTTCATTATGTAGACATGACTGATTAAACCATTGGCCATGTGCCATTAAACCAGGTCCAATTCAGAATGTTCTAAAGGGTGGGGAATGAGTATAGATAGTTTAGTGGTAAACATGTTATTGTAGGAGGAGCACAGAATCGAAAATTAACGGCTTCACCATAATTGTATTAGCTGTGTGATGTTAGGTGAAGCTCTAGCTTCTCTAGTACCACTTTACCCATTTAAAAAAAATATTAGTGCAAATAATGCCTACCAAGGCTTTTGTTGGACTTAAGTGAGAAATACATTATTAAAAACCATACAGTCTATGAACTAAATAACATTAAATAAATATTAGATTTTACAATTTGTTGTTGTTTGCTCGTTTGTTTGGATTATAGGAAATCAATAGAGCTATGACAAACAATATCAATAGAAAAGATATATTGGAACCATGCCTTGGAGGACAAGGATGCCAGAGCCAGGATACCAGGATGAAGAGGCTGAGTCCAGTGGGAACTGAGAAGCCGGTCTATGTCTTCTTTTGTGTCACTTTGTTTTGGTTTGGTTTGTTGAAGATGATGTTAACAATATTAGTACTTATTAGTTCAAGAATAGTATTACTACAAGAAAAAGTAAATTTGTTCATCTGAAATTTTAAGTGAGGAGAAGCATGGGATATGTGGTCCAAATTTGTCTTTGAAGATTATTTGAACAGGTTTACCTTTCAGTAGTAACACCTAGGAGAAGAATAGGCAAAAGTCTAAAGATACTTACCTGGTTTCCCCCTGGCCTTGTCTAGAAGTCAGAATAGAGCTCAGATGGTGAGTAAAGATATTTTCCAGCCTCAGAATCGGAAGCACTTCTATCAAAAACTCTGGCATTCTGCATAACTACCTTTCTGCCTTTCACCTTGCCTTATCTAGTCCTTAGAAGGAGGGAAGAAGTGGGACTCCTTATTTGACTTCATAGCCAGAGTTAGAGAGAGTAGAGAAAAACAGCTATTGCTTTAAAGTATCCAGAGTATCCATGTATAATTAATTTTCTAATAACTAGAGATTTCAGAAAGATTTACCTTAACAAAACCTGACTGTAAAAATTTAATCAAATTATTTTAATTAACTCATATAAGTATCTAGGTATGCTTTGATATCATGGAGCTAGAACCTAACTACCTTTAGTTTTAATACCAGGATTAACTATTTTAAATTAGTTTATTATAAAATTTTTAAGTATTCAAAAACATAGGATAGTATAATAAATTTTATATATTCTTTATCCATATTCAACAATTGTCAAGATTTTACCATGCTTACTTTATCCTTTTTTCTCATCTTTTTTGATGGTATAGCTTTCAATTTGTTTTATATACTTGTGAATCTTTTACAAATCTATGACAGCTTTCTAGATATAAATTTTGCACATTTGGTTAAGTTTATGCAAAGGTATTTATTATTATTATTATTATAAATAGATTTGTCTCCTCCATTAAAATCTCTAACTGGTTATTGTTTATATTTAACAAGGTTCTTAATTTCTACCAGTTGATTTTGTATACTGCTATTTTACTAAATTCTACTATTGTTTATAATAGTCTTTTTCATGGTTTCTCTTGACTATTTCAAATATGCAGTATCTTCATTATCATATATACTTATAGAAATTCTACAATTTTGTTTTATAACAAATAAAATTTGTTATAACAGATTTTAACAAATTGAAAGCTATACCAAAGCTATACCCCAAATTTTATTTGTTATAAAACAAAATTGTCCCTTTGACTGAAAAGACAATTTGTTAATTATTTCTGCCTTAACTACAATTTTTTTGGACAAAAAAGGTTAATTTATGATTTCTATTTTCTGACATTAACTGAGGTTTTAAAATATGAATAAATATAAATGACCCAAATTGCATTTGAAAAGAAACTATATTCTTTATTATTAAGATTCAGTATACAGCTATATGGACTACCTTAATGATTTTTTTTAGCTCTTCTATATTCTTAATATTTTTAATCCCCTTGTCTTAGTGTTATAAAAATCTGACGTTAGTTGTATCTGTCCATCCCTTCTCTCATCTTCTGTATTTTCTGTTTCCAAAAGTTGTAATTTTACTTTCTATGTCCATATTAGTGATTATTATATCTTTACTGTGTATTGTACTTTTTAGATTTATATTATATTTATATTTGTTGGCATTAAACTATATTTTTCTGATATTCAGATCATATCCTCTGCTTTTTTTACTTTATTGATGTATCTTTATCTAGATTTTTACTTTTAGCCATCCTGATTCCTTTCCCCACCCAATGATATATTTTATATAATAGCATTGAGTTGGGTTTTGCTTTGTTAAGATCAGAAAATTTTTTTTCTTTTGTAGGTGAGTAAAGCCCACTTATGTTTATTGATATAATCAATATTTTTCCTCACTTCACTCATATTGTTTTATATGTTATTTCTTGGTGAATCATGTGCAATTGCTGATAGTCTGTTGTTTATGACCTACAAAAATGACAATTTCCCATTTCAATCAAATATGTACATACATAGATGTATCTATAACTTTTTTAAATCTTCTTTTAAGAAAAATCTATAACTTTTTATGTCCATAAACACACATGATACATGTACAGAATCCTTGACTTTATGATTTATTTTTGTTTCTTAAAGGTTTTTATTTATGTTCTAATGGTTATCATTATTTAATATGCTAATTCCTTATATACTATCTTAACTAATAATTATTTTTTTCTCCCTCCCCTTTCTTCCTCCACTCTCAAGTTGTTATTAACACCAACAATAACTTCATGGTAAATTTAAGAAAGCTCAAACTTCACCTAATTTAATTGTCATCCTTAAGTGATATTCTCCTACTCCCACCTGGTAAATATCAGGCAATCTATAAAATTATTCTTCTTTCCATTTACTCTCCCCTTTCTTGTCCTATTTTTGTTAGTTTTATCATGTGACACTGCCACATACTGTCATTAGTACACTCATTTTTACCCTTATCTCCAATCTCAAGTTGTTCTACAATTAAATATATTCTCACTTATTCCCGAGAACTTATACCGAATTTTCTAAAATTACTTATTTATTGTTGGAAACTCACTCTCTAGTAAATTTCTCAGGAACAGCCCATGGGAGTAACATTCCATGACATCTCCCAACTCATCACACTTGATTTTTTCTTCTTAATTCATGCAACCCGTGGCTTCCACCTTCTTTTCTCGAGTCTATTTAAAATATTTTTGATGTTTTCTAACAGAAAATGTTGCTGTTGAGAAGTCTGATTTTAATCTGATTTTCTATCCCTTAAAATGACTGGGTCTTTTTGTCTGAATTTCCAAAGAATTTTTTTTTCTCTTATCTTTAAAGTCCAGTCATTTTACTAGAATGTCCTTGGCATTGACAGGTTGATTTCTCCAGTTAAAGTAAATATGGAGATTTTAAAGCTTCTTCTATTTCGGGAAACATTTTTTGATTTGTAGTTTTAACTCTGTTTTCCCTTCATTAGGGACTTCTTTGTTAGAGCCTCTTTTTTTATTATTATTTATTTACTATCTTTGCCTATCTTATCTCTTATTTTCTCTCAAATCTTTTTTTTTCCTTCATTTCTGTTTGATTTCTTTCATTTTTCCTTTTCTATCTTCTGATTTTCTCATTATATTTTCCACACTGTCTTTTCTCCCTAATTCCTACTTGTTAGTTTTTATTTCTGAGTTTCCTTTTTTAAATAACTCTCTCTTGAGTCCCATGAGCTCTCAATTCATAGTCACTGGCTATTTATTGATTTCTTCTATTTTTGATTTATACTGTTCTTTCAAAGTGTGTATCGTTTCTTTGATTTCTTTTCGTTCGTGCTGTCATTGTATATTACAGTTTTCATCTGCTTTGTGTCCACTTTTTCTGGTGTTATTCCTAGTGTTACTGTTTTCATTATTATCCTTTTTTTCTTATGATAACTTTGTATTTTATTAGACTATATTTTTTCTGTGTGTCCCATGTTTAAATGAGATGGCTTTCCCTAGGCTACTAGGAAATAGATGAATAATTTTGTTGTTATATTACATCCTGGAATCTGATTCCTTTGGGCCCACCATCCCCTCTGCTCAGCCCTCATCACCTCAACTCCCCAGTGTTCCTGCCCTGCTCAATTTGTCTGCTTCAATCAGTTTTCCCCTGGGGATGAGACTCTACACTGCTGGAAAGAAATATTGGCTAGCTACCGTGGATATCACCAAGGGTTTTCTCTACTTTAGCATGCTTAGATCTCCATGTAATGCCATGTGCAGGTTTTTGCTTTCATTTGTAACAACTCATGTAAGAATCTCTCGTTTCATAGTTACTCTCATGTTTGTCCACACAGTTTTCATTGTAGGTAAGGCCTTTCTTTTTTTTTTTTTTTTTTTTTTTTTTTTTTTTGAGGTTATCTATAGGTGATCTTGTGTTCCAAAGCTTATAGGGCTTGTCAAAGTTTTGCACTTGAGTCCACCACTCCCTTTCCCTGTCTCCGCCACCTTGTGCCTTCCAAGCACCTAGTGTCCCTGCCCTGCTCACTTGTCACCACCACACCTCAGCAGATGGCTTTCAGGTACCACTGCTGTACATGGTTTTGACCACACCCACCAGCACTCTAGGGTTTAGAGGGGCTTCCTATCACCTAATATTTAAAAATATATAATTGATACACATTTTCTCACACTATCCTAATTTTCTATGTGGTTTTTCAGGAGGAGTTTCAGAAGGATTTGGAAACTACACTGCCAGCATGATCAAACCAGGACCAGAACTCAGGACCAATTATTTTTTTAATGGAATGTGAAAGGATGAAGCTTCTAAAAAAACCTTTCAAAAAATCTTTTAATCGTAGAATGTGACTTCCCTAAAAATTTTAAAGGTCACAGGGTCTCATGCAACGGGAAAGATAATTGAGGTCCAAAGAGTGAAAAAGATTTTCTCTGAACCAGTTTAGAAAGTAGCAGAGGCAAACATGAAATGTAGCTTGCACAGAATCGTGGTGTTGGAAGAAAGCTCAGGGCCACAGGGTACATCTTCCTGCCCAATGCAGAAATCCCCAGAAAGAGGCAGCCACTATGCTCTTGAAAATCTTAAAGGACCGGTTTCCCACTTGGTGAATACAGACTTATCGTGTTGCTTTTTTCCTCTGTGAAAAGCATAAGCTGAAACAGACAAGGATGAATTGACGCAAGTGCTGTTGCTCTGTTCCCTGTTTCCTCTCTGTGTAGTGGCAGGCTTGGAAGCACCCCTAGGTTAACTCACAGTGTGAGTTGGAAATCATGTTCAGGTTCATCTAGTCTAGTGTGATTCATTAGTCTCTGCTTCAATGTGCCTGGCAGCCCATTCTGTCATCAATTGTTTGAGAGTTCTTCCTAAAGTGAGATGATGCACATGAGAATATTTGTGGATTATATATGTCTAAGAGATTGTTAGATTTCTTATAGCGAATGGAATTTCCTCCCCTATAACTTCTAAACCTTGTTCTTAGTTCTGCTGTCTGAAACTATGCAGAATAAATTCGTCACTCTTGTACTTTACCATCCTTGACGTGTTGGAAGGCAGCTACTGGGCTCCTTCGTTGTAGCTAAGTCTTGTCTTTTTCCATGATTACAAACCCAGCCAGCACCTATTCCTCTTATGGCATAGTCTCCACTATTCCCAGCAATCTATTTAATCTCCTTTGCGAATACTAGAGCTTATCAGTGTTTCCCTTAAAATGCCAGAAATAGAGAGGGACTAAACTTTGCCTTAGCATCACACTTACATCAGCACAGCTTATAATTACATTAGTCATTTTGGGCCTCTTAGCACGCCTGATTCATATTTAGCTTGAAGTCGGCCTAATCTTTTCTCGTGAACTTCTAGTAAGGCAGTTCTCCCACTTCCTGAGCGTGGGTAGTTGGTATTTTGGGTCCTACATGCAGAACAACAGCTCGTTATGCACCAACACAAGTAATTTCAGAACTTGTGTGACTCTTTTAGGGCTTCGAGATTCTCTCTGATATACTGCATACCTTTCTTGGGATTCAATTCTTCCTTAGCTGTACTAGTTCTATTCCTCATCATTTGAATGTCATGCTCCTTAATAGAGAAGTCAAAAGAAAAACGGAAGCTGAACATTCCTCTTCTCACTCTTGGGGACAGTTTCCTGTCTCTTTCTACCACTCCCTTGGCCCCACTACTAATTCCTTTTACCACTGTCATAGCTTTGTATCATTTAGTCCCCAAGCAGTGGTGCATGCTGTCCTTGGTCTCCTGGTAACCTAGGGAATTATTAGGAAGACATATACCTGGATGATCTATAGTGATCCTATTTATGGGGCAGATACCAGCTATGCTAAATAACTATATTATCCACATGAGTGGCTGAGATAGTGACACCTTTGCTTTCTGATGCTTCAAAGTACACAAACGTTGTTTCATGCCCAAAATATTAAAAATATTATGTAAAATTACCTTTAGGCTATGTATACAAGGCATATATGAATCATAAATGAATTTCACCCACAATCTGAAGCAAAGAAACCAAGCTAACCTGCAAATTTCTGAGCAAGGTAGTAAACATTTGTTATTATATGCCACTGAATGTGAGGGTTGTTTGTTATGCAGTGGTAGCTGACTGATATAGAAGTTTGCATCTGCAAGCAGATGCTTATATTAGCAAAAACCTTAAATATATGGGCCTAGCTCAAGGCAACTATTAAAAGAAGCTGAAAAATGGTGATCAGTGCTATGTGATGGTGAAACATTTGGTAACACGTCTCCTGTGATAATCTATAAGATAGAAAATGTACCAAATGCACTGATAGAGCTGAAGCTTGAGGCAAAGTGTAGAAATATGAGCTGCTGACAGTACGTAATAAGATACAAAAGAGGAATAAGTTCAGAAAGGAATTGGCTTGGGTAAAAACAGAATTAAGAGGAAACATGAAGCCTAAAATTCTAAAATGTGAAGCATTGGAAAATAAAACTTTCTTATTAAATGAAAATGTGACCATTATGATACAATTTCAGGGAAATGACCCAACCCAGGGTTCAGTAAGACACATCCTCATCTCAACTTGATATTAAGTCTGTAACCCTCTTTATTAAAACCTCTCAGAGGATGAAGATTTGTCCTCAGTTAGAACTTTTACCCAGACAAAAGCATTCCTAGAAAATCTAAGATGCAGGCCTATAAAAAGCAAAGTACCAATAGTCACATTGGGGTGGAGGGTGGGAAGAAAGGTGTGTCTCAGAAAGAATTGTTGCCATAGTTTTGGGCACATACATTTGACTAAAATCAGATATAAAGAAAGACCACATCTTTTCTGAAAAAGTTGTATTAGTAAAAGTATTATGAGCTTGAACTGAAAGAATCTAAGACTGTGAGAGATCTAATAAGACCTTTGGACCTCCAAATGTCTATAGGCAGGAAACAGATGAAAAAAACTATTCAGCTTCTAAGAAGGGAATATTCTGTCATGTCCTCCTCAGAAGTTGCCAAAGAGCCAGATGGATAGAGAAGAACCTTCCAAATGGTGAAACCAAGAACTGTGGACAACAGTCGACTGGAATGCCACTTCCAGGGAGCAGAATTGGGCCCTAATCAAAGAACATTTCTTATCCTCAAGGTAGAAGAACCTAGTAAGTTCTCATTATGCTAAGGATCATTGGCTTCTCTGTTCCCTTCTTCTCTCCCTTTTTAAACAGAAGTGTCTATTGTGGTCGTGTTGTTCTTGTTCACCTATTTAATGCTAGGTGTGTGATAGGCAATAAACTTGTCATATTTAGTACATAGGTGTCTAGATTAAGAGGAACTTACTCAACCTGATATAGATGATAAGATCCTGGACTTTAAACCTGTTTCATAATTTGATGAGACTTTGGGGGATCTTGAGAAGGTGTGAGTATATTTTGTATGTGGGAGAAACCTGAACATTTTTTTAACAAGAGATCAGACTGGAACAGTTTGGATTATTGCTCAATAGAGAATCGCTACCATCTCCCTCCTCATAAAGGCTTAAAATGTGCCAGGATGGTAGAAGCTGACATGTTGCACCTCTGCCATCGCTGTAAGAACGAGCTCCAGGTAGCCCAATTATCCCAGATGAACGAGAGACATGGGGAGCAGAACTGAGGGAGGTGTGTTTGTGCAACCATCGGGGGTTCGTGGGGGTCTAGGCTACCTGCTCATGAAGTTTGCTTGTCCTTCAGTTCTTCCTGGGCTCAGTCTTGGCTATACCCCTACCTTCTTGGAATTAATGGTTCTAGATCCACCCAACTGTGTGGCTTGGGAGGGCTGATTGAACTCAGTAATGGGCAATTCTGGATGTATGGTCATTTGGTGTCCCATGGTCCAGGGTTCCACAGCTACCAGGGCCCAATAGCATCCTAGAAACTATTTTTCAAAAGGTGTGTAATGCTCGGCTGTAGATGTCATGGCTTTACTCCAGAATCTCAGGGCTCTATGTTGTGATTCCTCCCTCTTTTGCTATGAACTCCACACTGCATCTTTTCCTATCACTGACACTTCTAACACCATAGGCCCTGCGAGATGACAGAGTTCAAGAGGAAGCACTGTTCATACCACAGCCTTCCTGCCTCAGCCTCCATTAAAAGTTGCCACCTTTCCATATCACCTGGGATGTGGCGTGGAGAGGAATTCGTAGGTATGGAATGTGTGTTACTTCCAGAAACCAAAGACAGCGACAAGGCATTGAGCTTCCTTATTTGCAATTAGGGCACAAGGTACAGAAATTTATTTTTATTTTTAAAATAAATTATTTTTTAATTTAATAAATAAATTTTTTAAATGAATTTTTTCAAATTTTTAAATACATTTTTTTTAAATAAATTAAATTTATTTTTACTTTGGAAGGGATTCCTGGTATACTTGTGATCACTGAATTCCTAAAAACTTATGAAGTAGCAGGTTGCTTTGTCTTTGTAGAGTTTTATCTTCTATCCTCTGAAGTGTAATTCTTTCACCTTTTCTAAATGTTTGAAATTTGTAATAATAAAATTATAGGGGGGAAAAAGAAAACCGAAATTCTCTGATTGGCCCAGTTAATCTCTGTGCTGGGCTCCGTGGGTCCTAGGTCAGGTGTCGTGTTGGCTGGATTCCTTTTGATCAGGTTCAAATCAGGTTCGATTCCTGCTTCCGTCAGCCATGGCCATGGGAACGAGAAGTCACGTGGCACAGAAGGCTGCTTCTTCAAGGTGCTGTGTGCAAGGCTGGCGCTGTGAAATGCACCTCCATACCGGGGTCCATGGAAGAAAGGGAACAATGAACAGTGGAACTAGATTTCTACCATATTCAAGACAAGAACGTTGTACTCATGTATGTTCAACTTTGCGGGCGAAGCGGAAAAGAAAAACTATATGGTTACTCTACGTGCCTCTCAGAAAAGGGAGCACCTGCCCCTCTTTTGCTCATTTTTTCCAGGCTTCCCCCCCTCCCCCCCACCGACAGACTCTATCACCCTCAGCCTCAGCGACAGGCAGATTGCTTTTATCTGCCAGGAACGGGAGAGCCTTGATTTAAGGGTCTCTTAGGTAAGGTATAGAATGAGATACCAGCAAGGCCAGGGTGAGGAGAGAGAGGGTGGCAGGAGGCAGGAGAAACATGTAGGATAAACCCATTTTTATCCACTGACAAAATATAGATGGTGAACTCGGAAGTTTTCTGCCACAATAAACAAGAAGAAGAAGTGCAAGAAGTGGACATATAACTTTATGACCTGTGAAATTGAATTGCCTCTTACGGATTTTTACCTTTTGGTGGACAATGAGGAACTTTGTCATCTCAGGCAAGCATGGGTCATAAAAGCCACTGGGAGGAGAGGAATCGGGCCTGTCTGATTAGAATCTAGGAGGCCTTGGTTTCCCAGCCAGGCTTTATATATCTGAGCTTCACCCAGTGGAAGCCGTGAGCTCGGTGAATTACAGTGTTTCGCAGCCTCGGGAGCCCTGTCTTACCCATCGTAAACACCAGGGAGAGGCAAGGCCACCCTCTTAAATCAGCATCCTGAGAGCAAAAGCAAGCCCAGACACAGAGGGGACAAGGAAGACAGCTGGGGAAGTCCCCCCAGTGATGAGAGCTGAACTCAAGCCTATAGTTGATTAAGATTTGAGATCCCACTAAGTGAAGTTTCTTTCATTCATCCCTGGCCTGCCATGTCTATATTTCACAACACAACTTACAAACAGTGACACACACCCTCCCTCCCCCATCTTCTTTCCGTCCTAGCTAGGAAAGGGATGAGGTTCGGGCGAGATGGTGAGGAAAGACGCAGTCCTTGTGGAGTGCTGCCAGTGACTGTGATTAGAGTTTCAAGCTCTAAATCATGCAGTTTTACTCACTTTATTTCCCAAGCATTTTTTTTTTTTGAAATCTTTACCTCTTCTTTATCTCCTCTGCCTCTTCCTCCCTGCCACACTGCCCTAGTCTCCCAGTGGGATCCTAGTGGCCGGCTAGCTATTTTTCCTGACTGTCTTAATGCTTCCTCCAAACTACATGCGGTGAACTGTTCGTGGGACACGTTTCGAAAGAGAAGCTGGGGAAGGCTCCACCCTCCTTAACCTCCTTCAGTGAATCCTATTTTCCTGAAGATAAAATTCAAACTGGTTGACTTAGCATTCCCGGTCTCCTATAACCTCCTCGAGAAAACCATCCTGAATCTTTAGGGCGTGGTGAGTTCCCTGCATCTGTGCTCCCTGAGCCCAATGGGCATAACTCCGATATTGCAATGGCACAACAGGGGATGTTTTCCCTTTGCATGGTGTAAGATTGCAAAATCTGATAAAGGAAAAAAAAATGACTCCTTCCTCTGTTAGGATGGGAGGAGCTGACATGTGGCTAAAGAGACGGATGGAGCCACATCGAGGGGTTGGCCTGGACTCATCGTGGATAGAAATAAACCTAAGTAACAAACTGCCCAAAACCTCCTCTCCAATTTCTAGCCAGACAAGCAGATCCAACCTATCTAAATACTGTCCCCCTGGCCATGGAATTTGGAAGGAATCTGGGTTCCTTGGGGCTGAAAATACAACAGGGCATTTCTACCTGAGTCTACAGAGAGTGTAGGGCAATTTAGTCCAGTTGGGAGTGATAGGACTTGGGGACAAGTGGGAAGGAAGGCCAAGACCTGAGGAGCCCCAGGCTGGAACCCAAATCACCAGTGAGGAATGAATGTCATAGGAGAGCTGCAGAGGCAACGGTGGGGTGAATAACAGCCTCCAAGCCAAGCAGCGGTTGTGCCTTGTCTTTTTTTTTTCTTTTTTTTTTTTTGAGACAGAGTCTCACTCTGTTGCCCAGGCTACAGTGCCATAGCGTCAGCCTAGCTCACAGCAACCTCAAACTCCTGGGCTCAAGCGATCCTCTTGCCTCAGCCTCTTGAGTAGCTGGGACTACAGGCATGCACCACCATGCCCGGCTAATCTTTTCTATATATAATATATATATTAATTGGCCAATTAGTTTCTTTCTATTTTTAGTAAAGACAGGGTCTCACTCTTGCTCAGGGTGGTTTTGAACTCCTGACCTTGAGTGATCCACCCACCTCGGCCTCCCAGAGTGCTAGAATTACAGGCATGAGCCACCGCACCGGCCTGTTGTGCCTTGTCTTTACGTGTCTGTAGACACATAGCAGGTGGGCGATGGAGAGTGTCTTACAGAACAATGCTTTGGGAGAGGCAATTTCAGGGTCTTGCAATGAGGATCCCACTTTAAAAGAAGTAAATTTATCATGAAACTAGTGAAACTAAACCTCCAGGGTCCTTGACTTGCATTAGTCCTTTTTAAGGCCCTAAACATAATTTTATATTTCTAATTTTCTATTTTTTTTTCTTGTATTACCTTCAGGGCCTCCAAAATCTGCATCACTTCTACCTTTTAGCATTGCCAAGCTAAGTAATTTAACAGGTTAACCAAAGTTTTCTATCTCAAGCATGCAAGTATTACTCTCCATTAGAATAAGTCTCAAGTTGGATTCAATAAGCTCTTAATTGAAACTGCCAAGCACAAAGGAGCTTGTATGTCTAAGCAAAAGAAAAAAAAAAAAACAAAAACAGAAAGACTCTCAGAATCCAGGTATGCCCTTTCTTGCCATGAACCCTGTTGCTTGTCATGGGATCAAATAGTTCATCAAATGATATCACTTGAGCATCAGAGCTTATAAAGCAGGGAAGGAGAATTATGTGTATGAAAACCAAGGAGATCCAACTAAGAAAGTGACTACTGTGTGTGTGTGTTTGTGTGTGTGTGTGTGTGTGTGTGCAACTGAGAGAGACAGAGAGGAAGGGAGAGAGACAGAGTGAGGGAGAGAGAGAGGGAGAGAGGGAGAGGGAAAATGAAAGAGACAAGAAAGTAAAGTGAGAAATAGAGACACAGTGAAAACATGTAAATAGATGGCTGAGAGGAAGAAAGACAAAAGGATGAAAGTCAATTTCCTTTTAAAACAATGAACTGCACCTGCCAAATAAATTTCTCTTTGCCTTCAGTGAAGAGTCAAGTAGAATAAAAACCAATATCTCAAAAATTCAAAGGGAAGGAAGAACAAAGCTTAACAAGAATTCAGTAACAGAACAACAAGCTCTTGTCAGTCTGGGTCATGGTGGTGCCAGTCCAGACATTATCAAGCAACAGCGAGTTGGGAAGGGAACCCCACCCAAGCCGTGTGTGTGTGTGTGTGTGTGTGTGTGTATGTGTGTACATATGTGTGTAAAATCAGGTCCAAGTATAATTAGAGCACCATGGCTATCTTACATGTGTGATTTGAGATTTGAGAAACACCAGGAAGACACTCCAAAACAAATATTAATATATTTTCCTTAATCAGCTAATAGGCTGCCTGAAATTTCATCATTAGAGTAGCATATTGGAGATTAAAATTCTTTTCAAGTGGTCTTCATTCAAATGCCAAATGCCCTTGACAGGGTCACCACAATACATTATCAGTGCCTTTTTCATAAATTAGTGCATCAGATTACATCCCACAATGATTGGAAGGCTAAATTGTCCTGAAAACACGGTGAAGCCCGGAAGGAGTTAGAAATTCAAACCCAGCTCCTGAAGTTCCTGCCTACTACATACACGTACACTCACACATGCTGTGCAGGGTAGTTTAGTGCCCAGACCGCCTGGCAAACTCTACTATTCCAAAGGCTATTTAGTCAAACTAGTCCTGGGGCATTTGCAAGACTGGCACGGAGAGAACACCCGGCCAGCCCGTCTGCCCGGTGACAGAGCTGCCACCATCACGTTCTCCCCCACGCGGAGTTGCTGAAGCCTGTCCCCGCTGCTCTTGGGTTTGCAGCCACTGGAAAATTGACAAAGGAGTGAAAATCAAAAGGCAAAGTCTCGTTTTCATTTGAGCATTAGGAGAGCAAATGAAAAAGATGAGAATCAAAAGGGTTTTTATTTGAGATGCTGGATTTTGAGGAGGAGGAAAATATAGGATATCTTAGTCCCCTTTCCAGCTCAGTGATGGTGAAAATAAAGCTCCGGGATGATCTATAATGTAAAAGTTGGGAGATGACTTTGTTTCAGGGGGAAAAAACCAGCTCTGGAACTTATGAATGTCAGACGGTCTCGCAGATTGCTCACAGGAGAGCAAGGATTGGCAACACCATTGCTCAGAGCTTGACAGGATTAATGGCCAGGGAGGTGGGGGATGTACACTTGTAGATCTGACAGGGTCCTTCATCAAACACAGGACCACCATGCAGAGAAGGGAGCAGTGTGGGAGGAGCCCCCCGGGCTGTGGGAAAGAGCCAAGTCAGCAAAACAGGCAAAGTACCAATTAGCCTCATGGTTGGGGAAAATTGTGGGGACCCCATGAAGAAGGAGATGGGACAAGGAAATAGAAAAAGTAACTGACTCATTGACCCTCGTAGCTGAAAAGAACCTTCTATCTTCACCCAATCTCCCCATTCTACAAATAACAAAACTGAACCAATGATGATATCTAGCATATAGTGAGTACCTACTATGTGGTACCAAGTGACTGCATACACAATATACATAAATTATCCCATTGCATCTAATGGTGCTTCTATAAAGTAGGTGCTATCATCAAAATTTTACAGACAGAAACAGAATTTAAGGAGTTTAAGTAGCTTGTGCAAGGTCATTCAATTAATGACCTCATTGATCCAGCACCTGCACACCTAACCTCTAGGACTTAAAGTCCGAGGAGGCACAGAAACCCATGCCACAGCTACGTGGGGACTGAGCCAGGCCCATACTTAATGTCTCCCAATCCCTAATGTAGAGCCCTCAGGTGGCTATTACCTGTTGCTCCCTCCTGAACAAAATGAACAGAATGAACAAAATCTTAGTTATGTCTCACGATACAGCACAATCAGAGCTGATCCTTAGTACTGAACCTCTCCACTCACTTAAGTTGCCTGGGAATCACCCAGATGTCTGAGAGAAATGTACATTTGCTTACATTGGTAATAGAAGATTCTGGCATCTGAGAGAAGATGTTGTGGTTCATAATGAACAACGGTAATATTATCCCCAGCACTTGGACACCTACCAGAAGCAGGGTTTTTGCATTCTCACTTAGAAAAGTGCAGCTAGCTGGCTTTTACTCAGGGAGCACATTTTCTGGATGAGTAGCTATAAAAATCCTTGGGTTAAGGAAGACCTTGAGAAATTGTTTAGCCCATTGCCCTTCCTCCAGGCAGGATGGCATTTACTCTATCTTTGAAAAGTGATTTGTTTTCCTTTCTTTAAAAAATAAAAATAGCAAGGACTGCCATAATCCTCTTGTGTTAAAAAGTTCCACTCACCCTCAAGATCAAAGGTTCTCCTGAATATCTAACCCAAGATTTTCTGAGGAAATACAAACCTCTTTCCTGTTCTCTGTTTTACTGAGTTCTCCCCCTTGGGATGAACGTGAACTATGTACATAGCACATTCCCCGAATTGGGGATCTGCATGGCCCTGGCCCTCTGGGAGCTAATAAAACCCTTCAGCCATTTCCGAGACGTGTGATCTGTGTGGGAAGGATGAACAGCCTAATTAGTGGGTACAGGAGTTTGAAGTGTGACCTACAGAAGTGAAAATGGTATTCAACAAGAAGCTTCTCCTTAACCCAAAACCAATAGAGACTAAATCTAGGGAAAAAATCCAGGGAGGAGAGACAAGATGGCTGACCACAGACACCCGTTGCCAGATAACCTCAGAAAGAAGGAAAAGTTTTAGACGAAAAAGAAAAAACAAACAAACAAACAAACAATCATGGGTCGGGAGTAATTCTGAGGAAAAAGTGCCAGAACCTACAAGAGCTTCCATGGGAAGAAGTTGCAGAGCAGAACGAGAAGGACCACGAATGATATGGGCAGAGGACAAGCCCCGAGAGGTTATAGATAAAACTAGAAACCAAATCTGCATTTTTAAATACATTCATGTCTGTGTTTGGGGGAGGGGGAGTTCTACACATTGTTTCCCAGAATAATGGAACCCCATGATGAATTCTAATTTTGTACAGGTTAAATCAGGGAGGAGAGGAATACTTCCTTAGGTCAGGAAACTGTTCCCTGGACAATGGAGAAAGGTGATGTGGAAAAGGACGACGCACACAACAGACCCCTCGTGGGCAAATGGAGGGATGTAGGGTGGGTCAGGCAGGCTCAAGACCTAGGCATACCCAGGGTTTGTAGAGGACGGATACCCAAGAGGCATCCTCTCCCTTTCCTTGAGTGAGTGGATGCAGAGCCCTGAGCTTTCAAGACATGTGTCCCTCAGAGCAACATAAGGACACCAAGGGACAATGCTGAGAATATGTTTTTCTGTAATAACATGAAGAACAGCCATCAGAGGCAAGCAATCATGTAAATATGTGGAGTCCAGAGTAGCATAGAATGTTAGAGCCAGACAGAGTCTGGGCTGTGATTCTAGTTGGATTACCTCTTTCGATCTTGTCTCCCCATTCTCAACTGGCAACCCCATCTATGTACATAACTTCCAAGACCATCCATATGTCAGTGGCTCCTGAATGCCTGTCTTTGTTCCAGACCTCTCAATTGAACTTCAGGCTCATAGAGCCAAATCCCTACTCAATATCTCCACTGGGCTCTCTCTCCCTCTCTCTCTCTCTCTCTCTCTCTCTCTCTCTCTCTCTCTCTCTCTCTCTCTCTCTCTCACACACACACACACACACACACACAAAAATAAAAACAACAACAAACAAACAAACAAAAAACTCACACACATACACACATAGACTACAATGCAAAAACCTTAGCAAGGAGAATAATCTTGGCAATCAGACAGAATCAGATTTCGACTTATGGCACTATCATTTGTTTGTCATCACTTTCCTTGGGCAAGCCATCTAGTTTCTTCAAATGTAAAATCAGTGTCTTTTTAAGGATCAAATTAGATGATATCGGAAAATGGGATGCTGTATGATGCCTGGCATATGCAAGTCTCATATTCGCACATGTTAGATGCTTTTTGACTAATGAGTGTATGAATGCATGGATGGATGCATAGATGGAAGTGGAGATCCACAGAGGCATGAATACTCTACTTAAATCATAGATAATCATACTGGACAGATACAAGCATGGAATAAAAGAAGCATGAAAAAAAACAAAGACCATTTCCATTTACTTGACGAAGACTTGGAATGCTAAATGGAACCAAAGAGACCCTGTAAGGAACTGAAAAGAGTATGTCACCTTTTGGACAACATGGTTTTCCAAAGCTGCTGTAATCTGTGATGCTTCATGCATTCCATTATCTGGGGAAAAGCTGGACATTAGTGGATGAATTGTGGCTCTGACCACTGTTAAAATGGCAGCTGGAAAGAATGGAGAGGAATGGAGGCCAGTGGGTTAGTCTTTGCCCAAGACACCTGCCATCTCTGAAGTCATTCTACAGCAATAGCAGATGTCATTGGCAAATGTGGCCTTTAGCTGAGGGAACAATCTCAGAGATACGCCAGAGCGTCACACCTGGAAGTCTCCCAATGTCAAAACTTTGAACATGTCATCCAGATTAAAGCTTTTAAGTAAAATTTCTCCTAGAATGTTTCACTCTAAAGGATCTTTAAGTCTGAAGTAGATGGTGCTTCCAAGAACTTTAGCCACCTTTAAAAAGCAGTGGAAAAAGGAAACATTCTAAAGTGAAGAACCTGTTCTGTCTTGATTGTAGTGTTTACACAATTGTATATAACTACAAAGGTTCACCAAACTATGTCCTTAAAATGGATATATTTTATCGTATGCAAATAATATCTCAAAAGCAGGAGAGAAGGGGAAGAATCTAGAAGCAGATAAAATATTCTACCTACCCTGATGACTAGCAAAAAATTAACTCACTAGGAATAAACATTTTGGATCCAAGGTAATAATAAAAGACTGGGTGTGGTTAGGGGGTAGTGATAATGGAGGAAGTTGACTTACTCTGAGAAAAATGCATTCGAAAAATAAAATTCCAACATCGGCAACTAATTCTGTAGATCTAGAAGAACCAGTTGGCTGGAGACAGGTGCAATGGCCCAAACCTCACAGACTAGGGGATTTCTTGTTTCCCACACAGTTAATCTCAGATCCCCTGGCAGAATCACATTTGTTCACACAAGAAAGTAAAATGGAAATTTTTGGAAAAATTTTCTGGAGCTAACAAACAGGCTGTAAGTCTCAGAAAGAGAGCCCTCGAAGGGCCAGAGGCAGGAGCTGTACCTCCTTCCCAGCATGAGAAAAACTACCTCAATTCTAGAAGATATTAACCCCTAAAAGGCATGTAGGTATAGAAGCATCAGCCAAATATATTTGCACTTCAGCAAAATCAGACATATTTGGGTTCGCTGTGTCTCTTTGGATAACTGATTCTCCCATGGCCAAAAACAAAACAAAACAAAACACCTGAAAATAGCTGCTTCCCCTGTGTTTACAGGGGATATTGTACAGAGCAAGGGTTCTGAGCACCCTTGGGGAGAGTGTGGCTGGCCACAGAATGGAGCAGAGTAAATAGGTGGGTGCTTCTATGTGTGCACATAGGAGATCGTTCCTGCAAAAGGGAGACATTGTGGAAATAATTATGAGTCCAGGAGGTCTCCGTTATTGAGTTCATCCTAGGAAGGATCAAGATGGGACATTGACTCATGTCAACTAAACTCACAAGAAGCTAAAGGGTACTTCAAAATTGTAATTCATGAATTTAGAATACTAAGTGATGAGAATACTGGAATCCAATATTTAGAGCTCCTTTTTCCAGGGAGTGAAAACTTAGAAGCTAAATTCCTCACCAACCACAGTGTTGCTTTGATGAGTACACAGAGTTGGAAATGGGTAGCCTTGAATGATAGCCAGAGGGGCCATAGGGAATCCTGATGAACCGCACCTGTCCCACCTGAGTCCAACTCTGCAGCGACCTGAATGCACATTTCCTTCACACTCAGAGTCTTTGTCCCCTGGATGTGTTAGATGAATGACAACAAATTTTGGTCCTTTGGTGTCCTTTCTGCATCTTCAGGCAGACCCACTGGTTAAATGTGCCACATACCATGCTAAACATTACAACTACTACCTCTTTAATCAACACACAACTCCAGTGGCATTTCAGTTACCTCTATTTATTTCATGGATGCAGAAACTGATTTCCATAGAGGATAGATGGTTACACAAAGTCACTCAAGTCTGGCAGGGGTTTAAATCCAGATCTGTATTCCTGAGGTCCATACTCTTAAGCACCATGCTATGGTCTCTTCAGGAGGAAGCTGATTCATTTCATCAAGTTTTGCCATCTCAAGACGATTGCTACTAAGAGCATCCACCAAAGCCTCCCCACCAGTATCATTCCCATATCACTCAGCTGCCCATTTATAAACTATATTTACAGTTTATTCTACAAATGGATAATTATGTGCATTACATGTGGATTTTACTATTTTAATTTGCAGAGGAGAATCATAGCTTTAAATTTTGGTAGGGAAATAATGAGGAAAATAAGAGAAAATGTTGTCCTAAGTGACCAGCAATGACTTCCTTTGATTCAAGGACATGGAAGCTAATGGTGAGGGTTGTTTCCTGCAGACAGTCAGTAAAGCCCATGGGGCAGGCTTTGGTATCCCCAGTTTGAAATGCTCTACTAACTTTGCAGCCAAGACTGAACATGAAGCTTTTACCGGATCCAATGCATTCTTCTTGGGCAGGGCTGACAACATCTAACTGGGCAGAGCAGATCCATAAGGACATAACATGCCTGTTTCTGGATCTAAGGAGCATACAGAATTGGATAAGAGTGAACTGCAATAGGATTAACAACAGCAACAGGATTACATACTCCAGCCCTAGAAAGGCAACGGAACAGAAAGAAAGAACTCCATCTTCCCTTGCATTGCTATTTCCCCCTCTGTGCATTCATAGGTTGCAAACATCTCCTCTCTGCTATGTCCTTCCTCAGTTTTCCATCTTGCAAAAGAGTTTATCCAACTCCTTTTATTCACTTGTTCAATAATTTAAAAATTGTTTACCTACTATATGCCAGATTCTAGGGAAACGTAAGTGAACAAATACGGAACTTACATTCATTCGCTGTTGTCACTATCCTCAATCGCTTTGTTCTTTTGTTCCTTTATGGTTGTTTCATGGAGCTTGGATAAGGAGAAGAGATAAATGTATCATCAATCCACCATATATACTCAGAAGTCATATGGCCAGGCTAAGGGTTTATTTTTCTGTCTTGGATATAGGAATTTCTCTAAGAGTACTGTGGGGTTACATGAATAAAAATGTCAGCCTAACATCCCCAAACTAATGAACTAGAAACAAGACTTAATGAGACTTTAAAAGATATGATTATGATTTATAAAAATCCTTCCCAGTAAAAATAGGATACAATGCTCCCACTCTTCTCTGTATTTATAAGAAACCTTCCCAACCCTACCTGGGATTTTCTCCCAGGGATGATATTTGAGGAGCTGCCCAAAAGTGCTCTCTCCTTTGCAAAAAGGCATCCTCATTGCCTAACAGGCAAAGTCCAAATTTCCCAGCATGGTGTTCTAAGCCCTCTGGGACTTTTCTGAAAACAGCATTTTAGCCAATCTCCTAGAGCTTCCCCTCCAAACACTGACAGTCTCACCTCACTGCTCCTCCCACACCAAACATTTTATTACCTTTATGCCTGCTCATGCTGTCTCCTCAACCTGAAATAACTCCACTCCCTCATCCTATAAAATCCCACTTATCAGCTCAATGTTACACCCTATCTACAGCCTTTCTTGATCCTCAATCAGAACCATTTCTTCATTCTGATGCATGCCTGTAGCACATCTTCACACTTCTGCTTAGAATGTTTTAATCTGGGCTTGGCTTATAGTTGACTATTAACATATATATCTCTTTCCATTGTTTGAAAGCCTCTTGAAGGCAGGGAGAATATAGTGCACTAAATAAATGTTTGTTGAAATCCATTTTTAAAAGCAACAAACATATCAATAGTGGGAAACGGGCTAAGCATGAAGTCAAAGTTGGAAAATGCAGGGAGTTTGTAGTGGAGAAATTCAGCCCGTGCTGGAAACATTGACACCCAAACTGTACAACAAAATTGTTGGACTCCAATAACTTGACAAATGTCCTCCCTCAGCCTTGTGTGCCCGGTGGGAATCCTTCCATTCTTCTCCTCTCCGCTGAAGCATCGTCTCCTCTGGTGATTGCTGAGGTCAGAAATAGCCATGCCTCCTTTACATTCTCAAAACATTTTGTACACAATTACATTTGAGAAATAATTATGCCATGCCATAACGCCTTCTCTGCCTATCCCACTGGACTATCAGCTCTATTCTTTCCTAATAAGATCTCACACGCACAGAATTAGATTAATCAGAATTCTCAGTTCATCATTTGGCTCTGCATTCAACCTTTTTGTTGTTGCTGCTAAACAAAGTCCTGTGTGGATAGTACTGTGCTAGGTCCGGGGAGTCTGAAGAGAATAAAACACAGCACCTGTCCTCAATTAGCTTACAGCTAATATCTTCTCTTCTTTGTATCTCCAACATTTAACTTAGTGCCTGGCACATGGTAAGTGCCTCCTTTGATGAATCTGTTTCCTATGCCTGATTCTTGAATGTTGGAGAGCGCCGGAATTTAGTTTCTGGAATGCTTATCTTCATTATCAACACACTCCTGAAATCCTTATCTAGCCTAGCCCCCAAACTGTGCCACCCCAGACACACGTCATCAATCTAAATCTATGCTCTGAACTTTAGACTTATACATCGACTTCCTCCTTGAAATCTTTTTTTTTTTTTTTCTGAGACAGAGTCTCACTCTTTGCCCGGGTAGAGTGCCGTGGTGTCAGCCTAGCTCACAGCAACCTCAAACTCCTGGGCTCAAGTGATCCTCCTGCCTCAGCCTCCCGAGTAGCTGGGACTACATGTATGCGCCACCATGCCCAGCTCACTTTTTCTATATATTTTGAGTTGGCCAATTAATTTATCTCTATTTTTAGTAGAGACAGGGTCTTGCTCTTGCTCAGGCTGGTTTTGAACTCCTGACCTTGAGAGATCCTCTTGCCACGGCCTCCCAGAGTGCTAGGATTACAGGCGTGAGCCACCCAGCCTGGTCCCTCCTTGAAATCTTTACAAGGCTACCCAACAGGCGTCTCACACGTAGGGTGTCCAAGACAGAGTTCTTTGCCTACCTCCCAGCCTGCCTGCCACCCAACCTGCTTTTTACCCAGTGTCCTCCTTTTCTGTAGATTTATATTGAGCTAATTTCCCTACACTCATCCCTGACTCCTCCCTTTTTCTATCATCCCCGTAGTTAACCCACCAGAAATATTGTTGGTTTCACCTGACTATATATTTATTTGTTTGTGCATTGTCTCTGTCCCCCACTAGATATAAGCTCAATGAGGCTAGAAATTTTGTCCATTTTGTTTATTCTAGTACCCTGGCACTTAGCATATGACAGGTACTCAATAAACATTTGTTGAATCAATTTCTAACAAATATTTATGAAATAAAGAATAAATGAGTACATGGGATCTCAGACTTGCCCTCTAGGCAAATAAACTTAGAAAATAGCAGTTACTGTGCTTTCACTCTGAATGAGCCAACAAGGTTGTTTTCTGCTGATAATGTAGAACCCAAAAATCAAACATGCAATGTTTCTATCATAAAAAGAAAAAAGAATAAAATTGTTTTTAAATTCTTCCTTCTCATAAAGAAGAAAATTATTAATACATCAGAAGCATTCTGTCCAGAAGGATGGAAGAAGTCACAAATGGGTAAAACTTCTCTGATGAAATATTCTGATCAAATACTGACTTCTGCTATAAAATGAAATACTACTTGTTCCCACAAAACCTGGCTTAATTTCTTTTCCCAGAAAAGGAATGAAAGAAAAACACAGAAATTGGGACCCAAAGCTCTATAGACATGTCTCTTGTTTCATGCAAGTGGCAATAAATGGCAGAATATTAAGAGAGATGGACTGAGCAGACAATGTATCTCTTTTTTTTTATACTCTGCTATTTATTATATTCTTGAGCTTCTTAATTTGGACATGAACCAAAATTGTGTTATGTGCACAATTTTAACCTATGCTAAAAGTTAGACGATAGCATAAAGCTTGTGTGTACCCAACTGCCTTGGATGGGAGACCTACTACAATTACTGGACTCTTTCCAGATTATTCCAACTTTTGATGTAGGGAAGAGTTCCTGATGAATAAAGTTGGTCCCAGAAGCTGGTCCAGGATAAGGTTTTGAGGACCCTACAGTGCTTGTATGAAGTTGCCGTTTGCCCCACTTCACCAAAGAGAAAGGTTGCAGCCTCTTTCCAATATATAATCCACATATAATCTATTGAAGGAAATAGAAGAGTCATAATTGCACATATAGATAACATTGCCATTTTAAGTCTCTATATGGAATCACATCTGAGACATTTATGGTCTCCCTCAGAGTGATTCAAGAGGCAGGTTTAACAATAAATGTCAACTCTTGTTACCTAGAGTGCCATATACAGATCACATAGTGAGTAGTAGAAAGATAACACAATTCTGGAACAAAGTGAATTCTGCACACAGGTGGAAGTTTCCAAGAGAAAAACCTAGGAGCGTAACAGGTTTTTTTGGACCCTCTTTTATACTTCAGGCCTTACCTTTAAATGCAAAATGAATAATGCTATCTGAACTTCTGATCTGAATTCTCATCTTCCAGGAGATATAGCTTCTCTGGTGTCTGTGACTGTGTGTGTTAGTCCAGGTCCTCTGAGAAGCAGACATCAAGGTGAGATTCAACATGGTGAAGGATTTTTAGTAAATACCTGTAAGAGAAAATGGGAGAGGAACTGGGGAGACTGGCAGAGCCATTTGACCACAGTGCAAGTCTGAGGCCTCCAAAGAAAGGAAACAGGAAGAAAGGTTGGGTAGAAGGCTCTAGATCACCATGAAGTCTCAGGATGGTACAGCAGGGCTATTGGGGAGTCATCAAAGTGAAATCAGAAGAATCTAGTATCTCCAGGGCGTGGTCTGCGTTAGTATCCTTGCCAAACCTGAGTCACTGGCTGGGGGCCACCTGTGTGTGTGTGACCTTAGGACAAATGCAGCAATGGAGCTCAGAGCCCAGCAGTGGGGTCCCTTGGTCAACTATGCCCCCTGGAGTAGGAGGTTTGCACAGGATGTGTGCACAGCTGCTACACAAAGGTGCTGGGATAGTACCAACGCAGGATAGTAAAGAGAGTATTTCCTAAGTGCGTGACAAGTGGTAATTCCTACTTTCTGAGCAAGGAATTAAAGCCCCCAAAGAGCCAATTAATGATGGTTCAGGAAAAAAAAAAACTGCTAACTTCTGGCCCTAGAAGATGTGTGCTTCTCTCTGGTGGCAATTCATCCCAGAGCACTTAACACAGTTAAGTAGTTAAGTTCTTGAACTCTAAGCGCCATTGATGAGCCTCAGAGAGGGATCCTCGAATCAGTTATCACCAAATCCCCCAATATGATAGCAAATGCATCTCCCAGAGAGTTTTTGGATTAATTCATAAACCTTAAGATTAAAAGGAAAGAAATGCCAATTTATTTCTAAAGACTGGAAGAACTCGGCTATTTAAGTACCCTACCAGTGTGCTCCCAATGCACGGCTCCTTTTGGAATGGAAAACGCCACTTGAAAAGTAGGAAGAGGAGTCCCCAAGAGTCTCGAAAGGGTTCTTTCAGAGTGGAGTTCCTGAGATTAAAGTAGAAGGGAGGGAAGGAAGTCACCTGCATGTTCCATAAGCAGGGCTAGTCTACAAAACATTTTGGCAAGATGGCAGGCATACCAGGGAGCAGAAATCTGCACCTGACTGCTTTATCCCAAGTAGGTGTTTGAAGGAGAAAGAGAGAGAGAGAGTATTGCAGTGGAGCAGAGAGTATTTTTCCTATTATTTCCTAGGACAAGTTCTAGGCGGAAAGGAAATTGCCGAAAATATTTAGGAAGGCGGAAAGGAAATTGCCGAAAATATTTAGGAAGAGCATCAGTGCCCCTTTGGAAGCCAGTTTCAGACTGCAAGACCTGACCAGCTTCGAGGTCAGAAGAAAGCTAGTGAAATTGAGACACTGAGGGATTGAATGTCGGCCAAGTGCCAGGTTCTATTTCTATATTCTTGGGCTGTTCCTTCAACCAGTGGAAAGAGAAGCTGAGCAGAGAGGAAGAGCCAGAGACAAGAAGACATCGCAGTCTCTTGGTAACCAATCCAGGAACAGGATTTCCTCCCTCTTCCTCCTCCTCCTCCTCCTCCTCCTCCTCCTCCTCCTCCTCCAGGTCTGGGACCCCACGCGTAGAGTCTGGTGGCCATTTCCAGGATTGGTTCCACCTCCAGCCCAAAAGGGCTCCAGCCTGCTGGAGCCAGGGGAAAACCTAAAAATAGTAAACAAAACAGAGACTCCACCGTCTCCGATGACAGCAAAGGATAAAAGAAGGCAAAGTGGTCCCTGCTCACCGGGGAGAGGAAGGATGGAGATGGCTCATACATCACCTGCTACTGCCAAAAGGTTTACAAAAATCCGGTTATATTTTTTAATCATCTTGCATTTTAGACCTTTAAAGTACAAATATGGATTTCAAACATATCAAGGGAACAAATTAACTTAGAAAAATGGTAATGCTTTCCAAGGTTGCACCTGCCATGAAATTGCTCCAAGTTTGCATTTTCCCCAGGTCTCCCGTGTGTCATTAGGCCAGATTGATTGCGCTCCTCCCCCGAACAGCTCCCCATTAGAGGGTTATTGTATGGAAATTAATGGAAGGTTGGGAACATTTTTTTGCAGCTGCAGTAGTTGGAGTCAGTTTTGATTAAGCGATAGAAACCTGGCAGAAGGGGAGATCTCTTTGCTTTAGTTGCCGCCTTTATTATCACTCAAATACAGCGTCTCCCTGGGCAGATCTTCTGCGCCTTTTAGATGGTGCTGTTTACACTGAGTCATTTTTGTGTTTTTTTTTTTAATGTTTCCCAACTCGATTTCCCCATTAGTACTCTAATTTGATGTGAAACTTTAAAGCAGCCTATTTATTCCTCATTTTCTATTTCCCTGCCTACGTCCCTCTCCCCCTACCCCTACCTCCATCCCTGCTTTTTGGAAGATGCAAGAAGAAAGTGGTGATATTCCTCACCCTCCATCCTTCTATCCTACTTATCCCCTAAGAGAAACTACTGAAGGGGCCTTAACCAGCAGTCAGAGCCACGATATCCCTAGGGGATGTCAAGGTGCAAATTAAGCCTTGGACTGGCTGCTCCGACAACTGACAAGTGAGGGCTGACAGTTTTCCTCTCCTCCGGTTCTATCAGGAGCTTGCAAATGTCCCAGAAAAACTGGGGCTCTGGCAGATTAGGAGTTGATCTGCTTGTCACCCGGGGTCAACATCAGACTACAGCAATTGAGGGCAACAAGACATGATGGAACAGAAAAGTAAAGGACAGTTTAGGTGCAAATTGCCTGCAGAGGGTGGGGATAGGGGTGGGGGACTGTATGACCTTCTGTCGGCCTTTTCTGTCTACGTATTTCGACATGTTTCTGCGCTCCATTCTTTTCTACATTTGTTCAAGCTTTCATTCACTTTCTCCTCCAGTGAGTATTTACTGAGTATCCCTGCTAGGTATTGTATTAGATGTTAAAGCTGGAAAAAAAAAAAACAGAATGAGAATAGACTCCTAGTTAGGTGGAGAAAGCACAAATATAAACAAAAAATTACTATATAATATAATTTGTACAGCACAGCTAAGTGTTCTAGAAGAAATTCATTAAAAATGCTTTGGGAGAACAGCAGAGGAAACAACAAAAGCTGCCTGAATTGGGAACAGTGGAGAGAGGTGGGTACCAGAGGACACTTTTAAATGAGGTGACATTGGAACTGGGTCTTGGGCATCCAAGTGCCAGGGCAAAGGTGGAGAAGATAGGATGCAGGAGAGAGGGATCAGGCTGAGCAAAGGTATGAAAGAAAAGAGCACGTGCACAGAAAAATAGATGCTTTCCAGTGGCAGGAGCAGACATTCGGGGTGAAAAGTGGTAGGAGGTGAAGGCGGAAGAGAAAGTTGCAGTCAGATTATGAACAAGGTAATAGCATGCAGAGGAACCAGGACTGTATCGGTGATGGAAACCAGGAGTTGCTAGAGGTTTTTAAGCAAAGGCTTTTCATTATTTTAGGCTGTGTTAGAAAGTACACCCTGACAGCAGTGTGGGGGATGGACTGATGTCAGGAGACTTCGATCACAGGGGCATTACAACTGTCCAGGGGAGAGGCCCCAAAGCCTCTAACTCATCTGTCCAGCAAAAGGCCTATGTTAGGGCTTTTCAACAATCCCAATATCTGCTCAGCACTCATAGGCCAAGGATGTGGTTTGTTTTTTTTTTAAAAAAAGTTAACTTTTAAAAATTGCCATCTAGTGGTTTAATAAGTTCCCTGACACATTGAATAACATCTTCTGCCTGCAGCAAGTGAGGACAGGGTCAACCTAAAATAGATATTTGCCAATGGTCAAGACTGGACTCTTGGTCCTGAACTTGATGGATGCTTCCGGGACAGCCTCTGAGTGGGCTGCACAGCCCACACCATTGACCTTGTGAATCCTCTCCTTAATCCAGGGAGAAAATTAGTATCTGCCTTTGAAGAGTGACATCCACCCCTGAAGCTACAGTGTCTCTGCTGAACGAGAGTTGGCCTGATCTTTCTTCCTAAAACTTAGTCTCGGAGAGGCAGCTCCCTTTGGGGGCTGAGATGATGCTCGCATTACCCAAATCTGTCCCAGCTCCCTCCAGGTGCCCACCCACATCGTTCCTTTATCGTCTTGGCCTGTCCAAGGCTCCCACCTTTCACATTCTCCATACCTAGGATAAGCCGAGCACCTGCTGTTATCAGGAAAAAGCAAGAGCCAATTGTCCACCACTATCTCAAACTCTCCCTGCTTAACTCAGTCTGGGGATTAACATTGGACAGCTCCAAAATGATATTCCAGGAGCCAATTTCTCTTTCCCCCCTGTGGGCAGCCACCTTCCACCTGGCAGAGTAATCCTCAAAGCTCATGTGGGAATCCGGCTCATCTTGGCCCCTTTAATAGCCTTAAAGGGACGAGCTGATTCCCCAGGGTTGGTAATTTATGATCCTGATCTCATCATCTCAGAAGAACAGGGGGGAGGCTCCAGCTAAGGGCTCCCTCCTACTGAGATCCTTGGCTATAATTCCTGCCTCTCCTCTGTCTTTTTTTTTT
Source organism: Microcebus murinus (assembly GCF_040939455.1). Taxonomy (NCBI): domain Eukaryota; kingdom Metazoa; phylum Chordata; class Mammalia; order Primates; family Cheirogaleidae; genus Microcebus; species Microcebus murinus. The sequence goes on along the minus strand of NC_134126.1, from coordinate 25,421,639 downwards.
TTTCTCTCTCTCTCTTCATCTACCCCTCCCACAAACAGTGAAATACAAAGACGGTGCAAAGTCTTGTGAATGTCTCACCAGTTGTAGGCATTGTTGCAAGAGGGAAGTTGTGATTATTTCAGTTCCTGAAGTGCTTGGAGTGCTTATACTGTTTTTAGTTGTTCTAAAAGTAAACTGTCGCCTGCTGTCTTGAAAGGACAGGGTAATGCCAGGTCATGCTACTTCCCATGTTGGAGGAGCCAGTTCTCGTGTAAAAAGCATGATAACCACTTCAGTTTGATAAAATGCTCTGCGATTGAAGACCCCACTTTGAATATGTGACTTCTGCCATATCCCAGGTTAGTAAAAGCATCACAGATTCAGGGTAGCCAGATGTTAGGATTTCAAGGCATCAAAAGGGTCATCTTGGATATGCTTTCAACCCAAAAATGTCATTAACAGGGCTCTCTTCTACTGCTCAGTACCCCTCTGGATGTGATTCTTAAGGGAAGGACTCAGGCACGAGTCTGGGGAATCTTCCAGTGATTGCCCAAAATAGATGCTCTTGGATGATCCAGGCACAAACAGCCCATTTGAAAAGCGTGTGGTGACCCTGATCACAGGGACACAGATAGACCAGGCAATGGCAAGAGTCAGTGGGCAAGCCAAGGGACAGCAGCACCAAGAAGATTCCACATTAGAAAACACAGTCCAAGGTGGGAGGGTGCCAGCTCTAACCAGCCCATAGGCAAAGCATTCCTGAGTCCTTTCCTCTAAGACAGAACAACCTGGAGCACTCCAAAAGGACAAGCGTCCATTGGAATAGCCCTACCGAGTGACCCACCTCCACGTTCTTCCAGACTTGGCTAGACACCAAGACAGTAAGTATTACCCAGTCTCATCTGAACATGAGGGTCCCTTCGAGATCTACCTTTAGGGAATTCTTAAAAGTAAAGGGGCATAGACGACTTGTTCCAAAATTTGGGGATAAAAGGCTCTCCCTTTAAAAAAAAAAACTCACATATTCAGAATCTTTGCTCATTATTTCAAGAAATTCTCCTGAGATTCTGGAAGCCTCCTGACACACAGCTGCATAAGAAGCCCCTAGCATAAGCTGCAGCAACGGTATCTATCACAAAAATGGGTCTATTTATGCATTCTTCCCACAAACTTATAGTAAATGTTTTACAGAGTGCCTAGTCTTACGATGGATCATATGGGAGAATATAAAGGGGGGAAAAAAGGCACCTTCTGTCCCTCAAAAGAGTTCCAGTTAGGTATGAAGTGCCAAGAGGGAGTCCTGGCTGAATCCAAACAGAAATTGTTTGTGGGAGGCCAATGGCGGCCCTTTTTCCGGTGTCTGTTTCCACAGACTAATTCCCGTGGGAATGGGGACCTCCCTCTAGAAAAATACCTCAGCCCCCAGTATTGGGAATTCGAAGAGAAATAGGCTTTTCTGAGAGACTGGGATGAGTCTGGGAGAGAACCTGATGACATGACCACATGACAATGGAGGCGTGTGAGACCCACCTCTGGGAGACACGCTACTCTGAGAGCAAAAGACTCTGTCGGGCACCATGAGGCGGGTTTAGCAACGTGCTTCGGGGGCTGGAGAACAGAACTGGTTCTCCCACGGCACGCGGCTTCTCCCTGCTCCATTCAGCCGCCTGGAAGCACACATCTATTCTGAAGACACAAAAGCTCGTGCAAGAGCATGGACAAGTAAATCTCTAGTCTTGAGGGCCTGAGCAACCCCGCTGTGGAGAATCTCCGGAAGAGTAGAACACAGAGGAGGAGGAGGAGTTCTTTTCCTCCCAGGACGTGAGAGGTGGCAACTGGGGACTTGGAACAGGCGGGCCCATCCGTTAGCAGGTCAGGAGCAAGAGCCACCCCAAGTAGAACGACTATATGACTATATGCAGCCACACAAGCAAACGTCAGTGGTTAAAGAACGGGATGCATCAGCTGTAAGGGCGGCATCCCAAGACCAATGAAGAGATTGTGGAAGGAGGTGCTTGAGACAGCAGCGCAGGACGTTAGCACTGCCCTGATAGGTGAGGGGAGGAGGGTGGTAACTGGAGAATGCCCCAACCATGCCAGTGGTTGCAGGGACTTGTGAAGCTGTGGCTGGGCACAGAGTGGGGGCAGCGGCAGGAGCAGAAGTTGTTCAAGAAGACCTGTGCACACGCTGGGAGTTCTACAGGGGGCAAGAGAAATCTGGAACGAGATCACTGACACACAGTGACTTTGTAGGCAGAGGCCGTCAAGCTGAGTACACATATTAATGCCATCTCCTTAGCCAGAAGGCTGATGAGCCTTGCAAGCATTTAGATGACTAACACTCAACATCACGACTGATGTTCAAAATTTCTAACAATCTGTATGACATGGGCATCAGCCAGTGAGAACAAACACCAGCCACAGGACTAGAGCAGGGTTAGGGAGGCTCCTTACTGTGCCAGGTGTTAAGCCTTAATAGTTAGGCCACCAGGGGCTCTGGGGAGTTTCCAAAGAAGGGACAAGGACAGCCAGAATAATGCTAGGGGTAGTTTACTTAGGGATTTAGAGTAACATATATTTACTAAACACCATAGAAGCCTTTTGATATTTAACAATCTATATAACCGCACAGGGTAATACCAGCTGAATATCAACCCTGGACAGAGTTAAGCAAGAATGCAGAGCACTACTTGAGTAAATGTGACTCAAGAGGCATAGTCAATACCTGCTGCACGATCTCATCAGGAAGCAACACCCCCATTGACTGGAGAGGAAGACTAAAGGCAGGCTGTATGGTGGCCGGGAAGTCTCATTCTAGAAATCAGAGACCCGGGTTCTGGTTCTGGCCCAGCCCCTCCATTAGCCCTGTGACGTCAGGCATCGCTGCATGTGTGAGATGGTACACAGGGAAGAAGCATCATGGCAAAGCAGGCATGGATCAGACACCGTGGGAGGCTGTGAGTGCCAGGCCAAGAAGTATGAACTTTAAAGCCATGCCGTGAAGGCAGGCAGTATCACCCAGGGGTGTGGGATAAGAATGACAGGGAGGAGGAAGGCTTCAACTTCCTCAGTAACATATTTCCTGAGCAGGTGTTTGGCTGGAGATCTGAATGTTGTTATTGTCGTGTGGCCAAAAAGAAAATGTCAACAGCAACATTTAATAGCTTTGGTAGGAATAATAAAAGAAATCTATGCACAAGGAGAAATAGCAGTGGTTTGAGCCCTGTCCAAGTGACTGCCACCTGTCATTATGCATAGAAGGAAAACAAGGAAGGAAAAATAACAAGGCATCACAGGAATATAAATGGAAGAGATGGCAATCAGTGGGCTTGTGTGCAGCCTGGGAAGTGAACAGAGAGCGGGAGGGGGGAGAAAAAGAATGGCTGGATTCCCACGAAGCCACTGCTGCCACAGGTCGAAAGACTGCTGCGTAGATGATAACCACTCATTTTAGTATTGGATCCAGCAGGGAGTGGCAAAGCATACTTAATGCCCTGGAACTTGCCTCTTCTTCTCTATGGGCTGGGAGAAGATGTGATGGAAATTGCACTGCACTGCGTGAATGATGTGAATGACAAGGGAGTGAAGGTCAGGCCTGAATGTCATCATGTCATCGTGCTGAAGTGGCTTTGCCACTGGCGGCTCCCTGATGTGAACAGCCCCTTCAAAGTTCTTTTCTTCTGTGAAGCTTGCTCCCAAATACTCCAGCATCCAGTGAGATCCCCCTTTATGAGTAATTATAGCACACAGCATCCGAAAACTACATTCTAACACTTATCTGAATACTGTCTTGTGTGGCTCTCAAATTTGGTCTCATATGCTATTACTAATTTAATCCCTCTACTAGACTCTAGATTCCACAATGGCATTGGCTGTGATTTCCACTATTTTGTTATTCACATTGTTGTTTTTGTTTTTAACAACACATAGTGCTTTGTAGTCTGCTGGACATATATATGGGAGGTATTTAATGAATAATTATTAAAATGTATTTAAATGAAGTCTTTCATTCCTCAAGCGTTTATTGAGCACACACTATGATGCAGGTGCTGGGTCAGAAGAACAGAGCAAAGGGAGACTCAAGCATGGTGTAGCTGCTCAATAAATATAAGTTCTGATACTGGGGAGCACATGGTGCCAAGAAAGTCCATGGAACTTCTTAACCCAGATTTCCTTGAAGCGGAGAAGCATCAAAAAGCAGTAGCTTCTTAAGTTGCCATCACAAGACATGTTGCCCCAGGAAGCAGTGACACAAGAAACCATCACACCACTGGGGGACGCATTCAGGACCCCGTCAGCAGAATTGATTAGCCAGCAGATCAGCACCAAACCCATTTTGCTTCACATCTTTGACTTCCGCTGGCCTGACCGGAAGTCTTCGGAGAGATTCAGGAAAATATTGCATCAATAAAACAAGATGCCAGAAAGATTAAGAAATCAGAAATTAAAGAATTGAACAGTCTCAGAAAATGTAAACATTTAAATTTAAAAGAGATGGAAAAGATAAGAGACATAGCCATTCCATTCAGGAGATCCAGTATTGACTAGGAGCAGCTGCAGAAATTTAGAGAAACAGAGAAGAGGAGATTATCAAATAAATCATAGAAGACAATTTCCCAGAATTGAATAGAGACATTAGACTGGAAATCTAAGTGCCGACAAAATCCTAAACAGTTTAAAAGAAAAATAAAGACCTGTGCTTAGACAAGCCTTTTTGAAATTTCAGAATACTGAGGCTAAAGAGGAGATAAAAATCTTCCCCAACGGCGAAGATGCAAAATAAAATAGATCATTGATAAAACAATAGTCAGACTGACATCACACTTCTCATAACAGTAACACTGTGTGCTAGAGGACAATTGAGCAACATTGTACCTTTCCCAGGTTATTTTACTTTCACACCAAACCTATGAGATAGCTACTGGTGGGCAGGTTTTCCTCTCTTCTGATGTTTCCTCTTCCATAGTGGGAACTCCGTCCACATGGGCAATGCTCCTAAACTCTCTCCATCCCATCTCAGAGAGGAGTGACTCAGTCTGCCTTGTGAACTAGGAAGAACAAACTGGGCATGTGTAATCCAGCTCATTCTCCTGCTCTCTGCTTCTTCCTGGGAACGAGCTTTCCACCGGAGGCATGGCTGTGTTCTGCGTCTGCAGCCTGTGAAACACACAGCTCTCGTCCCTCATGGATAAGTCTGTTTAGTTCTGCGGTTCAGCACTGGGAAGCTCGCTTGGTGGCAGAGCTCATGGAAGGCACCATCAATGGGAGGTGGCATCATTATTTCACGTACCGCAAAGGAAGAAAAACACTGACAATTAAGCAATATGTGCTGTTCTATCACTTTGGAATTTTCAATGCTTATTGAATAAGACTGTTTCTTTTAGACATAGGGTGTTTATAACTTATCACTCTTTTGTATACACATAAAAGAAAATAAATCGGCTAATATATTTCTAAAATGTTTACATTCAGAGTCTGTTTTGAATCACATTTTGACTCGGTGTTATATACAGAAAACGTTTTTCCTCTTTGCTATCAAGATAGAGCTTTGGACTCATACCGTTCTGAAATTTTCTTCCAAGCTATAGACATCCATTCTGCTAGCACTGTATCTTTTAGACGGCGTCAAAGGAAGGTTTTTAGACAACAATCTTTCTTAAGTGGTCCTTAATAGTTTATTGATAGAAACATCAAAAAGTGCTGTAGCCTGGTCTTGCCACGAAGAGTAACCCAAGTCTGCGTGTGTGCAGGCACTAGCCACTGTGTCGTGACTGCCACTTGGCCAGCAGCAATTGTAAGACGGCATTGACTGTGAAACGCATCCTAGGTTAAAGACGTTAAATGTGAACAGAAAGCACAACTTAGAATCAAAAAAATACAGCAGCCTTATTCTTTAGTACCAGCTTAATCACTAATAGAGGGGATATTCCATCTTTCGTCTGCTTTATCATTTTGTTGTGGTTTTCAACTCTTCCAAACCTTGGGTAGGAAAGAGGGCCGCCATTTATTGGGTCCTTTTGAATCCCAACAGTAAGCACTGCTATTATCCCTGTTTTACAAGTTAAAAAAATGAGGCTCAGCAAAGTCAAATTACTTTTCCCAAGGATGCACAACTGGGGGGCACGACTGGACTGAATCTGGGTCTACTATGCTATGTACTAACCACCAAGCATACTGCCCTTTGTCAACTACCTGATGGAAAGAGTTTTAAAAGATAGTAGTAATTAACCTGGGAGAATGACCTGAAGATGTGCGTGGCCTTTTCAGGAACCATGATCTACAGGTTTCCTCATGGCTGGAGAGTAGGAAGAAAGGAAAGGCTGTTTGTGTGAAAAGAGACCTAGAAGTAGCATTGCCTTTCCCAAGGATGACAGGCTACTTTGTGAATGAGTCCCTTTTTTCTTAAACATAGTTTCCCTGGGAAGCCCTCCCTGATTTTGCACTCCAGGTGAAGAGGTTCTACCATCTGCTCCTTTGGTAACTTGTGCTTCTTCCACCCTAGAACTTAGCACACTTTATCGTAATCACTGGTTTCACCATCTCTACCACTAACTACAAATAAGCTCTGCGAGCAGAAGATTAAGTCTATCTAGGTCATCATAGTATTCCTAGAACTCAACATGGGGCCTAGCACAGAGTAGGTACCCCCAAACTGGCTGGCACATGAACATACCATTCCATTAGGCACCGGCTAGCCTGCAAGTGTGGGTGTTACACAAACACAACAGCAACCACTGGAGAAATGTAAGGACTAGACCAACATCATTATTGTTATATATGGGAGGGACACCTCTGGCTGCAGAGTAGAGAATGGATTGAAGGGAACAGAGTGGAGGCAGGGAGGCAGCTAGGAGGCTGTCACAGTGGTCCAGACATGAAGTCTTGCAGCAAGAAGTTGACAATGATGAGATGATTGCTAGCATGTAGGCTATATGCAGTCAAATTCATGAGAGACTTGCGTAAAAAGAGGGCTGGCCAAGAAAGCTGGGAAACACGAATGTTTAAGAGATGAGTGGGGAAGACGATTCCATAGGGAAGGCCAGGAAGAAGCTTCTGGAGGACTACAAAGAACAGGAAAGCATGGCATCAAATGCCAAAGGAGAACAGGATTTGGAGGAGGAGAAGGAGGAAGACGTGATCAACAGGTTCAAATTCAACCAAGTGGTACAAGTAAGATTTCCATGGGAGTAGAAGTCAGGGGTCATTTGTGACCCTGAGAAACAGTTTGCCCGCAGTGGACACATGGGCCTATTGCCATGGGCTGAGCTGGCACTGGCACAGGAGACAGTATTTGAGAAAGTTTAATTTCTAGGAGTTTCAACACAAAGAGAAGGGTAGCAAGGAGGGGAATATACAATGCAGGGAGAGTTGTCGTTTTGTGATCGAATCCAATGGAGTATGTAAACCGGGAGGAGTTTACATAAATAAGCTGGGGAGTTAGAAGCCATCAGAGAGGGAGAGGGTGAAGGTGTGGGAGAGGGGGGGTCTCCTTGGGACTGGGAAGGTCTTTGTAGAGCAATTGGAGACTGAACTTTCATGACAAGGGACAACAGAGGCCCTATGTGCTTACCTCCTGGGAGCCAAGGCAGAGGGAATATGCTCTGCTCAAAGGAAGTCAGGATGGATGGAAAGAGAGAAGGGGAAGAAAGGGGGAGGGGAGAACAGGAGGTTCAAGGCAAGGGAAGAAGAGTGACATCACTCTCGTCAGTCAGCTAAATCACTCCTTCTTCCACAAGGAGGTGCAAATGAAGGGGTGGAAGAAGGATCAGAAAAACTCCCCCCATATTGTTTCCCCCTGAGGTGTGCAAAGAAATCCACCCCCACCCATGGAAACAGGAAGTAGAGTACATACGAACTCCCTCCCCCACCAACCCCCTCCCACGGGCAGTCCCCAGCCCTCAACCTAGTTAAGGCCACTGCAGGAGACTAACAGAGAAGTCCCGTGCTGGATTATCTTTTAGGATATGTCAGAGCTTGACAGCAAGAGGTAATAGCTATTAGGGGGATGGTCCTGCTTCGTCTATTTGAACAAGCCCAGAGAGAATATCTGAATTTTGACATGCGAGCCTGAGAAAAGACCCAGTGGGCCCTATGAAGATCCAAAGATCAATACTCATAAGCCATCCAAAGGCTATGCATAAGGCCTGATCATTGAATAATTTTATATCCCAAACACACAAAGCGTTTGTGATTCCCAACACATTCTTGCAAACTTGTTTCCTTTCACTTGGAACAGATTGCTGTCGGGAGGAGCATTTTCCAGGTGGGAAGTTGCCCTTTGTTTCGCCCTTGGCAGCCCTTGGTGACAGTCTCATGCACATATCTGCACCCCTGTGCTGTGGCTCTTTTCCCCCTAACCCTTTCCAGGGCTAATGGAGCCCCTTTCCGCAGCAAATCATTCCCTGAGCCTGTATTACATTTCTTCTTTTCCCAGGATTTGCTCCGCGGGTATAATTGGTTATAATTTGGTTCCTCTCTGTCCATAACACCATAGATCATGCGGGCAGAGATGGATCCCTGGTGAACCAGAACTGGCTCACGGCTTCAGGAAGGCATTAACATATGCATATTTTATTTTATCATCGTTTGGGTATAGGGCAGCCCCAAAGTGTGTGGTCTTCCTAAACAGCCTCCCAGGCTAAATAGCCAATTTCTAAATAGTGCATTCTACAGGTTACATCCAATAAAAACCAAAGGCCACTTATAGAGGAAAATAAGTCCAAACCCTTCCCTTCTTTTGACCCCTTTCTTTGAGTGATGGATGAAGTCTGTGCTTCTGTTGCAGAACGCAAACTCAATTAAAGCAGTTCCTATACATTGCTGCTGGAATCACTTTTGAATGTCCCCATCCTATAAACATATCATATTATAATATTAATGTGAAACCTGCTCGCTTTATTGCCTCAGTCCCTTCACAGTTCATTGATTTACCAGATGCCAAGCATACATCCCCTCTACTGTGTGTGTATGTGTGCACATTTTATTGTGGAGGATGCATTATCAATCCCATCCAAAGTTCCTCCTTGAGGTTTTTCCTATCAATTGTTTCCTTATGGTTCGTAGCATATGGACAGTTTATTCTCTCATCAATCCTCAATGGGCCATTCGTGTCCTTGATAATAATAACAGCATTAATGGATGTGTTCCCATTTCAGGATATACCATTATCTCGAACTAATTTAATTAAACAGCACCACAGCCCTGTATCTCTGCGTCCCATTGTTCATCGTGCTGTTCTCCCACACCCCAAAAAGAATATGTTCCTGAACTGACGAGGCTCATTTTTCTGCTTTGAGAAGCATGGAGGGTCATTGGGTAACAGTCCAGGCAGCTCAGGGTAGGTTAGCAGATGCAGGGTCACAAGGGGAAGACGAGAAAGGACTGTGAAAAGAAATAAAGTTCTTTCTTGCCAAGAGTTCTGTGGCCTAATAAGATGAGCATAGACAGAAATCGATTCAAATAACAGCTCTGCCACCTACCAGCTTTTTGACCTTGGAAAATTTTAGTGCTTTTAATTTGATGTCCTCATCTATAAAATGGGCACAAGAATAGACTCTTTATGGCTCTTTAAAAGAGTTCATAAAATAATGTAAGTAGAGCCTTGGCACATGGTTCCGACTCCATTAAAGTTCGCTCTTTCAGCTTCTTCCTATCTCCACTTGGATTTCTGCAGTGGATGCTGTTAATATACATTGCAGGGGTGTGCTGCTCTACAAGAAAGATGTATTTCCAAATAAAGGGTGTAAATTGGGTTGGAGAACTGAGTCATATTTTAAATGTAGTGGAGAGTATGCTGTTTAAAGTTCCATGCTGCATTCTCTTGTGAAGCAAAATCACTTCATTACCCATAGCAAGTATGCATGAAGCAATAGGTTGCCATACAAAAGAATTTCTAGAGCTGAGTTATAGACCATCTCTTCAGTGGGGTCACTGGAATAATGATAATGCCACTGAATAACATTTACTGAGAGCTTGCTCTGTATACCATGCTAGTACTTTTTTACATGTGTTCCTTACATTCTCCGTGAAATAGAAACCATATTGTTCTCATCTTAAAGATGAGGAAACTGAGACATAGGAAAGTAACACAACATGTTCAAGGTCACATAGTGAATGGCAAGTCCAAATTTAAACACACGCAGTTTGTCTCTCCTGAGTACCTTCAGGATAAAGGTTCACTCCAAGGGGACCCAAAAAGTAGCACTTGGAAAGCTTGCCTCCCCTAACCCGAGACTTCTTAAGAACCTAAATTGTACTCTGTATTCATCTTAAGAACACTTTAGTTGTATCCTCAACTTAAGGTTTTTAAGCACCTGCATTTTACTCTTAAAGTTTTCTTTAAAACTGCATTTGCCCCTAGGATCACAGCTAAAATCTGCCACTCAGCAACTCATCCTGCTGGAGAAACAGCACAACTCAAGCTTAAGTCATTCTCCCAACCCTGAAAATCCTTCCTACAACTTCTATTCTCCACTTTTCATGATTCCTAAAAAAGAAGAAAAATTGGTTAAATCTCACACAGAGTATTTGGTATATTTTATGACAATGTTTTTGAGATTTGGGGCAAGAAGAAGTCACCCATACATTCCTGGAGATGGCAACAGTTTGGATCACGCTTTCTAGATGGTTGGTTCCTCCCTTCCCTTTAAGAAACTCAGTGCCCACCTTGACATCAGCCTCACTCAGTCAGGTACCGTTTTCAGTGACATATTTTAGGCAGTGTTGTCAGTTCTTGTTAGGATTGTTCTGCCTGGCATTGGCAACAGCCTGGTTACTGCTTCTCCCAGAAGCCGCCTCAGGACTGGACAACCTGAATGTCATGAGCTGGCCAGGGACAAAGCTCAACTCTACAGACAGCTTACAGCTCATGTTACCTGGTCTTCAGCAGGCAGAACCAGAGCGTAGGAGACATAATTGAAAAAAGGGAAGAAAAAGTGTTTCTTGTGGGGAGTTGGAGAGATGTACATGAAATGCACAGGAGGGCTGGGCTGAAAGGAGCTAGGGCAGTTATAGCTCTGCAGAGGCCATGTGCTAGAAGCATCATCGGGGTGCATTTCATTCTGGCCTTACTGGATAGGGACAATGGTCCAGTTGGCCTGATTCTCCAGGTCTGCTACTGGGTCAACCACAGTCACCAGAGGGAGGCAGTTGTCAGAGCCAGCCTGAAAAGATGTTAGCAAAATAATAGTAGCTGAAATGCCCTAATGAATCACTTGGATATTCCCATGACAAGCCTACTGCTTAGCACATGAGTGATCAACATTACTTCTAGAGTGTAGAGTCTTACAATATATTACTGGTTTTTCTTTGCTTCCCTTTCCAGCTCTCTTGGTTGACTCCACTGACATGGCCATCAAGAAAAGAGGACATTCCCAGATATCCAGGTCTCCTGTTGCCAATGCTCTTCAAAGACCTATCAAGTCTTCAGCTCTGAGAAGTCAGGTATTAGAATGTCTACCAGGAGCTTCCTAATCCTCTTGAGATCTTTTCAGGTACTAGAACCAAGAAAATTTCAGGATTAAAATACAGGTACCTCTGGGCTGACTAGAATCTAGTGTGCTTGTTGCAAATAGCACTAGTCTGGGACCAGCAATTTGGGGCCAGCCCAGCCCACCTGCCCTAATACTCTTGCCTTCCCTTGATCATCTACAAAGACCCTATTTCCAAATGAGGTCACATTCATAGGTACTGGGGGTTAGGACTGCAACATCTTTTGGGGAAATATAATTCAACCCATTTATGATGCATGTGAAGCTTGAGTTGGATCTTAATTGATAGAAAGGATTTATGTAGGTGGTGAGGAGAAAGCTTATTGCATTCTAAGGAGGGAAAATGTCACACAAAAGGACATGGAGTTCAGAGTAAGCAAAGGCATGTTCGTGGGACAACAAAGAAGCCAGCCAATAAAGAAGAAATCCTTGGAAATCAAGTTGAACAGGAGCGTGGGTCTGATGACAGAGTTTCGGCAATAGGTAGGGACTTTTCAAGTCAATGTTTCCAAAAAAGGACTGATGGGGCAACAGCAGTGTTCTAGGAAGATCAAGGGGCAGGAGGATGAATGGGAGAGAAATGGAAGAAGTGAGACCAGTCTAGAAAGCTCTTAGGGTAATCCAGGGAGGAAGTGATGAGGGACTGGCTAGGACAGTGACCCTGGGAATAAGTAATTCCTGCCCTAAATCCCTCTAAGAGTAGGTATTTTTGGCATTCTTTCTGTGCATGTGATGCACATCTTGAAGCAGCAATCTCTATCTATGGCACCGTATGGAGATAATGAAGAATTACTGTCATAGTCGTCATCAGCATCATCACCATCACCGTGGTCATTGCCTTCATCCTCTTATCAGCCTCGACCTTGGCCAGTTCCCTGGCACACTCAACCTCCCAGCAAACAGGGAAATGGGCTGGATCCATTTATTCACCCAACGTTGAACTGGACTCAGTTAATGCATCACCCCAGATCCACAGAGGGGCCTCAATTTTGTAGCCAGAGTGGCCCCAACAATGGCTTGTGCTGTGTGCATAGCCACATGGTCCAGTGCTGCTGCTGCCATCACTGTGCACCCAATTGAGGTGCTCCTTAGGCAGCAGTGACACAGACAGTAGTGTGCCTGCAACTGCGGGCCTGTTCTCACGAAGGGTCTGACCTTACCAGTGACACCACCAAAACGTTCAGGGGGGTTTATTCTTCATGGGTTGGATTCTGACCCATTAGAGACAGGTAAGTTCTCCCTCCTTTCCTTCCAGATATCCAGTAATTCATAAGACCTATCTGAAGGTGTACCAGATAGAGACAAAGCAATCAGTCGCAGTTGTAACAAAGCCGGGGCCAGTTCAGCCATGCTTCACCTTGTATTTGCTCTTCCTCCTTCACTGCCTCAGTCCCTTTTGTCCTCAGTGTTGTTTCCCTTGGATTGCACTACCCAGTATTAAGTGCCTCAATCTAGGGAGCCCAGGTTAAGACAAAAGATAAAAATTATAATCTATACATTGTTCATCACTGACTATATTCTGCTCTGTTCTAGGTGCTGGAAAGAGATTAGTGTTTCATGAAACAAACATAGTCCCTGCTTCATATTCATGGAGTTTCACCCTCTAAATATATAATTATAAATTGAGATGAGTGCTCAGAGGGAAGAAAAAAAAACTTGTCTCTCTGGAGTGTATGACGAAGGAGGCTGACCTGAGAGCTTTGGAATGGGTGGAAGTTAAGCAGGTGCAGCTTGATAGGGAGGAAGGAGGGCAAGGTGCGTGGAATGGAGAGTCATGCAGTGGGGTGTCCATGGGAGCCCAGGCGCTGACATTCCCAGAAAGCTGTTTAAATGGTAGAAATGATTGGGCCCTTCCCCAACGTTGGAAACCTTTTGTAAAGCTGAAATGTATTCCCAAGGGATAGAGTAGCAAGTTTATCGCCAAATCTTGGTCTACTCAATCAGTCTTGAGCAGGGCATGGGAAGATTTTTGAGTTTTCCTTCTGAATCTTAGCCAGGTTTGGAAATGACCGGATTAGACGCCCGGGGCCTGCCCTGGATAAAGAAGGAAAGTTCTGTTCTCGGTGTGCCCTTTTCTTGGTGTCACGGGCCACCACCTTTCCTTCCTCTTACCCTCTATCCCATTCCCTTTCACAGTCCATGCCCACCTTGTGCAGCAGCACACACACACACACACACCACACACCTGCTACCTGTTTCTCTGCAAGCCCTGGGTGCCTTCTACAGCGTTCCTCTCTGGCCACTCCCCCAAGCTGTGTCCCAGGCTGATGGCTTCTTTTGATCTCTTTCTCCGGCAACACTGACCTGACCCACTGTGTAATCCGTCAGGATCCAGCTATCTGCTAATCAATAAAGTTACACGTAGTTCCACGTTGGCTGGGAAAAACCATCCCAGATAATCATAATGATAACTCACATGTAAAGATATGGCCCTGCGTAGTACTATGACTTAAATAGACATTTTTAACACTGTATCTCACTTAGAATTTCTGGCAGAACTACTATACATTGTTGTGCAGTACGAATCATACTCAGTAAGTGACATGTCATCACCGGTCAAGGTTAGGCAGTAAACTGACCACTCTACCCACAGGGAACACATTTCCATGTTCCCAGCAGTCGCCAATGTCTTTCTTTAGGCAAAGGAGTGGCTGGTATTGAGTTCATCTTAAGTCAATCTTCAGTGGGGTGGGGTGGGGACTTGGTGTTAACTCGGCAGGAGGAAAGTTTTAGCACTACCATATATAAGAGGCAATATGGTAGGTGGCTAAGAGCAGCATGTCTGACATTTTGCATGAAAAGAGTGGATAATTAAAATGTGGTATATCCCCACAATGGAATATTACTCAATCCTAAGAAATGACGGTGAGCTAGCTAGGTGGATTAAGCTTAAGCCCGTTATCCAAAGTGAAGCGACACAAGACATGGAAAATGGGCTCTACATCTACTCGCCATCAAATTGGTACTGACTGATTAAAACTATGGTTTTCGAATGGTGGCAATGCTCATCAGGGATTCGGGGGGGGGGACCCAATCTTAGGGAGGTGGTGAGTATTTTGGAGGGGAAGGGCATAACTCTAACCCTTCTTAGGGAGAGGCAAAGATATACAATGTAACCAAAATGTAAAAAAAAAAAAGTCAAAACAAAACTTTTTATCGGGTGGTGGGCAGGCGGTAGGGGGTAGGAAGAAAGGGGTGTATGCTTCCATAACGTGTGTTATGCACACCACCAGGGGATTGGACACATCGGGGGGAGGGAGGGGGACAGGGGCAATATTTGTAACCCTAACAATATTTGTACCTCCATAATATGATGAAATAAATTAATTTAATTTAATTTAAAAAAAAGACTAAAGTTCAAGACCCAGTGCTGCAATGTATTAACTGTGTGGCCTTAGCTTAGTTACTTAATCTCTCTGACTCCAGCCTCCTCTGCTGAAAGTGGAAATAATAGTACTACCAACCTCATAAAATGGGTGTGAAGCCCAAATGGGATAATGCATCAGAAGCATTTAACAAAGTGTCTAGCACGTAGTAAACGCACTCTTTTGTTGTTGTTATTAAACTACCTAGGCAACCGCCTTCCCTTTCCTGAGACTGTCCTTAGAGACAGCCAACAGAAAATGAAAGTGTGTAGAGGGAGTTGGAGGGAGGTGAGGAGATAAGGATGGAGAAGTGAGCAAAGGGAATAAAAAACTGCAAAGCCCTGGCTCGCTCACGTGGCCCTCCTCTGCTTCTGCAGGCCCAGGTAGGCCATTTTCCTGCCCTGCCAGAAGGAGTGGAAATTGAACTGTGATCTGGAGAGCTATCCGTTCTGACCATTAGTCAAACACCGGGAGCCAGTTAGACCTAATTGTCTTTGAAGCATCTGAAGACCACACACTTTTTTGGAGGTCATGCTGCGTAACTGAAAAGGAGGCAGAGGTACCTAGGATGAAAATAAAGGCATAATAGGTTCATAGAGTTGGTTTGCAAATTAGCTTTAGGGGTCTCCTTACGTTGGTTTCTTAATGATGTGAAACATAATAATGGCTTTGGCCATAATAAAGATGAATTAGGGTTTTTTTTTTTTTCCTGAAAAATAATGAAACTTCGGTAAACATCCCAGGTTTATCACTTAATTTATCCCCAGCTCATGGGGAAAGAGAAAGAGAGAGACCTCCCCCCCAACCCAGCCCCCATTTTTAATATTCCAAGCTACTAGATTTCAATAACCCACTCGCCAGCAAAGTGTGTCTCATTTCCCTGGACAGACCAAATAGGCAATAACAGTCTCTCGGTTAGAACACTAATGTTGTAATTTAGAACTTCTGTCAAGATGAAAGATCTTTGCTGGGATCCTCGGAGGGCCCACAGCCACACTTCAACCCGGGCCTGGATAATGAAGTTTTCATTATTAAATAAAGATATTTTAGGAATGTCATAAACCATAAATCCGCTCTCTTCGAGTGCCCTGCCACCTTATTGTGTTTATTTCTAGCCTAAGTCCATCCTCTTTCGATTGCCCCAACTCCTCCCAACTTGGTGTTTCTTGCTTTCCAACCCCCTAGGCCCACTGGGATGCACTTAAGTTGCTATGGCGACAGAAGAAAGTGTCTTCCACCACATTGAGACCCACAGGCTACACAGGAGGAAGGTGTGTGCGGAAGAGACGAATCCTGCTCCCGCTCCCTGGTGGCTCCCTCCCCAGCACCTCGTCCCTCCAACCAGCAGCGGAGAGACTGGCTCTGCACTGCTTTGTCTCACCTCAAGGAAATGCTAACACCACGCGCCATCAGGTCTGGCTGTTCTTAAAAATTATAGCACAATCAATTTTTAATGTGAATTTAGTGCCGGTTGGAAGCATTAGACTCTGAAGTCCCAGGGAAATGATTCATCTGTTTATCCATTTCCCAAATATTGGGGTGCAGTTTCCTCAAACCCTGCCTGCCTTGGCCTGCCTCTGATCTTGACCTCTAGGAGACAACCCTACCGGGGCTGCCCATGCCAAGCTCGGAAACCTGCCGCCCCGTAGATCCAGCTCCACGCTGAAGAGCAGAGGGGAGCAAGGGTGGACACTTACTTTCCCAAGGCCTGGTGACACTGAGAAGGATCAGAGGACACAGGGAGCTCAGACACATCTCAGCACACCCCATAAGTAAAAGCATGGGGACACGTGAAGTTGGAAGGCATTCCAGCCTACTGTTGGACCACAAGCAGGATGTCTTAAGGATTTAGGGGAATTTTCCAGCCTGTCACAGTGAAATGAAGGAACTCTCATTTGCACATGACCAAATACCTCATTGCTGTAAGGTAGGCCTATGTGCAAAGGAGATGAAAGAGCTTCTTATAATAGTACACAGTTCTTGGAAGGAGAGTGCTCACTCAGAGAGAGGGGAGTCGTTTGTACCTGTGTTTTTGTTTATACCCATGATCCAAACAGAAGCAAAAAGAACTATTAGATTAATCAAAGAAGAATTTGTAGCTGTATCTGAGGACAAAGATGATGACCTTATATGGCTTCAAGCGATCTCTGTACGGTTTCTTCCATCACAATGATATTTGAAGTTGGACAGATTTAGTGCTAAGATATAGCCAACAAGAAAAAAAAAATCATGTTTTCACCTCCACTTATCGATGAGCTTCAGGAATAGTTGGTCTCAGCAAAAAAAGCACCCCTTTCTGAAAAAATCTGAGAATCCAAATTATGAATTACATATATTTTTTAAGTCCATCTAGGAGCATACACCAGTTTGGGGCTATTTATTGGGTCAGAGGACACAACAAACCATAGAATGCTATCAGCACTTGAATTAATTGAAAATAAATTTCCCCTCCCAGCACTAAACAAATGAGGAGCTTTTTGTGTGATAACACTCACACCGGCCTGTAATAGCTTGCTAAGATCCCACTAATTAAAAAAAAAATCTCATTTGAAGATAGTTAATGGTTTCTGCATTTCTACAAAGCACTAGTCAGACTACATTCCCCTGAACTTTAGGGTCTGTGCTGATTACTACTCAATTAGTTTTGATTCAATTCACTGAAGAAAAATGTCCATTTCATTAGTGTGGAGAAATAATCATTGGACACAAAATATATTTTCCAGCATTGCTATGGCAACCGAGATGACACAGCTGAGCTCAGAATGTTAATACCTTCCCTGGGACTACGTTTTTAAGTCTGCTTGCAGCCATTAAGCCTTGCTGGGTTGGGGGGGGGGGTGGCTGGTGCCACATCGCTGCTGTGATTGGCTGGCGGAAGAGCCTAGGGCCCTCCCAAGGAGGGGCGCTTTCTGCCACTCATCTCTCCTGCCACGCCCCCGTGGGCTGGGCTTAGCAGCAGCAGCAGCCATTGCTGCTTTGCAAGTCCCCAGGGCTTCTCTCTAGGTGACATGCAAAAGTCCAGCTAGAAAGTGAAAAATGCAGCCCATCATCCAGATGTGTTTTTCTACGTGTTGCCTGTTTCATTTTGTGGATATGGGTGACTACCCAGGTGATGAACTGCTTGTGAGCTCAATGAATACATTCTGCACCCCAACCTGCCCCAGGGCTGGCCCATAATGACAGAGTAAGGTGAGGAGCAAGTGGTCCCAGCAATTTGGTAAATGCAGCGGTCAACCAGGAGAACTCTGCCCCCTTGAGGGGAACTTGATTCCTACGCGCACCCCTACCCAGGGCATGTTGGCAAAGGATGGAAAAGCAGATTCTAGATTACTGAAGCAAAGAAACAGATCTGCGGGTATGGAATAGGGTGCAAAAGCATCAATACCTTCAAGAATGATAGATGTGGCCATTATTTAAGTGTTAATTAGGCCAGATAGCCAAATTAGACCATAACAAAAATTTCATTTGGGAGAGTAAATTTTCCAGGTTAAATGAATGATTGCCCATATTTTCCCTTAAACTATGGCAGCATAATCTTAGATTATCAATTATAAATTAATTGCTGTATGCTGTGATCCAAGCATCCCTGCCTTAGGACACAAAGATTAAAGACGCAGAGACCATGCACTCAACGGACAGTTCAGCTGGGAGATAGCATATGAATTTCTAACGAAAGCTAGTATTCACTGAGTACTGAGTATGTGTCTAGCAGTGTGCTAAGTACTTTATCTGCATTATTTTATTTAATCTTCAGATTAGCACTATGAGGAAGAGGTTAGCTCCATTTTTTAACCAAGTACACTGAGGCTCAAAAAAAAGGTATTTGTCTAGTCAATTACTAGTCCGATTACAGCAAGTAATTAATGGTACTGGGTTCAAAGACAAGTCTGTCTGACTCCACAATCACTGCATAGCCCCTTGCACACTGCCTTTTGCATGCACACGAATAGAAAAGCCAAGAGGTAAATATTCAGTGCCCAGTGAGCGCTACAAAAGCAAATGCCTCATCTGTAAGGAAAGCAGCAAAGTCTTATTGCATTCAATTAATTTAACTTCCCTTTTAAAATTCAGTTTCAAAGTAATGGGCAAAATCTGAGTGTCCATCTCCTCTGTTAACCAGATGTTCTGCATATTACCCTCGTGCTCCTTCTGTGACCACAGGGACAGGCAGCCCGGCTTCTGACACAGCTACCAAAAGGCGGGGACACAAGAGCAAGCTCACAGTCAAAGGATCCCAGTGTCAGTCCCTGCGCCCCGCCCCCACCCCCACCCCCTCGGGATCCTGTGCATCTGAGCTGCTCCATTTTGAATCATCATCATGTCACCATCAAAGATATTTATTAAGCTGCTGCATACATATTGTTCTGGTCACCCCATTTATTCTTGCTCCTTTGGCACATATGTGATTTTCACTCTATTTGTTTGCAGTCGCTTGACATAATCTTGTAGCATCGTATACGTCTTCAGATGCAGTGCTCAGGATTCTCAGAACTCTCTGAATTCACAGAGTGGGTTCTCACCCCTTCTCTTTGCTCAGTCGCAGCGATAGAATGGATCTTGGTGACAGGGAGCTCAGTGCAGGGGCTGACTCCATGGCTGCCTCTTCCAAATACCATGTGTTGCAGCATGAACCAACATATGTAGTGGCTTACAATCTAAAATTAGGCAGCAGATAGGACATGCAAAGGGCACACGTACCGCTCTATCGGCTGACTCTGTTGCTGGAGCAGTATCTGCCAAAATGTGTTCTAAGAAAACCTAATCTCTTGGGATCTTAAAGGAGGGTATAACAATACAGTTTAGAACACACCACCCCAAAATATGGCACCTTGGCATTTAAGAAAACAGCAGAAACAGGAAGGTCTCCCTGAGCTTCCCCGAAGTGGGCCATAAAAGAATCCCCTAATTTTCCTCTTATGTAGGCATAAGACCCTCATTCCAGGGGGGCCTCCCTATGCTCAGGGAAAAGGAATGAAGATACAGGAACACAGAGATGAACATGAACAAACAGGCCTTGCTGAGTTTCCCCCCAGTTTACTACTACCGTTACACCATCCCCTTTTGTCCTCCAATCATGCTTCTGCACCACTCTCCATAAAAATACACAGTTTCTCCTGTTTCTTTGGGTCTTCATTTCTGAAGGCTCTCATGTTAGGCAAAACTTATATTTAACGAATGTGTATCCTTTTCCTTGTGAGTCTGTCTTTCGTTATAGGGGTCTCAGCCGTGAACCTAGCAGCGGGTAAGGTACATATATTACTTCTCCCCTACGATAGAAAAATAAAACTTGGGGGAGGGGGTTCTCGGGTCAAGTATGTGTAGGAGCTGCTGAGTTAATCGGTGCTAATCAGGTTTGTTCACCGCGGGTGTTCTCGGAGCTCTTGACAGGCTAGTGTATGGCATGACTCTCTAATTGAGGAGAACGGAAGTAAGCAGTATCTACAGGACAATTTTTATCCCAGAGCACTGAGAGACCAGTGTTTTGGAAGCTCTGGAAAACACAGAGCAGGGGTCAGTCTGGGAGTCTCACCTGCAGACCTATGTCAGGAAGTCTGGGAAATGGCATAGCCCCCTGGGACTTTTTACATGAAGATTCCTCAGCTTCATGGGAGAAATGTCAAGGACTTTGGGACCCATGTTTGAGCCCAGGAAGCAGGAATTTAAGGTTACCAAATACAACAGAGTAAAAGCATATCTGGTCCCAAATCCCAGGAAGTGTGGCCCAGATGGGCTGGAAACTAGTCGTGCCGAGGGAAGAAAGAGCCGAAGTGGCTCAGCCCTACTTTAGTACAATGATTTTTAATTTCTAGAGAAATCCTCTGTGTAGCACTGTATCATTCGAGATACAGATTTGAACAGTAGGCACATTGATTGATAATCTCACATCATGAGAAGAGCAGGGCTCAAATATTTGGAATCTCTGTGACTCTTAGCTTGTACCATACTCATTGTTCCCTGCATCCCACATCATTCTCTTCCTGGTTTTCCTCTAACAATTTGCTGGAATAAATAACTTAAGAATACATAGAGGTAAATTTTCTAAGTTCTTGAATGTCTAGAAATATCCTTGTTTCACTCTCATGATTGGCAGTTGGCTAGATCCGGATTGGAAGTCTAGGTTAAAAAATGTTTTTCCTCAAAATATTGAAGTCATTTATCCATTGCCTATTAGCATCCAAGTCCTTTGGATGCTGCTGAAAAAATCTAAACCAGTCTAATTCTTTTCTTTTGTATATAACCTAAATTTTCACACATTGACTTGTAGGGTCTTCTTTTTAATCTTAATCTTCTGAAATTTTGTATATGTAAAAATTTATGCTTTTCTTATTTTACCCTTATTCAAGCCTCATGGATCCTTTTCTATCTGAAAACTTAATTTTTGGTCCTAGGACATTTTTTTCTAGTATATCTCTGATAATTTTCTCTCCTCCATTTTCTATACTGGCTCTTTTTGAAAACTTGTTTTTAGGACTTAGAGCTTCTGGATCAATTACTAATGTCATCTAAACATTCTCAAGTTTTCTATTTCTCTCTCTAACTGTTCTTCAACTTGTCTTCCTACCCTCCTACTAATTTTTTTAAATTAAATCTTGCCATTTGTATGAATTAAGGCAACACTATCTGCTGCTGTAATAAATAAACTCCCAAATTTCAGTGGCTTACCACAATAAACATTTATTTCATGCTAATATAACTGTTTAAGCACAGGTGTCCCTGTCCAGCAGGCAACTGTTCCCTATAGGAAGATTCAGGGATTCAGATTTTCCACCTTTTGGCTCTGCTGTCCCCCAAGACCTCACAGGGCCCTGCAATCAGCCAGAAGACAGGAGGAAAGGAAGCACATCTAATTCTCAACAGTCTTGACATGCAAATGTCACGTGTCCCTTCTGCTCACTTTCCGTTGGTGAAAATAGTCATTGGGCCCCACCTAGATGCAATGGGGAAGGGAAGACAGGGGCACTGCAAAATGTAGTTCCTGATTCGACAACCGTTTCCCGATAATAAACATATATTTGGGGAGGAGAAGCACAAATTCTGCACTCCGTTGTTGACCCTTAGCAGTCTTTGTCGTAGAAACTGAATTTTTTATTCTTGTGAGCTCAATCATATCTCTCAGTTGTTTCTTTTTCAGAGTATTTTTTTTTCTCTTTTGTTCATAAATAACCAAGCTGTCCTCTAAGATCAGCTGTTCCTTGTTATCTTAGCCATTCTTTTAAAAATTATCTTTCTTTTGCAGTTTTAAAACCAGTTGTATTTTGAACCCTGTTCCCAGTGGCCATTCGCACTCATGCTGTTGTTTCCTTCGTGTTCTGGAGGTCCTTGTTTGTTTATTCATATTTAAAAAAATCGTGGTATGGGTTGATTATTCTGAGTACATGGAGTAAATTTTATTACTGCGTGTCTGTAGGCGTGATTCTCTCCACCCTCCTAAGTGATGAGAGGACCGATGTCTTTGTACCTGTGTGGCCGAGTCCACCAACAGCGCTAGCTACATGGAATTAGAATGAGGAGTCAGCAGCCTCAGCCTGCAAGCTCCACAGGGGCCAGAATAAGAAAGACTCTATTCTGGGTCACCTTCTCTTAGCCACTCCAGAAAATTTATCTTTAGAAAAAAAAAAAAAAAAACCTCGATGTTTCCCTAGGGAGTCTGCCTTTCACTTATTGAACAGGATAGGAAAGGGAAGGGTAACTGACAAAGCTTTCCAAGGATACAACTTGGGTTTATCTGCCTTTTTGCAATCACTGTTCCCCCTTGCCCTCTGCTTACTTACCAAAGCCAAGCTGCAAGTGCATCCTCCACTGCAGCCTCCCCCAGCAAATGATCGAGCCTGCACAGCTTCCCCCGCTCAGTTTCACCTGATAACAATCCATACTGTCTGATGGGCAGTAATCTCTCAGCTGATGAACCTTCCACACCATGCTTTTGCCACTGGGCGTCCCTTGTCTTGTAAGCTTTGCAACTGCCACTTTAATGAGGCCTGATGAGAGCAAAAGCCTCCATTTACCAGCTTAAGCAAAATTAGAAAAATACTTGTAAATGTCCTTTGGAGAACAGCATCAAGTTTCATGATGAAGGAGGGCTATGAAAAATAAAAAGCAGTGGCTGATAGCATTCTAAAAGAACCTTGGTCAGCTTTCGGAGACAATTATCTTTCAATTTACATAGCCTGACTCCAATATGTTAATTTATTCTTTTTTAAAAAAAAAAACAAATACTGAGAGTTTGTTCTATACCACAGGCTGTGCCAGGTAGCAGGACAATAACCGAGAGCAAAATGGTCTTCTAGTCCTGTCCTCAAGAAATTTAGAATTTGTGGGTAAAATTAGCATTTGAAATTTGAATTTATTTTTGCACTATCAGAAGTAGTTCAGGATGCTATGGAGGCATACTTAAAAAAAGCACCGAAACTAGACTTTGTATGTCGTGGAGGGACTACTGGATGGAATAACCTGAGAGATGAGATGGAATTGGCCATGCTAAGGCATGGAGTGGGATGGGACTGAGTGCTCCAAATGAAGGGAACTATGTTAGAGCCTTAGAAGTGGCTCCCACTCACCTATCTGAATAACTTCACATATGACTCTTGACTGTGCTTAGAGATCCCTCCCATCCAACACTCCCAATCTACCAACCGCAGCAAAATCCTCAACTCAAGCACTCATCCACTCTTCAAAGAGCCAATGGACACTTTCCCCATAGATCTAGGCATTTTCCTCCATTTGTACCTTATATGTTCCTTGGTTATAGCAATGGGCACACTCTGTAAAAATCTTCTGTTCCTCCCTGGAGCTACCACCAATCTAAGCTTCCCAAGGTCAGGAGTTGGGTGTTTTTGTTTTCTTGAGACAGAGTCTTGCTTTGTTGCCCAGGTTAGAGTGAGTGCCATGGCTTCAGCCTAGCTCACAGCAACCTCAAACTCCTGGACTCAAGCAATTCTACTGCCTCAGCCTCCCGAGTAGCTGGGACTACAGGCATGCGCCACCATGCCTGGCTAATTTTTTCTATATATATATTGTAGTTGGTCAATTAATTTCTTTCTACTTTTAGTAGAAATGGAGTCTCGCTCTTGCTCAGGCTGTTTGCAAACTCCTGACCTCGAGCGATCCGCCCACCTTGGCCTCCTAGAGAGCTAGGATTATAGGCGTGAGCCACTGCGCCCGCTTGGAGTTGTGTTTTATTTCCAATCATGCCTCCTTCACTAGCACAGTGACTGGCAAGGGTTAGGTAGACCACTGATACGTGTTGAATGTCAAAGGGTGAATGAATTGACAAAAATGAAGGACAGAATCATGACAATATATCGGTTGTCCTTGGTTGTATACAAACTTGGTGTGACTTAGCAACCAAAGGTTGAAAGTTATAATGAATGATTCACATCTTCACTTCTATGGAACCCTGGTATAAGCACTTATTAAAAATAAGGGTGTGGAAAGTTCCCCCAAAACTGCTGCCACCTACTATAATACAATATATCAACTTAGTATTCAAATTCTGAGATGAATTAGCAGGAATAAGGAAAGCTTTTATTAGGATAACTATCATAATTCCAGCTTTACCTGTTCTGTTTACCATACCTCTTTAGGTTTAGTAGACGTCTGAGAAAGGATAAATTCCTTTTGGGATGTAGATTTGATTTAGATAAGACCAAGGAGGCAGAAGAGAGTTGAGGTTGCTCCAATCAATACAGACCGAATTACAGGTTCTTCTCACTACAGATCAGCAAGTTTTATCAATGGATACAAATTGGTTTTGCTACGATGGGCACACATGATGTTACAGCCGTGCATGTCAGATGGAGCTTTGGCATAACAGAGGCAAGAAATAAGGTCGACTGCAGGAGGCTGATGGGTCAGAGTCATAGCACAGAGTGAAGCAGGCACCAAAGAAAGATCACGTACTTCCTCGAAAGTGTGAGAACATGGCCTCATGGGTAATTAAGAGAACACAAGTATAACAGGACAAGAAACAACTCAACTCTAAAGTAACTCAGCACTGAAGGGCAACCAAGAGAACAGGACTTCAACTGTGAATGAATGGATTCCGGGAGACCCTGTCCCGCACTGGCGATCTTTGCCTTGCTCACTTGTTTCGTATTCAAACCTGCATCTTGAATACAAAAAAAGCAAAGAACCACTGGATTTGACCATAACTAGTCTAATATTTTCACTCTTCTGCTAATTTTGTATTTGAATAGATAAAATGCACCTTTACATTTCTAACCCTTTATATGATCACCATCACTAAATAATTATTAAAATTCCACACCTGAAAATAATCCCTATTATAAGGGTGACCATGGACCCTAGTTTGTTTGAAACATGCTCGGTTTATATGTATTGTCCCAGATAGTGCACGGTTTAACATTCACCCCAGGCTTTTCATTTTTTAACAAAGCATTAAAATAAACTAAGATGAGTTTGTTAATTTCCGCTTTGTACCTCCAGCTTCTGCCAGGGTCTTGTCTAATAGAAGGTAGCAGACAGAGTTCTGAAAGACACATGGTTAAATCTCACAGATGACAAGTGATAGCCCAACCTACTTTTCCTCTCCCTCTCTAGACACATGCTGCTGACACCTTCCTTTCAAGGACAGCAGGCACTTCCTGATAAAAAGAGGTAGAGTAAGTGACTAGGGAGAAGCTAACTTCCTCCTCTCAGGCAGTAGGGGAGAAGTATTAAGTGTTGCTGCCCCTGCTGGCCACTGCTGTACTAGCAGCCAGTTGTGCTGTGACCATGACAATGGCCAAAGCCACTGCTATGAGTTGCATGAAGACATCAGGCCACCAGTCAATAGCACAGTGGAAACTCCCAGAAATCATAGTATGGGGATATGTGAAATATGTACAGGGAATATAGGCTTCACTGTTCTGAAACAGACCACAGAGAGAGTCGTCCGAATACCTTTTCTCAGGGATGTTTATCCTTTATGGTATGCTCTAAATTTACAATTACATATGTACTTTATTGTTTAGTAACGCTGTGTTTTATTTTGTCCTTTTCAAAGAAATCATCTCAACAAAGTGCACATTTAGTGAAATATTAAATACCGAATTTCCATGTCTTAAGAAACTCGATGAAGATGCAAATTGCACAAATTATTAATGCACATTTACCATCCACCTTATATCCACCGGAAGACACAAATATTCAAAAGAAGCATCAGCATCTACTTTAAAAGTTATCAATCATTTTAAGAAGGCTATTTTGCAAGATGTCAATTTAACAAATATATACAGTTGCAGGTGTTTCATTTACAATGCTGGGAAGTATAACTTTTCGTTTGGATCACTGAGCATTTTTCTAAATTAATTTCACTCTTGATTCCAAGTTTTACTTGTGTATGTGTGAAAGATGAAATGATAGGCAATAAGTATTGGCTCTGTTAGCTGGAGAATTTCACTAAGAGTTAAACAATGTTTATGTTTTATGTTAGTGTCATGAGATACTTTAAATAGAAAATTCATTCATTCCAGTAATGTCTTTTAAATCCAATTTATGAAATTAAAGTAAAACTTCTAGAAGCTCATTCTGTCTTGGTAAAACATTTAATATCATTGTCAATGCTATTGTATACCTGGATAAAAAGTTCAATTTTGAAGACAAAGTTATTTTTATTTATAGTGCTGATATAATACAAATTTTGGTAGAACATAATATTGTAGTAAAAAGTATATTTTAATTAAATTAAGAAATCTATGGAGCAGAACTCTAGTTGGAATTGGTTTTAGTATACATATTATTCATAAATTATGTGAAAGCATGCTTTGATAATATACCTTTCAAAATAGAAGCTGTATTTAAAGCAGCTAAATTATAAATTTTTGTGACAAAATTCATGTGAAATTTTTTTTTAAAAATTTTAATATGGAAGTGCATACTTTCTCTCTTTGCTGCAATAGACTGAATATTGATGTTCCATCAAAATGTATATGTTGAAATACTAACCCCCAAGGTGATGGTATTAGAAGGCAGAGTCTTTGGGAAATGATTATAAGAGTAGATAGAGCCTCAAGGGATTAGTTTTCTTATAAAAGAGATCACAGAGAAATCCATTGCCTACTCTGCCATGTGAGGACCCAGCAAAAAGATGGCTGCATCCCCACCAGGCAGCAGATCTGCTGGTGCTTTGATCTAGGACTTCCCAGCCTCCAGAACTGTGAGAAATAGATTTCTGTTGTTTATGAGCCACCCAGTCTGTGGTATTTTGTAGCCTCCCCAAAAGACTAAGACACTGTCACTCTCAGATTTGTAAAATGTTTTCATTTTTAAAGAACTACTTTGTAGATCAATCTAAGCATCTTACATGGCATTGAAGCTCATTGTAGAGAAGTTCTCTAAATCGGGGATGGATTTTGTTGGGAAAAAGTCACAAATTTTTAATCAAAATATTCAACCAATGGAGCACCAAACAACCACGGTTTTTGAAATGTATACCAAATTGTAATTATTGAAAGAAAGTCTTGAACCAGAAAAATGATGAAATTTAATCTCATAAAAGCAAAGGAAGAACTGAACAAACTAGATGAAAAGCATAATCTTGTGATTCAGCTTCCTTTTTTATTATTGAATAAACTTATCTTCTGTACTGGAAAAGTATTTTAGTGAGATAGCCTACAAATTTTGCAGATGATTTTTTGATAAGTTTTATTTTGTAAAATTGTTTTGGAGAAATGGAGACAAAAAGACAATACATGTGAAAATATGTGAAATAAAATATTTATACTTTTCAATATTTTTAAATGGTTTCAAAAATATCTTCCAGTCAGCAGAATATGTTCTGATATTACCAGTCACCTCAACACCTGAGGTATTTTCTTGACTAAAAATTGTACTGTCTATCATAAAATGTAGCTTTGAACAAGATTGCAATTAATTTTATGAAAAAAATTCGAATAATAATCCATATTTGAAAATTCCTTCTTCAGAAAAATATTCATGTCGTAGTATTAGAGACTGATACAGCCAAGAAATGAAATATGTAACGATATACCAAGAATAATTATTTCCTTATGTTATTTTCAATGTTTACAGAACCAATATAGGAAAATTTTATTTTACTTTAATGTATATGACACATGTTACTTTTATTTTTTAGAAATTCTTCTCTGTGGGGAATTAATTGTTCAATAGAAGTAGTTTATATATTCTCCCACATAATAAACCCATTTGTAAGTTAATAAATACATATTTCAAAAAGTTACATAGTTAAAATTATTTTAGTACTCCTTTTCACTCTACCAATCTTACACTTACCTTAGGGACAAGTCTTGTTTCCCATGGACCAAGTGGGAGACAATTTCTCACTCAATATAACAAAAAGTGCCTTTATCTCAGAGTTCCTGGCCCCTGGTGGCCCTACTGTTCTGAAACACTCCTGATTTAGGGACTTCCCAGAAAATAAGCAAGACACTAGCTGCTGCCTCATCCTAGATTTCGGAACATGAACTCACAGAGACACATAAATTTCAAGCTAGAAAGAAACTAAAGAGATAATGCAATTCAAACCTGTCACATCACTGCAACTCCCATTCTGGGATCTATCTAGCGTGCCAGAAAAATAATCCTCGACTCTTTTTCCAAACACTAGATCTTGGAAACCAGGAGGAGAGCACTTTCTTAATTAAGGCATCACAATAGCAAATGAAATTTTATGAAGACTCCAGGCCTTCACTACAGGAGTTAGTGCCCACTTCATAAAATGTACATTCTGTAACCATGCAGATTTTTGCAAAAATGAATGCATTTTTAAATACAGTCCCTTGTAGAATATAGATATGTTTTAAAGTACCCCTGAATGGGATCTCTGAATCAAATATATTGGTTATAAAAATTGGAATCCATCAGGATGTTAAACTTTAATGAAAATATCTTTTCTATAGATGGGTGAAGGTATAGGATAGATGGCAACTATGGGATTGGCTCAGTGGAGAAAGAACCATGATTGGGAATTTTAAACCAATACCAAAAAAATGATATAAATTTCTATTAAATTCAGCAATAATTGCTTTTTAAACGTGTTTATAAAACTTAATAGTGAGTGTAAAAATAATGGAATTAACATTTGCAACTCATTTTATTTGGAATCTTAAATAGTGAGATTGCTTTATTAAATAGAGAACTGTTTTTAAAACATACTGTTTTTAGATTTTTCTCTTTATTTGGGCCTATGTGGTCAATTTTTCAGAGGACTACCCTATCTGAAAACATGTAGCTTTTTGAATCTGGACTTGATTGCTTGTTAATAAACCACCAGAAAAGATAGGCATTTTTAAGAGGTATTGGAGGCATGAAAGCAGATTCTTCTACTTTTTGAATAAAGTTGAGTGGATTGACTTATCTTTCCTGACATATATCATGGAGACATGGGGAGCAAACTGTGGCTAGAAAAGCTTTAAGTTCTTTCAAAAACAATTGTCTTTCTGTAGCTACCGATCCTGTCTATGAGGAAATCTATTGGTAAGGAAAAAATAGTGAGAGCCTACTGTGCACAAAATGGTTTGCATGCCTTTATTAGTTCGCATAGGAGCTGGTTGTTTAAATGAGCCTGGTACCACCTCCTCCCTCTCTTGCCACGTGACATGCCTGCTTCCCTTTCCCCTTCCGCCTTGATGGGAAGCTCCCTGGAGCCCTCACCGGAAGCAGACACTGGCACCATGCTTCTTGTACAGCCTGCAGTACTGTGATAAGCCTCTTTTCTTTATAAATCACCGAGCTCCAGGCATTTCTTAATAGCAGCACAAAAGGGACTAATATAATACCTGCTTTTACTAAGGTCTACTGAAAACATTCACTGTAAAGATGAGGAATTTTCAGTTTGGAGAGGCTGAGTAGCTAGCCCAAACTCTCAGATCCACTGAATTGAGGCAAAACCTCAATTCAGGCAAAACCAATGTAGGTGACCCCAGGATGCCTCCTCCTTCGTTCCATGACACCACCTTCTACCTAGCATCATTGCAGGGCTGTCCATCATTCGGTTCTCACCTGGAATGATAGTGGGTGTCGTGGAAAAGGAGAAAAGGAGCCCACGCGTTTAATAGCCTCCATGAGACTCAGTTGCCGTGTCCACTAGCCTCAGGGCAAGCTCAGGGCAAGGCCATGTCTGGATAAGTAACTCATTCTGTACATATGACATACAGAGGCCAAGGATATGTATAGGGACTCAGTAATTTTTGTTAAATGTTGCATTAATGAGTAAAATAGTAGTTGGTAAGGGAAATGGAGAGAAAGACTGAAACTGGATATTTTGACCCTATTAACTAGTAGTCAAATTAATGTTTCACTGTTTTTGCACTCATTCATATCTCATTCATTCATTCATTCAATAAATGTTTATTTTGCTGAGTTCTGGGCATTAGAGATATAACAGTGAACATGTTCCCATCCTCATGGAGCTGGCATGCTGGTAATCAAGAAATCTCACGATCAATTGGAGTCCTTGCAGTTGCCCTGTGAGATGGGCAAGGGGATATTATTTATAACTTGCTGGCTCTCTTCTGGATGGCAGAAATGTCTAATCCCTACAATTTCATTCAATGAAGTACATCAATGGCAGAAATAATAAATTCATCTGAACATTTTTTATTCCAGTTTCCCTTTCTGTTCTCAACATAACATGATAATCTAGTATTATTTTATCCATCGATTTTCCTAACAGTAAAGTTTGTACACACACACACACTCACACACACACACACTCACACACACACACAGGAACATACACATCCCACTACTATCATCATCCTCCCACTTTCTACCCCTCTACAGCAGGGCTTAATGAAGAGTTACCACTACCATGTGTGTTAGGTGCTTAGGAGCTGGACACCTGGGATTTATTTTATATTCTTTTTAATGTTTCCAACAACCTTAAGAAGTAGCTATTACTATCCTAGATTTACAGATAGGAAAATTGCAGTCCAAGAGACAATTTTACCCAGGATCACGTGGCTAGTTAGTAGCTGAGTTCAGGTCCCCATGAATACCCATCTTGTTCCTATCTGTGTTTTTCTCACTACATCATGGCTCTGGCAGGGTTTCTCGGACTCATTTCTCTTCTGCCTTTCATCCATTCTCCACAGCTTCTCCAAGGTTATATTTTCAAAGCACAAGTTTGATCCTGTAGCCATGCTTACCAAGCACTAATGGATCACCTTGGCTTTTAGGATAACACGTGCAAACCTCAGCACGGAATACAAGGTCCTTCTGGGGATGCTATTCCCCACCAAGTATTTTGTCCTCCAACACAGCTGTCTTTTTCTGGTCTGTCTGTGCACATACTTCATCTCTGCCTTATTCTTTTTCTCTCTTTAGCAAAACTCGCCTCTTCCTTTCATACCTACCTTCAAGGGCTCCTCCTTTGGGAAGCCTTCTCTGGTTTCTCCAGAGTTACTCCTTCCTTTAGGCACCCATGACACCCTGTATTTATCAGAGTCACTTGTCACGTGGGTGGGTTCATTTACTGTCTTCCCCCTTCTTCCTTTATCACCCTCCCCCACTTCACAGGTTCCTGGAGGGCAGAGCCAACTTCTCATTCCCCTGTATCCCTGGAGGATGGCCCAGGGCCTGAAAAATTCTAAATAAATAATAAATGAAGCCCTCTCTTTCATGCTCCTGCCTCAACAAGGCAGGAAGAAAAACCCCCTGAAGGATGGCCAGAAGGTCTTTCTGCAATGGAGGGAAGAGTCAGACTCCAAGGTGGCCCTGCCAACCCCGAGGTATTGCCCAGTAGAAATGCAACTTCCGGATTGTCTCGATGGGACTTGATCATGCCAATAATTGGCTGATTGTCTAATGTAAACCAGTCTGGCTATGAATAGGGCCACTCTCAGAGTAAGAGAGAGCATCTACACAACCAGTGTGTGGAGCTAAGCAGGGTAGCCCACATTCTTTTTTATTCTTAAAAAGCTGAAATGAGACAAGCTCTCCCCCAAGGCAATCTCTCTCCCTCTCTCTTTTTTTCTTTTTCTCACTAATAAGCTTTGAGCAATTTTGGAGGAAAGGTGTGATATTGCTCTCACAGATAAATAATAACCAAAAAAAAAATCATGATGTTGATGTGATTATATCTCACCAACTAAAAGGAATTAAAGGTAGATTCTTTTTATTAGTTTACTGATCCTGGGCATCCAACGCCTCATAACTACTCAATATATCATGCTAGTTAATCATTCCTGTCATTATCTTTAATGTCTTATTAGCGGGCTTCATTCATCCGGATTTTTATCTGTTGCATTGGAAGCAGTTTTAATCTCATTTCAGCAGTGCTGATAAGCCTGTTAGTTTGCACAAATTGGTTTTGGTGACATTGTGTAGATAGTAATAATGTGTGATTTCCAAACGGAAAAGAGAATTTTAGACAGGTCCGAAAAGGCAGGTGGAGAGAGCAAAGCAGCCCCCGTGAGGTGGAGCCAGCAGTCTCAGTTTCCTAAAGGAAAAATGGAGAAGGTGGAAAAGAAGGCAAGAGGAAAATGAAACAGGAAGCTCAAATTGCTGCAGCTCTCCCAACCCCCACCCCTCCCCCACCTCCACCCCCTTTGCCCCAGCCGCAGGGCTCAGCAATGCTAGCGGTGATAGCGGCGTCAGACCACTAGGCGGCCCACTTGAGTCCACGGTGTCCCATTGCAGAGCGGGAAGACAGGGGCATGTTTAGTCCCAGGGGACTCAGGCTGTGTGTTTTGCCTCTGAAGCTGCGGGTACAGGATCCTCAGATTTCACTGTGAGTCTGTTACCAGCACAACCGCACATCTTCTGTCGGAGACCTTCTTGAGGTTTCCGCTCCTCTTTAGAGGTCTTAATACCAGGCTGTCTCTGTGCAATCTATCCAGCTAATGGAGCAGTTTGATCACTTCCACCCAACGTCACGTTGGCCTGACGCTTGTCTTCTTAGAAAAAAAAGGAGACAATAAGCCCATCAGGCTGTGACTCAAAATTGCGTTAAGTGCAGATGTTAGAGTAAATACAGTTTGCTCGGGTTCCCAGATGACGAGTCATCCTCCAGCAAGGGGGAAAAAAATCAATAACCCACCCATCTGAGCAGCAAGGCTGGGAATGGATATCTGATTTAAGAAGGCAGCCTCTCTTGAATTTCCCGATTCCTCTGCGTCTCCGGCCTGGGTACCACGGCCAGGAAATGAGGCTTTGTGTCTATCATGGCAAGGGCCTCTTTCCTGGGAGCTTCGATCTGGAGGCCGCGGGTCTCTGAAAAGATTTAACACCAAAATCACTCTCCAAATGGACTAAACCCTCTATCTGACTCACCCTTTACAGATTTAAAACGAGGAAAGGAAGCATTTCAAGGGAAATGTGTCTCATAATAGGCTTCAAAATCACTTGTCTCAGAGGCAAACAAATCCTAGCCGAATATAGACAGTCAATTATCTGGTGGTGTTTGGGGTGGGAGGGTGCTAATAATATTCCAAACTCCCAAACTGCCAGGAACACTTTGCAGTTTCATTTTCAGCCCCTCTGCTTTTCCAGGAACCATCCGTGTTTGTCTGATTCATTCTCACAACTCCAAATGTTGATATAAAGTCTGCTTGTGAAATTCTGAGACTTTCAGAAACCCAGAAGGCTGCATTTCCACCAAACTGAAGCAAAGCGTCAGTTCCCCTCTATTTTACCGTCTGAATCGCTTCACCAGACATTTCGGATAGTCTAAACTAAGGAATTCTCACAATCCATCTTTATCCCACGTTCTGGTATTCCTGGTTTAAAAGCATATCCGTCTTGTAACTATTTCATGAGCAAAGAGTTGAGGATGAAGTTTATAATGCCTCCCTTCTGATCCGAGCCTCGGAGGAGAAATGGAATCTCAAGACCACAGCGCCAAGAAGCTGATTTCCAGCAACTGCCTCTAGCATACATTAAAGAGCAGCGCCCGCCCTCCTGAACTGCGTTGCCACTGGCAATCATTGCCAGCTGTGACATCCAGAACCCACGACACCAGCTAGACTGGCATTTCTGTTCAACTTCATGTTCCTTCTTATGGAAATGATAGCTAAGGACAACTGGGGACTTGCCTAGGACCATATGAGTGTGGGCCCCATAATCACCCAGCCCAAATGGGCGTGCACATGGTCTGACAAAAGGACGGCCTTTCGAAGCCAGGTTTGGCCTCAACAATTTAGGTCCTACTACCACCATGTGATAATCAAAATAAAAAGCCATGGAGCCTTGCTGTCAGGGCTGCCTGTTCTGGAAGTTCTTATGGAAATTTAACTTGGACATATGTGTCTTTGTTCCTCCTCTAAGCCATGCCACTAACTCTTTGGAACAAAAATGCACTTTCCACCAGTGAGGTCCCCCTAACAGCCAGTGCACCATCTGTATTTGGGTTTGTTGCCTTGTGGCTTTGGAGATGAACTCAAAGCATTTCGGCGACCACCCTCTCCTCCCCCCAGTTCCCACTTTGACATCCAGCTTCTAAAGCTGGGGGGCACAGATCTTTGGTTTATTTTCTGACCCTCTGCCCCCTCCGACTGCTACAGAATGCATTGCTAAGTGCCCACGTGGCACCGAGAGCTCGTGAGCACCAGTGCCAGCAGCTCCAATGCAGAGCCGAGCCTGCCGTGGGCGAGCGGAGGGACGCCATGCTTGGCTAGAGAGGCGGGAGCTGGCGCCTGTGCTCTTCCATGTCCTTATAATGACAACCAGAAAACTGCATGTATGAGGACGCCTGTCTGTAAAGTGCTGAGCACAGAGGAGTCAGATCTGTTAATAGCCTGATCAGGCTAGCAAGGGCTGTTGGAAGACAAGAGCCAGGAAAAGCAGACACGTGGCAAATGGTCCATCTGCCTCGGCCCAGAATCCAATATCACCCGCCTGATGTCAGGAGCTCAGACGCAACTGCTGACTGGGGCTCCTGCCAAACTGCTGGGAAACTTTCTGCCGTACAGCTGACGTTTATTTGAAAGTTTCTCCCTCCTCTTACCCAGTTTGATAATGGCAGGTTTATCTGGCCTGTGCAGAGAGGGAAAAAACTAAAGTAAAAGTGAGCTGTGTCGCCCAGGCTCCATTTGCCTGTTCTATGGCAGTCACAGAACAGAGATCCTGTGCTTCTATGCCCATGTGATTCCCATGTGATCACAAACACCCAGCTCCAGGTGGTGTCCGCCGATTCTCTGAGCTCCTCTGTGACAACTGCTAAAGCCACAGATACCTGAGACCAAGGCGCAGATACCTGGGAAGAACCCGCAGATTTCCCACCGTCTCTGCCAAAGCTAGCTGCAGGGCTCAAGAATTCCCTGATGGTGCCCAGCACTGGTGACATCCAGTGAAGCTGGGCTTTTTGCTGTGCCCCTTCTTTTATTGCATCACCCTGACCCAAGATTTGGGCTTATTGTAGGGTCTGGGTTGTGAAGGACAGGCATCAGAATCCCCCGTTCCCTCCTCCTCCATGGGGCATAGTCCTTGGCCAACCACGTTCAAACTCTCCATCTTCTTTCTCTAGGACATACTCTCTCTCACCATATCCCTGGTGTCTCAAACAAGTGGACACCAGGGAGACATTGAGGGTGTTTAGTATTAACATAAAACCACATAGGTTCGATGTGGGACTACCCCAGCCCTTGAATATACACACAGACAGACACCCACACCTACCCATCCTAGAGTTTAGAATACTTGGAGGCATGTCATCTATTTCCATTTGACTATATCCATCTAGTTAGATTTAATATTTGGGGAGACATATATAACCCACTCACAACTGAAGCCAAGTTATGGCCCACTCCACAAGACTCACATTTAAAGAAATTGAATCTCTAGATTTTTAGAGAATTTTAATATTTGCTAGAGTCTCTTTCAATAAAAAAAAAAAAATCAAAGGAAACCGATTCATAGCCCCCAGTAAAACTTCTTAAAATTACTTTTCCCCATTCCTCTGATTCTCAGTCTTTCTCACACAACCTCGCTGATCAGAATCCTTTCCCCAAAGAGATCTCCGGTTGTCCCTGTGAGCTC
Source organism: Microcebus murinus (assembly GCF_040939455.1). Lineage (NCBI taxonomy): Eukaryota > Metazoa > Chordata > Mammalia > Primates > Cheirogaleidae > Microcebus > Microcebus murinus. The sequence goes on along the minus strand of NC_134126.1, from coordinate 25,385,848 downwards.
CTGGCATTCCTCCTTCTTCCTCTATTCTTCCACCTTCTATTCTTTCCTGCCTCCCATGAGTAAATCTGTCCTTTTCTATGCAACTCCTCCATCCTTGCTTCTCCTCTCTGTCTGTCACCAAGCATTGCCAGAATTCTGCATCACAAAAGTCCAAGAATTGGGCTTCAGAGAATTGCAGTAATCTCTCTCTCAAGGGAGAATTCTTCCTACAGAGTGAGAGATGAAGGGAAGCTGAGTGCACCAAGACCGTATCCCCTTAAGCGTTTGGGGGTGTGGGGTGAGAAGGGAACGGTGATTCCCACATGAATACTTTTCGTCTCCAATGCACGGAGATCAAGGTTGAATTTAAAAAGGACTTTTAATCAAACACCTGTGCCTATAGATTCTACACATACTGAGACATAGGCACTGGAGGCAGAGGGAAATCCAAATACAAATTTATTTGTCGGTGAAACTGGATTGGAAAATCTTAGACCTGTGGTCAGAATCAGGCTCCTTTTCTGCATTCAGTCCTTGAGGCTTGGATAGGGGTGATGGGGGCTGAAGGGCTGACCGAGCCAGAGTGCCCAAGAGACAGACAGACATCTAGACCTTCTTGAAGAAGAGCAAGGGCAGAGGGAAGGGCACACCTGGGAGCTGAGAAGGCCTGCAAAGGGACAAGCTGCCCAGCCCCTGGCCCCCCCACCCACCCTTCATCCACTCTTCCAGCCAGATGAGTCTTCCTACCCCCCATGGCCCAATGCAAAGAGAAGGGCACAAACATTTCCTTTGCAGCACTTACAAAGCTTCAGAAAAGCCCAGTTCCTGCTGAGCCAGGTCATAAATATGGAAATAGGGAGAAAATAATCTGCTATAATTAATAAGTCATACTTTCTGCCCACAAAGGCTCATTCTAGACATTGATCTTTCAGAAAGATTGCATTGTCTTTCTTCATTAGGAAGATTTTTGTGTGTGTGCCTTTTCAGATAAAAAAAAAAAAAAGTAGAAAGAAAAAGACTAGGAAAGATATAGAAAAAAAGGGTTCTAATTCTGACTCTGCCACCAATGGTCTGGCTTCCCTGTTGGGGTTTGTTCCCCGAATTCTGTCCCTCCCGTACAAGCAGCCCCATTATCCCTGTACCCAATCTCCAAGAGCCAACCTGGGTCTAGCACCCCAAACTCTCACTTGTAAGGAAAAAAGGACACCTCCCTCATAGCAGTTTTACTTTTTAAAAAATTAGCTGTCATCTGAGGGCCTGCGGTAGTGCAGGCTCTGAACAGTACAGAGGAGCTATGAATAGCCCTGGAGCGCTAACTGCCTTGGTTCAAATCTGGGCCCCATCACTCAACGGTTGAGTGACCTATGGCGATTACTTAACCTCTCAATTTCTTCCTCTGTGAAGTGGGGACTATTAACAGTACAAGCCTTACAATGTTTTCTTGGGAATTAAATGAATTAATGCATGTAAAACACTTAGAACCGTATGTGGCACATAGGAAATGACATGAAGTTTTAGGCAGCATTGTTATAGTTTAGTCAATTCAAGGACGGAAATAAGCAGAATAAATAAATAAGCAGAATGTATAAAGCCATCACCATCACGTTATGGACATTTCTAACAACATGGAAATCCTCAGGCTTCATTGTTAAAATTTAAAAGTCAGAATTAAATGCGTATATGCCATTTTGAACTATGTTTATAAACTATAGGCAATATAGAAAATTATAGGGAAAGGTTAATTAGTTATCTTTGGTAGTCAGATAATGAAACGTTTGAATTTTTCTTTATGTTGCCGTGCATGAATGTTCTACACTGGTATGTATTCATTTTAAAGAAAAAGTGTTTATGTCAATATTTTAAATAAGTTTGGTGTCTGGAGTGAACACCAGGCAAAGTTGCTCTTCAAAGCAGGATATATCACACATTATATAGACCAGGCGTCCTCAAACTACAGCCCGTGGGCCACATGCAGGCTGCCTAGCACATTTATCCGGCCCTCCAGGTGTTTTTGCCGCCACTGCCTGTCCTGCTTAGCAGCCGACTCGTCCTGGGCCCACAGTGGGCACTCTCCAACGATCTGAGGGACAGTGAACTGGCCCCCTGTTTAAAAAGACAATAAATCTTACTTTGGAGAAAAAACATTCCTTTTGTCAGCAATAAATTACTCCATTCCTACCCCCACCCTCCTGCCCCACCCCACTAAAGTTTTAACTGCTGCTCTTTTTGCAGGTATTTCTCCTGGGGCTGCATTCCACAGCTCCACTGGACGTAGCAGGTTCTGCTATTCCTTTGAGGGTACATCCATCCTGATGACAGTCACTGCTCAGAGCAAGAAGCTTTGTGAACCCCACCTGCCCCAACATCCCAATCCTGTGGCTTTGTATTTACCAAAGTTTCAGTATTTGATGACAGAATGTGCTAAAGGCCAAAAAATGACAGCTAAGCCTGCTCTTCACGCTTTCTATTGCGGCTCCATTCCCCGCTCAAGGTAGAAAGAAGAATGTTTGAAGTAACAAAACCTGAATAATTCTAGCCACAAATCTAAGCCCCAGCCTCCAGACTGTGGATTCTCTGGAACATTCCTGAGATAGGCGCTTCCACCCTGACTCTTGTCTGTGAAGTTCATTGCCAGTTTCAAGGGGTTGCAATGTCTTTTCTGGTATTTATGAGTTTAGATTCCTGTAAGCCAGAAGTATCACAGGACCCAATCTACTAGGTTCTAAGGTCCTCTCTAACAGGTCAGCATCCAACCCAACTACTGAGACAAGTGTTGTCATCAGAGGTCTAAATCCTGGGTGATAGCATGATGAACTCACTTCCACCCTGGTTCAGAGCCCAGCTGCAGAGACCTGGGCACGTGAGTGGCCTGCTCAGCTTCAGGCCACTCACGTGCAGGTTCTGCCTTGCCTTGCCTTCTTTGCTCCCCCAGTTCTTGTCCTTTTTATCCCCTCTGGTCACATCAAAGCCACAGAATGGTATAGCTGGAAGAGTTTAGCTGTGCCTAACTTCCCCTGCCCATCACACAACCAGTTAGAAATAGTATTAATAGTAGTAACAGCAACAAACACAGACAGCATTCACTATGACCAGGCACCAGACTAAAGTCTTAAATATAGCAACTCATTTCATCTGTGTCGCAACGCTGTAAGATGGACACTGTTATTATCACACCCACCTGGATGAGGAAACAGCCTCCCAGAGCTTAAGCAACTTCCCCAAGTTCATGCACTGCCAGAACTCAAGCCCATGCACGTGGTGACCAGGACCCTTGCTCACCTGATTTACCATTCAGTGTTTTTTCCCAAAATACCACGGCATTACCTGGAACTCAAAAGCTCATAGCAGCAGCCAACACCATTAGAATCTTTCTCTTGACTCTGCTGGACCAGACAGAAAATAAGTAAAATACTCTTATATCAGAGGTGCAAAAAAAAAAAAAAAGTCCATTTGATTCTATCTCAAAAACATGTTCTGACCCCCAGCCTTGCGTGTCAGGCACTGTGGGAAAGCCAGAGAAAGATAAACACGGGGCACTGCCTTCATTTAACTTAGAACATAATAGGGCGAGATGGAAGAATGAAATAGGTTGACTACTGATACATGTTGTAGGAAAAGGGCTTTTTTGTCTTTTACTTTTTTTAAGGACTGGGCACAATACAAACATTAAACTGCAATAAAAACAAGGAGTCCTGACCCTCCCACCATCGTACCCTTCGCCAACACCAACCGTGCAGGTTAAGACCCTCAGCCGGCCAAGGCTATGATCAGCCAAAGGAAGGGGAAGGGAGTTCATACTGGTTGATGATCCCATGTGTGCTTACAAGGATGCTAGGTATTAGCCCCATTTTAAAGATAAGGCATCTGTGGCTCAGAGAGGTTCACTAATTTGCCTCTAAAGTTACAAAACTAGTTGGCTTTAGTATGTTGCAAAGACAGGGTTTGAAACCCCGTCTGGGCCCAAAGCAGATGCACCTGCCATTGCCCTGCACTCCTTCCACTGGCTCTCTTCCCTAGACCTGTCTCCCAACACAGCCTTCACCCCTGGGTCCCATTTGGTGAGTGATGGATGAGCGTTTCTGGGCAACGCCAGCCCCTCCTCTACGCCTGGCCTGGCTGCTTTGCCATTCCAGAACAAACCCATGTTTGATCTACGAGGCTACTTTGTTGCCATGAAAGGATGTGTCTCCCAGGTGACCTCTTCCTTGGTAGTTGGAGAGAAAGTGTGATAAAAAGCAAAAGCCGTGTCCTTTGAAGATAATTCATATGTTGGCCAAGAGATGCGATAAAGTAGCTGGAAATCCAGCACAGGCTACAAACAACTCCACATTAAAGGCATCTGTGTTTAATAAAACTAATAAATCAAGCGCTGTGAGGTGGCGCCTCTTGGCTATGTTTTAGGCCCCTAATTGGTGCACGTGGATATGATACAAAAATAAAAGGCATTGAGTCAGCAGAGAAGCTGCTAACCTCTGATGAGGCCCTCAAGTATTTCTAGGATTCTCTCCACGATTTTGTTTGGGGAAGTGTATTGAAAAGCAGAGTCCCTCTGCTAGAAAAGAGCCAGGCTATCAATTCATGTGCAAAAATGGGCAGCGTGCCCTGTCTCCGAGAATCTGCAAGGGCAATGAAAAAGCCAGGGAGGAAAGGAAAGGTAGGAAAGGGGAAAAATAATTAAGTGCCATATAGCAATCTGTTGTGCATTCCGCACGTGCACTTTCCATGTATTTTCCGATTTACTTCTCACAACAACCCTGTGAGAGACATGACAGCATCCACTTGTTGCAGGTGAGAAGACGTTATGTCAGTTAAATGACTTGTCCAACAGCAAAGTAGTGGGCTCCAGACCCAGGGAAGGAAAAGGCTAAAGAAGCCTGGATTATTTGGCTTGGAGAAGATAGGACTAGGAGAACAGCTCCTCCAAACTTTAGGTTGGTCTGCAGTTATTACTTAGATTATTTATTGAAAGAGTGGAAATCCGCGTGCATTAGGGCAGAAGAGAAGGTTTTAGATACAGAAGGAGGGATACATATTAGGCGTCTCTGAAGGCTGGTAGACCTGAAAGAAAGTGGTAGAAATTCCTTGCCTGGGGAGAGCCCCAGTCCCCCAGATAGCTCGGAGCAGTGATGTTGTACTATAAAGGACATTTGATAAGGTCCATGCCTAGGGGCTGGCACTCGCAAGCAGCATGACTTTCGGCATGCTACAACCTATGTGACCTTCAATGTGCTTTGTAAAATGGAGACAGTCATAACTAATTTGAAGTATTTGGGGGAAGCAGTAAATGAAATGATGTATGTAAAATGCTTGGTAAACACTAAAGTGCTATCAAGCATGGGGATTGTTATTACTCCACCTTTCTGGAACTTTTAAAAAAATATATAATACAGCGTAGAGACAGAGGCATGGACTAAATGACTTATTGTGGCTCCTTTTTTTCCCCGGCAGAAGTAGATTATTCAAAGCTTGGGAGTGAAGTCAAGCTGTTTCTAGGGATCATTAGCTTTATAGTTTTCAGGAAAACCTCAGCCTAAAATAAAGATCACTTATTCCTCCCCTCCCCAGTAAAAGGCTTCGATGGTATAGTGAGCTCCACCTCTAGCAGAGTTTGAGAGCTGTGGGACAGGTCAAGGTCAGCCTCCTCCTGCCGGGAAGGAAGATGATTAGGGTGAGGAGTAAGAATACCACAATACCAAAGGTGGGTCATGGTCCGGGGCTAGAAGAAATTGGCCTTTTGCCTCACGGGACATTTATTGCCATGAGATTCCTTTCAGAGGCCAACTCTGAAAAAAAACAAAAAACAAAAAAAACCACTGTGGCCTTAATTATTATATTATAACAGATCGGTTAGTTAGGGACAGATGGCTTGAGGTCTATTCCCCACACTCTTCCTATACCTTACATGCTACACACTAAATTCATCTCTTAACCAATGTTGTAAATAGCTACCTCCTTTCATTAAATGAGAGGTAGTATCAATCTTTAATGATCAGTAATATGCAATGTCTATTTTATTCTTTGGTACCTAGAGGAAGGACTGTACAAGCTGGTAAGAAGGAATGGGCTCAAAAATGTTAAGAAGCATTTAGGTGTACAAAAATACAGAAACAGAAATTCATATAGATATGCTTAGCATGAAGAATTAAATAGCAAAGCAGTCTGAGATCTTATCTGTCATTTGTTTAAATAGTGAGAAGCTCCATCTACTTCACAACTGCACCCTTATTCTCGCAATACTTTGAAAGGCCTTCTGATTTTTAATAGGTTAATAGCACTTTGGTCTTTTTGAAAGACTTGGAGTATGATTTAGATAAACTCTCCCATATAAGTCAAGAGAAATCCTTCATCAGACTAATTACATCACCAGAAGTGACTGCCTTTCTTTTTCTGTTTTTGAGAATGAGTCTCACTGTGTTGCCCAGGCTAGAGTGCTGTGGCCTCAACCTAGCTCACAGCAACCTCCAACTCCTGGGCTCAAGAGATCCTCCTGCCTCAGCCTCCCGAGTAGCTGGGACTACAGGCATGCACCACCATGCCCGTCTAGTTTTTTCTATATATTTTTAGTTGGCCAATTAGTTTCTTTCTATTTTTAGTAGAGACAGGGTCTTGCTCTTGCTCAGGCTGGTTTCAAACTCCTGACCTTGAGCGATCCACCTGCCTTGTCCTCCCAGAGTGCTAGGATTACAGGCATGGGCCACCGCACCCGGCCTGTGACTGCCTTTCTTAAGGAATCTTGCAGATTACAGGTGAAATGAACATCAGCCTGGTACAGAAAAGATGTTCTTAGATGGGAGATGTTAGCTCTGACCACACAGAGGCACTACCGGAGGAGGGTTTTCTTCTTACACGATTCCTGAGCATTTCGTAGAGCCTGCAAAGTCGGAAGTGGGAGACTTGCTCAGCCACCCTCTTCAGTTCTGTGCTCAGTATGTGGTGGCAACTACCTACCTTACCCCATGCCTTCCCTCAAGGAGTTTACTAAATGTCAAGATGACAAGACAGGGTGATGTTTCAAGCCACAGGTGGTAACCCACATTCTTCTGTTCTCAACGCCACGTGAGCATGATAGATGTTGAAAGTTACAAACCTTCAGAGGAGGGAGAGATCACTTTTACACAGAGTCACTCTGACTTAAGGACGTTCTGAAAGGGCACAGTGAGAATCCATCAAACCACTGGTGGCTCCTCGGTATTCTGTTAGCTATGGGCAAACGGACTGTAGAATGTTATTCTAAAACCAGTTAACATCTCAGCTCTCAAAGGAATTTTCCATTTGCCTCTTGGCCCTCCAACCCAAGTCTTAGCAACAGGAAACTTCAATGCCTATGAAACTATATTATTTGATATAGCACTGGATTTTCAACTTGACCTCAACGGTCAAAATGTAATATTGCAGTCCTTTGTGTTGCGAAATTATTTCTACTTTTTAAAGAGTGCTCCCATTTTGGGGCTATTTCATCTTCATAGGATTTATTCATAGGAATAATTTCCAAACAGGACTTATTAACCTCAATTTACACATGAAATAACTGAGGTCCAGCAAAGTTGTTCAAGACCACACAGAAGTCCTGAGCAGAGGCAGGCCCAGGACCCAGGGCCTCCCAACCCCCTGGTCCAAGCAGGGAGATGAAATTGTCAACTGCAGCCATCTGACATCAAGGTAGGAAGGCGTGATTAATGGCTGTTTGCCAGGTATCTGCAGATCCTAGGAGGAAAAGGCATTATAAAAGGGTTTACATTTTAAGCTAATTAGCAGGAGGGGAAATTCCTTGAATGGCATTTCAATCAGAGGCTCTCTTTAGAGGCTCCACAAACAGTTGGTGGCTCTGTAAAGCCAACTTTCCCCCGTGGTGCAGAAATCATAACCACAGTGTGGCCATGCCTCTCCCGCACAGAGCAGAGACCTGAACAGAATAAGAAACTGCTTTCAGCTCCCAAGGAGTTGGGTTGTAGACTGAACATTTGCCCTGAACCTGCTTCATTGTAAATGAAACCAAGCTTTCACTCCAACTGGGGCTGGCTTCTCCGGGCAGGGAAGATGATGTGGAAAGAATCTATGCTGATTTCCAAGAGTGAAGGCGGCAAAGAGAGCAATGTTTATTGAACGTCTACAGTGTGCCAGGCCATTTTGCATGTACCCTGGCATTTAACAGTCACCACACCCTATGAGGGACGGACAATTGTACTCCTCTAAAGGGCAGGGGGGGTCTTGCAGAGGCTAACAAATGTGCTCCGTGTCACATGGGTAGTAAGCGGCAGGCTCCCAGCCAGCACCTGACCCAAGGCCCATCCATGTCTTTTGCTTTCTCGATTCTAAGCCAAGCCAGTCACTGAAATGAGGCAAGAAAGAACAGAGTCAAGTCTTAGAGAGAAATTTTATCTCTGGCCAAATTTCTCTGCAGTAGGACGGGCTATATAACCTATGGGGCCCAGTGCAAAGTGAAAATGCAGGACTCCTTATGCAGAAATTATTAAGAATTTCAGGACAGTGACAGCAGAGCATTACACTGAAGACAGGGAACTGCTGAGGACCACACCGTGTGCAGCCGCACAGATTGTGAGGCCAGGAAGCTGGCACTGTGCCACCGAGTCCAAAGGAAGGGACAAAAGTGGGAATGCAAATGTCTTCCGTGGGCCCTGCAGTCCACATCCCACTGTGGACCTGTTCGTTACACCCTTGCTGTGCACGCTTGCACGGCGCACACACACTCACACTCACACACACACAGGCACGCACACTGCCCAGGGGAACTCACAGATCAAGACTGATAAAAATTACATGGCAAGGCCCCGAGGGCAATTGTAATCCTTTTTCTAATCTCAGGAAGATTCGAAATAGCATCCCGGTGACACAGCGAATGAGAGAACATCACCCCTATTGCAGCTGTCACTTGTATCTGCAATCGGGTGAATTATAGAGATTAGCCACGTCCAAGAATTACTGCACTTTTTGCATGGTTCTGTGCATGGCCCTTCTTAAGGTGGAATTGCTCAGTTTGCATCCAGCCTTAGAAGGAGGCTTAGGAAGTTCTGTGCTGCCACCCAGTGTTCAGGCGCGGGCCCAGGAGGACGGAGGCCTGGTGCACGTGGCAGGCTCTGGAGGGGCTGGAACAGGCAGGAAGCCACAGAGAAAAGAGCTGCAACACTTTCCTGGGCCTCTCAAGTAAGCTTCTTTTAGAGGTTGCATCCCAAACCACATCAAAGATATTAAGATGCACGCACTTCCCGCACTAAATACCTTTGCATGTAACTGAGAGTTGACTTGAGCTGCTTTTGAGTTGGTTAACATGTTCTGTTCTGTTAACATGTTTGCTTAGTTCAACATTTCTTAATTTTGACTTTTCTGTTTTCCATTTGAATTACAGATCCCGTGTGAGGTTTTGTGGTAGGGAAGAGGGATGTTTAACCTTCCCCTAAGTCAGAAATATCTGAAAAGCTCCTACCTAGACCCCGAGCTTGGTGATTTCAGTGCCTGCTCCTGTGGGGAGACATGAGCACAGAGGAAGGCCGTGGAAGAAGAGAACACACAAGAGATACTTGGGTTTGGTCACCTCTGACAATCAGTGCACTACAACTATTACCGTGTTTCCCCCAAAATAAGGCAGGGTCTTATATTTTTCCTCAAGAAGGCACCCTAGGGCTTATTTTCAGGGGATGTGTTATTTTCCCCTCAAAGCCTCAGCTTGCAGCACACACAGAGTGGCCGGGACCTGACAGGAGGAGCCGACCTTGGTGGGGCTGTCCACACCATTCTGGTCACCTCTGGGATAGTAGCTGTCACAATGGGGCAGATGAGAGGGGCTGCTCGTCTTCTTTTCCGCTCCTCGACAACATGCACGGGTTGTGCAGATGCGCTGCATAGCCACGCCCATCACTAGGTCCTATTTTTGGGGTAGGACTTCTATTGTACAAATGCTTAGAAATCCTGCTAGGGCTTATTTTATGGGTAGGTCTTATTTTTGGGGAAACACAGTAAACCTTTAGTTTTTTCCCATATAATTTAGCAGCCTCAGTCTGCTGAACTTATCTAGAGGAATCGCAGGCAAACCATGGCCAGGATCGGTCACACCTTAGTGTGATAAGTGGAATAAAATTTTAAAAAAAAGATTGCATTTTAAAATAGCAAAAACAAAAAACTCCTGGTCAGGTGTCCCATCCCAACTGGCAGGCGTGGGCAACCTGTGGTCTCAAGGCTATATCTAGCGCAGTTCCCAAAAAGGGCCCAGGTCCCCCCCACAGCTCCGGGTGGCAGCTGCTAACGGCAGCCGACACTGAGTTTCACGCCCTTATGTCTCCGAACCCTCCTGGAGATGAAGAGAAGAGGGCATGGTGAGCGACTTTTAATTACATGGGATAATAAATGCGGAAGCCCCTTGCACAGCTCCCGGGACAGAGACACAGCATGCAAATATTAATCCCCTGCGTCTCCCATGTGGCTCGTGCCCCTGGTTAACAAGGTCAGCCAACTCCGTCATGTGGCGGTGCAGAGGCAAAACCAGGGGGTGCAAAAATAACCGGCTTTATGTAAATGGGGACAAATTGGACCAGGAAAAGAAGTACATTCATGCTGGAAAAAGCTACAGAGGGCATTTAATCCATCCCCCTGCTCTCTGGCAGAAGTGAAGTGGATCTGTTTTGGTCCCCTTGTCACTTACGGACTGGTTTCACAACCCTGCACCTTTGTGGATTCAGGATTTCTGTAGATTTAGGACATGAAAGGTTTTATTCTGCCACCTAGTCTCTCTTTTTCTCCCTTCCATTATCTGTTCTTCGGACTCTTTAATTTTATCTTCAACCACATTGGTCAAGACCCTATTGGCTCCTTTAACTATCTGTGACGAGCCTGTATGACCCAGCCTACACACACACACACACACATACACACATGGATTATGGGATCACGTGATTCACAGTTGGCAGAGCCTTTGTGAATAACATCTAGCTCCATCTGGAGCCAGGATCTTCTTACAAGGCTCTTGCAGACTCTGCCTCAATACTTACTTCTTGGCCGGGCGCAGTAGCTCACGCCTGTAATCTTAGCACTCTGGGAGGCTGAGGCATGTGGATTGCTCGAGGTCAGGAGTTCGAAACCAGCCTAAGCAAGAGCGAGACCCCGTCTCTACTATAAATAGAAAGAAATTCATTGGCCAACTAACACATATAGAAAAAATTAGCCGGGCATGGTGGCGTATGCCTGTAGTCCCAGCTACTCGGGAGGCTGAGGCAGGAGGATTGCTTGAGCCCAGGAGATTGAGGTTGCTGTGAGCTAGGCTGATGCCAGGGCACTCACTGTAGCCTGGGCAACAAAGTGAGACTCTGTCTCGAAAAAAAAAAAAAAAAACTTCTTGAGCAAAGAGGCTGTAACTTTCTGAAGCAGAGAGAAGCACATCTTTCTTCTACTCTCCCTTTAAGATTTACACCACGGTGAGTGAGTGCTGCTGCGTTTGGGAGTGGGCATTTGACTCCTCTCTGCTACAGGGCACCAGTGGAAGCTCTATATAGCCTTGGAGGACTCCACAGGGAACTGGCAACACCCCACACAGAGAGACACAGAGACAGCAAAACATCAGCCCCCCACCCCCTCCCGCCATATCCCCTCCAAATGCCTGCAAGGATTCCGGACGTTGGTGAAAGACTTTAACTTAGGGACCCCGGGGACAATTGAGCCTGGAAGACAGTGGCCAACGTCTTTCTTACACTTGTGGCAGGGCTCAGTCTTGCTCTGAGATCCCGGAGCTCTTCTTTGTCTAAGCTATCCAACAGCATTCTTGAAATGTCTGAAACCAGGACCCTGCAGAGACCTTCATGCATACTTCTTTACACCGAGCGTGAAACTGCCACTCCAGGGCCTTGACTATGTGTGGTTTTAAATGTGGGTGGGTGGGTGTCCAAATGCTGAAACCTGAGGCCTGGGCTTCTGAAATCCAGAAGGAAAAAGCATGGAGTGTGAAGGGAATGCCACATTTGCTTTGAACTTTATACTGCCTGCATAAGAAGAGAAGAAAATGAGCCCTGAGGTCCTGCTTCGGAGGAAGGCATGCTTCAGAGAACAGACAGTAGCTTTGGGGATTCCATCCATCCATCCATCGCAAAGCAAGTGATTATGAGTTGACTGAGGAGCTGCTGGGCTTGGTGCTAAGTGCTAGGTACGTGGGAATGAACAGAGCAAACACAAATTCCTGGCATTCCAGGGCTTAAAGGGAATAGAAACAATTAAACAACTAAAAATATTCTTTTTTTTTTTTCCAGACAGAGTCTTACTCTGTTGCCTGGGCTAGAGTGAGTGCCATGGTGTCAGCTTAGCTCACAGCAACCTCAAACTCCTGCGCTCAAGCGATCCTCCTGCCTCAGCCTCCCAAGTAGCTGGGACTACAGGCATGCACCACCATGCCCGGCTTATTTTTTTTTCTATATATTTTTAGTTGTCCAGATAATTTCTTTCTATTTTCAGTAGAGACAGGGTCTCACTCTTGCTCAGGCTGGTTTCAAACTCCTGACCTTGAGCGGTCCACCCACTTTGGCTTCCCAGAGTGCTAGGATTACAGGCGTGAGCCACCGTGCCCGACCTAAAAATATTCTTGAAGCCGAGTTTAAGGTGCAATGATTCTTCTAACGGGAGGACCTTTCAGTCTACTGATGATTGTGCACTTTCCCCAACTGTAAGTAACTATGGCCTAAGAAGGATGGTCTCTAAACCGGAAGCTCTTCCAGGCCCCGTCCTACCCCTCCTGCACCCAGCAGGACCCAACAGTGGGCAGGGATCTGAGGAAAGTGTTGTATTAGTTTGCCGCTGTAACAAACTGCCACACACTTAGGGGTAAAAATGTGTTCTCTTACAGTTCTTAGGTCGGAAGTCTCACTGGACTAAAATCACAGTGCCAGCAGGGCTGTGTTGCCTTCTAGAGGCTCTTGGGGATAATTTGTTCCCTTGCTTCTAGAAGCTCCCTGCATGTCTAGGGGGATGGCCTCTTCCTCCATCTTCAAAACCAGCAACGTGGCATCCTCAAATCCCTATGACGCTGACCTCTCCTGTCACCTTCTTTATAAATTGTCACCGTAACCCGCAGTGACTACATTGGGCCCACCCGATGATCAGAATCATCTTCCCACTCAGGATTCTTAATTTAGCCACATCTGCAAAGTCCTTTTTGCCAGGTAACCACACGTGTTCACAAGTTTCAGGAATTAGGATGAGGATATCTTGGGGAAGGGGCCATTATTCTGCCTACTTACATGTGTCATCTCTTCTGTTCATTTTTCAACACAAATAATCCATGTTCATTCTAGAAAAATTGGAAAACACAGAGAAGGTTAAAATTGGAAAATATAGAAAATTACCACTTTCAAAAATCTCCAATTTAAAAAAAAAATACCAACTATTCTCTTAATGCACGTTACTCGCTTTACAATAGAATATGATCATCCTCCTGCACCAACAAATAGAACTCTGTATATCAGCGTTTTAATGGCTATCCAATATTCTGTTATGACATTGTACTATAATTTTTGAACATGTAGGTGGTTTACAGTTTCCTGTACACCCAAATACTGCTGTCATCGACATTCTTGTTCATGCATATTTGTGTATTTGCCTGATATTTTCTGAGAGTGAATTCCCAGAAATGTACTTACTGGGCCAATGGCTGTGGCTGCTTTTAAGGCTTTCAGTGTGCTTGGACTAAGTGCCTGCAAGAACTTCGTGCCAATCCACAGACTCCTCTGCAGAACTGGAAACTGTTACCTCACATGCTCAGAACCCTGGCCGGGACCAGATGTTCAATCCCTTACCAAACTGATATCCCATTATTGTCTTAAATCTAATTTCTTGGATAACCATAAGGTTGTGTGTTTTTCATACACTTTTGTTACTTGCCACCTTATGTCCTCTCTATATTGAAGTGCTTACATTTTTCTTAAGCTTTAATAACTCTGAGTGTTAACCCCTATGTCATATTGGCTGCAAATAATTTTCTCAGTTTGATGTTTAAAAAAAAAAAGCTTATTTTATCCATTGAGTTTTTATTGCACAGGGTTTTGAAAATTTTTGTGTGGTTAGATCTATCAATCTTTTTATTTATAGTTTCTGCCTTAGATTTCACACTTAGTATCACAGCATCATGGTATCTATCACAGGCCTCAACCACCTTAATAGTATATAAATGACCACTGGAAGAGTTATTAATCCATCTTGATTGTTTTGCCTAAAACATGTGTTAGTGCCATTTGTTGCAAGCATTCTGTTAAGGCAGTCACTTGAAGCACAGAGGTGCAGCTTCTTGCAGGGTTGATTGACATCAGGCCACATCAGGTGGCCTTGTCCAAAGCCCTGGCAGTCCTGTCTCCCACTGGGGCTATGAGTGAGGTCCTAATTCACTGTGCATTTTAAATGGAGTGAGGAGCCTTCAGAGAGAGAGAAGACCTACCACGTCTTTCCATGCAGTTGAGAAAAATATGACCCAGCTTGTGCTTTTCATGGTGGAACAGTTTATTTTCATTTTCCATGTCATTTACCTCTGTAGCTCTTTGGATCGCTGAAGTGTGGGCAGAGATTCCATGAGATGGGGTCCAGGCCCATGGAGTTCTTAGCTCTGGCTATGCTGCTCTAGGCTAAGGCCGAGGGGAGTCAGGGAGTGAGAGGTTTAGGAAATTTGAACTCAAAGAGGTGACTGCACAAGACCCACCAACGACAACTGCCCACCACTCAGAGGGGAGACATCTGTTTGTTCTTATCTCATCTGGATGGGTGTTTGCTGCTGAGTCTGGGCAGGTGCAAGAAAGCCAGGCTGGCATGGAGGGGACTCTGCTTACCAGACAGGCTTGGCTGCACTCTGAAAACCTAATGAGTTAGAGATGAAAGCACTTCTATTTTCCTGCAAGTCTAACTGAGTCCTAGAACTTTCTGTTGAACAGAGGAATTACATGCTGAATAGCCTCTGTCCTGCCCAGGTCTGCAAATGAGTGAGTAGAAAATCCACCAGGGACAAAGCCTCATTACTAAGGACAACCCTCATTAAAGTAGCAAAGTGAACCATACCTACTTTCTAGTCTATTTACTCAACAAGCAGTATTGACGGTCTGCTTCACACAGTCGCTGGTGCTGTTTCCTCTGCCTGGCACACCTTCCTCTGCACCCAGCCTGTGAGATCGCAGTCATCAAGGTCCAACGCAACATCTGCCTTTAATTTAAAGACTTTCTCAGCATCTCTCCAACCTGCCTGTCTCTCCTTCCTCTTCCTCCCCTCAACCCCATCTACCACCTGCACAGTGGCTTTGGAGCCAAGTGCACTTGGATTCTGATTCTTCCACCTAATTCTTTGCTCCATTTGGAAACTTTGGGATATAGACTTAACAGCTCTGAGCCTCAGCTTCTTCATCGAGAAGATGAAAAGACACTAACCTGCATCAGGGTGTTGTTTTGTGAATTAACTTCGATAACATCCAAGATGAATAAAAGAAGGTCTCTGGCTTCCACACACTTATATTATTAAGTGCTTAAAACCATAACACAGGACAATATCACTGTCACAAAAGGGATACAAAAGGCTTCAGCAGTACAGAGAAAGAAAAAAATCTCATCAACTTGGAATAATCAGGAAGAGTTAACGGAAGAGGGAACATTAAGGCTCTTGAAAAAGGAAAGGGGTAAAAAGCCCACCAGGTAAAGTGAAGGGGAAGGACAGGTCTGATTGAGGGAACTCTGTGAGCCAAGAATAAAGAAAGGAATATCAGTCTGTGCTTAGAGAAGAGAAAATAGGCCCCAGCAGAACTGTTAACAAAATAGAATTTTGTTTTTAAATGTCAAAGATCTCTAAGCATAAACGGATATCATTGGAATTATGTGGGTGATAATTCTAATCAACGTGGCGATTGTATAAAGTTTAGAGGGTATTCATTGACCAGTTAAGAAGGAAATCCAACCCTTTGTATTGGAAAGAACAGCCTTAATTCTGGAGCCAATAAAATCGACCCAAATTGCAACTTGATTGGATGTGAGAAAGGGGAGGGAGATGTCAAAGAGGATTTGGAGTATGGCGGGCCCATTAAAGGAAAAAGAAACCCTTAGAGAACCACTTTTTGACCCGTTGGGATGGAGAACCCGGGAAGAGGAACCATCTGGTGGGATTTTCAGCAGGGTTCATGCCCAAGATAAAACTTTAGGGTTTATCCACAAAAATGAGTTAACGGGCATTGTGTACATGGATGAGACGCCCAAAGTTTAGAAATAAAAGAGGACCAATAACAGAATCTTAAGTCATGTTTACAATTTAGGGAGCAAGAGCAGGAAGCAAGACCAGCATGAAGCAATATCACATCTGCATGTGGTATTTTTCCTTCATCTGCAACATTCCCTGAGGTTTCCTTCCTTAATTTAAATTATCATCATTCTTCCAGGCCTAACACAACACTTCCATGAAACAATTATTAATAGCTTGAATTTATTGAGTGTGTGCTAGATGCCAGCCACTTTATGTGTATTTATTACCTGTTTCCCAGGTACATTATGCAGGCACATTAATTATACCCATTTTACAGACGAGGAATTAAGATTCAGGACGATTTAGTGATTAGCTAAGGTTTAACAGCCTAAACAAATCCAGGTTGTCTGGCTCCAAAAATCCAACTCTATCTCCATTATGGCACTGCCTTTAGCTGGCCCCCCAAATTTTGGGGGAAAAATGAAAAATTTTTTCATTTTTTGAAGCCCTACTGGTGATCCTAGGAGCACCCTATTTGAGAACCCTGCTAGCTACTGCAGTGGTTAATAGCAATTCTGGCCTCTGCAATGACAACATGTGTGCCTTTGGACTAATCTCTTTACCTCTTAGGTCTTAGTTACCTCTTCTGCAGAATAGAAATACCACTTACCTTACAGAATCAGTATAAAGGTTAAATGAGGAAGGCAGAGATAAAGTGCCTAGGCACTATTACTATTATTACTGTGGTAGTTGTTGATAGGCACTCTCCCACCTCCCTGGCAGCTGCTTCCTCTCCCTGTATGTATTCTAAATTTCTTTCTGTGAGTCCAAGTTCTCAGGCAGCTTTCATCTGCAGTATTTTTTATCTAATGTACTGCCTAGCTCCCCCCCGCCCCCCGGGAGGCAGCATTTTCCAGGGTACTTGTTGGGGTTTGACAAAGCGGTTTGGATACTCCAGGAGAGACAACTTGACCCATTCAGACGTGATTAGGGAAGCCACGCGGCTGATGATGGATGACAGTGGTCTGAGCTCTCGTTCCTTTCTTCTCTCTGATCTGCCCACCTAGCAATGCCAATGCCCTGATTTCCATTCCCAGTGGGGGTGAGTGAGCATGCTTACACGCTTCAGCTCCTGGAGAATATGCCACCCGAGCATGTGATTTCCCCGCACCAGCCAGCTCCTCTGCTTCCTCATCCAGTTGAAGAGTCTAGTTTGTTCATTTGGGGCCTAGGCCCATGCACAAAGCTAAATTCCCTACGCCTGCTGTCTCCCAAGACCTTCTGCTTGGATGTTACAATGTCTGCTCCTGCCAAACCTCACTCCCGTGTTCCACTTCCAGGAGGGGAAAGCATATGGACTGTTATTTATTTATTTTTTTTTGCCAAAACTGATCAGAGAACAGAGCTCAGTTTTCATAAAAAATTGCACAGTACCTGCTCCTCTTTCTTTGCTGACAATAAAAATGAAGCTCGAGCCCAGGGAGATATCTTTCTTGAAGGAGATATTTTTCATTCAGATCTAACTCCTAACTCTGTCATTTCTCACCTGCTCAAACACCCCGTCGCCAGGGGAAAAGCCTATAAATAACTGAAATTATAATTTTGTTAACAATTACATTTTATACACAATAATTTCTAGACATTTCCCCTGAAATAGTTGATAATTTTAGAAATCACCTTTCAGAGGTGGAAAGGAATCCACCTCTTTTTCTCCATTTTAATTACTCACTGAATAAAATCTGAAAGTGTTTAATTATTAGATTTATGCCTCAAGATAAGTTCAATGGTAATTACAGGATGTCTTTTTTTATTCTAATTCCAAATAATTAAATCCCAAACACATTGGATCATTATGATCATAATTAGAATAAAGGTGTCTTATATTTGAAACCAAAGTTTGGCTCTTTGTTTAACCTTCTTTGCACCTCATCAAAGGGTAATGCTTTGGAACGAAATCTGTTTCAATCTCTCTAATGCTGCTTTAAAACAATATTTAAAAAGTTGTCTGCAGGAAGGCTTCTCCGTTGCAATATTTGGCAGGGAGAAGCGAGCACCGAGCTTTCTGCTCACTTGAGGTTCCAGGCATGCTAACTTTTCAATCGCCATTTGTCATCTTCGGACAGAGGGAGAACTCAGAAACCAGGCAAAAAGGTGAAGAAGCTGCAGTGAGACTATAAAGCCAATTGTGGCAGAGGATCTGTGAAATAATCCATCTCCCTTTACCTGCAGTTTTGGGGTAACTTTTTCTGAGCTCCCCTTTGCACTCGGATGCCAAGTGTGACTCGACACGGTTAGCATCGGTAGCAGTAAGAGAAAAAAAGCAAGCGAGTGCAAAGGGTTAAAAATGAATGGATAGAGACAGGCTGGGATTGGGCAGAGGCCTTGGAGGGAGCCATGCAGAGACTAGAAAAATCTAAAAGCAAAATCGATAAAACAAGACCTCTCACTAAAGCTCAGAAGGTATTTAATGCCTGGGGCCTGGCGACAAGGATTAATTGAGAGAAAATGTGCCTGTCTTTTTGTTGTTTGCTACCTCTGTTGAGAACCCTTGCTAGGTTGGCTCAAAAAGTACACGAATGTGGCTCGCCATCCTGCGGACATCCCTGCACCAGGCTTTGGCATTTGGGAAGTGGTCAAGGTGGTGCTTTGCGGTCTCCAGGAGGAGTGGCAGGGAGGGGGTTCAGGAAGGAGAGGAGACACACATTTTTTAAAAAAGAGTAAATAAACCAAACCCACATATCTTCCCTTGCCTGCTAGACAGGGAGCAGAGCACGTGCCTGCAGAAGAGCATCTGAAGGCTAGGGAGGTGGGAGTCTGGAAGGAGGGAAGCAAAGAAGCTATAAAAAGAAGGCCAGAGAGCAATCATAATGCTTAGAAAAATGTCACATTAAAGCCTCAGCTGCCGGCGGCTGGAGGGAAAGGAGTTCCAGACAATAGCTGAGGGGACAAGTTGAATCTTGTGTTCATTCCTGTGGTTAAAACAAGTCTGTACGACCGCAAGGAAAATTCCATTCTCCCCAGACCTTAACTCCCTGCTTACCTGAGCTCAAGACGCTTTGTGTCTAAAGGCCCCTTAAAGTGAGAACCGGCAAAGCACAAAGACCCCGGTGCCCGCCTATCTTAACATGTCTCTTATGTTTGCTCCTCACATCTTAAGAATTGCCTGCTTTCCTTTGAGGGGCCCGGTGACCGCTTTGATGAAAGGCTTAAATAATAGAGCGGAGTTCAGGAAAAGGACAGACGCCCTTGACACCCTCCCCACGCTCCGACCACACGCTGCATTCGTTTTCCAAACCTTGAGACTCGTGGATGTCAAATAAAATGATTCACTAATTCGTCAAATGGTTATCGGATGCCTACTAGGCATTTAGGGAGGACGACCGAGATCAAGCTGTTATGAAGAACTTCCGCGTCAGGAAGCCCAAGAAATAGGGGATTCCACGTGCTGCTCGCTGTGTGACAGACACAGTGAATGCTGGACATTGGGAACACGGAACATGATCTTTTCCTTTCCTTCTTTGGGATTTTCTAAGTCCAGCTGACAAGCGAGGGGCCTGCTGGAAGTGGGTCCAGCCAAGGATCGCTGTTCCTCACCGACATTCCCAGCACCTGCTCCTTTTTCATCCCTCCTATACAAGCCTTGGGCCAACTTGCCCTGGTAACTCTTCTGTTGGAGGAGAGACATTAGCAGTAATTGTCCTGGGTCCAGGGGAAGCTGGAAAACAAGTTTCCTTCTTGTTGTTCTTTAAACAACTTCTTTGATTCCTAATTCAACAGGGTCTGATTAACACACCCAGGAGAGGGAGAATTTACTCAGGCGTGGATGATGGTGGGGTCAAGCACACCTCCCCAGGGAGAACAAATAACATCAATAATATAATACGGTAGAGAGACTGTGGCACTTCACAGAGAGTGTAACTTATTTACAGTCGAACTGGGGAAGATCTGTAACCTAATACGTCTTCTGTGTTCATCTGCAAAAGCTTTCCGCACACTCCATGTGTGCTCAGTGATATGCAAGGAAAACTATAGGAATTCGTCTGTGCCCTTGGGGAGCTTACTGCAGTGCTGTGTTGGTAAATTTTAAGAACCAGTTCTTTAAAAAGGGGGACGGGGGGAAGAACTCTGTTTCTTAGTTTTTGCCAATTTTCATGGTATAAATATTCCCACAGTGGTTGATTTTTAGATGCCAACAAGACGTCACTGAAAGAAGAGATGAGAAGAAATGTGCACAGTCAGCTCTTTCTAGGTGACATGAGCTGGCTTCAGAATGAGAGTGGCTTGTAGTCTAATGCACTAATACAGGTAAACATGGAATACACGGAATCTCCTGATCAGTTGAGTGTTTAGCATCAGATGAAACATCTTTGACCAACACACAAACTGGAGGAGCAATTTTTTTGTCTCTTTTTTTTTTTTTTTTTTTTTTTTTGTCTTTTATTTTGTAGAGACAGGATCTCACTCTGTCACCCAGGCTAGAGTGCAGTGGCATCATCATAGCTCACTGCAGGCTCAAACACCTGGACTCAAGTGATCCTCCCACCTCAGCCTCCCATGTAGCTGGAACTACAGGCGCATGCCACCACATCTGGTTAATTTTTTTTAATTTTTATTTTTTTGTAGAGATGGGGTCTTGCTATGTTGCCCAGGCTGGTCTCAAACTCCTGGCCTCAAGTGATCTTCCCAACTCAGCCTCCCGCATAGCTGGTATCACAGGTGCCCAGCACCCCCAGTGGAAGCATATTTTAGTGGTAGCAGGGAAAATAACCACTGTTGTCTTAAGTGGAGAACAGTATCTGACTGTATTGCCCCTCCTGGTTCCTTAGAAGCACAGAGAACAATGGAAGAGTGCAAAAACTTTGGAGACAATAAGGACCAATCCCCCACCTCAGCCTTAGAGAAGGAGAAACTGAGGCACGCAATAGTGGAATGGTTTAGACAGTCTCAGCTTCAAACATACCACTTTCACATATGGCTTCAGTTTCCCTGCCGTTAGCCAGGGGTATTGAGCAGAAACTTTGCACATAAAGAAGAGGATTAAAAAAGAAAATCAATCAGAATTCACTGGGCCTCTCCAAGCACCCACAGAGCACAGGTGACTGTCTGTACAGGTGACCAAGAGTGGGTGAAGGTACCACCCGCATGAAGGCACAGATTCTGTTCAAATGTGTTATTCACTAACCTGCCCCACACACAAGCTTTCCTGCAGAACAGAAACAAAACCACAAGTCTGCCGGGCTGTAGCTGGCTTAGCCTTTGAATCATCGTAGCTGGCTGAGCTCCGTCTAGGAGGAGAAAAAGAGTACATTCCCACGCGAAGAAGCCCAGCAATAATTTTCTGGGCGGGAGAACTACTGCTGCATCTCCTGGGCAAATGTAATGGGATGGCAAAGTCTTCGGTGCTGAGGGAGCTCCAGCTCCTTGCTGCCCGTAATTCATGATCCCTGAGACAATTATGAGCAATGAAAAGGCATAAGTCAAAGGAACATCAAGTAAAGTTAGATTTAGGAAAATAACACATTACATTTAAATATCCATATATATTTAATCTGTGTTTAATAATGCAAGGAATGCATTAGTCAAGGCTTAGGCAGATTACACATTTATGTTAGTTACAGAGCAGCCTGGCCCTCTGAAGTTCCCCAGCCTTGGCGCCACAGGAATGAAGACTTGCGGAGGAATCGAGCGTGTCATTGCAAACCTGGGGCACTGCAGAAATGCAAATGGAGGGACTGCGGAGGTCACCGCAAAGTCAGGTTTGCTGCAGAGGATAGGACGAGGGGTGAGCGGGAGACAGCCACAGCTGCGGCCTCTGGACTGACTTGTTCACCTGCTACGCTCTGCAGGGCAGGGGCAGGGGTGGGAGGCAATGCCATAGAGGGACAGAGGGACTGGAGTCACTATGCCAGCTGTTGTTTGACCTAAGATCTTCTCTACTGTCCTTAGGCTTTAATTCTAGATCCATCAGATGGAGAATGGCTGCCCAGGCCCCTGGGGGACATCAGGACACGTTCCCAGGGGGCAATGCCCAGCCCCCGGGGCTCTTGCTGCCATCTGGCAGGGTGACCCAGGTGAGCGTACTCAAGGATGAAGGAGGAATGGCGAGCATACCCGGTCTGTAGTGTAGTCCTGCTCCTCCAAAAGCTGGAAAGGGACCCAGTGGGGACACAGTGCAGTACACACCAAATGACATCTAGGACCTGGAAAGAGGGAGTGAGAGGCGGGACTGCCCCAAAAGCAGAAGAAATCCTCCTGTCTGGTTGGATCGTCACCCAATACAACAATCATAAAACTCCAAGCACTTTGGTCTTGTCATGACGTTCCTACTCCACGTGGGCAACTCACTCCCCAGACCCGAGAGTCCCACTCTGTGCTTTACGTCACTCCCGGTCTCGAAGAAGTTAGCCTCAGGAGCAAAATATCTCAGAGACTATCTGACCTAATCTTCTGATTTTACAGATGAAAATACTGAGGCCCAGGGAAGCAAAGCAGCCCCTCCAAGGCCACCCAATCAGTGAGCGGATAGCCGGGGTGAAAGCCCAGGTCTCATTCCAGGGATCTGTCCACGTGCAACTCTGCCCCTCCCATGAAGCCCTGCATCAGTTTGGGCGGTCTGTAGTAAGAGCAAGTCAAGCAAGCAATTAATGCCAGGCGCTATGCTAAGAGCTTGAATATATATTACCTCCAAAAGATTAAATGCTAACCAACTCTATAAAATTTACAGTAAAAAAAGGAAGCTTGGCTCTTCCTTTGATATCAGGTTGATATCAGATTGGTCACTGCACTTCTCCAGGTGTCCTTTTGTCCTGACACCTGCAGAGCCTCCCTATTTCATCCCAGAATGGGCGCAAGTCTAGTCCAAAGCACAAGCGAAGAGATGAGAAAAACGAAACCTAGACAGGGGCGGCAAATAAATGTGCTTCTCACCGGTGCCTGAGAGAAGCGGAATTGTGAGGAAGTTTGACGTGACCCAGTCCACATTCTCGATAAGTCAGGAAACACCTCTATTTCCTCATCTCTACTCCGGAACTACTCACCCTAACTCCATTCCCTATAAAAGTCATCCCATGAGTCAAAATGCTCCAAGCTGTTTCAAGAAAAGAATGGCGAGGAGTATCTCCTTGGTTTGTTTCAGGCTTACTTTTAAGAACTGACTCCCTGAAAATCCAAACCATCTGCAATGTCCTAATCTCACGCAGGGATCCACCCTTGGAAGGAAAGCCAAGTTACCTCTCGGTGTCTGTTTAGGTTAAGCGCAACGTTGAGGAGCACGCTCATTCTGGCAGTTGGAGCTTGGAAAAAAACATGAGCTGTGACTCACCAGTCAGTGTGAGCCAAGTATTTTTTAATCTGCTCAGGGCAGGAAAATGGCCAGGGGGTGGAGGGAAGGCAAGGGGAGGGGAGGACCCACAGAGATGATGGCTTAGAACTATCTGACTTGCTTCCAAGAAAGCAAGTACAGGGGAGACTCTCAGAGCGTATGCTCCTGTTCTTGTTGTTTCACTGCCCAGGGCCTCCTAAATCATTGCGAAATGGCTGCTTTCTGCCCACCTCGATCATGTATTATGGGGCATTAATAAATAATGGAAGGTTGTAGGACCAAAAGGCAGGAAAACCCAAAGGGGAGGTGATGGAGAGGCATAATTTAACAAGTAAATGAAAGAAGCTATTAAATCATAGTTAAATTATGCTGGCACTGGCAAAAAATAAAAAAATAAAAAATAAAGAATTACCCACTGTAAAATGCTTTCAATAAAATATTAAAATTTCTCTCCGGGCTGACAGAGGCATCTCCCAATCATAAGAATAGGAGTCTGTAGTCCATGGTTCCCCTTAGATACTGAGCTTGGGCAGGGCCGCTGAAGATGGAGAGTTTCAAGGTGCTTCTCAGCACATAGCTTTCCTAAGATGGGTCTACACAATCAGCATGTGATACCCCATCTATGATAAAACTGTTGCTAGTGACCTCAGTGGCCAGTTCTCCACTCTATGCCTATTTCTCCATTCACTCCCTACGGTGCACTTGGAGATTTCCACCTTAGAGGAGGGGAAATTGAGATTTCCAAAGCTGTGACTTAAAAACAACCCTTTGGCTGTGTGTACAACTTTATGTTTTTTTCAAGAACCATCACGGCCATTTACTCATTTGCATTTGCCATAACCTATCAGGTAGGAAGTGAACTCTTTCAGTGGGCCTGCTATATCATGTTCATCTTTGTCCCTAAAAAATTGCACGTTTAATAAATATTGAATTGGATGGATGGATGGATGGATGGATGGATGGATGGATGGATGGATGGATGGATGGATGGGTGGGTGGGTGGATGGAGAGGTGGGTGAATGAATAAATTCTCATCTAATAGCTGAGAGGCTCGGAGAGGTTAGTGACTTGCCTGAGACTGAACTACACAGCATGTCGGAGTTGGAACCGGTAGCCAGGCTTTCAGAATCTCAGCCCTGTGTTCTTTCAACACAATATGTTGTCTCTCTTCAAAGTCACACAGTAACTGAGATCAGAGCCAGTGTCTGGGATCACCGTGACTCCACACCAGCAAAGAGCAGGCACATTTCTCCCTGATGGGATTGCCCGTGGCATAGACTATTGCTGAACACTTGAAGGACCTTGAGGATCCCTGCACCTGAAGGAAGCTTCTGGAATCCCCTGGCAGAAGATTCACACAGAAGCCAGGACACCTCACAGCGAGGCTCTCCGTTTTCTTGTTTCCAGGGACGTTTGCTTTGGTCTTGGCAGAAAAACTCGCTGTGGTTCAATTTCTCAGACATGCTGGGGCCCCAGGCCCCAGTGGGAGAAGCCTGTGTACCGACACGCCAGGAGAATACAGTCACGGCAGAGTAGATGTGTTTGGACAGGCAGGCTCAGCGGTCTGACAGGGCATGCGAGACAGCCACGCTACTCTGCGGTTTAAGAAGGAGCTAGTTGGGCAGTTCAGGGATAAGTTTATCCAGGTCCCTGAGTGGTCAGGGGTACTGAGTTTCAAACATCTCTTAAGACAGTGAAAGGGGCTCTGAAACTCTCTCCAGGCAGTGGCTACTCAACAAAACTATGCTGGTTTGGAAGAATCTTCAGACCAGGAGAGAAGACAAGAAGCTCACTTCAGTAGCTTGTCCTCGCTGGCATGAAGTACAGTACAGCAGGAAGAGACTCTGCCCTGGGCTTTGGAATCAGAGAGAGCCAGGCTCCACCACTTACAGTTTGCTACCTGTATAATATTAAGAAAGTTATTTAACCTCTTTGAGCCTCACTTGCTTCCTCTTTTAAATGGGAATATTTGTTAATTAGTGTTAGATTCAGCTACAGGTGATAGAAACTCTAAAACCCCAAGTGACTCAAACAAAATGTCAAAAAGAATAAAAATAATCTGGATGCAAGTAGTGCTGGACTAGTAAGAAGCTCAACAGATCATCAGGGATCTAGGCTCCTTTTATCAGGTTGTTCCGTCTTTCCCCAGACATTTACTTACACCACGTGGCTCAAGATGACTACAAGCTCCAGGCACTTCGTTCAAAGTCCAGCCAGCAGGCAAGAGGGGAACACACCATCCTTTAAGGATATTTCTCAGAAGTTCTACATAACCCTTCCTCTTATATTCTACTGGCCAGAACCTAGTCACAGGGCTACATCTTTATGCAAAGAGTCTGGGGGATCTAGTTTTTATTCCTAGTGTCCATGTGCTCAGCTAAAACTCAGAGGTTCCATTTCCCAGTAAATGGGGAGGATGAATATAGGGGGATAATTAGTCTGTCCTGTCTAATATACAGGCTAAAATGAGATGATGTGCGTAAACCTTCAGAATCTAGCATGTAGGTAGTACTCAGTAAATGGGAATGCCTGCTGTGGTCAAGGTTGAGGGACCCCCACCCAGGAACAGATTTTGGTGGGAAATCTTGGCAATGCCCAACATTTAACTTCATCATGTAATCATCATATAATCCCATCACATTTATTGTTGAGATCAAAGAGACGATCCCAATAAAATCAAGTAGTGAACTTGAAGAGTGCTCAAAGGAGAGAAACGAAGATGTGTAAAGCACTGCTAAATAGGCCCTAGGGTTGAGACAGTGAGGAAGCCACGAGGGTTTCAACTAGAAGCCAGGGGTCTTCAAAGCTGTGAAAGTCTGTTCCATCAGGGGCGACTGCCAAGCTGTGCTTTCCTCCACCGATGGCAGAAGCAAAGAAGAAGACGTGAAACAGGTGAGAGCTGGGTGGTGCCAGGGCTTCTCATGTATATAGGTTTTTTGCAGGGAAAAGAGATGGAAGAGATAGAGGCATGCACTGTTGGTTTAAAGAAGAGCTGTTTTGTTGGCACCTAATAGATATTCAGTAAGTATTTCTTGAATAGATGAAGAAATTGCCATCTTTCTGGAGGAAGACAATATGGACATGAAGACTATATTAGTCAATCAGTCATGATTATCTAGAGAAACAAAATCAATAGGATGTGTGTATGTACAAGATATGTAAGTATATACACTTATATAAGATGTATAAGTATATGTATGTGTGTGTGTGTATATATATATATATATATATATATAGAGAGAGAGAGAGAGAGAGAGAGGCAGAGACAGAGATAGAGAAAGACACATAAAGAGAGACAGAAGAGAGAAATATTTATTTTAAGGAATTGACTCATGCAAATAAGGGTTGTGGCAAAACCTAGATCTGTAGGATGGAATAGGGTGCTGGAGAGTCAGAGAAAGGTTGATATTGCAGTTGGAGTCTGAAGGCAGCCTGCCACTGCCTGGAGAAATCTCTCTTCATCCAGAAAGCTCTGTCTTTTTCTGAAGGTTTTCAACTGCTTGGACGACTCCCACCCATGTTATGGAGGACAACCTACTTTACTCAAAATCTACTGATTCAAATGTGAATCTCATCTAAAAAATATCTTCATAGCAACATGCAGACGTGTTTGACCAAATATCTGTGTCCTATGGCCTAGTCTAGTTTGACATATGAAATCAACCATCACAAAGACCTTCAGAGTCTTATCCAGAAATGGAATCATATCCACTTGGGGACCTTTTGTTGCCATTAGATTTTCTTTGCTCAAGAAGTTTTTAGTAGACAAAACAAACAGATTACTCAAAGAAATACTATGAAATGTAAAAAGGGCATCAGCAAAGGGGTTAGGCTGAAAAAAGGTAACAGGTAATAGATTTTCCTTTCGGAGTTTAAAAAAATAATAAGAACAAAAACGAGGGGAGGAGAGTTGGGCATTCAGACTGGACAGCACGGAGCACACCGAAATGTTAGGAAATGATTAAAGCCACAGGAGGTGGCTGATGGAGAACCCTGACGGATGAAAAGTCCATTATTGACTAAAGCAGGAGATGGAGATTTCATAGAAATTAATTGAGTTTTTGCCCTTATTGCTCCCAACAGAAGCGGGTAGCAGGGGTGGGGTGGAGTGAGCGAGTGGGTCTGTTGAATGTGTAAGTGTGCATGTGTTTCTGTTTGAGACATAGTTAAATAGAGGAGAGAGGAATAGGGAAGAAAAGGGCAAGAATGCAAATATTTAAGGAAGCTTTATTTTTTCCTAGGGCAAGGAATAAGAGAGGAAACTGAGGGTCTCAAGGTCCACCTTGTCTTTCCGTGACCAGCGCGAGAGAGGAAGACCTATGGATGATCTAAGGGGAGCTTTGAAGGTGCCTGTCAGCTCCCTTCTCTTCTGGTCACACTTCTTGGAAAACCCACCACGAGTCGCTCCCTTGGGGTACAGCACCAGATGGGCTGGCACATGGAGCAGAGATCCGCCCTTGGCATCTAGGAGCTCCAGACCACGGGGATCAGGGAGGACTCCCGCAGTGCACATCCCAGTCCTGAGCAAGTGGAGTCCAGAACACCTCCACCCAGCCCAGCTGTGATCATTCCTCTCTCAGCTCAGAAGACCCCAGAGGCTTCCACGGCCAAATGAATTCAGCAGTGGCATCTCTACGCTCATGCCATGGCCTGACTGTCCCTTCTGGCCTTACCTGCCGCTGTGCACCTGCCCACGTCCAACACTACAGCCCAACCTTCCTATTTCCAGCTCCCTGAGCCTTTTCAAGGTTTCAAGTTTTGCCTATCTCTTGTGCTTTCCTTTGTGCTAGGTCTTTGGTCTGGAATAAACCTTCTCAGACTGCCTTCAGCCCATCCACAGAGTTTTCCAAATCCAGTCATATGCTACCTTCACCATGAAGTCTTTTCTCTTTTATTTTAAT
Source organism: Microcebus murinus (assembly GCF_040939455.1). Lineage (NCBI taxonomy): Eukaryota > Metazoa > Chordata > Mammalia > Primates > Cheirogaleidae > Microcebus > Microcebus murinus. The sequence goes on along the minus strand of NC_134126.1, from coordinate 25,357,452 downwards.
TGCAACAGGAAAGAATTTATTATTAAAAAATATTCAGTCCAACTAGGAAAGCATAAAGTAAGAAGGTTCTCCACACTGTACCTCCTTTCATTACTACTGAGAAAAACAAACTGCCTCCCAGGTGCCAAGTTATAATAGCTGTAATCAGTTTGGTGGGTATCTAAGGCGCTTTCCTACCCCCGTTTAGATAATTGGATAAGATCTCTCCACCTCTGCCCTAGCATTTAGTATTCCTCTTACAATATCTACCTTATTCTGCATTGTGTTACAGTTATACTTACTTACCTTACTTAATCTTCACATTCAAGTCTTACGCTTACTAAAGTGTAATTTATTTGAGGGTTGTCCACATTACCCTGTTATAGATCTTAGGACAACTGACATTTGATGTAGTCCATCAAACCTTTATGAACACCTATCCTGGGCCCTCCTGAGGTAGGGGCCAAGGATCCAGAAACAAATAAAAGACAGCCCAGCCTTAAAGGAACCTAAAGTTCAGGTGACATTTTTCTCCCACCAACAAGCAAACAAAAAGTTTGCAGAATTGTTAGATGCTAACTACCTAGAAGGAATAAGTCCTGATTCTATGCAGGTAACACACACTTGTGCTAATAGTTGCTTGCCAAAGATATTTAAGAGCACAACAAAGCAACAGTCAAATATGAACAAATGATACTGATTTCAAAAAGAGGGCAAAGAATGAGAAGAGACATCATATCAGTTGAGAGGTGTTTGCAAAGCTCCCGTAAGAGTGTGACTGAGGCTCATAGTTGAACACCTGGGACATTATTTATGATACATTGAAGGCTGTCATCAGCATTCTCTGAGAGAATTTCGCCTGCAAAGGGGAAGTCGTTAAAAGAGGAGGCACTGCCACAACAGAATGGATAAAGCCTTCCAGCTTCTAGTTTAATCTCTCTGACCCTGAAGATGAAGTTTCTTTTTCCGTTGATTTTTTCTGGTTCTCAGTCATTGACTATTATTCAACCAGCGTAGCACCCAGTGAGGAGGTGTTGACGTCAGCTACAGCCCAGGGTTCCAATGTGGGCTCTGACGCCTACTGACTGGGGGCCACTGGGAAACTGGAAGCCTGAATTTCCCCATCTGAAAAATGGGAATAACAGCATCAGAGGGCTATTGGGAAGATAAAAATTAATTGCTTTTGGAAAGGTGGCACAAAACAAGTACTCAATGAAAAGGAGCTATGTGCATTGTTAGACCCACTGCCTCTGATTAGAGGCAATCATTACAAAGAGAAGGAGAACCCATTTCATGCTTCTCTGTACTCCCAGAGCTTAGCCGAGTTCCCACACACCAAGGGCATTCTTTAACTGAGGCTGTCTTTCTTGCCTCTGCTTGAAGAATGCTGCTCCCAAAGGAAATGCAAATACATAACCCTTATACCAGCTCACCACGAACGCAGCCAACAAGTGGGAGAGACGGACGAAAAGTATCCCATAAAAGTGTGCAAGAGCCAGGTAGGGGATGAAAAAAGAGAATCAGTATGAGCAGGAGTGTATCAGCAGTCCTCAACCTACAGTGAGTTGCATAATTATTTCATTATATATTACAATGTAGTCATAATAGAAATAAAGCACACAATAAATGTCATGTGCTTGAGTCATCCCTAAACCATCGGCCCCTCCCTGGTCTGTGGAAAAACTGTTGTCCATGAAAAAACTGTCGTTCATGAAAATGGTCCCAGGTGCCAAAAAGGTTGGGGACTGCTGGAGCTGACCAAAGGACACTGACCATTCAACTGGGCTTGAGATGCCCTGTCCAAAATTCAACTTCTTTGGTCTTATCAAGCCAAGGTTAAATAGAGAAACAGTTTACATTTTGTTCCATGGAAAGAAGTTATTTATGTGAAATATGACATCTTATCTCAATGTGCAACGGGGACAAAGCCATAGCTTTTGAGGAAATATGGCTATGAGGATATGAATTGAAATGTGGAGAAAACTGAGCTCAGATCTTTGCATTGATCCCAAATATTTGAAAGTGGTGGGAAGAAATATGCTCGCCAAAGAGGAGATGAATATGGATGACTCATTCCACCGGTTCCCTTAAACCTTACAAAAGCATATTTTCATATCAAACCTCACTCTATATACTTACTATACACAAGATCAAACTTAAGAGAGATGAGATCAATATTGAAGCTCTGTCTGAGATCCCATCTCTTTAATATCTTTCTCATTTCCTTTAGTAGTAGAAATAGAGCGAATCTCTGGTTTTCAAATAGATGTTTTGCATTTTTTGATCATGGAGAATTAGATTGAATTAAATGGATCTGGAGTGGTTATTAGAACCATTGCATTTGGCATAATGGACATATCTAGAGGAAACATTTACATAAGGAAATCAAAGCTTGGCTTATTTTTTTATCCAGTGCTCTGACCTCTATTGGAGCTCTGACATACAGGATTTATCTGAATATCTCTTAAGATGGTACATATAAGAGTAAAATGCATCCCCTAAGATACTTACATAAATCAACATCTCCATTTGCTGAAAGGAAAAAAAAATTGCCCAAAAAAGAGGTCTATTCAAATATTTATAGGCATATTTTCCATTTGAGTCCTTATCTGAATTTTACTCTCACTTAGAATACAATATTCTGAAATCGCCACCATTAATGCCAACCCTGGCAATATTCCATGAAAAAACACCAATGTAACCCCAAATCTAGATGTGCAGAGAATTACGATGTCACATTAAAAGAAGGGAATGAAGAATTAAAATAAGAGATATATCTGGAATGATCAGAAATAGCATTCTCCTGGGAATAAAACGGTCGCTTCCAGAAATGCAGCCATTTGAAATAAGATTAAAGTGATATTTTATAAGCACTAAAGCAGAATACAAACTATTTGCTCCCTGAATGAACTCAAAGTCACATATAATGAAGGGTAAATGAAAAGAGGACATTTTTAGGCTATTAGACTAAAGCTTCTCCACTTTGCTCGGCAATTTCTCAGCACAAGCTCCTGCATCAGTAACATCAGGGTTTTGTGTTAATGATGCAAATCCTAGGGCCCCATTGTGTCAGAATCAGAATGGATTGGGGGGGGTGGGTGGGAGGCCTCTGCAATTTCAAAAGCACGCCCCCCCCCATCAGATAATTTTAAAACTTGCTAGTGTTCGAGAATCCAAGGATGTCTGGGAACAACGGTGGATGAGGACATCTTTATTTTATTTCAAGAAGAAACTGAAGTCAGAGAGGGGAAGGGACCTCTCTAAAAGTACACAACCTGTCACTGGCAAAGGTGGGACCAGAGCCCTGAAGTTTTGCAACTTCTCTCTCCAGCAAATCCTTCATCTCTAAGGATGTAACACGCCACTTTACCTTAAGAAAGCACCCCAGATCCTCACACCCATCCCTATCAGAGCACAACTTCCCACTTGGTTTCCAAATGGGTCAAGGAAATCTCCATAAAAATGCAGTGCGGCAGCAGCTCCCTGACTAAGCTGAACTTGACCCTGGGAGGTGCTAGCCCTTCACCGTTTCTTCCACCGCAAATCTCTTCCCTATACGCCACCCCAACCCCTGCCACCCCGCTGTCCTCACCCACCACCTTCTCAGAGCGTGCTTCTCTGATAATCTCGACCCAAACAGCACCCCACATGCACACACACGTCTATTGACTACCGTATGTCTCTGATTTTGCAATTCCACGGAAAATTGTAGAGACCTAAATATGACCTTATTTTATTTGTCTATTTTGTTTATTGGCTGGCTTCTCACATCAGAACGTAAGCCTCATGAGGTCAGGAACCCCCTCTGTCTCTTTCTCTGTAATATCTCCGGCACCTAGAAGACTGCTTGGTACAGAGCTGGCACTTCATTATTTCCTATGATATACCTGAATGTATGAATGAACTGAAAAGCAGCTGAACTCTAGTTGTGCCTTACAGACATAGCAGAAGAAGTCTGCACAGAGAGGAAGGAAGGAAGGAGATGATCTTTGATACAGACCCTGCTGGCCAGTGAAGTCTAGAATGTCAGCCCTTAATGGCCACATTCTCTTGGTTAACTGCAAATCAAGGGGCAAAAAGAGATAATATTGGGCTAAGCATTTGAACAAATTGTCTAATTTATCCACAGGGGCGGTGTGGAATTTTAGTCCGTTAGTGATACAACATCTCTGACACTCTACACATACACACAAGGGAATGTGCACGCACACATACACTCACTCACACTCTCCTGTTACCTCCTATCTGTTAGACACGCCCCAACAAAAGCTCTCAAACTAAAAATGAAGTGATGCTGATAGGTTTCTCAGGGAAACCCACCTACGGTGGAACCCAAGAGAACAGAGAGGCTGGCCTCCCTAGAAAAATAAAACAGAGTCCAAAATCAATTCTCTTTGTCATTTTTCACTGGAAATATTTGCTTAATCCAAGATCTCGCAAAGAAGAGTTTTTGAAAAAAAGAGAGACTTTTGATGTCATTTGTTTTTTCGTACAGATACATGACTTCTGTATTAGAGGTACATACAACATTAAGATATGAACATCCTCCAACTTTAATTTTTTTTTAAAGTTAGGGTTTAAAAAAAAAAAAAAAGCAAAGGCCCACAATGCAAATTCATTTCTTATTAAGTACTGTATACATCCAGCTATGGCTGAGAATTTAGAAGGAAACAAATTCAAACTCCAGTTTAATTTCCTTTTTCCCTGTTTGGCTGCAAGCTCAGTGGGTGATCTTACAAGTTGACAGGGGCAACATCACACCTATTAGCACTCATCAACCAAAAGTAGATTGTTAGGGTTTCAATAAATGTTTTTTGAATTGGATTTCGGTTGACGAGAAAATAAATTAAGTCAGAAATTCTTTGAGGCGAATTACATATTGAAATGAACAGTTTGATGCTCGTTCCCTCCCCTTCCCTTGGAAAATAAAAAAAAAAGGACAGAAAGAAAAGGAAAAAAAGCAGAAGTCTGTCTTGCTTGTCTAAGCTGTGAGAATTTCTTCTGCTGCTACATCTGTGCATGCTCTATAAGGCAGTGTCTACAGTTGGCGTTTTACAGCGGCGTATGTTTGATTGGGGTTTACATGACATCTGGGGCTATATTTTTGGAGAAATTTCAAAGCCAGCGATTTCCAGTTTTTAATCACTGGGGTATTTATTTTCTACCCTGGCATAATTGCTCGTGGCTCCACATTGACTTTTTTTTTTTTTATGGGAGACAATGCAAAATGAAAATCAGGGTGAATTAGTAATGTGATCTTGTATCTGTCAAGACTTGATGGCTCGTACCTGCTCTAGAGGCTAGAAGGCAACATGCTGACCTCATCATGTTGGAAAATTGAACACATCGCTGTTGTCAAGGACAAGACACTCTCAGTCACAAGAACAAAGGGAGCAGGATAGGCTAATGAGGGAAAAGGCCACTCTCCCCTGACAAGCACACAGCCTCCCTGCCCCTCTGCTCAGATCCTGGGTCTGTGTTTGCAGCCACGTGCAGAAGGGTAGGCTGTGCAGAAATTATTTTTGCTCCTTCCTACTGAGAAAGAAAAACACCACAATGGAGCAGCCTGCTCCTCAGTAAGCGAGTGAATAAGCACTTGCTTTGCATTGTGGTTTTCTCAAACACCCTGGCATGCATGCAGTGAGCGCTGGGCAAGGGCTGCTCACCCACAAACTCACCAGGGCCTCTCCTGCCCAGCATTATGGGATTTTTATTTTTTTTTTCTTGGTTGTTGTCGTTGGTTTCTTTTTTCATATGCTTTTGGATTAAGCTATTTACACCCAAGAAATAGCAGCCACTAGACCTGTATCTAAGAAGGTAAATGATTTGCCCAGGGTCACACTGGCTAGTGGAAGAACTAGTCTTTGCAGGACTCCTTTGCATAAACCAAAGCAAGTGAGGTAGGGAGGATAAACGAAAAGGAGGGTGAAGTGAGGGACTGAGATTTTTTAAGAGCTCCATGAAATGGAGGAGCTTGAAAGAAAATTGATAGATAGGAGCCCCGCCTCCCCCTGCAGCTGCTGGCTTCACCATTCTCCAAGCCCTTCTTTTCTCTGAGTTCTGCCTGGGCAAGCCCTGAGCTCCTGGAATGCGTCTCTTGCCTTCCTTATCTGGGAGCTAATCACTAAATAGCAGGTGGCGAAGATTCTGTTTTTCATCTCTCTTGCTCTCTCCTCTCCTCTCTTTTATTCATTTCCTTGGGGCTATGAATTTCTGAATCTTAAACAGGAAACCTCCCTGATTTGTTCACACCTGGAGTATCATTCTCTCTTTGTTTGAAGAGCATAGAAATGAGCGGGAGAATCAAGAGAAGGACCCTCCTGCCTAAAGAGGAAAGAGGGATGTCAGCACAGAAACCTTAACACACACAGGCACGTATGCACGCACGCATTTTAAACTAAGCACCCTTTTCTTTCAACTCCTGTATTTTCCTACTCTTCTCCACTCCCAGCAAATGTCTTACAAGACAAAGAGTATTTACTATGTGTCACTTCAGTTATCAACACTCCACACAACTAGGTTGACAGAGGAAACAGGCAAAGGACGTCCAGCAGGCTTGTTTGGGGTTGAAATAACAACAAGACTGCCTAGAGGCCCCTGGAGATTAGCTTACTTTTTGCTCTTGCAAATGTTAGGAGCTGGCTCTTGAGAGAAGCTTTCATCCACATCCCTGTCCCTGTGGATGCCGGGAAGTCTCAGCCTTCTTTAAGTGAGGCGTTCTGTGGTCTCTTCGCGGACTTCCCATTTCTGGAAAGGACCTGGGGAGGTCAACTGGTCCGGGCTCCTGCCTTTAGTCATAGCATTTGTCTCTAAACCTGCAGACCAATGTTTGTGGTCTACTGAGCAGTAAAATCCCTGTGAGGAAAATGGAACAAAATATGGGACATAAATCCAAGGACGTAAATCTAAATCATGGTTTCTAATCTGTGGGCCCTAGAACGCAGGGAATCACCATATTTGCATGAGTCAGTGCCTAAAGTTTGACCAGACAAGCATGATATTCTAATACTTCTACTGTGTTTATTCATTCATTCCACAAATATCCATAAAATGTTACTTTGTAAGTAACTATGCTGGGCCAAGAACTACGCTGGGTGCTGAATATCCAATAAATAGATGGGGAACAAGTCAAACTGACTCTGCCCTCATGGAGCTTCCAGTCCAGTGGTGATGACAAGGACAGAGAGCTTCAGAAACACAGAGTGACAGAGTGAGAGCAATAGCTCAGATTTGCAATATTACACAGAGAAAGTTGTGATTAATAGAATTCAAATTTCTTTAACTATGGCAGTCTCTGTTATTAAGCATTTGTTCTGCCAATGCATATTCCTATGTGTACTTTTATCTGCGGGACTATACTTTCTTTTGTAGATTAAAACATGGTCTCCTTAATAAAAAGGTTTCACACCACAGACCTACATCTCCAAGGGGTACCTTTCCTATCCCAGGTAAATGAATTAAATAGCAATGTAGGAGTGAAGGGAAGACTTCCCCTTCGCCCTTGGAAGGTTTGCTGAAAAACCAACACACAAAAGGCAGATTGATAAAAGAAGAGGCATGCAAATTTATCAGTGTGCGTGGGAGAGGATCACAGAGTGATTGCCCATTTCCCAATAAGGTCCGGATGCTTACACGCCCTGTAAACTTTGCTAGGGAAAAGGGGTGAGGAAGCGTGGATGATTTTAGGGGAGTAGTAAATGATTTCTAGGAGAAGTCAATGGATTTAAAGAACATACAAAGGCCTGAGACAAAGTCTGTAGGGCCTGCAGAGCAGACAATAGATTGAGACAAAAGTCTGCCCTGGTTTGTTGACAGACTTCAGTCTTTCTTCCTATCATATGAGTTCAGTTAATGAAAGAAAACTCAGGGAAAGGATCAGAGTCAATTGTTCTCTTCTATTCTTTGATAGGTCCATATTTTAGGCAGATAAGGAGACTTGAGAGAACAACTTCACCCTGCGTTTTGGAAGAGGTAGACGTTTGAGAGATAGAAATGGGGAGGGAAGAAATAACAATTGTTCTCCTTGGTGAGTCTGTACTGTCTATATGTAGATGTGGGACAGTCCCTTCCAGCGTCTGTTGATCTCTAACGGCCTTTAATTCAAAGTACTCACTATACCAGGGAGCCATATTCTAGGGTGAAGTTCCCTGCACTCCTTCAGCAAGGAGTGATATTGCACCAATATTCCAGTCACCCAAAGGTAGGCAGTTCTTTCCTAGATCTGAGCTGGCTTTGTTTTACTGAAAGTTAATCTCAGAGCTCTCTGTATCCCACCACTCAAGAATGCTACCCCTCTGGGGAGCCCTGTATAAATCGAGAAAGGGCAAACCCTTTGGTCACAGATTCCACGTCCCCAGGGGACAGCCCCATCCCCACCCTTGGCATGGGTGAGGTTGGAGGCAAACCCTTGCGGGTTGACTTTGGTATGCTGTGGAATGGCAGGCCGGGAGCCACGGGACGTGACTTGTTGCTCTGTTAGACATGCCAGATAATCTCCTGAAAAAAAAAAAAGAAAAAAAAAGAAACGAAGCAAAGATTAGATGGGAGGATTTTCCTGTCAAGAATTATGAATGCAAAAATAACCCAGAAAATAGAGCTGTATTTGAGTAGGGGCCAGGCACGATAATGGATGGTTAAGACTTGTTAAACACGGAGTCCTACTTAAATCCGAATGATCTGATTTATGTAACCAAAACGTTAGTACCCCCATAATATTCTGAAATTTAAAAAAAAAAAAAAAAGAAGAGTTTTTAAAGCAAAAATAAATAAATAAATAAAAATGATTTCCCAAATCCCAGCTCCCAATGGGGTCTCTGTGCATATTCAAGGGACATTTTAGGGACATACATATAGGGACAACATATTATAGGGACACTTACAGTATCAATTCTGTATTAGACAATGTGATGGGCACTAAGCCTACAAATACTAACAAAATATAGTCCTTCTATAACTGTCTTTTTTATAACTTTTTCTATAACTTATAAAACTGTCTTTTTTTTAGTAAAGGAAAGGGAATCGGCAATACTCATTTAAAAAGACGATTAAACAGTATTTTAAGCTTTGTGACAATGGGCAGAAGGGCAACACGAAAGCCGGTCAGAGCACTGGGTTTGGAGTGCGGAGACTGAGTTCTGTCCTGCTTCTCTGTCTGATTCCATTCTTACCTTTGGCAAATCACCTCCCTCTTATCTTCAACTCAGTTTCCTGACCTGTAAAACGTCAAAAGTTACTTCCAGCTTCCAGTTTTAGGGTTCCAGGTCCAGTACCAGAAAGGGTTTCTGGTAAAGGTCCCCCCGAAACGTATCTGGTCGGTTATCCTTCCCACAGACTTCCCCCTGCGGGGCAGAAACTCCGCCTGTTTGCGTGAGGCCCGGCTTGTGGGGTGAGATATTTCCTGACAGAACCCAAAAGTCTCCATCCTCAGGTCCCCTCCATGGAAAGTCCTGTTAAAGGAAGGAATAAACAAGCCAAACGGTGAGACCAAATTAAAAAGCGTCCTTTAGGAAAATGATCTGTTTACTTAGGAACTTAAAATACGCATGTAGTGTATGTCCCCCTGGCCCCTACCCTGGCCCCGCCGCCACCATGGCCACAGAGAGAGAAAGAGCACAGTCAGACCTCACCCCTTATTCTCAGCGCTGGTCTTTCGCTGAGGTAATACCTGTGCCTGCTGCCAACTGGACCTGTTGGTGTCTGTCTGCAACTATTGCTTCACTCTGACTCATCACACCTCCTTGCAGCAGTGAATCCAGAAGCCATTGTTTCCTGGTGATCTCTGGCCTACTTTCTCCACAGTGCTGTGAGGCGGCCGGCCGCGGAGCATTGTGGGATGGGTCGACTATTATCTCCTGATACCCCCCGAAGCCCGGGGTTGGGGGCGGGGGAGTTCCAGAAGGGTGGGCCCCCTCCTAAGTGACAATACAGAAGTGCCAGTAAATGCTTCCCAGGTTCTGTCAATTCTACAAGGGACTTTTAAAGAACAAGATCTGGGAGCCCGGGGCCTCCAGAAAGTACCACACGTACTCCGGCCTCCAAACCTGGTTAGCTGAGGAGAAGGAGCACTGTGGGAAGAGCACTTGCACGTTGAGGTCAGGTAAACCCCAGGTGACCAATCCCAGTCCACCATAGAGCTGTTTTTAGTGCCACAGACCTTGCCGTATTTTAATTCCATGCCTTTACTCATGCTGCCTGGTCTTTCCGGAATGCCCTCTCCCACCCCTGAGGCTCTCTTCACTGAGCCAACTCCCCCAGTCCTCAACTCTCAGCTCAAACATCACCCCCTCCCCCAGGACGCCCCCGCCGGCCCTCCCCACTGCACTGGCTGCTTCCCTGGTGGCCTCTGTGCAGCTCCGTCTGCACTGACCAAGGTGTCTACAATTACCTGTCGTCCTCACCCACACTGCAAACTTCCAGTGCGCCAGAACCAACTCATCTTATTCGTCTCTGTCCCTCTCCATAGCTTTCCACGTAGCCTTGTATGTTTATTGCATGAATAAATGATCTGCGTCGTCCACTTGTTAGCAGTGGACGACAGGCAGTCTCACTGACTTCTCTGAGCCTCGGTTTTCTCGTCTGTAGATGGGAGACGACAACCCAGGCCTCACAGAGACTCTGTTCATGTGAGGAGGTAACAGGTGGAAAGGCCTCTGCAACGCCGGCCCCTGGGCACAGAGAGCCAATCACACAGGGCTGCGGATCTGCGCAGGAAGTTGTATATAAAGAATAAATAAATAAAAAGCAGAAGAAGCAAGCTTATTTCAGAGCACTGAAGACTCCTGCAGTCAGTTTGCAGTCCCACTTTTCCAAGGATATATTGTCCCAGCCACTAGCTCCCTCACTGCAAGAGAGCCTGGAAGTCTGTCTTTCTTTCTTTCCTTCTTTCTTTCTCTTTCTTTTCTTCTTTCCTTCCTTCCTTCCTTCCTTCCCTCCTTCCTTCTTTCTTTCTTTCTTTCTTTCTTTCTTTCTTTCTTTCTTTCTTTCTTTCTTTCTTTCTCTTTCCTTCCTTCTTTCTTTCTTTTTCTTCTTTCTTTCTTTCTTTCTTTCTTTCTCTTTCCTTCCTTCCTTCTTTCTTTCTTTCTCTTTCTTTTTCCTTCCTTCCTTCCTTCCTTCCTTCCTTCCTTCCTTCCTTCCTTCCTTCCTTCCTTCCTTCTCTCTCTTTCTTTCTATTTCTCTCTCTCTTTCTTTCTTTTTTTCTCTCCTTTCTTAAATAAGAAACACATAAGCATGTCATTCCTAAAAGTTTTCCTGGGAATGCAGCATCAATAGCTAGAATATTGATTAACACAGTTACTCTTATCATTCCTTCCATTGACCTCTCAAGCTTAGACCTCCCCTTTTGTAAACGGGTCCTTTCAACTGAGACCAGGCTTACCCAGAGAGTTTCTGGTGGTTTATCCATATATTCTGGGTAGGAAAAGAGAAAGCAGCAGTGATTGGAGCCTCCTGGAAACTGAGCAAGTAGCCTGACACTTGGAGGGTTTGTTCAAGGTAGCCAGTAAAGTTTCCGAGTCCTGGAGATCAGGGAGCAAGGGCACACTACCAGAAGGCCAGGCAGGTAGCGTGTTGGCAAGTGCTGCTGGCTCCACCCCACAGTATCATGCCACAGAACCATCCCCACCCATCCCCCCATTCCCTGTCCCCAAAGCCACACATGCATGCTCCCCAACCAGCCCCCAGCACACTGCCTGTTCCCCTCTGGAGACATGCAGGGCCCTCCACTGGTCAAATGCCCCCAAATTCTCTAGTGATAGTGAGTCAGGCTGAACCAGCCAGTGAGTCATTAGAGCATATCCCACCCAGGGTTCATTTATTAAACAGCTGCTGACGGAGCACGTTCCCACTGCCAGGCTCTGTGCTGGGCACTGCAGGATGCTGCCTTCCAGAACATGCTTGACAGCCTTTCTCCCCAAGTCACCTCGGGAAGGAGAGACCATTTTAATCAAGTATGCTGAGTCAGGAGCTTGGCATGGAGGCGTTACCAAGGAAGAGATCTGTGCCGAGCCTGCGCACAGATCATTAGCATGTAATTCATTCTACAGGGGCACATGAGGTTGTGTAAAACCACTCCCAGGGACCCACAAGACAGTCATCAAAGCAGAGCATGGGTGCTGTGGCAAGTGCATGGGGGCATCAGGGATGAGAGAAGAGCAAAGGAAAGGAGGATTTCCCCAGAAGACCTGCTGCTCTTAAACACAACCATGTCCAAAGAACCAAGGAGCATGTTAGCAACTGCCCCATGGTCGCTTCCAAAGTGTCCCAGGGTCTGAGAGGTGGAGGGGAGCGAGCTCCTTATAGGGAAACTGACAGAGAGTCATAGTGGGACCTAGTTTGGATTTGGCAACGTGGGCTACTGTGCAGGTTTTAAAACACAAAAATGCAGAGCACAGAGGATCTGTAGGGCAGGAAACTACTCCGTATGATGCCAGAATGGTGAATATTTGTCATTATACGTTTATTCAAACCCACAGAATATACAACACCAAGAGTGATCCCTACTGTGAACTATGGACTTTAGGTGATAATGTTGCATCAGTGTAGATTCATCGATTATATGAAATGTACCATTCTGTGGGGCACGTTGATAATGGAAGAGACTGTGCCTGGGTAGGGGCAGGGAGTAGAGTGCATATCACCATTTCTTCCATTCAATTTTGCTGTGAACCTAAAGCAGCTCTAAAAAAATGAAGTATATTGAAATTAAAAAAACAAACAAACAAAAAAAAACAGATGTCAGCAAATTCTTTGACAATCCTCCTAAGGAGAAGAAAGGTCTTTACATCTGTTCCCCTTGACTCTGAGTGAGCTTCTGACTTGCTTGTAATCAAGGGAATGTGGCAGAAGTTATGTTCCATGACCTCCAAAGCTAGGTGGCAGAAGACCTTGCAGCTTCCATCTTCTTCTCAGGAACACTTGCACTTGGAGCTCTGATCCTTGAGCCACTGTGTAAGAATCCTGCTGCCCTGCAGCGGCCATGCTGTGAGGAAGCTCAGGCATCTGGGAGGTCATGTATGATATGCTGGCTGGCAGCCCCAGCTGAGGGCCCAGCCCAGAGCCAGCAACATCTGTTAGTCACATGAATAAGTCAGCCTCTGCATAATCCCAGTTCCCTATAACCTTGAATTTTTCAGAGTCTTTGAGTCTTCCCAGATGAGGCCACAGATGTCGTGGAGCAGAGATAAGCAGTCCCTGCTACGTTCTGTTCACAGCCCTGGCCTACAGGATCTGCGAGCCAGGCAAAATGGCTGTTTTACGCCACTAAGTACGAGCCATCTGTAGTGACTGGCAGGGCTTCAGTGACCCAGTGACGGGGAAGGGGGTGAGGGTGAAAGGTATTAGAAAATGAAGAGAGAGAGAGATGAACAGATCAGAGGATGACACGATGGAAGACAGACAATGACCTGAACAATGCTGTTTACACAGACGGTCCACAACTTATGATGGTTTGACTTACAACTTTTCAACTTTACCATGATGCAAAAGCAACACGTTCAGTAGAAACCTTGCCTCAAGTTCCCGTATACCATGCCGTTTTCCATTTTCAGTAAATTACATGAGATACTCAACACTTTATAATAAAATAGGCTTTGTGTTAGATGATTTTGCCCAACTGTAGGCTGGTGTGAGTGTTCTGAGCACGTTTAATGTAGGCTGGGCGTACTAAATGCATTTTTGACCCTTACTATTTTCGGCTTATGATGGGTCTATCAGGACACGACCCCAGCGTAAGTTGAGGAGCATCTTTACTGTTTTCATTTTTGAGGTGAAAAAGGAACCGAATGTAATTGCATTTCATACACGATCCCTGGGCCCGGCTCCTGGCGGCACAGCCTTGTGGTGGTCAGTGGGCACTCACATGCCTCTCTTTTACTGCCACCTTGCTCAAGGGGACAGGATTCTCCTGTCCTTCAGAGGCCCCCCCATGGTTGGAATCCAAATGACTTCATGGTGGGACACCCATCTGTTTCAGGTTGGCTCCCTGGGGAAGTGCTGCAGTGGACCCGATTTGAAGGCTTGGTGGAGGGAGGGGTGGTCATCCTGATGTTTCAGACCTGGCCAGGGGCTTCTAGAGCTGGGGCTTCTGCCACCCCTTGCTTCTTCCCTCACCCACCTCTCAGGGGTTCTTTAGGATTGTGTCTCTCCAAAAGGCATCCCAGATATTGCCCTGAGATTATTGACAATTGTCACACTGAAAGAGACTGTAACAAGCACTTAGGAGTGCTGATTTTATGCTAGCTCCAGAGAGTTCCTTGTTGCAAAGAGCTCTCTTTGTTTACTCTTTGTATTTCTTTTATTTCCACTGCTTGGAAGAAAAGATCACCTTTTCACCCGTACTTCTCCCACCAGACCTCTAGGAATATTTATCCTTGTTTAAACAGTCCCTTATTGGAGCTCAAGTTCATTTTAAGAAAAGCCTTCAAGTCCTTTGCTCTAGGAGGAAAGGGAGGGTGGACTCAACAGACCCAGGCCAGGAGCCTGGGAGCTCACCCAGTGGGCAGGTTGCGGGTTGGGAAGCCTAGAGAACCTCTGGAGTCCTTGCAAACAGGTGTGGTCAGACTCCATACATTGAGTGGAGGGGTGGGCAGGGGTCCCAGTTCTTCAGAGCTCACCCATTGATCTCCATTTTGGTTTTCTAAATAGCTCCATTTTCTAAGGGCCCACACATGTAGTCAGAAGGCCTTTCCATCTACTTTGGTTTACTCTGATTTCAGTCTCCTGCTTCAACTTGGTGAGTGAATAAGACCTGAAGTTATGGACTATTTGAATTAGAAGAGACCTTCGAACTCCCCTAAGTCAACCCCTAGGAAGGGAAAGTGACTTATCCATGGTCACACAGCAAAGGTTCTACAGTGTCAGAGCCAGGACTAGAACTAGGGTCTCTTCCTCCAAGCTAAGGCTCTTTGCAGAGTGCTATTAGACTCACCCCACCTACCCACCCCTATACACACCCAGCTGGCCATCCCAGAGAGGATGGATGAATTCAGAGAATCTGCTTGAGGTCAACCAACCACAAGACTTCTGGTGCCAAAACCTCCACTCCTTCCCCCTCTCCTTCCAACCCAATTCCAGCCTCCTAAACCTCTAGAATATTTTGGAGGTGAGCAAAAGCAATCTGCTAAGGCAATGCTCCATTCTTTAGGCATCCTTAGAATTAAAGCTCCTTCCCATTTTAGAAATTAAGACTTTCCCACTCATCAGTCTCTCCTCTTTTCAATTTCCTCCCCACCCTGGCTCTGATTTCATGTCTGTTTTTCTGTTTTTTGGCTACATGAAACATTTCATATGGACAAGTTGCCATGCAGACTATTCCCTATAAATGCAAACGCTGTACTTGGACATGCTGATAAAACTTAACTGTGGTCAATGTGCTGTTCGGGGGAGGTTTTAATAACCCATATTCCTTGGACATGATTTGAAACAAACTGAAACCTGAAGAAACGAAGAACATAATTAGTTGCAGACAATGGAGGAACTACTTCAACACAAAGACTGTAATAGAGGGACGGATTGTCCTGTATTATAGCTGTAAGTGTCTGTTTTCCTCACTGGAACTGACTGCTCAATGGTTTATATCATGTCTGTTTCAATTCCGCATCCTTCACTTTCCCAATCATAGTGCTTTTTGCACATGAGGGCCTGTATGTAGACATGTTTGTTAAATTGAATATTTTTAAGTGTTGTGAGAGTATACTATGGGGTAGAGTCCTCGATGTTTTCATGGCTTTTTAAAAAATTGATCCCTGTGACCAAGCTGTGTCAGGCATTTATCGCCACAATGGTGACGTTTCACAAACCACCCTAAAACTTAGTAGATTAAAACAATAAGCTGCTATTATTTTTTTTTTTTTTTTTTTTTTTTTTTTTTTTTTTTTTGAGACAGAGTCTCGCTTTGTTGCCCAGGCTAGAGTGAGTGCCGTGGCGTCAGCCTAGCTCACAGCAACCTCAAACTCCTGGGCTCCAGTGATCCTTCTGCCTCAGCCTCCCGGGTAGCTGGGACTACAGGCATGCGCCACCATGCCCGGCTAATTTTTTTATATATATATCAGTTGGCCAATTAATTTCTTTCTATTTATAGTAGAGACGGGGTCTCGCTCTTGCTCAGGCTGGTTTTGAACTCCTGACCTTGAGCAATCCGCCCGCCTCGGCCTCCCAAGAGCTAGGATTACAGGCGTGAGCCACAGCGCCCGGCCTGCTATTATTTTTGATGGGCTTACAGGTTAGCAAGCCAATTCTGATGACCTAGGCTGGGCTTAGTCCATCTTTCTGGAGTGTGTTCATGCATCTGTGGTCAGAGAAGTGGATCTAAGGTGGCCTGAGCGAGGGCAACTGAAATGATTGGGGCCTTTCCTCATGCGATTTTTCATTCTCCAGCCGGCTAGCCCAACCTTACACTGATGGTGGAGACAGCAGGGTTTTAAAGACCAGGCGGAAACGTGCAAGGCCTTTTGAGGTCTGGGCTCAGAACTGGCACACCGTCCCTTGGACCACGCTCCATTGGCCAAAGCAAGTCACAAGGCCGGTCTCAGATTCCAAAGCCGAAGAAATCAATACCACCTCTTAGCCGAAGAAATCAGTACCACCTCTTGATGGAAGGAGTAGCAAATTCACATCGAGATAGGTTGGAAAACTATGGTCATTTTTGCATAAGTCTAATTTTAAGGTGAAGGAAGAAAATAGGAATAGTGAAAATGTTATAAAACTGGATTGTGTAGCCGGACGCGGTGGCTCACGCCTGTAATCCTAGCACTCTGGGAGGCCGAAGCGGGTGGATTGCTCGAGGTCAGGAGTTCGAAACCAGCCTGAGCAAGACCCCATCTCTACTAAAAATAGAAAGAAATTAATTGACTAACTAAAAATATACATGCAAAAAATTAGCCGGGCATGGTGGCACATGTCTGTATTCCCAGCTACTCGGGAGGCTGAGGCAGGAGGATTGCTTGAGCCCAGGAGATTGAGGTTGCTGTGAGCTAGGCTGATGCCACAGCACTCACTCTAGCCTGGGCAACAAAGTGAGACTCTGTCTCAAAAAAAAACACAAAAAACTGGATTGTGGTGACGGTTGAAGTTTCAGTAAAACTACAGATTTATTAAAAATCATTGAACTGTACCCCTACAATGGGTGAATTTTTTGATATGTAAATTATCCCCTCAGTAAAGCTGTTGGAAATAAAACCCTGAAAATATTTTTTAAATGTATTGAAGAACACTCAACTCATAATTATCCAAATCTGTATTTAAACTCAGGTATTCTAGCATGAAACTCAGTAATCTTTCCATTGCAATATATTTATCATACCTAAAGTATTAGATTCTCAGAAGCAGGGAGTCTCAGAACTAGAAAGAACTTCTATAGATTATTGATTCCATCCCTCCTTCAAGCGGGTGACTGGGTGAGCCATCTAGCTCAGGTGCGAAAATCCTCTCCTTAGGCTGAAAATAGAAACTCTCTATAGGAGACCTGAGCCAGGTGAAAAAGATGTCTCACCTTCTTGCGTGCTTTTGGGATCCAGGGTGATTAGTACTAGAAAGAACTTGAACCACTGTTCTTTTCAGAACCAGAAACTACAGACAAGTTTTTAGGTTTTACTCCTTTCATTTTAAGGAGATGAGCATCTCCTTGAGTAGCCAGAGTCCCGGATGTGCTCAGATTCTGGTATTAACAGCATTCTCGTTTTCCTTCTATTTTATCACCCAGTGTCCAAATCTAAATGTCCTCTTTAGGGATGAAAGGGGCTGCATTCAAATCAAAGGTCACCCAAGGAACTTCCTTTGTGGGCTAAAACCTCTGACATAAAGACTCTGGGAAGGAGAACAGTTTTTAAAAAGGTGGGTGTGTACGATGCGGTCCTTCTCTTGCGTGCACCAGGGGTCGGTGAGGATGATGAACAAGTGGGAAGTGGCTGGTTTTACTCTGTAATTTGGACTTGTTTTCTGGAGGGGGAAGAAAAAGAGCGGAGTGGTGAGGAGATGGCATCCAGCACTCCATAAGCAGAGCTTTGAAGAGCAAATTGAGCGGCTTTCATCAACGGTGCGGGGACCACATCAAAGCCGCCCAGGGAGCATCCCTCCTCCGTCCGACGTCAGGCAGGTCGCCCGGGCGTTATCAAACACTCTTTCAAGGTATTATGAACCGGAGTCACAGAGACAGGAGAGGAGGTAAGGAGGAGTGCCGGAAATAAGATCACAGGGATGGGAGACAAGGCAAAGAAGGAGATGCAGCAGCGGCGAAGAGCACGTGGAGGGACAAGAAAGAGGAAGGAGAGGGGAGAGAGACGCACGAGAGGAGACATGAACAGAGAGCAACAGACAGGAGCGGAGGGGACCCTGTAGCAGAACAGAACAAATGTCGATCAGCAGCCAATAGAGGCAGCTGGGAAACGGGAGGGAGAGAGAAACAGCCTTTCTGCAGGGGTGAAGGCCGTGGTGGCGGCCATCTGTCCCCAGGGTGGGTCATCTAGCTTGACTTTTGTTGAGGATTAGTCAGAGCAGCCCGGTGAGTTTCCACATTGTAGAGGGACATCATCACGTCTCAGTAAACGGGGGTGGAGAGCAAAGGAAAAGCAAACGCTTCCGTCTTCTTCCTCTCCCGCTCCCCAAACTATGTTTTATATCCGAGGAAAGGGCTATTTGATCAGCCGGGCTGGCCTCACTCGGGCGCTGAAAATCGGAGGGAACACAGTCATTAGAAACCAGCTCGGCGTCCCTCCCAGTCCCCCGGTGGAGCGATTTCATCTTTTTATTACAACGAAGCTCAGGCAGTCCGTGTATACACCTGCCTTCTTCATAGATCGAGTTCGATTTCCCAACTAATTGGAGGGAAACAAACCCACTCCTGGGTCCAACTGAGAAGATTTCCCCATCTCTGTACGGGACCAGGCTCTGTCTTAATCAGGAGGTAAGGGCCTGGGGGCCTGGGTGTTCCACGCGGAGCTCTGGACAGCCGGGGGTCAGCGGGAGGGCACCCCATAAAGAGATATTAGAAATAACACGCATGAAAAGACAGGGTCCCAGTAACAGCCTGACTATTGGTACTCCCTGAACATGGGTTGAAATAAGGCAAGAAACTAGGAGCAATTGGCCAGCGGTTCCCAATTCTTTACTGAAGGGTTTGGATAGGAGCTGAGAGAGTAATAATTGTACCTAGAGTTTATTGAGCCCATCATTTTTAATGCGCCGTTCTACTTAACCCTCACAATAACCTTCTCGGGGAGACATTCTTCTTATTGCTATTCCCATTTTGCTGATGAGGAAACAGAGGCTCAGAGAGGTTAAACGACTGACCCGAAGTCACAGAGCGGGAGGTGGAGGAGCAGACATCTGAGCTGCAGCTGACTGCAGAGCTGGTCTCAGCCCTTCTGTAGCCCATGTGGCTCCAGTGGCAGAGGGATGTGATGGAAGAGCACGTTGGCCCTGTCTACTCATGAGCAGCGTGCAGGGCGGGGACAAAGGGGACAGCCCTGGAAGCCGGCACTCAGGAGCAGGTGCAATCCAGTGGGGAAGGGATCAGGGTTTGCAGTAGGATGGTAACAGTCCATGTCGCCAAGACGAGGCCAATTTACCACATGAAAAATTTCTGAGCTTTGAGATAAATGGTGCAGTCATTGGCCTAGACGGAAAGTAGCATTACGGTGGGCAGCAGCAAGTTCAGGGAGCTCCCTAAACTTTTCTGTTTCTCTTTATGAAAGCAGAAGACCAGAAAATTGTCCGTAATTACTGAGCCATCGGCACTTAATTACAACACCTCTTGCACGGGCCAACGTGGCAAATGACTGCAGAGCATTAATGAGTGTCCCGGAGTCCTCCTCCTCCCACCCCAGCCCTGCCTGGGAACACCCTGGCAAAGGAAGCTCTCCCAGCCCACCCTGTGCAACTGAGGGCTCAGAGCACAGGCTGTGCGGTCAGACAGACCTGTGTTCGGGTCTTGTCTCCACCACTTACTACCTGAATAAATTTAGACACTGTGCCTACCTTCTCTGAGCCACGCTTTCTTCACCTGTAAAATAGGGGCTATAAAAATACCTTCGCACCAGGTAATGTTAGAATAAAATAAAAAGATGAATGCATAACACCTAGGACAATGCCTAGCATATAATAAGCACTCCAAGAAAAGCTATTATTATTATATTTTCCCAACCCTTCATCTTACCCATTTGAAGCCAAAAGAGGAAGAGGCAAAGCAAGTGAAATTGCTCACATAAAAGCCACATAGAGCCTGGCTGTCCCACCAAAGGCAATAATTACAAAGCTGCTTCAGAGCACAGAGAGTTCCAAGAATGGAATACACATTTGGAACAAGTTCATTAAAAAATTGCTTACTCATAAAAGCCACTGTCGTTACGGCCTGACAAATGGAAGACACGGCACCGATAAATAAGAAGCCGCAGTAAACAAGCCGGCTACACCCGGGGTCCCTTGATTGCCGTCTTCCCATCCTTCAACTGTTTCTTAACCTTTTATGGGGTTATAATGACAAGTTCAGGTAGGTTTTATGTGCCTGTTTACTCTGAGTTTTCCCCAAACTCCAAATAGAGAGAAGAAGCCTCCAGGCTTGTGTGCTTAGTCTCCCGGAATGAAATGAGGCAGCCGCAGCCCTGGCAGGCCTGGCTCCCCCTGTGCCTGTTGTCATGGCCTACCCAGCGTCCCCCGGACCCCCAGCACCTCTGCTCCAGTGCCTCCCCTCACGTCTCGTGAGTCCATTCCAAGAAGACTTGTCTCCCTCCCAGTCTGTCCCCTGCTGCCTTGCTCCCTCCCAAATAGGTCACCGTCACCGTAGTGCAATGAGTCCTAAATGGAAAGTCAGGTGACTGGGATGACAATGCAGCCCGGACACTTACTAAATGGACATTGTCACTTAACTTCCCTGAGTCTCAGTTTTGCTGTCTATAAAATGGGGATAATGAACCCGCTTGATAGTGTTCCTGGAAGGTTGCATAAGTTTACAGTCGTGAACTTGCCCTATAGAGTGTCTGGCACATGTTGCAGACGCATGTTAGTTAGTCAATGGCAATGATTAAGCACCCCATATCTGAGCTCTGTCCCATGAATTTGGGGGCAGGGTTGGCAATGGGAAGAGGGGGAATGCCAACAAGGGTCTACCCTCCGAGTTTCGTGACCCCATGCCATAGAGATCGATAAGACTTCAGATGCTTTCAAAGAGTTTCCAAGTGCAGACATGACCCAGGAAATGGGGTGAAGAGAGCTGGGTGCAGGTACCACCCCTGCTCTCACCCTGTCCCCACCTTCCCCCGCCCCACAGGACTTGGCTATGTCTTGCTCCCGTGCCAAGGGAAGGCCAGTAACATCAGAAAGGAAGCAGCTTAGTGCTTTTACAGAGCCTGGGGCCAAACACAAACTTGTGCCAGCATTTACCAGAAACCATGGTAAATCTTACAAATTCTTACATAACGAAAGCAAGTCATTTCTGAGCCCACGTTCTCCCTTTCCACTAAAGCCCCACCTACGTGACTACAGTTTTTCAGGAGGTTAAAACAAAAACGATGCGTCACTTAGTTACACAAATCAGCAGCCAATGTGGACTTTGAAAACCTTTATTTATTTTGTAAAAAGGGAGCTAAAGCACTAAGTAAGGAATTTGGGGAGCAAAATTTTCTAAAGAATCAGCTTTCTGGGTGTGGGTGCCCACCCATTGTGCTTGAAGACAGGCAGTAGCTAGCTTGGATTTGAATATACAAATGCTAGGTGGTTAGGTACCCACTCTCTTATTCTAGAAATATTTATGAATACCCACAGTGTGCAAAGCATTGTGCTAGCCACTAAGACACCAAGATCAGAAGGCTCAAAAAGTAAAGGCAGACTGTCTCTCAACTAAGATGCTGCTGGAGCCTCTTCTCAGTGATCTTTTTAGCCTTAGCAACAGGCCATGCGTCAATATTTCATTAGAATCTTCATTCCACTGGCTCTTGCTCCAAACCAGCATCTTGGTCGGAAGATAACGGTCAGTCTCTCTGATTTAACTGTAAGCTCCTTGGCGGGGGATAAGAACGGGGTCTTAATCCTTATTTTTCTGCAGCTCCAGGTTTAATGCCAGCCCCACCCCTAAGAGGCACTCCAGGGGAGTTGGGCAGGCCTGGGCTCTGAGCACTGGGGCATTCTGAGCAGGTGCCGCTGACAAAGTGATTCAGCTCATTTAAGCTGCAGCTTCCTCACTTGTAAGATGGAGACACTTCTGATTTGCAAAGTTTGGAGGGAGGAACAGAGAAAGGGTCTGTAATGAGCTGGCCTGGGGACCAGTCCTATAGCAGGATATCAGCGCATCATGAGAGCTCCTATTATTAAAAGTAGACCCTCCCAGGGTCCCATGTGAGGGGGCCCAGTGACACCAGGGTGGAGCCAGGGGTCGTAGACTATGGGAAGTCAGATGCTACAGCTAAAAAAAGCAAAAAGGCTCAAGTGAATTTTTTCCCCATTTTGCTAAAATAATATGCTCTAAGCCCGAGACCTTTTCACTCCTGTCTGCTGCCCGAAACTCATTTCTCCAACAGAGATCTAAGCCACCATAAATCCCATCCGGGGTCAAAACGGCTGACACAATTTTAACTACAAGAGAGCACAGCATAAATGGTGTCATTATTATCCCCAAGGGCTGCTCTCTGCCTTTTCTAGGGGACAAAAGAAAAAGTCATATTTTTTAGCCTAGAAATATATATTAATAGTATTCTAGAATTTTTGTGGGACAGATTCAAGAACCCAGAAGCACAAAAAAAATTATTATAGGAAAGTATGACCAGACATAAAGTGAACAACCTTTTTGCTTCTTTTATTTTTTTTAATCTCCTTACTGCTATCCTACCCCAAAACCTAGAGAAGCTGTTTCTAAGTTATAAAATCAGCTCTGCCTTCAATCTCCTGTGACTCTCAGCCCTTTATGTTCTATACCAAATCCGCTCTAGTGAGCAACACTCACTCGTCACCGAGACCTCATGCGCCCTCCTGGGGAGGTACAATCTGCAATGTGATTCTGACACTAAGCACCCTGAGTTAGTGCAGACTCCACGAGAGGACAGTCCCCGACAAGACCACCTCACTACAGTCATCAGCTACAGGTACAGGGGTGTCCAGGCCACCTGTACTTGTGACTAAGTGGCTAAAAATTTGGGGGGGAAGGTTCCTACAGCCCCCTCAGGCTCAATGAATCACTAGAATGACTCACAAAACTCAGGAAAGTACTATACTTATGATTAAAGCTTTATTATACTATAAAGGATACAAATCAGGGCCAGCCAAATGCAAAGATACACAAAGCAGAGTCTGGGAGGGTCCTGAACGAGGAGCTTCCGTGGCCCCTCCCTGTGGACTCAGGATGTGCCACCCTCCTGGCACGTTGGCATGCCACCAACCAGAGAGATCATCTGAGCTTCCGTGTCCAGAGTTTTCACTGGGGTTTCATCATGTAGCATCGCTGACTGAATCACTGGCCAAGGGGTTAAACTCAATCTCCAGCCCCCTGCCCTCCCTGCCCCCCAGTTTGGACCAATACCCTGTGGCTCAAACCCCTAACCCTCCAATAACATAGCTGGTCTCCCCAGCATGTCCTGAAACTCTCCAGGGGCTCACTGTGAGCCATCTCGTTAGCATATACTCAGGCAGGGAGGTCCCAAGGGCTCACCATGGATAACAAAGATACTCTTATCACTTGGGAAATTCCAAGGATTTGTTTAGAAGCTACCTCCCAGGTACCCAGGACAAAGATCAGGCAAATACTTTATTATTACATCAGGAGGGAAGGTTCTAGAATCCTAGAAACAATCTAGATCCAAATGCCTGTTCACCTGTTGCCAACTTCAGCAAGTCAAACTCCTCCCTGATGACTTCTCAGTCTCTTCGTTCTGGGTACCATTGTGCCTGGCCAACCTCATTTCCACTGGCCCCCATCACAAAATCCGCCTCCCACCCCTGCTGCTCTACCTCAGTCTCCCCAGACAAGTCACAGGATACCGAGAGAACCTCAGATGCACAGACAAATAAGACCAGCAGGACAGAGCCCACGCTAATACTTAAAAGCGAGCAGAGGGAGAGAAGCCCAGACAGGAGTCTGAAGAGGTAGGAGAATCCAGCTGCTACCTGTGCTCATAGGGGCCCAGGGGAAAAAAAACGTTGTTCACTATGCAGGGGAGAGCCAACATGTGTCAACTACTGCAGGGAGGTCAAGGAAGATAATGGCTTAACAGTTGCATTGGATTCTGCAATAAAGTAGTCATCGATGACCTTGCTGAGAGCAGTTTCAGGAGAGTGATGAGGGCAGGAGCCAGATTGCAATGGGTGGAATACAGAGTGGGAAGGAAAGAAGCATAGAAACAGCCACACATGTCTCTTTACAGAGAAAGCAGTGGGTGAAAAGTGCCATGGGGCCGGAAAGGACTTGGATATACAAGATGGAAGGCTTGAGCATGTTCAAGAGCTGAAAGGTCAAGGGCAAGAGAGAGAGAGAGGGGGACAGGATGAATACACAGACAAGAGAGAGGGAGAAGTGACCAAGTCAGGCTGCTAAGGAGCCAGGAGAGAGAAGCTGCAGAGGACAAGGGGAAGGATGAGCCCACACAAGGAGAAGCTCTTCCTCCATGATATCCAAGGTGCAGGAGGGAGGCATGGAGGTGGACAGGGGTGGTTTACAGGTTTGGTGACAACGAGTTAAGGACAGGGACATCCTCATCTTTGGCTTCCATACCCTCTGTGAAGTAGATGGCACTATCCAATGCTTACCTTGTGAAGGTCAAATATTTGAGGGGAGGAGGAGAGCCGAGGAGGCATGAAAAAGCTAGGCTGGAGGACTAGAGAGAGTGCTAACTTAGGGACCCCAGGAGCAATTACAGGGCACAGGCTGAGAACAGTGGAGTCTGGGAGCCAGCAGGCTGCAGTGAATAAACCTATAGATAGATGTGTGTGGGTTTCTTTCTCTAGGACATGCAGCAACATCGGTAGAGGTGGCTGATAGTTTATTAGCTCCAGGGTTCAGTTTTTGCTAGCAAAGTACAAAAGAGAGACAATGAAGCACCAATATTACCAACACAGAGGCTGAAGTACAACCAAGCTGGAGAGGGCATGAGAAGGGGCCTGAAGATATGAATGCCACAGAGACAGAGGGTGAGATTGATAGTCTGGGAGTCCCTAGTTAAAATGAAAAAAAAAAAAAATAGAAATAATGTGAATTATTGAGTAAAAGAGGTAGAAAGATAGGAGGTTGTAGGAGGTGACATAAAAGAGGACAAGGTCCAGGTGGGCCCATGCAGGTGCACGGCTCAGATGGAAGGGGCATGCGGGGGAGAAGTGGGAAGAGGCAAGAGTGGGGGTTTAGGGTGTCATTGGCATTCTCGTGAGCACCGAGGGAGCCCAGGATGGGAGCAGGGTTCGAACGGAGACAAAGACTGGAGTCACATGCCACTGTCCTTAGTGAACGGGGAGAGTGACTAAGAGACCGTTAGATGAGGATGAGGAAATGCAGGGTGGAAATTACAAATCAGAGGCCTACGGGCCAAGTCTGATCAATAGCCAGGTTTCCTTTGGCTGGCACAGTGGATTTTGCTTATTTGTTTTATGATGGATTACTACCTACCTTTTAAAAATCAGGAGAGTTCACGTAAAAGTCTGGCTTGTTGGAAGGCTGCTCTTAAAAACCTTGAGGATTTGCAACACGGGACTCGTCTCCCTCCATCGTGCGCTGCGGAGCAACTGTGCCCTTCTCCAAGTATCAAGGAGTCTCTAGCTCACTGCCCCCACCATGGGGCTTGAGTCACTTACTTAAGGGACAGTCCAGCCCTTGTCACATTTCACTGGGGACCTCAAGGAAAGTGCAGGCAATGCCAGCCAGCAAGAGCCAAAAAGAGGCCAAGATTTTCACAGGAGTCATTTTGGGGAGTGATGGCGAGGAGCAGGGATGGTGCCAGTGCCACCTGCCGAACCTGAGATCTGGGGCAATTAGCAGTCTCCCCTTGGGAAGGTGGCGAGGAAGTGGAATACTCAAGGGACACCCCGGTCCAGATGGAAAGGTGGAGGGAACAGAGCGGCAGATGAAGGGTCCGAGATTATGAATGAGTTTGTGCATTGTGGAAATTCCAGGAACAGATATAAAAGTGTTGGTAGGGGCTGGGCCAGGTACGAGGGAGCACAGAGCAATGTAGCATAGGACAGGAAGTCACATGGGAAAACATACATTTGAAATGCCAGCCTCTAATGAGAAGCCTCAAAAATTTCAAACAAATTATTTTTAGGAGCAGCCCGGTGGCTGGAATGGAGTCACTGACTTGGACCCTGAGTACCCAAATTCTCTTAGGAGGGTCCCTGCCAGGACAGCTCCAAAACACCCAAAATTAACCTTAAGACCAAGGCACGGGGGAGTGAATCGGGCTAGGTCTGCTTGAAAATTTCACCAGCGCTTGGCTCAAGATCCAGGAGAAAGGAGTAGAAACTCTTCGACCTTCTCTTCCCTCACCACACAGATTTCTAGCACCATCACACAAAAACTCTTAGCTATGCATTTCTGCCAAAATAATATGTATTGAACGGACTTTTGTGAGCAGGCCAAGGAAGCAGGTCACCCTATTAAAGGACTATTTTCCAAGTAAATTGTGTTCCAGCTTTTAAAAAACCAACCTGTAAATTTCAGCACACAGCTAATCGGTAGGGTAAAGATTGCCTATATATTAAACCAAATTTCAGAAAACATGTAAAGGTTTCGGATTGTTTTGCTCAATAACACTATCAATCACGGCATCTGCACTTACACCTTCTGACAATAACTACGTATTCATCAAACACTCCCTTGGTTCATTTTACAAAAAGCTTCTTGCTCACTCCTCCCTGGAATCAGCCCAGGTTCCTCCTGAAGTGCTCTGGCAGGTGCTAAGACGCTGTGGACTTCGGTGGCCCTGTGGCCTTCACTGCAGGCTGTGGCCCCTCAGTAGGGGATGACTGGGGTAAGTGGCATGACCTCAAGGATCGACAGGGAGGTGACGCCGATCGGTCTGCCCCCTGTCCTACCCCATTGTGAAATACCCATCACACACTCTCTCCACGCCCTTCCTCTCTCACTACCTTGCTCTCCGATCTTAAACAAACTCAGAGAGATCTGCCATCTCGAGACGGCTTTCCATTCTGATTTCCTATTATAAATTTCCTTCCTCTTTTGCCTTTTCTTCTGTTCTCTCCTTGTCAAAAAAAAAAAGGAGCAATAAAAGCAATCGAAGAACTCACACTTTCTCACCTTGTCTCACTGCAGCCTAAACAAGAAAATGTCTTATTAAAAAAAAAAAAAAGAGGGTGGAGTGGTGGTGAGGGGAGGGTGGAGAAAGGTGATATTTAATTTTATTGGGGAGAACGAATCATTGCTGGAGAGTGCCTGTGGCTAAATGAGACCATCAAACCAAGAGCGGAGCGGCGAGGCACGCACAAATATGAAGTAATATCTCTCTACTCTGAGGGAAGCTGACACTCAATTTCAGGAGCTTCAGGCAGGCAGCCACGGCTACCTTCTTGCAACCATTTTCAACTGCTCCTACTCTCTGCAGTGAAAGCTTAAAAATGCAAATGAAATGGGGCCATTTAAAGAAAAATATCCCTTCGAACTGTGCTCTGGGAAAGGAAAAAAAAAGAAAAAAAATGCCTGTAGCTCAGAGGGCAATCTTAAAGTCAATGAAACTCGGCGGTGCTGGGCGATGCTTCATGCTGATGGATAATGTGTGCTGTGCTTCTCCCTCATGAGTTTAGAAGTATTTAAAGAAAAGGGTAAAATCACCCTGTTTAGGAGATTAATTTCTTTTCTGAAAAAATGTCTGTTTTTGCTGTCACTTCTGGTTTGATGAAGGGGAAAACCAGAGCTTTTTCTGAACGTTTGCTGCTGAACATTACCAAATGTCTGTGTGTGTAGCGGGGAAAGGTGGTTGGGAACAATACCCTCAGGGGGTCAAATCCTGCCCCATCTCCTCCAGCAAATTCTAAGGCTCCTGTTATCCTGAAAGCCATTGTAAAAGTACTTCTTCAGGGACAGAGATTCTAATAATATGCCAAACATCTACTGAACACTAAACACCAGGGACCGAATTTAGCACTCTGCATGAATTATCTCACCTTCGTAACTCCCTCTCCCTCCAAACACACATACACACAGCAGGTTCTATTACTCTACCCATTTTACAGGTGAGGCAACTGAAGGTATAGAGATCAAACAACTTGCTTATGGTTTACAGAGCCAGAAAGTGGCCAGGCTAGAGTTCCAGTTCAGACCGTCAGCTCCAGAGCCCAAAGCTACACAATGCTGCGTGGTCCATAACATCCTCTCAAGGAATGTTCGTCTTAATTCCATTCAATAAGCCTCACCAAATTAACATCATTCGATCAATGATGTCTTGCTTTCAAATTTCTTTCTTTGAAAGGGAAAAGCCCTTTACAAAATGACCACGTGGATGACAGAAGGTAGTCAGTATTTCGTAAGCAGGCACTATAAACCTAGGGCTGCAGGACAAAGTGGGGACAGAGGCAGTTAACCAAGGACATTTTGCAGTTCACACCCTTCCTGTGCTTGAGATACAACTGGAAGCCTGTCTCTACTAAGCCACTTAACACAGAAGCCCCTTAACATAGAAGTACCTCCATTGATTTGGAACCTAAAT
Source organism: Microcebus murinus (assembly GCF_040939455.1). Lineage (NCBI taxonomy): Eukaryota > Metazoa > Chordata > Mammalia > Primates > Cheirogaleidae > Microcebus > Microcebus murinus. The sequence goes on along the minus strand of NC_134126.1, from coordinate 25,328,851 downwards.
TTTTCTTGGTGCAACTCAAGTACGTTTTCCCACTTTACGGTGAGGTATTTGAGCCAGCTGCCAACCTCGCCACCTTCTCTAATTCTTAGGGAAAGAGTACAGTGAGAAGATGACGATATGCAGAGCAATAAGCACTCTCCTACACTGCTGGTGGCAATGGAGATTGATACAGTCATTGGGGAAAATCGTTTGGCATTATCTCGAAAATTTGGAGCTGTGTATACAGCCTGCAACCCAGAATTTCCGACCTTAATGCATGAGCACCAGAAGTCAGTCATGCATATGAATGTTCCTAGCAGCCAGCATATATAAAAACTTTTGACACTGATCTATTGAAAATAAATTAATTACAGCCGCATGCATGTATCAACATGGTTGAACCTCAGAAGCATAATGAGCTAAAGAAAGAAGTGACAGATGGAAACATAGTGTGTGATACACAGAATGTTCAAAACAGGCAAAACTAAGCTATTAATACATTGTTTAGGGATACGTAATAGGTAGTAAAGCTATTTTATTTATTTATTTATTTTTAATCTGCATCACATGGGCAAGACGAGGGGGAGAGAGAGTGTGTGTGTGTGTGTGCAAAGCTATTTTTTTTAAAAAAAGCAAAAACAATTCATCACAAAAGTCAGGAGAGTGGTCATCTTGGGAAAGAAGAGAAGAACACGATGGGAAAGAGCACCTGACGGGGGGTGGGGGGTCTTCTAAGATACCGGCAAGGCCCCAGTATTGAATCTGGATGGGGCTAAAAGGGTACCCCTTTCTGAAAGATCCATTAAACAATATATAGTAAAATGCATGTTGGTTGTCAAACATGGTCTTTTGTGGGTATAATATATGTGAATATACTTTTGTGTATATATATCCCAATATCAAGAAAGTATGCATCCTGGCTCAATCTATGGCATACAGTGATCCTCTATTCTTATGTGGAGTTTTAGAAACTCTGAAATCATTGGGGTTCTGCTTAGTCTGAAATTCTCTCTAGAGCATGTCACCATGAGACTGTCCCATCCCTGTTTGGTTGCCTACGGTTACAGGAAACTCAATACCTTTCATATAAGGCCATTTCTTCTTTATTTAGGGTTTATTCCACAGGCAATGGAGCCCCCAGTTTGTTTTTTAACTGTGGAAAAATATACAGAACATAAAGTTTGCCATTTTAGCCATTTTGAAGTATACAGTTAGTAGCAATAAATCAATTCATATTGCTATGCTACCATCACTATCCTCCATCTCTAGAACTTTCATCTTCCCAACCTGAAACTCTGTGCCCATTAAACACAAGCTCCCCATTCTGCCCTCCCTCAAGTCCCTGGTAACCATTATTCTACTGTCTGCTTCTATGAATTTGACTTCAGCACTTCATGTAAGTAGAATCATATAATCATATAATAAAAAAGTAGAATCATAGAATTTATCTTTTTGTGATTGGCTTATTTTATTTAGCATAATATCTCCAAGGTTCATCCATATTGTAGTATTTGTCAGAATTTCTTTCCTTTTGAAGGCTAAATAAAATTCCATTGTACATATATAGCACATTTTGTTCATCCATTCATGTGTGGATGGACACTTGGGTTACTACTACCACCTTTCAGCTCTTATAAGTAATGCTGCTCTGAACATGAGTGGAAGCCCATTTTTTCTTGACTGTTAATAAGTTTTTCCTTATGCTCAACTAAAATTTTTCTCCTTATAATTTCTGCTGGTTGATCTTCATTCTCCTACCTTAATTCTTTGCAAGGCCAATCCTCTCACTTTTCCTCACAAGGAAACCTTAGACATTGGAAGACAACGTTGACATTCTACTTGCCTCTTCTTTAGTCCAGATGTTACAAAGTTCTTTCAATCATTTCCCCTATGACATATTTTCCATGTCTTTCATCATCCTAACATGCTTCTCTGGATACATTGTAGATTACATTAACTTTTAGGAAAATCCCATCTCACTATTGTTTGATCTTATGCTTATGGTCCAATAAAAGCCCTTTACTTAAAGCCCTTTCCTTTGCAATGTTAGCATCTGCAAAACCAGGTCTCCCTTGTTCTGTGGTTGTGCCATTGATTTTTTTTTCTTTTTGAGCTTCATTGCAGTAGATTAGCATTTATATGTGTTAAATCTTATCTTCTTGAATTTGGACCAGACTTCCAGTCTACAGAAATACATTTAATGTTATTCCACATGACTCAATGTCATAAAAAAAGGAAATCATGTTTGTCATTGTGTTCCTTCAAATTATTGATTTATATGTTAAACAGAACCTAATGAAAGCAAAGGTAAATCTCACCAACTTCTCCTTCCAAATTATGACTTTGCAACATGCTTTAAATACATAAATTCAACCAACTAGAAATCCACATAACTTCAATATAATCTAATTCAGCTATCATAGTCTCATCCACTAGAACATCATAGAACACCTTGGCAAATATTTTGTGGAAACCAAGAAATTCTAGGTTTATGGACCTTCACAGATTTGCCAGTATAGTCAGTCCATAATGGGTCGGTTTATGGTCCAGTATCTGTACTGGCTTCTAGCAGTCACCTCATTCTTTTCTAAGCATGCACAAAGCATGAGTTTAGTGCTCTGTTGATAAGTTTTGTCAGATCCCATATCCAATTGTCTCAGAAGTGGCTTCCAAAACTCCTTTTCCCCTCTTTTTGAAAAGTAGAAGAAAATTTTTCTATTTCTAATATTCTGGGAACTTTTCCATTCGTCGTGATTGTGGAAAACAAGAGTTTTGAGCTTCCATCTGCAAATGCCTTTATTACATAATAAGGATGCAACCACCTGGAGTGGGATCTGGTTCAAAATGACTATGTATTATTATCTTCCCAGTCACTCTTAAATTATGCATTCTAACCTCTCTTATTTGACTTCCCTGTTCTTAATAGAGACTAAACTTAAACTCCCACTGGGCTTCCATCTTCTCTCATCCATTGATGTTACAATGTCCTCAAGCATTCGGTCCATCCATTCTTGGTCATTTTCATTGTTCTTCCTACACTTTTAAGCCATTTTGTTGGTTGGAAGAAGATTTGTGGTCCCCAGTGGAAAAGAAGGAAAAGACAGGTATCCAGGTACCAAGACTGACACCAAGTTGGTTCTTTCACATTAGAAGGAAGAAGGTTTCTCCATACCAGCTGTGCAACTGGTAAAATTGGAATAAGGGAACAAAAAAAAACTAAGTCACATCAGATAGTTGTGGAAGTCAACCCTACTCATTGCCATTTTACTGACTGGGAGAATATCAGGCCTTAGTACCATCATATCTCAAATGAGGAGCTGGACTCAATCTTCTAAGCAGAGGTACTACTTGAACCTTGAATAGGGAAATTCTCTGCTTTGTAGACCTATCTCACACTCTGTAGAATGCTTAGCATCCATGATTGCAGGACACTAAATGCCATTGTGCCCCTTGGTCAATATCACTGTGAAAATCCAAAGCAACCATAAACATTTCCAAATGCTCCTGGATGAAATCCACTGGTAGATGCTCTTTAATGTCCCTTTTGGCTCTGAACTTCTGGATCAATTATATAATTCTTCGCAGTCAGATGCTTGGAAGTTTTAAATCATTAATAACTTTACGTTAAGTTTTAGTCAATAACATATTAAATATTATTGGACGTCTGGATGAAATAGAGGTTGTCTGTTCAATTACAGCAGACATGCAACATTTTTATTCAATTTTTTAAAATTAGCAGGAGTAACTAATTACAAATCTAGACACTAAGAAAGGCGGGTACACCATTAATCATTTAAGTCAATCGGATGAAGAGCTTAGATGAATAAAAAATGTTGAGAAATTCTTATCACAGTAAAGAAAAGCAAGCTGCTAAATCTTCATTTTTTTCCCTTTGTTTTAAAAGAGTGAAAGTCTAACACATTTCTTATTCTCTACTCTACCTTGAAATTCTTCTGCAGATCAAAAGAATTTCCCCAAATCCGGGAGAATTATCTTCCCGCTCAAAACTGTATGTTTGCTTTCTCTCAGAGCAAATAATTTAGTCCACCCACATGGTGCCTTCCAAGGAGGCTTATTTTTTTATCCTTCCCCTTTACAATACCTTCCTGCCCCCTCCCCCACCCCAACACACGCACCAACCCCTTCCTTCACCCCCACCACCATCACCACCACCACCCCGCAAGGGGACCTAGAATGACAGCCAGCCGGCTTCCTTTCTGCAGAAATGGGCATGACCACTCTGTGCAAAGCCGGGCTCTGTATAGGCAATGTGTTCCGTAAGTGTTTTCCCAACGAAGCACAAGGCCACCCTCCCACAAAGATATCTGGCCCCTTCCAAGGCTTCTGAGCAAGTCCAGACAGAGAAGGAAAGATTGTGAAACTTGAAGATGGATCTTCCTCCTCCCCCCTTGGTAGGGGAATGAAAAATGGGGAAGGAGTACTTTTAAAACAATGAATTCTGTCAGGCTTCCTCTCTCCCTTCCCAACAGTTCTAGGATCTAGCATCAGCAAAACACGTTATGTCATGTTCTGGTGCAGAGACAAAAAGTGAAAGAATTCAAACAGCAATGGGTGGGGCTTTAAGACACTTGGCTTCTCTACATATTAGTATCTTCTCTTACTGCTTTCTCCTTTCTTACTGGTCTTTGGGCAAAAGGAAAAGACTGCAAAGGATTTAGGGGCTGCACAAAAAAGGAGGGAAGGAACAGCGTATGTGAGAAACCGAAATGTGCATAGCTACGTGAAGAAATGGAAAGTTGAGCCCAAACCTCAAATTCATTTTTTGTTTTTCTGCTAATTATCTGGCATGGAGAGACAGCCCTGGGGCAGCTGCTTTCCCAGCAAATGAATCCAGGTCTCTAGGCTGGACTGGAACCAGGCTTTAGACAAAGGCTGTATAATACCCACAGCTCCTTCTGCCATATACAGAAGAAATGGGACTAGCTATTCTTTATTAAGGACAGAGACAGAAAAAAATGGGTTCTTAGTGCAGCTGTTGGGATCTAGGTTAGCTAATGAAGCTACTGGCAACGTGTCCTGCAACAAAGGGATATTGTGAAATGTCTCAACCAGAGATCTTAATATCTGAAGAGTTTCTCATCTCTGTCCTGTGTCTTATCTGGTCCTTTCAGGAGGCAGTAGAGTTGGTAATAGCTTCATTCTTCTTTTCTTCCTTTCTCCATTTCTTAATTTAGCAAACATTTATTCAGTATCTATTGTGTAGGGTTTTGGACTTGAAACTTGGAGCGGGGGGGAAAAGAAAACCAGCAAGAGCCTTTTGATTCTCACACAGGTGATTTATATCCATGGTCTGCACCAGTGTAGCAATAATGGGAAAGAACAGAAACCATTACACTCAAGGCATATTCACGTGGTACAATTGATGGATTTTGATGACAAATAGCATATGAGGGTGAGCAGGGAGAGAAAAGCCAGGGGTAACGCCTCAATTTCTGGCTTAATCCACTTAGTGAAAGGTGTCGTCATTTACAGAGAAAATAAAGCACAAGAGTGTTTGGGATAGAAAGTTTTGGGGGAAATATGATGAATTCAATTTTAGACAAGTTGAGTTTGAACTGCATGTGGAATATCCAAGTAGAGAGGTTAACGAGACAGTTGGAGAAATAGGTCTTGTGCTTAGGGCAAAGGTCTGAGCTAAAGACGTGAATTTGGGAAGCCCTAAATATAAGCAATTCATTAAGGAGGAAGAAAAGAAAGGTTGGAAAAGTTGTGTGTATCTTTCTAGCCCCCAAAGGGATAAGATGACTCAAATGAAAATCCCACAGTGCTGCTTTGGGAATTGATCACAAGCCTGGATTCCCAAGAAAGACGCTGGATCAGTGGGGAGAATCCCAGTAAATCACAAAAGGCAGCCTTTGGTGGCCCAGAGCGCTAGCACCTTTCAGTAACAGGCAAACTGAGCCCTGAGCAGCAGCTGCACAGAGCCTGCCTTGTCACCCACCAGGCCTGGCCAATGGTGGCATGACCGTCACCCCGAGCACAGCAAAGGCTTTATGAACAGAGCTCCCAGCATTCAGCTACACAGCGCTGCCAAACCCAGCTTCCCCAAAATGATTTCACACCATGGGAATTAAACAGCAGGGTCTATACTTTTAAAAATTATTTTTTAAGGGAAGTTGACCTGGTTCCATCCCAAGAGCTTTACCATCTTCCAAGCCCTTGCTGCTTTTGCCTCCAAGAAGAAATGAGAAATCAGAAGAAAATCCTAAAGGTCTTATTATTAAATGACACTTAAATTCTTCTGCCAACACAAAAGTATCAGAAATGTATACATTTTCCCAAAACATCCACACCCATAGCACAAATATGATTTTAGGTTACCCGGAAGCGTTTTTCCCAGAAATGGCCACTAGAACATTAACCAACGAAAGAGGAAAAACAGCAAGTTCATCTTCAGGATCAACTCAGGCCCATCTCATTCCAATTTCTGGCCAAATTAAAAGCATTACAGCAGGAGCATTTTCTGGAAGAAAATCCTAGTATCTTCTAAGTGCAGGGATATAATAGCAGTAAATATTTTTCTTTTCATTTTTTTTTTATTCTTAACAAGAACAGCCTTAGATTTACTTTTCCCCCTTTCTTTTCAATTTTGCACAATACTATTTAAAACACACACACACACACATTTGATTAATCAAGTTCTGATGAAGTGACTTGAGGAGCCACCAGCAGGACTGCCCAACCTTTAAGAAACCCAGACTCCTAAGATGAGCTTAGGCTAAGACAAGAAACCAGCTGTTAGCCTCACAGGGATGTCTGAGGCTTCAAGCTAAGCATTTTTAGTAAGTCCAGCTGAAGCCAAACTCTTGGTATGTTTACAGAACAACTTGAATATAAAAGTATCCCTGAGTTCTTAGCACTTTACAATTTACAAAGCGCTTCATTATATGTCAGTTCATCCTTACGACAACTCTCTGAGCTTTGCCATGCTGTGTGACAGATCAGGAAACTAAGGCACACAGAGATAGAGAAAACCAAAGGGACAATGTTAGAAAAGACCAGGGCTAGAACCAAAATATAGGTCTTCTAAGTGCAAGCCAGCTGTCACAGCCCTGGTGCTGAAGAGAGAATAGGGATCCCAAGAGACCAGGGAGGAAACACGTTAGGAAGCACAAATGCCTAGTAGAGTCACGCTCATTGGGCATCTTCAGAGAGCATTTCCCTACTGGAAACATGAATTCCCCGTTCACATGCTGTGTCTCCAGCATTTGCTAACATATAGTCTGCAGAGACAAGGCTGCCCCCATTTCTCCCTTTCTGGCTAAGCCCAAGTAGAAGCCTACCAGTTTCCCACGGCTGGCTCCCCTCCCAGGGTACAACTGATGCACTGAGGCATTAGAATTTGCAAGAAAGAGGTGTGGTCCACCCTTCCAATCCCAGTTGACCAGGCCTGTATACTATGGTGAAACCATTATGCCCCCTTGGTCTTCTTGCCACCTGGCTCTCTGGGTCATAAGTCAGAGTTTCTCAAATTTGAATGAATTACCTGGGGATCTTATTTAAAATGCAGGTTCTGATTCAGTAAGTCCCAAGTAAGTCCTGATAAGATGCATTCCCAGGAGGCTCCTGGGTACTTGCTGCTGACCAATGACCACACTTTCAGTGGCAGGGGTGTGGGGACTCTCAGAGCTAGAGTGGGCCATGGGGACCACCTTTCTCCGCGTTTTTCAAACTGTGTTCTTGGGAAGTCCCAATAAGGTATTTCAGGGGATAATTTGAAAGACAAGAATGAAATCGAGAGTCCCTCTGCACTCTTGCTTTAACCAGAATGGCTGTTTATTCTATCTAGAAATTGGAATTCCTTATAGGATTTCATTTGATAAAAAGGTTCTTTTGCTTTTATAAGTTTGAAAGCTACCATTTTAATGCAACAACTTCACTTTAAAGAAGAGGAGCTTGAGAGTAAGAGAGGGCAAGTCAGTGGTGTGAAATGACGCAACTAACAGGTGGCCAAGCTCAATCTGATTAGAGTCCTGGTCTCTTCTTCCCACTCTCTTCTTGCTCTCCCTGGGTGAAGACTTCAGAAATGCACGATTCAGTGGTTTCTCCTCTTGTCCTTAGGTTTTCCAAAGTCAACCCACCAGAACGCAAGATGCCTCAGCTCCCGGGAGGCACATGTCCTGCCTCTCCCCACCAAGGGCTGGCTCATCAGGACTGCCCCGCCATCCCCACCTGACAAGTCAGAGCAGCCAGCGGAGGAGGGAAGAAGCTCACTCGAGTGAGGTAAAAGTAAGAAGCGTTCCCAGAAGCAGGGCCGGGGTTGGCTGTGGAATTGTTCCGCAGATGGGCAGGTGTGTGCTTGCAGGACCTCAGAATTCCTTGTCTCCAAGGAGGGGCCCGACTGACTCACCAGGGGCCCTTCCAGACAGCTTACTTCAAGCTGATCTGCAGGGCGTGCTGGGGCAGGGCAGGGCCCAGCTGTGCAGGAAGGTTTGTCACTGGCAGGAGCAAAGCAGGAGCTGGGGGAAGTGCAAGGAGGCAGGGGAAAGTCCCCAGTGAAGAATAAAACCTGTGACCATGGAAGATCAAACAGTCTGATAGAGAGGACAGCAAGACTGGGCCAGGGGCAATTGGAGAAAAGCAGAAGACATGGTCCCCAGCCCCAAGGGGGGACCCTATGGTCTAGAGAGGTCGTGAAGAGGTAACTAAAAATCGTGGAACAATGAGTAGACAATACAAAACAGCATGTAATGAACAGCTAGACCGAGAGGCTCAAAACATAACAGCCACAAGTCAGAGCAAAAGAGACCAGCGTTGGCTGGTGCATCTGCTACAGGCCACACAGCAGCACAGAGGACGCATGGAGCAAGACAGGAGGAGAGAAATAAGTCACTAGTGGCTATCCATGTGGTCAGAGTAACCAGTGGGTGCTACCAACAGCGTGCAGGGGGGTGCAACATGAATTAAATTCTCAAGAAGGCAAGTGAGGGTGTGACTGGCTTGGGATCAGACTCCTCCTAGCAGAACCACAACTGATCCAATCCAGCCCAGCCCAATTCCAAATCGTCTCTGAATTTGCACAGGGCCTTTCTGATTTCCTGAGCTATCAGGCAACTCCAAGAATCTTGCTAGGATATGAGCAAAAGGAGTAAGCTCTCCACTTCGTGGTGGTCCTGAGCCAACGTCAAGGTTACACATCGAAAAATCAATATCCATTCGTTGTTTCTGGCTCTGGCTGAAGCTTTGACATCCAAAGACTTGAATCCATCTAGAGAATAGAATCAGATCAGTCCCAGGAAAGACAGCCCCAGAGATTCAGAGAGGATAAACGCTTTGTTAGAAACCACTCAGTCAATGATGACAGAGAATTCCATCACCACTTCTCCTCTCCACACTCCTATCTCTGGTCTGACCCAAATGAAAAGAGCAAGAATGAGTCTTGTTAAAATATGATCCTGACTCACACACAGTCTCCCCATATCTACAGCTCCAGGGTAGTTAAGTCTGAGCGAAACCCACTTCCCAAGGATGCCCTGCTCAGTCTATGACCCTAAGAATGGAACTACCAAACTCTTGGCTTCCTGTCTCACGACCCATCACCCACCTTCATGGAACCATCTTCCAACTGTGCACGGTATAGTCAAATCAACCCAGCAGCCTGGCATTCTTCACACTGGCTGCAATTCCAAAGAGTTGTAAACAACATGTCATAGAGTCCTGCTCCTTGACCCCAACCTCTCTATCTGATCCATCCCAGAATCATACTTTCTCCTTCTGTCCTTCAGCAATCTGATTTGAGTCTGTCCCAAAGTCTACCTACAACCTTCCCAGGAGTCAAACTTCTACCTTAAGAATCATCTAAGACTGTTAGAGCTGGAGGGAGCCTTGGAGACCAACTTCTCCAACTCCATCCTTTGACAAATGAAAAAACTAAAATGCACAGGTGTGAAGTGACTTGGCCAGGGTCTCACACAGATCCTTGGTAGTGGGTGTAGGCTAGAATCCAGGTCCTCTAATTCCCAGAGCACAGGGAGTTTGAATCGCCTTATGAGAAGATGAAATTATTGCCCAAGACCCTGCCTGGCCTCCACTTCCATGTCTGTGGAGCCCTTTGCAAGTGAAGACATGTGTCTGATGACCACGTCACCCATAAAGGATCCTGGTGTGGGAAGGAGATGAGCCTTAGTCGGCTGTTTTATTTTATTTCCTTTCATTTTAAAGCATCAGGCAGAGATGATTATGGCGCTGACCTAGATGGCATGCCTATATTGCAGTCACCTCACAAAGAAAGGTAAGGCACATTGAAGGCACGTCTGTGCAAACTGCCTCATTAAAGAGCAAAATGGCAAAGGGGAGCCTATGAACGACTTGGTTCTATCTTGCAACAATTGTGTGATTAATTCAGGTCACTCCCTGATGCTTCTTTTCAGACATTCAAACCACTCATTGTCTGCAGCCTTTTACTCAGGCCCCGAGCAACAGAAATCCCACGCTCACCTCATCTCCGAGTCTGCTGGGAAGAGTCTGTGTGTGTCTGGCAGGCTGTTCTGAGTGAAATGAGCACTGGGCTGAGAGCCCAGGACACCTGGGTTTATTTGTCACTCACTGAGTGACCTTGAGCAAGTGGGTTCACATCTCTGCCTTTCATCTGCGTGGGAGAGTTGAGCTGAAGATAGGGAAAAGTAAACAAAACAAACTCCCTGGGTGCGATCCTATGTAAGGAGTCTGTAACGTTGACTGGTAGCAATATCACTTGTCTGCTGGCATTTAGGGCAGAGTGAGAGTATGGGATGCTCATGGCTCCTGAACACCCCCCGTGTGCCAAGGACTGTGCTGGGGCTTGCACCAGCCCCTGACATAGGTCACGTAAGCCCCAGATGTGGAGACAGGGTTCAGAAATGTGACGTTGCTCACCCAAAGCAACACAGCTAGCGCGCAATGGTGCCTGGATTTAAATATGTTTCCCTGACACACACACACAAAAACCCTAAATCTTCTTAACATTTTGGGATCACACTGCCTTCAGTAAAACAGGAGCTCACATTACCGAAAGACAGGGGGAGGAAGGTGCTATGCAGAGTTGAGAGAGAAAGAGACATAGGCCCAAGGATACAAATTAAAAATGTCAACGGAGTCGAGAAGTTTCAGTAAATGAGTGACGAGGGCAGGAAGATAAATGATAGCCTGGTTGTTGCTCTAAAGAACCACAAAGATTCAAGTCCAGCAAAGGATGGCAATGAAGGAATTCAGGCCCTGGGCTGCCAGATTTTTTTTTTTCCTTTTTTTGAGAGGAGGCTGAAATCCAGCTTTTTATGTAACATCTCCTATTTACATATATGGCACCTAACCTACAGAAACTCTAAACACCATGCAGGCCAAATAATAGAAGCCCGTGCCAACATCCAACCAGTCTGCAAACTCTGGACATTTAGAATAACATCCTTACCATAGGAGTGAGAGAGAATAACATTCTCACCATAATATTTCACTTTGGGACTCCAGTAAGGCCTCTCTTTGGATTCCTTTTTTTTTTTTTTTTTTTTTTTTTTTTAGAGTAAATGAAGTTTCTGGAATATTTAGAGCTAGGGCGCTGTGATTAAACCAACCCCACTGAATTGCTAGAGCTCATACCAGCAATTCTCTTCTCTCTTGGGGAACGGGGAGAGCCGTACACAGGCCACACTAACACCAGCAAGAGCACCCTTTTTTTTTTCTAATAAGCAACAAATTATTTGAGGAGACTCGGTTGAGAACTAGTTCTGCCCCTATAGTTAAATCCAATTACACCATAATTACAGGGAGTCTGCACACATCAGAGCTTAGCTGGAAAAGAATAGGAACACCGCAATTCTTCAAAACGTTGGCCAGAGGTAAACCTATAATTTCACCTACTGTTGTCCTGGGGGAACCTTCATGGGAAAGAAGGCACACGTAGCTCCTGGTTTTCAATCCGAGGACAAGCCAGTGAGTGGCTCTTCACCTCTGCGTTGAGTGGCGTTGGCGCTCTTACCAATTCAGAAAAGGCGGGAGTAGGGAGGTGTCTCCCATTCCTTTACAAATGGACAGAAAATAAGGGTGGACTCATATTTCCAAGCACAAATACAGTAAAGCACTAAGCCTGTTGAGAAATAGGAAATTCTCATTTTAAAATCCTTATACTATTCCCTACTTTTAATTTTTGTCTTGAGTAGAGGTAGGAAGGGGGGATGTCCAGATTTTTTAAACATTTAAATCAGAAACTACAAAAAAAAACAAAACACTTTTATATGTATCTGTTATTCATTGCAAAAGAGCCTATGTAATTATCCATTTTCTGTTCTCCCGTGGACCCACGGTGCTCAAGTTGGAGGGGGAAGTTAAATTGTTCCTGTTGGCTACAGTAGGAACAAGAGGCAGAAGAGCTTTACTAAAGCTTAGAAGGTTTGATATGTGCAATATAATAATAACTACAAATTTTTTCTTTTCTTTTTTTTTTTTTTTTTGAGACAGAGTCTCACTCTATTACCCAGGCTAGAGTGTGGTGTCAGCCTAGCTCACAGCAACCTCAAACTCCTGGGCTCAAGCAATCCTCCTGCCTCAGCCTCCAGAGCAGCTGGGTCTACACGCATGCACCACCATGCCTAGCTAATATATATTTATTTTAGTTGTCCAGATCATTTGTTTCTATTTTTAGTAGAGATGGGGTCTCTCTCTTGCTCAGGCTAGTCTCGAACTCCTGACCTTGAGCGATCCTCCCGCCTCAGCCTCCCAGAGTGCTAGGATTACAGGCGCGAGCCATCACGCCTGGCTCCCAATTTTTTTTCAATAATATTCTTTGGCTAAAAGTCCATGGACACGTCCATTCTCCTGTTGAAATCTTTTCCACTGCATTATAAAAACTCAAGCTTTCGGAAGGGAACACCGAGCATAGTGCCTGCTGGGCTTGTATATTCTCAGGGCTTCCCTGAGAACAGGGTTGATTTTGCAGCAGTCGTATCATGCTGTAATTCCTCCCTAATCCCCATCTCATTTTTGTTACAGTATACGTGACTGAAAGGAAGGGAAGTTTTCGTGAATTCATCAAGCAGGTATTAAACCCTGATGATGTGCAGGGCGTCGTGCTGGGCTCTGCGGGGAAGAGAGAAATGGCTGAGAATCTGAAGACGAAATGGGAAAGGGGGGGGAAAGACCCTGGCCTGAGGAGTCACAAAAATCTGTTTCCAAATGGAGAGCTAACTCTTACAGGTGGTGTTATCTCCTACTAGTTATTTACCCTCTATTTGCTCATCTGTAAGAAGTCTGTGCTGTGAGGATTGCAGGAGTGAAATATGAGGAAGAGCCTGGCAGAATAACTGCAGGAGGGGACACTGAGGCATGGTAGTGGACTCTGGCAGCCTCTGCAGGTGGCAGGGAACGCACAACAGCCACCTGCCTGCCACGGAGCAGTGTGGGAGGCAGGGAGGCCTGCAGGAGGAGTGTGGGCAGAGATCAGGAAAGCGCGGGGAGAAGCCTTCAGGATTGTGTAGAGTTTCAGATGAACGTTCTGGGTGGAGGGAAGAGCGTAAGCAAAAGCACAGAGCGAAGAAACATGTGGATTGCGGGTATCTCTGGGGAGCGAAGGTGGCCCTGGGAGAGTGGAGTTTGGGTTGTGGGGCTGGAACCCGAGGCCTGCCAGGGCCCGCGGCAATCCCACGCTGGGTGTCATTGAGGAGCAAAGTGGCGGCCAGCAAGCTATGGGAAGCCTGAGCATTTCACACTCCATGGAAAACCAGTGGAGGGGGGAGGTGGAGTCATTCGTGCTGGTGACTGTCTTACAACTGGCTCTCAGGAACACCCTGATTTGTTGCATAGTACAAGCATTCCCACCATGGTTGCTTTCAAGCTACCAACATGTTTACTAATCAGATGGCAAGCTATTTCCTGAAATTTTAACAATTGACTCTCACCAGGTATTAGCCAGCTACACTCTGCTTCTTGGCTGTGCTGAGAAAAATTGGAGAATCTCAACCAGGTCCGCAGCACCCAACGCTGAAGCCAGACACCAGCTACACCTGGCAGCTCGTGCATTAAAATTCTGCATTTTAACATTTTGGAATCTCAGATGTGATAAACATTCACAACACAGTTATGGGGGAATGTTCCCACGCGTTATCCAGGCATTGCAACTATGCCCCTTTGACGGAGGAGGAAACAGAGTGTCAGAGTCCACGTGATGGCAAAACTGCACAATTAGCAATGTCTGGAGTCTGGGCTCAAGCCTAAGTCTGTTGTCTCTAAGTCTGTTCTCCCCTCCATCACCCCTGACCCCAGAGGAGTCTCACTGCCCAACACTGTGATCAGTCCAGTTCAGTAAGAATGATGAGAGCCCCTTCCCTGGCTCCTCCCCATTTTAAGTGTCAAATGACACTAGATTTAGGCCAAAGGTCCTCCCGGCCTCCAGAAAGCAAATATCAATGTGAAGGCTGAAGCCAGACCCTCTCTTTAACTAGCCCTGCCTCATCCTACCATCTAGCCCAGTGTCCCAAGCCCCAACTCCTGTTGCAGAAAAGGAAGGCAATCTCATCACCTCCAAACAAAAAAATTTGCTCCAGCCCTGCTGCATGTTCCTGCTTATTAGATTGGAGGATCACCCCATTCCGACACAGTGACAGGGCTCCTCGGCCACTTTATTGCTCTATTGCTCAGAACTGCTGAGCTCAGCACGAAAGCTGGCTTCTCCGGGCCTCGGGCGAGATGGATGAGCCGGCACCCGCCAGCGTGTTCTGAGAGCAGAGCCCCGTGTGTGCTGAGCCCCCAAACGATTCTCCCACTGAAGATCTGGTTCGTAATTGTTTTGTCTAAGGGCTGAGGGTATGAGAAGAGAGGCCCAAACTTGGCTTAGCTCTCCCCTCAAGCAGCTCACCGTATGTTTGTTAAGAACCTTGCACAGAAACGTTTTGCAACCGTTCCACCCTCCCCTTCTTTTCCTACCTCATCCATTTTGCCCACGTAATCTCCCTTCTTTGACGATTAGGCAAGCCAGGCTAAAACACGCTGGCATTATAATTAACTTGAAACTAGTAGCTCGCACACACGAAGGCATGCATGAACACACATAAACACACACACACACACAAACACGTGCACACCAGCCATCCCCTGTGCTGAGCCTGGTGGCCTCACAGCCTACCTGTCTCCCTTTACCAGCTCAGTGGTCATTTTCTCCCCATTAAAACTTGCCCCTCTCCTCCCAATTTTCCCTCTTTATTTAGCAAACTCTAACTGGCGGCTCATGAAACATACAAAAAACGTGGGGAGGCAGCCAAGAGAGACTGCCAAACTTGATTACCTGCGGAGACTCATCTCGCATGAGGAAGAGTTTGGCTTAGGTTTTTTTTTTTTCCTCCTAGGCAAAGTGGACTCCTTCAATCCCCTTGCATCCTTACCTCCAGACCCCCCAGGTGGTAAATCAGCATTTGCCCGGTGACCCATAATGAAGCTTGCATTTTTTTTATCTTTTACTTAGCAAGAAGTCAACCCTACCCGTCCCTGCTCAGCTCTCCCGCCCCAAAGAAGTCTCCACATTGTATTCCCTCCTGTCTCCGGGTGACACATTTTCTCTTACATCACAGCATTCAGTGGAGTGGCACCTCCTCGGTGAAGCCCTCCTGAGCTACAGGGCAGGGGTAGAGGCTCCTCCTTCCCAGCTCCTGCAGAGCCACCGCAGGGGCTACACACGTCCCTGTTACAGCATATGTCACGGAGGTGGCTCCCTCACCACAACCACTGGGAGGACTCTGTGTTCAAAGGTACAGCAACTGGCACATAGTAGGCACTCATGAAATAGGACGTGAAAATATGCATTCACAAACGACACATTCTGTATTCCCCACAGGCTTTAATTTTCCAAACTTTTCTAATCCAATTCTCCAAATCATGAGAGTCACAAGTCAAGGTGCAAACTGTCTCTCTAGCTCAGTGTTTCTGAGCCTCCCTCTTGGTATTTAATAACAGGAGCATCAAAGCCTCTTCTGTTAAGAATGCTACTCCCCCCACCCTCCGTGCTTTCCTAAGGTGGTATTTGGATGTGAATTTAGAAAGATGAAAACCCAAACACGCCTTCTCAGTGGAGATGGAAGTCCCCCAGTCCCACAAGGCCTGTAGGCAACTTGGAGAGATCGTTTGTGGTGCTTTATAGGTGCTGATAAATGCAGGGACTGGCCAGAGTGTCAGAGCTAAAGACAAAATGACTTTGCTTTCAAGTGCTGCAATGTCCCCTGGGCTCCCGCCTCTGTCTTCAGCAGGGGAGGAGACGAGAGGCGCGCTGGGAGGACTGGTTTAGGCCTGGGGAAAGGGGGGCCGGGGAGAGGAGAATGTACACAGAGCAGGCTTCAACCTGCCTCGCTCCCTCTGCGCTCCCCAGAGAACAAGCCCATCTCAGCAAATGGGGACCTCCAACCCCATTTGCAAGATCTATTTGGAAATAGATCTTTCTCTATTTCCCGAGAAATAGAGGGGTGGGCACCCAGCTGTCAGGTCCCCAAGAGCAACAACACATCAGGTGGCAGCTCCTGAAAATCTAGGCTAGGTTCCGATCCATATTGGAGGGGCAAGCAACAAGGCAAGGGAAGGGAGGGGTCCTCAAACCCAGACCCCAAGTCTCCCCAGCAACAGAGGCTCAGACCTCCTCCGTCAGGCCTCTCTTCGCCTTCACTCATTCAACAAATATTTACTGAGCACCTACTGCGTGCCAGGAACTTCTAGGTGCTAGGAATATCGGGCCTTCTTTCCTTTCTAGAAGCTCACCGTCCAGTAAAAGAGAAAGACTAGAATTCAATAACTGCAATAGGATGTGCTGTAGCAGTATGCACAGATCGCAGAGGGTAGGGGTGCAGGGTAGGGGTGCGGCTTCAGGCAACAGTCCATTTACAGAGGCCTGGCTATTGAAGAACAACCCAAAACCTAACTTCGGGGGCACTTAATCTGAGCGAGTCAGCCTTTAGCTCTTGTATCTCTTTAAAATACAATGAAGTGGGAGGGGAGGATGTATTCAAGGTGGGAGGAAGGGGCCTGGACTTGATTTACTGACTTAGGTTTAGGTCTCTGGCCCCACCTGTTCAGACAGGTGTTCTGTACTACCTGGTGGGAGCGTGCACGGTCTGGGGGTAGGAGCTGACCCTGCTTCCTGGTCCTTCTATTTATTCCTTAGGTGGAGGCTTTTTTGCCTCTCTCTCAGGCTGTATCAACTCCAGTATTATCAAGGTTTGTGTATGTCGCCTGCCTGTGTCCTCTATGGCCTGTTTCTAAAAAGGTGCATCTGTGGGGATCTGGAGATACAAAAGGAAATTATTCCTAGTTCTACCCTCTGGGACCACAAATCTCTTCTACATGACCCATCTTTGCGTACTTGAAAGCAGCTATCATTTTCCAACCCCCTACACGCCCCAGTCATCACTTCTCTAGACTGCACCCCCATCTCCTAATACCCTTCTCAACATGACCTATTTCCAAGCCCATGCACCATCTTGCTCACTTTTTTCTCATTTCAGATTTGTATTGACCCCTCCTAAAATGTGAAGCCCACAATTGAATGTAAATACCATAGTCTGATCAGTACAGTGTGTAGTAGGAGTATCACCTCCCTTATTTTCTGTCTCATATTTCTAATAATGCAACCAAAGAGAGAATTTGGTCCTTAGCCATATCACATCACTGAGTCCCATGAAGCTTACTATAAGCTCAAACCCTAACAGGGTTTTTTTTTTTTTTTCTATTTATTTTGTTCCTAAATCACATCTTCCCTACTCTACA
The DNA here is from genome assembly GCF_040939455.1 of Microcebus murinus. Lineage (NCBI taxonomy): Eukaryota > Metazoa > Chordata > Mammalia > Primates > Cheirogaleidae > Microcebus > Microcebus murinus. Next base: position 25,311,142 of record NC_134126.1, on the reverse strand, counting down.
TTTGTGCAGTTCTTTTCCGGGTCAAAATGAAGAACCTGGCCAATGGCAGAAGAAATAGTGTGCATACTTCCCAAATCTGTGCCCTAACTAAAAAATATATCAGAGAGGTCCTCCCAGCTCCTCAGTACATGCAGCGGAGCTGGAAACAGGATCAGCAGCAACCTGGTGATGAAGCTCCCATCTGCAAGCAGCCTAAAGGGCACTCCCAGCCAGACACAGTGGCTCACACCTGTAATCCTAGCACTTTGGAGGCTGAAGCAGGAGGATCGCTTGAGGCCAGGAGTTCGAGACCAGCCTGAGCAACATAGCAAGACACCATCACCACAAAACATAGAAAAATTAGCCAGGCATGGTGGCGCACACCTGTAGTCCAAGCTACTTGGGAGGCTGGGGCAGGAGGATTGCCTGAACCCAGGAGTTTGAGGTTGCTGTGAGCTCTGATGATGCCACTTTACTCTAGCCTGGGCAACAGAGTCAAACTCTATCTTCAAAAAAAAGGGGCACTTCAGGTGGGCCCCAGTGTCCCCAGCTGCTTCCTGGGGGTGCATTGCCTCTCTGCATCAACTGTGCTTCCTGTCTCACCCCTAAGAGGCCAGCCCACTCCCGGTGCTGTGCAGTGGAGACTCTGAACCCTTGGCGGCTTCTCTTTCAGTGTCCCTGGAAAAGACACGGAGGGGAAGTTGCAAAGTTGAACTTTGCAACTTGTAACCTAATGAATTTATAACCAGAATTTACTCAAGAGAGACTTATACCTAACTCTCCTGCTTATCAAGTGTGATAACACCTTGCAGAGTTGGGAATCTTTTATCTGGCCTGTTTTCTCAAAAGCCCAAGATGTGGCAGTGAGACATGGGGCTGGAGATTTGAGCAGAGGGGAGAACGGAGCCTTTCCAGGACTCAGAGGTACATGTGAGGACCAGAGATTTCTAACAACAGGGAACCCCTGGCTTGCCTTTGTTGAGGAGGAGGAGGAGGAGAAATGAGGGTCAAGGGGGCATACAATACATGAAAACGACAAGTGAAGCCCAAGATTAGAAAGAGTGAGTACTGGAAACCACAAAGTGGGAGGGGAGGTGTATTCACAGTGGGAGGAAGGGGCCTGGGCTTGATTTATTGACTTGAGTGTAAGCCTTTGAACGGACCGCGGTTACAGTGGCTGATCTTCCATGGAGATGGGAGGAAGCTCTGTGCCCACCTCAACCACCCTACCCGGTGCCCTCCCCTCTCAGCCCCCAAACACGCTCAGGCAAGCGCAGCGCCACCCCCATCCTGGGAGAGTCTGGAGAACGCCTTGCAGAGACCTGGAACTAGAAACGGAGCGGGAGGGAGGACACTGGGGCTTTGGCCTCTCAGGACAACTGTGGAACAAAGAACCAGACGGAGGGAGACGCGGGGGACAGGGGACTTCCAGCAGAGCCACCCTGATGCCCCTCCCAGGCCCTCTAGACCCGCCACGCCAGCCAGCGTGTCCCCCCATCCCACAGAGCGTCCCCCTGGTCTGTGGTGAGTGAAAGTGAAGGGAAGAAAACTAATCATAATAATTTAGGGCAGGCAGTCTTCCTTGGCTGCGTCAGCTGGACGGATATAGAGCGATTCCATTTTTCCGAACCAATTTCGAGGTCAAAGATGAGCCCTGGAAGGGACAGAATGTCACCAGCAGGGCTTGACGCTTACTTCCGGCCCCAGCTTCTCCTCTCCCCTCCACCCCTCCACCCCCATCCTGGGGGCAGTCCTAGTCCTCGGCTGTCAGTCACTCTGCCTCTAGCCCTGCGCCGGCTTCTGGAAAGCAGTTCAGACGTCTGGAGCCTCCAGACAAAGCCCGCGGGCCGCTCGCAAGATGGCTGCGCCCTTCCGCGTCCCCAGCGTCCGCGTCCCCTCACGCCCGGCCCGCACCCCTGCCCTCGCAGCTCCAACCCTGCGACAGCCCCTTCCTCAGGGCTTCCTTCACTCCCGGCCCTCTTTTCAGCTTCAGCTCAAATGCCACCCTCTGTGGAACCTTCCCTGAGTCTCACAGACCCGCGGCGACAGTCCCCTTGGGGTGGGGGGCGGGGAGGGCATGAGCCATGCTCTCCTCACTGGCCTGTTTCCATTTCTATTCACGCGATGTCCACCTGGGCCGGGAGCAGCGGGAGGGCGAACGCCGTCTCTCCTCACCCGCTGCAGGGGGGACGCTCGTGGAGTGAGGGAGTCAGCCAGTGAGTGAATGAATGAATGAATGAATGAATGAATGAATGAATGAATTAAACACACGAAGGAAGGGAGAGAGGGAGGAGGAAAAGAAGGGGGAAAAGGCCTCAGAGTCTAGCACACACGAGTAGGTGCATCCTCTTGGCCTGGGACTTTGCTTCCCTCTCTGCATCGCTAACAGGGAACCGGAAGTGCTCATCCTCAGCCGGAAGCCACGCGCTTAGAGCTAGGGGACGACCCCCTGCGCCTGAGACACTGGTCACATGGACTGTCTCCCTCACCTCAGCCGAGGGATTATGTTTTGTTGGTCTTTACCCTTCCGCAGTGGAGCTTTTACTTCCAGGGAGAGCTCTGCATGGTCCAGACAGGGGCCGGCCTGCCTGACGCGGAGGAGGCAGCGTGGAGTTTGTTGTATAGACCCAGGTCGAGTAGACTCTCAGCCCTATGCCGGCTGTGTGAACTCGAGACAGAGTTCACCTTTCCAAACCTCTGTTCCCCAGTCTACTTGGTAAGAAGTTCCGATTAGCTGATTTCTAAAGAGATTTTGAGCAGGCAGCGTTCAGTTCTAGGAAGGGCTGCGGGACAGCACGGCACCCCCGTGTCCTACAGATTGGGTGCTTAGTACCCCGGGAGAAGGGAGGAATCTACTTTTGCCGCGCACCTGGGGATTTACCTTGGGAACAAATGGAAGTCAGGCCAAGATCCCAGGCGGAATGTGCCACATTTGGGGAGGTTTCAACTTCCCTTGCCCTCCAGGTGTGCACTTGGGAGGGAGAAGTGAGGAGAGGGAAGCAGAAAGGGGGAGGACAGCGAGCAAGGAGGGGGCAGGCAGGGGCCTGGGTTGAGCAGGTGTGAAGGGTGGGGTAGAAGAAGCAAGTGTGCAAACCAACCTCTTTAACATTCCCAAATTTCTGAGGAGCTTGCCCCTTCCTTCCGCAATTCCTTTTGTCTCTTCCCAACTCCCCCCTCATACAATGCGGTCTTTTCCCCACCCTAGAAATGAAAGGGAAGCAGGCTGCTAAACCCTTTGGATTATAAAAACCACTGGCTTCTCACAGCATTGCAGCGAACTCCTTTGTACTGAATGCCAGGATAAGCCACTGGCTGGGCCTCTGCTCTGACCCTCAGGCCTCTTTTTCAGCTCCGCCAGGGTGGGCTGGCCCATCTCTGCTGGATTCCTCAAGTGCATTGTGTAGGGACAGGAACCCAGGTCACGGCTAAAAGCTCAAAAGGACATGCGTGCATGCACACACGTGCACACACACACACACGCACGCGCACAGCCTCCTTGGGCCAAGATAAGATCTGAGCATTCCCCTCTCCCCCTTCCCCAGGTCTGTGGGACACCAGAGCCTTCAGGGGCAAGGCTCAGATGACCTGCAGTGTCCCTCCATCTCTAGGATGACAGAGATCTCACCTCCCCGTCCTAGTGTTTACAGAACAAGAAGAAAGTAAAGGTAGCTGTGCAGAAAGCCCTCTCCACTGATGGCCCCAGGGGTGTGGGTTCTGCAAGGTGGGGCCAGCAGCCAGGCCCTCTCCCCATTGGCTGGGCTCAGCAGGTAACCTGAAGCTTTGCTGAGAGGTGCATAAATAAAGAGCTAAACTAGTACCACCTCCTTGAAATGCGCTGAGTCCCTCTTCCTTCCCTCACCCTTGCCTTGGAAAAACCAGTTTCTCTCTCTCTTTATTGTCTGTTACCAACCTCTGTTCTAACAATCCAGCTGAATCCTCAGCTGCACTCTATAAACTCTCTCCTTTCCAGCTACCTTCACTTACCTCTCCTTCAATCCCACTGTCCTCTGCTCTCATATTCTTTTTTATGAAAGAGAGAAATGGATGGTTCAGGACCTGCCCCCACCTTTCCGCAGGAACCACTTCTGTCCTGCACAGGTTTGCTTGGCCGTGCATTTATACAGTAAGTGCTTCTCGTCTCCTGTTCCCTATCCTCAAGCCATAGGGGCAAAAGGGCCTTCCAAGACTTGAAATTTCCTTCCTTGCTCTCATGCGCTGAACTCTCTAGCCATCTCTTTGTTCTGCATTATCTTATGACAAAAGACCAGTTTATTATTTTGAACCAAACTCAAAGCTGAGCTCTGTTCTCTGAAGGCACAGACACTCATACTTACAGGTGAGTCTGAAATCTCTGGATTTGGGGGGGCTTTGGAAAACCAAAGCTGAGTTGCTAGATCAGGGGTCTCATTGGGCAGGGAGAGAAGAGTGGGAAGAGCCATATTCACTGGAAGTCAATCATCAACTTCCTCCTAGGTTAAAATAGCTAAACCTGCTGGTTTTCACCCAATCCCCAGCCACTTTTGTGTTTTCTTGAGGATTTCCAGCTATCTCAGGCAGTAAATCTCACTGATAATGGGAATTGGGGTGGTAAGGTGGCTGCCTAGCACTTAAGTACCAAGATTGCAGCTCTATGTAGTTTCATGGAGACTTACTCAACTAGAGGAACAGGCGGGTGATGGTTTCTCAGTCCCGGGGTGCAGGATGCAGCTATATGGGGAAATCCAGGTCTCGGTTCCATTCTTTGGTTCTCATGTTCAAGTTGGTTTTATTAGAAAGACGTTGGGGGCATAGTCCTGAGGGCAGCTGGGGCAGGAGAGCAGCCACTGGATGAACCTACTCTATAGCCAAGTGCAGGCATGGTTTGTTCTCTGACCAACTCTGACCCTACAGCAGCCAAGGTGAAGGCCATTGGAGGATTAAGCTGGCAAAGGCCTGGTGGGCAGAAGAATCTTGAACTCTGGGTCTAGAGTGAGTCGAGTCTCCTGATGCAGGTTCTGGCTCGTGCTTTTTTTGTCTCTGCCTTGTAGTAGCTGCTGTCTGCAGGGCAAGGGCAGAGTGGGACAGGAAGGGCCTGCTGCTTCCCATTTGCAAGTCTTCTGCAGACATTTTCATCTCTCAAGTATCCACCCTGGAGGGTAAGGAACCTGAACAGGGGTGAGGCTCTCTCTGCACACTCCAGAGTGAGGAATTGAAGGATCTGGTGGAGCAGACACATTGGGAGGGTAAGAGTGGGGCAAAGAGTGTCTAAAAGGAGAAGATTTGACCCATTGGCTCTCCGAGTTGAGCTGTAATCTAAAAAGAAGGCAAAGAATCCTGCCATCTCAGCATGGTTTCCTCCCACCGTCTCCTGCCATCATTTATTTATCAGAGTCAACAGACTGGCCTCTTTCCTCCCTTTGACTGAGAAATGGGTCAAAGGCAGCACAGGAGGATTATGTAGTCTAGATGATTCACAAGCAGGGTGCATTTCTCTCTCAGTATTGAGAATTGTGTTCATAAAGCAGGCTGAGCAGGAGAGCATGGACTAGTCTTCTTCCCTTCATTACCCAGATCTCTGCCTCCCAACAAGCCTTGTGCTCCCCCTAACAAAGATCCCAAACCAAGAAAGGTGGGAGTCTTCCTTGGCACTAGCTAGAAACCCCTAAGCCCATGTTTAAGGGCTTTTACAGAGAGGCCCAGAGCCCAGGCAGCCGGATGCAGGGGGCGGAGCCCCACCGTGAGACACTGCCTCCCTGCATCGGGTCAGGACAAGCCCCAGGAAGAAAGTGTTCCAAACAACAAGGTGGACCTGCCCTAACCCACCCAGTCTGCGTGTTGGTGCTGAGAACAGCCTTTTATGGGGCTTACACTGAGCCACAGACATGTCTGAACACAGCAAGGAAGAGGCCAGAGCAGCAGCTATGCTGATGGGCATTTCTTTGAAGAGAGAGCAGCGAGTTCTCAGGTAGTTTTTGCATCCTCCCTGTTTAGCTCAAGTTCTGCTAGCCATGTTATCTCTCCTTCTACCTCCCCTCATCCCCCAGCCCCGTGCTCCATACAGAAGTTGCAGCATTTACAGGCAGATGTGGGACCTTGGGAGACTGGCCTTCCTAGATAAGTCTATAAGAGACCAAGGACTCTCACTTTCCTTGGTCCACTTGCCCTCATGAATGGGCCTGGCTACAGCCAGGAGCGCTGGTCCTTCCTGAGCTCCTCACCCGCCTTTTCCTGATTTCACACCTGCAAAGCGCCGTTCCTGCTCCTTAGACAGTGCCTTTTGGAGAGAAATGCCTGTACGGCTGCATTCTACCACGTTGGCAAGCCAGCTCACAGTAGCTGGCCTTTTCTAGAGCAATTGCAGAACGCCTGCCTTCCCCCTACCTCCTCTAGACAGGGGCAACCACACCGAACACAGTTATGGCACATACAGTGGGACATAGTCGAAGGGAGAGGATGACCAGCATCCCAACTTGGTAATCACAGAGGAGGGTCCCCAGGGACTTGTCCATGACAGCCGCTTTGAGGGTGAGAAACAGCCAAGTGTTCCCAGCCCTGCAGACCCGTCTCCACCACTCAGCACTGCCCGTCCGTGCAGCGGGCAAGGCAGGGATGTCTTGATGAGCTGGCTCTCCGCAGCCTCTCTGGACAATGTGATCCTTGGGAAGGGGCCTGAGTACCCAGGTCGTTGACATCTCTCATGTTTGTGATGCCGAAGGGCTTTGGCCAGGCAATAACCCAGTGTGCAGGGTTATTGCCGGAGTTGACACGCGTCCCTACCTCCTGAGAAAAAGAGCCCCCAGACAATCCATGTGCTTCTCTTGTCCTTCATTCCACCGGAGTCTGTCTCATACCCAACCAGATTTCAGTGGAGTGAAGTTCAGGAGGCATGGAGCTGACAGCGACGGTGCTACTGCGGCAGCGGCAGCAGCCAGAGCCACCGTGACTTAGAAACGGAAACACCCAGGGAGAAACGTGGCCGGTGAAGGAGGCACCTGCAGTGCGCGTCCTTCCGCAGAGGGGACGGGCGATGGGCACGTTGGAAAAAGCATCGCAGATGGGAACCACTCCGTCTCTCTTTTCTAAAATCAATGCTATGAAAATGTGCATTTTGTATAACTTGTAAAAATTAAAATTTGCCTGTATACTGAAAACCTCTGTGATTCATGCTGTTGGAAACCAACTCCCGGCCTTCTAAGCCAACCTCCCCTTTAGGCTAAAATTGAGATGTGAACTTGAAGAATCCAACACTGGCTTCCTCTCTCCTTGGGGTCCCTGGGGAGGTGGCTGGGACTCTATCTGCCATCAGCAAGGAACCCTGTCACCCTCAGACTTCCCACAGAGCAAGCAGCTCCTGCAGAATGGGGTAACAAACTCTATTAAGATTTTTTATATTGTAATAAAATAAATGTAAATAAGATTTAAGTGAAGGCAGATTGCAGATATTTCACATGCTATACAAGCTATAGCTCATACTAGGGGTGTAAATTCTGCAAAGGTTAATGCAGTTAAACATATTTGACACATAAAAATGTCAGATCCAACATTAATCATTCGCCAATTGTAATTGCCTTTATACGGGTCTCTTCTCCCCCAAGACATATGCTTAAAAACACCAGGCTCAGAAATCTGGGAGGAAAAAAACAAATAATACTTCCCAGCCGTCAGGGTCTATGATTTGCTTTGATAGATTTAGCATTGATTTCATTGGCTTTACAATTCTGTGTGTGTTGTTGTTTTGGGTTTTTTTAATTCCAGGTCTGTCCTTTAGAGAAAGAGAAGGTTCTGGAACAAAAATGGCCCCTGAGTCCAAAGGAAGTCCAACTCAGTTATGAATTAGATGCTGCCAAGCCCAAGCCTTTCTTTCTTTCTTTTTTTTTTTTTTATTTCCCCCTTCCTCAGATAAAGGGGTCTCCTTTAAGGAGCCAGTCTGGCTAACAGGCAAACTCTGAACAAAGCCTGGCTCTGACATGTCTTCAGAAAAACCGGTTTTCACCTCCAGAATGTGCCCCAGGCAGCAAAACTCAACTGCTCCCCTCCTCTGAGTGGTGTTTTCTTAGGGGCCCACTGGGGGAGATTCCAGCTTTGCAGATGGATGCCTGTCACTTGAGTATCCAAGCCCTGTCCCCCAGCCAGTGACCTTTGAGACATGAGAGGGTGGGGTGGCGGCTTCTCCTCCCCTTCCCCCAGCCCCTCCCTGGGGTTGGCCCTGAGGAATGAAGGGCCCCAGAGGGACAGCTAGGAGGAGTGAGCATTCCTCCAAAGTCTCTTCCTGCGGCAAGTTAATACCAATTTAACACAGGTCCCTGTCACCCCCACCCCTCCACTGTGAGGAGGCCAAGCCATAAGCATTTTGAAAAACATGGTCACTCCTAAAACATCATAGAGTGAATCTGACTAGGGGTTGGTGGTGGTCAGCTCATTGAGCTAATTAGTCAGCAAGCACCTCCTAGTCAGGGTTCTAAAAGAAGGCCCAAGTTCAGAACAAAAAGAGCACAAAACAAACCTAATGTGGCATTGCCATTTTCAGTTTGGTTGGGGCCCTGGGACCCCGGATCTTTTTAAAGGAATAAGTGCTTGTGTGTTTGTATGGCACTTGACTCAGGTAGGGGCAGGGGCTCAAATGGCCAAAGGGTGGACTTCGAAACACCATCCAGGACACAATGCTGTGAGGACAAAAGGTTCCACCCAACATGCTGTTGGGTGCCCCCACGCCCTAAATCCCACGCAAATGCTGTCTTCACAACAGAGATTCGGGGCTCTGTGATTCTGGCACCCAGCTCTGAACTGCACGCTTCCTCCCGCCCATGTGGCGCAGATTGTTTATTCCCCCTTGCAGAAAAAGAAAACCCTGAGCCTGGCCCAGAGCAGCTTGCCGGGGAAGCCGGTGTGTGTCGAGAGCTGGAGCGAGCTGCCCATCCATCTTCCCTGTCCAACCCCGACCCTTTTATGTCTCGCATCTTCATTGCACAGCATGGCTCGCCAAAACCACAACACAGAGAAAACGGTTTCATCAACATTCCCTTGCAACAGCAACAAAAAAATAATATTAGCCCGCTTTCATAATTCACGATCTTTTATTGAGGCGAAAGGCAAATATCATCGAGCCAAACCTGAATAGACAAATACATACCACCACTGGTAATTTAATATTTTGTGCTAATGGTATACACTATAGATACAACCCAAGAGGAGTGAATTACAATCCTATCAATAATGCATCGCATCCGGGCTCTGGTCTCCCAGTACACAAGAAAATGTGTATTGGCAATGGCTCTCGGAATATTAAAAGCCATGCATATAATGAGGCAGTGGGCACAGAAGCTGCAAACTCCCACAAGACTGTGTTCTGGTCTTTGTTATCGAGGTGCTTTATGGTGGAAATAGCCCACATTGAAGCTTCCGAAGCTGATGCTAAATGGAAATGTCCCGTTGGCATTCTCAGCAGATCTCTGGATGAAGCTTCAATCGCAGAATAACCCACAAAGCCCTGGCCCGGTTTGCAGACGGCTTAGAGCACTGCATCTATTTAGACACTTTAGGTGTAGGGTAGGCGCCCAGGGTCTCCTGGGGTGACCTGTGATGATGGACAGGGAACTCCAGAGAGCCCCAGTGCAGCTGCCAACATCTGAAAGAATCACGTGACTTCAGAGCAGACTCCCCGACTTGTGTGTGCTCCTCGAAAAGAAAGGGAGTGGGGAGGGAGGGAGGAAAGCAGGACTGATGGCAGGCAAGGAACCAACACCTGCACAAGATGAGACATTTAGGACTGATGGCAGGCAAGGAACCAACACCTGCACAAGATGAGACATTTATTTTGGAATTTAAATATTCCAGTTACTAAAATTTTGTTGGCGGATCCAATCCTTTTACTCTGCCCCGCAGGAGAAGCAAATGATATCTGAGAACGGGGAGGAAGTATTTCTGCCACCATCGTGTTAATAACACGTATGAATGAGGTTCATGTGTGCAGGAAGCTAGCTAGTGCCACGGCCACCAGGGCTGCATGCTCTGACCGCCCCTGCTTCGGGGAATATTGAGGAAACCGACAGGGCAGAAGGGGCAGTTCCTTCCTTGCCTCTTTTCCAATCAGACCCTAGAAGAAAACTGTCAGGGGCTCTCTAAGGCAAAAGGAGGGCATGCAGATGGCAGCCCCAGGCTCGAGCTCAGAGATGCAAAGCCCTGGCCAAGCACCAGGTTGCTAGTGGAAATAAAAGCTTTCTAAATTGCAGGGAACTGACCAGGCTTTCCGGAGATAGACACCTATGCATCAGAGAAAAGCAATGCAAGGAATTCCCTTTGTTTGGAGACAAAAAGCAGCCTCTGAGCGTCTTGTCATAGCCTCCCTCCGTTCCTCCCCCCAACCATCCCTCCATCATCCCCTTCAAATCCTCTTTCCCGGGTGGAGGGGTGAAGAAGGCCGCCTGCCGTAACTCAGATAGCAGGGATAGTGGGACACCTGGTGGGGAGAAAGGGAATCACACCCACGTGCGACCTCGCCATCACGGCCCAGGTCTGAGGACACCTGTGTGTGCTGAGCTCATTGGAAGTAACAAGACAAGCATCTCCCCAAGGGATGTGATATCGAAGTGGACTTTTAATACAGTAGCAATTGGGTAAATGCTGACCTCAAAATTTCTGCAACTTTCAACTGTATTTGGGAAGAGATTGGTGGCTAAGAATAAAAATGAATAAATAGAACCCACAGATAAACAAATATATGCTATGATTTTCAATGCAACTCCATCATTATTTAAAGTTTACTTGAAGTCATATTGAAGTTAGATACTGTCCCGGTGGACTCAACAAGTCGAACAGCTGGGAGAAGTTTCCCAAAGTTAATCCACAGCTGAAGAAACTCTTGCGGAAGTTAATCAAACATCACCTGCTCGAGGTGAATACTGAGGAGGTCCTTGCTTGCACCCAGGAGGTTGCCAGCAGCAGCTCGAAGTTTCCGAGCCAGCGTGTAAAGTGGTTAAGAGGGGTCAAATTGGATCTGGTGCCAGTTTGATCCAGCATGGGACCTTGGGCCAGCCACTTAACCTAAGACCCAATTTCCTTATCTGTCAGTAATAATGATAATAATAGCAAGTGAGCACTTACCAATGCCAGGCACTGAGTGCTTTGTGTATATTAAATCACTTAATGCTCCCAGCCATTATAAGGTATGACTGATACTTCAGTTTTGTGGATGAGAGAGGGTGATGGACTGGCCCAAGGTCACACAGCTTGTGAGTGGCAGGGCCGAGAGCCACCAAATCTGGGCTCTCTGGCTCTGGAGTTTGCACCTGGGACTCTGCCCTATTTCTTCATGTTGGTGTTAGGATTAGGTAAGATAATGCATGCAAAGAGTTAGTTAGCAAGTGCCTCGTAGATTCTATGCACTCAAAAATATTGTTATTATAATCTCAGGATCAAGTAAGAGTGTATTCGAGAAGCTTGTCTAGTGATCACTCAAGTGGAATTAAGTAACCATATGCACATCTTTGGCTGCTGGAACCCCAGCATTAAATTTACTGTGCAATTTAATCACAACTGCTATCAACCTTAGCTTCTGGGACGATTATCTCTTCTTCCCACCCCCTCCCTTTAGGTGAGTCTCGTTGGTTAGCTTTAGGTTCAGTATATATGTCACAGTGTAGGAGCCTGGAGGGCTTTTCTTTTTGCAAAATAGGCATGGCACAAATGCGAAATAACAATTTTTCCAGGATAAATACCATTTCAAATTTCTACTCTACTTTTCCAGGGGCAGGTGGAAAGTACTGCTGAAAACAACAAAACAGTGAAGAGCTAATAAAGAAAAGAAGTTTTGAGCTCACGAGAAAGTAGAACAATCAAGAGAAATCAAGTGAGAAATAGCTAACAGATGATGGAGAGGAGGCAGAAGTGACATTTCTGTGTCTTGGGTGCTGAGCTCAGCAACTGAGGGACAGCTTCAGGCTGAAGCCATGTCGTGTAGGTTCCACTGAAGAGATTTCCAAAGTTGGGGCAGCTGCGACACCAGGAGTGTCATCCCCAGCCTGGAGCTCATTCGCCACGACCTTTCAGAGGTGGGGGTGGGGACGGTTATGCCACTCGGACCCCTCAGACACCTGGCTTCATATTGCCACTCTCCTCTAAGCATCCAGCTGGTTTTAAAGCATGAAGGTCGTGGCTGGAGAATGCTCACCTGGTAGCGGCCAGCACCAAGAAGTTTCTCACCTGCAACTGGGCAAAGAGCAGGCTGGCTGCAGAAGAAATTAAACAGTTTTGCAGAATGAGCTCCTTTTATCTCATTTCCTTAGCCCGTGACCATCTGCCTTCTGTCAAGAAAGAGACTTGAACAAAGAAAATGCTCCTTTTAATAGCAGACCTGTATCAATTACATTTCATTACTACGCCATGATGGCATACAGCATTATAATCCAACTGTTAATGGCCTCACCTCAGAAGCCCACGTCACTCCCCTCTGCCCTCCTAAGGACCGGGCTTTTAGCTGAGTCGCTTTATCTGCTGCAATCAGACCCAGGCTCCCTCCTTCCTGAGTCAAGCCCCTGCCAGCAATGGCAGCAACTCCCTTATGCCCCTCCGAGGGGGCTCGATTAAGCATTTCCTGCCACTGGGAGCTAATGCTGAAAGTCATTATGGATTAACTAATTGGCAGTGATTCTTTAACTTTAACGTGCATGCAGGTCACCTGGGAATCTTGTAAAAATGCAGATTCTGACTCAGCAGATGCGGGGTGGGGACTGGGAGTCAGCACGTTGGACAAGCTCCCACGTGGTGCTGCTGTGGCCCCTGGACCACACCGAATAGCAAAGGCCTGGAATGTTCTAGAGTCAAAGCTCTCAGTCCAGCACGGGCTGGGCCCCACGTCTCTGCTTGGCATGGCTCATTTTCCTCTGGCTTTTCTTTCAAGTGATTGGTATCTTTGCCATTCTAGGGAGACGGGAAAGGCCCAGCAAGCAGACGGGTGGCTTTGGCTTGTCATGGCAACCAAAGCACTGACATAGGACAAAGAAGTTGGGGTATTTTCTGAACGTGAAAACGGCCAGGAGATTCCTATTCAGAAAACACACAACAATTAAGAATATTAATACCCTAAGACCTCATACGTGAGGTTGATTATTTTTAGAAATGACATTTTTGTCACCCGGGTACTAAGATGAAGTAACTTCAAGTAGCTCAGCTAGTGGCCACCAATCTAGGACCAGTGACCATGAGTATACTTTGGCTGCCAGAACACTCAGAGCAAAACTTAGCAGGAAATTTTCAAGATTTAGGAAGGAAGAAGTTAAGTGATTTACCAAAGATCAAGATTCTGGGCCAGAACCCTGAACTGACCCAGTTCTTCTGCCTCTTGGTCTAGTGCTATTGTCAACGGGCCACTCTCTTGCTGTGCTAAGAAGCTGCTCCTCTTTTGCTAACTTTACCATGTGGACTTGTTCTCATCCTAAAACTCAGTGCTTCAGTTCCTTTCTTTATTTTTTATTTTTTTTAAGAATGGGATCTGTAGAGCTGATAAAATTCAAAACTTAAATATCCAATATAAATATAAGTTTATGAAAGTGTATTCATAATGTTTAACTACTTTTTCAATGTTTTCTGGAGAAATGAACATGATATGTTAGGTAAATGGCGAAGGACCTCCAGCTCTCCCACGGACAAAGTGGGTGCCTTGCCTTGGTGCTGGTTGAGCAATTGCCACACCTGGGGAAAAAGACAAGGGCAGGCGCCCCACCTTGGTGCTGCCCCACCTTGATCCTGCCCTGAGCAATTGCCATACCTGGGGGAAGGAGGAATGCCCTGAAAATCTGCAAAGGAATGCAAGGAATTCCCCAGGCTGCTGACCAGACAGGCCAGGCACAATAGGGTCTGCAAAATGACCTAGAGTAGCCTGAGGCTAATTATCATGCCATTCACTGTCCATCAGATGGTTCAACAGTGACATTTGAACCACAAGAAGGGCCCAATCCAGACAATATAAAATAAGACCCCAGACCATAACCAGGGCCTCTTATTATGACAGGGGGCCCATTCATCATCTGTGGTGATGATCATCAATAATCTTTGTTTCGTAATGGCCTTGCTATCATTGTATCTGGTCATTCTTTGGCCAAGAGCACGCCAAGAACTGAGAACAGACTGCCAACCTGACAGATAGATAAATGAATATTCCAAGCAGTAATGTTGGATCAGAAAGTCAGTGACTGGTTGGAAAGAACTTAAGCAGACAGTTTTGGGCTCAAATCCAGGGTCTGTGGCCTTAGGCAAAACAGTAAACTAATCTGTGCTTCAGTTTATAAAATGTTACTAAGCAAAACATAATCCCTACCTTTCAAAGCCATTGTAGGCACAAAAAGTGCTCTGTGAATGATAAATAAGAATATAATTCTTTTTATGCATTTCAGTGCCAGTAGGATACTGAAAGGGAAGAGAACATGCCACCCTGGTATGCCAATTTGGCATAAGGATTATTTTTAGGTGAAGGTAAGTGAGAAACAGCAGATACAGGAAAAGCTCTTTTCCCCTCCCCTTAACTGCCTAAAAGTAGCATAAATTTTCCTTTTGTAAAGGTAAATTTCCATTTTTAAAGTCATCCAATTTTCCTGTATTAGGAAGGGAAGTGTTCTAGAGGCAACTCTTACCACCTGAGATGACTTATCTGCATAACAAACCTTACTAAACAGCTCTTATTTACCATATATTTCCTAGTCACTTTCCCACAACTTACTCCCCACCCCAGTAGCCCAAAATCTCCTTTCCTTTTTCTAGCCAATTCTCCATACTTTATCACCCTTTGTTAAGATAGTATATAAACCCCAAATTCTAACCTCCTCCAGTCACATTTCTTTGTGAACTCCTACGCAAATTAAGTCTTTTTTAATCCTTTTTGTTATTCTGCATTATATCAGTTTGATTTGCAGGCCCCAGCCACTGAACCTAAGAGGGTAGAGGAATGGTCTTTTTTTTTTCTCCCCTGCAAAACAGAGAACATGAAAGACATCAGGACAAGGAGAACTGAGGCAAAGCTGTGAGGTCGTAGCCACAAGAAGATTAAAAGAAACAAAAGGGCTAGGATTCAACGAAGTAGAGGTCTAAAATCAAATGTTCCCATAGGCATCTGCAGATGCAGAAACTAAGGGCACAATAAACAGAGTGTTTGTGGGTCCAAATGGGTGTTGGAGGTGTAGGTAGAAAGAGAGAAGATAAACTGTGACCAAAAGTTAAAGCAGTGGTTCAGCAGATTAAACACACACAATGTAGGAGTTCAGGAAAACGCTTTTCCCAGAATCAAGGTGAGGCGATGAATCAGAAATCCAGGCAGGTTGGTGGGCAAGAAAAGCATCCACTATAAGAAAAAAGTGACAGGAGGCTGAGAGTTGCTAGAGGCAAGTGTCTGGCCCCATCAAGAATTCCTCAATTCTTCCTATCAGGGCCCAGAGAGCTCAAAGCCTGCAGATAAGGGGAGGGAAGTGACTGTCTGGATGGATTGCAAGGAGAGAAACAGGGAAGCAACTGACAGCAGATTCTGACATAGCACCATTAGTATATTCCTGATCCACATTCATTTTGTCAAAAGATGCTTTTCAAAATTGAGTCTTTATGGAGAAGACATGTACCTAACTCTGATTTGAATAGGCAACATAGCTGCATACAAAATAAGAGGTTAGACTACCTGTTTCATACCGTCACTCTATATTTAAAAGCAAAGCTGTCTATTTTGTATTCATATACCGCGTTCTGGATAAACTGTCAGGTCCCGCTGCCAGATTTTTATGGATAATTAGAAGGTTGCAAGAAGCAGATGTTATGAAACTATCTGTGACTAGTCCTTAATGGTGGATGACAAGAACTCAGCACCATTTCTTAATTATATAAGACACAGTGAAAGGTATAAAAAAAAAAAAATAGAGGGAGAATATGTCAAAGCCTGACAAGTTATCAAATGGTTAATCACCCACATTGAACCTGAACATTTCTTTACTATGTAATTCAGAACGCAGATCCCACCTCCCTGTAGCTAAATAATTTTATAAGGTGTTTTCCTGTATTGCTTCATTTCAGGTTTTAATAATTGAAATATGAGCTTCTCCATAAAATGGGTGACTTTTCTGTTTAAAACTGCCCCAGCAAGAAAATTTGCATCTCATTAAATTTAGAAACAGTTTTGCTACGTCAGATCCTATTCAGTGGGATAAAAGGAAGTTTCAAGCCTGTTATCGTAGCCCACTGGGAGGCTGAGGTGGAAGGATCGCTTGAGACCAGGAGTTCAAGACCAGCCTGAGCAACATAGCTAGACCCCTTTGTCTACAAAAAAACAAAAACAAAACAAAACAAAAATTAGCCAGGTGTAGCGGCACACACCTGTAGTCTCAGTTACTTCGGAGCATCTGAGATAGAAGGATCGCTTAAGCCTAGGAGTTTGAGGTTGCAGCAAGTTATGATGAAGCCATTACACTCTAGTCTGCATGACACAGCAAGATTCTGATTCAAGAAAGGAAGGAAGGAAGGAAGGAAGGAAGGAAGGAGAAAAGAAAAGAAAAGAAAAGAAAAGAAAAGAAAAGAAAAGAAAAGAAAAGAAAAGAAAAGAAAAGAAAAGAAAAGAAAAGAAAAGAGGAAGATTCAATGTCTTGGAAAACTGAGTTCTTGTCCCATGAAGATGATGACCACAGCTAATATTTTTTAAGATCTTGCTCTGTATGTATAAGCTCATCACCACGCATCATCTCATGCAATCCTCACACCAACTCTAAGAAATAGGTGGACATTTCAATTAGCTCCATTTTACAGAAGAGGAAACTAATTAGAATAATAGATAACTAATTAGGTAACAACAACAAAAATAGCTATTACTATTGGCAGTTATCAAGTATTTACTATATCCACACAATGTACTTCGCACACATTATCTCATTTAGCAGGACTGTTGCCATAATTATTTTTATTTCCATTTAACAGAAGAGGAAACTAAGGTGTGAAGAGATTAAAGAACTCGCCCAAGTAATTTTAAGTGGCAAAGTCAGAATTACAAATCTAGTCTGCCTGACTCTAAATATTGTACATGAAACCCTTAGGCTATATTGCCTCTGTTTGCCTATGCAATGGTTGCAGGCTGCATTGTGTTCTCCCAAAATTCATATGTTGATGACCTAACCCCCAGTACCTCAGAATGTGACTGTGTTTGGAGATGGGGCCTGCAGAGAGATAATTAAGTTCAGATGAAGTCATATGGGTGGGTGCCAATCCATTGTGACTGGCGCCCTTATAAGAAGAGAAGATTAGGACACAGGCACACAAGAGGAAGCCATGTGAAGACACAGGGAGAAGACAGCCATCTAAAGCCCTAGAGAGAGGCCTCGGAGGGCACCAACCCTGCCAACACCTTGATCTTGGACTTGCAGCCTCCAGAACTATGAGAAAATAGATTCCTGATGTCTAAGCCATCCAGTCTGTGGCACTTTGCTTTGGCAGCCCTAGCAAGTTAATATAGTGACCTTGTTTAAGTCTCTAGCTTCTGTATGTCTCAGTTTCTAGAGCTAGATGATGTCTAAGGCACGTCCCAAGTGCAGCGCCCCATGCATGCTGGGCGTTAACACACCCCACCAGACATTTCAGCAGGGGCTTTCTTCCCATGGCCCCAAGAGCTAACAATGCTCCTCACACTTCAATCTCTCCTGCTCTTCCCCCACCCCATTCTTTTGTCCTTCCCCAGGCTACTGGCAATGTGGAAGGCCCAAGTCAGAAAGAGTGGGGAGTGGCCCTGGAGCAAACATGAAGGTGACAGCCAGGTGACACAATCACAGTGGGAGACTCTAGGGTGGAGCTGCTCCCCCTACCTCTAAAACACCTGCCCAACTATTCAACCACTATTTGTAAATTTGTTTATATTTATATAATTATTTATGAACTTTTATTTATTACGTATAAATTACTCACAGTATACTGGGCACTGTACTGAGTGCTGAGATACAATGTCAAAAAAAAAAGAAAAAGCACACACACACACACACACACACACACACTTCTTGAGTACACAATGTAAGGCGAAAGCAGATGGTAATCAAACAATTGCACTATTTCTTGAATATGTGATTGAAAACAAAAATAAATACTCTGAAGGGGAGGAAGGGAGTTCTTTGGACTTTTTATAGAATTTTTTGTTCCTCAAATTAAAAGTGAGAGAAAAATGCCAAGGCTCCAGGAAGAGATAGCATACTGACTTCAGGTCACACCAAGCTATAAATGACTAAACCAGTCCTTTTGCTAGAGCTAAGCTTTATGAAGAGCATGAAATGGCAGAGATAATGGGGTGCTGGAAGTGGGGGAAGAACATATAAAAGAAATGGCAAAGAACTGAAGGCAAATGTTTGCTGCTTCGTGATTTTGCCTGGGGCCAAACTGAGCTGTTCCACACTCCTGTTATGGTGAGTCATTAGCGTTTACCAAGTTCCTACTGAGAAGAGAAGAGAATATTAGAGCAGTAGGCTTTATAGAAAGATAGAAAAATAACTTATAAATGAAAAACTCCCTCCTCTGCGATGTCAGGAAGCTTTCTCTTACATTGGGCAAAAGGTACACACCCAAGAATAATTGGACAATGACGACACCTCTGCTCCTTGTTTTCCCAGAAGTAAAAACCAAATGCATCTCATTCTGCAACAAACACAGACTGAGAGCCTACCACGAGCCTGGCATGGCATTAGGGACTAGGGCTGGAAAGAAGAAGATGGCATGATTCCTTCCTCATCATCTAGGAGCTCGCCATGGAAGGAAAAATTCTGTCGCATAAACAGTCACTGAGTTACAGTGCAATGAACACGATGACAGAGGGTACAATACTAGCAGGAGAAGAGGACTTTGGACCCATAGTTCAAAGTCAGGTCTGAATGGAAAAAGGCCGATCAGGGAAATTTCCTGGCCGACAGCATTTTGAGCAAGCCCCGAAACCACTGGTGAGCCACACCATAAATTAGAACATTGAAGACAAGTACTTGACTTTACAGGCAGCAAGGAATGTGGATCGGTGGGGAGAGGGGCATTCCAATGAAGGAATTCTAGTGCTGGAATTTGCAAGATCAGCATTGAGGTAGAGTTTCCCAACAAGCTGACTGTGAGACATAGATGTCATTTAAGGATTGCTCATGGGGTCAACACTTGTAGAAGACAGGAAGAAAACAGATTTGGGCAGAGGGAGAAGTTGAGATGAGATGCAGGCCGAATGAAGGCCTCAGCAAACCCACAGAAAGTTCTGGAGCTCAGATGTCCCTTCAGAGTTATCCTGAGTTGGGGGTGAAGGGGCTGAGCTGTGATACCTCCACGTTGATAAGTCATTGCCAGTGGACTGTCCCTGGAAGAAGGCATGACCTCAGATGAGGTCGTTTTCTCAAAGTGAGACAATTTCCTATAATAGCTGACAGCTGGGGGCGTCTTCCAGCAGCTGGGAGAATTGGTGCTCCATTCCTGAAAGGGGATCCGGGCAGCACAGCATAGCATACTCTGCAGTCCCCCTCTTGTGTCACCTGCATCCACTCTCCACCTCAGCACTAAGACCAGTTCCTCCGGGATTCTAGTGAGCCCCTCTTTCGGGAGGGAACTTGGAAGAACACAGTTAATGGGATAACTTACAGTCCCTACTGTGGCAATTGGCTTTGGAACTACAGCTGATATCACTGGCTCCCTCCTCTCACCCTCGGATAGTACCTCTGCTGCCCTTAAGTGTCCTACCTGATGTCATGAGCCACACCCTTGAGGGGTCTGAGCTCCTTGGTCACCACGCCCTCATCAGGCCAGGATTGCTGCACTTGCCCACTTCCTACTAAACGGGTCAAGAGAGTGTCAACAGATGTCCATCCAGATCACCAGAGTGCCACACCTATTTCTCTCTGCCCCAGTGAGTAACAGCAACCCTGCCTCCTGCTGGGAAACTCGGCTCAGCCAAACTGGTGACTCCCCTTCTTGCCTGCTGGCCCCTTGCACAAGGAGCCTGACGTGCCAGTGCAGTTATAATTCAGTGGGCTTCCTGCTGTGTCCCTTGGCAGCAGTATTTCCCCTTTGGAAGGTGGGGCTTCTACCCATGCGGATCCCAGAGTGGTGGCCGTGAGAAGCACATGTTCCCTGAGTAGCTCACTGGGAGCAGGGCTTTTGTTTTCATTATTTTGTTCCCATACTTATGAATTCTACCTATTAGATGCATAGCACTGTATAAATTTTTTATTTAAAGTATATACCGCTTACAGAAGGATCATGCCCCATCTTCTGAGATGGCACTACTGATGTGCTTTGAATAGGTTATTCCATTACTCTATCGGGTCAGCAGCTTCTAGGTGGTACAGTATGTGATATGATCAGTAGATCCCTTGTTCAGGGGCTCACTAGCTCAACTCCTTTACTATAAAGGATGATCTGTGGACTGATGTCATGTTATATGGTATCCCATGCCAATAGATTAGAAACTCTGCAAGCCCCCAATATGATGCTGGCTGTGATCCTGTTGGCAGGAAAGGCAAATTCATATCTGGAATATGAATCTATTCATGTCAGAAAAAAGTGCTGCCTCTCCCAAAGTGGAAGGGATCTAATGCAGTCAACTTGCCAGCAAGTGGCCAGTTGGTCTCATTAAGGGATGGTGTTGAATCTTGGGCCCAGTGTTATTTTCAGCACATGTGATATTTTGATACATGCATATTATTCATGATGATCAAATCAGATATTTAGGATATTCATCACCTCAAACATTGATCATTTCTTTGTGCTGGGAACATTTCAAATCTCTTCCAGCTATTTTGAAATATAAAATATATTGTTTTCAGCTAGTTCATTACTGGTATATAGAAACTACTGATTTTTGTATGTTGATTTTGTATCCTGCAACTTTACTGAATTTATTTATCAGTTCAAAGAGTTTCTCGGTAGAGTCTTTAGGTTTTCCTATATATGATCATGTCATCTGCAAAAAGGAACAATTTGACTTCTTTTCCAGTTTAAATGCCTTTTATTTCTTTCTCTTGCTTGATTGCTCTGGCTAAGATTTCCAGCACTATGTTGAATTCTCACTGGACTTTCTAAAAACTCTACAGTGCACCTTTTTCCAAAATTAACACCTCTAATACTTTTGTGTCTGCCTGATTGTATAGCCCATGCAATACGACCACTTGTACTGCAGCCTGGACCTGCTACAAAGCCCTTTCCTGTTCTCAGCACCATTCAAAGCTTATAGCTTTTCATGTCACCTGGTACATGGGCTATATAATATTCCAAAGTGGAATATCTTCCTCCAGAATTTGAACAGGTATTGCATTTTCTTCTTCATGGCGGGAGGTGCAAAACACAATAAATTGACCTTCACTTTGGAGGGGACATTCTAGCAAGCTCTAATCCTGGACCCCTAAAAATTTTACTGATCCAAAGGGCCCCTAAGTCTTTGGAGAATTTATCTACTACTTTCTGGAGTGCACATGTTTTACCAAGTTCTCTAACATTCATTCAGTCTGATTGGCAGGATACCATCAATATAGAGGATCAGTATGATATTGCATGTGATGTCCAAATAACCCAGGACTCTTTGGATTATGTTATGACAGAGGATAGGGCAAAACTGTTAATATATATCAATGCCCGTGCCAAGTGAATATAAATTGCTTCTGATTGTCTTTTTTAGTAGAGATGGAAAAGAACACATTTGCTAGTCAATACCTGCACATAATTTGCCCAAGGACAGCAAAAGGCAGTTGCTTATCCACTTGGTTGAGTTTTTGATAATTTATTGTCATCCTACAGGATCTGTCTATTTTTACAAAGGCCAGATTGGTGAGGCAAATGGAGATGATGATGGATCTACTACCCCTACATCCTTTAGTTCTTTAAGACTAGCACTCATGTCTGCCATTTCCACCTACTGGGGGGATATGCCAACTACCAAGTAGGTCTATTCCAATTATACATGTAGGGACGGAAGAAATGGCCACTGGGTGTGTCTGCAGAGCTATCAGATCCACTCTGAGCCAGATCTGGGCCAAACCCCCATTTATTATCCAGCCTCCATATGTCTTCCTTGTATCAGCAAGGTCATGATGACTTTTCTAATTGCCAGGTATTTATGTCTGCTCAGATCTTGTGCCCAAGAGTCCTTAAAATGTTCGAGTATTTCCCTTTCCCTAGTGGAGTCAATGGCTGACATTTCTGTGGGGAAGGACTGGTGGACTCCATACTGTGTACACTCACTGCGGTGTTTGGAGTCATTCCTCCCGGGACCCAGCCTCCCCTCAGTCAATGGATTCTAGACTTGAAAACTGACTCATCTGAAAACTGAGAAAGGATTCACAATCTTTTCTTGGAGTTTCTGCTATCAGTCTCCTAATCATTTATCCCTAATGTTTTTATTGTACAGATTAAACATTACTCTTGTTAGCTGCCTATATATTTTGCCCTTAGGGGTGCTGTGTTCTATTAACATCTCCATAACTCTCTGCAGGTCAGGAACCCTTGGATTCCATTGCAACCTTGTTGCTATTTATGATCATTGCACCCACCTGGCTTCCGACAGTTAAGTACTGCCAACTAGCCACTATTGTGACAGGGCATGATCATTACCATTGCTATTAGCGATGGCATTTCCATAGCAGTGTCTCCTACTGTCAGCCCTGGACTACAGAGGACAACCATGATCTTAGAGATGCTGGTGCCTCTCTCAACAGTGCCTGCCTTGTTGAGTTCTCCGGAACCTTCCATGGAACCTAGTCATCTGATACATTTTCCAGGCTTATATGTTACATTTATAATTAACATGCCCACTTCTCTGAGCATTTTAATTCCTCCTTCCACTATTTGCCATGTCAATTCTGGCATTTCTACCAAACTTAGTGTACCCACTTCCTTCAAAGCAATACCCTTTCCCAACTTGCTTAACTATTTTTATTTATTCATTGAATACTTACTGAGTTCTTTTTTTTTTTTTTTTTTTTTTTTTTTTTTTTGAGACAGAGTCTCACTGTGTTGCCCAGGCTAGAGTGAGTGCCATGGCGTCAGCCTGGCTCACAGCAACCTCAATCTCCTGGGCTCAAGCAATCCTCCTGCCTCAGCCTCCCAAGTAGCTGGGACGACAGGCATGCGCCACCATGCCTGGCTAATTTTTTCTATATATATTAGTTGGCCAATTAATTTCTTTCTATGTTATAGTAGAGAAGGGGTCTCGCTCTTGCTCAGGCTGGTTTTGAACTCCTGACCTCCAGCAATTCGCCCGCCTCGGCCTCCCAGAGTGCTAGGATTACAGGCGTGAGCCACCATGCCCGGCCATACTGAGGTCTTAAAATGTGCCAGGCACTGTGCTAGGTGTTGGAGGTACAAAAAAAAAAAAAATAGAATCCAATTGCTACTGTCAAAGCATTACCAGCATGGGCCCTTGGGCTCTCTATATAATAGAAACTAACAAGAGGCCCAATGGGGGATCACAGCCAAGGCTTTATTGGGACTTATGTTCAAGCACAAGGGAGACAGCACAAAGGAAAAAGTTCTCAGGCTCCTGGAGGGGAGTTTGGGAGAGTTTTAAAGAGGCTTAAATGAGAAAAGAGTGATGTGTAAACTTATAGGGGTGGGGATTTCTTCGCATCTGTGCAGTTCCATTACATGTTTCTTTATGTGTCACTCATTTCATTAGATTTCTACGCCTGGGCATGATTTTTAGTATTAAAATGAGATTTATAATAAGGCAAAAGTCAAGGTAAGGTCAGTGTGGGGGTCTGTTCTGGTTTGAGGTGGTTAGATCTGGATAGATCTGGTTTCTTTGCAGCCAAGTGTCTTATCAGTTTGCATCAGTGTCTTGCTTTAGTAGTCTTGAAAAACACGACTCTTGGGACAGATAGTTTAGCCCTTTCCTTATATGGGTATAGGCTCAATTTGGGCGATTAGGAAACTATTTATTTTGGCCCTCTGTGACTAATTAAGTCAGGTTATGTTGACTTCTGTGTTCAGGGCAGAGGGACCTGAGTCTAGTCCCTATTCTGTCTCAAAAGAATTTGTAATCTAATTGAAAATGTGCGTGCTCCATCTAGATGAGATACAGTCATATGTCACTTAACGACAGGGATATGTTCTGAGAAATGATTTAGTAGGTGATTTCATTGTGCAATTATCATAAAGCATACTTACATAAACCCAAAAAGCATAGCCCATTACACACCTCTTAGGTATGACCTGTGGTTCCTGGGCTACAAACCTGTACAGCACGTTACCGTACTGAATACTGCAGGCAACTGTAACACAATGAATGGTAAGTGTTTGTGTATCTAAACATAGAAAAGATAATGTGATGTGCAACAATGTTATGATGCCTAAACAGCATTAGGCAATAGGAATTTTTCAGCTCGAATATAACATTATGGGAGCCCAGACGTATATGCAGTTCCATGCAGCCCGTTGGTGACCGAAACATTGTTACATGGCACATGATTGTAGTTGAAAATGAAAGCAGGGGACCTACAGTCATATTTTATACTACTGTGCTTCCTACTGCACATAGCATGTGGAAAAAATAAATGAATAAATGTGAAACCAAATGAAAGAATATGAAACCTAGCTAACCTATTGAGACAATAGTACCATGTCCGTAAGGCACTGCCACTCTTAGGGTTACCGCTGTCTCTAGTTTCTACATTTTCCAGCTGATTGCTGGCTCTGTCTTGGGAGAGATCTGGTTTTACAACCTGTTCCCATGTGGCTACCAGGTACTGTGGCTGCTCTCTGTCCCTGTCACAGCCTCCAAAAGGTGATGGGTAGAGAGTTTCAGATGTGGGCCTCCGGATTCTTTGCAAATACTTTTCCATTTTCCTGGGTTATTCAAGGGTAACAATTGTCTTTTCTTTTTAAAGTTACCAACATTTCCTGCTCACATCACTATCAAGCTTTGAGAGACAGGACAGCTAAAAACTACTCACAGCAAATGGCCACTGATGAGTCAGAAACCCTTAAAAGCTGTAATCAGGGGGCAGTGCAGAGCATCCATGGTTAGGCGAGCAAGAGTCACCTCCAACAGGAAAGATAACGATTATTCCATCCACTTGAATGCTGAGCGACACCCCCCAAGCACCTGGCTTCTTCTCATTAATTTACCTGTGACATGTTGCTACACTTAATTGCATTTGACAATTAGTAACATTTCAACACCTCTTTTAATGGAACAATTAAGAGAGTGCTTGTCTCAGTTGCAAGAAAATATATGAGCTGATTTTTCAGAGGAAAAGAAAAAAAAACACCAAAAAAAAAAAAAGACCAAACATAAAACCCCAGTGATAATTCAGTTATAGACAGCTTCGAGGTAAGCCCTTTCCCTTTTGCATTTTGCAAGAATTATGTGCAAGCACGCCTTTTCATGTTTGTTTGTTTGTTGCTTGGTTTCCCTGAATGAGCATTTCTCTACCAGACAGCTCCAGGCTGTCCATGCAGCCACGTGACATTAATTATAAGGAAGAATGGATGCTAAGCAGTTGCTGTTACTCATTTCTCACTCGTGTTGTTGCATTGATTGCTTGGGAAAGCAGATGCCCCAAAGGCAATTCTCAGCACAGTCAACGTGCACCCGGGGGAAGGGCTTGCAGAAGTCTTTGAGCATTTGTCCTGGCTTCCGGTTCCCTATAAGTAATGGACACGTGGCAAAACGTGGCCTCTTTATTCTCCTTGGGGGTCCCTGAGAAAACTTAAATAACTGCTATTTTTATTACCCTACCCTCCCTAATTAGTAACAGAAAAATTATGCTGCTCTGTTATTACAAAACTCACCTCACAGCAATAGTTTACAAGTCTTTGTACTCACGAATAATTCAATATTGCCATTTTAGACAAGACTGCGAGCAACGTGTGCTTGAAGACTCATCTAATAAGAGCTGTGTGAGGCACAGAATTAAATATGTTGTTTCCAAAGGGTTGATGGATTTTATTCTCCAAAAGAATCACTTAGCAGAGCAGAAGGGAAGGATCACTGAAACGGTCTCTGTTAGAAAAGTCCCAAGAATATGACTGGCCCTCTGGTTAAGGTTTCTGTCCCTACCCAGTGCCCACTAAACTCGTGGTGAGTTCCGTGGCTCCCGTGGCTCTAGGCCAAACCACCTTCGCAGCCCCCTGCAATCATGGTTCTAGATGACCTGGAGACCTGCCACTTCCTGAAAGTGACCTCTGCTACCCGCCACCCTGCACCTGACCTCCGTGCTGTTCCTCCTGCCAGTGATTCCTGTCTTTTCTGCTTGCCGCAAACCCACCCCTTCTTCAAGATACAGCGCATGTATTCGTTCTCCATGAAACCTCCTGATCCGCCCAACCATTCTCTCTGACCCCTTTCCACACTCGGATGCTTCTCGTGTCACTTACCATGTATCACCGCGCCTTGCTAGCGATGACGCTGAAAACTTCTCTGAGGCCAGGAACCCTGGGTTATTCTTCTTTTACTAATCCATGCACTCCAGGGCAGTATATGCTCATTTGTATTATCAATAATAATTGTAACTGTTGGGTATCCTTCAATGAGCATTTGTCAGCTTAAATCGCATTGAATTTTCAGGTGTTGAATCTAATGTTTAAAAAATTATATTGGTTTGATGGATAATTGCCTTTTTGTTTATCTTTTAGAGACAGAGTCTCGCTTTGTTCCCCAGGCTAGAGTGAGTGCCGTGGTGTCAACCTAGCTCACAGCAACCTCAAACTCCTGGGCTCAAGTGATCCTTCTGCCTCAGCCTCCCGAGTAGCTGGGACTACAGGCATGTGCTACTATGCTCGGCTAATTTTTTCTATATATATTAGTTGGCCAATTAATTTCTTTCTATTTATAGTAGAGACAGGGTCTCGCTCTTGCTCAGGCTGGTTTCGAACTCCTGACCCCTAGCAATCCACCCGCCTCGGCCTCCTAGAGTGCTAGGATTACAGGCATGAGCCACTGCGCCCGGCCCAATAGATAATTGCCTTTTTCAACTCTCACTCCCACCCACCCCCAACCCCTGCCCCTCAAAGGAATGCCTCTACCAGTGAGAGCCCAGGAAGAGCAAGGAAAGCCTTATTTTAACATCCCTCCGTCAGCTGAAGTTGGTGCATCATCTACTCCTGAGTGACTGGGCATTTGTAACCCGAGTACTGTCACATGTCCCCAAGAGAGAGATACAATCAGAAAAGCAATAATGGCTTAGTGAGCTGGGATGGATGACCTCATCTCGCAGGTCACTAGGGCAGCCATCTTCTGAAATCTACCACAGATTTATCACAATCTTCCCTCTTCCTTTCCACCCTGACACGAGTCCCTCTTCTCTTGCCCCACACACTGCAGCTGGCATGCAAGGGCCCCTGATTGGACTTGTCTGAGGATCTAAACAGAACTTCCTGACTCCTCATTCCTCTCCTGGGGCAAGAGGGAAGAGGATCACCGGTTCCGAAAGATGGGCATGTTCCCCTCTTGCAATGAACATCCTCAACACCTCCACCCCTCCAAACACCTCCACCCTCCACGCATGCCTCCACCTCCACGCATGCCAGCACACACGCACACAAAGGGCTAACTGCACACGCTAACGCCACATCTTGCTAATTATATTACCCTTGCTGGTTATTATTAAGGTCTTGCTTTCAGGACATAGAGAGAACCAACCACATAATGATCAGGGAGACAAATGGAGCATATCACTGCAGCGACTGTGCAATGATAATGAGTTACATAAATCAAAAGTCGGGTAATTTACCTATCGAATCGGAGCAGCGAAGAGGGATTTTCAGTTACCGTGATTGTTTCGTGATAGATTTCTTTTAATAACTCTTGTGCGTAGATGTTCTGGAACTAGAGATTTGTTCCCCAGAGGAAGGCGTCAGAATGTTGTGCAGAGAATATGGCGTGGTATGTCAAGAGACACTGGAGCTGATTTTAGCTCTGCCACCTTGGGGAAGGAAGCCAGCTCCCTTCTCTGGGCTTCAGATTCTTCTATGAAAGAGAAAGGGCTTTGCAGTCTTCAAGGCTCCTTTTCTCTCTGAGGTATTGTGTTCCCCATACTCCTTAGACAAAATGCAGCAGGGCTCCTCCACCTTGGACCTTGCACAGTCGAGCTACAGTATCCACGAGATACTGTGCCCACACACCTCTGCCCGCACACCCTCCAGGCCCCGCCTGGCCTCTCGTCCTTCTGCAGATAGAGAAATCAGTTTTTCCTCACTCTGTGCACACTGATCACCCCAGACTCTCTGCTAAATTGAGGAGTGGCATACATACTCCTCTTCCTCATTTTACACTCGGTCTATGCACCTAAGTGGGTGGTGTCACACACCGTAATTCCGCTCAAGTTAGAGCACAAACTGTTTGCACTGTTTGCAACCTTTTTGTTTTGTTGGTGATTTGTGGGTTAATATTTCAGAACTTTGAGAAATAAGTTACTATCTTTTGGAACCACAGGGTTTCTAGTTCATTTTATTCCAATTTCCCAATGGACCCAAGCTCAGGAAGTGAGATGTCCATTGAATCATACCCAGACTCGGGCAGAAGATGCCTCAGTGACATCATTAGATACAAAGGGTTTGTCTGAGGCACCATGGCTAGGAATCTGTGTGTGTATGTGTGTCCACATGTATGTGTGCATATGCTATTTGTGTGTGTGTATCTGCACGTGTGTGTATGTGTGTAAAATGCAGGGTTGTCTTCTGGTTTAAGTCCCTGGATCAAGTGATGGTTATATCTAAGATAAATAGGGTGAAGACACCAAAAACCTCACCCCTTCCCCAAACCACTGGCCTCCATCTCCCTCTCCAAATAAGGATCCCTTCGCTTCAGCCACAGGGAGAAAATAATAATAATCTCCGCATGGAAAGAGACTCGCCAAGCATGAAGCAAGCTGGCACTGGCTCCTTTAGAAATGAACAGATAAACAAACAAATGGGAGCTTGGAAGGAGGAGATGGTTTATGAATAAAACAATGTTTTATTAAGTTGCTATTAAATTTCAATTGAACAGTGCTTGGGATACATAGGCACAGACATATTCCTGAAACTAATTGGTTTTCCACATCTGCCTTGCTTCCTAATTGGACTAATTACTGCACTGTAGGATCATGTTCGTCGTAGTACAGAAAGCGAGAAACCTTGATTTACAGTGAGAAGAGCAGCAATTAGAGGGAATTAATTCATAAAGCAACATCTAAATAAATCATATTATGAGAAGACAGCAATGTAATTATTGTGACTGGTGGGTCCCTGGTGGGGGAACATCAAACTTAAACCTCAAACCAAGCTGCTAAATCCTCCCCGGATCAGTGTAGCATCTCCTATTTCATCAGGCATGTATTACCTATTCTTTAAGGCCTAATTGAGGCTCTGTGTCAAAAACAATATGGCCCAACACTTCTCCTCTCTCGCGGCGGAGGGAAAAAACATCAAGTTCTCACCACCTCATATTTGTCCTTTGTCAGAATTAAATATGAGCTCGGTACGATGTGGGTAATGTGTTATGGCTGCAGTTTCAAAATGAGAGCCTTTGCAAACTTAAGTGTCATTATGAATCTTCTTTCGACATCTAGTGGCATTTTTGGGGGTTGTTGCTAAGAGAACGTATTAGTAAGAATAGCATGTTAAACTCCAGGTTTCAGTAATTCCTCTCCCCTAGCTCGGAGCTAGCAGGCTGAGGTCCTGCTTGGCCGTTAGGAGTCTGTAGGTTCCACAATATTCATAGCAATTCCTTCCTTTTGACAGTGGAGATTTCTTTTTGGTTTTTTTTTGTGTGTGTGTGTTTGGGTTTTTTTCAATTTTTTTATTTTTGTCCTTCATCCTGTCATTCACATTATACCTGGGAAGAAGGTATTGTGAACAGCCCGCAGAGCAAATCCTCTGAGTCTCAGCCTTCCCATCGCTGTGGTTTGAATGTTTATGCCCCCTCAAAATTCACATGTTGAAACCTAACCCCCAGGGTGATGGTGTTAGGAGGTGAGGCCTCTGAGAGGCTAATAGAGCATGAAGGCATGGCCTTCATGACTGGGATTAGTGGCTTTGTAAGAGCAACCCCAGGGAGCTGGCTAGCTGGCCCCTTCCCCCATGTGAGAAAACCACAAAAAGTTGCCATTTATGATCCAGAAAGCATGTCCTCCATGTCCTCACCAGACATGGAGTATGCTGGCTCCTTGGTTTTGGACTTGCAGCCTCTGGAACTATAACAAATTAATTTCTTTTATTTGGCCACCCAGTTCTTTTATAAGCCACCCAGTTTGTGGTATTTTGTGATAGTAGCCCAGACTAAAACACTATCCATTCAATTTAGGGAGTTGGACTGCATTATTCTAATAGCCTCTTCTATCTCTGACATTCTAAACTCCCATCCAGTAATCACCAAGTGCTTTGACAATTTAAGACCTTTGACTCTAGCCTTCAACAGCTTTCTTCTCTATAACATAGGGACATGGGTTAGGAAGAAATGATAGTAACAAAAGCTAGGAGAGAAAGAGGGGTTAAAGAATTAAGCAGAGATGAGTAAAATTCAATAAAAGGCAATTTTCTGAAGGGCAGCAATCAAATTTTCATTTGAAAATTTCCTGAACTCCACATTAGATTTAGTTCTCATATTCCCAAAGTTATATGCAAAACAAGTGCAAAAGAATATAAGTATTTTACAAATGAACCAGTAGCCTCTATAAGTGTTTAATTATATTACATGAGTTTGTTATTAGCCAAACTTTGCAGAAACGATAAGGTCACATCCCCATGATATAAAGAGAACCAGTGAAGTTGGAGAGTTCATTCAAATAACCAGCTGCTTCAGTAAAAAGGTTTTTTTAAAAATGGCAAACCAAGTTGGTTCAGTAGCCATGTGTAGATAAACCCTTCCAACAAGCAGGAATAAGAATGCATAAATGTCTGGAGAATTTGGATTTGGAACTTCCAGGCACAATTTTGGCTCTATCCATTCCCCAGAAAACCTGTTCACTAAATGAACTAAATGATTCCTAGGCAAATCAATGAGAACCAAGACATTTGAACAAACACATGCTTTTCAGTTCCTGCTAGGCGAGGCACCAGGCTGAAAGTGGGAAGGGGCGTAAGAGTGAGGGTGGGTGCAACGGGGAGAAATAAACTCAGAAAGCTCAGCAGAAAAGGAGAAAATATTTCCCCTCTGCCCATCTTAGGTTCTCCAGCTGTGGCCCTGTAAATTGCACTAACTAAAGACAGATTAACAAGAGAAAAAGGTAGGGGAGGAAAAATAATTTTCTCTCTACCCTTCATAGTTCTTAGGACAGACCCCTGTAACAAAAGACAGATATATGTGGTGAAATCGCCACTAGAAAGGGCCAGCAGCAATGTGTTCTGAATTCCTAGCACCTGCTATCAAACTGTGCCTTATTTAAAAAAAAAAAAAAAAAAAAAAGACAGAATAAGAAGAGAAAAACAAACAGAAGTATATATATCTCCCATATATATGGGAGATACCCAGAGGAATAAGTAAACCCCAAAGAGCTGGCTTTGAATTCTTCTGAAACAAAGCAAGAAAGGTGTAGGAAGATGAAAAGCCTGGTCAAGTGTAAGGTTTTTAATGCAGATTTAAGTCTGTGCATTCTCCATGGATAAGAGTCCTGCCTCTCTTCCTGGTTCAGAGAAGGAGACACCCTTAGAAATGAAGATTTCCTTTATAGATTTACATTTCCTTTACAAAAGGGCAACTTCTACTCTGTTTCCAGAGCTTCTCCTGTTTCTGCAGTTTCCCAGAACAATCAGACCAAAATAACCCTTATGCCAAAGAGGCATATTTTGCAGTGCTATGATCTAGTTTCCTACAAAACCAAACAGAAAGTTATTATGTGCACCATGCATACACATAGGAGTATCTAAAGATGAGCTGAAATTCTTAACATGGAATCCAAGAGCATAGTAATAGTTCTTTAATGCCGAAAACTTTTAGGGTAATTTTTGTATCTTGACAGTAACTGGACTTATAATCTTAATAATAACAGGCTTAATAATAGGGCCTATAGCTTTTCACATTCACTACCCACTCAATTCCCAATGGGGGACTATTGTTACTCTCCTAATTTTATAAAAAGGCAAAATTCCTTGATTAAGAGACAGAGCTAGCAGACAGTAGAGCCTGCATTGAAACCAAAATCTTCCGGCTCCAAATCTGTTTTCTTTCCACTATACCACCCTCTCTGGGTAACGCTGCATTTTGGTAAATAGGAGAGTGACTCAATTAGATCTGTGACTTAGAAGGTGATTCTAGTGGCACTGTAGCACATTATGTACAGTGTATCTGAGATCAAATTGCCTAGATCCAATCCTAAATAAAAAAGATGTGCCCCAATGAGTGAGATGTGCACCGTCTGGGGGATGGTCACACTTAAGGCTCTGACTCGAGGGGGCGAAGGGCAATATACATAACCTTGACATTTGTACCCCCATAATATGCTGAAATAGAAATAACATAAAAAGAGAGATGTGCCTGAGTTTTTCCAGTGGCAAAGAATTTAGAATAACGGTTAGCACATCAGATGGGCTTGATAAATGTGGAGCATGACTATGAATTAAGGAATTGTTCTTAGAACCAGGAAAAGAGGCCCCTGCCCTGGGCCCCACAGTTTAGAAGTTCCCACTCCGGCCCATCTCAAATCATGCTTCTATCTGTGGGGCAAAGTACGTGGAGCCACGAGGGCATGATCTCTCAAGCCTGTGTCCTTCCCTCTAAAGCACTGCCCAGTTGGTCCAGGATCCTGGAATTTCCTGCACACGTGGCTCCAGGCCTGCTTCCATGGCACAAAAGCTTTTCTTCCCTGGTCCTTCATCCTAAGTGTAGATGGTCCCGTTCGCATTTTCACCCCAGGCCTGGAGGTGGCTACAGCTTGGCTGCTTGTATGGAGTGTGAACGGATCTGACACATGCAAGCCCATGATTCTCGCAACTATGTGCAAGTCCTCTTCTGTTATGGGATGGAGCTGGGGCTGGGAAGAGAAGGGGGCATGGACAATGGGCTGGGGGGCCAGGAGGCAGTGCTTCCCACCCTTCCACATTCCGTCCTGTGACTCTGAGGAGTCCAAACATTTCACATTTGAATCTAGACTTCCAGGTCATTATGATGGTATATTTGTTAAGGCAGAAGGCCAGAATGCAATCTGTTTAGCAAGTTTCTTTGGCTTGATTTATAACCTTTGAATATTTAGACATTCCGCGTTTGGATCTCCATTCATATTCTCACCCTGGGCCTGCCAATCTTAGGGAAAAGGCAAGAGGCAAGGAGACTGGCTATAGAGCTCTTGCAGGCATTAGGGTGACAAAAGAGATGCCAGATTTGCAATTAGGGGCTTTAAAAGGAGAAACAGAAGTGCGAGACACTTCAATAGTAGAAGTGACAAACTCAGCCCCCAGCAGGATGAGGGGTTTGGAAATGGCCTCAGTGACATCTCAGACTTTTCCAGCTGGTTTTGTGGATACAGAAAGGCATGATGAGAATGAAGCATGTTTTGGGGAGAGGAACATAGTGAGTTTGGTTCTGTGCATACTGTGTTTGAGGTGTCTGCAGGCTGTCCACATGATGAGGACTGTGGCTTGAGATGTAGATTCAGAAAATATTAAAGATGGGAGAAGAGGGCTGGGCAGCACTGCAAACTAAGAACAGCAACAAACATGCTATACCAGTCAGAGTAAGCTGCAGTAACAAATGACCCCTAAATCTCAGGAGCTTACACTCTCAAAGGTCTATTTCTCACTCACACATGTGCACTGTGGGTCAGTGTGGCTCTACCCATGTATCTTAGTCCATTTTAAGTTGCTATAACAGAATACCTGAGAATGGGTAATTTATGAAGAACACAGGTTTATTTAGCTCACAGTTTGCAGGCTGGAAAGTTCAAGGGCATGGCACTGGCTTCTGGCAAGGGGTTTCCTGCTGCATCATAACATGGCATAAGGTCAAAGGGGTAGCAGAGATAGGCAAAAGGGCCAAACACAAAGGGTGTCCTCACTTTATAACAATCCACTCTCTCGGGAACTAATCCATCCTCAGAAGAGTAAGAACTCATGCACTCCTGCAAGACAGCATTGATATAGTCATGAGGGATCCACCTCTGTGACCCAAACACTTCCCACTGGGCCCCACCACCCAACACGGTGGCACTGGCAATGAAACGTGAGCATGAGTTTTGGTGGGGACAGACCACATCCAAACTATCACACCACATTCTCTCTCTAGGATCCAGGCAGGTGAAGGAACATGGCTGAGGGAAACAGGAGAAAGGTAATACGGCTTTTATGCTCTGAATATTTATGTTCCCACCAATACATTGAAATCCTAACTCCCAAGGTGATGGTTAGGTGATAGGGACTCTGGGAAGGTGATTAGGTCATGAGAACAAAGCCCTCATGAATGAGATTAATGCCCTTATAAAAGGGACCCCAGAGAGCTGCCTTGCCCCTTCCACCATGTGAGGACACACTGAGAAGATATAGTCTATGAAGAATGAGCCCTCACCAGACACCAAATCTTCCAGCACCTTGACTTGGACTTCCCAGCCTCCAGAACCGTGAGAGTAAATGTTGTTCCTATGCCATCCAGTTTACAGCATTTTTGTTATGTAACCCAAACACACTAGGACAATGATGATCCACACGCTGGCTCTTACAGCTCCTTCTTGGAAATGGCATGCGGCCCTGCTGTTCACATTTTATTAGGCAAAGCAAGTCACATGGTCAAGTCATTAATAGAGTAAGGAAGGACAACTTCTCCCAGGGAGAGGCAGTGATTATGTTTGAACATTCCAGAAAAATAAGTCTTCTCATCTCTTTTCCCTTTTCCTGTTCCATAACTAGAGCTATCTAGCTAGGAGTAGGGTAAGGGGCTACTTTTAAAGTAATTTTAGTAGCTAACCAGATTATTTTGATGGGGAAAGAGGGATCAAGGTACCAATGTTCCAAATGAGAAAAAATTCACATGCAAACGCATAGAGACGGGAGAGGGCGTTCATCCAGTCAGTAGGCATTTATTTATCAACCACCAAGTACCAAATGCTTGGGAGGAAAAAAATCTTTCTACAAACCCAAGAAATGAGTATAGGGAAGGAAAAAATTTTCTCCTAGCCTCTTATATTTTAGTGGCTGAGCCTGTAAAATAAACTGAAAAAAGGCAGTTTAACAGGAGAAAAGCATATAGATTTTATTTGAGATTAAAAGTTTTACATTGCACAGGAGGGCTTCCTAAGAAAGAGAAAAACTGTCAAAGAAGCAATAAGGCTTGGAGGCTTGTGTACCCTTCCGACAAGGGAGATAAATTTGTAGAGGAGTGACAAGACAAAGGAAAGGAGTTTCTGGACTTTTCAGGGGTGGTAAATTATGGTAATGTAAATGTATGAGGGACACTAAGGATAGATAGGGGTTATTTAGTGAGGCTTGTTTACGTAAGTTATTTTCAGTGCCATCTCATCTCTGATGATGAGGTTGTTCTCCCCTTCCTGGTACAGAAATCGAGGTGGGTGGGATACATTCACAGGAAGAATTTATGTTCCATTTTCAGGTAGATAGGGGGACGGCAGAACACTCGTCCTGTGTCTGCTTTTTCTCGGTGGCCTTTAGCTCAAAATAATCCTTGTGCCAGCATGGCCTACCTGATCTAATACACCCAATGTAACTAATGATTTACAGTTACAAAGGAAAACTGAAAATTTGTATCAAGAAGTTTCTAATTGCTCTATATCTATGAACCACACACCCCCATTAACTCGGTAAAGTAGTTGTTATTACTGTCTGACTTAGTCTGTTTGGGCTGCTATAACAAAGTATCATAGACTAGGTGGCTTATAAACAATAGAAATTGTTTCTCACGGTTCTGGAGGCTGGGGAGTCCAAGATAAGGCACTGGCAGACTTGGTGTCTGGTGAGAGTCGACTTCCTGACTCAAAGCTAGATCCTTCTTGCCATGTTCTCACATGGTAGAAGAGGCAAGAGGTCTCTTTCAGGTCTCTTTAACAAAGGCACTAATCCCATTCAAGGGGACTCTGTCTCCATGACCTAGTCACCTCCAAAAAGTCCCCACCTCCTAATAGTATCACCATGGGGGGGTCACAATTTCAATATATGTATGGGAGGGCTGTTTTGAACGAAATGCTTCAAATTTCTCTATCGACTTAGCTGGTAGCTATTGCTTCCAGGAATCACCAGAGGCCCACACACAAAAGCTCCAGCAGGAGATCAACCTATGTGAGTCTTCTCTGAATAGCGTCACCATCAGGGGTCATACTACAGGTATGGCTTCAATGACATAACCCTAATGTGAAAGTTTAAGAGTTGTTAGTACTTACAGACCTTAGGAGGGTACCTGCATGCCTGGAAGTCACATACACACGGAGATCAGGGAGAGCACAGCCAGAGAGAAGGGGCCCAGAGAAGAGGGACCTGTGAGCCAAGGCCTTTATTGGGTCCAGGGTATCATGAGAGCAGGTTTCCCATGGGGACATTTAATTGGTTGGTTTAAAGCAAGCAGGCACTAGTTCCAGGAGGTCATGCTGTGACTGAGAGGGGGTCACTTTTAAGTTCTTGAGCAAATATCCAAATGGTCCCTCTAAAGGATGTGGTGGGAAAACAGGGAGCCCAGCCAGCAAGGCAGGAGAGATGCCTCTAAGTTTTTTCTCTGGCCAACTGGTGGGAGCCATTTGGGCAGGGTGTAATATTGGAAACTGTGTCAAAGATGACTGAGCCCTGCACAGCAATGGAGAGTAGGGCATGCAGCCCCTGAGGAGGTAGTGAAAGGGGCAGCATGTGGCCCCTCCTTTAAAATTGTTCTTCCTTGCAGGCTCTTGCACTCTGGGCCTGCAATGGGAACAATGCAGCCCTGATGATCTCCAAAACACATTTGGAATACATCCCGCCTTCTATTTCAGTGGCTGACTTATACTCATTTCCTCATCAAATTTGACCATACCTTTGTATTCTCTCTTAAAAGTGCTTTCTCATGTTTTCCCAATATAAATGGGCTGAGAATTTGGGGGCTATTTTAAGTTCTGTTTCCCTTTTGATTAACAATTCTGTCATTAAGCAACTTTACTCTTTTCACATTTACTATAAGCAGTCGTGAGAAACCAGACTGCACCTTCAACACTTTGCTTAAGAATAGCTTCAGCTAAACATTCGATTTCCTTGCTTAAAAGTTCTACCTTCTGCAAAACTCTAGGACCATGAACACAATTCGGCCAGGTTCTTTGCCACCGTATATCACAGATCACCTTTGCTCCAGTCTCCAATAACATGTTCCTCGTTTCTGTCTGAGACTTCATCAGAATACCCCATACAGTCTATATTTTTAGTAATATTCTGTTCATGACCTCTTAACCATCCTATAAGAAGACTGAAGCTTTCCCTGCAGCTCTCCTCCTCTCATTCTGAGCCCTCACCAGAATCACAGCAATGCAGGGCTTTTCCAGCACGGCCTCAAACTCTTTCAGCCTCTACCCATTACGTAGTTCCAAAGCTGCTTCCACATTTCAGGAATTTGTTACTGTAGCACCACCATTTCTTAGTACCAGTTTTCCATCTTAGTCTGGGCTACTATAACAAAATACCATAAATTGGCTGGCTTATAAACAACAGAAATTTGTTTCTCACCGTTTTGGAGGCTGGGAAGTCCAAGATCAAGGCAGATACAGTGTCTGATGAGGAGCTGCTTTCTGAATTGTGGATGGTGCCTTCTCACTGCATCCTCACATGGTGGAAAGAACAAGGGATCTCTTTCAAGCCTCTTTATAAGAGCATTAATCCCATTCATGGGGGTGCTACCCTCATGACCTAATCACCTCCCTAAGGTCCCACTTCCTAAATCTATCACCCTGGGGGGTTAGGATTTCAACATATGAATGGGGAGGAGTTGGCAAACATTCACACCTTATCACTGTCATTTTTGCAGATGAGGAGTGTGAGGTTCAGATGATTTAACAGCCTTCCCAAGGTTTCACAGCTGGCTAGGGCCACCACGTAGAATCCAATCCATGCCTAGTTCTGACTGTCTGTCCTTAGCACTCAGGGCACTGCTCAAGGCGGGGAAGAACTGAGGCTCAGAATACACAGAACAAATGCCAGAAAAGAGAGAGCTAGTTAATTGCATGCACCAATTCACCTTAGATGGCAAAGTTCCCTTTCCAGTGGACTTCTGGAGGGAGAGATGCTTTCACTCTCAAGTACAGAAAATCAAACATTGAGCAAAGCTGTTGGACTGAGATTGTGAGGTGAGTATGGGGTGGAGGACAGTAGAGAATTGTCTTGGTGGAGAAATCATACCAGCCTTTGAGGTCCAACTGAACAACCATTTTCTGTCCTCATCTTTCCTAATCTCCCAAGCAGGTTCAGATCCTAAGTTATGAAGAACTTTGCAACTCTCTTAAAATACCACGTCAAAACCACCTATATATTAAAATAACATAAGGCCATAAGACAGAAACTGTGATAAAAGTTTGATTTCTACAGAAGTATAAACATAGCTAAAAGTTAAGCAGCCATTGTTCCCTAGCTCACCTACCACTAAAACTGGTTGCTGTTTAAGTGTCATGTGTCCTTACGAGGCAAGATTTGTGACTTCCTCAGTCACTTCTATAGATAACATGGCTATCGTAAAACCTAAGACTTCCATACTCTGAATTCAGAGGGACCAACTGACATCAACCAGACCAGTGGCCATGCCTGGGAACTGATCCAACAGGTCCTGTGACCCACTACCAGGGAAGTGTCTCAGGCAAGAAGACAATGTCTGCTTCCCAACCCTATGAGCTCATCGTCAGCCAATCAGCAGACCCAATTCCCTAACCCTTTGTGTGTTGAATCACCTTTAGAAATCTTAGCCACCAAATTCTCAAGGAGATGAATTTGAGAAATTTCTCCCATCTCCTCACTTGGCACCATGGAACAGTAAACTATTCCTCTGCTATAACTCCTGCTGTCTCAGTATATTGGTCTCTGTTTGGGTAGCAGGCCAGGGACCCTTTGGGCAGTAACAATATTCTGCCTTCTATTGCATGTGTTGGAGCATTATCACCCTCCCAAGATTGCAAACTTCCTAATGGCTGGGACAGTCTTACTCTTCTTTGTTTCCCATTGCTTTGCACTTAGTAGCATCTTAATGTGTCCTCCCAGTTGGGAATTTTTCCTCAAATAAGTCCCCCTGCAGGCAAGAAGAGTTGTCTTTGATTGGGAAAAAAAAACAACTTTAATGGCTATATTTTGAAGAGGGGTTAAGGGAGCTCCTCCTGGGAGGGAAGTAATTGGAGAGAAGGAAAGATTATTTCCAGAACATTAGGGGTTGCAGTTATTTGAAGAATCAAAGACAGTCTTCTCTGTCAACTCAAGGATGCTCCTTTGCATTTAAAAGCAATGCCATTTACTTACAAATTACAGTGGTTTTGATGCAAATGAACCACTGCAGGACAGTTTCCTCTCTCCCAGATTAGCTAAAGAAATCCTGGGGAAATCGACCAAGGATGCAGAATGCTGAGCCTGACCTCAGGCCTGTTAAAATAAAGTTTCTGGCTTAATTATTCCTATTTCTGAATCCAGCAAAGTGGCAGGAGGAGGCTCGCCCAGGATTTTGCTTTTATTTATGTGGATTCTGGGTCTGGATATAGCAGGCAGGGCATACTTGGCCCAGACAGTGTGGGGATATTGCTGAGTGGCCAGACCCAACCTAGACTCACAGGAGAATTGCAGCAAATTACTGAATCCCTTTAACCCTCAGTTCTTCTATGCAGTAGTGAGATCCATCCCTGCCCTCTTCATGAGAGGACTAGTGAGAAAATATTCAACAATTTACAATTTATAAAGTGTTTTTGCATCTATTATCTCGTTTGATCTCCACAAGACCCTGTGAGATGGGGATTATTATCATCTGCATTTTCAGCAGGAATACTAGGCCTCATAGAAGTTAATTTTCCCAAGTCACAGTGTAATAGAAGTCAGGGCCTGAAAAAAAAATGGCAAAATGTATTACAAGCTGTCTCTTAAAAACCACCCCGACTGTTTTTGAGAATTAAAACCTGCATTCCTGACTGAAGCCAGTAATCAAATGGGCAGAAAAATGTTCTTTGTATTCTAGTATCTTAAGCCACAGGACATGGCTCAACAGAATTGTCCAGACAGAGGACACAGATCATCTTTGCTGAAGATGCTATAGTTAAAGAGCAACAGCCTGAAGCTGGGAACCCGCCCCCCCTTTAAAAACTGTATTTCTGCTAAAAGGAAGGACAATGGATACTTAAAGATGAGAGTCTGACATCCTCCTTATTTGCCAGCAAGTTAATGAACTTCGCTTTCCTTTTCCTCAAACTGCTTGTCCTCATTCTTCATTCAGCCATGGGGACAAGTATTAAACTTTTGGTAACAGAATATAGTGTCCCTGGGTGGGCCCATCAGCACACTGGCAGAACAGCACCCCATGACAATTGCCATGGCTGGAAGAAGTGGGGAGCAGCCCCTGGTCAAAGCACGGGTCTTTGCGGGTAGAAGCAGTATCTTCCTGGGGTGAAAGAGTAAGGGACTGTCCCAGTAGCTGCCAGCACCTGTTTTAGCTCCAGGGAACTCTCATCTCTTCCTCCCCAGATTAGATGCAGCTTCATACAACCTGAACCTTGTTGAGAAAAAGGAAACAGGTTTGGGAAGTGCCACAACCCCTCAGCCATTTTGTTAAGTTCCCCAGTGTGCACGCTGAGATCCTTGATTCCATCCATTTGGGGAAGGTTTTTAAACCTTCCAGCCCTGTGGCAGGGCATTTGTTTGTAGGCACCATTTGGGGTGGAAGTCACAGTTGAGTGGAACTGGGGGACCTGGGGAGTTCATTCTCTTTTGGATTAGGAGATGTTGGTTCTTATTTGAGAATTTGGGTCTCATTTGTGGGATTCTCATTTATTCGGTAAGGCCTTGGGATTTGAGATTGTTTGTGTTGGGAATTCCCTATTCCTCTGTTAAGAAGATCATATGGTCTTTGTTTTTACTTATATTTATGTGGTGAATTACATTTATAGATTTGTGTATGTTGAATCATCTTTGCATCTCTGAGATGAAGCCCACTTGGTCATGATGTATTATTTTTTTAATTAGAAGCTAAATTCAGTTTGCTAGGATTTTATTGAGAATTTTTTCATCTGTATTCATAATGAATATTGGTCTGTAGTTTTCTCTTTTTGTAGAGTCCTTTCCTGGCTTTGGTATCAAGGTGATGTTGGCTTCATAAAACGTGTTGGGGAGAATTCATTCCTTCTCAATGTTATGGAATAATTTCTGCAGGATAGGTAACAGTTCTTTGTAGTTCTGGTAAAATTCAGATGTAAAACTATCTGGTTCAGGACTCCTTTTTGTTGGAAGATTGTTTTTATTACTGCTTCAATTTTGTTACTTGATATTGGTCTGTTCAGGAATTCTATTTCTTCTTGATTGAGCCTGGTCAGGCTGTGTGTTTCAAAGAATTTGTCCATTTCCTCCATGTTTTCAAGTTTATGTGCATGGAGATTCTTATAGTATTCAGAGATGATATTTTGTATATCCATGGTATCAGTAGTAATTTCTTGTTTTTCATTCCTGATTGAGCTTATCAGAGTACTTTCTTTTCTGCTTCTGGTTAATCTAATGAGAGATGTGTCAATTTTATTTATTTTTTCAAAGAACCAACTCTTTGTTTCATTAATCTTCTCTATAGTTCTTTTACTATCAATTTCATTTAGTCCTGCTCTAATCTTGGTTATTTCTTTTCTTCTGTTGGGTTGGGGATTGGTTTGTTCATCCTTTTCCAATTCCTTGAGACAGTCCATTAGATTGTTGATTTTGGTCTTTCTGTTTTTTTGGATATAGTCATTTATGGCTATGACTTTTCCACTCAGGACTGCTTTAGCTGTACCCCACAGATTTTGATAACTTGTGTTCCCTTTATCATTTAGTTCAAATAATCTTTTGGTTTCCATCTTAATTTCCTATTAACTATCATTCAGCAGTAGGTTGTTTAGTTTCCATGACTTTATGTAGAGATGAGTATTTTTGTTGCAGTTGATTTCTAATTTTATTCCACTGTGGTATGAGAAAATGCATGATATAATTTCTATTTTTTTTTTTAATTTTTTGAGACATGTTTTGTGGCCTAGGATATGATTGATCTTAGAGAATGTTCCATGAGCTGATGAGTAGAACATATATTCAGTGCTTTGGCATAGAATGTTCTGTAAATGTCTGCTAGGCCCTTTTGTTCTAGAGTTCAGTTTAAGTTCGTTGTTTATTTCTTTCTTTTCTGTTTGGAGAATCTGTCTTCTTCTGTCAGAGGGGTGTTGAAGTCCCTGGCTATTATGGTGCAGCTGTTTATCATTTTGTTTAGATCAAGCAGGATTTGTTTTATGAATCTGGGCACACCTGTGTTAAGTACATAAATATTTAGAATTGTTATGTCATCTTATTGAATTGCTCCCTTTAACATTATATAATGACATGTTTGTCTGTCTTTACTTTTATTGATTTGAAGTCTATGTTATCTGATAAGAATACTGCCATACCAACTTTCTTTTGGTTTCCATTTCCATGGAATATTGTTTTCCATCCCTTCACCTTGAGTCTGAATGAGTCCTTTTGGGTTGGATTTGTTTCCTGGAAACAGCAGGTACTTGGCTTGTATTTCTTTTATCCATTCAGCCTGCCTGTGTCTCTTCAGTGGGAAGTTCAATCCATTTCTAATTTATTGAAAGAATTGATAAATGGGGTGGATTTCTATTCATCCTGTTGAGTTGAACTTTGTTGCTTTGTTTTATCTATTGAGCCATTGTGGTATCTTGGCTTTGACCTTTATCTTTTGGATGATTTTACACTGGTGGGTGTCTATTGTGCTGATCCATGTCTAATGCAGTTCTGAATACTTCCTGCACAGCAGGTCTTGTCTTGACAAATTCCCTCAGTGTTTGCTTGTCTGAGAAAGTCTTTATTGCCCCCTCATTCCCCGAAGGGGTCACAGTCTTTCACATATCAATGAGTCTTCATGCTTAGATATCTCTTCCTCATGAAGGAGGACAGAAAATTTCACCCCAAAATATGACTCCTTGGTATTTTGAATTAAACACCCTTAGAGAGCAATGGGCATTGGAAGGTAACTTCCGTCTATCTCCATAAAGACCAGAGGGACCCATCAAGAGAAACAGTTGTTTTTACCTTCCCCTCCCTGTTATCTCAATATCTATTACAGTAAAGATCAAGAATGCAATCAAATCTGGCATGATCCATTTTCAAAATAATGTCTGTCTCTCAGTTTCACTTGATTTCCAAGGAGAATCATTTATAAGACAATCTTTGTTCCCCTATCCATTCATCCTCCCTAGTAATCATTTATTGCCCCTCAACAGAATTACCTATATTCCCCATCTCCCCCCTTTCCTCTGAAATGAAGATATTTAAATATTTGGATCTTATTGGGATATTAGACAATCACTCTTATTTTCCCTGAGTACAAGGTAACAATAAAATTGGAATAGCTTCTTTTCTCTTATTAATCTGCTTTATTGTGAGTTGATTTTTCAGCAAAATTTGTGAGCCCAGAACAGAA
Organism: Microcebus murinus; assembly: GCF_040939455.1. Classification (NCBI taxonomy): domain Eukaryota; kingdom Metazoa; phylum Chordata; class Mammalia; order Primates; family Cheirogaleidae; genus Microcebus; species Microcebus murinus. The sequence goes on along the minus strand of NC_134126.1, from coordinate 25,267,683 downwards.
GTTTTCCCTTTACCCCAAAACTCATTTCCTGTTGAACACCTATTTTTTTAAAGTTCTTTGCTTCTTTCCCTGTTTACCTTCAATGCCACTCCTTAGTGCTTCCATGGCAAGCTGGGCATTCTCTTTACACAGGGCATCATTGTTTAAGCAAATAAGCTGGGAGCCACTTAAATGAAAGGGTTATTTTTGTTCATCTCTGTATTACTAGTTCAGTGACTGGTACTTAGTAGATATTTGATAAAGTTTCCCTAGGGCAATGATAGAGTATTCATCAACACTTTATTATAAAGCATATTATTATTATCTTTCTCCCACAACAGACTTAGCGTTGGAGTTTTTTTCTGGTTATTAAAATAACGCATTTTCATTGTAAACATTTTGTGTCACAACAAGAAAATGTGAAGAAGAAAATAATCATCACTGATAACATCACCACCAGTGATAGCTTCTCTTTTAGTTAGTTTTCTGCAATAGCAGCTGGCTGGGAAAGAATGGTGCCTAAGACATGTTCATTCAACAGAACCAAAAGGAAAGGAAAGGTTTGAATCATCAAGCACTGCCCTAACAAGGCAGCCATGAGCTGAACGCTCTCAAGATATGTTCTAGAATAACAGGGAGAAGCATGAGGTCCACTGGTGGATGAAGAAAGAGCACCAGAAGGAACAGGACAACAAACGCTACGGTGAGAGAATTAGGAGACAGAACGCTTTACTGTCTTCAGAGAGCAGAACCTTGGAGAAAACTTGCAAGGAGTGAGCCTTTGACTCAATTTAAACAACCTCCTCATCATCAGAGAGATCTACAAAAAGAGCATATTGCCTTGTGAGATAGCAAGCTGCCTGTCCCTGGAGGTGTCCAAGTAGCTGCTGGGAGATATTCATTCATTTACTCAATCATTCAGTCAACATTTATTGAGCACCTGCTATTTGTCAAATGATGTTGGTGCTGGAGAGCCAAAGTCAAATGAGACCCAGTGGTCGTATTTTACAAGTGGCCATTTATCATGAGCAGGACATTGCTACGACAGATGAGAGGGTAGACCAGATGACTGCCAACATTCTATAACTGCAACACCTATTGAGTCTTACTTATGAGGAGTGTGGCCCCAGAAAACCTCACGAAAGCATTCCAGCTTGAATGCAGGTAGAGGAGAGAAGGTGGGAGGGTTCCCTGGGACACACTTCCCTCCTCCTTGTCCAAAGCACTATTGCTTCTCCTCTATGGGAGGAGATTGTGAGTGGCTGCATTACCCGTTAGGTTTGGGAAAATCCACTTTCCAAGAGGCATGGGTTTGTACAAGGTTTCATTTAAATTAAATCACAGGGACGAACTCAGCTCATGGCAAAAGGATTCTTTATTTCATAAAATAATCTGCAGCTGGGTTCTTCAAAATTGCAAGCTCCCTTCATACCCTTACAATTGGATTTAACATCACCAAAAAATAATTTTATCAACTCTGATGAGGTCATCTTTTTAGGAAATCAAGGCTCACATGTTTAACTCCCTGGACCTTCATTTGCTCAGCTTAACCCCATCAAATAGGTGTAGCAGCCACTCCTCGTGTCCTTGCTGTGTGATCAGGGTCCCTTCCCACTGTCATAGCTGACTCGTGACTTCTGCAAAGAGACCCACTCACGGGATACCAAGAAGGTGGTATCAGAAAGACTTGCAGCCTGGGCAAGTCACTGGACTGTTGGCTAATGAGGACTTTAGAGGCAGATAATATGACACTCCGCCTCATATGAGTGGGGGAATGTCAGGTGCTTTATCCACTGGCAATGACCCTGACCCAGACCACCTCCTACAAACTCAAATGGTACCCTCATAGTGGTCTTCCCTGCCCTCTTGGTTGACACTCTGGGTGGCTGTTCCACTCCAACCACAACCCAGGCTCAGCAGAAATCCTGGTGCCAGATCTTACCCCCTTTTCCTTCTTTTCCAGTCTCTCCTTGATTCCAGAAAAGACCTACCTTGCCCTCCACTCCAAATTTTTATTTTATTCTTTTTTTTAAATAAGACCTCTGAATGCAATGGTAATGCTATTCTAAATAATTAGTGTGTGCACCAGTGCACACACACACACACACACACCCTCAATAAAGGGTCTACCTTTTGCTTTAGGGAAAGGAGGGCTTGGTCTTCAAAATCACAATGGCTAGCAGGAAAAATGTTTGTATTTCATTCTAGGGAAGGTCACCTTCCTGTCCATAAGAGAAATTGACTTCTAATGCAGCAAAGAAAAAGCCAAAAAGTAAGTTGAATTGTTGACATTAAAAAAAAAAAAAAAAAGCAGGTTGCACATAAATATTCTGCTGCACGTCCCTGGAGGCTCTAGCCAAAGTGCCTTAATAACTGCTGCTCAGAGAAGAGCTGGGAGTGCTCCAAGTCTGGTCAGGAAGACAGTGGAAGCCACCGGGAAAATGGTGGAGACACCAGCAGAGGTGGTGGACCCCACCTGACTGTTAACCTCAGGGCATTTGCTCAACTATGTGACCATAAGCAAGTCATCTGATCCAATTGGACCTTGGTTTCTTCATTCCTAAAATGAAATCGATTGCCGTGCCACCTAGCTCAAAGTTTACTGTGACAATTAAATGAAGTGGATTCCCTGCCTTTCGATCTAGTGCCTGGGGTTCTCAGGCCGCAGTGCAGGAGAGAGCCTTGAGCAACAATCAGACCAACCTCCCTCCTCTTCCCTGCCCCTCTGCTACCCGACTTCAAGCAAGTGAGGGCTCAGCCCTTTGCAGTGTACCCAGACCCTGCTCCTGAAAATGCTGGAGGGTATTTTACCATAGGAAATGTCCCCCGGGGCTTACCAGGGTGACAAGGGTTCCAGGCTCTGGGCCATTTTCCATCTATGCAGGGGAGGGAGAGGAGAGTGGAGAGGCAGGGCTACCAGAGTGTGATCAAGTACACCTGCCTGTCACCCACTATCACCTGCTCAGCTCAGGTCGTCCCCTGAGAGGATGCAAGGAAAGGCTAATGGGTCCTTGCAGCAGTGTTGGGAGCCACCTCGGACACCGTTGTCATCATGCAGACCTGGTGAGCCCTTTGCCCTTCGACCCACAGCCCTCACAGGGCAAAGCCAGTGGTGAGATCACTACTTGCATCAACCTTCGGCTGCCAGCTGGGGCTCCCAAATCTCTATCTAGAAGCCCGAGGGACTGGAGATTTAATAGCCGATCAGGCACTGGGGCTTCCAATTTATGGTTCAGAGAAAAGAAACCCTATTAATCTGGCACCTTTTATTCCATTGTAAATCCCAGCCATATTTAACTCACCCTCCATCAAGGTTTCCCCCCCATCTGCCAACAGCAGGCCCATAATAGAAAGCTTGCCGATTCAAGGGGAAATTAAGATCCTGCTTAGTATTCACAGGGTGGTCTCTGTCCCCAGCTTCCTTTCTGAAGCTCCCCGACCTGCCCGACCTGCCCGTGGAGGCGGGGGTGGAGCATCTCTGCTCAAGCTCAGGGAAGCCTTTTGGCCACGCTGCTGGGGAAAGAGGGGCCTGGTTTCCTTCCACCTGGTAGAGAGCAAACCCAGCCCGACTGTCTGTGCCGATCACAGTGCTGTCACTGTGGTGACAGTCCCTTCCTTTCATGAAGCCCAGAGAACAAAAATGACTCACCAAGGCCACGAGCCTCACAAGCGGCAGAGCCAGGGCCAGAGAAAGAAGAGGGAAGGAAAATGTCTGTCTGTATGTATGCATTTAATGATCATCTCCTATGTCCAAGACACCTGTACGTACTTCTTCCTGTTAACTATTCATAACTCTCCAAGCTCAGTGTTGTGATCTCCATTTAACAAAAAAGAAACTGAGGCTCAGACCACCCAGCTAGTGAGGTGTAGGCCTGCAATTAGAGTTTCTGGCTCTAAGGGCAATTTATCTAGATAGACACCAAGTATTTCCTAAGGGCCTCCCACAGGCCAGGCACTGTATTACTGTGTTTCCCCCAAAATAAGACAGGGTCTTATATTTATTTTTCCTCAAGAAGACACCCTAGGGCTTATTTTCAGGGGATGTGTTATTTTCCCCTCAAAGCCTCAGCTTGCAGCACGCACAGGATGGCCGGGACCTGGCAGGGGGAGTCGTCCTTGTTGGTGGGGCTGCCCTCACCTTTCTGTCACCTCTGGGATAGTAGCTGTCACTATGGGGCAGATGAGAAGGACTGCTCATCTTCTTTACCGCTCCACGACGAAATACAAGGGTTGTGCAGACACGCTGCGTAGCCACGCCCATTACTAGGTCTGATTTTCTGTATGGGGCTTCTATTGCACAAATGCTTAGAAATCCTGCTAGGGCTTATTTTATGGGTAGGTCTTATTTTCGGGGAAACACGGTAGGAGTAGAAATTATAGAGGTGAACATGAGACCTCTATCTTCTGCTCTAAGGGAAATAGACAGAAAAAAAAAGAAACAAGAAAAGTGCCGGCGTGATGCATGTTCTGCAGAGAATGCAAGTAGGGTCACGTGATAGAAGCAACATTAGACTGAGGAATCAGGGAGGGCCTCTCAGAGGAGGTGATGTATAAAGAAAGATCTGAAGGCAAGGAAAAGCTAGTTGGTGCAAAGGGAAATCTAAGCAGAAGGGCCAGTCACTACAAAGGGCCCAGGGTGGAAACGATCGATCGTGGCTGGAGTTTCTGTCTGAGGAACAGGAAGGGGGCTGGTGTGGGAGGGAAGGGAGGAGGGTGAGCTGGGTGCAGACAGCACGCAACGGCTGGGGTAAGGAGCTGAGATTGTATCCCAAGTGTGATGAGAAACCACCGGAAGGTTTTATGTAGGAGAGGGACATGATCTTATTATTTAAAAAGAGCCACTGGCCCATGCAGCTTGGGTGGGAGTCAGGAGATGTAATTGTTTAACTGGGTAACAGTTTCAGAGAAATCCTCTCAAATAGCCAAGTGGGCCGGTTCCTCTACTATGTTACCAAGCCCTGCCACGGCTCCTGAAATTATTCCATCAGGCAGTCGGTGAATCTCTAAAAAATACAAACACGAAGGATTGGGAACGCACTCAACCCATGTCGGCCCTGGCACTTCTGATGAGGGAAGGGTATGGAGGAGAGGTCACAGGCTGAGCCAGGAGTCCCTTAAAATCCAATATTCTGCCCTCCAACCCCACACCTGGCTCTAGTGTGTTTGGAAACGGTGGGAAAGTTGAATGAGTAGCTTCCTATCTCTTAATACAAACCGGCAGGTTTAAGTTCAAAGTCTAGAGCTCAGTCCCTGGAGGGTGGTGGAAGGAATAGTTCTCCTTCCGCCTTACGGGAAGTCCAACCCTCTTGATCTCACAGGGTTGCTTGAGTACGAGACCTGACCCACTGGACCAGGTGTGCTAAAGCCACCTGGAACTCCACTGATTGCCTATAGGGCCAGGCAGTGTGACACTGCGAGTATGACGGCGTTCAGGTCCTCACCAGTGTTTGGGGACTGCAGGCCGCTCAGCTGTAGGGTCTCTTTTACTTGGCTGCAGGTAGAGCCCCTGGTGGAGGTGCTTGAGGTATCGCATCGGTGGACTCCTGCTCCTAACAGTTCACAGCTCCACCCTTTTCAAAACAAGAATCATTTGACCTCAAAAGACCTACGAGAAAGTAAGGAAGACTAGTATTCTCTCCTTTGCGGAGATAAAGAAATAGAGCCGAGGTTTAGCGACTTGGAAAAGGTCACACACGTAGCAGGTAAAGGAGAACTTGGCTTTGAATCAGTTCCTCTGAGTTCAAACCCTGGGCTGTTTCAAATGACGGAAACCAGCTGTCCCAGAAAGGAGTAGCAATGTCCCATCCTAACAGCACTGGGTGGTGGAGTCTTGTTTGGAAAGCACCACGCAGAGAGAGAACCACTGTATTCAGAGGGGAACTTAATGTGATTTATCTCAGTGTGGACAAGGAACTACCAAGGTCCTCTCAGTACAGGGAGTCCCAGTTTATTGTCCTTTCCCTGAGGCAGATTTTTAAAAGTTATAAAAGACTGGATTTTTATCTCTCGGTGCCTGCCCCGGTAGAGTAATCAGTTTCCTGGTCACACGGACGCCCCCTCCACCAGCACACAGAAGGGAGAGACCGAAAGTGTTTCTCAACACAGGGAGGAGGTGAGAGGGAAGAAGATGGGGATTTGGGGTGGAATTTCTGTTTGTTCCTGAGCCAAGCATGGGCGTCCCACTCTAGGCCCTTCGGGGAAGGGTGTGGAGTTAGTCCCAAGGGGCTTCCAAGAAAAATCACAACTGCCTGGCAAGTCGGAATTCTGTCCAAGGTGGAGGCAATCACGGGGGTGGGAGTGGGAGGTGACAGAGATTTTTAATGCCTCCTACAGGAGATGAGTCTGGCTAATCTAAATCAATGATCCTCAAACCCTAAAGTAGATAATGATCGCATTGAATTTTGTTTAAAATACATACTCCTAGGCCCATCCCCAAAGAATCTGACTCAGGAGGCTTTGGGGGTGGGTGTGAGAATCTGCCCTTGAGCAAGGATCTCCAGATCATTCTTAAAAGGTCATCTGCAAGATCATACCTTGGGAAAAACTCGCTGCCTAGACCAGATCCAGGGCGAGGATTCTCAGATTCCCTTCCTGGTAATGCTTTACCTAGACAGAGAAAGATCATTTCAAGTAGGAGCCTAAAGATTCCCATAACTCACTTCACTGTTCCCAGAGTAGAACTGCCCCTCGGCACTATGAGGAGAAGGTGCTTCCTCTTCCCTACTTCCCACTTCCACCTCCAGACCCTTTGCCACCCAGGGGCACCATCCAACTTGACTCCTTCAGTGCCCTCGTGAAAGAGCCGCCCATGGGTTCCAGGCTCTGCAGGAAGGGGAATGAGGCCAGGAGGTGGCAATGGCCGGGAAGGTGGAGAAGTGGTCTACAAGGTCTATGATGAAAGAGGTAAAAGGCAGAAGCAAAACAGTTCCTGGTGACAGCACCATGCGGATGTTTCCTGAGAGGAGGTAGAAAGCAGAAGTCACTGAGGCTGTGGAGTTGAGCACATCATCCACGTGGGCATCAAGGTTGCCCAGCCAGGGATAGGAACTGGCTTACAGAAGAAGACCAGAAGCCAGAAGCTCAATGCCTCAATGAAGGGATGGCCAATGGCCAGCAGACCAGCAGTGACAGCAAGCTGTGGGTGTCAAAGGCTGGTGAAGGAACTGTAAAGGAAAATAAAAACCTCGGATCACCACCCCAAACTCCTTATGCAAAAGGGAAGGTCAAGCCTGGAAGCTGAGTCATGCAACATCCCCTTCCAGATGGATAGCTGTTACTAACATTATACATCAGTCCGATCCCCACTGAAAGGCAAAAGGCCTTACTCAGGGCCCTGTGAAGGACTGGCCCCCACAGATCATTCACAAGAAAATTCCTTGCTGGCCTCCCATAAGCAAGGATGTGCAAGTCGTACCTTGGGTCTGCAGGCTGAGTCTAGCTCCTACAACCAAAGTCTATTTGATTCTATACTAATCACGTTGATTACAGGTTTATCTTAAAAGGTCATCTGCAAGATCATACTTTTGAGATGTTGTACCTACTTGCTTCTACCAAGCTCCATGCATTCTTTTGTTCTAAAAATAACAATGAAGCACCTACTATGTGCTGATACTGGACTAGGTGCAGGGGCTACACTGTTGAACCCCTGGAACAGCCAGGGAAACATCTGTCTGAAATCTTTTTAGCATGAGGCAGGTTATCAGGGAACAAGAAGTGGCAGTGACCGGCCCGCAGACAAATCCATGTCACAGGATGTGAGAACTGCTCTGATATGAGCGACAAAGGGCTGAGGGAACGTGGGAAGAGGCAGGTTGGCGTTGAGTAAGACGCCACAAAGGAGGTGATGCTTGGGCTTACCTGGCAGGATGAGTAAGAGCAGGGAGGGTGGAGCAGCAAGAGGATAAAATTCCCAGCTGAGGGGTAGGAATGCCGATGTCAGAGCAAGAGGAAGCCTGTTCTGCTTCTGGCTGGAGGCCCGAGCTCACCATGGGAAAGTTCTCGTCTGCTCCGGGCTCTGCCAACAATCACTGCGCGGCCCTGGGCAAGCCACTGCTGCTTTCCAGGCCCTGGCTGCATCTAGAACCTGTGGGTTGCATCAGGACTTGGGGGTTTTCAAAACGTAAAGAGTCTCTTCCAGCTTGAGCAATGGCCACAAGAAAGGGCCACAAGCAATGGCCCTGCCATTGTTAGAACAGCTGCCAAGTGTCTTCGTTTTCCTTGTTGGGTGACTGCTCAGCTTTGAAGAGGGAAGGGGCGTGGAGTGGGATTCCACATATGTGTGTCGGTCACCAAAATATGCCTCCCCAGAATACGACTGTGACAGAGTTCGGAACGCGCCACCCCAAACTGTGTCGCATTAGTGTTCTGATTGTTTTGTGCTGAAGGCACTTGAAAAACAGCAAATGCAGGGAGATGCTTTTTCCGAATTCCCCTTATCTGCTTAAAGACAGGTTCTTCAAGAGGAACTCAACTGTCATAAATCTCTCCGATGACAGTTCCATCAACCAGGGAAGATTGACTCAGCACAGGAGAGGAGACTACAGAAGATGCTTGGCTCATGATGGTTCAACTTAGGATTTTTCCACTTTCTGATGGTGTGAAAGTGATACTCATTCAGTAGAAATCATACTTTGCGTATTGGTACAACCATTCTGGTTTTTTTTTTTTCACTTTCAGTGCAGTACTCAATAAATTACATGGAATATTCAACACTTGATTATAACATTGGCTTTCTGTTAGATGATTTTGCCCAACTGTAGGCTGATGTAAGTATTCTGAGCACATTTAAGGTAGGCTAGGATGTTCAGCAGGTGGGGTGTATTAAATGCATTTCAACCTGTGATATTTTCAGCCTGTGATGGGTTTGTCAGGACTTAGCCCCATTTTAAGCTGAGCAGCATCTGTGAAGGGAGAAGGACAGGACCAGATACAAGAAGGCAAAAAACAAAATAAAAGAAGAAAAAAAACAAAAAAAGCAAGAACAGAACATGAGCTTCCCAGAAGGCCAGTTAAGTGGCCTGAGGGGAGACTCTAAGAGCTTCAGTGTCCTCTGTACACCCAGCCGCCTTTTAAAGGAAGTGGCCACCACCCACCCATCCCTTCCCATTTTCTTTCAACCCTGTTCTAGGTTGAACTGTGGCCCCCAAAATAGACATGTTGAAGTCCCACCTTACAGCATCTCTGGGAAATAGGGCTGTTGCGGATGTCATTAGTTAAGATGAGGTCATACCAGAGTAGGGCGGGCCCTTAATCTCAAAAGAGAGAAGAGTCACAGAGACAGAGACACACAGGGGGAACGCCACGTGATGATAAAGACAGAGATCGAAGTGCTGCAAGGACACCAAGGATTACCAGTCAGTACCAGAAGCTGGGAAGAGACAGGGAAAAATTCTGCCGAATCTCAGGGGAAGCATGGCTCTACCGACGACGCCTTGATTTTGGACTTCTAGCCTCCACAACTGTGAGGATAAGTTTCTGTTGTTCGTAAGCAATCCAGTTTGTGATACTTCGTTATAGTAGCCCTGGGAGCCAATACACCTGCTGTGGCACTAGCAGTGTGTTTTGCTAAAGAAATCATCCCTGTGCAGATCAGGTGGGCGAGGGTGTAGACACGGGAAGGGTGCAGACACAGGAAAGCTGGGTGCCTCTGGGTCAGCCTGGCGCTCTGTCCCGCTAAGGCACTCCCACATGGTGGTGGCAAAGCAAGCCAGCCACACCCACTCTGTGGAGCCACATAAATGCAGAGGGGGAGAGAGAGGGACAGAGGGAGAGAAAGAGAGAGAGAAACAGGTTAGAGTTCAAATCACCCCAAGTCACTGTTTGCCAAATAGAATCCACCCTTTGTCAAATCTGCCCCAGGAAGGCGGAGGCATTCTCTACAGAAAAGAGATCTTTAATGTTGCATGAAAGGAAAGAAAGTTAGCACTCCACTGGACAAGGATAGAAGAGACCCTCGGGCTTCACAACATGCACACAGTTAAGACATTGCCATCTAACCACGGGTTTTTGATAGACAAGGGAGACTGGGAAGGGTCGGTGGTGGGAGGTGCGGATGATGAGAAATTGCTTAATGGGTACATTGTACGTTACTGTAGCGATGGACACAGGAAGAGCCCTGACTTCACAACTATGCAATATATCAATGTAACAAAATTACACTTGTACCCCATACATTTATATAAATTTTTAAAAAAATAAAAATAAAGGAAGTCTTTAGAATAACAGAGAGGTGTAAGCAGGAGTTCCCCCAGCAGGGCGGGTGGCTTAGGCAGGCACTGCAAAGTGGTGACGTACCACCTGCCCTGCAAGAGCCACAAAGCCTGTGCTGGCTTTGCAAGGAGCAAATAAAGGGAAGCCGATGTGTGCAAAGAAGCATGGAGCATGAAGGGAGGGACCACAGAATGTCCAACCATCCCAGGCTGCCTCGGACTGAGGGGTTCTTGGGACACAAGACTTTCAGTTTTAAAACTGGGTCAGTCCTGGGCCATGCAGGATGTGTTTGTGTTGGCGAAAGAAAGTAAAAGAGGAAAGTGGAAGAAGACAGTTTCACATAGTGGGAGATGGTGTCAGCCCAGAGAATGTGTCTGCAGAAGCCATCTAGACCAACCCGGATCCAGCCCACAGTCCTCCTCTGGCCTGGCCAGATGGGCTTGCCAGTGGATTCAGGGGAACTGGTGCTCAGATTCACTTAGGACCTCTACTCTGGCCAAGGACCTTTGGGACAGCAATGGGAGGTGACATGAGGATCTGCTTCTGCAGTCTGGAAGGCTTGGCTGTGTCCAGCAACCCTCTCCAGGGGGAGGAGCCCCTCACATTGAACTTGCCCACCCACCTTCTTGGGTGTTGGGGTTGGTCTGCCATGTTCCTCAGCCCCACCAGGAACCCAGTCAGGGAGAGAACCTGAGCCCTGTCCACAGAGATGCTTTGCCTTCTCACCTTGTCTCTCACCCCACCCTGCCACAAATCTTTTTTTTTTTTTTTGAGACAGAGTCTCGCTTTGTTGCCTAGGCTAGAGTGAGTGCCGCAGTATCAGCCTAGCTCACAGCAACCTCAGACTCCTTGGCTCAGCAATCCTCCTGCCTCAGCCTCCCAAGTAGCTGGGACTACAGGCATGCACCACCATGCTCGGATGATTTTTTCTATATATATTAGTTGGCCAATTAATTTCTTTCTATTTATGGTAGAGACAGGGTCTCGCTCTTGCTCAGGCTGGTTTCAAACTCCTGACCTCGAGCAATCCGCTCGCCTCGGCCTCCCAGAGTGCTAGGATTACAGGTGTGAGCCACTGCGCCCGGCCGCCTGCCACAAATCTTACATGACATATGCTCAAGGATGTGTGAAAAATGTCATTTGCCAACCTATCCATCCCCACCAGGTAGGAGAAGGCGTATGTTTCTATGTCCTTCCAGGCATATGCCCATGATACCACTTTCCAGAGTGCATCAGAGTTGTTGATTTTATTTTTGATCAGTTATCTTCACAGCAGAACCCACACCTTGCCCATCTTTGAAACCCTAGTGCTCAGGAAAACGCCCGCCGCGTAGGAGTTCCCCATGCAATGTCTGGCAAGTAAGCTAATGAGTTAATTAATGAGTTAATGTTAATCAACATGATCTTTTGCTTTGAGGCAAGTGCCTAACACTTGCTAAAGTCTGTGACCCAGCACTTTCTGGATTGATAGTGTATCAGTCATTAAGCCACCTTCACACAGTGAAAGAGAGAGAGATTTCAAATTCTGCAGCCTCAGAGGGTCACCTGAGTGACAGGCAGTGTGGCCAACTATCAGGCCAAGCTCACAGGCTTAGAGCAAGGCACGGACAAAGGGCTCAGGAAGGAGATACAAACACATGTTCCCATTATGACGGGCTCTTCCCTGATTATCCTACTTCCTCCACTCTCACCTTGTTACTGTGGTTCTAAAAGAAGAAAGGAAAAAAAAAAAAAAAACTCAGCTAGGGAAAAGACCAACTGCTGAGCTCTAGACAGAAGCTCAATAAAAGACAAAGAGAATGGTATAAATTGGCTAGAAGACCACTTGGCTTGAGCGCCCCATGTCATTAATCCTGTCTTGTAAAGAAGGCCCTCAATGGCTAGGTGGTGGAGCTGGATTTGATCTCCACTCCACGACCACATGCCCTCAGTCAGGTGGTCTAGCCCTCTGAGCCTCCCTTAGCTCACCTCTCAGCTTGGCTAACAACCCTTCCACCCCAGGTCCACTGGGCAGACGGGAAACAACACATCCGCCACTTTGACCTCTTTGTAAGAAGAGCCCTAAAGAAATTCAAAGCAGAGAATTTTCTCTGCCTTAAAATGACTCCCAGAGCTCCAACGACAGTTATTTTAGAAAACCTACTGGTAGATTTAAAGTTTATGAACCTGAAAGCTAACGTACCTTCCTCTATAAAGAGCGAGGCTCTGCTAGAATTTTGGTTGCATTGGAAACTCGAGCACTCACTCGGGATGTCCGTTAGTAAACAAGGCTTATTTTCTGTAATGCGTAAGCATTCTACTGCTAGTCCACACGGTGCAAAACTCTTTTTTTGTTCTGAAATTTTCGAAAGGATAGGACTAATGTTTCGCCAACCTCCCGCAAGCATAAGAAAGAAGAAGTGCATTCATTCCGCGTCTCTGGATTTCTTGGTGTGAGCTAAGGAAGAACATCTTAAATCTCACCTACCTGATGGAAAATTCATCAGACTCCACATGCTATTTCATCACTTGTCCCAGGACCTCTCAGGCCCTGGCAGTAAGTTCCTCCTGATAATCTAGCCGGTACTGAAGTCAGGCGGTGTATAACAGCAATCATCTAAGGAACTGATTGAAACATAGATTCCTAAATTTCGCTCGGAGAGATTCTGACTGTGAGGGGCTGGGGCGGACCTGGAGATTTGCATTATTTACTAACCCAGTGCTTCTGATCCCGATGCAGGCGATTTTGTGGATCTCACTTTGAAAAATAGCTGTCCTGGCCCGCGGGACCTTCTGTTACTCGTGGGGGGGCGAGGGGGACCGTGCCTGAAAGAGATGGGCGAGAGAAAGGAACGAGACCAAGCAAATGGTTGTCAAGGTCTACTTTACTTAGATTTTCTGCTGGTTTTATAATCATACAGAAACAAGGAAGTATGAACAGAAAAATAGAGTGGGGGGGATGATGAGGCTCCGGTTTGGGTCAATCAGCCCCAATTAGCATCTTATCGGCATCAAAGCTGTTTGTAACTGATCACTCAACCTCAACGGGGCAGGGGTAGGGAACAATTGCAGGTAGCACACCCTGGAGCAAACAATTGCAGGTAGCACAACCTGGAGCAAGCACGTCATGGAGTGCATTCTTCTCAGAGCTATAGCTGGAGGGTTGGGTGCTTATTTTCGTCCTGGGAATTTTCCAGGGCGAGGCCTGTGCGTAGGACAAGTCGTTGGGGTGTTGAGGGTCTTAGTCTCTAACAAATAGCAACTTGCCTAACCCCCTCATGTTATGAGAAAATCAAGACGCGGAGAGGTTAAAAGTTTTGCCCAAACTCTCGCAGCTAATCACAGGCAGATCTGGAACCCTAGGCCAGCTGCTGACTCAGTCGTATTCCGTCATTTGCAAGCAAAATAGTCACCTTTTTTATAGGGCACTTATTACTCATGGGGCGCTGTGCTAAATTCGCTGCCTTGTATAATCCTTCCATCCACTCTGCGAACAAGGCGGATAGTATCATAAATCCCATTTTATAGGTGAGAAAACTGGGGCTTAGAGAGGTGAAATGACACAGAGGTAGTAAAAGGCACAACGGACTCAAACTCAGTCTATGTGACTTTAAACTAGAGCTTTTCACTTGATGGTGTCTTTACTTTTTTTTCATTCTTATTTCTTTTTTTCCCTTTGGACAATTTCAAATGACCTGTTTTCAAGTTCAAAGATTCTTTTTTGGCCAGGCGTGGTGGCTCATGCCTATAATCCTAGCACTCTGGGAGGGCAAGGTGGGAGGATCGCTCAAGGTCAGGAGTTCAAGACCAGCCTGAGCAAGAGTGAGACCCCATCTCTACTAAATATACAAAGTAATTAGCTGGACAACTAAAAAATATAGAGAGAAAAAAATTAGCCCGGCATGGTGGCACATGCCTATAGTCCCAGCTACTCAGGAGGCTGAGGCAGAAGGTTTGCCTGAGCCCAGGAGTTTGAGGTTGCTGTGAGCTAGGCTGATGCCATGGCACTCTAGCCCAGGCAACAGAGCAAGACTCTGTCTCAAAAAAAAAAAAATCTTTATTTTGCTTAAGTCTGCTGTTGAAGCTCTCTATTGTGCTTTTTATTTCATTCATTTCATTCATTGAATTCTTCAACTGTAGGATTTCTGTTTAGTCATTTTCATGATTTCTGTCTCCTTGTTGAATTTCTCATTCATGTTGTCAATTGTTTTCTTGATTTCATTGAATTGTCTACTTGTATTTTCTTTTATCACATTGAGTTTCCTTGAGATCATTATTTTGATTTTTTTTGCATAAATTCATTGATTTCCTTTTCCTTGGGGTCTATTACTAGAGAGTTATCATGTTCCTTTGGTTGTGTCATATTTAATGTTTTCATGTTTCTCATGTCCCTGCATTGATGTTTGTGCATCTGGTGGAAAATTGCCTCTTCCAAAATTTCTAGAGTGGCTTTTGTAGAGAAGAAATTTCACTGGCAGTTGGGTTTTAGTGTGCCAGTTGGGAAGGGTGTGGTGACTCTGTTTCTGGATAGGTGCAGTGGTATAGTTTCTGTGTGGCTTAATTAGCTGCATTTAATGTCAGCAATAACCCTGGGTGCCTCAGTGGCCTAGGCTGTGGAAGTTTGTAGCAGCAGCAACATAGGTTATTAATGTCCTTGGTGTCAATGGATTTTGGGGTCCTCCTATTCTTGTCTTCCCCACAATGCAGAGACTTAGCCAAGGGTATCTCTCTTAGCGTCATAGCTGACACAGCCTACAAGCTGCTGCAGCAGCATTAGGTTCTAGGTGCAGGTGCTCACATTGGCTTTAAGACAAGGGCTCTGGGCTCAGGCTCTCATTAACCTATTGTGGCACCTGGGACCCAGAGTGCAGGTTCGCTCTCTGGGGGAGGGTTGGATGTTACCCACAGAGCCAGGATCTGTGACTCTGAAGCACCCCGTCGTAGGTCAGGCCCATGGGGCCAGGTGGTAGCTCTGATTCTGGAAGTCACAGCACAGTACTGGCCCAACTCCAAGGAAGAGGGAGTACTCTGAAGGTTTGGGAGCAAGGGGCAGGGTATGTATGCAATTCAGAAAGCAGATCCAATAGGGCTCATTGGCAACTCAGGTCCCAGGGGATGAGGAAGTATATAGTTGTAACTCAAATCCTTGGGATGGTGGGGCTTGGCAGTATCCCAGGCTCTATGAAGCTAGGTGCAGCAGGAACAGCAAATACTCCAGAATTGCAGAGCACAGCTGTCATTTTGGCTCTGGGGCTGGGAGGTAGAGACCAGTACAGCAATGACTCCACTGCCCAGAGAGAGAGGTATCTTAGTAGCTCAGACTCTAGGGGGCTAGTCCAGCTCCAAGGAATCAGGGTACTAGACTTGTTTGGCCTATAGGGCAGGGTGTTTCAGCTCAGCCTCTCCTCTATTTCCCCAGGATGTGGGGTATGATGTCAGCTCAGCCCTAGAATGCGTAGCTGCTCAGCTTGGCCAGAGCACCAGTTTCCTAGGGGACAATGTGCTGCTCTAGCTCAGGCTTGGGGGTTGTGACTGTTCTAGGTGGCCCTGACACCATTGCCCTGGGTTTCAGGGCTCTGCTTCAGCTTAGATAGTAGGGTGCATGACCACTCTGGACAGCCAAGGCATTGTTTCCTGGCATGCAGGACACTGCTTCAGCTTAAGCACCAGGGAAGCATGACTGCTCTGAGCAGCCAAGGTACTGTTTTCCCAGAAGGTAGGTACCACCCCAGCTCCAGCCCAAAGAGGCAGGGAGAAGGGTAGATGGAGCAGCTCCACCTCCACTTGGCTCCATGGGGAAGGGAATAACAGCTGCCTGCAACTCAGCTTGGGGATGTCGGGCCACCAGGCTGATATGGTTTGGCAGTGGTTTAACCTCAGGGATAGAGGGGCACCATGGAGCCTCATGCCTGGAGCAAGACACACTCCAGCCGTAGTTTCAATTCCACTATGGTGTAGCACAGTAGCCGCACAGGCCACAGCGGGTGGGACACAGTGTCAGCTCCTTCTCTGGGGGGAGCACAACTATGTGGACTCCAGGCAGCTCCCTCAGCTGGCTTAGTGCCTATGAGGGCTGCAAGGGACCCCAGTGGTGAAGTCTGTAGGTGTCCAAATTGTTGGTGGGGGTTTCTGGGATCTCTTCCTTACCTCTTTGCTGTAGGGAGAATGTAAGTTTCCTCCCAGTTCTCAGAAGATCCCAGTTGGGGAACAGGGTGATGAAGGCTCAGTGTTCCCTCCCGTTCTCTATGTGACTATCCCGAGTTTCTGTGCTCCCCAGGGTTTTCGTTGCTCCTCTGATGCACCCTGGTGCTCTCCCTCAGTTATTTCCATTAAAATGTAGTTGTTCATCCATTGTTCTGGTTGTCTTTGCAAGGGGCATGCACACTCGGGCATTTTAACCAGCCATCATCTGACCTCATCTTTATGTTTTCGTTCAATCTTTGGGGACATGTGCTTGTCGAAGTAATGAAGAAAATCAGACCACACAAAGGGAGAAGAATTTCAATAGCCACTTTCAATAATTGTGAATCTTCTTTGATTCTACACCAAAATACAATAAGCAATACTTCCTCATAGATTAGTGGTAATGTGGAATCTGAAATCACATCGATGAACCCTATGTACTCTCTTACAATAAATAAAATCTACTGATCTATCTTGTGCTTTGAATGGTTCTTTTATCCCTGCTTATTGTGTAACAGCATGCATTGGTCATTTTGAAAGTATTGATTCACCGAATTATGCAGATCTTCCAAATGTTGACAGATTTGATTATATAACATCAAAAATATAACAAACAGCAATATCACCATGCATCTCATCAAAAAAAAAATCTTTTAAGAATGGGGGAGTTGTCAAGCTCTCATCAGTAGATAAAAGTTTTCCAAAATTCCAATTTCCACTTGAAAGCTCATTTTATCACAGGCAAGAATATTGTCAGTTGTTTTCCTTTAACTGTCTTGCCCAGTTCATGCATCTTTTAGAAAATATCTGCCAAATACCCAAGTCAGAATAATGGTAGCTTGTCTATCAGTCATTCTTTCGAGCACAAACGGAATTCAATAGGAAAGGCTGCCGGTTCAGCCCCCAACTCAAAGAATCACACAACTGCTTTTGCTTGGGATGTTCATGGTGCTTTGGTGTACACGCAGAAGCGCTTTATGGATACTTTTTATTTTGTCACATTAAATGTTTTTTAAAACCTAATGAAGGGATTCTTAAGAGAAATCTAACCTTTTCTTATTTACAGCAAATACGTGGTGATGGAAAACACAATGATTCTGAGAGCAGTCTGGTGCCACTGCCTGATTCGCGTGGAGGTACCAGCAGTTGCACACACCACAACTTCCACACAATCAGGACAAACGTCAACACGGTGAAACAGGAAATGGCGTCTTAGTGCTAGTGTGGAAAATGTTTTGACCTCACAGACCTCCTGAAAGAGTCTAGGGGACATCTGGGGTTCCAAGCGCCACGTTTTGAGAACCGCTGTAGCGAAACGTCCCTTGTACATAGCGAATCAATTGCTCCCCCAGTCACGTAGACCAGTGCCAGTCAAACACTATCCTTGGGCGAACGGAGACAGAGTCATTCAAACCACCTTCTGTAATCTCGTGGTCCAAATGTGCAACCCTTTTTTGAAAAAGATTGCTATCGAGTGCATGTGTATCCTGGATACAAAATAAAATCGAATTAATTAAGTGAGGTCAATCGAGGCAACCGGACTGCAAGCCCATGCCACTGTACGCAGGGACTCAGCTGTAGCCGTGAGCTCTCCTTGCTCACTCACCTCCGCGCTTTCACCGTGATCAGGACTGGTGAGCAATCAAGTGAAGAAGCTACCAAGCTCAGGAGTGGGACACTGTGACGTGGACTCGCTGGAGTCATCGTGTAGCCTGGAGGCCCAGACTGGAAGTCAGGAGACCTGCTGCTTACGCCGTACGGTATGATGAGTCAGAAAGATCACCGGCTTTGTCATAAATCCGGTTCAAAGCCCGGTTCTGCCACTCGCTGGTGATGGGACCCCGGGCCAGTGCATTTCAACCTTTCTCTCTCCTCCTCTGTAAAAGCTCACAGGGTGTTGAAACTATTAGACAAAACAATGACTGTCAAAATAATGGCCATCGGACTTTGTACAGAGATTACCTGTCAGCATTATACACACACAGCATAAGTACAGGTGTGTGACCCCCAGGAGCTGATGGCCTTGCTGGGGAGTCAGCACAACCTGCACGAAAGAAGAGGTGGCAGCTTCAGAGCCTGGACGACAAGATCCTAATTCCAGGATCCCGACTAAAGGGATCCTAGAAGGGAGCCACCACCCCCTTCTTTAGCCACGCCCCTCCTGCAACCCTAGACACTTACCATCCCCCCCATCCCGGTGATGATTCTGGAAGAGCCAGGGAAAAGCTGGCGGGGCAGACTCAGCAGAGACAAAGGCAGCTCCCTGAGAGTCCCACAGCCCCGTCTTTCCAAACTGGCTCTCCTCCTCCACCACAAAACACTCTTTGGGTTAAAGCATGGTGTCCTGAAAACTCTGTTTAAAGGGGGAAAAAAAATAGTTTGAGTGGTTGACCACTCACTAAGGTTTAAGTGCTTTTGCAGGTAGGATTATCCTAAAAAGGAGGCTCCCACGTCTCGTGTGGTCAGGGGAAGGGCCAGAAAGAGCCTTGCTCCTGCAGAGAAACCCGCTGGGATCTGAGGCCCTGGGTCCCCACGGAGCACCCGGAGCTCTGGAAGTTCGAGCACAGGATCAGAGCGCTGATGTGAGTATAGTAGATTTCATCCCCTTTTTACATTTTACCAAGAACATTTGTTCCTAAGAGGAGACAAAGCAGTTCCATCAAGGGCAGGGCCTGGATTCTCTGCTCCGTAAGTACAGTCCTGCTCTGGGGTAGAAACTTTGACATCCCTTCAAACCCTCCCAGAAGCAACAAAAGAAAAGGAGCTCCCTGTCCCGGAAGGTGAATTTTCTGTATGCTGAGGAAGAGAACTGGGCTCCTCACTGCTGTCAAGGCGACAATGTGACTTTGACTCACGGAGGTCGCCAGGAAAGATGAAGCAGGCACTCCTGGACGGGACACACAATTTGAAAACCAGTTGCGCCCCTGTTCCACCATCTGCCGCTGAGCAAGAGTAATTAAAACGGAGGGGAAACCTGTTGACGCGTTAATAACAGCGCTAAAATCTCAAAGGGGAACTGGCAAACGGTTCGTTATTAACGTAGAACAGAAAGGCGGCCCTCCGGAATTGCCCCTGCTCGCAAAGGAGATGAGAGAGAAAGGGGAAGAACAGTAAAGGATCTGAAAGTTCCCCAACTCTTCAGGCCTGCAGGGGAGTTTTTTGCTCACGTCTGCTTTGATCTTGTTTTCCCAGGGAGACTGGCTGGCGGGATCACCTGTACCAAGCTCTGGGCATCAACCCCAGGGTGCCCTCTCAGCCTCGATGTTTCTGGAAGCTGCACACTGCAGACACTGAGCTCCGGGAAGGGGAGGTCAGACAGCCTGGCTGGGGAATCTTTCTTCCTTCTGCTTTTGGAGGTGAATTCAGACGTTCAGTGGTGCTCCCAGCGGGACGGGGTGGGATGGACATGGCTCACCCCGGGTCAGCACCCCAGTAGCAGGGACAGTTCTTAGTGCTACCGGCTGGGCATTGCGCTGGATGAACGAAGTGGTGTGAAGGGAGGGCCCAGAGAAAGCAGCCTGCTGCAGATGACCATCCCAAGATGTGCCCTCATAGATCTGCGATGACTCCACAGGGCCGATTTCTACGAGACAGACTCCTTAGTGTCTTGCACGGTCTTCTACGCTTTGCCCGTCTCTCCTGCCTCACCTGGCTGCACCAACTCTTCCTTTCCTCCAGCCATGAAAAGCTTGTCCCCTCTCCTTCAGCATTCTAGCCTTTGCAAATTCTGTCTCCTCTGCTGTGACAGCCCTTCTCTTCCTTTTTTTCCAGAACAATTTCAATGTCAAGGTCAAGGACCAGCTCTGTGAACTTGCCCCTTCACGAGCCCTTTGCTTTTTGTTCCCTTGCTATATTTACATCGTATTAAAAGTTATCTGTTTATCTGACAATAACGAAAGCATCACTAATTGAGTTCCGATTGCGTCCAAGATATCTAGAATATTCACATTACACTGAAAGTATCTGTTTTTATCTGTACAATATTAATCTAATAATGATAAAATAATAATGAATACCAGCATCAATAATCGAATGCTGATCATATTCTAGGTGCCAGGCTAGACATTCACATATATGATCTCAACACCCCTACATAAGCCTGTAAGGTGGGTATTATTCTCCCCACTTCAAGAACTTCATTCCTGAGCCCTCAGATGATACCGGATCTTCAAATAAATATTTGTAAAAGGAAGAAATAAGGACATACAGAGGAACCTTACTCATCTTAATTACCAACACCAGCTGAATGTTTATCACTAGCCAGGTACTGTGCTTAGCAGTTTACTTGCCTTCACATCATTTAATTTTTGCCAAAATACCTGTGAGGTGGGCACTATTATTATCTGCATCTATCATAGTACCTGGCACATAATAGATGCTCAGTTAATCCATATCAAATGAACTCATCTCCATTTTATAGATGTAGTAGCCAGGGCTTAGAAACGCTAAGTATTTAGGATACGCAGCGCAGCTGAGACTGGAGTCCAGCGCAGCCTTCTTCAAGCCCTTAGTATAACAGGAAGGCTAACAAACAACTGCCTGTTACTTTAGTCTGGAGGCAGTATAGCATTTGAGATTTCTAAAGCTGGTCGAGGGGTTTTCTGAGTTGAGCTTCCTCTGCAGCATGCTTCAAAAGCCGATGCGTGGTACAGTCGCCCACAATTTGGGAAGCCCGAATTCTGATCTTGGCTCTTTTGTTGGACAGCAGAGCAGCCCCAGTGAGCCACCTAAGCTCTGAGTCCAGTTCCTGCATCCGTAAAGCGGGGTGTGGTTAGCCGGCCCCCGCCAACACAGACAGCAGTAGACAGTGCAGCGCACGTGTGAAGTCAGGAGACCCGTGAGAAAGACAAATCCATCCGTGACCATGATAACCCGCACGACTAAGACCCGATGCAGGCTCCTGTGCACGCGCCGACTCTGGGACAAGACAGACAGTCCAGGGAGTCGGCAGTTCCCAACAACTCCTCCGGCAGGCAGCTTCCGGAAAGTCCAATTAGCAGCCTTGCACCCTGCCTGCTCCCAGGCAACTCTGGCCCCCTGGAGAAGCTGCGGTCATCTCTCTGCCTCTGATTTCACTCGCACCGTAATTGCTCATTTCCCCACTTACCTGTGGTGAGGAAAGAGCATCAGTGCTTCCAGAATGCACGACTCGGGGAGCGAGTCTGGGGCCCCGCACGTCGCTTCTCATTGCAATGATGCAGCACCAAAAAGCCATCCTTCATCATGCGGAAATCACTCCCTGCACCGCGGTGTCTCTATTTGCAACGGCCTTGGAGATATTCATGTGATAGATCATATATTTGCCTGAATCAATATTCCCTGACGCTGGGAAGCCCGCCATCCATCTGTCCCCTTTCGTCTGATGGAGCCCTTCTGTGTTGCCTTCACACGGGCGGCAGGACCACAGGCCCTCCTTCCCCACCTGACAGGTGAGGGCCAGCTGAACGATTGCTTCCTAAATTACCATCATGGGAGCAGAGCCCCTGGACCTCGGGTAAGCCTGCCCAGCAGACAGCTAGGAGACGTGGCGTGAAGGGCAAGGTCCCGTGGAACTTGAGTTGGAAAAATCTTAGTCCAACCTTCAAGTTTAACAGACGAGGAAACTGAGGCTTAGCGCAAGTAGAGAACCCGTCCAGGATCAGAGAGGTAGTTACAAGAAGGCGTTGGATTCTCACCATGTGTCCTGTTCCCAGAGACCTCGACTGTGTTGATTTTAGTTTTAACTGTCCAGGAACGATGGAGAGGGCTCTTTCTCATTTGACTCTCAGAAAGAAAGAATTCAATTCAAATCTCGGCACCCATCGGACTCTCTGAGCTGAGCACTCAGACATGGATGAAACATCATGTCTGCCTTGCAAAGTCCCACCCTTCATCCCGGGGCTGAAGAAATCAGGTGGCCAAAGTAAGTTCCCGTAGACTAAACATGGGTATCCTGTGTTCACTGCCCGCCCCCCGGTACCTACCTCTCCTCTGTCAAACCCTGAAACAGACCTGCCTTCTTGAGGAAGCGTCGAGCCCTGTCCCTTTGCTCTGAGTGCTAGTCACCCACCACTTCCAGGTGCATGGCATGGACCAGAAAGAAACCCTCACTCCACATACTACGTACTCTCCCTCCACAACATCCCTTCTTCCCCCAAAAGAAACGCCCTGATTCATGAAATTTGCTGATTTTCATGCTATAAATCCCCAACCATGGCCAATTTCAAGGTACTAACATGATGTCATTAAACCTCAGGAAGAGAGGTGTCATGGTCCGCCACGGTATAGTATTTCCATAACCACAGAAAAAAACAGATGAAAATAACCTCAAGAACATAGATACTAGTAAAACGCAGTCAAAGAATTAGGAAGCAGTGACTTTTAAGTATATATTACCTTCGTCTTCAATATAAAATTTTAAATTTAAGTTTATGTAGCTTAATTTATAATAATGGCCACATTTCACAATTGACAGAAAGTTTTTTGGGTTTTTTGGTTTTTTTGAGACAGAGTCTTGATCTATTGTCCCAGCTAGAGTGCTGTGGCATCAGCCTAGCTCACAGCAACCTCAAACTCCTGGGCTCAAGTGATCCTCCTGCCTCAGCCTCCCAAGTAGCTGGGACTATAGGCATACACCACCATCCCGGCTAATTCATTATATACATTTTTTTTTTCTTTTTTAAGTTGGCCAATTAATTTCTTTGTATTTTTAGTAGAGACAGGGTCTCACTCTTGCTCAGGCTGGTTTTGAACTCCTGACCTTGAGCAATCCACCCGCCTTGGCCTTCCAGAGAGCTAGGATTACAGGCGTGAGCCGCTGCGCCCGGCCTGACTGAAAATTTAACAACTAAGTCCTTGCGAGGTGTTCCTGGCCAGCTCCAGCACAACACTGCGTATCTATCTCCCTTCTGGGTTCCCTTGTGAACTACTCGTTCTAGCCTCCTTATCTTTCACCGGGACTATTTTAACAGCCTCCAACCTGTCTCTCAGCTCCTGGTTTCCTCTTTCCCAGATGTCGGGTCTGTCAGGTCTGCAATCTAGGTCTCGGTTCTTGGTGTGCTCTTGGCCGAGGAATGACCAGACACATCGAAAGCAAGCCAAGCATGAAAATGAGGTTTATTGAGGAAGAGCAAGATAGGTAAATAGAACAAGAGCAAGATACGTTCACCACAGACAACTAACAGGCCCCCTGTCGTAACAAGAGGCCCTGGTTATGGTCTGGGGTCCTGTTTTATACTGTCCAGATGTCACCATGGAACCACTGTGATGGACAGTTAATGGAATGATAATGAGCTTTGGGTTACTCTAGGTCACTTTCCAGGTCCTGTTGTGCCTGGGCTGCCCTGCCTATGGGCTAGGGGATTCCTGCATTCCTTTGCAGATTTGCTGGGGGTTTCCTCCTTCCCCCAGGCGGGGCAATTGCTCTAGGCAGCACCAAAGCCAAGAGCCTGCTTTTATCTCTAGAAAACCCACGTTTTCCTCACTATCTGCCTAACACAACCACACAGTTTTATCTTTCCAAAATGTACCTTCTAATCTCCCCCGCTCAAAACTGTTCACTCTCCAGTTGCTCCAGCTGAGATGCACACTTTTTCAAGGTCCTGTACAATACACAGACTCCCTGAACTCTCCTTCCTAGTTCTATCTCTCAGGCAGTGCTATGCAACTCCCCTGGCATTTCAGAGTCCTGGGTTTGAAGTTTGCCTTTGCCATTCATTAGCTGGGTGACCTGGGGCAAGTTGTTTTACTTAACTTTGCTGATCATTACTTTCCCCACCTGAAAGGTGGGAAAATTAACAGAGTGGTTAGGAGGATTCAATAGGATCATATGCGTGAACTAAAATAAAATCTTAATCCCCCACCCCCTCACAGCTGACTGAATGGACCCTCTCTTGGCCAAGGGGACCCCAGAAATACCCTAAAGGTAAGCTGCTGGTCAAAAGGGGGGTCAGACCTGCCTCATCACGCCCCCTTCCCTTCTTGGAGATATCCTTTGTAACACGTTAACAGGCCTAAGGCTATGCAAGACAAGGTTCATACCACACCTGCAGGCCATCAATTTATTTAATAGATCACTGGAGTCTGGGTATATGTCTGGTGGCTTGTCTCTGATTAACAGACCTCTTTATCTAACTGAAAACTTCCCAAGCCTTTGTACAAAGCTTCATTTCTTTAACCAATTACAAATCAAAGGATCTTTAAGCCCATGTATAACCTGCAATGTCCTCCTGTTCCAGATGTCCTGCCTTTTCAGGCCAAACCAATGTATTGATTTATGACGTTGCATGTCATTCCTGTCTCTCTGAAATGTATCAAACCAAACTGTAACCCAACCACGGTGAGGCCACTTGCTCAAGGCTTCTTGGGTGTGGCTCTCCGGGCCAAGGTTGCACATACTCAGCTTAGAATAAACCTCTTTAAATTATTTTACAGAGTTTGGGTTATTTTCCATTGACATATGTAATACTCCTAGGATAGTGACCAGCCCATTTTAGGCATCCAGTAACAGCAGTGGCATCAGCTTCTATCTATGAACTCATCCTATGTATAAACACTAGTTCTTTATCTCATTTCATCTCATTGTTAGCCCCAATTGGTAGACAATTAGAGAAGTTTGGCAGCACCTCTGTCAAATGCAGATTCACATCCCTTTGCAAATACTATATTCTAAATCCAATCATCCGATCTGTTTTACTCCCCATTCTTGACAAGCGCCCACCTTTTTCACATCTAAGCTTTTGCTCCTGCACTCTGCCTCACAAATACATATCCATCCACTCAATAATAAAAAGATGACCCAATTAAAAAGTGGGCAAATGATTTGAAAAGACATTTGTTCCTCCAAAAACATACAAATAGCCTTTAAACACATGAAAAGATGCTCAATATCATCAGTCCTTAGGGAAATGCAAATCAAAACCACGTTGAAATGCCACTTCACACCCTCCAGGATGTCTATTGTGAAAAAAGACAGATAATAACACTGATATGGAGAAATTGGAACCTTTATTCATTGCTGGTGGGAATGTAATAAGGTACAGGCACTTTGGAAAACAATGTGGCAGTTCCTCATAACGCTAAACATAGAGGTAATATATGACTTAGCAATTCCTCTCCTAGGAATATACGCAAGAGAAATGAAAACATGTCCACACAAAAACACCTACATGAATGTTCATTGCACCATCATTCATAAGAGCTGAAAAGTGGAAACAAGCCAAATGTCCATCAAGAGGTGAATGGAAAAACAAACGTGGAGTATCTATACAATGAATTATGTTTCAGCCATAAAATGCAATAAGGTTGGGTGCAGTGGCTCACTTCTGTAATCCTAGCACTTTGGGAGGCCAAGGCGGGAGGACTGCTTTAGGCCAGGAGTTCAAGACCAGCCTGAGCAAGAGTGAGACCCTGTCTCTACAAAATGTAGAAAACTTAGCTAGGCATGGTGGTGCTCACTTGTAGTCCCAGCTACTGAAGGATCTGAGGCAGGAGGATCACTCAAGCCCAGGAGTTTTAGGTTGCAGTTAGCTATGATGATGTAGGGGTGAGAGGTAACCTGCCCTCCCCACCGCCCACCCCCTCCACCCCGCTACCCTCCCACCCCTTCAAGTTCACTAAAAAATCAACTCACAATTAAGGCTGATTAATAAGAGAAACGTTTATTTACCATGCACATGGGTAGAATCACAGAATGATTACTCAATATCCCAGTGGAATTCAGATATTTTTATACATGACTTTTAGAGGGGAGGGAGCAAAATAAGGAGTATAGATAATTCTGTTTAGGGGCAATAAATGCTTGCTAGGGAGGATGAATGAATGGGGTGGAAACAGACTGACTTGTAAGTTAACCTGAGAGACAGGTATCATGATTTAAAGGATTTGGGCCAGGTCTGGTTGCAATATATTGAGGTACCAGGGAGAGGAATTGCTCCCTTCGATCTTTGGATTGGGTCAGTCCAGCTTATGCAGATAGAAGGAAGCCCCCTCCTCCAATGATTTGCAGATCTCCAGGGGGGCTGCAATTCAAAATACTCTTTATACCAAGGAGACATATTTGGGGTGAAATTTTCTGAACTCCTTTAATGATGCTACTGGACTCTCTAGGCAAGGCGCTAGGTGACAGAGTGGAACCCTGTCTCAAAAAAAAAAAAAAAAAAAAGCACCAAAATGAAGAACTGACACATTCTACAACATGGCATGAACCTTAAGAACATTATGCTAAACTGAAGAAGCCAGTCACAGAAGACCATAATTCCACTAATATGAAATGTCCAGAATAGGCAAATCTATAGAGACAGAAAATGGATTCGTGGTTGCCTAGGGCTGGAAAGTGAGGAGGAATCTGGGTGATGGTCATTAGTGCAAGGTTTCTTTTTGGGGTGACAAAAATTTTCTGAACTTACATTGTGGTAATGGTTGCATACCTCTTTGAATATACAAAAAAAACCCACTGCATTGTATTACTGAAATGGGTGAATTTCATAATATTTGAAATACATCTCAATAAAGATTTTTTTTAAAAAAAGAATACCTTGAAAAAAAATTCATCCCTCCTCCAAAGCTTCTTGCAGAAGGATCCTTTGCTAGTGCACAGGGGCTCTCTTTCCTGAGCCCCATTTTTCACTGAATGCTATTTCTTCTCTCATTTCCCATGTTTTGCTTCCTACCATAGTTATTTGCATGCCATTGTTGTCTATTAGTAGCCTCAAATTTTGTGAATGTGTAAAATGGAGGAGATTGAGTAGTATTCTTTTTTTTTTTTTTTTTTTTGAGACAGAGTCTCACTTTGTTGCCCAGGCTAGAGTGAGTGCCGTGGCATCAGCCTAGCTCACAGCAACCTCAAACTCCTGGGCTCAAATGATCCTCCTGCCTCAGCCTCCCAAGTAGCTGGGACTACAGGCATGTGCCACCAGGCCTGGCTGATTTTTTTCTATATATTTTTAGTTGTCCAGCTACTTTCTTTCTATTTTTAGTATAGACAGGGTCTCGCTCTTGCTCAGGCTGGTTTCGAACTCCTGACCTTGAGTAATCTTCCTGCCTCGGCCTCCCAGAGTGCTAGGATTACAGGCGTGAGCCACTACGCCTGGCCTGAATAGTATTCTTATAAGATCACTTACCCTTCTATCCTGTTAGGCCTTTTCACACAGGGAAGAAAAGGATCCTGTTTCAGCCCACACAGGGAGCCATCCCTGACCTGGGCCCGGTCACTGGGGTGTGTTGCACACATGGATGTCACCTGCCGCACTATGTGTGTCTGTGGAGTGGGGTGGCCGGCGGGTCTCTAACTGGGTAAAATCTCCTGCAGAGCAATGACTGAGTTTTGCAGGCTGGGTCTCCCCGGTGGCCCCTGGCCCAGGGCTATACCTCAACAAGGAACATGTGTGAGACTTTTCCCTTGGCACTCAGCTTGAGACTCTGTAACCAACGGAAGATCAAGGACATTTGCTGACAGGGTGACCACCAAGGACAGAATGAGACAAATTCTTTGGCAGTTTTAAGTGTTTCCTTCACCAGGGGGCCTTTTCCTTTGGAATGACACATTGTTTTTGTTTTGACTTATAAGCAAAAATGCGTCCCTCCTCCAGCTGCCCCTAGGATGAGCGCCATGCACCTGGACAAGCAGAGAAAGGCTGGTTTTGTGCCTTTGCCACTGGGCACGCCACGGGGGTAACAGGAGGCTGGTGCAAGTCTTGTACTTAGGCGCAAAACTGGGGAACTGTGTCAGCAAGACTGGGAGGAGGAGCGGGATGGGGAGAGGGCACTGGGGGGCAGAGAACTGCAGCACAGAGGCAGAGAAGGGGAGGTGGAGGAGCCCAGTCTGTCCAGGACGAAGGGAGGAAGAGGAAGCCTCTGCAAACGGGGGACTCAGCATTGCATCGCCTCTGGAAATGTGAGCTTGTTCTGGAGTCAGCAGCCATGGAGAGCTCCCGGAAATCAAATTTGATTCCTTTCCACCAGTGAAGATCAAGCAGAGAAGGCAGAGGCGATCCGGGTCACCGAGTGTGGCCCCAAGTGGTCAGCTGCTGTCAGCGCGTCCCTGATGCCTCATTTGCTAGTTACTGACATTGAAGGAAAAATGCACAGCGGTGAGCATCCGTGCACGACTACACTGCATGCAGCTGGCGCTCATGAGTGCTAAAGCTGTTCTACAGATGCAGACAGCATGGGTGGGTTGCTTGTAAGCCCGAGCTTGGAGAGGAGCCTAAAGGGCTCATCTTTCAGGATCAGATAAAAAAAGGCATTCGTGTATCGCCACCTAATGGTGCTTAGACCTCATTACAGTCTTGGACCTGTTCAAGATCAACAGGTAGATGGGTGCAAAGGATTAGGCTCAGTGAAAGATGTAAATTTGACTTTCTCTTCCAAACCCATCACCCAGCTCTCCAGCAGCAGAGCACGGTCGGACCTTAACAAGCATGCGCAGTGCTGGTTGCTGGCGACACAGCTCACAGCACTCTGCCTCAGTGCCCATTCCAGTTCCCGTACCTTTTGGCTGTTCCCAGATATTCCTCCCATACTTCCTAGGGCCCCCTTAAGCACAAAGCTTTGGTCCATTTTAACAGAAACTCTTGAGGACCATCACTTCCAGCTGTCATCACTCACTTTCCCAGATGTAGGACCAGATGCTGAGGACAGGTCTCATCTACCATGCAACTCCGCCCAGGTGCCAACCCGCCACAACTGCCTCCACCTTACCCGAGGTTCCAGCCTTCATGGATATGGACAAGCCTTAGCCCATTGGGATTTGGAAGCTAAAGTGCATTTTATCTCTTCCTGGTCTCTCCAGGGCTGAGCTCTGGCTTGCTCAGAGTCTGGGGAGGCCTTGGTGGCTTTTATTACATGCTGGGATATCAAATCACAACCCCTGAGGTCAGCTGAGGGGCTCCTGTTGATGTCTGAGAGCCCAGGGAGATTGGAAATCCTGCATACCCATTAAGGCAGGAAGGGCCTTTGTGGTTGAACAGACTGTGGAGGGTTTGCACTCATGACAGCAGTCTGGAATGGACCTGCATCTGCCCTCTTCTTCTCCTCAGCTTCTTTCAGCAAAAAGAGAGTAGATCCTTGATTCCTTTTAAAGGTTGGAAGAACAAAGTCCACTTGCCCATGATCACACAATGATGCCCAGAGGAGAACAAGCCAAGGCCTGGGTCTCCTCATCATCTTTGCAGCGCCCTTTCCTTCATTACCTACGTGCAACTAGTCACCAGGTCCTATTGACATTTATTTTGAGATGTCCATGGAATCTGCCTTTTCCCATCTTTGCTACCAGCTCAATAACAATTATAATCAAAACAAACACCAAACCTAAGGACCAATCGGAGTGGATTCAAGAAAGAGTGGAAGGGAGAAATAGGAATCAACAAGTTATGTCGAATTCAGAATTTCTCAAAATTATTTGATGGTGAAACTTGCTTGTCACAGAACAGCTCATGGGACCATTGCTCCAGGAAATACAACTTTGTAAATGCTCATCTAGCCTACGGATGAAGAGTTTTGCAGAATTAGAAAGAATGTTTAAAAACATCAAGACAAGCTCTGTAATTTTACATGTGAAAATTCAGAGACCTTAGGGGACAGAGTGGTCTAAGCCACACGGCTCACCTCTGGGAGACCCAGGCTTTGAACCAGGTTCAGGGTTGCTTACACTGTACCATGCACTACCTCCTACTGGCTACCTGCATTCTGAGTCAGTCTTGTCTCCTCAATACAGTCCTACCCACCATTCAGGGCCAAGCCCAGCTTTTAGCTCCTCCACATTCTGTGCTAGCCACACAATTCCACGTTGATACCAACTTTTGCTAAATGACTATAAGAGTTGTTTTTATTATTACATCTACTATCTAGTATCAGGCATGACCAATACCTACCACATATATTTAATATCGCCACATGCCCAGTTGTGGCCATGGCATTCATTGCTAATCCACCACAACGTCCTTTTAAACTGAGCCCCAAAAGAGCTTCAGAACCCTTTCCAGTGTAATACTCTAGGTGGCCACGACCAACCAGCCATGATTAGCATGCAAGATGGAACTTGTGCGACCCTGACTTTGTCATTAAATTATTCCATGTGTGCATCTTCACTGCTCTTCCACATTAGACTTTCTTGAACAGCAAAGCCAATGTCTTTGAATTCTTTCATAACACCATTAGCTCCAAGTATAGTCTAGTAAGTGCCCAATAATTGTTTGAATGCCTGAACATCAAACACTAAAATGATAACTAACATTTACATAATGCTTAGCTGCAGAGTACTTTCACACACAGTACCCCATTTAATTAATTCTCACAACAGCCCTGGGAATTGGGGCTGACCATGCACCCCAGTTTCTTATAACAGTGAGCTTCGGAGGGGACAAGGGACAGTTTCTTATGGGTCCCTGCAGGGCTAAGCTCAGAGTAGGTGGTCAATTTGTGGAATCGTAATGTGAACCCTGAGGATGTAGAAACAAGGGCTGTGAGTTTGAACCTTGAGCCAGGTCACCCCACTTTCTACTGCACCCACAGCCCAGCTAGGTCTTAGAAACGCTCTTCTGACACTCAAGCACTGAATCCTTTGCCTCTTCGATGTTTGAATTCACCATCGCTGGCCTTTCTTTCTTCCTGGTAATGAAGCAAAACCTGGTGGGTTAATTAATCCTTCTCAACGCTGGGCAGCAGTAATAGGATCAAGAAAAAAGCCTTTCTCCTCCTGTGCTCCCAAGGGTGCCTGGCGGGAGCCTGCGAGGAGATGGAACACAGCCTTCAGTCTGTTAATTGTTCAAGAGCAAATCACCTGTCAGCAGGAAACAGAAAAAAAAGACAGCACTGAATTCAGAGTCGGAACAATAAATAACATTCAGCGCTATACCCTTGAGAAAAATAAAGCTGCCAACATTCTGCTTCTTAGGGAAAACAAAAATGCTCAGTGTTTCTGCAGACCTGTGGAATACAGCATGATTCAGTAGAAAACGCTGCAATCTGTTCAGACGGGTGGCCTCTTTTATCAACTCAGGACCCACCGGCCCCTCCCCCACAATCAGCACCCCTGCCCCAGGGAGACAGAGGCAGACATCTAGGAAAAAATGAATTTCTATGTGCAACCTCCGTGACACTCTACCATCATACCCAGAGGGGCAGTCTGCTGCCGTGGCTAAGCAAACAGATTCCTGGGCCAGATAACCCAGATTGAAGTCTAATGACAGCCACTTATTACTTATGTGATCTTGGCTGTGATCTCTCTTGTCTGCGGGGTGTCTCTGTTCCTCACTAATAAAATGGGATGGTGATAATAACAATTCCTACTTCACAGAGTTGTGTGAGGATTAAACTATTTAATAAATGTAAATTACTTAGGACCATGATCATTGTGAGCTATTATAGGCATTAATTATATTTCACTGTAATTTTTGGTGTGTCCTTTTTCCTCTTTAGGCTACGAGTTCTTTAAGGGAAAGGTCCATATCTCATCCTTCCTTTTATGCCCAGCATTTAACATGGTTGCTATAGTTTGGATGCAGTTTGTCCTGGTCAAAACCCATGTTGAAGTTTAATTGCCAGTGTGGCAGTGTTGGGAGGTGAGCCCTCCCACCAAATGGGAGGTGTTTGGGTCATTGGAGCTCTGCCTTGTGGATGTCTTAGTGCTGTTCTCAGAGTAGTGAGTGAGTTCTTGTTCTCACAAGACTGGATTAGTTCTCAAGGGAATGGATTACTTCTCATAAGAGTGGGTTGTTATAAAGCAAGGACGCTCTTTGTGTTTGACCCTTTTACACATGTCAACATCCTCTTTGACTTTCTGCCATGTTATGACACAGCAGGACAGCCCTTGTCAGAAGCCAGTGCCATGCCTTTGAACTTCTCAGCCTGCAGAACTTTGAGCTAAATAAACCTCTCTTCCTTATAAATTATCCAGTCTTGAGAATTCTGTGATAGCAACAGTCTTAGTCCACTTTGTGTTGCTATGAAGGAAGAAAGGAGGCTGAGTAATTTATAAAGAAAAAAAAATTGTATCTAGCTTCTGACTCTGATGGCTGGAAGGTTCAAGATTGGGCAACTGGTAAGGGGCTCTGGCTACTCCCACTCATGGCAGAGCCTAAGGGAAGCTGGCTGTGCAAAGATCACGTGGTGAGATAGGGAGCAAGGGAGAAATAGGGAAACACCAGGCTCTTTTTAACAACCAACTCTCTCAGGAACTAATAGAGTAAGAACCCACTCACTTCAAGGTAGGGCATTAATCTATTCATAAGAAATCTGCCCCCACGACCCAAACACCTCTCACTATGCCCCACCTCCCAACACCATCACACTGGGAATTCAATTTCAACAGGTGATTTGGTGGGGACGCACAAGCCATATCAAAGCCATAGCAGCAACACAAAACAGACTAAGACGGAAAATTAGTACCAGGAGTGGGGTGTTACAAGAAAAGATACCTGTAAATGTGGGAATGACTTTGGAACTGGATACTGGGCAAATGTTGGGAAAATTTGGAGCATCAGACTAGAAAGTTCCTGTTTTGCCACAAGTAGAACATTAAGGGTGATTCTGGTGAGGGCTCAGAAGAAGACAAAAAGACAAGGGAGAGTTTGGAACTTCTTAGAGATTGGTTAAGTGATCATGACCAAAATAATGATAAAAATGTGGACAGTAAAGGCAATTCTGATAAGGTCTCAGATGGGAATAAGGAATACTGATTTGGAAACTGCAGCAAAGTTCACCCTTGTTATACAGTTGCAAAGAACTTGGCTCATTATATACATGCCCTAAGGTTTTGTAGAAGGCTGAACTTAAGAGCGATGAAATGGCATATCTGGTGGAAGAATCTTCTAAGCAGCAAAGCACTTAGGCTGCTGCATGGTTACTTCTAACTGCTTACCCTGAACTGCTAGAAAAAATGGAAACACATCAGAAAGATTTGGAAAATTCACAGCCTGGTCATGTGGTAGAGAATAATGGAACATTTTCAGGAGAGGAATGGAAGTGGAACAACCACTTGCTAAAGAGATTACCTTGGCTAAGAGAAATCCAGGTGCTAATAGTCAAAACAATGGGGGAAAAAGCCCTGGAGGCATTTCAAAGGTTTTTGAGGCTGTCCTTGTCATCACAGGCCCAGAAGTCTAGGACAAAATGGCACCAGAGGACAGGCCTGAGATACCTCTGTCCCACACTGCCTTAGCATGTTGCTCCCTGCATCCTGGCCACTCTAGCTATAGCAGCCATGGCTCAAGTGCCACTTCTTCAGAAGGCACAAGCACTAAGAAGCCTTGTCATCCTTATGATGCTAACTATTCAGGCCTTCAGAATGCAAGAATTAGGAGGCATGGCTTTCTCTACCAAGATTCCAGAGAATATATAGAAAATCCTATGAGCCCAAGCAAAGACTTGTTGCAGGGGTGGAGCCACTGAAGAGAGCCTCTACTAGGGCAATGCTGGTTGGAAATGTGAGGTTGGAGCTGCCACAGAGAATCCCCACCAGGGCAATGTCTGGTGAAACCACAAGGATGGGGCTGCACTGGGACCCCAGAATTGAATAACCACTGGCAACATGCAATCTCAGTCTGGAAAAACCACAGACATACAACTCCAACCTGTGAAAATGGCCCCACAGGCTGCTCCCAGCAAAGCCAAGGGGATGGGGCTGCCCAAGGTTTTGGGAGCCCACCCTTCACACCAATGTGCCCAGGATGTGGAATATGAAGTCAAAGAAGACTATCCTGGAGCTTTATGATTTAATGTCTGCTCTGCTAGGTTTCAGACTTGCTTGAAGCCTAGTACTCCTCTTTATTTTATTTTTTATTTTTCTG
Source organism: Microcebus murinus (assembly GCF_040939455.1). Classification (NCBI taxonomy): domain Eukaryota; kingdom Metazoa; phylum Chordata; class Mammalia; order Primates; family Cheirogaleidae; genus Microcebus; species Microcebus murinus. The sequence continues at coordinate 25,233,568 of NC_134126.1, read as the reverse complement.
GCCTATTTCTCCCTTTTGGAATTGGAATGTCTACCCTATGCCTGTTCTGCCACTGTATCTTGGATGTAAATAACTTGTTTTTTACTTTATAGGCTCATAGCTAGAAGGAACTTGCTTTGAGTCTCAGAGTAGACTTTGAACTTTGGACTTTTAAATTGGTGCTGGAACAAGTTAAGACTTTAGGGACTATTGGAATGGAATGATTATATTTTGCATGTAATTAGGACATGAGTTTTGGGAGCCAAGGGTGAAATGCTACAGTTTGTGTGTGGTTTGTCCCCACCAAAACTCATATTGAAGGTTAATGGCCAGTTTAGCCATGTTGAAAGGTGGGGCCTAATGGGAGGTGTTTGGGTCGTGGGGGCTCTGCCCTTGTGGGTGCCTTGGTGCTGTTCTTACTTATAGTAGTGAGTGGTTCTCCATCTCAGAGATTGGATTGGGTCTTGCAGGAATGGATTAATTTGCACAAAAGTGGGTTGTTATAAAGCAAGAATGCCATTCATGTGTCAGCCCTTCAAACATGTTCCCTTCCCCCTTTTGACTTTCTATCCTATTGCAGTGCAGGAGGAAAGCTCTCACCAGAAGCCAGTGCCATGCCCTTGAACTTTCCAGCCTGCAGAACTGTGAGCCAAATAAACCTCTTTTCCTTAGAAATTACCCAGTCTCGGGTATTCTATTATAGCAACACAAAACAGATTAAGACAATAGTGTCCCCAAATACTTGGCTTCCTTCTTCCCTATAAGAGAACAAATCATTCTTCCCCATTGCTTATGACTTGCAGTGCTTTCCTAAGACAAGGGTGCCCCACCCATTGACATAAAGCATGATTCTGTGACTTGTTTTGGACAATGAAATGTGAATGGAAGTGACTGTCTTCTGGTTCCAGAGAGAAGCTTCAAGAGGCACTCTGATTTCACCAGCTCCTTTCACCCCTCTGCCATGAGAACGGCATGTCTCAGATAAGGGCTGCACCTTCATCCTGGATCCCCGAAGCCAGAAAATAACTTGGAACAGGAGAAGAACCACAACCAGCCCTTTACCAGCATGTATAATAATATGAACAAGAAATAAGTCTTTGTTTGGAAGCCACAGGGTTTTGGAGTTGTCTCTTACCACAACATGATCTAGTGAAAGTTGGTGAATATAGCACCCAATAAAAACTTGTTGAATCATTGAGTTCACTGATTAAACAATGAATGAGTGAGTGAATTATGTTTCATCCAGTTCCTAGCCAAGGCTATGGCTCTGTATGGACATCACCAAATCAACTAATTTAAGCAATTTGCTCTTTTAATAGTGAATGTGTTTTCCAACATTTATTTTAAGTAAAAGTACTTTGTAACTAAAAAGCGAGGCAGTGATTCTGTAGAGAGAATAGCACTTCTCTGGCAGCTACTATGTTTTCTAACACTTTACATAATCCAGGTCAGTAAGGATTCTCAATACTAGGAACAGAGTATATTTTCCAGATGTGGAAACAGGCTTAGAATCAGTGTAAAGGTCACCAGAGATAACAAGTAATGATCCAGATGTGAACCCAGCTCTGTTTGAGTACAAAGCCCATGCTCTGTTCCTTAAATGACTCTGTAACCATGAAAATATTTGGAGATAACCCAAGAAATCCTGTCTATCCAACAATACTCCTCCTATTCTCCCTAATATTATTTTGTGCTTTTTTTATTGGCACATGGCCCAAAATGTTAACAGCTGGAGATCCAAGGGAAATAATTTGAAATATGCAGTATCCCTGGTGGGATTAAACAAACTATCATTTACTCTTAGTAAATGGATTTGTTTAATCAGATTGTTTTCATAATCACAAAATTAAAATCTCTCCAAGAAAAGAGCAAATGCTAGTTTGGATACGATGAGAGAGGGAGAGAGTGGAAAGAGTAGTTTCCATCGGAGGTTTCCAAGAGTAGTTTCCATCAGAGGCACCTAAGTGCCTACAGGGCCGAGCAGGTAAGATGATGAGTGAGGAAGGCTGGGAGGGGTGTTGGCAAACTGGAGCCCACAGGCCTCCTCTAAAGGGGGGAGCTGCTGGTCTGTTCCAGTCCATTGCTACTGTGCAGGAATGCCAGGCTTCTATAAGCTGGAAATCTGGACTTAAGTGGCATCTCCAAATGATTAAATGTTGACAAAAATTCAAGTTGTTTTTTCAGTCCTGTGTATCCCGACCTTCCCCCCAAAGTTGTCATACGGATTCTGACTTACGCATCACCTATTTGTCACTCGTAGGATACTTGAGAGAACCGAATGCTTAGAGGAACCCACGCTTGGAGGGTCAGAGGGAGTGTGAAAGGCAAGTACAGAAGGTAAGTGGGAGGTCACCGAGAACAAACTTCTTTTAATGCAATTGGCTTGGGCTGACTTCGTTCTTCCCCATTTCAACGCTGCGTCAAGGAAAAGCAAACTCTGATAAGAAAAACCCATTTGTTCCAGAATAAACTTCATTACTCTGCTAAATATCTTTACTGGATTTCATTTGATCCTAGTCATTCTCAATTCAATATTGCACTCAGCCAACTTAACCTTTTAAAAGGAATTTTATTGATGGTGTGTTATGCAGACATCAACATTTCTCCAAAAAAAAAAAAATAATAAAGTAAAGAAATAGGAAGAATTAAATTGCTTTGCTTAGCGATCTTAATTATCTGGAATAATTAGCTCCAGTCAATTCTCCAACAAGAGCTCTCTGGAGAAATCAGTGTTTGGGGAAAGAGGAAGAAAGGAGGAGCCAAGCTTGGGACAAAAGCAAGCATTTGGCAAGTCACTGGGAAATATCTAATTAACCCCAAGAGTGAAACTGACAATCAAAGCCATTTTCTTAATGCTTAATTATTAAAAGCAAATAAAGAAAGTAAATATTCAGGGAGCTAGTCTATTGGGCTCTGGAAAATAGGAGCCACTTTGTGCCAAAGTATTTAATAATCCCCAAACATGCAGGCGTGTGTGCTCCGGGCCTTTGTTCCTGTAATCTCCGTTTAAGGTGGTCTTCCGGGCTGTGTCTGCTTAGAAGCTCCTGTCAGCCCTCTGTGCTGATCCCCGACCCATGTTTCTCCCCAACCAGAAAAAATCATTCTCTCCTCTATGTTTCCATAGCCTTTTGTACATAGCAATCATTCCATTGTGTATTCATTATTCAATTTTCTGTGCCCCATAGATTGCCAGGGTTGCAAAATTTGGGTAAGTGTGTATTTGTTTCTGAATCTCCAGTGCCTGGTAAATCTGGAACTGAGTAGGTGCGCGACAAGTGGAAGTTGAATTAATCTACAGCTTTTTGTACAGAGTCTGTACATAGTAGGAACTTAATAAATCCTTCCTTGTTTCTTTCTTTCCTCACTTCCCCCACCCACCTCTCTCTCCTTCCTTCCTTCCTTCCTTCCTTCCTTCCTTCCTTCCTTCCTTCCTTCCTTCCTTCCTTCCTTCCTTCCTTCCTTCCTTTGTATTTATTTCCCCCTTTTAGATTCTACCATTAAAGGTATTGATTCCTGAGCTGCTGGGCCAGACGACAGTGTTCTCCTATTTGAGCTTGTTATTTTGACTTGCGATTGACTTTCAATAAGCCAATGCAAATTGCGGTAGAGTGGCTGAGAAGCCCCCAGCGTAGGGGTGGCTTGGGGATTATTCCATGCAGAACCCCACTGGGAGAGAAGCTTCTTGACTTGCAGTCACTATTTTTGTGTGTGAAATTGCAGGCCCCAGAAGAAGATTTGAAAGAAGTTTGGGAAAGGAGAGAAGGAGACAGGGGGAAAGAAAACTGAATGATGATATAGCTCCTGGTTATTTTTTAAAACTGGCTTGTGCATCTGTCTTGAGGGCTATGGAGACCCTGGCGGCTATTCGTAGAATATTTGTCCCCAAACTCTGAGCTGAGTCTTGAAAGCTGAGTAAGAATTCACTGGGTGAAGAAAGTGCAAAGACCTTTCAAAATAAGGGAAAATCTCAAACAAGAACAAGGAGGGTGGAATGCCATGGTAGGGCTGGGAATTCAGGCCAGGCACCTGGTTTTCTACACAGTGGTGGTTCTCTGCTATGACACGCAGGTAGAGGTGTGAGCCAGGTGGGGTTAAGAAGAGACATGTGTAGTTATTGTTAATTTCCAGGCTTGGACGTGGCTGGGAGGAAGTGATGGTTCCCAGATCTGATGTCCTCATTGGTTGCAGTCTCTGGGCACAGTGGCTGCTGCACTTTCATCCTCACCTGGGTATCCCACAAGCACCCCAGATTTAACATGTGTAAAAACTGATGTTTTGTATTTCCCCATAAGCCTTCTCCTCTTAATATTCTGTTAATTGCACCATCGCTTTCCTAGTGGTCTAAGGGAAAAATCTTGGAAATCATCCGTGATCTTGTCTTGCCCTCCCTCCCACACTCAATCGACCATCAAGTCCTGAAGACTCAGCCCCCCAACATTGCCTGAGTCTCTGCATTCTTCCCCATTCCAACCACCACTGCCTTCATCATCTCTTCCCCTGGACAGGGGCCAGTCAACAGGTCACCTTACCTCCAGCCTTGCTCACTTCAGCTCCAACCTGCCTGCCTGCCTATATCTCCTCAGCCAGCAGGTGCAGGAACAAGCCCAAACTCCCAGACGTGTACACAGGACTTCTGAGCCCTGGCCCCGGCCTACCCTTCCTGCTCGGTGTCTGCCCACTTCTGCATTGCATCTTCTACTCTGGTAAATCTGAATGGCCTGGAGTTCCCCCACGCCCTGTGCTGAGCCTCTCCTCGGTGGCTTTGCTCCTGCTCTTCCCTCTCTCTGAACCTCGTCCTTACTTTTCTTCATTTGGCTCTTACTAACTTTTCAACATTCAGTTCTGGCCGGGCATGGTGGCTCACGCCTGTAATCCTAGCACTCTGGGAGGCCGAGGAGGGAGGATGGTTCGAGGTCAGGGGTTCAAGACCATCCTGAGCAAGAGTGAGACCCCGTCTCTACTAAAAAATAGAAAGAAATTAATTGGCCAACTAAAAATATATAGAAAAAATTAGCTGGGCATGGTGGCGCATGCCTGTAGTCCCAGCTACTTAGGAGCCTGAGGCAGAAAGATCGCTTGAGCCCAGGAGTTGGAGGTTGCTGTGAGCTAGGCTGATGCCACGGCACTCTAGCCCAGGCAACAGAGTGAGACTCTGTCTCAAAAAAAAAAAAAAAAAAAAATTCAGTTCTGGCATCTTCTCTTTCAGCAACTCTTCCTTCGCAGTCCTGGCCCCACCAGTGCCCCTCGGGTGCTTCCTGTGGACATCCCTGCCCCTCACCTGCCATCATTGTGCTGACATTACCTGTGTACGTGTGCTCTGCCTCTCTAGGCTCTGACTTCCTCAGGGACAGCTGCCACCAGGCCCTATCCATCTTGTAGGTCCAGACCTTAACATGGCACTTGGCACCCAGCACTCGCACATGTGTTTGCCGAGCTGCACTCTGGGCCAGACCCCCCGAGAGGGCTCTTTTGGCAAATTGAAAAGCTCCGCCTGAGCCAAGACATGCCTGCCTGCAGACACAGCAAAGCAAGGGTCCAGAGAACAGCTGAGGGCTCCAGAGACTCTGGGAAGTTTGTTGTTTTGTTTTAAGATAGATTCTGAACAGTGAAAGTGCACAGGCTAAAGAGTTCAAATCTATCTGGGTTGAAATCTTAGCGGTGCCATGATTAGCTAGCGGGACTGTTGGAGAGACACACAATTTCTGTGGGCTTCAGGCGACCTGCCTATAGAGTTAGGATTCATTATTAGCTCAAATGGGAAAAATGTTTACAAAGACACTAGCACAGGAACTGGCACAAGGTAATGAATGTCAGTTCCCTTTTGTAGTCTCCATATTTCTGGAGAAATATAAGGTCCCCATATCCTGGAATAGACTGACTTCAGTTGTGTGAAACACAAGATGCTCTTGTTTTCTATACATCCTAAAATTTTATCATCGTCTTTAACTATAATTACTAGTACTCGTTGGCTTTCATCTATTAAGTGCCTATTGCATGCCAGGACTATGCAAGGCCCTAAATGCACATTTTCTCACTTAGTCGCCATGGTGGTAGTGGTGATAAGGGTGATGAGAGTGAGCTCTCACTGAGTCCTTAACTATGGGCTAAGCACTGGTCTGAGTCCTCTCTAAGTACTAACTCATTCGGTCTCACAATAACCTTATGAGGTAAATAGTATGCCCCCATTTTACAGATGAGCAAACTGAGTCTCAGAGTTGTCAAGCAATTTTTATTAATAAGTGTATTAATATAATAATTATATAATTATTATATTTATATATATTGTATTTATATCAATATTACCGATGGATCATCATGGCGATATGCAATACTCAACATCTGACTTGTGTACCATACTGTATTGTACTTGTACGGCTTGAGTTATGGATTTGCTTTTATAAGGGCTGATTCTTTGGTCTTGAAAACCCTAAAAAACTGGAGTTAATTTCTCATTCAGCAAGATTTCACCAGGTGCCAGGCCTTGTGCTCCTAGGAGGATTCAGAGATGATTAAGTTACTATTTCTGCTCCTAAGGTACCCACAGTCTTACGGGGGGAAACTCGCAGAGGAATTGACTTCACAGAGGATGATAGGTAAAGTTCCCATCTACGAATCCAAATCAAGGCTCTAATATCTTGGAAGTGTTCTTAGTGCACTGTCCAGAACCCACTTTTTCATTTTATCCTCAGAAATGCGCTGGCCTGCAAAGCCTCAGCCCGGCGTGGTGCATTCTCGGGCAGAGCAGCCTCTCAATGTGCCTTGCTCCTATGTGGACTCCCAGAGGGCTGGGTCTCCTGGGCCCCAAGTGGGAAAAGACCTGGGCTAGGGTTCCACTGCTGCTGGGTCACATCCTCCCACTGGATGAGGAGCACTCTACGTCCCCAACAATGGCAAGCATCATCCCTCTCCCCGACTCCAACTCTCTGCCCCATCCTCCCCCCGCAATCTCCAAGCACAGCACCGACCCGACATTCGAGATCGACTAGAAGGCCCTCAGCAAATATTGGCTCCTGAAAGGTTAATAATTTACAAATGAGCTACAGCTGACAAAAAAAAAAAATTCAGGGCCTCTGCTGCTGGGATACTGCATGTGACATGCATGCAGCCAGCCCTCTCCAGTGGAGAACCAAGAGGCAGGGCGGGCTCCTTTACAAAAGGTTGAGAGAGGTGGGCAAGACTCCTGTTCTTTCCCATATAACAGGAGTTGTGGGCAGCCCGAGTGCCTGGTCAAACCACAGATATTTTCTAAGCACACAAAAGCCCAGCAAGATGCAGAACAGCACCCTCCCCTTGGTGCAGCTTGGCAGGGTCCACTCTTCATGCCAAGAAGGACGTCCAGGATTTTTATTAAGCTACACATGCCTGCCGCCCCATCCCATTGGCTTTTGCAATGAGATTTAGACACCTTTGGAGACTTAGACGCCCTTGGAGAGGTAGCTGCCCCTATTTGATCCTCCTCAGAGAGAAGGAAACCAAGCCCCCCGTTTTAAGCTGTCTGGGAATACACGGGACTTCAGTGGGCAGACAGAGGCATGAGCAAGAAGAAATGGAGGGAGCGGAAGAGCCCACGGTGGAGCAGCCCATGCGTGTAGGGGTAGGAAAGGAGCCCACAGTGAGTGGACAGAACCAGAATGATTTGGTCTGGAAAGCAGGTGGCTGGGGAGAGAGAGGGAGATGGCTATCTTCAGCCTGGGGATTATCATAACAAGCAAAATTCAGAGAAAGTTCAAGAGGATGAAATGAACATCTGCTTCGGGAAAGAAATTACGGGGTGTAGACATGAAGAAATTGTTGTGCACAGGACGGGTGTTTTTCTCCCCAGCTCTACTGTCTGGGCTGGAACTTGTGGAAGGTAAATTAACAGAAGACAGCAGTTAGTAATTTCAGTAATTTTCTCGGGTGGAGGACCAGGAAGTCATCTCGCGTAATAGTTCATAAAAGCTATGCTAAGTAAAAGCCCATTTGGGCAGCGAGAAAGGTCGGATCGTGCTTTCCTCACCCCACTGCCCAAGGTAGAATCCAGAACAGCACATGCATGATCACACTCACTCACACTCACGCTGGAGCACGTACATACTCAGACACACTCACACGTGTGCTCAGACTTGCACAGACATCAGACATAAGCACAACCACACGTGATCACCCTTTGCAAACACACACACAGGCTCTTAGGTAAGACCACCTGGAAGGGAGCCAGAGGAAAAAGACCAGCCCTGAGGCTGGGGAGAGCTGATGGGAACCGAGGCAGAGAGTCCTCCTGGGAAGGCAGCCCTGTGCTTCCTCACTTCTGAAATGTCCTGCGTGACCATGCCCCCACACCTCCAAACCTTACCCACCTGGAGGGTCCCCTGGCCTGGGGGCTGCCCAGCCCCTGTTCTCTGGGAACTGCTTCCACTGCAGCTGTGTGTTCCTAGGATAGTTCCTCCGGCCATGGCTGATTGGTTTAGGAACACAGCTTGGTTAATCATATTTATATTTCCTGGAAATTGAAGGTTTGACCAGAAAGAAAAGTCACTGAATCATACTGACAGGGGAACTCTCAAGGGGAGGGCTGCAGATTCTGCTATAAGGTCCCTGGGGAATCCCTGCTTCCTACTCTTCCTGAAATGTATTCATTGAGTTCGTCCATAGATTCTATGAGATAGTACAGTCTACTTCCTATGAACATCTTTTGTTGCTAATGCTAGATTAGCTCTGATTTAATTTACTTGCAAACAAAAAAACCTAATACACCATTCATTCTAATCCTCCTCAGATACCCACTTCTGCCTGTGCCTCCAGCCAGAAGCAATCTGTTCATCTTCAGAACACTCGGAGCGTTGTTATGGCTTTATTTTCTTCTCTGTACCACTTATTTCTCTCTTACCTTCAATACCAGACCATAAGCTCCTTGAAGGTAGAAGCCACGCCTTATTAATCGTTTTAGCCACACGACGCATAGCACGGTGCCTTGAACATCATAGTTTCTTTTTATTTTATTTCAGCATATTATGGGGGTACAAATGTTAAGGCTATGTATATTGCCCTTGCCCCCCCTCCCCCCTCGAGTCAGAGCTACACCATAGTTTTTGTTTGTTTGTTTTGTTTTGTTTTGTTTTTTGAGACAAAGTCTTGCTTTGTTGCCCAGGCTAGAGTGAGTGCCATGGCATCAGCCTAGCTCACAGCAACCTCAACTCCTGGGCTCAAGCGATCCTCCTGCCTCAGCCTCCCGAGTAGCTGGGACTACAGGCATGCGTCACCATGCCCGGCTAATTTTTTCTATATATATTAGTTGGCCAATTAATTTCTTTCTATTTATAGTAGAGACAGAGTCTCACTCTTGCTCAGGCTGGTTTCGAACCCCTGACCTCGAGCAATCCGCCCGCCTTGGCCTCCCAGAGTGCTAGGATTACAGGCATGAGCCACCGCGCCCGGCCTACACCATAGTTTTTAATAAGCATTTTTTAAAGTACAAATGAGAAAATGCATGATTGAATAAATGAAGTAATGAATAAATTATCTCAGGTGATGGTATTTCTTTTATTCTTTTCCCCCAGAAATTAATGGGGTCGCAATCCTAGAAGCTAAACATCCTCCCATGTGAATCAATTCATTTTGTCTCAACGTGCATTTGCTGACAATCAGCTACTTGCCAGACCCTGTACGAAAGGGATGGAAAAATGAGTAAGACATAGCCTCTGTCCTTAAAGAACCCACGGTCTCACTGGCCCGAGGGCGGGGGGGTGGAGTGAGGCAAAGGAACACTCAGCCCTGCGCACCCTGTGCCCAGAGCAGCAGAGGTAGCAAAGCCACATGTCGTGCCTCCACCCCAATCTTGCAACCAGACCATATTGAAAGCCATCCTTCAAGGCTGAGCAAGATGTTTGTAACCCGATAGACGATGGCTGGCAAGCTCATTCCATCATAAATATCACGGCAGACAATATACTTCAGAATAAGCGATGCCTCTGCCTATGCCGGGACCCGCCGGCTGAGTGATGCCCCTTTGATGTGGGCTTCTGAGAGGTAAACAGATTATGGGCCGTAATTACCTGACGTTTGATTTTCCCTTTTATGAGCTTTTCTTCACTCTAATCACACACAGAGTGGGAGGGTAGAGGCTACAACTGGGACTTAAAGGAGGGAAGAAACGGGCTCTGCTCCCTCAGCAGCGAGGCGGATGTCGCATGAACCAGAGGAGCTGGCATTTCCGTCGTTGCAGTGGAATGAAAGGAAAGGCTCAGCGAGTGGGAAGACGTGCAGAAAGTGGAGGAATCAGGAAGGGGAGAACAGGGTGATGTCTCAAGCATATGCACTTTTAGAAGATATTTAAGACATCAAAGGGATTCTCTCTCTCTGAAACATGCGTATCACACACAGACATATACATGCTACATCTCCCAGCTGCCTTCCGCTGCAGAGCTCGGGCCATGCACATGCACACTCTCCAGCCTCCTGTGCATCCTGAATTTGACCCCTTCTCCTGTCTGAGTGCAGCGATTCCCGTCTCCCCTCTAAAGCTCTGCCTTTAACTTCAATTTCACAAATCCTTCACCTCCCGATAGGCTCCAGCCTGCCCTCATCAGTTGCTCCCCCAAAATGTTCCCTCCACAGATAATGTCGTTAATATTCATACTCAAAAATGAAACCTGTCCTTGCACAGGGGATTAGATTCTATTGGGTTAGCAGCTTCTCTTGAGGGGTCAGAGAAATAGTTTAAGATGGGAAGGAAGTATGCTATAAAAATAAATAAATAAGTAAATCAACAAACAAGAGGGTCGCAGTACGATGTAGTAGAATGATCTCTAGAATGGACATCAGGAAATCTGGGTTTAATTAGGACCTTCACCATTTCTTGTGCAAGTGATGTTTCTTCGCTTTCCTTCAAATCAGTTTTCTCTTCACTTAAAAATGAGAATCACCTACTTGGCAGGTTGTTTTGAGGATCCGACGTAATAATATCCAAAAAAAAAGTCTGTGTCACCTTCTGGGTTCAGTAAATATTTATTTCATCCCAGCTTCCTAAGTCTGGATAACAAAGGGCTAAAAGCGTGCACAGAATTCTTTGCCATACACTTTTGCAAGTTCTTTGGCGTTAACAGCAATCTCCAGAGGCAAGCAAAGCGAAAGCAGGTGCCTTATTTTATCAATGAACACGCTGGAGGAGCACAGAGAGGTTAAGAGACTTGCCCAGGGCCACGTGGAGATTTAAAACCCAGATTCTTGAGCCTTTCTGTGGTTCTTGCAGAAGGCATGAACCACCTGGGAGGATCGGGTCAAAAGGGGGTCCCCTTTATGAAATATTTACAAATCCCTGACACTTCTGAGCAGAGCAGTAGCCCCCATGGTGATTGAGCTGTAGGACTAGTGGATGTGAGCTTTGCTCTCAAAGAGAAAGAGAAGGAAAATGCAGTGGGAGAGGTTAACGGTTTGAATCTGGTGGGGGGTGGGGGGAATAAGCTGTGCAGTGGGAAAGAGAAGCATGCAGGAACCCAGTGATAAATGTATTCATTCCCTGGGGTACCACAGACTAGGTGGCTTAAAACAACATACTCCCTCACAGTTCTCAGGCCAGAATCCAAACTCAGGATGTCAGTGGGCACAAGTCCTCTCCGAAGTCTCTAGGAAAGAATCCTTCCTGCCTTTTCCTGGCATCTGGTGATCGCCAGCAATCCTCGGTGTTCCTTGGCTCGTAGATGCATCACTTCAATCTCTGCTTCCGGGATCACTTGGTGTTCTGGCTGGGTGTGTCTGTTTTTGTGTCTCTTCTCCTCTCTTTCTCAGGCTACCATCGACATTGGATCAAGGGCACACCCTAGTCTAGTACGACCTCACCTTAGCTAATTACATCTGCAATGACCTTATTTCCAAGTAGGATCACATTCTGGGGGCTCCAGGTAGAACATTAATTTTGGGGGGACAGTTTCCAAAACAGTGCAATAAGGAAATGAGAGCCAAGCAGAGAGAAAGACTAGAAACCTGAGCAGAGAAAACTAGAAGAAGAGAGAGACCATGAGACAGAAGACGGACAAAAGCAGAGAATGAGGCAGAGGCCAGAGGAGACAGAAATGAAGAGACGAGTGAGGAAACAGGAGATATGTTTAAAGATTTCCCCCAAAATATGCACCTTCTCTCTGCCTAGGTGCTCAGTGGGAAGCCCTAAAGCTGTTACTGGGGCCTGAACTACATCATTGAAAAATGACCCAAATATTCTCTTGGGTTGCTAGATGATCCCAGTAAGAGAGACCAGCCAGTTGGGGCTCCTGGGAACCCCTCGTAGCTCTCACATTCCCACCTCCTCCTACAACTCCGATTCCAGAGCCCAGTTTTAAAATTGAGAACCTGGGTGATGGTCAAAAAATATATATTTTTTTTTCCAAAAGCCAATTCCAAGACAGTTTCCTGTTCATTTACCTCCTACTGAAAAGAAAATGGGCCACCCAGGAGATGTGACGACAGTTCCCTCTGAAGAGCGTATGTTCCTTCCCGTCTCTGGCAAGCTTCTAGGGGTCAAACTGTACCCATTATTCATCCAGCCAGATGTCGCCCATTGTTATTTTTCAGACCCCATGTCCTGGTCTTTTCCAGCTTCCTGGAGTTTTCCAAAGATCTCCCTCCTAAGAGACACTAGTCACTTTAGCATCAGGCGAAACAGACAGCAGGCAAGAGGAGTCATGAATTAGCAGCAGGAAGGAGGCCTTGGGGCTGGCATCTCCCTCCAGTCCCTCTGAGGTTTGGATCCTGCCTCAGCCCAGCAGCTTTTGGGATGGGCTCCCCTCTGCCCACTGCCGGAGTCTGTCTTCCTCCAGGAGCCCCTGCCCGAGCTCTGGCAGCCTGAGATTGCTCCTGTTACCTGCTCCTAGAGGCAGCTCAACCATAGCACAAGGATGTATTGTCAGATCTGCATTTGAACCCCAGCTCTCACACTTCCTGCCTGTAAGAGCTTCGTGGGCTTCCGTACTTATTAAGGTCTCTCTTGTGGTTCTCAAACCCTAGTATGTAAGTCCCTAAATATCTGCCCCCCTAGTGTGTTTTTTAAAAGAGCAGATTCCTGCTTTCCACCCCTCAGAGATTCAATTCATTCATCTGGGGTGATTCTGATGCAGGTGGTGAGAACCACTGCCCCACCAGATGTCCAAGTCCTGTCCATTCTTAATGTGGTTTTGTCATTTTTTTTTTTTTTTTTTTGAGACAGAGCCTCACTCTGTTGCCCAGGCTAGAGTGCCGTGGCATCAGCCTAGCTCACAGTAGCCTCAAACTCCTGGGCTTGAGCGATCCTCCTGCCTCAGTCTCCCAAGTAGCTGGGACTACAGGCACACGCCACTGTGCCTGGCTAATTTTTTTTTCTATTTTTAGTTGTTTGGCTAATTTCTTTCTATTTATAGTAGAGATGGGGTCTGGCTCTTACCCAGGCTGATCTTTTTGTTTGTTTGTTTGTTTGTTTTTGTTTTTGATTTTTTTCTTTTGACTTTGAGTCCATGTTGCATCAGGCTGATCTTAAACTCCAACCTTGAGCAATCCTCCCGCCTCGGCCTCCCAGAGTGCTAGGATTACAGGCGTGAGCCACTGTGCCCGGCCTCGTCACCCATTCTATCAGTACCTTCCAGGGTTCAGGTCGACTTGGGGTTTGAGTAACGACTATGACCATGTCCTCTTGTGTTCCAACTGGAAGTGTGTACCTTAGACTCCCTTTCACCCCAGACCTCCTGTATCAGAATCTCAGGATAGGAATGGAATGGAACCGACATACAATTCATCAAAGTTCCACATGCATCTCTTGCATAAACCTCTGGGTCCAAAGCCCTGCACCACTGCGTCAGTACCAGACTTGACTCCAGCCGTAACTGCTGTAACTGCCCACCTCCCTGCCCTGAGCTCCACCCACACCCTTAACCCCTCCCTGCAGCCTTACAAAAGAATGGGGCACCTGCTGTTGACGGATGCCACTTCTAGCTCCCTCTCAAAAAAAAAACCACGTGTTTCTTCATTCTCCAAGAGTTTTATCCATATCCATTTGGCAGGAGAGTAGATTTCGTTATGATCGTTACCCATACGGACAAGTAGCCAAGATTTAATATCTGTTGGTCAATAACTGCTTTCCTCACTAACAGCTCTTGATGACCATCTAGAGAAGAGTGTGGCCCTCTTATCCACCTGGTCCCCTTTCCTGGCACTCACATATGCCCTAAAAACTGAAGGCTGTGAAGCCCATGTGCCTTAGGACTACCCTTCTCCCAAGGGAGCACAGAGCACTTGTAGCCATGGTTGGGAGACGCCAGACTGACTTCTCCATCCTCAAAGTCCAACCCTTGTTTCACCTCCTCCATGAAGCCTTTCCTGATTCTAGCGCTCTACGCCGCTTTTCCCTCTCTGACTTCCTACCGCACGCCACATCCCAGAGCTTAGCACTGGACTGTGTTCGACTTTGGTATGCTCTCCATCTGTTTTGTTTGCAGACTTCTTGCGTATCCAGCAAGATCGCAGACTCTCTGAGGACAGGATGCAGATTTTAGGCTTTTCTGAGTGAATCAAGGAGGCAGAAAGAGAGACAGATCAAGGACCTGCTCAAGGACCTCACACTGGAGTGAGACGGGGACTTAGGACACTGTGGAGGCAAAGTCCAGCAGCGTCATCCCTTCAGGGAGAAGCTGAAGTACAAGATTAAAGGTTGTCATGACCCCAGACAACACTTAGGTCACAGTCGCTGGGAAGATTCACTGGTGAGGGAGGGGAACGGCAAAGGACAGCACAGGACAAAGAACCCAAGTGTTCGGTTGGTATTTAAGACTCAGGCAGTAAGAAGTAGTAACCATCCAGGGAATGTCCACTATGAGCTAGACCCCAAGCAGTGGGCCAGAACATGACCCACCAGTCCTGCGGATCCAGGGAGAAGCAGGCTAGGGTCCCCAAGGCACCAGGATAGGACTCAACTTAGGTAACTAGTATGAGAGACAAGACTGGGCTTATGAACAGGAAAATCATCAAAATTACAGAGTGCCAGCATTCAGACAAAGAAGAAAGAACTGTCTTAAATGCTGACCCCCTTCAACCCCTTAGCAGCTCCTCTGGTCTTCCCACTCCATCCCACCACCCCTGGAGAGTCCTCCAGGATGGGGAGTTGACTCCCTCTCTCTCCTGAGCTCTGTGGCTGGTCCTTCTCTTCCCATCTGATCCCAGCTATCTGCCTGACCTTGTGAACTGGGCAACTTGAACTAGGTCTTCATTCCCAGGTTTCAAGACTCCAACTTTGTTCCCCTTTGACTCAAGTCTGCAGTGGCAGAAGTGAGGCCCTGGCTGGCACTATCTAACCCCACCAGTCCCTGGAATCATGCTAAGGACATGCTTGGTGTCCATCCATGCCAACATATCAAGCAAGCACAGCTCACCCAAGCAAATGCACGCCAGGAGGGTGTGAAAAAAAAATCCCTGCTGGGGCTGGGTGGTGAGCCAGTTTCAGAATTCATCTAGACTTCCCAGGTATCCTTTCTATCATTTCTTACTTTCATCTGCTCTTAAGACCAAAGAGATTCAGGTTCAAATCTACCAGAAATGTGGGTGGTAAAATCTATGTATAAGAGACCTCTCTACCCAGTCTCTGGGGGCCAGCTGGCTAGCCTGCTGCCCTCTGACCTCACATCAAAGAGTAGACTCTAGGAGCCGGTGCTCAATACTGATAGACTTCACCTGGCCACTGGTCTTGCGACTAAGGATGCCAAGCTGTAGACAAGGGCCCTCGATAGCCAGAGGGAGGGACCCCAGCTCAGTGCTTCTGGGCACAGGGGGTGGCATAGTTCAGTGTTTGTGGGAAGGGCTGGTAATCTACTTGCAAGGCTAGGCACAAACTCTCTTGCAAGACAAATCACCATATAAATATTGTAGTATCATAACAGCATTAAGGCATGAGTCATGCTCAAAAGACAGATTGAAAAATGGGGCAAGGGGGACACCAAGGAGGCAGAATAATGGAGGAACTGGGACCTTTTACTCAGGCCACTTGCCCCAGACTCTGTGTCAAAGTGTTAGTATATTTTTAATCACTTTACTATTACTTATAAAAACCATTAGCAGGTGCTTGATGGAAGAAGAAAATAATGACTCAAGCATGAGGGTCATTTTCCAATTGATTTCCTTTCTCTTCATTTCCTTTTGACCTCAGTAGAGAACGCCTAGTCTCACTATTCAAAGAAGCCATAACTCAGTCCTCACTCATGGACTTTGTTTAAGAAAGTGCTTAATATTTTTCTTCTTATGTCCTGGGGAACTACATCTGAGGTGTTTAATCATCTTTACAGCCCCCAAATATTTGGGATTTATGGAAAGCATTTAAACCCGGTTGAAAAAATAAATAAAAATAAAAACAGAGTGTCCTAAATTCAGGGTAAATTTTTACTCTCGTTATGGGTGTTAATTTATGATTTGACAATGACTTCAAGGCTTTACGTCAAATCCTCTGAGGCTTGTATTTTCTTATTATTCAACCCGCTTTTATTCTCAGTGTCAAATGAATCACACATTCAATCACACAGAGACCAGCGCTCCCCTCCATCCACATAATTCAGTCTTAGTCTATGGAATTATGAACCCCCTGGAAAGAAGACCAAGGTAGTCCTTGTGGTATCTCATTGGCCCTGGTGCTGAAAATGCCTAATCCTTCAAAAGGCTGGTTTTTTGAGGGGGGACCAATGCTCCCCAAGCCCCAAGGCCAGAGTGTCTCAGCTGTCCTTTGTAAGGTTCCTGGCCACTACAATACCAAGAGGAATTATTCCAAAGGAATGACGTAGTTTCTGGAAGAGTTGCTCTATACTCTCCAAAATGGCCTGGATTCATTGGTCTCTGTGGCTGTAAGTGCTTTGCAGATGCTTCAGAGGGGGCTGAGATTTGGGGCCCGAACTTTAGCTGTCATGCCTTGTCACCATTAGGGGAGAGACAAGAAAAATGGTTAAAACCAATCAGGAAGGTGAGGATTCAAGGCAGATTTGGGATGGCGGGGAAAATCCTAATGCACCCCACCCCCACCCAACCGTCCTTGCTCCCGCCCAAGGCTGCAGGCACGCTCCAAAACACCTCTGCAGCTGCCATTGCAAGGCAGAGCACAAGCTCCATTGCTCACACTGTTTTGAACTTCTGGATCCCCTCGATTCTGTTCCTCTGTCTTCCCACCTAGACTCTCCCTTCCCGACTAGCCCCTTCCAACTAATGACTTGTTTCAATAGTCTGCCTGGATGTGGGGCCCAACTGTTCCCCAAGGCCACCTCCTCAGTCCCATATTTCTCACTTGTAGGCAAGTAATGGCTTCACCTTCACACCTGCCCAAGTCCCCAGGATGCCTGGGTCCCCTTGTGGAGGGGAGATTAGACAGGCTATGTGACTGACACTTCCCAAGGGAGGACAGCATGTGGCCCGCCCGGGGTATACCATGCTCCGCTCCCTTCCTGTGTCTCCTACCCCTAATCCAGTGCACACCCGCAGGAAACCGCTCCAGCCTGCTCTCCCTGAGCTGAGCTGTGCCCTGGCTGTCCTCCTCCACCTTTCCTGTCACCGTCAGCCTTCACGTGCCCCACCAGAGCCTGCTAGGTCAGAGAGATACTGACTTCTGATCAGCCAAAAACTGAAGTAACTTTTCAAAAGCGTATTTAAGGGAGAGTATCTTAACAAAGGAACAAAAGGTAAAATTACAGAACTTCAACTAGCTGGATGGAGGAATTATTTTAGGGAAAAAAATCATTCAGTGCTATTGCTTGCATCATCTCACATAGGACGAAAAGATGCTCTAAGAAAGGAATCAACTACCATTTATTTAGTAGCTACTATGTGCCACATACCCTGCGATGGGCTTTTCTTCATCCTTTTTATTTTATCCTATAAAATAATTTATCAAACCATTATCTTTCTTTTATAAAACAGAAACTGAAACTTAAAGAGATGAAGATAATTAGCTCATGATACTCAGCTAGTAAATTGCAGAGCTGGGATTCAAAGCCAGCTCTGTATTTTCTCCTAACTTCAGAAATTTTCTACCCTGACACTTTTGCTTTCGGCTTCAGGCAGTCACTTGTATTGACACCGACATTCCTTTCTGAGCAGGAGCTGGTGGTGGTGGCCATGGGACACCTTTCTTCATCCCCGCTCCCTCCCCCAGCCCTGACCACTCCAGTAAAAGATGTAGGTTGAGCTGACCACACTGGGTCTTGCCACAGGCCCACTAGGGGGCAGACTACCCAGCCCAGGAGCGCCTGGATACCTTGGAGCAAGGACCTTTTCATTTTCAGAGACGCTAACCTGAAACTACAGCCCACAGGCCACATGCGGCCCGCTGAGGACATTTATCCAGCCCACCGGGTGTTTCTGCCACCGCTGCCTGTCCTGCTTAGCAGCTGACCCATCCCGGGCCCACAGTGCGCATGTGTGGAATGTGCGCCGCACTCTCCAAAGGCCCTCCAAAGGTCTGGGGGACAGTGAGCTGGCCCCCTGTTTAAAAAGTTTGAGGACCCCTGCCCTAGAACCTCTCGGGAGCCCTGTCTTGCTCTTGACTCTGCAGAGCCGCTCCTGCGAGGCGAAGTTGCAGAAGGGAAGGATGTGGATGGGGGTCCCTAAAGAAACTCCTCACTAGCCAGCTACTCCAGCTTAACCAACCTGGAAATTCAAGCCAATTTTTCTCCATCCTCCCACCCATCTAAGAAAGAAAAATGGAGAGGTCGAGGAGAGCAGGGAGTCCTCTTAGCTTCTAATCATTCTGCTTCTTACCATGAACATGATCCGTTCAAGTGCAAGAGGCCTGTATGTTCAGGGCGGAACTGCCATTGAAATGCTTGAGTGCTTAAGAAGCAGGAACAAAAACACATGATGCTCCTAAGAAACTGTCATTAGCAAAACAGCCTCATATAAAACCCAGAAAGTCCCATTAGAGCTGGATGACCCTTTCCCAGCCCCAGGGGTCATCCATTTACCCAGCATTTCCCAACCTTTTTGGCACAAGGGCCAGTTTCAAGGAAGACAGTTTTCCCATGGATGGGTGGGGGAGGTGGTGGAGCTCAGGTGGTGATGTGAGCCATGGGGAGCAGCTATATATACAGATGAAGTTCCGCTCGCTCACCTGCAGCTCACCTCCTGCTGTGCAGCACCCCTGCACCCATGTTCCTAAGTTTCATGAAGACAAGTTTTGTTCCTAAGTTTCATGAAGACAATTTTTCCACCAATGTGGCAAGGAGGGGGTTGCAGAGCTCTGCAGCCTGGTCCCTAACAGACCATGGACCAGGGGCCTGGGGATCACAGCATTTACCTATTTATGACTCAGAGATTGTCACTGCTGACTCAGCCTATTTCCCATCATAACCATTGTCCACCTACCAAACTGGATTTAAGACCTGTTAGTGGAAGAGCTGCCGATAGCCACTCATTCCGGCACCGGGAAGATGCCCTCCTCTGTTTCTCGTTCTACCACTTAGCTTCTCCGGGAAGAAAGGCTTAATGGAGAAGCTCTGAAGACCCCCAGGATCATGACTCACATAGTGGCTAGCCGTAAGAACCCACCTTCCTCAAG
The DNA here is from genome assembly GCF_040939455.1 of Microcebus murinus. Classification (NCBI taxonomy): domain Eukaryota; kingdom Metazoa; phylum Chordata; class Mammalia; order Primates; family Cheirogaleidae; genus Microcebus; species Microcebus murinus. Next base: position 25,214,067 of record NC_134126.1, on the reverse strand, counting down.
TCCAAGTCATTACCTTCTCTGGACCTCTCTGGCCAAGTATAAAAGGCAAAGTATAAAGCTATTACAAATTACTAAGAAAAAGTCAGGCACATTATAGTGGATTGAATTTTGTCCTCCTAAAATGCATGTTCAAGTCCCAATACCCTGGAGCAGGCATCCTCAAACTATGGCCCGAGGACTGCCTAGCACATTTATCCAGCCCTCCGGGTGTTTTTGCCTCCGCTGCCTGTCCTGCTTAGCAGCCAACTCGTGCTGGGCCCACAGTGCGCACGTGTGGAATGTGCGCCGCACTCTCCAACGGCCCTCCAACAGTCTGAGGGACAGTGAACTGGCCCCCTGTTTAAAACGTTTGAGGACCCCTACCCTAGAGTCTGTGGCTGTGAGCTTGTTTGGAAGTAGGGTCTTGGCAGATGTAGTCAAGCTAAGATGAGATACTGGATTACAATATGTCATAAATCCAATGACTAGCATCCTTACTAAGAGAGAAAGATGTGGAGACACACAGACAAGCATGGAGAGAAGGTGGGCATGGGAAGAAGGAGACAGAAATTGGGGTAATGCAGCTACAAGCCAAGGACCTCCAAGGAGTGCCAGCCACCACCAGCAGCCAGAAAGCAGCAAAGAAGAATTCTTCCTTGGAGTCTTCAGAGGGAGCCTGACCCTGCCAATGCCTTACTATCAGACATCTAGCCCCCAGAACTACTAAAGAAGCAATTGCTGTTGTTTTAAGTAACCCCGTTTGTAGAAATTTGTCATGGTCGCTCTAGGAAACTAATACATACACCACAGGGGTAAAATGGCAACATGTTATGAAAAAGCAAATCAGGAGAGAAGAAATGTAAATGACAATAAAACATATAAACAATAGTCAACCTCAGTGGTCATAAAAGAAATGTGACTTACTACAATGACATGCCCTTTTCGCTTTTCAGATGGCAAGGATTAAAAAAATGATAACACCTGGTGTTAGCCAGGGGACAGGAAATGGACATCTGTACGCTGCTATTGAGACTAAGTGGGAAAACGAATCTTCCAGAGAGTCATATGGTAATATACATCAGAAGCTGTGAAAATCATCATATTCAAGGAAATAATTACTAGCTCAGTGTGCCAAGATCTATGCATAGTACAATTTTCATACTATTTGCTTATAATAACAAAATAAAGAAGGAAAGAGATTTAAAGTTCAAACAATAAGGAATTGTTAAATAATTTATGTTATGTTCCTACCATAAAATTATTATGAAGCCATTAAAAGTGATCGTGTCAGTCCATATTTATCGACAAGGAGAGACGTTCAAATATATTGCCAAGTAAGAAAAGCACAGAATAGTCTAATATAATTCTCTGTGTGTGTGCATGTGTGTGTGCAGCAAGAGACAGCGAGAACTGGGATATAACTAGGGCTTTTGTTCCCCTTTCACACTGTAGCCTACTACCTTCCTCACTGTAGCACAAGCTCCATGAAGCTGCCCATGATCCACGCGAGTTTATTGGATCAAAATGAATCGTGCAATGTCTAGAACCAGAACAAACCCAGCAATCGGTAACAATCAACTTTCTCATTTCATAGATAAGGGACTGAATGGCTCAGAAAACCAAAACAACCTGCTAGTGGCCAGACCTCCTAACCCCGAGACACTGTCTCTCCTGCCATATCACACTGACTTGCTAACAAAGCAAGAGTCCCTGTCCCTCAGGCCTGGGCCACAGGACTCCTCCGTGGTTCAAGAGGAAACTGAGCAGTTCCCTCAGAACCTTCCAGAAGTCTGGCTCCTTCCCCAGATTCCCTCCACATTCTTTGTCCCACATTCCCATCCTCATGCCTGAGCTTCTTGCTCGGCCGCCTCTCCCCTTTGCCTGGCCACCCGCTCAGCCTTGACCCCATTGGTCCTGCTCCAATGTCCCATGCCTTCTGACCTCATTGCTCATCACCCCTCTGCCACCCCTGATCTCAGTCTCAACCCAGGTCTACTCCCAGGCCCGGCCTCCCGTGTCCGGTCACCACCATGGGCCCAGACACAGTGGACTGTGCCACTGCTGTCCCTTTAGGCCTCACGGTCACCCTTCCAAACCCATGTTCACACCTGCATCTCTCCCCCCCAGATCTGGTGAGGGTGCAGCCTTCCCCCAGGGGACAGCTGATGGGGTCTCTGCTTTGGCCCTTGGCTGAGTGCTCTGTCGCCCACTGGCGCAGAATCCCCTCCCGCCAGCCTGCCCTTCCCTTGTGGTGACTAGGCAGACTGCAGCTGTGTTGGGGACTGACATTATACTTTCTTGGTTTAAGAATTAAATTTAGTGAGTAATGTAATGCCCTGCCCAGAACGTTTAAGAGTAATGTGCTCCAGATTAGGTTGCTGCCTAGAGGCATAACAATAGGCCTGGGTTTCTGCATTGAGGCAAGAGCTGCCCAGCCCCACAATAAGTGGAGGCCTGGAGGCCACACAATAAGCACATTGTTCCCACGATTGCTGCTTGGCCCTGTAAGATGGCTGGATATTCAATGACAGGTAAGATTCCTCGAAGAGGAACAACCTAAGACAGACACAACCTCGGGGGTGGGAGGGAGCCAAGAGGAACTGGGGATGGAAAATGCTCCCTGTGGCTGCCTTGCTTAACCTTGCTTATCTCAGCCTGTGACCTATGCTTTGAGCAACCACCTGGAAACCTTGAGTCAGGGACATCTGTACCCTTAGGCTACATGTTCCAGAATTTACGGCCATTGCTACAATGCCTGGGTGGTCACGTACAAGGAAGTAACTTCAATTTTTTAGGGTATAAAAATAAAACAACTGGTGCGTTCAGCACTGCAGTCTTGTAACCGTCTTTGTGTGTGTTTGTGTGTCTTTTTGTGTTCTGTGTTCATCCTCCATCCTGCAAACGGGCCACGGCACAGCCGGCTCACGCCAATCTCACCCCTGAAGGGAAGGCCTGCATCATTGCCCACTGCACCCAATGTGGCTTCACTTCCATCTGCTGAGAGATGAAGCACTTAACTGTGCAGAAAACTCACCACGGTACTTAGGGGGCAGCAAGGGCTCTGTTACCACTTGCTCCAGTTCAGTGTTAAGCCCTGGCACTAGCTACTGTGTTTCCCTGAAAATAAGACCTACTCATAAAATAAGCCCTAGCAGGATTTCTAAGCATTTCCGCAATAGCAGCCCTACCCCGAAAATAAGACCTAGTGATGGGCGTGGCTACGCAGCACATCTGCACAGCCCATGCATTTTGTCGAGGAGTGGGAAAGAAGACGAGCAGCCCTTCTCATCTGCCCCAGGAGAGCTGTATTGCTCGACATGAGAGATTGGGGCCAATGATTCTAAAGGAAATAGAGTCGCAAGAAATTCAGGATGGCATTCGGGGTTTGGAGAGTTATGATGATGTTCCAAAAGAAGATGACTTAACTGTATTTGAATAAATGTAGATTGTTGTACCGTACTTAAAAAAAATAAAAACACATCCCCTGAAAATAAGCCCTAGGGTGTCTTCTTGAGGGAAAATAAATGTAAGACCCTGTCTTATTTTCGGGGAAACACGGTATGGCAGAAAAAGAACAAAGGAGAGAAAAGTGGCTGGGACAGAACCCAGGAGCAAGACCAGAGGCAAAAGGTAAGAGATGACAAGGACATTGGTTTATCTGGCTGAGAGCCACAGAAGCCGAGTGCCTCGGGGTCCTGCAGGGTGGTGACGGGGGAGGCCGGGCTGGCAGGGCTGGAAGCCCCCCGTCAACTCACCCAAAGGAGTTCCACACTTACCTCTTGTACATATCACGAATACCTTCGGATAGTATCTGAAAAACGAACACCCTTGTTAAAATCAAGGTTTAACAAAAAACACTGGACTAGTTTACTCAAGGAAGATTGGGTCTCAGGACTCAGGCAAATGGTTCCATTTCCATGACCTGAACATGCGTTCATTCATTCATTAAACAAACGCTCGGAGTCACTGCATCGAGTCAAGGCCAGGCTCACCCAGCTTCCTGGAGAGGCAGAAACGCCTGGCCATGCAGGCTGGGACTGGTTCTGAGGATGGGTTGGGAGGCGGCCTTGGCTTGCGTCCCGGTTATCCGACAAGTCGCCCCAGATATAGACCCCAGAACAGCCAGCGTTTATTTTGCCCACGAATGTGCAAGGTAGGCAGAGTCCAGTGGGGACAGCTCATCTCTGCTCCGTGCAGAGAGTCAGAGGAAGGCTTGCTCGTGTGTCTGGCAGTTGACACTGGCCGCTGGCGGGGACCTCAGCCGGAGCTGTCAGCTGAGACACCTAAACGTGGCTGTCCACGTGCCCGCTCGCTTCCCTGCTGCACAGTGGCTGGGCTCCAAGCACGAGCCTCCCAGGGGACAGCCAGTGGCAGCTGCCAGTCTCTGAAGGCTCAGGGTGGGACACTGGCACATGGCTACTCCCCCGTATTCTACTGGCGAGGCAGTCACAGAGCGCAGACTCAAGGAGAAGGGACGGAGCCCCCATCTCTTGGTGAGAGGAGAGTCAAAGACCTGGGCGGTCCTGTCTTGAAACTGCAAGTCGGGAAGAAAGGGGTCCAGCTATGGGGAGGAAGAACAGCGAGGGCTGGAAACCCAGCCACCCTGCACCCCTCCTTCCATAAAGTGCAATGGAACTGGCCGATGCCCTCTGCCTATGACAGCTCTCGCCATAGAGTAAATGACAACTTCTTTACCCAGTCCTTGGTCCCAAGAAATACTGAAGCCCCAGGCTCTGCATTCTCAATCTTGTCACCCATTTTTTTTAACTGATTTGATTTCTGTGCCCCTTTACCACATGATCGGCATCCCTGGGAAACGTCTGTGCTCGTATATGTTCCCTGGACTATGCCACCCTGCCCGAGATGCCCCTGTCTCTGAACGGTGCTGAGTGCCGCTGGCCGTCGTCTCTCTTGTGTGGCTACTCCACCAACGACACGGTCTGGTGTCTTCAGCAGTCTCTTGGCTCTGTCGACACGTGCTGAGTTTGCAGGAGCCTAAAGCTCTCTCCCCTGTGGGGCTGTTAAACTCTGCCCCTCGTTCGTAACCAGTTCAGTGCCACAGTTACCAAGAGGATAGACTGCCTGGGCAGCGGACAGCTTGGGACCAAGAAGGGGGACTTCACCTTACCTGCAAAAGGGAAAAGTCACAACACACATTACAATGTTCCTCTCTTAAGGGCCCTTTTGCTAAAGGCTCTTGTCAGAGATGTGGGCTCACGCCTGTAATCCCAGTACTCTGGGAGGCGGAGGCGGGAGGATCGTTCAAGGTCAGGAGTTCGAAAGCAGCCTGAGCAAGAGCGAGACCCTGTCTCTACCAAAAAAATAGAAAGAAATTAATTGGCCAACTAAAAATACATGGAAAAAATTAGCCGGGCATGGTGCCGCATGCCTGTAGTCCTAGCTACTCGGGAGGCTGAGGCAGGAGGATCACTTGAGCCCAGGAGTCTGAGGTTGCTGTGAGCTAGGCTGACGCCACGGCACTCACGCTAGCCCAACAGAGTGAGACTCTGTCTCAAAAAAAAAAAAAAAAAGAGAGAGATGTGGAAGTAGCACAGGCAGGGAGGGAAATATATTACCTTCGCAGTCATTTTCATCAAGTTTAAAATATGCACTAGGACCATGAAATAATCTTGAGATCCGCCAATATCCGATTTCACTTCTCCTCCCAAACCAGCCCTCATCCTCCCTCCTGAGCAAGAGAAGACACATCCAAGAAAAGATTTGGCTCCTACACTGACAGGTGGTGGCACGGGGCTAGATTTATCGAGAAACACCTAATTAAGCTCCGGAGTAAACTAGCCATCAAGGTGTTTAATTGGCAGCATGTGACTATTAGGAGCTAATTAAGTTCTTCCCTCGTACTTTAATTAATGTTTGTCATCCGGCCGCTATGTGGCTGGTGCAAGGTTAGGGGAAATGGAGGGACGCGCTGGCTGGCCCCTAGACCAGGTGTCCAGCCGTCCTCGCACCAAGGAGCGCTGAGCAGATGGGGCAGCGTGTGGGGCTGGGCAGCTTGTCCCACTGTCCAAGCCCCAGAAGTTCCTTCGAATTCACCTAATGAACGGTTGTTGGGGCTCTACTCTGTGCCAGCCAGGGAGGCAGAGAGGGTGGGAGAGAGAAGCTGGTGAAGCCCAGGTTCAAATCCCGCCTCTGCCTCTCACTGGTTGTATAACTGTGTACCACCTGGCCTATCTGGACTTCAACTTTCTTATCTGTAGGATGAAAACGAGTAACGCTTACTTCATACAGCTATTGTTTTAAAATAGAAACCAGATAGCCTCAATCCTGTGTTCAAAACTCATCGATGATTTCCCATCTCAGAGCAGAAGCTAAGCCTTCACAGTGATAGGAAAAGCTTTTCGTAGTTTTTCCCCTTCCTCTCTCCTTCTTCCTCCTTATCTCCCTGTTTTCTTTTACTGCTCTCTCCTCCTCTCCAGCCGAGCTGCACTTTTTGCTGTTCCTTGGACACACCAAGTTCCCTCCTACCACAGGGCCTTTGCACTTGCTATTTCCTCTGCCTATAGTGTCCTTCTCCCAGATAATCCTCATGGCTCACACCCTCCGTCTTTGCTCAAGTCACCTTCTAAGAGAGGCCTCTCCTGACCTCCCTATTTAAAATTCCAACACTCTTCTCTGCCCCCCCAAGAAAAAACTAGCAAATACTTTCTCCCATCCCTGCTTTATTTTTCTCCTTAGCAGTTAATGCCATCTAATATGCAATATATTTCAATATATTGTGCTTACTTATTGTTTCATAATGCCTGCCCCACCTCTAAATAGAAAATAAACTCAGTGATGGCAGAAAACCTTTTGTCTGTTTTTCTTATGGCTTCATCTCCAGTGCCTAGAACAGTGCCTGGTCCACGGTAGGCACTTGATAGACAGATACTGGCTGGACGAGTATGAATATGGGATAAAGTATACCAAGGACGTAGCCCCTCACTTGGTGCATGGTGGTGCCTGTTAATATTCATTCCTTTTCCTTCCCCTCCTCTGCTCTTGGCCCTGCAGTAAGAACTGGTCTCTCTACCTCTCTGGGCTTGCACAACTCATCGCAAACACCTGCTGTACAAATAGCCTTTCACCCACTCGCAGAAGCCAGGAGCAGAGGGAAGACAAACAAGAAACCCCTTGTGGCGAGACTGAGTTGTTGCAATCAGTAATACACAGGATTTATCGCTCACCTGTTGTGCAGCAGACATTCTGCCATGCGCTGTGAGAATTCAGGCAAGAATGGCGCACGCTGCCGGCTGGCAAGAGACTTACGGTCCGGGGCTCAGCAAGCTTGTCTGTAAACTGTCGCAACTATTCAACTCTGCCGTTGGAGCACACAAGAGTCTACAGAGAATACCTAAACGAATGGCTGTGGCTGTATTCCAATAAACCTTTATGCAACTGAAATTTGAATTTCAACTAGTTTTCAGCGTCACAAAATATTCTTCTTTTGGTTTCTTTTAACCATCTAAACATGTAAAACTCTATTCTCAACTCGTGGGTTGTACAAACACCGTCAATGGAACAGATTTGGCCAGTGGGCTACAGTTTGCCAATACCTAGTTTAGACAGAGTGGGGGGGGGGAGAATAAAATACTGTGGCTTGTGACAGGTTTAAAGCATAATGCCACATATTAAATCTCATAAGTGTTCGTGGAAGATGACAGTAACCAGATAAGGACTGAGGCTGTCAGGGAAAGCTTTGGGGAAGAGGCAAAACTTAGGCTGAGCACCGAGGCATGGTTAGGAACGGGCAGGCCAAGTGGAGGAATGGAAGGCTTCCCAGGCATGGACAATAATAGTAGCAGTAATAATAACGACAACCCCCTGAGTGTACGTGATATGGCAGGCTCAGTTCTCAGTGCATTTTTCAAGCATTGTTTAGTTTAATGCTCATAGAATCCCTACCAGGAAATATATTTTACACCCCTTATTAAATGAGACCAGGGCTCAGAGGGTTAATGATTTGCCCAGACATGCACAGTTGGTGGCAGAGCCAGACTCTTAGCCTGGAAAGCCCACCCTCCCCCCCACTGCTGCTCCTCCAGCAGCCCCTTTGATCTAGATCCTCTCCCATTTCCTGCGATCAGACTCGGCCATGTCCCCTGCGTGCCTGCATTCATGTAAATAACCATTTCCTAAATACACTCAATGAAAAATCAATTACATAGCAAAGTGGCTGAGATTTGGATAAACAACCTAATTGTTCCCTCTGGGGCTGCAGGCTAAGCAATCCCTGCTGAGAGAAGAAAGAGAGTTAGCATGTATTAAGAGCCCCACCTCAGGCATGGATGGATGTGTTCCCTTCCTCCTGAACCAGGATGGGTCTGAGCACCTGCGGCCACACGCCCCGCACGGAACCCCGGAGAAGCGGCTGGTCTCTTGTACCACTGGAGACAGGGCTAACAGAGAAAGCCGTGCTCAAATCAGACCTCTAACCCAGGTGAACTTGAGCCTTTGACCCCCCAGGAGGGCCTTCTAGATGCCTTACTCAGAGATGAACGCCTCTCTGCCTTCCTCTGGTTGATCTGATGACAGTCTCTCCAGGTGGGCCACCTGCTTACACCTTGATCTGCCCCTCCCGAGTTCTGTCCCCTTCTACTTAAAATCTTGCAATTAAACTTTCCTGACTTTCCAATTAGGACACAGTCCCTGGTGGATATGCAAAGATCCCAGGAAGGTGTATTCCATCAAACTTTATCAATCATTAGCACCTTGCTGCCAATTAGGTTTCAGGCCTTCTCCAAAGGAGACGGGCAATTAAAATCGAGCCATTGGCTAGAGGAGATGTTGAACCCAGGTTTAGGGTACAGGAGGGGAAGGTTGAAGCACAGCAAAACGGACTTTGGCAAGAGAGGCCCAGAGAGGAAGGTATGATTTTCCAAAAGCCTGACTCTGCATGGGGCTTCCTTCCTGGTCCTCCCCCACAACCGCCCCGCCCCACCCTTAGCTGTTATCATCAGGCATCTGTGGTGGGTGGCTGGTAATACTCTAAGAAATAAGACATAGTTCCAAACCTGGGACTCAACAAATCATTACAACGGCATACAATATGCCCCGTAGGAACACAAGAGTACATCTACCTGTTCTAGAGTGGTACAATGCTCCAAGGTCTGGCCAACCACCATGGCAGTCATGGAATGACTGAAAAAACCCTAAGCAGGGAGTCAAAGGACAAAGGTCCTAATTTTTGTTCTGCTGTGTGAGCATTTGCTGTGTGACCTAGCGTGAATTCCTTTCCTTCTCTGGGCCGTGGTTTACTCGTCATGCCCTGATTTATTCGTTCAAGTTTGTGCCATCCTTGTACCAAGCTCTGGGAGAATGAATATAGCCATACCAGATACCATTCCTCTTCTTATGGGTTTTACAGTCTAAGCAAACATGAAAGAAAGAATTTCACAGATAAGACGATGAAGCTGGCCTGGATCAGGGGCTTTCAACCTTGGCTATAGATTAAAATCAACTGAAAGCTTTTAGAAAAAAAATTTAAAAGATGAATATCTCGGCATGATCCCCAAAGATTATGACTAAATCTGATAGGGCTCAGGCATAGATAGTTTTCTAATTTCCCCCAAGTGATTCTAATAAACAACCAGGGTTGAGGGCCACTATAGTAGGCAATATCTAACATTTCTTCCTGCTCCAACATTCTAATTAGTCTTTGATAGACTATGAATAATCTAAGACACACATGTGTACGTGTATTTCTGGACATATGTGTGTGAAAGAAAGATAAAGATACACAGAGATACAGAGAAAGACCAACTAAGATCCTTTAGCACGTGGGTAGGACAAAATATTGGAGACCAGTGGGAAAATAACATATATCAACATTTCCCACACTTGGCCCTGAGGACTATTCAGGTGTGTGTTTATGCAGACTCTATTTGCCTACTCAACATGCTTCCTTCAGTTCCTCTTTGCTTATAAAACTCTGATGGAATGCAGGGCAGCAACGTGCCCAGCTCTAGGTCTACAATTCCCAGCCTTCAGGGCAGCTAGACGTGACCAGTGAGATGCTAGTAGGAGCCATGGACTTCCTAGAAATACTTCCAAGAGATGCTCACCCAGGGAGAGCATACTTACGCCCTTCATCCCTTTCTCCAATTTTCTGCCTAGAACAAAGACATGATGGCCAACACAGCACTAGCTATCTGGAACAAGGTAGTAACTTTGGGGGTGGAAGTAACAAACCAAGGGTATTAGAGTAGTGACATAAAAGGAGCCTGGGTCCTGGAATATATTTTGGGGTCCTAGCCCCCTGGACTGCCTCCTTCTGTATCTTTTCACCTTAAAAAAAAAAAAACCTTATTTCTTCAAGCAACATGTCAGAGAGTATTTGACTCTGATACAGGCATTTCGTACATATTTTTTTAAAGTCCCTGTTCCAATAAGTTTGGGAAACATTGCACGACCCCATGTGGTTCCTCACTTGGTCCATTAAGATTCTCTTTGCACATCTGCCCATGCCGAAGGCTCCTAACAAGATAACCTGTTCCTTAGTTTAACCTGGCATTTCAGAGACTGGGTTCCCCCACTCTCCTGTACCCCAACACACGTGCACACAAGCACGGCTGCACAGAGTGTCTTTCAACATGTCATAAAACTCATATTATTTGAGAATCTCTGCCATAAATGCACAAATTTCCACCTGTCCAAATTCCAGAATACAGAACGCCTACCTGAGCAGTTCAGGCAATCGAATGTCTGGTTTGATTTCAGATGTGACAGAACAACCAGTTAAACGTTTTCTGTCCCATTGAGTTCCCGGTGACTTGGAGAAACAAAGTCACAGGTGCCCTGCTCAAAATCAGCTCCGGCAACTCAAATCTAGAACGACCCAAGCGAGTTTTCTCCCTCCCGCAGCCAGCGGCTCGGTCTTGCTTGTCTTCTGCACCGACTCAGCTCGGTGCAGTTGACTGACCTGCAAGTCCTCGCTCTGGCCCACCTGGCAGGCTTCCAGGGTTTCAAATAAAAATCGAGGCTGCCCAAGGACTGGCTTTCAGAATGAAGCTTTGTTAGAAAAATCTATGTCTCAGGCAGACCTAGGGAAGTAGACACTACCCAGTGATTAGCTTCCCCTTTGTGATGATTGCTGTGATCGTACATGTACAGCCTGCCCTGTTCCGGGTCAGCGTTTGGGTCTGGCCATTTCAGCATCCCAAGGAGATCGTTCTCATTTGAAATCCTTTCATAGTGCAAAAAGCTTAAAATGAAAAAAAAAGAATTCCTATAAAAAGGAACACAAAGAAATTCCATTAAAAAAAAGCAAATATCTCTCTTTCCTGAGAGCTGATTTGGCCACAGCTATTGTTCTCCACCTCTTTTCTTTTCACCTATCCATGTCTTTAAATACAAAGTGGAACTTTTGTAGACAACATAGGTGAATCTTGTTTTTTTTTTTTAATCCACTCTGACATTCTCTTTTAACTAGTGTATTTAGATCATTCATACTAAAAGTGATTATTGATGTAGCTAGATTAATATCTACTACATTTTTAACTATTTTCTATTTGTTGCCTGTGTTGTTTGTCTCCCCTTCTTTTTCTGGTTTTAATCAAGCATTTGATGTGATTCCATTTTCTCTCTTCCCTTAGCATGTCAGTTTACTTCTTTTAAAACAAAAAGTTTTATAGTGCTTGCCCTGAAGTTTGCAATATACATTTACAATAAGTGTAAGTCTACTTTCAAATAACACTGCATTGCTTCACTGATAGTATAGGTACCTTATAACAAAGTATACCCAATCTATCCTATCTCTTATTATATTGCTGTCATTCATTTCAATGTTCCATTTTCTTTCATTCGTGTTTATTTCCAAAGTAAACTCTAAAGTTTAGTGAACTCATGCATGTACATTTACTTAAAAAAAAAAAAAAAAAACTAAAAAAAAGGAAGAAAAGAAAACTACACCTTTTATTATGTCTTTTGTTTTACAAATAACCTACAATTTTGGCTGCAAATAACATTTAATTGTGGCAAAATAATGAGAAATAGCATATAGATTTATTCTTATTTTCATAGTCTATTATAGCATAGATTAAGTATATTATATCCTTCATTATTTTAATCTCAACTGCTTTTAGTAATTTTTTCTACAAGATTAGAAGTAATCCTTCTTATAGCGGCTTTTATAATGTTTCCCAAATCATATGATGTTGATTTGAATAAAAATTTAAGTCACAATTTTTCTTACAGAAAGTCGGATTTGCAGACTGGTTTGACAAGGAAGACTAGCTTTGCTAAACAGATTATGCACAAGACATTTTCCATAAATTGAATGAGCTAAATCTGAGCTATGCAGTTTTTACGAAAAAGATACCTAAAGCATGTAATAAAATAAATGCATCTTATTTCTTTAATACATTGAAACTTACAACATTTTAATTTTCCAACCATTTCTTAATAAATTGGATGAGAAAAGTTGCCTCTAAGTGAAAAAATAATAAATGTAATTAATAGTCATTAAATAAATTTTGGAAAAGGCTTTTTGGATATAATACCAGAATTGAGAAAGTTAATGGTTCTAAGTATGGATAACATATACCTAAGGAAGTCTTTTTTTCTTTCGACAACATTGAAGGAGAAAATAATTTTTGATGATGGATCACTATATGATTTAGGGCATTTGAACCCAAAAAGTGTTCAAATAATTGATGAAGTTGCCATATTAAAACACTTCCTGTTCTCATCAACTTATTCATCGAAGCAAGATTTCAGTGTGCACATCTATAAAAACAAAACAAATTTTCAATGAGGAATAGAATTGATGCTATATGCTCTCTTATTCTAGCAATAAGTAATATTTATTATCTAACTGGGTAATTGCATTAATCTTATTAAGAGATGTAGTCCCAATACATTTTTCCTATTTGTTAACAGCATTGACAAAATCTATGTTATATTTATGTTATTTTGGTCATTTTGCATACTGTAATAATTATAATGACCACCCATTCAAGAAGTACTTTTAACATTTAGAACCTTATGGATATATATTAAATATTAAAATTTCTGATCATACACAATATGAATGTACTTAACCTTACTGAACTATACATTTAAAAAAGACTGCCAAGCATAAAAACATACTCCATTAGAATAAAATTCTGATGGGAGATAGAATAGAAAGACAAGTTTAATGAGGTTAGAGAATGAAATAAAATTTCCCAATGTTAAAGAGTTTGTTCACATAGGTTTTAAATGGACAGAGATAGCTATCAAATAACTATGGTTATTTCGATTCCATTGAGTACATTTTAATAAGTGATAATGGTTTCACTTTAAAGAGTCAATATTGACAATACCCTGAAATTATATCCTTTAGAATGATTCCAACTTATGGAGAAAATCATAGATTTTGATTTAAAGGTCTTTGAGGAGCTACATAGATTTTCGGGGTACTTTCAGAGTGTGTGAGCAAAACGGAAAGGTACTTCCTCGGAAACTGGGGATCCTCACAGCAGAAGCTGGCCCTATGCTTCATGTGGAGCGGCTTTTTCTCCCCTTGTCCTTTCTAGATGGTTCCTTATGGACAAGTCTTCCTCCTGGAGAAAGCGATGACCCTGTGGATGGGCATTTTCAAAGGCGCGTGACTTTCTCCAGCTCTACCCATCTTATATTACAATAGCTTTCTGTTCAAATGGAAACCCAGGAGGACCAGGTCTTTTGCTCTATGGACTGGTTCATCCATTTAGGAAGGCAAAGAGATGGAGACCTTTATTTATGGAACATCCGCCTTGTTCTAGGTACAGTATAGGACGCTTTATATATAATCTCATTCTCTAATAGGAGAAATCAAAGTTATTATTGTATATTATTATCATTATACTAGGCATTTACTACCTACCAGACCCTGACCTGGCAACTTTACATAGCTGATCTTAATCAATTCTTAACTAACCCTATGAGGTAGGCATTATTATCATCCTCCTTTTGCAAACTGGGGCTTAAATAAATCTTCCAAGGTTAAGCAACTAGAGAGTGACAAAGCCTGATCACGATGCCAAAGACTGCACTTGTGACCTCAAGCCTTGTCATTCCTGTTTAAAATGAAGCTCTGAGAGGTCCAACAAGTTGCCAAGATCACAACTGGGAAGTCCCAGGTCAGTCTGATTCGTTGGTTCCCTATTGTGTTCCAGACAGGAATGAAGGCACTGCCCGATAGCCATAAATATTCATGCTATCCAGAACTCACCGTGGACATGATTCCCCTTGCTTCTCTGCCAATTTCATAAAATGCACAGGATTGATTTTACTATATCACTATCTCCCATCCTTTTTTTTTTTTTTTTTTTTTTTGTGGCAAATGAAGCAACTGAAATCCCTGGAAACTTCTCTGAAACTTGGCCGGTCCCCTCAGGGTCCCCCACGCTCCTGATCAGAGCTGTCTGACAGCTGTGAAAACCAAGCCCGGGCAGCTGGTGCCGTGCCAGGCCCCTGAGCTCCCAGGGCTGGCGCAGCCACGCCAGGATGAGAAGCCCTGACACACTCTTTTACGGTTTTGGAGATCGCTGAAGGTGTGGGCTCCGAACTGACATGTCCCTTTGCACAGGGACCTGATGTCTGTCCACAGTCTCACTAGTGGGTATTTGAGCAGGAGCCGATGAGCCAGGACATGCAAGAGTCTTCAGAAAATAATGCCTGCAGGGGGTCTTGAGGATGACTGTGGGTCCCATCCCTCCCTGCCACTCCCTGTGCAAGGTGCTTGCCCTGCTGCTTCACAAAGGCAGGGTCTTCCCTGGACCATGCACAGGGACCTGTTTTCACTAATAACGTCCCAGCGAGTGGTGAGGGGAAGTCATTTAGACCCAATGTAACACGTGCAAAAATCCAAAAAGTGATTTAATTCTAAGAGAACCAGGGCTGCGGAGGAACATGCTGCCACTGACATAAGGGGACAGAGATGACCAGAAGACTGTCATTCAGGGAGAGGTGGCGCCTCTGCCGATTGCCTGCTAGGGTTCCCCAAATTCCCCTGCCCCCCCCCTCATGCCACTGCTCCTGGCAATGTGCATCCCAAGGAAAAATAAGTGGTCTCATACTGGTGCTTTTTTCTTCTTCTTTAAAGATTAAAGGGGAAGCAATAGCTTTTGTTTTCTCTTTTTCCCAGTTGGCTAAACATGACATCCAACCTACAGGCTTGGAAAACAACTTGACGAGCAGTCTGAGTGATTAGATAGAACAGCAGCCCAGGGTACTCTCTCATGGAATGGGGGAAGCCCAGGCTGTCTTTTCTTCTGAAATTTATGGCAATCATCAGAAAAGAGCAGCTGTCAAACTTGCCTCCTGCCCCAGCGGGGCCACCGGGCCGCTGCAGTCTTTATTTAATTGGTTTATTAATCTTATAATGCAATACCATCCTCTGTCTCGTTGTGTCTCACTAGCTACCCAGGCCTGGACTTTGTAAATATGTTTAATTAAGCCGCAGAAGCCACGAGGCCTCTTTCCTCTTGGTTCCCCTCTCCCGCCAGGCCAGAGACCAGGCAGAGCTGAAATAAACAGGTGGCTCTGCCTCCCCGTCCATCTGCTCCCACCTGGGGGTGGCGATGCTAGGGGAGGACATTCTGCAGGAAGAAACGTCCCCAACCTCGTCCGAGGTGTGCTGCCTTCGTCCATGGCAGGAGGGCTGCTATTCTGTGGACAGACGTCGATTAAGAGTTCTAGAGAGAACTCTAGGGTGGGTAAACTCACACCTCGCAGGTTGGGTGCGGCTGCCTGGGGGATGGGCACGCTTGTAGCTTTGACTTGAGCAGTGCAAAGGCAATTTATGTCACCAAAGTATTTGCACCCCCATAATACTGTAAAATAAAAAATTTTAAGAAAATGATTTAAAATACAAAAAACCAAGAGTTCTAGAGAGATAGGAGAGAAAAGGACACCACTCAAACTTTTATGTGTACGTCTCTCTTCACTTCACCACCCACACTCGCATGGGAGGGAGGTCTGCCTTCCACAAAGAGCCCTTCTCTAGGACTCTTTGAACTCCAGGGGACGATGCTCCAACTCTGGGGAGTAGGGGACACGGACAGCCAGGAAGGGACGGGGAAAATGTCCAGAGATAGGTCTGGGAAGAAGTTTGCTTGAATGTGTTCTGCAACTGCTGTGTGCACATCTGTCTCACCAAGAAACGGGGAGTCCTGGCAGGCAAGGGTGAGTATCCCGTACAGGGCAGGGTATGCAGGAGACTATACATGTGGAAGGAGGGAGGGAGGGAGGGAAGGATCAGAGGGAGGGAGGGAGAGAGATGGAGGAAGGAAGGAAGGATGGGAAGAAGGAAAAAGCAGACAGATAGGTGAGGAAGTGGGCAGGCAGGTAGGTGGATGGATGGATGGATGGATGGATGGATGGATGGATGGATGGATGGATGGATGACTGGATGGATGGATGGATGGATGGATGGATGGATGAATGGATGGATGGATAGTGTAATAGGGGTTTCGACTGGGCCTCCACTCACTATTACATAAACCTTGTGGCACCCGGAAACCAAGCCATGGTGTTCTTTCCATGGAAGAGCCTTTTCCCAGGAGGACACTCAGAGAGTGCAATCAGAGATGGCTTACGTGAAGTCCACACAGCACACTGCCAAAATAATGCCCGAAGAAAGAAAAAGAAAAAGAAAAAATATCTCTACCACTTGTTTTGAAGATAACATGCTAAATGATTCTCGCTTGGGTTGTAGAGGTTTTCCTTATTTATTCATCTATTTGTTTGTGCTGAATCGTGTCCACAGGGCATCCAGAATAAACAAAACTGCAAACATTAAACCTACCATCTGGACGTGTCTAAACATCTGGATATTTGGCACCGCGCTGACCCCGGCTGGTTGTCTTATGGCCGTGGAATTACAGCCCAGGGCAGAGGAGGAAGCGCGTGGAGAGGGGTGTTCAGAGTGATCACACATCCCAGAATGCCCATAAATATCCGGATTCCGAATCCTCTGACCCATTTTCAGGCTCTGTCCCAGCTTCTAATTGGAAAGATGTGGTCGTGATAGACACAGGGTAAAGGAAAGAGGACGAGGGAGAAGGGAGAGAAAGAGGAAGAAAGACGGGGAAGGAAGGAGAGAAGCAAGTGAGAAACGGAGCTGGCTGGGGGGCATCCCTGAGCGGGAGGAAGGCACAGCTAGAAAGGGCACACGTGCGCAAAGAAGTCATAATCGATAGTTCCCCACGACCCACGTAGGGATCAGAAAGGAGGCAGGACAGAGCGGGGTGAGACTTCTTAGAGGCTGGAAGAAGATTGGCACCATTTTAAACATGACCTGGAAACACCCACACACACACACACGCATATGCACGCATGTGCCATATGTCCTTAAGATTCATTTTATTAATCCCTTGAAGAGAAAAGCAGCCTCTCTCCAGAGTCCCCCCCCTGCCTGCCTGCCTGCCTGGTGCCTCCTCGCAGCCATTCTGGGCTTGCTGGAGTGTGGTTTTGTTTTCTGTACTGGGTGATTGATGATACAAGAGCAAATGAGCTCCCACTGCTTTTAAGATGCATTTTCTTTCTTAAAGAGAAGATGATGTGAACGTTGCTTCTCTCTGTCCCCTGCCTGCCTTGGCTGCAGGCCTGTCGCCACTGCAGCTTGGCAAGGGCATTCGGCAAGGGAGGAGCAGCAGAATCTCCTAGTCTGCAGAGCCCACCGGGGGGCCCAGTCCTGCGGCCACCCTGCTCCCCCAGGCTTCTCCTCCCATCCCGGGGGAACCTCTCTGGGTGACCCCAGGCTATTTCCACCAACATAGCTCTGTACCAACACGTGGGAATCTGGCTGCCCAGCACAGGGTAGACCCTGTCGAATGAATGGAGAAATAAATGATGAATGAGTCACAAACACTGAGATCTCAACTTAATGAAATAAATGTGCCCTGGCTCTGGGCTCCAAAGTGCTCTCACTTTCCCTCTCTCTCTCTCTCTCTCTCTCTGTACCACGGGCCTTGCTGTTCAAAGTCATCCCTGGACCAGCAGGCTTGGCAGTCGCCTGGGATCAAAGTCCCAAGGTGAGCTAGGCACAGATGAAACATCGGGGAGTGCAGCCACGTGGTCCTGAGGGAGGCGGGGTGGCAGGCAAGATGACCTCTCACGGCCCCTCCTTGCCTCACGTGTCTCTCAAAGTGACAGCAGGTTGACATGGCTACGAGAAGGCTTAGCTTGGGCCACTGCAGACCCACACGACCATAGGGAAGGTGGAACTTCCACTCCTTCCTTCCTCTGGTCCTTCCCGCTGTTCTGCTCCTCTGGAGGTCCCAGCTGACAGATCCAGAGCTCAGCATGGCTTTGCTCTAACTAATTGCCAACAGTTGGCTGAAGCTCCATTTGTTATTCAAAAAGGCTCATTAATCTCCTAATGCCAGTGTAGCCCCGGCTGCTAATGGTGCCTCTCACCTCCCCACACCCAGTTCCGATGGGGCTTCCCGGCTCCCCTGGTGGCAGAGCAGTGGGACACGGCACCTTCTCAGCTTCCTTCCCAGAAGGCTGAACTGGTGCCTGGGGCCGTGGAGCCAGGCTGGGCTCTGCAGCCGGCTGGAGTGGTCCTTGGAGTCCAGACTCCATTCTAGGTCACCCTTGGGTCACAAAGCCTTGGAGTGGATCAGGCGGGTGGAAGAGGGGATTATGGAGCACCAGGAGGAGGGTTGTCTGAGACTTCTTGGACGAGCTGAGCAGCCTTCTCACAGCCCAACCAAGAAACGCACCCCCTTGTCTCTTGGGTATAGGGCCAGGCTCTAACTTGGAAAATCAAGCAGGGTGTTTGGAGACATGGAAGAGGTGCATTCTAGAAAACTCAGGACAAGGAAGTCCTGAAGAACTACAGAGCCTTTTGCCGAGGTTTGCATCTGAGATTCAAACTTGCATTTATTCTACGTTTAAATGTTCTCCTGCCTTTCTGCTCCAAGTTGTGCTTCTGTGGGTCTGTCTTCCCAAGACTATAAACTCTTAAGGGATGGGATCTGTTGTGTCTCTCACACGCTGGTGCCCAGCATCTGGCCCTGCTAACTCATAAGTCACCCACCTAGACCCACAACTGGATTTGGATCTGGGGTTCGAGGGGAGAGTATAGAGAAGAGGAGGAAGAGGAGAAAGGCAGGGCAGGAAAGAGAGCAGGTGCAGAGGGGAGCTGGTGGAAGCACATCTCTGAGCAGTGACAATATGGTGACTATCTAGAGTAAGGTGCTGGGTGAAGGCCAATGCCACTGCCCAGTCTGTTCCAGCCAGGTGAGCTTCCCCAGCAGCAGGGCTGAGGCAGGTACAGCTTAGGGCTCCCTCCTCTTTTTTCTTCCAACATTTTATTATGAAATTTTTGAGACAGAAAAAAAAATGAAAGAGTGATACAGGAAATGTCCTATATAGATGGTAGGTTTATAAGTGTCCATCTTCTTTGCTGTTTTTGTTTTTCAAAAGGACCAGACCCTATGGCCACAATGAATTCCATCAATATTGCCAAACTTAAAGAGAGTGGGAGCAGTCCTTCTATGCACCGTCGTAACCAAGCCTTTGTTAGGACAACACTGCCCTCTGCTGGCCACAGGCTCTCTCTGCGCTGGGACAGCTTTGGCAAAGGGCTCCGGAAGGGCGGGATCAGATTATTCCTACCCACCCCAACCCCAGCCCTTTGCTTTGACCCTTTGCTGTGTCCACCCTTAGTCACCCGCCCCCCACGCCCCCACCTTATTCTGGTGCGACCCATCCTGGCGCAGCAATAGGCACCAGACTGAGACCCAGCTAAGCTCAGACACTTAAGCAGCGTGTTAGGCCAGCAGATGTCTTTGTGTCTTCATTTCTCTGTAACCATTGACTGAATGTCTGCTTGGTGAGGCGCAGGGCCCGGGCTGTGCGCAGTGCAAAACCGTGTCTCCGTGCTGTGCATACAGAACTTGAGCAATGAAGCCTCCCTTTCCTCCTCGGTGAAGTAAGGATCATTAGAGTCTTCCTTCCCTGCTCTAAAGCAAAAAGTGAGGAAGAGTGTGATGAACCTGGTGGTTTCAGACATACCTGGGAACCAAAAAGCATTCGCCTCGTTAAAGCAACAACTTGAACTTATTTCCAGGTGCTTTGTTGCCTTTAGGTAAATACCTTGGGCCGTGGTATATTTGTTATTAAATATCCAGAGGTGGTTGGTACTTAGATATCTCCACCCGTGGAAAGGGGTACGGCAGAATGAATCATCGCGACCCCAAACACGGGTGGCCTGTGGGGCAAGGTCCCTGTGCAACTGGAAGCTGAGACAGTAGGACCTTACCTTTGCCACCTGCTTCACTCAACATCAGTTAGAGCAGTGGTTCCCAAACTTGAGCTGGAACAAAACTAGCTGGAAGGGTGTTGAAATCCAGATTGCTGGCTCCCCCACTCTCAGTCTCTCTGGTTTAGTCTGTGTGTGGGGGTGAAGCCCAAGCATTTGCATTTCGAAAATGTTCTCAGGTGCTTACCTGGGAGCAGACTGAGACCCACTGGGCTTGGCGGTGCCATGGTAACAACTCCTGAATCTCAGTGACGTCACACCACAAAAATTTAGTTTTTATTCATGCTCCCTGTGGAGTGAGAGTTGGCGTGGCTCTGCTGCACACGGTCCCTCGAGGGCCCCGGGCCGACAGATGCCCTACCGTGACCTATCGTGACAGCTGCAGCTGCTGGAGCACACGACCTTCCTGGCTGCTGTGACAAAGAGGAGGAAACCGAAGCATCATGTTTGGGCTTTCAACTGTCTTATCCCAGAAATGATGACATAAATCACTTTCACTCACGTTTCATGGACCAGAGCTACGCACACGGCCCTGCCCACGTTCTAGGCAGGCGTCTTCCATGTCCCTACCAGGGCAAGAGAACCGGATGTTGGTGCACACTTGTGCTGTCAACCATGCCACCATCAGCCTTGAAAACAGGTGCAATCACAGCAATATGGGCTGGGAGTTAGTGGAGACGCACATTGTTGGCCTCTTACATGCTGGTCATAGAGTGATGATGATGATGGTGATGATGATTACTGAGTGCTTACTATGTCCCAGGAACTATTCTAAGTGTTTTTTGCATATTAACTCATTTAATCCCCACAATAACCTTGCAAAGTAAGTATCATTTGTGGCCCCATTTTATAAATGAGGAAACTGAGGTACAGTGTGGTTATGCAGCCTACCCGGGTTATAGAACTCGTAGAGACACAGCTGGGATTATAATCCAGCCAGTCTGACACGAGAGTCCATGTTTTTAACCACGGTTCTGCTCCATCGCTGTCCAGCTGGTTTTATTTTTGAAGAGAGAGTAGGGGAGACTGTCTAGGGAAGGCCTGGTTTCTGGATAAGCGAATAGTTCAAATGCAGATTATTCTAAAGACAAACAGTTCTACCGAGAGAGCATTCCCACATGAGTAGCTCTACTGATACACAAATGAGTTGGCTCAAGACAAATATGTTAAAATGGGATCCAGTTCCAACAGAGGGGTTTAAGAGCCCATTGATGCCCCCCAGTGTCTGTAAGGCCATTCAGGTAGTGTCTGTTCCCCTTAAAAGAACACAACCTTCCTAGTAATTGATCAGAGATGAGGAGGCTGGGACAAAACAGTTCTTGATTTTTCCCAAAGAATTGCTTCCCGGATCATACAGGTCGGGGAGCTCCTTGCGTGGGGAGCCAGGAATGTTCTTACACCCACTTTCCTCCCTCTGCCCACCCTGTCCCCTCCCCTTGGCCCTATTCCACCTGGAGAGACGCTGCAAGCTGTAGCATCTCCACCCTAAGATCTGAGCAGCTCCTCTTTCTCGACCCTGGAGGGCCAGTGACAGGTTGTTACTTAACATTATCCTAGGAAGAGGCTTTAAGTCTCAGCATTAAGAAAAAACAGTTCCTCAGGTTGAAGCATCTACACAATTTGCCTTCCTCCTTGGAGGAGCAGGTGGGAGGTAGCCGCAGGGAGCCTATGGCCAGCAGAGGGCGCTAGCCTAGTGCCTCAGATGTGAGCTGCAGATCAGCCCGCCAGGGTCATTCCCTGGCATCTCTGGGGGAATATTATTACCTCATCTCTGTTTAATCGAAAACACAGGATACCCGATGGTCCTCGTTAGTGCATCAAACGGAGTCAGTCACTGGCCTCAAAATGTCAGATTTCTTCCCAGCGTTTTACAATCCTCTCATTTCCTGTTTTTCTTAATAAAAGTTCAGAATCTCCTGGGAAGTGATTTTGAGACACTACATTTTTCAAGGCAGTCTGAAAATACTGACTATTTTATTTGGACAGCCATCAAGGATACATGGTCAGCCTTCCATCCATCTGTCTCTCACATACACACACACACACACACACACACACACACAACACTCACAATTCCTGCTGACAGCTCAAACCCACATCTGCAAGCAGGCAGCCCACGGAGAAGGATGCCTGGGAATTAACCGAGTGCTCAAACAAGTTATTCTGCATTGAAGATCTGTATTGTGAAGGGTCCCCAGCCTGTTTGGGGCTGTGCTTAGCATTACGAAAGGCACAGTCCCATGGAGCAGTGACTAAAACAATTCTTTCTGGTCTCCAGGTAGTTAAAGGCATGGAACACATCTTCCCTTTCTTGCAAGAGTACCTGTCAGATGGACCGGCAGTGGGAATTGTGCTTTGGGAAACAGGCAACAGCAGCTTGCTTCTCGGCTAATTCTGACACATAGAGCATACTGCACGCTCCTGAAGGACACCCCCAAGGCTCTGACTCCAGATTGGGAATGAAAAAATGAGGATTCAGGATTTCACGCTGTCGGCAGATCCATGTCTTTCTTGAGAGGGCAGCAAAGGCAGCTCCCACTCCAGCAGGGGAGGCAGGCTGGCCCCACAACTCCCGCCGTGACCCTGCCATGCTGAGCAAGCTTCCTGCCCTCAGAGTTCAGTCTTCACCGCCCCGGGGAGGAGTATGGTTTGCCAGGGCTACGGCAGCAAAGTGCCATGAGCTGGGTGGCTGAAACGACAGAAATGGACTGTCTCAGTTCTGGAGGTGAGAAGTCTGAGGTTGGCAGGGTTGGCCCCTTCTATGATGGAGAACCCATTTCCTGTTTTCTCTCCTAGCTTCCGGTGGTTTGCTTGCAGTATTTGTCATTCTTGGGCTTCTAGAAACATTACGCCTATCTCTGCCTTTATGCTCACGTGGTATTCTCCCTGTATATATGTCTGTGTCCAGATTTCCCCTTTTTACAAGGACACCAGTCTTACTGGATTGGGGGACCCACCCTACTATAGCATGATCTCAGCTAAACCTAATTACATCTGCAATGACCCTATTTCCAAATAGGGTCATGTTCTAAGGTACTTGGGGTTAGGACTTTAACATATGGATTTTGGAAGGACACAATTCAACCCTCCCCCAACCATCACCCCACTTTCCAGGCCGGAAGGGTGCCTTCAATAGCCAGGAGATAACGTGAAAACAAAATCATTCATTAATTAGGGTTTAGGCCTAATTTCTTCAGGCTTTCAATATAGATTGGCAATCTCACTAAGAAAAATAACCCAAATGTCTCTCTTTCACCCCACCCCTCCAATTCACACCAAACATAAAGCCTCTTCCAAAGTTGCCCCAAGCTTTTATGTAAACCCTCAGGGGTGTGCCATGTCTGTTCTTGAGCAAGTCCAGGCCACCGGTGTTGCTGCAGCTCTGCTGAGCTGGCAGTCCCATGGGGGTTGTCCTCTGCCATACTCAGGGGTTCTCTGCCAGCCACTGTGGTCTCACCTGCTTTTCTCCCGAGCTCTGCAGTTCTTCTTGGTGACAGTCACTGATCCATCACACACCACCACCAGTGTCCTGAACCTTCTTGATGCCAGCGCTGCTATGCAAGGCCAGTGGGTTGGAAATGGCTCTTTCTGCTTCATGGAACATTGTTAAGAGGTCCCCATAGCCATGCTCTTTAAGCAAACCTTTCTTGTTTTAATTAGAATGTCACCTTTTCTTCTGGGGAGCCCATATTAGCATGGAGCCAAAGGTGACTTTAAGTAACAACCACCAGGCCACCCTCTTTCCCTCTAGCCAGTGGTGTCTTCCCCAGGGACAGGATCCTCCTGCCTCAGAACGCTTCTCCCAGAGGCTCCCTGGCTCCTCTGCACATTGGCTTCTGTGACACAATCCTTTGGGTTGACCAGGACTTGGCCAGTTAGATCTGAACTCCATTGGTGGACACCCACGGAGGTTCTTTCCCAAGGTCTGCTCAACCTCAAACTTCTGTCCACCTGTTTCCCAGATGAGTCCAGATAGGTCTGAATCTCTCTTGCATTCAGGACTTTCTAAGCATCTACTAAGTTCCAATCATGGGCTAGGAGCTAAGGCTACAAAGATGAATATGACATGGTTTGGGCTCTTAAACAATTTTCAGTTTAGCTGGGAGATAGCCATCAAGAAGATATTTTCATTGCAAAAGTATAAATTGAGTGATAAAAGCAGAAGGATAGAGAGACAGGATGTCATGGACCACCCCACCCCACCCAGTCCAGGGAAGGCTTCTTAAGGAGGTAAAATTAGAGACGGTTTGAAAGGTGAAGAAATACAGGACGGATTATCCTAAGCAGAGGGAGGGCGCCAGCATGACAACGTACATGAAGCATGAAACGGCAACGTGTGTGCAGGGAGTCCAGCCAGACCTACGCTGTGCCATACAGCTTGGATTTGGTCCCGCAAGCAACAGGAAGCCATGAAAAAATGCTAAACAAGACTGACATGTTCATATTTGCATTGCCAATCAGTCACGCTAGCAAGGCTAGTAAAGAATGGGCATGGGAGAGGGACAAAACCAGAAAAAAATAAGACCAATTCAGAAGCCTTTACTATAATCCAGGCAGGAGATGATGAAGTCAAACCATGAAAGGACGGAGATGAAATTCAAGAAATATTTAGGAAGTAAAATCAACAAGACTTGGGGATCTACTGTATGTGGAGGGGTTTGGGAGGGTGGGGAGTTGCAAGTGGCTCAGACTTCCAGGTTGGATGACCAAGAAAACAACAGAAGGGACAGGTGAAGGAACAGGTTGGGAAGAAGATACCAAGTTCGTTTCATAGCTCAGCATTCCCACGCCCCTGAACGCTCCCTACTTCACATTTCTTACTCCCCACTTAGGTACGCTTGAGACATACTAAACTTAAGGATGTCTCAACCAAAGGACCCCCAGCAGCGTGTGCATGCCTGGCCTAAAGAATTCGCATTTCAATAAAGAAGACTGGGCCGGGCAAGGTGGCTCACGCCTGTAATCCTAGCACTCTGGGAGGCCGAGGCGGGCAGACTGCTCGAGGTCAGGAGTTCGAAACTAGCCTGAGCAAGAGCGAGACCCCATCTCTACTATAAATAGAAAGAAATTAATTGGCCAACTAATACATATAGAAAAAAATTAGCCGGGCATGGCGGCGCATGCCTATGGTCCCAGCTACTCGGGAGGCTGAGGCGGGAGGATTGCTTGAGCCCAGGAGTTTGAGGTTGCTGTGAGCTAGGCTGACGCCATGGCACTCACTCTAGCCTGAGCAACAAAGCGAGATTCTGTCTCAAAAAGAAAGAAAGAAAGAAAGAAAGAAAGAGAGAGAGAGAGAGAGAGAGAGAGAGAGAGAGAGAGAGAGAGAAAGAAAGAAAGAAAGAAAGAAAGAAAGAAAGAAAGAAAGAAAGAAAGAAAGAAAGAAACAAAGAAAGAAAGAAAGAAAGAAAGAAGACAGGCATGCACGATTTGAACGTGCCTAGACCGTGCTATCTATAATTCCACAGTCCGTTCTCCACCATTCCAAAGCCCAAAGTGCCCCCTTGGAAGTCTAAAAGGAATTTTTAAAAATGCAAATTTGAAGTAAGTTCATCTGGCAGCAAAATTGAACTGAATTGACTTGAGCTCACTACCTGACCCGTCAACTGTAACCCACCAACCATTCTACGCAGGTATGGTGGCTCCCATCAGAGCCCCATGACAGGAAAATGAGTATTCCCCAGCAGAAAGGAGGTGGGAGCGTGTGCACAGAACAAGGACAGAGTGCTGCATACACCCCACAGAGGCTACTGGCAAGAACTCCCACACTGTCCAGGTTGCATTATTCTTCCTGCTCTGTAGATGAAGAAACCTGTTAGATCTGTCTGACATCAGCGGACAAGGACTCAAGTTTAGAATGAAATGAGATGAGATGGGAATCTGCAAAAGGGTACAAGGACCTGAACTGTCTTTATACTAAGACTTAAGATGGGTTGACTTTTTCATATCACTTTCCGTTTTCGTGTTGACCGAACACCACCCGCAAGACGTGTTCTGTTTTACATGTCCAAGCTCTAAGTCACCCTGGTCTAATCCAGGGGCTAGCAGCAGAATCTCCCCCAGGTAGTACCTGTGTGGGTGGTGTATCGGTGTCTCTGCGGCAAGTTTCATCTCCCAGTTCTGTCCACAAAATGTCTAATAGCTAATGGTGACGATCGAGCAAATTCTCCCGTGATTCCGTCAGATGCTAATGCTGCCCTGCTCTGGGTTGGAAGGCAAGGGTGTCTATGCCTGAGTTCCCTTTTTGGAGAAAGGAGGACATGGCAATGGTCAGGAGTCTGGCTTACTAACTTGTTGGCTCACTGCACCCTCAGTCTCCCAGCTGCAATTGAAATCACTTCAAGTAGATGTCGCCAGTGGCAGACTCAGCTTGGTCCCAAGCTTGGACCCTGGGACTGTCTCCTATTGAGGAGCCTAGAAGTCCCTTTTCTTTCAATGTCCACGAGACTCAGTCAGCAGCCAGTCTCTCTCAGGTCCAGTGCTCAACTCTGCCTTGTTTCCACAACCATTTCTCCTTGCAGAAGCCCCATTTCCAACCCAGATTCCTCCGTTGCCATCCTTGCATCAAAACTCCACCCAGTTCCCAATTCCACCAGGACAAGGACATTTCCTTGCTTTGTTTCCACCTCACCCCGTGCTTGCCTTGATGGTACTATCGGTCCTGAATTCTCCTCCCAAGCCACATCCTCATACTACCTGCCAGCATGCCTTCCTGGATCTAAATTTACATTTGCCAAATGAATTGATAAATTACTACCTGCTATTAACATATGCTATTAATATAAATATATTAATATAATATAATTTACATTTGCCAAATGAATCAATAAATTACTACCTGCTATTAACATATGCTGTTAATATAATGTAATTTACATGTGTCAAATGAATTAATAAATTACTACCTGCTATTAATATATCCTTAAAAGACACAAAAATCTATTCTAAGGGCTCAAAATTTAATAAAATAAATTAATTTAATAATTGAAAAGTTTGAATAAAATGGAAGCATATGAATAAGGTATTGCCAAATGCCGTGGAGAGAGTGGATTATTTTGTTATGGAAGATTTCATAGAGGAAGCAAGATATGAGCTGCTCTTGAAGCATGGTTAGTAATCCTTGTTAACTGAAGGAAAGGATGCAGTTCACAGATTTGGAAAGGACAACTTTATTTCTCATAAAGGGCTGGAGCCTCTGGGTGGCCATTCTAACAGGCCAGGAAGCACAGCCCCAGACAGAAGCCAGAAACACCTGACACAGACAATGGGAACAGGAATTTATGCAGAGCAGGGAGGCCAAATATACATATTTAACAAGCTATAGGAGGAGTCATGAATATTTATGAAGGAGAAACATGCGCTTGCGCATTCGAGCTGTATACCCCTTTATGGGATCCACGTTCAGAAACGGCAGCCCTCTGAGGTCAAAAGAAAAAGCAAGGACACAAAAACCCTCTTTGCGCATGCTCTGTGGGCTGGTTAAAGCCACTTCATGGTTGGTGGTCTCTTATCAGGGACGAATGCTGGTCTGGAGCGTGAGATTGGTTGCTGTTTAGCTCTTTAAGGAAAAAAAAGCTTGATAGGCATTAGCAAGGGAGGAGCATACATCATAAGGCACGTTTGACCCATCATGGCTGGGAACTCAGGTTTAAGGTTTCTCTGGGGTCCCCTTGGGCAAGAGGGGGTCCATTCAGTCAGCAAGGGGCTTAAAGGTTTTGTTTTAGTTCACATCCTCTAAACAGAAAAGGAGAGAACATTCCGGGTGGAAGAAACAGCCCCTGCAAAAGAATGTGGCATGGAAGTCTCAGAACGCTGCCTTCTCCCATACTCCCACTACCTGTCATCGTGATGCCCTCTTACCTCTTGTGGGTACTTTAGGATGCGACAATTTGTGGGGTGTACCAGCCATTCATTGCCTGTTACCACCCTATCTGGATATTGAGTTCCTCCTGGTCTCTCCATCTTTCCATTCTCAGCCAGGTTACAGGTTACCCTACAGAGAAATGTCCAAAATGACTGGCCTGGCCCAATTTCCAAGCCTGAGACTTGCAGTTTCTTCAGGTTGTAAAAGGAACAGGACCTGCCTTTGGTGCTGCCTTTTCCTCCTGTCCCTCCAATCTGCCTTCTCATGCATGCCCCAGTCCAGGAGAAAACAGAAATCTCTCCTTCCCCTTCTTGCTCCCACACCCCATCTTGCAAGCCTGGCACCCAAACATGAGTCCGAATTTAGCAGCCTGATTTAGAGTCCTCTAGACCCCAAGATCAATCGATAATTTTCCAGCACTGCCAAATACTCTGGGCTTGCGCCTTCACAAGGATGTAACCCCTTCTCTTGTTGCAATCCTTCAGGCTGGTTGCTTTTCCCAAGGTTGTAGACAACCTGAGCAGGCTATTCTCTCTGCTTCCTCCCACCTGTAGGGGGGCAGGTAGAAATGCTGAAAGCGGAGATCAAAACAATCCACAACAAGGAGTGGCAACACCAGCCTTCTCCTAGTCATGCCTCCAACACGGAGTGGGAGTGCAGGAGCCAGCCTTGGACCCGGAGTGTCTATTGTGCGGTGTTTGCAGGCCATTGTTCTCAGCCCACAGACCTTGCCCGGGAGGCACCGTGCCTGCATTCCATCCTCCCACCAGGTTCGTTCAATCCGTCTCCAAAGGTCAAATTTGTACCATAGCACCGAGAACACTCAGACAAGGGATCTGGTGTCTAAATCGAACAGTCGTTTCCGTCCTCAGCAGTAGATCACGTCTGCTGATTTCTGCCTATTGCCAGTGCCGCCACTTAAATGTTCCATCTTGGGAACGAAGGCAGAGGACATTTAGGTGGTGATGCTGCCGCTGCCCTGGGAACCCTCCTCCTCCTCCTCCTCCTCCTCCTCCTCCTCCTCCTCCTCCTCCTCCTCCTCCTCCTCCTCCTCCTCCTCCTCCTCCTCCTCCTCCTCCTCCTCCTCCTGAAAGCCTGGAAGCGGGGAGGGGGAGAAAGAGGGCGGGGAGTGGAGCGAGAGGGGTCCACCTCCCTGCAGGGGTGCTGAAGGAGAGGACAGCTGAAGAAGGGTCTTACTGTTGCTACTGTCCCCAGGGCCACCCTGGGGTGGATGTGTCCCCGGAAGGCTGCCCGGCTCCCAGGTCCTAGGCATTCCAGTTGTTCAAGGGTCCTGGTTGTCACCCTCCCAAACCTATAATCAAGGAAAGGTTTTATCTTTCGCTGCCCCCCTCCCCGCCCCCACAGACTAAGTCCTCTAACTAGGGCAGACATTGGACTCCTTGGAGATCTGTGTGGTCGGGAGCTCAGGAGGGCTCCTTTCTGAAAGGACAGTTACTCCAACGGGGAGAGTATCTGTGACTCTGCATTACGGGCTCCTAAGCGGAGACCTCACTCTCTACCTGGAAGTCCTCTGTCCCCACCTCTGGCTACAGGTGGCCACTTGTCCTCAGTGAAGACATGGCCCCTTCCTCCACCCCACCTGCTGCCTTTACCCAGAACTCTGGGGCCACCTTACTGGCCATATTGGTCCCTGGGGTGTCTCACACTGATTCGAGCCCCCAAAGTGTCCTCTTCCTGAGTGCCTGACATTTTCCTAGCACTTCACACGAGTTCTCTCTTTTAGTTCCTATGACCCTCATATTGAGGAAAATATTCCCTTATGCCCATTTTTCCACCAGAGAAACTGAGGCTCAGAGATGTTTCTAAAATTGTGTAACTCCTAGCCTCTTCACTACGGTGATTCTCAAAGAGGTGTGCACGTATGACGGAATTTCTGGGTCTATCTGGGGAAGGCACTCATAAAAGTCAAGCATTCACTTATTCAGTAGAACTTTCCAGAATGTCTGCTGCATGCCTGCTCTGTGCTGGGCACGGAGGGGGACAGAGAAGATGGTCAGGTAGTACCTGTGTCCTGTTGAGTCCTTTCCACAGGTGAGGAGGGGGCTCCGTAATCGTGCCTGGGAAGTTTCCAGAAGGCTGACATCCAGGGCATGACAGCCACCAATCACCAGGTCCTGAGGGAGATGAGGCAGAGGAGGGAGGAGGAAGGAGAGAGGAGGGGGAGGAGAGGCGTCCTGCCACCTGGCACACTGCCTTCCCTTCACAGACACCAGGCAAGTATTTGCTGGTGCTTAAAACAGTAAAGAAAAAGAGCACGCAGGCACCTCTGGGCCTGTCGCTGGATGGGATGCTGTCACTAGAGGGCAGTGCAGCTCACTCCTGGGATCCCACCTTCTCCCCGGAGAAGCCAGAGCAATCCTGGCGCAGGGTAACTCTGCCCCCCCCCCCCCGGGGGGCCGGGGGCAGCACCTGGGGGCAGGTGGACATGTGATGTCAATCAGGGACAAATGTAACATTGCTTTTGATGTTTTCATACACTTCCTTCCATTTTATTTGACCCTGACAGTAGACTTGTGGTGTAGACTGAGATCATTAGCCCAATTTGACAGGTGAGAAAAGGATAATCCTTGAGGTCTAGACCAGGGCTGGGGAACCACACACCCTTAAGGGCAGGTGTGGCCTTCTAGGTCCTTAAGTGGCAGGCTTTCGACTGAACCCAAATTTTACAGAACTAATCCTTTTGTTTTTATTAATGCATTTTGTTGGTCTTTTATAATTTCGCTTTATTGTTTAAATGAACATATTTAAAATACCAAAGGATAAACTAAGTTTCAATGGAATCAGCATCCCAGATGGACCGGCACGATTAGAGCGTTAGTGAGCCATAAGGGCTACGTTGACGGCTGCCATGCTCATGATTTAGTTCCAACCTCCCACACCTGCCTGGCGCCACTGCCGAGCAAGGCTGGTTGGCGAGAGTTTATGGGGGTCAAGTACGCCAGTCTGTCATCAGCTTTTGACAACAGTCCACTGTGTTTCTGTTTGAAGTGGAATTTGTGAATAGTTTCACAGTTTGACAGTGTTTTTTAATTCTGTCTGTTTAACAACTCATCATGTCAAAGAAGACCAAGAGGAATGTTAAAGGAAGAAAACAGATTTCTTTTCCTTTTTTTTTTTGAGACAGAATCTCACTCTGTCATGCTGAGTAGAGTGCAGTGGCATAATCATAGCTCACTGCAACCTCCAACTCCTGGGCTCAAGCAATCCTCCTGCCTCAGTCTCCTGAATACCTGGGACTGCAGGCACGTGCCAAGACACCCGGTTAATTTTCTCTACTTTTGGTGAGACAGGGGTCTTGCTGTTGCTCAGGCTGGTCTCGAACTCCTGACCTCAAGCGATCCTCCCGCTTCGGCCTTCCACGTGCTAGGACTACAGATGTGAGCCACCAGTTCAGCCTGAAAACCAATTTCCTAATAAGGATTGGGAATTGCAATATTATGTTTTTTTCTGCTAAAGATAAGATGATTTGCCTGCTTTGTGATACTGCAATATCACAATGCTCATCGGCGTTACAATACTCATAAGGACCACAAATAATTTAAATGAGAGGGAGAGGCAGGAAAGGTTGCATTGCAGAAATTAAAAGATGAAAAGCAAAACCAAATACAATTCTTTCAAGCAGCAATTAGACCTATAAATAATGCCCCTGAAGCAACTTATAAAGTAGCTTATATACTGGGGGGGGGGGGGGAGAAGCCATTCAGTGATGTAAAAAAATGTGAAAGAACACAGTGTCGAAATTATAAGATGCTTAGACCCTGATAACATTTCAAAGTACAAAAACTGCCTCTTTCAAGGAAAACCATAACTGACCAACAGCATCAATAGGCCTTTGACTTAACAGAACAGTATTCATGCAATACTTCAAAAGGAAAATATACATTATTCAATTGCTTTGGATGAATCAACTGATACTACTGACTCAGTGCAGTTTTTATACTTCATTCGGGTCATAACAGAAGATTTTCTTTGCTATGAAGAGTTATTTGCTTTGGGCACTCTTGTGAACAGAACACAAGAAATAGATATCTTCAATAACTTTCAAGATAAATGTCATGAAGTTGGACTGAGTTTGGTACATTTAGTGAGTGTGTGCATAGATGTTGCACCTTCCAAAACAGGAAAACATGAAGGGCTTATTGCACACATAAAAAAGGGTATTAACAGATCCAGATGCTCTCATTTCTTTTCATTGTATCTTGCCATCAGCAAAATCTCTGTGCTAACGCTACTATTTTAAGTGATACCTTGCAACAAGTTATAAATATTGTTAACTATATTCATGCAAATTCAACAGGGCATGGTCAGTTTCCTAACATGCTAAAGTTGAACCATGAGGCATTCAATGTGGATTTGCCGTATCATTCTAAAGTGCATTGGCTATCGCAGGGACAGGCGGCAGCCAAAATTTTTTCTCTGTGAAAACAGATGTTTGAATTTTATGAAGAACAGAATCAGTAATGTGAATTATTGAAAGAATATTTCTATGGGAATGCAGCATTTCTTGATATCCTATCAAATCAAAATGACTTGAATATTTCTTTGCAAGATAAAACTAAGTCTATATATGATACATGGCAAAAAAAAAAAATCCAAGCATTTCGAAAAAAGCTATCTTTTCGCAAAATGCTTATTCTTCAAAAGAAAATTTTGGATGAACATTTTCCCTAGTCAGCAAAGGTCAGCAATGAGCAGAATAACATATGCTAATCATCCGAAGAACACGCAGCTGTTATAGACCTATTAATTGGAGTATACACTGAGAGGCTCACTGGCTTTGAGAGTCATGACGTCACACTCAAATTAGCATTTCAGCCCCACCTAGTTGATATTGCCAAGGCACCTAAAGAACTATAGATGGAATTGATTGAACTCTCAGTAGATGACATTTTAAGCCATTGTTTGATGCTAAGAAAGATCCAATATGAAATATGAAAAAATGCAGTACAATACCCGCGCCATCGGCAACATGCCCAAAAAGTGCTTTCTTGCTTTTCAACCACTGTTGCCTGGAATCTACATTCTCCTACCTAACCCACATCGAGATGACGCCCTTACGGTCACTAAGGACAGACGGCCCATCTAGAGGATCAACTGAAACTGCAGGCCTCCATGCTGCCACCAAATATTCAAACATTCCTCCAACAAAAAGCAGACACAACAAGGTCATTAAAAGGTTAGTTAGCTTTAAAATTAACGAATAGCTTTCATTTTTTTGAAATTATTAAGTACGTAGTAGTTAGGTTTTTACAAAATCATGTACGCTTTTAAGTATATCTAATCGAAGTTTCTCGAATGAGGCCTTATTCGATTACAGCCAAATTAATGTGGACTTCCAACATGAAAAGGTTCCCCACCTCTGGTTTAGACCATCCCAGGTGCCCAGCTAATAATAAAGGTGCTATGGGACAAATGCCACATCCCCTAAGCCTGTGGTCCCCAACCCCTGGGCCACAGACCAATACCAGTCAGTAGCCCGTTAGGAACCGGGCTGCACAGCAGGAGGTGAGCATCGGTAGAGGGAGAGAGTGCAGCTTCCTCTGTATTTACAGCCGCTCCCCACGGCTCACCTCACCGCGTAAGCCCCGCCTCCTGTCAGATCAGCCGCAGCATTAGATTCCCATAGGAGCCTGAACCCTACTGTAAACTGCGCATGCCAGGGGTCCAGGTTGCACGTTCGGTATGAGTCTCTAATGCCTGATGATCCGAGGTGGAGCTGAGGCGGTGATGCTAGCACCAGGGAGCGGCTGCAAATACAGATTATCAGTAGCAGAGAGGTCTGACTGCACAATAAACATAATGCACTTCAATCATCCCAAAACCATCCCTTATCCCGGTCTGTGGAAAAAATGTCTTCCATGAAACTGGTCCCTTTTTGGTGCCAAAAAGGTTGGGAAATGCTGCCGTAAGCCACAGTTCCCAGGTCGAACCCAGGGCTGTTTGCGAACATGATGACGCAGACTAAATTCCTCAGTGAAATTCTCACCACTGTTGTTTTTCCTTCACAGGACATTCCCTTCGTTATTTGTTCATTCCCTGGAGGGTTGGGAAGAAAAAGGAAAAGGAAATTAAAACCAAATTGCTCAATGAGATACTTTGTAGGGAGCCTTGATAAACATTTGAGTGTGGCCAGTTGACACTCATGACTGCCCACTACTCCTGACACCTTTTCCCTCCTGCTGGTCTTTCAAGGTCACACACTGGTGACCTTGGAGAGTCATTGCTAATTCCTCCAGCTCCAGATACAGAAATACCTGCAGATAATGGTGGACGCAGGGAAGAAAGTACTGCAATCTCTGCTGAGGACCAGAAGCAGGTTCCCACGTGGGAACTGACTGGGTCGTTACCGGAAGTGAGAAGCCCAGGGTTATAGGTTTTATCTTGTCTCCCCAACCTCTTCCTGGAACACGGCATATACCAAGGCCAGAGTCGTTTGGAAATATGACCCAAGGCAACGGAGGTGATAGATGCTTTAGCAAGCGGACACACAGCAAACACGGGTGGGGAGGAGCAGGTGAAAATCTACTCACCTTGTAGATATTCCACCTGCAAGATCCTGTGCCACCCCCTACCCCTCCCAAAAAAGAGCCAAATATAACCGAGTGTTTGATGAACCTGGGCAGAGGCTGAGGGGAAGGACAGAAAAATCTGGGGGAAGGGTACATAGGGTAAAGCAGCCATGGGAAAGAGGAGAAGAGGGAGAAAATCGAGGCAGAAAAAAAGGGCTGAGTAGCCATGCAGAGTAGCCAGGAGGTCACAGCCAGAGATGCTGACTGCCTGACCCACCCCTGACACCCAGCTCTCTGCAGACTCTAAAGAAATTGGAAGAGGCCAGGCATGATGGCTCACGTCTGTAATCCTAGCACTCTGGGAGGCCAAGGCGGGAGGATCGTTTGAGCTCAGGAGTTCAAGGCCAGCCTGAGTAAGAGTGAGACCTCATCTCTACTAAAAAAAAAAATAGGAAGTAATTAGCTGGACAACTAAAAATATATAGAAAAAAATTAGCCAGGGATGGTGGTGCATGCTTGTAGTCCCAGCTACTCAGGAGGCTGAGGCAGGAGGATCGCTTGAGCCCAGGAGTTGGAGGTTGCTGTGAGCTAGGTTGGTGCCATGACACTCTAGTCCAGGCAACAGAGTGAGACAAGAAAAGAAAGAAGGAAAGAAAGAAAGGAAGGAAGGAAGGAAGGAAGGAAGGAAGGAAGGAAGGAAGGAAGGAAGGAAGGAAGGAAGGAAGGAAGGAAGGAAGGAAGGAAGGAAGGGAGGGAGGGAGGGAGGGAAAGGAGGGAGGGAAGGGAGGGAAGAAAAGAAATAAAGAGAGAGAGAAGGAGAGAAGGAGAGGAGAGAAGGAGAGAGAGAGAGAGAGAAAGAAGGAAGGAAGGAAGGAAGGAAGGAAGGAAGGAAGGAAGGAAGGAAGGAAGGAAGGAAGGAAGGAAGGAAGGAAGGAAGGAAGGAAAGAAAGAAAGAAAGAAAGAAAGAAAGAAAGAAAGAAAGAAAGAAAGAAAGAAAGAAAGAAGGAAAGAAAGAAAGAAATTGGAAGGTGTAACACAAACCCGAAGACATAGGCTGTTTTGTTATTCTTCTGGATTCTGGGTGTCCGTAGGGGCAGCCCATGGTAAGCCCATGTGCTTCCTGTCCACTGCCCCCCGCTCCTCGGTTTGCGGTGTCAAAGGCTCTCATTTTTAGTTTTTACTCAGCCCTTCCAGTTTTCAGGACTTTGTGGAAGTGTCGAGGCCACTGAAGCATGGCTTCTGCCCGCAGAGAGCTTATCCTCTCAGGGGCAACCCTGACACGGGTCAGACCAGTCCGAACCCCGCGGAGTAGGACGGAGCTGTTACAGAGGTGCAAGGGCTCTGGGAGAAGGGAGGGGTCGTCCGTTGCGCCTGTGGACCCCGGGAGGGAAGGGTGTTCAGGGGAAGAAGCTTTCTGAAGGTCCAGCTCAAATGAAAAGATGAGCAATCCTCGTCACTGCAGAAGCAGTGTAGACCAAGACACAGCAGTGGGAGATGTCTATTCCTAGAAGTGCTGGCAGTCTGGTGTCTTATTTTTAAAACAAATAAATACTAAAGTAGCAAGTCTTGCATCAATCCCCGCCTGTGTGCCAGCCTGTGTCTACTGTCCTATAATTTCCATCCCCTCCCTCCCGCCCCCACTCCCAAATCGGGAGCTCGTCCCATTCTCTGCTATCCAACCTGTAACCGGCGACGTGTTATGAAACATTTGTCCTTGGGGGCCCCTCCTCCCCTCTCTCGTCATCCTTCCAATCCTACCTCCAAGGACTCGCGCAATTTGCTCCTTTCCTGCCTCCCCAGCTACACTTGGCCACTCTCCCGCCATTCTCCCCGCCCAGTGACCATGCACCCCTTCCCGGTCTCCACGGCAGCTCTGGCTCCCTTCCACCCCAGGGTCTTTACACACGCTGTCCTCTCCTTCCTCTGGCTTCTCGTGTAGCTAATTCTTCTGTCTTCTCATTCATTTTCCCTCCCCTCTGCCACCCTGGCACACCGTCACGCCTCGTCATCTGGCCGTGCAGAAAGCTCAACCTGGAGATCTGATGAAATGTAAGGGACAATGCAGCACCAAGGGGACGCAAGAAGCTGCTCTTTGACAGAGGAAGAGTTGCCATGTCCTCACAAGGACACATCCCTTTTCTCCTTCTTACGTCGAAGCATAAGAGAGCCTCTGATTTCGTTTTTGCGGAAGGGTAGGCAGGGTCAGGTGGGAGTGGTGGAGGCCCACACCATTGGCCCACACCCTTGGCCATTTTTCTTTGCAAGACACCTCATCATTTTCCAGCACAGGTTTTGCATATTCCTACCTCTGTGTTTTTCCTAAGTCCACCCCACCCACCACCGACACCTCCCAAATCTGGTCCTACTCATCCTTCAGATGCAGACTGAGTTAGCTCCATTTTTTCTATGACACCTTTCCTGATATCTCCAACCCACAGCCGTCTCCCCATGGCCCCATCTCCAGACACAACATGAATTAATTGTACCTTATTTGGCTATTGGTTGATCTCCAATTGTTTTCTGTGTTTTAGTCTTGTCTCCTCTTCTGGGCACATAGTTGATGTTTAATAAATATTTGGTTGAATTGTTGATTGGGAAAAACATAGGGATGAGGCCATTCAAGTAATATGAATAGGGCAAAATTGCAACCATGCGTGATGTATGTGCACATCTGTGTGTATGTGCATGTGTGCTATACACATGTGTGCGTTATAAGGCCAAACACTCTCTTCCACATCCTTGAGGAACATTACTGAAAGTTCTCAAGTCACGTGTGAAAACACTTGAGTAGTAGACGCTCTGCTCTTGCTCCGGGCCTGTGATGATTAGTGGACGGCCCGGTCAGTGCTTGCTGGCTTCGAACCTCAGCATAAAGAAGCAATGCTTTCTCCTCTGGCACCCAACATCCGCTGGACCTGTTTCTGTTTGCACAGCAGAGAATTCACCCCGGCTCTGTGGCTTGCCAAGGCCAGCAGTGTGCAGGTGTATCGAAGGGAAAGAGAAGGAAGAAGGAGGATTCCAGTTGTATCACGGTAACAGGCAATTCCTTGCCCAGTTCAGCCTTTCATCAGAGTGTCTTACTAGGTGCAGAATTGACTGATTCTGGTGCTTGGGCAGTGACGATTCTATGTGTACCAATAGCTAGTACACAGTCGGCACCTGATAGATACTTAAGGAATGAATGTATGTATATATGTGGTGGGAAAGACTTCAGAGAGACAGGATGCAGGTCCCCGTGGAGATAAACTTTTTAACATGTGTCGATGCCCACGGGCATTACTTGGCTGTCTTAGGCTGGGATAAATTTCCCACTTCCAGAGTGTTCAAACAGAAGGAGGACAGCCACTAGTCAGGGATGCTATACCCAGAGATTCCACGCAATAAATGGAATATTAGACCAATAATAATATGCTGTTATTCTTGTTATCCATACTAATAAGAGTTAGCATTTATTGAGTACTTACTACGTATACCAATCACTAACAAATCACATCTTATTTAATTATAATGGATCTCAAAGGCCTTTCCACCCCATAGGGCTAATGGATCTATCAGATTTTATGATCATTTGCAGAGCCAGGCACAGGAGGAGGATTAGGGGCAGGAAGAAAAGGGGACAGGAAATGCAGGCAAAATCCCCGCCCTTAAAGAATCTTCCATTAAAAAAAAAAAGATAGAAGCGGAAACAAACTGGAATGCAACACAGAAAAAAGTTTTAAAACTAAGGAGAGTTGTAGACAAAGAGTTTGGGAACAGCCCAGAGGAAAGGCAGCTCTCTGGAGCCTCTTTAACCATTTCGGTACGAGCGTCGACTATAGTCTATAGCCACAGATGAACGCACACAGCGACTTTAGCCGACAGCCGTGATATGACTTTTCTAATTTTTCATTTATCAAAATAAAATTGTGAACATTTAAAAATAACGTAATGAGGCCGGGCGTGGTGGCTCACGCCTGTAATCCTAGCTCTCTGGGAGGCCGAGACGGGCGGATTGCTCAAGGTCAGGAGTTCGAAACCAGCCTGAGCAAGAGCGAGACCTCGTCTCTACTATAAATAGAAATAAATTAATTGGCCAACTAATATATATAGAAAAAATTAGCTGGGCATGGTGGCGCATGCCTGTAGTCCCAGCTACTCGGGAGGCTGAGGCAGGAGGATCGCTTGAGCCCAGGAGTTTGAGGTTGCTGTGAGCCAGGCTGACGCCACGGCACTCACTCTAGCCTGGGCAACAAGTGAGACTCTGTCTCAAAAAAAAAAAAAAAAAAAATAACGTAATGAAAACATATATGTATATGTTACCTATTCTGATTTACACATTACAAGTAAAGCTGCCTGTAGAGTAAAACAAGCTTTCAGTGCTCTAAAGCTTTCCTCATCACACAAGAGCAAAACGGATCCGTCGTGAATGCACAGCACAGACTATCGTGCGGACTGTGAGTGCCGGCTGTGGGCAAGGTTTCGTGGCCGGTGAGCGCCGTACCGAGGTGGTTAATGAAGGCACTAATCCTATTCATGGGGCTCCACTCTCATGACCTAATCACTTCTCAGAGGCCCCACCTCCTAATGCTGTCACATTGGTGAACAGGTGTCAACATATGAACTCGGATGAGCACACAAATATTCAGAGCACCCAGAGAGATAAGGACCATCGCTAACGTCTATCGAGTGCTTACCCTATGCCAGTCACTGTTCTATGCAACTCGCAAGGTTTTTTCACTTCACCCTACTAGTGTATGAAACAAGTTCAGTGATTATCCCATTTTACAGATGGGAAAACTGAGGCACAGAGAAGTTAAGCCACTTGCCCAGGACCACACATCCGGTCAGGTGGAAGACCCAGGATTCCAACCTAGAAGTCCCCTCGAGAGCCACTGTTGGCTATCCTAGTGCACCACCTCACCCAGGGACCAACTACAGCCTACCCTGTCACAGTAGATCCTGAGAGAGAGCATGAGGGCCTGAGTCAAGACTGTAGAGGAGAAAATATAGAATAGGCAGCTTTTTCTCACTGCCTCTTGTGTAAGAAAGGGGGAAATATATATTTATCTTTTGATTTGCCTGCATCCACATAAAGAAATACTGTAATAAAAGTGGCCACCTCTAGAGGGCAGTGTCCGGGGCAAGAGATGGAAGAGGAACGGAAGGGAGTGATACACCCCAATGTATGCTTTTTAATGTGGTTCTTATTGGTGACCCATATGCATGTTTTCTTTCTTTAAAAAAATAAGATGATATAAGACAAAAGGCACAATTTAAAAGCTGATTCAAAGGAACAAATGAAAGTGCGTAAAACCGACTGGATCTGGAAGACCATGAAACAGACTAGACAGACAGCAAACACCAGGGTCTCTAAATCGAGTGTCTGGGAAGATGGTAGCCCATTAACATAGCTGGGAAAACCAGGGGGAGGGTGGGTTTGAAGGTGGCCGTAACACATTCAGGCTTGTCTGTGGATGACATGGACATTTGGATGGTGAGGTTAGGATGACAACCCAGATGGGGTGTTGATTTGGGAGGTTCTCATGAACATGGGGACGGGGCCCCCCCCCCGAGAGAGGAGGTGAGCAGTAAGTCGGGCGTAGAGAAGGCAGAGTGCGGGCAGGCAGGAGACAGGTTTAAGGAGCCCACCCTGAAGGGGCAGCCCAGGGGAAGCTGGGACAGAGACTGTGAAGTCCTGACAGGGGCAGGATGGAGAGATGAGCATAACAGAACAGGGGGAGCAGAGAGTTTCCAGGGGTGGGGAATGATTTCCTGGGGTCTAGCGGGTTAGGATGGAGAGCAGAATGCTGTGCTTCTGGAGGGAGGGAGAGAAAGCAGAGAGACAGGGGTCGTGGGGAGGTGGGGGGACAGTCCAACCCAGGGGCCCCCTGCAGGACATCCGGGGGGTTCTCTCCCCATTCTATAAGACACCAAGATGTCTTCAGTCTCTACCTGCCAGCCAAGTAGATATCCTGTTGTTCAGGGAGGTCTTTTTAGACAACGTACTCCAGCAACTGAGTGGTTAAAAGGGAAACTGAGGCAGCAGACATAGAAAGCTTCTCTGATGGTTTCTGCCACCCGTTCAGGCCAAGGGAAACCTATAATTTGATGGTTTTTGCTGTTTTCCATTCTTCCTCTCTCTCGCCATCACACACAGCAATGCAAACACAAAGACACGCATGCACACACACATACACGCCAGGCATAAAAGGCCCCTGCACACAAGCATTTTTCTGGATCGGACTTGCTACTGCTCGCTGGGAGGGAGAGAGAGCAGAGCGGAGGAAAGGAAGGAGAGAAGCCAGCCATGCTAGCTACTTTCCCTCCCCTTTAAGGCTGCCTGGTTACGGTCCTGGGAAAGAAAAGCCCTGCATTCCTCCCCTTTAACTGGGTTTATTGTTAAAGCACTGGAGCAGCTAATCCTCACAGACCTGTAGGAGCTGGAGTGGGAGCCCAAGAGCCCGATTCTTCCCGAGTCCCTGGGTAAGATGAACCTGCTTCTTTTCTTGGCTTTAGGGGGTTTCCTTGCTTAGTGGGAGGCGTGCGGCACCTAGGGAGTGGGCTTGGAGAGCCACTTTGTGAGTGACTTGGGCATTTATCTCAGCCCCAGTTGCAGTCTTCCCTGACTCTTGTGGTATCAAGGGTAAGTTATAGCTGCCTTGGAAAACAAGTCTGAATGGGGGGCCAGGGTGGAGGCAGAACTCCCCGGGGAGCCGTCTGACCATCACTCCTGGGCTGGCTCAAGTGGGAACCTTTTGCACTCTGGGCAGGGAAAAGGGAGCAAAATATCTTCCTGTGCCCCTCCTGCCACGCCTGCATTCTAGGGACAAGCCATTGGGGCTCTGTGCCTAGAAGGGACCCCATCCACCTGCGGGGTGCCAGGACCCCCAGCTCTCTCACTGCCCTCCCTCCCTCCCAACCTTCATCTCTTAACCTCTCTGACCCCAGCGTCCGAATAGGGCAATGCCCGAGCTGCCTACCTAGCAGGGGTGGTGGGAGCGTCAGGAGAACCAGCAGCAAAAAGGAGCTTTGTAAAGAGCGTGTGGCTCTGCACACCCAGGGAAGGAGGATCAGCCTCAGTCCCTCCCGGCAGGGTCTGTGGACAGGCTCAAGGCTCCCCATCCCCGGCTGGCCGGCTGGCCGCGTTAAGATGCAGAACACAGCGGCTCTCGCTGTCAGTCACAAGACGGCTCCTTCACCTCCCCCAGGGGCGCGTCCACCTCCCTCCTGTCTTTGAACTTCCCTAGTGTAGTTCTCAGGCCAAGATGCTGAAAGGAGGTCTGGATTCACCACCACCGCCACCCCCATCCACTCCGTGGCCCCTTCTCTCCACGTAACTTTGACGCACAAACATTAACCCCGAGGCTCCCGCAGGCAGCTGCCCGGGCTCCGGCGGGTCTGGCCGCAACGCTTGGCTGATCAGCTCTTCTTGCTCTGGGAGCCGGAGAGACTGATCATGAGGAACATCTCTGAGAGGGGTCAGGAGAGTCAAGCAGGCTCCGTCTTGGGTAAGGAGAGGATCTTTCCCAGATCAGAGGTCGGAGACAGAACCAGGCCCCTGTCATTCCTACTGACCCAAGCTTCACCAGAACCGAAGATGAGACCCATATCTGAGACAGGCCATAAGGCAAAGTGCTTAGTAATAGCTGATAGGAGCACCGCACTTTACAGTTTATGATGTGCTTTTCATTAATCACCTTTAGAGCAATCCCATCAGGTGTGGGGGGGCATGTATTATACCCCCTAGTATAGGTGAGACCACTGAAGCTCAAAGAGATGAAATTGGTTTGCCTGGGGCTGCGAAGCTGGACGCTAGCGATTTTACACTTTTGATTGCAGTAGCATTTGAAGCCAGATTTTCTGATAAATTCAGTGATGCTATGAATAGTTATGGGGGTTGTGTGTGTATTTAGTAAAAGTACTCCTTAGAAATATGGGGCAAAACTTTGGGAAAGAAGCCCAAGTTTAGAGTGAGAAAACATTTGAGCTTGGAGCCAGGAGAGGCTCGGGCACTACTAGACAGAGTACCCCCGGGCTTGATGCTGGGACGGCTGAGTGCTCCAGGGACTTAGCCTTTTCCAGGGCATCTGAGCCACCTGTTCCAGGGGGGAACCAGTCAGGTGATAGGATTGCATGACAGCATCTCAAGGATAAAGGTGGAAATGAGTAAAATCCCAGCAACCGCTTCCAAGAAAGACGCAACAGGTTTTGTGATACAGCGACAAGGAGACTGATATTGGGGTTTTATGGACCAGGGCTCCAAGCCCAACCCAATTATTTACTATCTCTTTTACTTGGGGCATTTCTATCCAGCAGTATCTGAGCTATCAAATGGGGTTACCTTGAAAGGCGGCAGCGAGGCAGTGCACAAGACAATGCATGCAAAGCTCCTAGCACAGTGCCCCGGGGAGCTGCTCAGACCCGGGCATCGGGCATGGAATACTGTAAGGCCTGGGAGCAATTCTGGCTGGAAGGGAAAAGCATCCCCCCTCTAAGAGGAAAGCGCCTCCCTCACTCCCTCTCCCCCCACACACACGCGCACATGGCCAGAAATAAATTGCCGCACGCGTGCGTGAGTGCGAGTGACGGCGCCCAGCCGCAGCCTGCCAGAGCCAGCCAGTGAATGAGCTGCAGCATGAATGAGGGAGAGCGGCTGAGTCTGCAAACAGGCTGCGTGCCTGGCGCTACAACTGTGGGCGCGGCGCCACGGTCCGCGGCAAGGGGGCTGGGGCTGAGCAGGCGCGGCTGCCAGCAGGAAAGCAAGCTGGCGGCGGGGCCGGGTCAGGGGACTGCACGCGCAGTCCATAACTGTCAAACCCCTGTGCTCGGAGGGAAGGCTGGTAACTCAGAGCTTCGTGACACAGCCATCCTGAGTTCAGCCTGTCCTTCCTTCTGCACTCCCTCCCTGGGAGAGATCCTCCCTCTCCCCTTCTGGGTACCAAGGGGAGTGCATGGCGGCGACATTTAACAGTAATGAGCCCCATACCTATACCACGGACAGACCACACCTCTTGCATGGGAGTTAGGCCACTAGGCAGCGTGTAACGCAGTCAGCATTACCCTTGAAGACTCCTTAGAAAGGTGCCCCAGTGAAGCCCAGAGTATTGCCCCCGGAGAACCCAGCTCAGGCATTGTTTCCCCTGGTTTGCAACAGACCCCTGCTCCCTTGGTTGAGTACCAGGGGAAGTAGCTGGCTTGCATGCATGGCCATGATGCATGGAAAATAACATGTCTTTAGACACTTTAGAATCCCGGTGAGACAAGATGCTCACGTTGTAAAAGGCTCGTGGAAGCCAGGACCAGCTGAGGAAACAAACAGCAGATTCACATCTCCTAGCCTGTGCTCACCCCTATTTAAATTGTTATTTGTTTCCTTTTCCCTTTCCCCGGGGCATGATGTTTAATTCCTGTGCCTATAATGCGGGCCCACTGCAGGGCACTAGAAAGGTTGCAAAATGCTTTCATGCTCATCCATGCTCTAGACCTCCAAAAGAGTGCTGAGAAATAGAGCAGGAGTGATTGTTCCCATTCAGCAGATGAGGAAACTGAGGCCCAATGTGGTTAGGGGCATATTAAGAATAAGTAGCGTACACTACTGTCTCCAGTGGCCCCTGTGTGTTGACATGTGAGCCACCCAATGAGGCCCTAGAGAACGTTCTTCATATCCTCTACGAGAAGCACGCAATAAACACGTCAATCCTGGCTTGTCACTGCAGCAAGGAACTTAAATGTAGATTAAACTGAAATGTGATTTGTTTAAACTTAAATGTGGGTTTGGTTAAACTTAAACGTGGGTTTGGTAAAACTTAAATGTGGGTTAAACTGAAACGTGGGTTTGAACCTAAAATAAATTGCAGGCAGCAATTGAAAAACCTCCTTCCTCAGTCATTTTGTGAACAGAAATTGGTGTGCAGAGTTGGCCTCTGACATGCAGGACAGCGGGAGGGCTGGGGCGTGGAGCGGACGGTCCTTGGAGTCTCTCCCCAGCCGGAGATCTCCGAGAGCCTGCAGGGCCCAGGGCCTGGATTTGGGGAAGCTGATGATCCTCGTGGGTTGCAACCACGAACCTGAAATGAGTTCCGACAGTTACACAGACCCAGCCATGTGCCTGGGGCACCACAAGGAGGGCAGCACTGTGACAGATGGCAGTGGACTGCTGGACATTTCGGGTATTCCTCAAAAAAATGAAGAATTACAAAGCAGTAGAGATGGCCTAGGCTACATTGTCCAAAGTGTGCTCTGGGCAGCCCT
This sequence comes from Microcebus murinus, assembly GCF_040939455.1. NCBI lineage: Eukaryota > Metazoa > Chordata > Mammalia > Primates > Cheirogaleidae > Microcebus > Microcebus murinus. The sequence goes on along the minus strand of NC_134126.1, from coordinate 25,169,234 downwards.
GGGTCCCTTGGATGCTAATGGGTGTTAATGAAAGGAAATGTTTCACCATCTCCTAAATTTGGGGAGTGCCAGGTTAAACAGCATGAAGCATGTGTCCAGAACAGTCGTCAGAGGCTTTAATAAGCTATTAGTAATGCGGATCGCGAATCTCCAAGAAGGAGGTCAGAAGGAGCAGCAAATCCACCTAGCTCACAGTCTCCTTGGACCAATATTCTGAAAAGCAAACTTCAGGGAACCTTAATCTAGTCCAGTCTCCTCTTCTCATTAAGGAGACAGGTGCAAACTCAGAGATGTATAGTGATCTGCCCGGGGATGCACAGCTCCTTGGTGCCACGCCAAGACTGGAGCCAGAGCTTGGGTTCTACCTAGTGGGCCTCTCCATCCAGAGGATGGTGCGAAGTCCAACATGGGCCAAAGTCCAGGGAATTGTGGGTTCCAGGCAAGAAAACTTCCCAGCTTTAGCCTTTTACCCCTTCATAACCAAGTGCTGTACATATTTCCATGATTCCCTGTGCCCCGGGCTGGAGGCAGAGAGCATATTCTTATTAAAGATGATCCAACTGATACCCTCCTTCCCAAGGCCCACAGGCCTTTTTGAGTCATGCTTCCAAGGAATGGAAAACCCTGGAATCAGAGGCTGTAAAGCAGTCTTAGGGTGGACTGATTTCCTCTGAGGTCAGTAAAAGAGCCAGGAGAGCTCTAGAAGGTTCTGAGCCAGGCAAGCTCTAGACGGTTCTGAGCCAGGCCTGCTCACTCTACCCCAGAGTGATTCACATCTCCTTGCTCAGAAGCCTCACACGGTAGCACTGCCAAAAGCAGGGTGGCTCTTTCTGCAGGTATTACCGAGAGCCGACATCTGTGGGTTTAGGGCTGCAGAGATGCTGCTCGAAGGTTCTGTTCTTCCCTGTGTCCGTCTCCTCTGGTTTGTCCATGCCCAGTTTAGGGACACTATTGTTGTTCCTACATCGCACACGCATCGGACTGGATCAGATCAGATCGAATGACTTTGGATTACAACCTGATGCTCCCAACGCTCTGGGACATCTCATTAGGAGGGCAACGCTCTTAAGCTATTAGCCCAGCTGATTGATTTAATAAGCACCGCAGAGCGGGGCCCAAATGGCTGCGACTCAGATAGGAAACTTTGGGTAGGGAGGACACGGGGGGCAGGTGGGAGAGTCCAGAGAGAGGGTCTGGGCAGCAGGGGGGCATGAGGGGACCTGGCACTTTGGGGGTCTATCATGGCAATGCCGAGGCCACAGCAGACAAACCCCGTCTGCCTGAGAGTTCCATTGGGGGCTGGTGCTGCTCCCGTGACCAGATGGAGCCTGGGAGGAGAAGGGACAGTGCAGCTCCGTGGAGAGGCGTGGGGAGGATGCCGCCTCCTAGGCTCACGGCCGCACGGCCCTCACCAGCACCTCCTAAGCAGCCAGACCGCTGCCAGCATCACGCAGCCTGGCCCTGGAAGCTTCTAGAGGCCTCGTGCACCCCAAGGCTGCACTGCCTGCCCATTAGGAAGAACTTTCCCCTCTGCAGTCTCCTCCCCAGCTGCCAAATTTTCCCCCAAGAGGCCAAGAAGACCATCCAAAAAAAAAAAAAATACGACCAAGCACTAAGTAGGAGCCAGGCACTGCACTAGGCTCAAAGGAGAGAACAAGATAGACAAGGTCTCTGTCCGTGGGGAGTTGCTTTCTAGCGAAGATGCTGGCCTCAAGCAAATGCACAGGATGCTTTCAGATCGCCGTATGTGTTCCAGAAGAAAGCATCAGCTCCCCTGAGAGCAACTTTGAGGGGGCGGCGGACTGACTCCAGGCAAGGCCTCTTCCAATGTCCCGGGGAAGTTCTGCTGACCAAGACCTGAACACGGATCCCACCTCCGGTGCTACTACGTAGTCTGTCCCCAAGGGATGATGGTGACAAGAAGCCAAACTGATTCTGCCCCCTGTGGCCACTCTCTGCTGTGCTGCAGGCAGAGCCTCGCAGAGGGGAGCGCAGAGAAGGAGGTCCCCCTGCTGTCCCTTCCCGGGGCTCAGGTCTGCTAGCTGCAGGCTCCTCTCTGAACCAATGTGCAGAACACGTGCACCAGCCCTTCCGTAGCATCTTAAGTCCAAGGGCTTTGCAAAGCCTTCCCTGATCAACCCACCCCCAGGGCCCTCTTCCTCATTCGCTCCTTTAACAGACATGGGCTGGACCTCCAGTGTGTGCCAGGCACAGCAGTAGCCACCAGGGGTTCCAAGATGAGTGATCCAGGGTCCCTGTCCTTTATAAGTAGGCTGGCCTTTTTTAGCTGTTTATTTATATACCAGTGTCTGGTCTTTCTAACTAGATTGCAAGCATTTTCAAGGCTAGGTTCATATCATAGAAACGTCTGTATACAGTCCAGTGTGTATACAGCAGGTACTCAATAAATGCATGTTGCATGAAGGAGTGTTACCTCCACATGAATAAGGTCATTTTCTCTGCCAGGAGCCATTCCGTAGAATGTTCTTGAGGGTCCTGCCCCGTTGGGGAGCGAGGAGGCTGGACCAGCCACACATGCGGACGTCCACGGTGTCTCCTAAGCGATCGATGTGACATCAGCCCTAAATCCCAGAGAAATCTGTAGTGGCTGCTCCCGAGCTTTGCAACCCAGTGGAAATTGTTGCCAGAAATAGAGTGAGAGGCGGGGAGTACTTTGGAAACAGATGAGAGCAATATTGGAGCTTCAAGCTTCTCAGAATTTGTTTTCTTTTCCTCTGAAAGGGCCTAGATTACAGAAGTCAGGAGAGGAGGGGGAGGACTTCAGCAGAAGGGAGCAGAACGCAGCAGCGGAAGGGGGCATGGGCAACCCCGGCCAGAGCCCACTGTTTGCACCTCCAGGACCCAGGGGCTCAGGGGTGGGTCTCGAGGAGATTCCTCTGAGGTCACGGAAGGGTGGAAAGGGAGAGCCAAGGGTGTGGGGGTTTCAGATCTGGGCCCCTGGGTTTCCCACACTGCACCCAGGATGGAACTAAACCGTTAGGATTCTGTGCATGGGAGGAGGGGTGGGCGGGAAAGATGTTTTTCTTATAGCCTAGCTTCGGCTATGAATGCTGTGTTTTTAAAGCTATTTAAGAGAGATGGGGAAGAAGGAACAGTGAGTACAGAGCTGCTAATGAGGCGGTAAAGCCTCCTGGGGAGCAGGCAGCCATTGCACGGGGCTCCACCAGGGGGAGTGGTGGACGCTCAGCTGGTGTCCCCAGGCTGGAAGGACCTGGAGGACGGTGGCTCTTGCTTGGCTCCTTACCTGGAAAAGCAGCCCTGTCGTTCTGCGGAGAGAGAGACAGAGGGGGAGACGCACAGACTGACCTTGTTGATTTTGCTCCTTTAAATCCTCATCTCCCACACTCTTCAAGACTGCCCAGCATTGCTAGCATTTCTCTTTTTTGCTTTGTTTTTGTTGTTGTTTTGTTTTTGTTTTTATTTTCGTTTTCTTTGAGACAGAGTCTCACTCTGTTGCCCAGGGTAGAATGCAGTGGCGTCATCACAGTTTACGGCAACCTCAAACTCCTGGGCTCAAGCCGTCCTCCTGCCTCAGCCTCCCGAGCAGCTGGGACTACAGGCACCCACCATCATGCCCAGCTATTTTTTTCTATTTTTGATAGAGATAGGGTCTCGCTTTTTGGTCAGACTGGTCTCAAACTCCTGACCTCAAGGGATCCTCCCGCCTCGCCCTCCCAAAGTGCTAGGATTACAGGGGTGAGCCACTGTGCCACCCAGCAAGAAGTATTTCTGATGTCCCTGGAGACTGGGTCTGCTAAATGAGACTCTTTAAACCTGAAGAGACTGATATGCTATAAGGGACAACTTCAGATTCCCCTCTTTGCTGCCTGGTGGAATGAGAGTTCATATACTGTGAATGCCAAGCGCCCTGATAAGTGGAAATTGCTAGATTCTGGGCTCAGATCTGCAGAATGGCATCCGGCTAAGGAGATCCCCCTATGCTAATATTTCATCTTCCTCCCAGCAATCTCTGCCAGTCAAGGGCCAATTTGTCTCTGCCTTGATAGACAGCGCCCTAAAAGTCCAGCGTCAGCCCACCATTGCCTGCACCCTGCACAGCTCAGTCTCCCTGGGGGGCCCTGCTAAAAGGAGCAAATCCACAAAGGTGCCTGCAGACTCAAGCACAAGCCACCAGATGCACTCTACGTTCAGTCGAATCAAATGTTAAGGAACTCTCAACATTTTTCACATGCATTTTGAAAATAACAGCAGCCACCAATTATTATATAGCCGGGTTGCAAATTTACACAGTATAATAAAAGACACAAAGAAAATGCAGCTTCTTCATTATTCATAAATATTTCTCATGAACCCCTTCCCCACTAGGCAGCAAAAAGGGGCATGGGAAACTTTGTATTTGAACTTGTCCACTGTAGCGTACCAATCTCTGCAGGTTGAAGGAGTCTCATTTGGTCGACCCTGTCTCTCTCAGGAAAACACAGGCTTGAGATGGCCTTTCCCCCTCCGGCTCTATTTCAGGGTGGCATTTGATGTTGTAAGGTATTTTCTTGAGCTCGTGGTATGGGAGAAAGGGGGCCTGAGACTTAGGATGGGCCTTGGATCCCATAGTCCTCTATATCTCACCAGAAGCCAGCTCGCCACCCCTGAAGTGTGGCTGCCGCACCTGTCTGATGGGGCTCGTGCTGACATACTCCACCAAAGGCCCCATCCTAGCCCTGGGCTTCCACTGGAGAAGCCCTGTTCACAACCGTCTCTTCCTCCCAAGCCCAGTTGCCCTCACCGGCCGTGAGCATGAGCGAGCTGGTGCGTGTCTAATGACAGGTCTGAAGGCAGAGGGGAGGAGGAGTGGGGGACAAGCCCTGGTTATAGCAGATGCCACTTTCTACGGTGTAATGCTCCCACCACGTCAATTTCAGGCTCCCACCATGATGCCACCAAACGCGGGACCGGGAAGAGGTGTGCACGGCAGGCTCTCACGAGCTAGCACGAGCTGGCTTCAGCCCCCCACAGGCCCTGGGGGGACGCCTGGAGCCCCTGCAGCTCATGTGACACCTCCTCCCACGAGGCCTCCCCGGGATTGCTCCCTGCCCTGTCGGATACGGCTGCAGGCAGACCCCCTCCCAGGCTAACATTGGCAGGGTCCCGGGACGCCCACCCATCCGTGTCACCAGTCCCCCCCCCCCCGCCTTCCTGGATGGGTGCCCTGCTCCAAGAGGGTGAAAGCAAAGACATGTGCTTCTGACGGCTACACCATCTGTCTCCCCTCCTTCCCACGGTCCACTTGGACACCAAGTACCCATGGACACCAAGTACCCATTCTTCCACCTCCTCGTCCCCTCTGCCAAGGGCCTTGCATGTGTCACATTCTTCTTATTCCCAGGTCTCTAAGCCTCATAGTTGCAAGGCAGACAAGGTTTCCCTCTGTCCCGTGGAAACTATTTAATGAGGACCTGTGTCCTCCAGGTGGGGACTACGAGGAATTAAATGCATCAATAAATGTCTCCAAAATATTATCTCCATTGCAACTGTTCATTACATGTGAGGCCGTGCCTCTCTGTGCACTACTTCATTTAACCCTCACCACATCATCAGTTTTGTCCCCATGTTACAGATGAGGAAATAGACTCAGAGAGGTTAGCAACTTGCCTAAAACAATTTAACTAGGAACTGGCAGAGGCAGGACTTGAACACAGGTGGCCTCCAAAACTATGCCCTTCGCCTAATGCTATAATTGTGGAGGCACACACTTTTTTTTGTCCTAAGGCTATTAGAAGATCTCATGGATTCTACAGGTGCTTTTTATTTTAAGTGGAGAGGGAAAGACATTGCTTTAGAGGGAAAGCCATTAGACACGTTTTCCTACTTCTCTGTCAGGTCCAAGGAGCGTGGAGGACAGGGTGTTGGCAGAAATGGCGTCTTACCCATTGCTCCAGACACCCATAGCCCTGCCATGCGGTGGCCGAAGGGGGTGGCTAAGGCAGAGATTCCCTCCAACCACCTCAACCCACCCCGAGAACATGTTTCTCTCTAGTATTCGTGACCTCAGCAGGGGCACCCCCACCCCCAAATGCTCCTGCCAGAAATGTGGGAGTCATTCTAGCCTCCCTCCTGCCCCACCACGCTACCTGTAACCTGGCACCGTAAATCACTGGACTCCAGAATACATCCCAGGTCCACCATTCTCTCCTTCGCTCCTGCCATGGTTCAAGCCACTGTCCTCTCTCTCCTGGACTTCTGCCCCTGTCTGTGTCCTGTGCTGCCACTCTGGTCCCTCCACACCCTTCCCCACAGATCAGCCAGAGCAAGCTCTTTAGAACATCGGTGGTGTCATCTAACTCCCCTCCTAAAAATCCTTCACGTCTTCCTGTCTCGCTTAGAAAACCCAACGTCACCAACGGCGTCTGCAGAGCCTTGTGTGGTCTGCCTGCCCCCCACCTGCCTCTCCCGCCCACTCACCACCCCTGGCCATGCTGAGTTCACTCTGCCCCTGCCACACTGTCCCTTCGGCGTCTGGAGCACACCACGCTCTTTTCCCTGCTTAGAGCTTCGGTATTTTACGCCTTCTGCCAAGAAGCTCCTTAGTGCACTCTTTGCTAGGTTGGCATCTTCACACATTTCTGATCTCAGCTTAAACAGACCTGCTCAAGAGCCCTTCCCTGGCCTTTGTCTAAAGAAAACCCTCCCTGTTCGACTCTATGACAAACCCAGGTTTTGTTCCGTCCTGCGACTGTACACATGTGACTTTACTTGCCCGTTGCCTGCCTCCTCCAGACTGGCAGTGCCATCATCCATGCCCTTCATCCATGCACATGGCAGGTGCAGAATACATAGCTGTTGACTGTATGCAGAGAACATCGCAACTCTAGAACTTGGAGACAGAGTTAGGGCACAATTCAATTTAGATGTTAGCGAATAACTATTTGCCCAGCACTGTGCTAAATGTTGTGGGAGTTACAAAGAAAACACAACGCTCATTGATTTAACACTCATCCATTTAACCCATAACAGGTGGGAGAGAGGTGGGAGTGAGAACAATTGGGGGAGGTGGCACAGTTGTGAGATTACAGAAGAAGCCTGGCTGGCTCCATAGTCGAAATAAACACCTTAGCCATCCTTTGGGTGACATAAGAAATGCCCGGGCTCAGCTCACATCCCCTCAAGGTAGATATTCCCATTTTAATCTGCACACGTATGTGTTATTGCCCTTATGTGAGCATGCAGTAGATGTTCAATATATTTATTGCAGTAATCTCAAAAAGCAAGTGAGAAGATAATCTTATTTTTGCCAGGTATCCAGGTTTCGCTCCTAATCCTTCCTTATGTCATCACGCAAAGCATGTGAGTGTTTCAGATTCTTTTGCAACCTGTTTTCATCTTGTCTGAGCAACCAGCCAACCAGACTTTGTTCTTCCCTCCCTCCAACAAAGCATCCCCGGAAGCTTCAACTCTGGAGGCGATGGGTCGAAAGGAAGAAGATGACTGTAGTTCCTGGAAGAAACAGACCACCAACATCCGGAAAACCTTCATCTTCATGGAAGTGCTGGGATCGTAAGTCCTGGGGCGGGGAGCCCGGGTGGGCTGGGCTGCCTGCTTTGGAGGGGGGGCTGCAAGAATTGTTCTCAGCTAGCAACAACTGGTGACCAGGACTGAGGCTCCTGTGACTTAATCTCCTGGCTCTAAGGGACATGGGCGGAATTTTACAGACCGGGGCTGGAGGGGACTGGGGGGTGGGGGGAGTTGGATGGAGTGGGGGGCAGGAAGCTTGGGGCAATACCAAGGTTGATTTAATACACTGGAGCCCCCCCCCAGGGAATACCAGCCCCTTTCGCCCCAGGTTTTGCTTCCTTCCAGCCCACCCCCATGACCCCCACCTATTCTAGATCTGTGACCGCTTGTGGGTTCTTGCCCTGGCCACACGCTGGAAGGGTTGGGGAAGACTTCAGACAGAGACTCAGTGACCCCAGAACTCTTCAAGGCTGCCTCCCCCGCCCCACCCTTGCTCCTTCATTTCCATAGCAGTGAAAAGACCCACCCCATGTTTTGCTACAGACAAAAGAGAAGGGGCTTGGGAAGCCCAGAGAGCCAGTGGGTTACACACACTCGAATCGGCCACCCCCACTGCCATCCTGGCTCCTCCATGTTTAAGCCCTTCAGCTGGGCTGTCATTCAGACTCCCGCCAGCCTGCAGGGCGTCTGTCCCTGCCCCCTGACGATGACGACAAGGCAGCTTGTCTGGAGCTGACTCTCCGCATAGTCCTGCCTCTCCTCTGGCAGTGGGGCCACCAGCCCCCACCGCCTCAGAATCCCAGCTGGTCGGCTCATTAGCCTGGGCCGTGAGGAGCAGTGAGTGGGCTGTCCCCTCAGGCCAGCGTTCTCTTGAGCCACTTCTGCTCCGCTCTGCCCTGGCTGGGAGCAATGACCTCCAGCTGTGACAGCTGCCCACACTGTCACAGCAGACAGAGAGGAGACCTCTGGGCCCTCCTGGCACAGCCAGGTTGCCAGGCTCTGCTCACGCAAGAGGGTCCCTGCTGGTCACCAGAGTGACAGCCTTCCATCAAGGGCCTTTGCCAAGATGCAGGTGGCCACAGGGAGAGTTTTGGCAGGAGAGAGAGACAAGTGTCTTGGGTGATTCAGAAATGACTTGCTAAGTGTCCCAAAAATCCCGAGAAGAGGAGAGAAGGAAACCCAGGTTGACAAGAGCTCATCATTCCTCGTCTGCTAGGCTTGTACGGTAGGACTCAGACAATAGACACGCCTGTCCCCTCGGAGCCCAGGGAGTCTACCACAGCAGCAACTAAACCTAGAGGAACAGCAGAGTCTTCTGGAGACCTTTATCCCTCCAACTTTTAATGGTGAAAAGTGTTTAAAATAAGGAAAAGGTGAAATATTAATATTAATAGTACAATGAACACCAATATATTCACCTCCTAAATTCAACAATCGCTAGCATTTCACTCTATGGTATTTGTTTTACATGCACACACGCACAAAGTTCATTGAACTATTTGTAAATACGTGGCAAACATCGTGACACATTCCCTCTGAACCCTCTGCCTGTATCTCCCAAGGATAAAGGCATTTTCTTATATATCCATAATATTGTCACATTCAAGAAAATGAATAACCATTCCTTAATATCATTTTAGCCTAGGTAGGTTTTGGAAAATCGACTCCTGGTCCCAGACCTACTAAACTGGAATTTGGGGAGATAGGACTTAGCAGCCAGGAATCTGTACTTGAAGCGTGCCAGGTGGTTCTAGTGTATCAGCTCAGCACCAACTTGGGGGGAGCAGGAGGGAGGGACAGGGGACAAGCCACAGCTGTGAGGACAGGACAGGAGACAAGCCACAGCTGTTGCAGAAGTCAGGGCTGAGCAAAAGCTACAGAGAAGGCATCCTGCGGTGCTCAGGAAGGAGACAGGTATCCACACGCTGCGGGTCACAGTGTCCTAAGTGAGGTGCAGGGGAGACAGAAGCAGCTGGAAAGAGCAGACTCCGCTGAATCGGGATTCACCAGCACTGTGTGACAAAGGCCTCTTCTCTCTGGGTGTCAGCTCCTCTGGCATGATGTGCCAGGGAGAATAGGCTTTTGTGAAACCTGCCCAGACAGCACCCGCCATTCCAGGGCCCTAGGGCAGCTGTGGGGAAACTGTGCAATGATAGTCCGAGTCCCAGGCCTTCCCCTTTTCCTGCCCGGGAAGAGATGTTTCTCCACGGCACCCTCCCACCTCCTCCACCACCCAGGCTCCCACCGAGAGTGGAGAGCAGGCAACGCAGCCAAGCTCAATTGCAGCAAGTACTCCTGGCTCTGAAGGCTCCAAACTAGTTCTCTGCTCCCCACCCTGGCAGATGCCACAATTAAGCCCTGTGGTGGCCTTCCCACACACACCCCAACATACACACCCCAACACACACAGAGTATACAACCAAGGCAGCCTGAGGCACAAGAACAATAACAGCATTTTAATTGCCATGACATTGCACGGTTCCCGGGGAGTTCCATTGACATACAGTGCAGTGTGCGTGGTACCCTCGGGGGGTAAACCGAAGACCATAATCTGATTCCATTTCATAAGAGGACCTAGAGTGGGCATCACCCTTGAAATCAGGGGCCAGTCCACATGTGGTTCCAAAGGGATAGTTAAAAGGAAGAACTCTGAAGGTGGATCTCAGTATGTCACAGCTGCAAAAACACCTGGCACCCAGGCACATTCCTCTCCCATTATGGCCCACACTGCATTTCACACACTGTGCTGGATGACCCCTCTGCCTGCCTCGTCCCTACCTGCTGGTCCACACTTCCACGCTCTGCCCATGCTTCTTCCCCACCCCCACCTGAAACATCATTCCCAACTCTTTTTTCTTTTTACTGGGCTAACCCATTCATCCCTTCAAACTGAGCCCAGGGTGTTCTTAAGTCAGGGGGCTATGTATTAGTGCTCCTCTGCTATCCCAAGTGGTCACTTTGTACAAATCAGGGGGAAAAGGTGCCCTTTTTTTCTAGCCTGCTGTCTGCTGCGGAGGGGGAGGAGGATGTAATAATTATCATAGGAACACGTACGATGGCTCCAAGGCGAATGGCATCTGCTGGAGTTGTGCAGTGCACAACCTGCCCCACCGTAGCAGAGGCCCTGTCTTAAGTGTCCGTTCTCTGTGGTCTCGTAACACGTCTTTCTTATCTGTATGTGTGTGTCTCACGCACTGGATTCCAAGCTAGACCAATAACTAATCTCAGTGCCTGACACAGAAATCCCATTAGTTCAACAAGCATTCGTGGAATGCCCGATAGCATTTTTCAAATCAAATGCTAATTGCTTACTTGTCTGTGTTCCTTAACAGGCTGTAGGCTCCCCGAGAACAGAAATACTTACCTTTTGATTTCCAGTGTCTAAGACTCAGTAGCGCTCAGTAAATCGTGGCTGAAGGGATGAGTAAATGAATGGATAAACGGAGCAAGACTTGCAAGACTGATGGACTCAGTTCCTGGAGCCGCTGGGAAACAGGAAACTCAGACACAGGAAACACCAGTATTTTCTAACGTGGCTTTTTAAAGTCCTTACAAAAGCTTGACTGCCATTGGGCTTTCATTCTAGAATACCCAGATGGCCCGGGAGAGGATGGCTCAGCTCTTTCTGAGCATTTAGATTCTATCTCCTCTTGTACTACTAGGTGTGCTCCGTAATGGTGTTCAAATAATAATGATGATAACACTATGATAATAGTCTCTAACACATAGGGTTGTAATAGATGTCAGAAACACTTTTAAGCAATTTACATATGTTAACTCATTTAATCTTCTAAACAACATTGTGAATCAGACTATCCATACTCCCACTTTTCAGATGAGGAAACTGGGGATATGGACGTTAAGTGACTTGTCACCCCCAAAACTGAGATCCCAACATGGACAATCAGGCTTCAGCATCCACCCCTAGCTTAACTGCTCTTCTGACGGCCTGGTGTCCAGGGCACCCCCTTCAAACCAAGAAGCCCATAATTTGGACTCCTTCCCTGGGCTCCCATTGGGTTCCATTTGCTGGGTCTTCAGAGCCTGCCTCAGAGGCGCTGGGCTCTGTCTTTCACCTTTGTAGATCCTACTGAATGGATGAGAGGCTGTCAGCTCCCTTGTCCTCTGATAATTGGCCCAGGGTGATTATTAATATCGCCATCCAAAGCTGATACTAGAGACACTATTAATATCACCATCCAAAGCTGATACAAGAGTCTTTTATCTCTAGCTGTGTCTGAGCCCTCTCCCCGGCGCTGCCTGGGAATGACCACTGCCACATGCCACACTGTGCCATGTCGGGAGTGACGTGGATTGACTCTGCAGTGGCCTGTCTTTAAGGGGCTTGCCAAGTGGAGCAATCTCTCTGCAGCCGAACCAGAGTCTCTGGCAGTTGTCCCCAAATTACAGAACCAGGAAAGAGCAACTGCATCATCCCTGATTCTGTGGTTGGGGGAGAGAGCGCACTGGCATGTCAGACAGTCCATGCCATCCACCCCGCTCAATGGCAGGGCCCACGTGACAATGGAAACTCATTGCAAGCCACACTTTCCTTCGTCTGCCCTTTCACTTTGCCTCCAGCCAGCCAGCACTCAGTTTGATCTCTTGGTGTCTTCTCAGGGGAGCTTTTTCAGAAGTTTTCCTGGTGAAGCAGAGGATGACCGGCAAGCTCTTTGCCCTGAAGTGCATCAAGAAGTCACCTGCCTTCCGAGACAGCAGCCTGGAGAATGAGATCGCGGTGCTGAAAAAGTGAGTGCACAAGGGCTGGTCGGGTGCAATGTGGGATGGCAGCATTTCCTTCACAAATTACCATCCAGAAGGACTGGGGCCAGATGTCCACCCCCAGAGACACCACTCCCTTTGGTTGAGTTGATGGGTCAGTTTGGTCAACCAGCTACGTTTAGGCAGACAGCTGTTCTGGCTGGGTTTTTTGGAAGGGGATGTGGGTGTTGGCAGCAAATTGACCAGAGACCCCCCGGCACTGGTAGCAAAGCTGGTTTGTGCACACAGGCCAGAGCGTAATTAGCTCAAAGGAACAAAAATCAATTAAGGGCCAACATCAGAAAGAATCGATAATTAAGAAGGCAGCATAAGATTTGGAAATTAGCCTCAATTTGTACCAAAGCAAGTGTAGGGTCAGCACCCCAACTGTCAAGATGAAGGCTACGCTAACAGCTCATAAGTGTTTCCATAAGACTCTCTCAATAAGCCCTTGTGAACTCCCCTGTGGTGTACCAAAAGTGTGCTAGGGGCACAGGGACACAGGAGCAGGGCCACCAGGATGAGGCACACAAAATTCCTCACCCTCAGGAACTCACATTTTCCAGGTGGAGACAGAGGTGCCCTTAACAAACTCTCATCCCATCAGCTGTGAGTCACAGCAGCAGAAGGCGGAGTTTGGAGGAGACAGGGATTCATTTAGCCTACGTGTGTGTTTGCATGAGCATGGGTTATTGGGCACATTTTCCAAGAGGAAAGACCTTGACGGATGAGTAGAATTTCGTGGGGCAAAAAGGGCAGTGCAGAAAGGGGATTCAGGCCGAGAGCGGCATAAACTTTAACTTAGGATCGTGGAAGTGCAAGGCCATTATGGAAGAGTGAGTCCTGGAAGCCCCTGAACTTAGAGTGAGTAGCATCAAGGGACAGGAAGTGAAACTCACATGGTGAACTGGGACCTGACTATAAAGCATCTTAGATGCCATGATAAAGAATATTGGCTTTACTCTGTGGGCAAAGAGATGTCATCAAGGATTTTAAGGATTTTATGTAAGGAGTGACATGGGTCAGATTAGTATTTGGGAGCCATCCTTCTCAAGCATGTTGGGGGATGGATCAGAGGATACCAGCCTACAGCATGGGAGGACAATTACAGGTAAAAAGGTAGAAGACAAAAAGCACTAAAATGACTCTGAGATTGAGCACTTAATTGGACAGCAATATCATCAATTGAGATAGAGAACAAAAAGCACGTGCAGACTTGGAGGAAATAGAAACTGGTTGGAACATATTGAATATAGGTATCCACCTGTCTCTACATGGAGGTGTCTGGTAAGATGCTGAAGACATAGGTCTGGGATCCAGGGAGATTAGGGCAGAGAGAGACTGTCAACTCATTGAGAGCAAGGACCATGTGGTCTTTCTTATGATTGTGTCCTATAAACAGCAAAAGTGTTCGATAAATCTTTGTCCAGTGAATGAATAATCGATAAATCAGTGTTGACATTGTGAGTGTATGAGTATAATTGAATCATCAAGCAACCACTACAGCAGGTCTGTATTTTTTTAAATATCCTTAAAAAGATAGCTACTGTTGTTATGTGATTACTCTTCCCCAGGTATTATAAGTTCGCTCCTTTAATCCTGATATAATCCTGTGAGAGACATAAACTTTTCAGTCAAGGAAAGCAAAGTTCAGAAAATTTGGATAAGCCATCTGAAGTGACCTAATTAGTAAGCACCTGAGCCAGATCTGAACCTGGGCCCAGCAGACTCCGAGTCTAAGTTCTTAGCCCGTGTGCTGCACAGCCACAAGTAAACTTCCTAAGAATGTCTTCCTCTCCAGGCATGCCCAAGATTGCTGCCTGCAAGCCAAACCGCTCAGCTAATATTATTCTGCTTCCCTCAATCTCCCAGTTATCCCAGAGAAGGGTGATCTAGGGCCAGCTTTCTCTGCCATGACGCTATTGACATCTTGGGCCAGATCGTCATCTGTTGTGTTGGTGACTGTCCTGTGCATTATTGGATGTTTAGCAGCGTTTCTGCCTCAACCCCACTAGATGCCAGTAGCACCTGCCCCTGCCCCCCTTGTGACAACCAAAAATGCCTCTAGTTATTGCTAAATGTTTCCTGAGTGGCAAAATAGTCCCTCGTTGAGAATCACTGATCTAAGGCATCCCATAGAACAACTGACCCCCAAAATAAGCATCTCCCTTACTTTTCTCACAATATCCTGGAACAATAATAATTTTTTTTTTTTTTTTTTTGAGACAGATTCTCGCTTTGTTGTCCAGGCTAGAGTGAGTGCCGTGGTGTCAGCCTAGCTCACAGCAACCTCAAACTCCTGGGCTCGAGTGATCCTCCTGCCTCAGCCTCCCGAGTAGCTGGGACTACAGGCATGTGCCACCATGCCCGGCTAATTTTTTATATATATATCAGTTGGCCAATTAATTTCTTTCTATTTATGGTAGAGACGGGGTCTCACTCTTGCTCAGGCTGGTTTCGAACTCCTGACCTTGAGCAATCCGCCCGCCTCGGCCTCCCAAGAGCTAGGATTACAGGCGTGAGCCACAGCGCCCGGCCAATTTTTTAACACTTCCTCCATGGCTACTCAAGAGGAGGCTCAGCTCACCTAAATCCCTCCTGCTGCATACAGGTCAGCATCCTTAATCTGAAAATCAGAAATTCAGAATGCTCCAAAATCTGAAACATTTTTAGCAGTCACGTGACACCACGAGTGGAGAATCCACACATGACCTGGTGTGACAGGTCACAGAGAAAACATAGTCAAACTTTGTTTCATGCTCAAATTATTAAAAATATTATATAGGCTGGGCACGGTGGCTCACGCCTGTAATCCTAGCTCTTGGGAGGCCGAGGCGGGCGGATTGCTCAAGGTCAGGAGTTCAAAACCAGCCTGAGCAAGAGCGAGACCCCGTCTCTACTATAAATAGAAAGAAATTAATTGGCCAACTGATATATATATAAAAAAAAATTAGCCGGGCATGGTGGCACATGCCTGTAGTCCCAGCTACTCGGGAGGCTGAGGCAGCAGGATCGCTCGAGCCCAGGAGTTTGAGGTTGCTGTGAGCTAGGCTGACACCACGGCACTCACTCTAGCCTGGACAACAAACCGAGACTCTGTCTCAAAAAAAAAAAAAAAAAAATATTATATAAAATTACCTTTACCTTCCTATAAGGTATATGAAACATAAACTTAGACTTGGCTCTCACGCCCAAGATATCTCATTATGTGTATGCAAATATTCCAAAATCCAAAAACATCCTAAATCTGGAACACTTCTGGTCCCAAGCATTTTGGGACACTCAACCCGTACTTTCTTCATGCCAGGTTTCTGGAGGAGATCTGCATACTCGTTTTATTGAATAACCCTTAGCCTTCCTCAGTTCTTTTAACTATCTCTTTTGGTAAAGAAATTTCTGGAATAACAAGAAATTGTTTGTTCCATGAAAGAAGAATGATCGATTATTCATTCAATGAATATGGATTGAACACCACCCTGGGACTCTTTTCTCTGGATGACTTTGTGACAGCCTCCTTGTTGTGAAGGCCACACAAGGACCCGGTCTTCCTAGACATGACCATCAAAGCCCCCAACAGAAACTTTCGGGCTGGGTCTCCAGTCTTTGTCCGGACAACCCGAACCACACCCCTTTCACTGTGTGCTTACTTTTTCCCAGGATCAAGCATGAAAACATTGTGACCCTGGAGGACATCTATGAGAGCACTACTCACTACTACCTGGTCATGCAGCTGTAAGTGAAAAGTGACAAGGGTGACCCGCTTCCTCCACGGAGGTCTGGTGGGGCCTGAGGGGCCTAGAGGAGGTTGGACAGGGGTTAGGGAAGGATAGGGATTCAAAGACAAAATCAAGATTAGTTTAAGAGGCTCAGAAATGCCGAGAGTCCTTTTAGGCTCAGTATCCCTGGGAGCAGGGATGTTCTGTGTGGGCCCAGGCGTAAAGCTAGAGCGGAATATTGAGTCGGTCTGTACCTTGCTAGTGTTAGAATATTTCCTACCAGTCAGCAGATAGCTGCGACCCCAACCTTTCCATGCTCCTCTGCTGCCCCGCCCCTCCCCTGGAACTTTCTGGACCTCCTCACAACCCAGCAACCCAAAGGGCAAAGCCAGGCATGGCAGAGAACCACCAGGACCCTTTTCTGGACTCAATGGCTTGAGTCCATTCTAACCAGTCCAGGTCCGTTAAATTGGATAGTAAATGTTTTAACATCACTCCAAGGCAAAATTACTGTACGAGTGAAAGCCACAGGTAGATAGATTTTAATATAAAGAAAGACGTTTTCAAAAGAGAGCCACCCAAAGTTAAAAACAGGCTGTGATGATGCGTGTCCATCTGTAGGACTGAAATGTTGCTTCCTTAGCAAGGTCTCTGGTCGTTATCATATCCAAATAAGAGTTCTGCTGGACGGTGACCGCTGTGGAAGTTAGTCACTGCTCCTGCGGAGGTAGTGACTTCTCGGACTCTGACTAGCAAACTTCTAGGCAAAAATAGTGTAGATGGTACTCAAGAAATGGGGGTTGGACTTGATCTTTAAGCTTCCCTAAGCCCTGAGATACCAAACCATGTGAGTCTCAAAATACCCCTACAGCCCTACCCATGATTCCAGCTTTAGGTAGCCCAATTTTCAAAAGTGAGAAAAGAAATCCTGATATAAGCACAGTTAGTCTCATTTGCACACCTCTCTCCTGCTCTGCCCCATTTCAGCGTGACCTCTCTCTTTCATCACGGCTTCCTGTGTCCCAGGCCAGGAAAGAAGGCAGCTAAGACATGTGTCCATACTAAGGGATTATTGGCTTCTTGTGCAGCCCCAAGCAGGGGCATTTGCATTTCAAAGGAAGTTTCCAGAGAGAGGCCAATGCTCAGCCCAAAGAAATGATTCCCTCGTGATACCCCCCCCAGGTACCCAGAGGAGGTGTTCTGAGACTGGGGTGATTCTCCCGCACCTCTCAAATCGCAGCTCATGGGCACCTGCCTGCTCTGCCCCAGCTGTGACCCCCATGGCCACAGAGCAAACACATTCTCATTACTCTGACCTGAATGAGAACTGAATTCCTTCTCTTGCCCCTGTGCCCACAGTGTCTCTGGTGGGGAGCTCTTTGACCGGATCCTAGAGCGGGGTGTCTACACAGAGAAGGACGCCAGTCTGGTGATCCAGCAGGTCTTGTCAGCAGTCAAGTACCTCCACGAGAATGGCATCGTCCACAGAGACTTAAAGGTGCCAAGGCAGGAGTCCTCGGTGGGAGACAGACAATGACCCTTAAGGAGGCTGCATGGGTCACAGGACGCCTAAGCTCTGTAAAGCAAGAGGGTCGGATTAGTTGACTCCCAAGGCCCCTTCTGCCCTCAGATTCCTTAAGCAAACTTTGAAAGGCCGAGTGACCATTGTCCATTTGCACCTCGATCTTTTCCTGAACGTTTCACTGTGCCTCACCCTACTTGGATACCAAAATAATCCATGCGTCTTGAACTCAGCCGCAGTCAAAATCAAATGCAACAGAGGCCGGGCGCGGTGGCTCACGCCTGTAATCCTAGCACTCTGGGACACCAAGGCAGGTGGATTGTTTGAGCTCAGGAGTTCGAGACCAGCCTGAGCCAGAGCGAGACCCCACCTCTACTAAAAATAGAAAGAAATTAATTGGCCAAATAAAAATATATAGAAAAAATTAGCCGGGCATGGTGGTGCATGCCTGTAGTCCCAGCTACTCGGGAGGCTGATGCAGGAGGATTGCTTGAGCCCAGGAGTTTGAGGTTGCTGTGAGCTAGGCTGACGCCACGGCACTCTAGCCCAGGCAACAGAGTGAGACTTTGTCTAAAAAAAAAAAAAAAACAAAAAACAAAAACAAATGCAACAGAATACTTATTGCGGGTCTGCATTGCACAAGGCATTGCACCAGACTTTGGAGATATCAGAGGCAATTAACCAAGGATCGGTTCTCTCAAAAAGCAAACAGTCCTGGGGTAGCTGGGAGGGAGGGAAGGGAGGGGTTGGGACACCGATGGCTGTGGGGCTGAGCAAGGTCAGGGCCATGGCGTGAGGCACAGTGCCAGGGCACAGGGGCAAGCGTGCAGGGGGGAGGAAGGAGGAAACCGTGGGGGAAGATGAGCTGGCCTTGCATTCAGGAGCCCGGGGTTCAGCTTCCTAAGAAATTATATATTAAGGAGAAGTAAAGAGATATGTGTTTCTGGTGATTATATCCTACGCTCACATCTCTCTTGTTCTACAGCCTGAAAACCTGCTGTACCTTACTCCCGAAGAGAATTCTAAGATCATGATCACGGACTTCGGTCTGTCCAAGATGGAACAGAGTGGTGTCATGTCCACTGCCTGCGGGACCCCGGGCTATGTGGGTGAGTCTCGGAACAGGAGGGAGGTTGACCAGTTGGCTACGCTCAACACCTGGGTTGTTACTCATGGGAGTGACTGTGAGGGAACAGGGGCTATCCAAGCAGAGCATTCCCTCATGGGGTATAGGGCCAGCCAATGCATCCTTTTCTAGAACTGCTCCTACTATTCTCAAATCCTACGGCCTTCCCTGCCTGCTGCCCACAGCCCTGCCTCTATCCTGGCTCCCACCCCTGCAGGCAGACTACCGCCTTAGTCTTTCTGGCTGCACCGGGGACAGAGACAGGATGACAAACCCAGAGATAAGAGCTGAGGGGTTGAGCACAGCCCCTTACCTCTCTCCCACTTTGGAGGAGACCTCAGCTCCCCCCTGTTGGGAGCCTGGAAGCCCAGGACATTGAGTTTGGGCCTGAGGAACCCGGATGTACCCCCAAGGAAGCGCTCTGGGAAACTGGCAGGGGTGGGGCCTCCTGTCTGAACAGCCCTGTGGGCTTCCAGGCCCCCAAAAACATGTGAGCAGGCAGGGCACCTGGGACAGTATTCCTGTGACCCGCATTCACTGCTGCCCTTCCTCTTAGCCTGTGGCCACCTGTTTGGGGCTGGGGAATGGGAAGCAGAGCCCTGACTTGAGAGAAGGGATCTCTCCCACAAAGAGAGCCGTTCACTCACCGGCAGGTACTGAGTCCACTGCTACAAGCCCTGGTGTCTGGGACAAGCACAGACAGCCCAGCCGCTCCCTACTGCCCTCGGGCTCCCACCCGGAGGAGGGCTTGCTCTTGCCCTCCTGGAGCTCTCAGTCTGATGGGGCAGGCTAAGCTCCAGCCCTCAGAAGGTGCCAGAGTCTGATGGGGGAGTTACCGCCTGCCCTCTGGGAGCACTTAACTTGGCGGGGGATGCAGCCTCTGCCTTCCAGGAGCCCCCAGTCCAGCAGGAGACAGACAGATGACAGCCCCTGCACCGCAGACCTCCTGCCTGAAGGGAGAGGCACAGCCCTTGCCCTGGGGTTCCCCTACCTGAGTGGGGAGACACAGGCCCTGCCTTCAGAGAGCGCCCAGTCTGACCTGGGGGACACAGCCCTGGAGACCCCCAGTCTTTCTTTTGGACACAGAGTCTCCCTCTGTTGTTGCTCGGGCTAGAGTGCCGTGGCATCAATCTAGCTCACAGTAACCCCAAACTCCTGGGCTCAAGCGATCCTCCTGCCTCAGCCTCCCGAGTAGCTGGGACTACAGGCTCATGCCACCACGCCCGGCTAATTTTTTCTATTTTTAGTAGAGACGGAGTCTCGCTCTTGCTCGAGCTGGTCTCTAACTCCTGAGCTCAAGCTATCATCCCACCTGAGCCTCCCAGAGTGCCAGGACCACAGGCGGCGTGAGCCATCGTGCCCGGCCTGAGACGCCCAATCTGAGGGGGCAATCGTGGAGGCAACGCCCAGTCTAAGGGGGAAGTCACGGTCTCTCTTTGAATGAAGATTTAGTCTTCCTGGAAGAGACATAACCCCTGCTCTTGGGGAGTTTTCAGTCTCATGGTAACACCACCTTCCCCTGGTCTCCCCTACTAGGGAAGCTCTTGCCAACCTCCAGCCCCCACCCCAGAGCCTCCCCCTCTCGCCCCAGCCCTGACTCTGCCCTTGGTGTGCTGCAGCTCCGGAAGTGCTGGCGCAGAAGCCCTACAGCAAGGCTGTGGACTGCTGGTCCATCGGCGTCATCACCTACATCCTGTGAGTAGCCGCTGGCCTTGGCTCAGCTCCCGGGGAATCTCGGAGCCCGCTGGCCCTGCCCCTCCCACGGCCCATCTCAGCTCCTCCCCCATAGCAAGCACATGTGCACACACTTGCACACACGTGCACACACTTACACACACTTGCACACACGTGCACACACTTACACACACGTGCACACATGTGCACACAACTTGTGCACACCGCTCCATAGCTTCCTCTGTCTTGACCTCCACCAAGTTATAAAAACTGAGCCCAGCGTGAACCCACTACCTCCCCCCTCTGCTGCATCCACCCCTACTTTCTGTCAATGGACTTGTGAGTCTGTCCGCCCCTGGGGAACGAGCAGGGAAAAAGAGAGAGGCCGAGACAGGCGCGGAGGCCGGGTGGACCCGCTGCCCCTGCGTCCCAGCCTTCCCTCCCGAGGCAGAACGGTGACCTGCAAGAAGCCGGCCGGGGTCTCCCTGGGTCGCTCCCTTGCACACACTCCCAGGCTCGCCCTTTCCTGCCCTGCTCATCACCTCCTCCCCACGGTCCCCCTCACCTACACAGACTTGCCCTTAGGACCACAACCCACTATGGGATGTTTGCCCCTTCGTGTGAATTCGGTTCTCTATTTCCTCAGTGCATGTTGAATAATTACTCTCATTCACTCATTTACCCAGCCAGAGTCACCGACTGCTCTGCGTCAATCCCTGGGCTTGGTGCTCAAGATAGAGCAGTGAACACAACAGCCTAAATAAATCCCTCATGAAACTTACATTCAGGCGGGCATTCTACCAACCTTCTTCAAGCTGTTTTACATGGCATCCAAGAGCCAGGGGAAGCACAGGGAGGGTGGTGAGGGTTTGGGACAATGACTTACAGAGGGACCCTCCAGGGCTGCCTATTCCAAGCCCCGGCACCTGCGTAAACACTTTATTCCTGAATCAGAGGCAGACACGTGTCCTGGTCACACCGCTGGTCTGGGACCCCATTGCCCATCTGTGTGTGCACAAGGGGGATCAGGAGGGAAGAGAGAGGCTGGCCCCAGGAGGACAGGGTTGCTCAGCTGCGTGCCTTTCTCCCGTCCCACTGCAGGCTGTGTGGGTACCCCCCTTTCTACGAAGAAACTGAGTCTAAGCTTTTTGAGAAGATCAAGGAGGGCTATTATGAGTTCGAGTCTCCATTCTGGGATGACATTTCCGAGTCAGGTAAGGCCGGTAGGTGTGAAAGACAGACAGTAGACGCGAGGCAGCGGCTGCCAAGAGAAAAGAGCTTAACAAAGGATGACAGTGCTGGCTCCTCAAAGTCCCTGAGGATCTCATAGAACAGGCTGCCAAGGAAAGTGGAGAAATCTTCATCGGCTTCAAGGGCCAGATAAATAATTTACATCTAAGGGCCAGGCTCTTGTTTTTCTCTGGGCAGAACCACAGTATGCCTGGCGAAGGGGTCGTGGGGGGTGGGCAGTTTAGCTGAGAGGCGGGGAGGGCAGAGGCAGGCGGCAGGGGAGTGAGTGTTCCAGGCAGGAGCGCCAAAACCAAAGGGGCAGACCCCAACGAGAGTGTGCAACGTCTGTGTGTGAGAAGACGGTCATTCCACGCTTGCCGGGCCTCTGACATCAGAGCTGGGACAAGCCGGCACTCACATGTGTGCCCATGTGCCGGCGCTGGCCCGTTTTGGTGCAAATGCGCACACAAGGGACGTGCGGGCACATGGGTGCCGCGTGACGAGTGCTGTCTCTGCAGTGCTGTGTGGGTGAGGCTCTCAGAACCTCTCTTCTTTGGTGGTTTATGGTGGGTTGTTTTTACGTGGTTTGGATATTTTTTTTTCTTCCTCTCTTTTAAGCCTCTTAAAATTGCCTCTTTGGAAAATCAGCTAAAGATGCATTCACTGCCACCCACCAGCCCCGGAAGTGAATTTCCATCAGTCGTGAAATCTGGTCCTTACTTGTCGTGTCTCTCTGCTTGTTCCTCTCAGCCAAGGACTTTATTTGCCACTTGCTGGAGAAGGACCCGAATGAGCGGTACACCTGTGAGAAGGCGTTGAGTCACCCCTGGTGAGTGAGCAGCGGGCCGGACCCTGGCCCCTGGCCTGGCGGTTCCCAAAGCCGTGCTGACTTGTCACGTCCCATTCCCCGGAATCCGCTTGCCCTGAGCCATGCACTGTGGTGACAACCAAGGGGCACACGGCTGTTCATCAGGGCCAGGCGGAGATGCAAACAGCAGTGCACCTGTTAACGGAGCACGTTCAGACCTCAGGGTGGCGGCCGAGTTGTCCCAGCCACGCGCAGGAGATGGGCGTGGCCAGGCGCTGTCGTCAGCACCGGGGCGGGGCGCAACGCTCAGTCCCAGGTACTGGAGGGGCACTGCAAACAGGCAATCCTCTCCTGTCCTTAAGAGCTTCGTTTTACTCTGGTTTCAAAGCCTGTTCCAGGTGAAGTGGTTTAAGAACAATCACAAAGCCACCAAGTGATAAAATAGGAAAAGAAAGTCTTGGAACACTTTTTTTTTTTCATGTTACTCCCCTGCTCAAGAATTTGCGATAGCTCCCCGCTTCCCGCCGGGTAAGCCTAGAGTCCTCTGTCTTTTAGGTTTTTCTTAATCCGGACTGACCCTTTATCTCCAGCATCATTTCCCCGGATGCCCGACACACATTCTCTGTCCCAGATAGGCCTAAGGGCTCTCCCTCTGTCCCTGCCCTCTGCCACGTACCAAGGTCCTTCCTAACTACACCTTGGGTCAGACCCCTTTCACTGCCCACAATGTCCTGCCTCTTGCCCTGTACGCAGCATCCGTCAGGATCCAGATCAGTCTCTGCCCTTCCCTGAAGCCCTCACCCCTGCAGTCCATGCAGACCTCCCCGTTTCTCTCTATTAATTACACAGCTCACCCTAAATCACTCTAGTCCATGGCATGAGCAGCGCCCCACACCTAGGTCATAAGCTCCCAGGGGTCGGGGCCCATGCCTCGCACTTCTCGGGGTCCGCAGCAGTCAGTGCGGGACTGTTCACACAGCAAGCGTCTGGCGCACGTAAGAGACGGGGAGTGGGAGGCCAAGCGAGTAGGAAAGGGGCAGGCTGTGCCAGGTGGCGCCAGACAGTCCCCACCAAGGAAGCCTTCCAGGAGGAAGTGAATTCTGAACAAGGGTTTGGGCTAAAGGACAGTGACCACCCAAGTGGTCTGCAATGCTGGGGTCAATAAACTTTCTCTGTAAAGGACCAGAGAGTAAATAGTTCAGGCTCTGCTGGCCATACTGTCTCTATGGCAACTACTCAACCCTGCTGTTGTAATGCAAAAGCAGCCATGGACAATACTGAAATGAGCACGGCCGTGTTCCAATAAAACCTTACTTACAAGAACAGGAAATGGGTAGATTTGGCCTACAGGCCACAGTTTGCCAACCCTGCTCTGAAAGGTTTTTTGTTTTTTGTTTTTTGTTTTTTGAGACAGACTCTCACTCTTTGCCAGGGGTAGCTCACAACAACCTCAAACTCCTGGGCTCAAGCGATCCTCCTGCCTCAGCCTCCCGAGTAGCTGGGACTACAGGCATGTAGCCATCATGCCCGGCTAATTTTTTCTATGTATTTTTAGTTGGCCAATTAATTTCTTTGTATTTTTAGTAGAGAGGGGGTCTTGCTCTTGCTCAGGCTGGTTTTGAACCCCTGGCCTTGAGTGATCCGCCCGCCTTGGCCTCCCAGAGTGCTAGGATTACTGGCGTGAGCCACCACCGCACCCCGCCTGAAAGTTTTTGATTTTGCCAAAGTATGAGCCCACTACAACCTGAACCAGCAGACAGAAGGGCACTCCTTGCAGCCCTTTCCTGCTGTAGGCTGCCCTTCTCCTGGGCACCCTACACTGCTTTAGCCTGGACCTGCATGCTCCCTGCCCACCCCGGCTGGGGGTCCACAGCCCCCTAGTAGCCAGGTGTCCCCTCGTGCACCCGCAGGATTGACGGAAACACAGCCCTCCACCGCGACATCTACCCGTCGGTCAGCCTGCAGATCCAGAAGAACTTCGCTAAGAGCAAGTGGAGGGTAAGCTGTCCTCCCCGCGGGTGAGCGGGCAGTCTGGGCCCCGGGAGGCTGGGCTGGCGGGGGCTGCCAGGAGGGCTTTCCCTGGGGCGTCCCGGCAGGCACTGGAGCTCCCCGCACCCTCCCTGGAAGGAGAAGTGGCACGCTGGTTTCTCGAGGCCATCAGGCAAAGGGAAGCCTTGAGCCCGGGGTCCCCTGAGGCCGCTCTCCCGTCTCCGCAGCAAGCCTTCAACGCGGCGGCCGTGGTGCACCACATGCGGAAGCTGCACATGAACCTGCACAGCCCCGACGCCCGCCCCGAGGTGGAGAACAGGCCGCCCGTCGTCACGCCAACCTCAGAAGCCTCCAGCCCCAGCTCCCCTGAGATCGCCATCACCGAGGCGCCCGTCCTGGACCAGGGCGTGGCGCTCCCGGCCCTGACCCGGCTGCCCTGCCAGCACGGCCGCCGGCCCCCTGCCCCCGCCGGCAGGTCCCTCAACTGCCTGGTCAACGGCTCCCTCCGCATCAGCAGCAGCCTGGTGCCCATGCACCAGGGGCCCCTGGCCGGCGAGCCCTGCGGCTGCTGCTCCAGCTGCCTGAGCACCGGGAGCAAAGGGAAGTCCTCCTACTGCTCCGAGCCCACGCTCCTCAAAAAGGCCAACAAGAAACAGTACGTATTCTCAGCCAGAGCCGGAGCCCCAGCCCCGCTCGGCCCGGTTCTGAAAGAACTCAGGCAGAAAGACTGACAGCAATGGACATAAAGGCCTCTCCTGCTCACGGGCAGCCCTCAAGGGTGGGAAGAGCTCTGGGTCAGAGGTCAAGGGAAAGGCTTCCGGCCCTGTCCCTGTCACACTACTCACTGGCTGTGAGGCCATTGACAAGTCAGTGAATGTCTCTGCCTCCAGTTTACTCATCTGTAAAATGGGTGGACTGAAGTATATGCACCTGCTGAGCCTGCCTCACAGAGGCACTGTAAAAATCCAGTGAAGCAACAGATTACAAAAGCCCACAGAGAACTGGGTGCATGTGAGTTTCTGGGCATTCGATTCCTCGAGTTTCCAGGGCCTCTCTGTCTTGGAGGAGGAACGGGGCCGGCAGGAGTTGGCGGTCTTGTATGTCTTCTCCGCCGGGGCTTGAGCTTTCTGAGCCTCGTGAACGGAGAGCTGAGCGGATGCCACGGGCGCAGAGAGCCGCCCCCCAAGTCGTCTCCCTTCCTCCAATGCTTCAGAGGCTGCTGCTTCCTTTCCCTTCCAGGAACTTCAAATCAGAGGTCATGGTGCCGGTGAAAGGCGGCGGCGGCTCCCACTGCCGGGCAGGGCAGACCGGCGTCTGTCTCATCATGTGATCCCGGAGCCTGTGCCCCCGTCACCGCAACTTTCAGGTGAGGACAAGAGGCCCAGAGGGCCGGGGCCCGGGGCCTGGGGAGAGCTTCCGTCCCAGGGGAGAGCGCCAAGCGGGAGTCGCAGTGATGGGGTCTGCAGTGATGGGGGGGGCAGGGTGGCTGGAGATGGCAGCCCCACCCTCACCCCGCACCCACTCCCGCAGGAGAGATGTTCAGCTCCTCTCTGCCCTTCCAAGCGTGGCGTCCACCCGGCAAGCAAGGACAGAAGAGCAAGTGGAGCAGGGCCTGGCAGGAGCGGGTTCTGGTCAGAGGCACCAGCCCCCCCTCAAGGAGGCCCGGGAGGGAGGCCCCGAGGCCTGGAGGCCTCTGTTGAAGCTTCAGGCAGGAGGAGCAGCACCCGCCGGCTTCCGGGTCCCCCCCGACCTGCCTGCTCCCTGCCCCCGCGCCCCGCGTGCCATGGCTCTGTGCAGTGTGCGTAGATAGCTCTCGCCTGGGTCTGTGTGCTGTTTGTCGTGAAAAGCTTAATGGGCTGGCCAGGCTGTGTCACCTTCTCCAAGCAAAGCCATATGGAACATCCACCCAGCCCCCGCTCTGCACACGCTCCGTCCTCGCGGCCAGAGCGGGCTCGCTGACGTAGCTGCCTGCCCATCTGCATGAGCGGCAGGCGGCTCCCCGCGGTCCGCCCTGAGCTCTCATCGCTCACCGCGGGCTCAGTTCTCACCCACGCTGAGACCCAGCCAGCCAGCTCCCGGGCACACTTCTGTCCCCTCCCTCTGTGCCTCAATCTAAAAGCAGCGCCGCACCCTCCGGGGTGGGATGGAAAGACACTCACGACTAGGGACTGTCGAGAATTCTCACCCTGGCCGCAAACCCTCCACGCACACAACCAATTACCTTAACGCTGGAAGTTGACTACTTTACTCTCAGCCAGGAATTCTGATCCCGCCTCTGCCCCCCTTTCTCTCCTTGAAAGACAGGCTCGTCCTTGTTCTTGTCCTTCCCCGGTTCCCTCACTGCCCCCCGCCCCCTCCAGCTTCATGCTCAGTGTTGTGCTCAATAAAATGGACATATTTTTCTCTACAAGGTTGCATTTGGTTCTTTCAAGGTCAGGACACTGCTGAGCCTGTCCGGAGTGGAAAGTGCATGGGCGGCTGAGGTCAGGCAGGAGCCAGCACTGTGGCTGGTGGGTGTGTTAGGAGCAAACGGCGCGCCAGGCACCCTGTGTGTGACATGAGCTTCACGAGTCACACAATTGACTCCGCGACTCCTCCCGACAGCCCCTTGGGGTGGGCAGTCTGGCTCCAGCAGCTGTTTTCTTAAAGACTGCATTAGCTGGGCGTGAGTTTGAGCCCCCGACCTGCCGTGCCGGTGACCTTGGGTAAGTCACTTAGCCTTCTGTGCCTTGCTCTCTTCACCTGTCCGGTGGGAACGACAGCAGCACTTACATCATGAGAAAATGCAGGTGACATGCCCAGCACAGCACCGAGTGAATAATCAACGTGATTAACAATGGTCAAGAAGGTAACACAGATAAAACGCCTGCACACAGATGTCCATGCCATTCCATCGTCTCTCCCCGCCCTGCACACACACCCATTTACATTTGAGACCTCGAGAGACACAGATCCTAGTCCTGCCTCTGGAAGCTCTGTGATGTTGGACGCGTTACTTAGCTTCCATGGATTTCTCTCTCCTACCTGTAAATGGGAAGCTGTACGGCTGTTCAAAGGCGAAAACTGCACCTCTGGTCTCTCAAGGACAGAACCCGTCAGATCCTGGGGCGGAGGGGCCCAGGCCCCCTAGTGTGGGTGCCAAGCAAGCCGAACGGAGCAGAGCACCCAGGAACTCCACGTGGGAAGCAGCAACAAGGAACAGAGGCTTACTTAGCTGGGAGACAGACCATTTTCCCTCTTTGAACCTCCAAGGCTCCTTTCCAAAGATTTTTATTGGCCTCTTCATTTTTACATTATTTTTTTGTTACGTTTTTGTGTTGGTCTAGGATTCAGCTACAAGAGAGAACAAAGGGCAAGGACCCTGCCCAGCCCAGCTCCCTTGGCTGGAAAGCTCACGATGACATGTCCACCTCCGTCATCTCTGTCCTTCAAATGTAGTTGTCCCATCAGCTCAGGCTCAGCGGAAGCCCAGGGTGATCTTAATGGCTGCACGCCAGGGGTGGTCCGGGCTGTGCCTGAGCGGTAACAAAGTCCCCTGGGCTGGGGCACATTCCAACCCAGTCTGCCCACCAAGAGCAAAGAGGGCAGGTGCGCGGGGCCTGGGCTGGGACCGGCGCGTCACTTGCAGGTGGCGTAGTAGAGCACTCGCGAGTTGATGTGGTCTCGGATCTGCTCCACGCGCTTCTCCAGCCCGGTCAGGTCCGCCGAGCGCAGCATGATGGCCTGGCTGCCCCGCACGAGCTCCGACTCCATGTCTGGGGCAAATGCAACAGCAGTGGGAGGAGGAGTTGGTGGTGAGACACCCAAAGCCTCCCAACCCTTCCCTCTCCTCCCCTACCTGCAGGAGCACGTGCAGGAGAAACGCCGTCCAGGGGAATCTGGCCACTAAGGCGGCGATCCCTCCCGCCTCTACCCCACGCTTAGAAACCTGGCAGGGGTCGGGTCCCCAGAGGCCCCCACTCCCAATTATTCCTGTGCCCTCCTCCCTCTCTCTGCCCCGGGCTCTCTCAGTTGTCCCAGGCTGATGAGGGAGGCCACAGGCACCAAGATTAGCAACCCGACGTTGGTGGACCCGGACAGCTGCCATCCCACCAACGATCCTCGAGTGGGCAAAAGAACTGGCCGGGTGACCAGAACTCCTCCCCACTTTCCCGTCCCAAAGTGCCACTCCGGATAAATCTAGGCCTCCTCCTCCGTTCCCTTCTGCACACCACCACCAGATTTTGCCAGTCCGGCCTATTCCCCTGTCCCTCCAGGCAGGAGTTCCTCTGCCACATCCACGAAAGCTGGTACCCAGCCTCAGCCTGAACCTTCCCAGGAACAGCGGGGGAGCAGGACCTGCCTCACGAGGCTCCAACTTTAAGGCAGCTCTGGTAATTAAAAAACCATTTTGGCCGGGCGTGGTGGCTCACACCTGTAATCCAAGCTCTCTGGGAGGCCCAGACGGACCGATCGCTCAAGGTCAGAAGTTAGAGACCAGCCTGAGCAAGAGTAAGACCCTGTCTCTACTAAAAATAAAGAAATTATATGGACAACTAAAAATATATAGAAAAAATTAGCCGGGCATGGTGGCGCATGCCTGTAGTCCCAGCTACTCGGGAGGCTGAGGCAGAAGGATCGCTTGAGCCCAGGAGTTTGAGGTTGCTGCGAGCGAGGCTGATGCCACGGCACTCTAGCCTGGGCAACAGAGTGAGACTCTGTCTCAAAAAAAAAAAAAATCATCTTCTCATGAAGCCAAAATCTGATCCCTTCTTGCTTCCCCCCAGTTGTCCCAGGCCTGTCTCCTGGGGATACGAGAATGTATCTCTCTGCTCCCACGTGACAATCCTTCACACTCCTGAGGTTTTACTGTCTCCAGGCTAACCCTCTCTAGTTCTTTCATCCTCTCCCATCTGATACAATGGCCGAGTCACTCCCCCAACCGCATGTGCATGCGGGTTGAGCCATCACCTCGGCACCATGCCCCAGGTGCGACCCCATGAGCAGAGTGCGACAGCGTTATCAGTGGGTCAACATGGAGCCAGCGGGCACCGCACGGACACACAGGCTGATAAAATATTGCAATACGCCCGTAGTGGCTGTTAAGTAGCCGCTGCTCTCAGCCCCCTCCCCCCCCGGAACTCCCCGTGCACCCTCCTCCCATTCCCCTGCAGTGAAAGGCCAATTCCTGCAAGCAGGTACATTCCTATTCCAGCGCTACAACCTGAGCCTTTCCCGGCTGGTGGGCACGTGCCACACCAGCGGCTACATAGTGTTACTGTCACCCCTGAACTAGTAGCCCCCTTACTGCGGCTGCTTTGTGCTTATTAATTCTTTTGGCAGTACCAAGACCTTGCCAGCTTACAACAAGCTTGCAGTTACTCAAACTCTTGGGTCATTTTCAGGTGAGTGACAATTCGTGTTTGCTTATCACTCAGCAGTTATAAAGTATCTTCAGTGACCGTAGCCACGGAGAGGCCAGGCCTCCCCTGAGCTGTACCTGTGGGTTTAAGCCCAAACAGGGCCAGGGTGCAAGGTCACTTTTCTCTTTATTTAATTTCATCCATTAGCCCATCTGCCCATCCTTTTAGACTTTTGCTATTGCCTTGAATATTGGCTGTAGTGTCGTAAATCTCTGTCACCCACAGATTTGATAAACAGATTCTTGATTGTCATGAAAAGCATGGAAGAGCAAGGCCGGAGCAGGCATTGACCCAGGCGCTGCTTCCTCCACTGGGTCAGCAACTCTCACCTTGCACAAAGGGGTCTCACGTCTGACAACCTCACGTCTATCCGTCACCAACCCAGCAGCCCAGACTTCTCCGCGGGGTCCACCTGGCTACCCAAAGAGACTTCTGCCAACCACTTCTGCTGAAATCCAGAGAAACTCCGCCTGTGGCTTTCACTGGACACACCCCAGCCCGGTGGCCTGTCATCCCACCTCAAAGATTGACTCTGGTTCCTGGGGCCCCTGCTCCCTGTTCTGAGGAAACCTCAGAACCCTTCCAAAAGCTACTCTCACTATGTCTCTGCCATATCCAAAACCCGCGGACGTGCCCTACTGCCTCCAGGGCTGTCCACCCTCTTCTTCCTTGCACTGAAAGGCCAACACATGGACCCGGCCACACTGCCCCATGCCACCCACTTCTCTCCCACCAGCCCCTCGTCAACCCTCCTCTCCTGTCCCCAGCCTCAGAGTGTGCCTTGTTTCTTCTCACCACTCCTGTCCTCTTCCTCACAGCCTCTCCCCCAGGCCTACGCATGCTCCCAGGCCTGCCTCCAATCTCATCCTTTCTTCCCTTCACTGACCATGTCTCTCTGAAATTATTAATCCTCTGAACCCCTAGAGCTCGTACTATTCTGCCCCCAGCACAGACCACCTTGCCCTGTCGAATACAGTTCTGTGCATCGTGCAGGCAACGGGAAGAATGGCCCCATCTGCACTGCAGGCTTCTTGAGCATGGCCAGGGTGGTGTGAACATCTCCGCAGGCCCCAGCCCGTCGTGCATCTCACAGCTCCTAGGAGCTCAGGACACCCACCTGACCTCACTCCCTTAGCTCTGCTGGCTCCAACAAGAGTGGGCTTCAGGAGCCCTGAGTTGGCACCAGCCTTCTGGGGTGCCCGGCCACCCACGCCCTGGACCATTCCCTCACCTTTCATCCTGTCCATCATCTCCACAGTCTCCCCAAACAGCTCCTCCGCCTCTGTCTTCACGCTCATAATCCGGCTGCCCTGTTCACCCAGCATGGGACTCCGACCCAGCCGGTCCTTCAGCTCGGCATATTTCTGCTTTATTCTCTCGAATCCCTGAAAGAGGTAGAATAGTTTCAGTGCCATCAACAGCACCCAAGGTCCTGAAGGCCTGTGCTTAAAGCACTTGATCTCACCCAAATCAACACACAGTGATAAGGTGCATCCCATTATTCCCCGGTTAGGGTTGGTTTTGCCTGTAACAACCCCTGAGCCCCAGACTGTGTCCCTTAAACTTCTGTATTTCCCTCCCTCCCTCCCTAGCTCCTGTCATTGCCCACCTCGCTTCCCACACCATGCCAGGCACGTAATAGTATGTTACTATTAAGCTGCTACTTGACGGTGGACTTAGCAACTCGGTCGCTGTACCAGGATTGCAAGTGCCAGTGTCCCTGGTCCAGGGGGAAGCAGGTGGTACACCTGGGACACCAAGAATGGCTCTTTGATCTTCTCTCTGGTCTAACTGTGACAATAATGGAGCTCAGGTAAGGTAAGACTGTCTGTCCTCCCTGGGGACCCAGGAGACAAGCTCTGCACTGGGCGTCAAGAGACCTGCTCGGTAGACGAGTGTCAGGCCTACGGGACAAGGCACCGCCCCGTCTGTAAAAGGAGAGGGATCAGACTAGATCAGCCCCGGCATCCCCGAGCCAGCTTCACCAAAGGCAGCAGAGGGGGAATTCAGATCCCGGCCAGCTTTAGGTTAATCCTAGAGTCCCCTCCGGTTCTGTTATTATAAGCACTGTTGAGTCCATGGTTTTATAAAGTGTGCAAAGTCCCCTCCTGCTCAGGACCCCCCACGGGCTGTGCGTCACTGGGCTGACTCTGCCCTCTCCGTACCTCCTGGGCACTCAGTGCCCGCTCGCTGGCGCCCTCTGCGAGCTGCTGGGCCTGGCCTGCCTGAGCCCGCTGCTGCTGGGCCTGGCGGCGGAGCTCCCCCATCCGTGCCCAGAAGTCACCCAGCTGCTCCGTCATGCCTGTCACCAGCCTTTCCGCTGGCCCCAGGACCTGCTGAACCTGCACGGAAAGAGGGAGGAGATGTGGGGTTTGCGGTGGGTCCCCCAGGCAAGGGCCTTCGTCCCCGTCTTTTCTCCAACTCAGCAGGCAAGAGGCTCTCTCCCACCAGGACGTCACGACTGCCCCCCTCCCAAGCCCCTACCTGTCCACTGACACCCCGGCCCTTCCTTCTCCAGCCCAGCTGACACCCCACTCCTGCCGCAGCTCGGCCTCCACCCACGCCTTCTGCACCCCAGCCACGAGACCAGAAAACCCACGGCTCAAAGTCAGCCCCAAGGCTTGTAACCCTCCCTCTCTAGAACTCCAGCCCAGGTTCCTTCAGGTCACTCTCTGGAACCTTCTATGCCTTGTGCCTAAATCTGTCTGCTCGTTCCCAGATGTTGGGGGCGGAAGCCGTAACAGCTCACCTCGGCAACCCTGTCCTGGATAAGCTGGAGGGAGCGGCTGGTGCCTTGCATGGTGTCCTGGGCCTCCTGCAGCGCCACCGTGCCCTGCCGCAGGTTCCCGACCACGTCCTCCACCTGGCCCTCCACCGAGTGGGCTCGGCTCCTGGGGGGGGGGGGGAGGGGAGGAGGGAGAGAATGAGTGAATGGTGGATGAGTAAATGTGCGCTTCCCAGCCATCGTGCACCAGTCCAAGAGAACACCGTTCCCAGCCAAGACAAAGAGTGAGGGGAGTATAGACGCAGTCGCTGGGGCATCCGGGACCCCACCAAGCAGACGCGATGGAGGTGAGCGTTACACCTGAGACACCCGCTGGGCAGAGTTTCCAATAAGGGAGACGGCAGCATGCGAGTGAGGTTTAACTTGGACTCTGTGTATTGCTCAGCCACTCCCCGCCACAGTAAGCACCCCCTCCTGTCTCCCCACCCTCTGCACCCCTCTCCCGGCAACGGGGTTGGGGAGCCACACGCCAGCCCCACCCCACGCAGGGAGAAGTACAAGGCCAAGGCCATACCTGGCCTGCTCGGCCTCAGCCTGGAGCCTGCGGGCCCGCGCCACGTCCTGCTTGGTCTGGGACAGCACCAGGTCCACGTTGGGGAGCCTGGCCGCGATGGCCTGGATCTCGTTCATCTTCCGCAGGACTGTGGCCGAGTCCGTGGGCAGCCACAGGGCCAGCACGGCCTCGCTGACCTTCTGGATGGCGGCCGCGTCGGTGTCAGGATCTGGAAGACAGCCGTGTATCTGATGCGGGGGCCCGCTCCGCTCCCCAAAGATCTGAGGCCTCTCCGAGCTGAGCTGCTGCACCCACAGCAGTCACAGGCAGTGGCCTTCTGCCACGGCGGCCCAAGGAGCTGCTGCCCCTCTCAACCTGTTCCCCGGGCATGGCTGGGAATGCTATAGGACGATGATTGTCCTGTGCTCCACGCTGGGGCTGGGAGGAGGAGTGGGGAGCGGGTGTCAGCACAGCTGTGGCAACTAAGTGTCTGGTGCCACAGGAAGCTGTGGGCTGTGGAGACAGCGGTGGTGCCAGACAGCTGGGACTGAACAATGCCTGCAGCACACACACAATCATCCCTAAATGCAGAAGAACGGCCAGGAACTGGAGCCGCTTCCTTGGCAGTGAGACCCCTTCCCCGCACCCCTCCCCGGGCCAGAATGATCATTTTGGCAAAGGCAGATAAGAATCATCAATCAGGTCTTTGCTGGAAAGTCACCTTGGCAGAGAGGCCAACCCCGGCCACCCGATCTAGAATTGCAGCCTCCACCCTAGACCAGCATTCCTTACCCTCCCTCCCTGCCACGGCTGTCTCTGCAGCACTCAGCAACACCCACAGGCTGAACACTGAACTCATTCATCCAGATTTTTGTATCTTTCCCCAGTAGAACGAAAGCCCCACCAGAGCAGGGACTGGGTTTTGGCAATGGCCATACCCCCAGACCCCATGCGGTGCCTGGCACTTGGAGGTCCTCAGGGTTTGCAGAGTGAGTGGAGGATTGAACAGGTCCCAGACCAAGATCTCCCCTTTACTATTCGAGCAGCCCTGGGCAAGTCAACTGGCTTCTCTGAGCTCAGTTTCCTGATCTGGGAAATGGGAATAATGATCCCCAACCTGAGGGTGTGACATGAAATAATCCACTGGCAAGAGTTGTTGCACCAACTCTGGGTCAGAAAATAAGAGGTATAGAGATGACATCCTTTCCCCATCTCTCCCTGTTCCCTTTTACAGATTTCACTGGCTTTGAAGAGTTGAGAAGGGGCACCCACCCACCCCGATGGCTTGCCCTGGGGCCTGAACTCCTCTGGGGCCCCGAGCCCAGCCTCATTCCACAACCAGAGGGTTTGCTCACCAGCTGGCCACACGGGTCCCATCCCCAGCCCCCTCCCTATGCCAGGTGGAAGAACATTCCCGGAAGGTGGAAGCCACGACCATTCATGTCTGTGTCCCTCGGGTCCATGCAGCAGAACACTGCAGGAGCCCAAGTAGTAACTGTGGTTGAGTTTAACTCAGTGGTTTTATCCCAACCGCAAGCTTTCACAAGGACCCTCACACAGAGACCATCAACCCTTCATCTCACCCAGAGTCCTGCTCTCAAAACCAGGCTAAATAGGCTCCACCTCCAGAAAGCCTCCTACGATGAGCAGGTATGAGCACGTGCCCGCCTAGCTCTGGCCCTTCCTTCACTCCGCATTGCTCCCGCTGCACGCTCGAGCTTGGTCTATGTGACACCCGGTTTCATGGCCTTCTGAGTGTCAGGCTGGGCTCAGCAAGTCAGGGGACCTCAGTGGGTCCTCCCTGCCTCTCTCTGACCTGCCATCTGCACTCCAGAGGGGGCTTTGGCCTATTTGGGCAAAAACACTGTCACAGTAGCAAAAAGAGTCACTGTCATTACACTAAGCCCTCAGCTCATATTAACTGGGCTCCCGGCCAAGCAAACTCCCTGGCAGGAACCAGAAATCTAATAATATCAACTCTCGTTCCTGAGGCACCTTTAGTTTTCCAAAACACATTTTACATCAGTTTCTGGATCCTCAGAATAAACCGTGAAATACTACCATTCCTGTTTATAGAAGCAAAAGACGAAGCAAAAAGAAAAGCAACCTGCCCAAAGTCACACCAGTCCCCTGGGGCCTGCCCAGGGGTCTTTCCATGGCACAGCCCTTCCTCACTCCCCGGGGCAGCTAGGGAGGGGATCTGCTCATTTATGCCTCCTGCCAACATTGCATGCCTTTCTGTGTCTGGCCTTACACGCCACTGGGCGATGCAGCAGTAACCAACACGGACGACTCTCACTGCCCTCTTGCAGTTTACAGTCTAGTGCAGAGACAGATAATCCCCCTGTAGACAAACGCATGAGTCTGGGCAGCGCAGTGGAGGTAAGACTGCAGCGGGGATGGGATAGGAGGGGACAACCACAGAAAGGGGGGTCAGGAGCGGCCACAAGCGGCAGCAGTCTTGGAAAGAGCATTCTGGGCAGAGAAAGAGCAAATGAAGGTCCCCGAAGCAGGCAGGAGCCTGACCCGCCTAAGGACAGCCCAAGAGTGGAGGGGAGAGGAGCACAAGGTCACAGCCGAGCCGTGGACAGAGGCCAGACTTTGTAGGCCATGGAAGGAGTGGGGAGTTTATTCCAAGGACACAGTGAAGCCACCGAAGGATTTTAAGCAGGAGTGGGATGTGACGATCTGAGTTAGACATTTTTCAAAGGCGTCTCAGGCGCTCTGCTGAGAATGCGAACGGGTCACCAGGGAGCACGGGGGAGGCGAGAGAACAACGAGAAGGCCCAGGCTACAGTCCAGACTCGCCGCAGAGGCCTGGGCCGGGGTGGTGGCAGGCGTGGGGACGAGGGAGGAGGCGGCCAGCTGATGACCCGAACGTGGGAGTGAGGGACAGGCAGGAGGCGTCCGCCAGGGGCAGGGGACAGACCAGCCTCACCTGTGAGGAAGTCCCGGACCTGCTGGATGAGGAGCCGCGTGCGGCGGACGTCTTCCTCCATCTGGGCGCGGCTGGTGCTCACCTGGGTCTCCAGGCGCTGGGCGTCCGACTGCACCTGCGCGGCGGCCTCCTCGGCGGCCCTGATCTGCGGGCACACAGTGACACCATGGTCAGGGGCGCTGAGGCCCCAGGGAGCCTCTCAGTCTTGAGCGTTCTGTGGCTCATCCTGCACCCAAGACCTACCTAGCAAGCATCTGTAACCAACCCAGTGTGGCCCCAGAAGACACATGTGGATGCTGGATTTTAAAAAAAGAAAAAAGCCCAAAACGTTGGCTCCACACACTATCTGGCACCTGCGGTGGGGCCTGGAGCAGGTCACCTAACGTCTCTGGGCTTTAGTCTCCTGGCGGTCAAACGGGAACTCTGAATTGCCCAGGGGCTCCGCCCTGCCTGCGCCACCCGCCTCGCGGCACCTACCATCTGCCTGGTCTGCTGGAGCTGGGCGTCGAAGGCCCGCAGCTGCTGGGCCACCTGCCCCGCCGTCCGGAAGGCCCCGCTGGCCCTGGGAAGGGCACCCCTGCAGTGGGCGCCACAGGTCGTGCCGTTGTCGCGGGGACACAGCGCGCCGGGGCACGCGCCTGGGGTGCAGGCCGTCTGCCTGGCGCCGCCGCAGAGCTGAGGGGAGATGGGGTGTCGGAGAGGCCACCCAAGGCCCCTTGACCACCACTCCCAGCCCACACCCAGGGAACAAACAGCCAGGCGTCTCCATGACAACCAGGCACCAGAAACTTGTTTCCTTGGCAACCGCTGGGCACACGCCATGAGGGGCGCTAGGTCGGGATGGGTGGAGCGTGGGGTGGGTTCTGCACACACGGGGCGGCAGGTTTGCCCTAATGGGAAGCAGGTGGCAGCAGTCGTGCGCCTAGCTGGGGCAGGGGCTCCAGGGAGGGGGACTCCACGCCCTGAGTCACCTTGTTGATGGTGGGGGTCAGGTCAGGCAGGGAAGCCATCTCTCGCCTCAGTGCGGCCAGCTGGGGGCCGCCGGCGCCTCCTCCTCCCCCCTGCAGCTCCAGCCTCTCTGCCTCTCTCCGGGTGTCCCTGAGCTGGCGCAGCTGGCGGGAGCTGTCGGAGACCTGCCTCTCGGCCTGGGATGAGCGCTCGTAGGCCGCGGTCAGCATCCGGAAGGCTCCTGCGGGGAGAGCGGAGGGCAAGGAGCTGCCCCGGGCCCAGAGGCCTGTGGACGGAGGCGCAGGAGGGCAGGGGGACGTGGCCTGCCTGGCCCGGCAGCGCAGGGGCTGTCGAGAAGTCCTCACCTGAAGGGTCGGCACTGCCGAGTTTTTCAAACTGCTCCCTCTTGCTCTGATACATAATGAGCAGGCGACTGAAGCTTCTGTCCAGACTCTCCAGGTCTCCCGGGAGGGACAGCGTCTCCTCCTCTAGGGGCAGATCCAGCTGCAGGCCCTGGAGAGTTCGCCTGAGGTGGGAGAGGGGCTTTCACTAAAATAGAGGGGCTGGGGGCCCGCGCGGTGGCTCACGCCTAGCTCTCTGGGAGGCCGAGGCGGGAGGATCTCTTGAGCTCAGGAGTTGAAGAGCAGCCTGAGCAAGAGCGAGACCCCCGTCTCTACTAAAAATAGAAAAAATTAGCCAGGCGTGGTGGCGCGTTCCTGTAGTCCCAGCTACTCGGGAGGCTGAGGCAGGAGGATCGCTTGAGCCCAGGAGTTTGAGGTTGCTGTGAGCTAGGCTGACGCCACGGCACTCTGGCCCAGGCAACAGAGTGAGACTCTGTCTCAAATAAATAAATAAACAGCACCGCACTTAAAAAAATAAACAAATAAAATAGAGGAGGGGGCATGGCCTCCTCAGAGCTAGTCATCGCCTTGGCACAGCCACTACCGAGTCAGGACCAGCAGAGGCCTTCAGCGAAGACGCTCCGCTGGGCAGAGGCTGGGAGCGCCCGCACACCTCCCTCCCTCCCTCTGCAGGTGGGTCCCTCCCCCTCTCCCTGCCCCTGGCTTCCCTGAGGACTGTCACCTGACCCCTCCCCCTGGCTCCCCACAGGCTGACTTCAGCCACCACCCGCACAGCCTGGCTCTCTTATCTCTCTTCCGCAGTCCACACCTCCCACTGAGCTCCAGACCCCAACACCACTGCCCACTGGTCACCCCCACAAAGGGGCCTCAGGGTCCTGCCCCCAGGCCCACGGCCACTGAGCTCTCGAAGGTTCCTCTCTCCCCTTTGCAGCTCCACCAGCCCAACCACCAGCTCCTTCCTGCAGGCCTCACTCTCTCTCCCTCCAGGCTTTGCTCAGGCCTAGAACATCCTTCCATGGGCCACCCCTCTGTGCCTGTGTTTCCAGCCTACGGGACCCCGGCAGGTGACTACCCAAATCTGAGACTCGGGGCAGACGGCCCCTCCCGTGTGAAGCCTGCCGTGACCAGCCCTCGGCCGGAGTTTCGGGTCTCTCACGACAAGCGTCACATTGCAGTTCGCGGTTTACCCGTCCCTCTCCCCATGCCGGCCTCTCGAGGGCAAAGACTACGTCACGTTAACTTCAGCGTCCCCAGTGCCTCCTAAAGGGCGGTTAAAAAACATGTGGACTGAATAAATGAATGAATGATCCCCAGCATTTGCTCTAGCTCCTCTGCCAGAGCCCCCAAAAGAAGCTCTAGCACAGCCATGAGTCACCAAGCCTCGGTTTTCATTCTTCTCCGGCTGCCTTTTCCTGCCGCCAGCCCCACACCTGGAGGGCCGAGCGCCGTCAGAAAGCCAGCGCTCACGGAACGGGGACTAATTATAGAAACTTTGAGAACCGAAGCTCTCGCCGAGAAGGCGACTCTGCTGGTGGGCTGGGGGTGTGGGCAGCGTCGCTTCCATCCCAAAGGCAAATGCGGGTTATTTTTAGAGCCCCTGCCTCTCGGCTGCCCTCCCGCCCGGGTGACTAATCCAGAGCGGGCTCTCCCACGGGCACTGGAAGGCAGGCAGGGCCTGGGCTCCCAGACTGCATCCCGAGCCCCAGCTCTGCCCCCGGGGGCCACATGGCTCTGTCACTTCTTCACCTCCGTGCCCGTTTTCCCGCCTGCAGGGCAGAAGCAATACCCGCCCACCGCACCGGCAGCACAGGCCTGCGGCGACACGGGTGAGAGAGAGAGCGCACACGCACGTGTCTCGAACAGTGCCACGGGCCGTCCACGCGTAAAGAGGACCCGTGTGCCCCCTTATGTGAGCCCAGGTGGCATAATTCCTCTAAGTGCTCGGCAGGGAAGTGGAATCACCTGATGGAGGAGATGCCATTGGCCGCCTGGGCCACCTCCTGCTCTGTGGCCGAGGCGCTCCTGAGAATTGCTTGGATATCCTCGATCTTGCTGTTTGCGTCTCGGATCCGGGAGGCCAGGCCGCGGTCCCCTAGGCCCAGCCCTGACCCCAGGCTGGCGGTGGCATTGCGGAGGCTGCCAAAGCGCAGGGCCTGCGCCCGGAGGTCCGCGTCGTAGGTGTGGAAGCAGGGGTGGCAGGCCACGCACACCGGGTGGCGGCCGCAGTAGCCTCGCTGGCACTGGTCACAGCGGGGCCCGGCCAAGCCAGGGCGGCAGAGGCAGCGGCCAGAGGCCTTGTCGCAGCCCGGGCCCTCCGTTCCCCGGAAGTCGCAGTCACAGGCTGCAGCGGGAGAAATGACAGTCAGAGGCCAAGGACCAGGGAGATAAAGGCGTCCAGTGGGGAGAGCCCTGAAGAGGAGGAAACTGAGTCCAAAGAGGGGAAGCGACCCGCTCAGAATCCCTTGGCAGGGGAGAGGCGGCGCTCAGAGCAGAGCCCGTCCTGCTCGAGGCAAGTCCTGTGCTCTGGGCTACATCAGACTGACTCCCTTCCCCTCCGGACTCACTGTCCCCATCTACGCAGGAAGAACTATCCTCCCTCCTTGCTGCTGCCCTGGAGATGGCTTCTGCTAAAGCTCTTTCTCAGGGGAGCTGGGAACACAGCAGCCCTGCTGCAGGGGGACGTGGGGACAGCCTGACCTTAGGCCTGCCCTGGGGCTGGGAGGCCAAGCTGACCTGCCAGAGCGTGTGAACTCATGGGGCTGCCCACGGCCACACCCCACGTGTCAACGCGGATGTCCTGCCAAACTGCAGACCCGAGCACTCCCGCCACCACCGGGCCACGCGCTCTGCCCCCGGCAGCCCCGGCGCTGCCCGCACGTCGAATGCGCACCTCGGCACCCCGTGGCCACGTCTCCGTGGGTCCGGTCGGGACACTGGCGGCGGAGGGCTGCGGCACTACACGTCAGGCCACCAAAGCCTTCCCGACAGGGGCACTGGCCTGTGAACTGGGAGGGAGACAGCACCCTCAGGGGACCCTCCCGTGCAGCCTCTGCCCTGCCCTGCTGTCAGGGGCCGTGTCCTGGACCCCCGGTCTGCAGACAGAATCCAGGGCTCACCGGCTGCCTGCAGAGCTGGTGTGACCCCAAAACAAGGGCTCCCTCTCAGAGACATGTCCTAAAGTCAAGGCCCAGAGCGGGCCCTTCGGAAGACATATGGCATTGCCAAAGGCTGGGAGCCACCCACGGAGGGACATCTGGTGGCCTCCCCAAAGGTCAATGGGAACAGGAGTAGCTCAGCCTGATGATGGAAAGGCCCAGAAGGGCAGCATGGAGGCCAGACAGAGAAGCTGGGGTGCAGGACCCCTCCCCTGCAAGTGGCCGGCGCGCCACCCCCAGCTCATACCTGGTTGCACTGGGGGCTGAGGGAGCCGGGCGGGTTGCAGGCGCACGGCTCGCAGCCCTGGCCGCTGGCCAGCTTCCAGTGGTAGGGGGCACACTGGTCACACTTGGGGCCCACCACGTTGGGCAGGCACAGGCAGCGCCCGCTCTCCTCGTCACACGGCATGTCCCGCCGGGCCCCCAGGAGGCTGCAGTCACAGCCTGCGGGAGGGGGCGCTGCTGAGCTC
Organism: Microcebus murinus; assembly: GCF_040939455.1. Taxonomy (NCBI): domain Eukaryota; kingdom Metazoa; phylum Chordata; class Mammalia; order Primates; family Cheirogaleidae; genus Microcebus; species Microcebus murinus. Next base: position 25,128,367 of record NC_134126.1, on the reverse strand, counting down.
AGGCTAACGCCCCACAAAAACTCACCCCCAGGGGACACACATCCAGGGAGGGGCCCTGCCTGGGAAAAGAACTGGGCGGGGCCGTTCCCTGCAGATACCCGTGGGTGACTCACAGGGCCACCGCGCTTTCCCACCAGTCCCAGCCACCTGGCAGCTTGGCCGCCCGCCTGCCCGCCCCGCCCCTGGCTGACTCAGTCCCGCCGACCACCCCAGACCTGTGCTGCCACCTGCCGGAGGCCCGTGGCACAGCACCTGGCACTGGGGGAGACGGCGAGAAGTCAGACCTCCCGGCAAAGGCCTGGCACGGTCCCGCTGTCTGCCCCCGTCTTTCATGGGCTGGGGCCGCCTCTGAAGAGGGCACAGGAACAGGGCAAGTCTTGGGTCTGGTGGCCCCGCGCCATGCCGGGCCAGGCCCCTACTCACGGTGGCAGCCCCGCGGGTTGGCGTAGGTGAGCCCGGTGAAGCCCGGCTTGCACAGGTCGCAGCGCTCGCCCTGCACGTGCTCCTTGCACACGCACTTGCCCGTCACTGCGTCGCAGGGAGCCCCTGGCACCGCCCCGTCCGGATCGCACTCGCAGGCTGAGGGACAGACGCAGCCGCCGCAGGAGGGAAGAAGAAAAGGGGAACGTTCAGAGTGGATTCTAGCAGCAGGACTGCCGGGTTCAGATGCTTGGCTCCACCACTGGCTTCCAACCCTGCAGCCTCAGTCAAGTTACTGAAAAAAAAAACCTCCTGTGCCTCAGTTTCCTCATACATAAAATGGGGACAACGGTACAGCCCTCGTGGGCTTCCTATGAGGAACACATGAGTTAGATGTAAAACAAGTGGAGCAGTGCTTGGCCCAGGTTGAGTACTGCAGGAGGGATTCTGTTGTCATTATTTACTGAGCAGCTACTGTGTGCCAAGCACCGAGCTGGGTGCCCTCACGTGCTGCTTTATGTATTCCTCGCGATAACCCCGGAAGGTGGGGGTCATCATCCCCACCGTACAGACGAGGAAACCGAGGCTCAAATGTGTCAAAGAGCTTATCCAAATTCACATTCCAAGTAAATGCTGGAAACAGGGGTCACACGCGATTGTGTCTCACTCTCTCCACTCTCTCACTCTCTCACTCTTTCCCCACCCCCCGACTCCTTGACTTCTCTCACATCTTTCAAAAAGTAAAACTTTCATCCGGACAGTCCTTCCTGATCCCACCTGCCCGAATCAGGTTGCTTCTGTCCAGTTTCCTCCCTCTGTTTGAACTCACATTAAGCCGCCTCTGGGCGGTGCATGCCGTTACGTGCACATGTTCATTCAACAAACACTCCCTGAGCATTACTGGTCTGCCAGTCATGGTGCTAGGGCCAGAGGGTATAAGACACAATCCCTGCCAGGGAGGAGTTCTTGGTGTTGGAAGAAATAGAAAAATAAATATCAAACTACATTGTAGCATGGTAAAGGCAATGGCATGTACACAGAGAAAGGGCTTTCGTCTCTCATTTTCATGTATGTATGGTTTACATGTGTGTGTTCCCTGAGGGCATCCACTCTATCTTATATTGACTTTTTTTCTCTCCTACGCCCCAAAATAAGGGCTGTGTACTGATTGACCCACTGATGGTCCAGAGAGGTTAAGTGACTTGCTCAGTAGTGCTCAGCTAAGTTAAAACAATGGCTCCCACAAGTCCCGACCCACGACCAAGTCTTCAGGTGCTTTTGTGTCCCCAGGCGCACGTGCTCTGTTGTGCCCAGAGCAGACAGGGAGTCACAGATGGGTGACGCCCTGGGTCCCCCCAGGCCTCTACTCACGGATACAGGTCTCCTGAATGGGAGCCCCCGGGCGCCGGTTCCGGAAATAGTGCAGCTGACACCGCTCACAGTTCCTGCCTTCGGTGTGGTCCCGGCAGTTGTCGCACACACCTCCATGTGCCCCCTGGGTGGCAGCGAACACAGCTGGGTCGAAGTGACACGTCTCCGAGTGGCCGTTGCAGTCGCACCCTGGGAAAGGAGAGTCCCGGGCTGACTTGTGACCAGCACGGTGGCCATCTACAGGACGCACCACGACAGCTCGCTGGCAGCCCTGACAACTCGGCAAGAAGCTCGGGACAGAGAAATGGGGAAACTGAGGACAAGGGAGTCTTGCGTAATTTAATTAAGGTTGCATGACCAAGGAGAAAGCAGAGTGGAATGAGAACTCAGGGTCCCGATTCCCAGTGTTGGGATGAACCCAAGAATAGTGGCTGCACTGGGCCAAAGAAAGAGCCACTTGGATGGCCTATCCCCAACCCTGCCCACTGCCACCACGAATCTCCTGTGGGTCACTGCCTCTCTCTGGGATGAGGACCCCAGTCTTCCCTCATTTATGCAAAGGCCCTGACTCCAGGGGGCCATCTGAAGTAGGCAAAATGACAACGGAGAACCAGATATGTCCTAAACAGAATAAGGAGGTGCTGGGCATACCGTGAAAGCCACACAGAATCAGGAGCATAGACCAGGCCTTGGTCCCTCCAGCCTGGCTGGGATGGGGGGAGTGGGAGGATGCCACCCAAATACTCTCTCCAATCTCACAGAGCAAGGAGAGCTTAAACTGCAGAGGTGCGATTGGGTTTGGATTTAAATAACAAACACGTGATTCCCTCGGTGTCCCCAGTGAGGTCATTGAGGCCTAGAGGGGCCAGCACAAGGCCCAGTCCCTACAGGGGAGGGGTGGCCCCAGCCCCATACTTTGGCATTCATGGGGGTCCTGGCCGTCCGCTGGTCTCCAGGGCCGGTTGTTGTAGAAGGGCGCACAGCGTTCGCAGTTGGGGCCTGCGGTGTTGTGCTGGCAGACGCAGACATCGTGGACCTGGGGAGGGGCCCATCAGTCATCAGGAGAATTAACAAAGGAGGGTCCCAGGGACAGATCTGCCCGCTCCCCTCTGACCCTCCCATGCACCACACAGGGCCTGGCTCAGACCCCAGCCCTCCCAGGACACTTTTTCCTGAATGCTCCAGACTCCACCCAGCTCCCGTGACATGCCAGCACACGCATGCGTGTGCCTGCACGTGTGCCTGCACTGCTCCTCGAGTGAGGTGTCACAGGCCCATTCCTTGCACCTGGACACTCCCATGATTCCCCGTCCAAGGCAGTCCCTGGAAAGTGCTCAGACGCCCCTGTTGGCAACTGCGTGATTACGGCCGCTGCCAGGCCCTCTAGAGATTTATATTCCAACAATCTGTGACTGCAGTTGTTTAGCTAATGAGACTGTTATGATGAATTGTTACTAGACTCATTAAGGCACAAAAATAGAATAGCTATTGTGTGCTAATTGCCTTCCAAATTAAGCCCAGCACCTTCAGCTTGGCATTCAGGGAAGGGCTGCGTCAAGCTGGCTCCATCCTCTCTCCCACTCCCCGCCAACAGCTCAGCAGGCTGAACCCCCAGCTGCTCCCCCTACAAACCCTACTTTCCCCATCTTTGGGGCTTTGCTGATGTTTTTCCTTCTGCCTGGAATTCCCTTCCCCCCATGTTCACCGGCAAAATCCTGTCCCTTAGGCTGAAGCTAGAATGGCCCCTCCAATTTGTAGGTTTCAACACGGGCTGCATGTCAGAATCACCTGGAAGCTTTTCTTTAAAAAAAAATACTTATATCCAAGCCCAGTCCAATCCGAACCTCGGGGACAAGGCCCAGGTAGTGGTACCTTTTAAAAGTGGTGATTCCACTGTGCAGCCATACTTGAGGGCCACCCGGGCTGAGTGGCTGTGTCCCTCCTCATCATCTCATAGCAAGCTGGTTTCCTCGTACGTCCTCGGCCTTGGTTCTAGGGGTTTGTCTTATGGGCCCCAGTAGATGACACATTCCCTGAGCTGGCCTCTCCCTCAAACCTCCTCTGAAGCCTGGGGCAGGAGCTGGCCCCGCAGTGGGAAGAGCAAAGCTGGCCGAGGCTCATGTCCCCTGTGCTTCCCTCCCAGCCACTGTCCGTGATTTCCTCTGCCCCTCTATCACCAGGACAGCTGTCATGCTCCCGCAAGCTGGCAGGAGAACGGATGCCCCGGAGAAGCGAAATGACAGGTCCCTCCGCTTCTTTTGCCCAAACTTCTCTCTCCTCCACCACTGGTGGTTCTCAAGTTTGGTCCCACAGCAAAATTGTCCCTCAACCCCCGTCCCTGCCAGATCTGACTCTGCCGGTCCGGGGTAGGCTTGGGGTTGGCACTGACCGTCATCCTCTCACCCTGCCCCATGTCTCACCACCAGATGAGACTTTGGAATCCCCAAGCCAGTGGCTCTCAACCTCGGCTGTACATTAGAATCCCCTGAATAACAAAATCTGGATATCATAGGTAAAGGTCTGCATCTGGGCAGTTTTTTTTTTTTGGCTTCCAGTGAAATTACAACACGTCGCCAGGGTTGAAAAGCATTGCCTTAAGCTCCCCATCCTGCACCCAAACATACACTACTGAAAATCATCTCGAGCTATCAAGCAGGTCTAAAGAAGCACCCTAAAATTCTGATTTCTGAAATGAAAAGCACCCAGATTCTTTTTTGTTGTTGCTGAAGTATTAAATTCCCAAGTCTTAAATGTAGTGCCCTCCCCGCTTTATGGGAGCCCCAAGGATGTCTTTAGTCTGCACCCTGGTCCTGCCCCCTCCCCTCTGCCCTGTCCACGCTGGGCTGTCACCTGCACGGCGGTGGAGGGGCCAGCGGGGGCTCCAGGCTTGGGGGCGCAGCGGTCGGCGTGGCCGTGGCAGAAGCAGCTCCCCTGCAGTCGCAGCTGGGACACGGCGTAGTAGGCGCTGGGCGGGTGGTAGCCCCTCTGGGGCAGCGGGGCCAGGCTGGTGAAGTTCACTCTCAAGTTGGTGATCTCCCCCAGCTCTGAAAGCAGCAAACAGCAAGGGGGGATGGGTTGGGGAAGGAAACATAAGGGAAGGACGTTAGAGGCAAATAGAGTCTGCTAAGGGTAAGGAAAGGTAAGGAAAACCACCCTTGCTCTTCCTTGCCTTCATAACGTCATTGTACCCGGGGCCATCCTCCCCGGCCCTCCAGCTTCCCACAGTGTCCTGTCCCCAGCACCCCGAGGGGGTAAGCAAGGCCAGTATTCACATCAAATCCCCAACCATGCTGACAGAGACATAAAAGACAAGGAAACTTCCATGACCTGAGTTCCACCCTCGTTTCATTTCCCCACCCACAGTGCCATGGGGAAGAAGGGTGGCCACACTGACCTTGGACCTTTTGACTTTGAGTTGCTGGAATCCTAGATGCTAAATCCATAAGGTTTAGCTGGACCTACAGAGGGAGGGGGAAAGGGAAGAACTGAAGAAGAGATAAACAGCAGGAAGCTCAGAGGAAACCTTCCTTTCCATTCAATGCCTCGCCCTCCTCATCCTCTGGGGTCCTTCTTAACCGGAGCCTGAAACACACCATGGATGTAAGGCCTACCGGCTGCTCTGGGGCAGCACGATGACCACTGGGCCCCAAATGAGAGAGAGAGAGTGTGTGTGTGTGTGTGTGTGTGTGTGTGTGTGTGTGTGTGTGTGTGTGTGTGTGTGTGCACGTACAATGTCTCCTCTTCAGTTAAAAACATAAGTATCCCAAGAATTTCCTGATTTCCCTGGATCAAAATTTATAGTAAGATATATAATCCACACACGAGGGTTTAGGAGACACTCATTTCCCAGTGAGCCAGGGAGAATGAGAGGGCCCAGAGCCCCAGGATCCTGGTCGCGGTGACCACAGCCCTCTGCACAACCTTGATGTCAACTATGCCTTTTTTATTGATAATAAATCACTCATTGGATGTGACTTCACCCGCACATCCTGGGAAGAGTATTCACATCAAACTCTCCACAAGTTAGGAAAAAAAAAAAATCCTGTGTTTTAATCTGGGGTCTGGAGAACAAGGCTAACATAATCTGAATAAGGCCGACCCAAGAAGATCCGGAGCTCTGGGTCATACCAGAATTCCCTCCAAGGGCTAGGACTAGGCTAGATGGATGGATTCAACCAAAACAGTTCATGTTTGTGTTAAATCCTACCAAGGTGAAATTGAATTTTTATAATTTGCTCACTTGCATCTAACTAGCCAGCCCAAAGCCCTCGCCCTGGAATGACACTGATTGTATCCTCTCTGCTACGGTGATGCGCCAATAAGTCACGTAGAGGAGCTACGGAAGAGGGCAGGTTGGTGGGGTGACACGGCGGCCCCCAGATGTTTCTGAAATGTCCTTCCTGGGCAGCTGACAGGGTGTTCTCATCTCTTCTCAAGAGTCTGTGTGATCTCGTGAACAGCGGGACCCTGGAGACCCCCGACCCCCGCCCACCGCCCAGAGCCGCCCACTTTTTCCGAGTTCCCTCCACCTACCCTCCCCCCATGCGGATGCCCATTGGGCCTCTGGGGCAGGGGCTGGCACCGAACATCCTGCCAGTCCTGGGGCTGGCCCTGGCGGACCCGCGGGAAGGCGGAGGCGCAGTCGGCGGCCAGGTACTGGTACACCCGCCAGGTCTTGCCGAAGTCCGAGGAGCGCTCGATCAGCATGCCGGCGGGCGCGGGCCCCTGCGGAGACACGGGCAGGGTGGGCAGGGGAGCATGGGGACACGATCACAGAAACAGGCCCCTCCAGTGAGGGAGGGAGCAAGGGGGCTCAGTGGGAGCAGGCGAGCTCAGGAGCATCCGGGTCCAACCCTCCTGGCAAACCACAGGCCGCAGAAGTTTCTCCCCAGGGGAAGTGATAGAAACTAGGTCTGCATTCCAGAAGGCACGACGCCTGTCAGCCCACCATCGGGGCTTCCAGGGCAGAAGAATCTCCCGCCCCTACGCGTCCCGCAGCCAACCATTTTTATCCTAGCCCTGGGTTCTGTCCCTTCTCTCTCTCTCTCATTGCCACGGTTCAGACCAAGATCATGCTGAGGCTGACTGACGGCCGCAGCCTGGGACTCGTGTCCGGCGCTCGTCCTGGCCCCCAAACCACTCTCCCCACTTCACCAGAGAGATCTTCCCAGAGCGAGACGGAGACCCTTCAACGGATCTGCATTGGCCTAAAGGTAAAACACGCGCTCCTCAGCGTGACATATCGTGTCCCTGCTCCCTCTCTCTGAGATTGCATCATTTCTGGCGCCTTTAAATGCGGTCTTTGTGCTGACGGCTCCCTGCTTGGACCACTTCCTGGAACTGCGGGTTCGTAAACTCAAGCTCCACGACAGATCCAGAATCAGGCCCAGGCCCATCTCTCTAGCTTCAGGCCCACTTCCTCCCTGACCTCGCTAGTAGGTGTCACCTGATGTCCCCACATTCACTCGGTGACACCTTTCACCGTACAGAGACAGCCTTCTTTTAACATGGGCTGTGTCACTCCTCTGCTTCAAGTCCTCCAACCCGTTGTTCTCGCATAAAACCTGAACCCCTGACTGTGAACGAGCAGGCCCTGCGCTCCTTTCATTCCCTTGCCCCTCCCCAATCATACACCTTTTTGCTGCCTGCCTCCTGGCCTTTGCATTTACTGTTCTCTGCCTGGAAGGAAGTCTGCCCTCCACCTGGCTGCTACTGGTCCATGAGGTTTCATCCTGCCCTAGGGGGCATCCTCTGACAACCCCTCCCAAGACCACCAAGCGGGATGCCCCTCCCATGCTTCTTACCAACATCAGAACACACTTCATACTCTCACTACTGGCTCTCCGTCTTCCTTACAGATGGCCAAAGCAGCTCGAGGACTGTGATTTAGTTTCATTCATCTTTCTATCCCTAACATCTGACATCAAACCTTCACACATGACCAGTGTTCAAAATGTGTATAAGCAAGGAACTGACAAATTAACCAATGGGTGAGTGATACTAAAGCAATGAGACTATTCAACGGTATCCATTCAAACGAATGTCACCCTTCAAAGCTGTCACCTTTAGAGAAGACTGGGCATTTGTTCAAAGGATACTGGCATTTCTCAGAATACTTTTGACCTTTACTTGGGGCAAAGCTCTTGAAGCCAACTTCTCGGGTCATGTAAGAATGTAGGTCCTATTTTTATTCCAAGCTCTTTTTAACTCCTGAAAGTTACATCACCCTCTCTGGTCATCTAATATTACTAGCCAAGCTTGATTGTTGAATATTTGACCGTTTCTGTACAAAGAAGAAAATCAGATCTTCTCTGAAAAGAAAAGACAGACCTGCCACAAATGAATAAAAGTGTTTCCCCCCAAAGGAGTATCCACAACGCCAGTCTAAGAGCAGAATCTGAAAGTACTCTGAGAGGTGACAGCACTGAATGATAGCGCTGTCTTGCCCACCAAGACAGCTGCCCCAAAGGGACATCTCTCATGTGCATAGCTGAGTTCTTGGCTGTTTGTTAAACTCGATCGCATCTGCAAAATTATTAAAACAAAGTATACCAGGAATATACAACTACATAATAAGCAAGCAGGCCCATAGAACTGGTACTCGGCAGAGCTGGATTAATTAGATGGATTGAGGGTGGAGGATACAGAGAAAAAGAGGATACACAACCACTGCATGACCGAGACAGGGAACCTACTGGTGCCACTGTCTTCCCAGGAGCAAATCCTCTGCTGTCGCTATGACACAGGTTTAGGGTGAGTGTCGCCCCAGCCCGGGGAAGGGGAGCTCACCCAGCATGTGGCACCATCACCCCCATTCTAGAAAGGCAAGAACACTGCTCCTCTGTGGCTCCAAGCCCACATGGCCCAGGGTCCCCTCTCCCATCTAATGCCGTCCCCAGGAAGCACACCTTAAACTCCATCATGATGTCGTGAAGCTGGAATCTGCTGTCCAGGTCCAGCTGCAGAGAGACAGGGTTCACGTCTGGAAGGAGGAAAAGTAGACACGTTAGGCCAGAGACTTCCTACTGTCCTAGCCCTGAAGAATGCCCTGGACTAGACTAGCTCTAGGGAGCTAGAAATTCTCTAACTTTGACTTTCCAATTTCCCTCTTGGAGAGGAATGGTACTGGTATGTGTCTACTTACATTATCTCCTCAAAGTCCTATCTGTTCTTGCCCAAATTTCCTTCCCGCCATCACCTGATGTCTCCAACATCTTAGAGGGTTTCAACTTGTCTATTGGATACTGATCTGGTCCCAAAGCTCAGCTCCTTCCCCAAGCCCACCTGTTGAGACCAGGTGGAGTGAAATAAAGACATTCCTCTCTCCTCCTGCCTTTTCCTTAACCTCCAATAAACTCTTCTACCCACAACATCCAACAGACCCCAAACACAAGGCAGGAAGGTTCTGCCCGTCAACCACCCACCTCCCAACACCGCAGGAAGCGCTGGGAACACAAAGGGTCCCCAGGCATCCTCCATCCACCCCCAGCCTGTGGAGCCTCCGAAGTCTGGGCCGCTGTAGGTGACAGGCGCTCACCGTTCTGCGACTGCCACCAGCGCATGGGGCCTGAGGATGCAGCCACGTTCTCCACGCGGTGGCTGTTGTAGTTGTGAGGCAGCCTGGAGTCGCACTTGCAGCATTTAATCTGCCACTGCGGGAGAGGGAGACAGCAGAGACTCAGAGGTGGGGTCCTGGCAGAGTTCCCCCCGATATCCTGAGGTCCCGGGAGGGCCTCTCCATGGAAATCCTATCCTTGGGGATCCATCAGTTTCACTGGTACACTTGGAAGGATTAATCTCTTAAAACAGGGCTGTTGGTCATCTTCTAATTTAATTCCTTTGCGTCCCTCCTAACAAAGAGGTTAGGGGTTGGGGAAGAGGTATAATATGGTGTAAAAAAAATAATCTGGGTACACGGCATTGCCTCGAAAAGAAACTTGAGAAAAGTGCCAAAGACAAAAAGAAGAAAGGAAGAGAGATTCCTATTAACTTAGCACGAGCTGGACACAGGCTAGAAAATGTTATATCTTACTTCCTTTAATCCTGGTCATTTCAATACAGTAACCTATTAATTAGGTTGTTTCAATACAATAACCTATTTAAATCTCACAACAATCCAATGTGATCAGCAGTATCAGCCCCATTTTACAGACTAGGAAGCTGAGGCTCAAGGAGGTGACATGACTTTCCTACTGACTGATCACAACGGTCAGCATCAGAGAAGATCCCTTAAAACCTTCCTCTCCTCTCCCTCCCTCCTTCTCTCTCTTTCTCTCTCTCTCTCTTATGCCCACCCCATCCTCTCATTTCCACTAGGAAGCCAGCTCAGTGGCAGAGATTGTGGGAAGCATGGTGAAGGGTGACAACCTCAGTCACACCCAATGGGCCCCACGAAGGGCTTGGTCTGGCCTTGAAGCTTATCAAGAGGGAAGCCGAGGGCAGAGAGAGCACTTTGGGAAGAAACCCGTTCAGTGACCTCAGAGACTGGGGACCTGTCACTGGCTGAAATACCTGAGCACTTAAAATAATCCTTTCTGGGCAAGAGAAGGCCCTTGCTGGAGTCTGACTCCCCTCCCGAACCCAATTTGGGGGCCTGGCAGTGAGCATGCCCTTCCCTGCACTGTGGCCAGCTGCACAGGGCAAACTTTTCCACTCCCGCCCTCTGTCTGCCCTCAGCACATGTCCCGAGGAGAGACAAGGGCCGGCTGCCTTCCGGCCGCCTGTCACCAGAGCTCTCCCCGGCTCTCCTGGGAGCTGGTCCCAGCCTTTCCCTGGTCAAGAGAGTGCCAGAAACAAGGCTCTTTCTTTCCCTGGGTCATGGGACAATGAGCTAGAGACCGCGGAAATGCCCTTGATGCTCCCAAATCACGGAATATTATGTAACTATTAAAGACATTGTTTAGAGAAAATTCTTAATGGCATGGGGAAATGATTACATTATAATGTTTGATGGAAAGGGGGTGGGCATAAACATGTACGTACATTATAATCTCAGCTGTATAGTGTTAAATGAATAGAAAATGTTTGGCAGGGAATACACCAATATGTTAGGTGAAATGATATGAAATTGCTAATATTCACCCATTTTGACCTACAAAAATGGCACCTACATACAGTTCAACCTAATATCTCTGGTTAATAGGATGATAGGTGCTTTTTCCCCCTTTTTTGTTATTTTTTAATATGTTTAAGCTTTTATACCTTGAATACATATTAACTTGTATACTCAGGAAAATAGACAAAACCAAGTAAAAATGTCCTGGGTATTCAGCAAGGGCTATTCTCTTGCCTCCTCTTTCAGTCTTCCCAGGGATCGCCCGGGTGCTCCATGCCTCCTCCACCTTCCTTCCACGTGTGCAGCCCGTGATGGAGGATCAGATGTCCTCACGGACTTAAACACTATGTGCCGCTTATCATAGTAGCATAGCTGAAGGAGGGATTCATCCCAATCCTCAGAGACAGGCTAAGCCAACAGGCCTGACGTAGGTATTTTAAGTAGCTCTGCTTGTCGACTGGCTAGCAGGATGGAGGCCTGAAATAGAGCGGCTTATGGCAGAGGTCCACATGAAGGCAAGCTGCTAATAACTTCTTTCCCTCTGGGCCTCAGTTTCCCTCTTTTATTCTCGTGTGCCTCTATGTAGCGTGTGCACACATGTTAGTGCGTGTAAGTGTGCGTGTGCATGTGTGTGATGCTCGAGGCGTGGCCCTCTCTCTCATGCGGTACGTGCCCGTCTCTCCCAGAGATGGAAGCTCTCGCCTGCAGCTGCTCCCCCCTCCCGGGTCACTTGGCCAGCGTCCTCCTGGCTGCGCTACCTCAGAGACACGGCGTTATTAGCAATCCAGCCTGCCCGGCCTCCAGCCAGTTTGGCTCCTGCTTGCTCTCCAGCTGGAGAGGCTGGGCCTTCTCCCTTATCCTAGAGTTTTCTAGAAGCTCAGCAGTCTGGCGGGAAGACAGACCCTCCCAGAGAGCTGGGGGGAGGGCAAAGGACCGAGCAAAAGAGCCAGCAGGGGCCTGAGTCTCCGTGGAGACGGGTGGGGAAGGAAGGCACATAAGAATAAAAGCTCTGTCCCTTTGCAGAGCACAGAGCTAATTCTGGGGGGAAAAAAATAGGACAAGAGGCTATGGATAGGCAGGGCACAGCTCCCTCCCATCAGTGAGCCAGGGCCGCCTGTGTTCATCTAAGTGGCTACAGTCAGGACCATGGCCACCAGCCAGGGTCAAAAGAAAGGAAGTCGGGACCCAAAAAAAAAACCAGCTCAGACATTCCCTCCACTTCAGCTTCCTCACTGGTGAAATGCAGGCGTTGGATGAGATAATGAAGTTCCATCTTGCTCCAATGCGCTTTCAGAATTCTCCCCTACTCCAGCTTATCAGCCCAGAAGTTAAAGGCACTCCCAGCAAGTACACAAAGAAAGCAAGAGGAAAATGAGACATTAGCCAGACGCTGTACTGGAGAAACACTCTTCCCAGCCATAAGGGCAGGGGAAAGGGGGCCCTCAAGGCCTTTGATCAGCAAGGCCTCTTTTAGACCCTACTGCAGTTCAAAAGCCTCAGCCTTTCCATGTCAGCAGGTGTTGCCAGCAAAGATCAAAAGTTAGAGCCTGCTGCAGGTTCTGGGTAAAATGATGACAGTGTTTTGACACACTTGCAACTTCATCTTTCCCCTTACTATGAAGTGAAATTTTCACCAAAGCCTTAATTCAGCACAGCCCTTATCTCCGCCCAAACTAAATTCAGAAAGGTCACTTTCTGAAACTGATCGTAGAGATGATGGATACCACACCTTCAATAATGACACTGCATCCGTCTCTCTGCTGGGCAATGTAGATATATTATCTTATTTCACCCTTCCAAAATCTCTGAGGCAGATATATCACCTTACAAATATATCAGATACAGATATATCATTTTACAAATGGTGGGTAGCCCCACTTTACAGATTAGGTAAGCAAGAGGTTAAGAAATATGTCCAAGGCCATACACTTAGGAAGAGATGCAGCAAGGATTCTTGTCCCAGGCTGGCTGACTCCAAATCTAACTATGCTATTCTGATTCAAGGGACACTGATTCAAGCAGCCACTTGCAAACCAGTAGAAATTTCAGAGTTGGTTTTCAGGAAACTCCTCCTCTTCCCTCCCCCTAGGAAAGAGAACTTCAATGTCAACACAGATCTCTCCAGAAACAGACATGTCCCCCTAGACCTGAGTGCAGACAGTTAGCTGTGTGCCTGGCACCTCTACAGGTTCTACCAGTGGCAATGGCTTCCTACAGCCCCTGACATGGCCTCAGGCAGAGGGTAGAAGGCTGCGCAAAGGAGGAAGGTAGGTGTGCGAGACATTGCCCAGAGATTTCCAGGGGCCTGAACCCCAGAAGCAACAGGGTAAGAAGCCAAGCCAGCAAAGTTGTAAGGCAACCCAGGTTTGTCTTCAGGCCTTCTCATTACACTGTTCCCCTTCTCTTCTCTCCTTTGAGCCATGCAAGCCCCACTCCTTAGCCCATAACAACCAGGAAGGATCCAAGAATCTCCCATTCCACCAACGTAAGTTTTGTTTCTATCCGAGAGCAACTCTTCCCTGCCAACGTCTCTTTGCATTTTCTTTTAGCCCCTCAGAAACGACTCATCCTGGGTCTCACTCTCTTGGGACCCTTTGCGAAAGTCACGGCTAAGTTTCTGATAAACAAACTCTTGCGGAGGGATGAACGGTACATCGCAGATTGATATGGTGCCTTTCTCCAGGGTGTTTGTATTTTCAACAAGGAGCTCAACAATGCGTCATCCAAAAGAGCAAAACCCCAATAGTAGAGCTTTGGAAGTTTTAGAGCCACTCAGCTTCTGGGAGACAAGTAAGTGTTAATAGGTATCTTGGCAAAGACATGCTCAAAGCCCTGGGTGGACAGAGGATGGGGATCATTGTACATGTATGAACACATCTTCTGTCTACACATTAGCCTTCCTGAAGGTCAAGAACACAGACAACTGCCAAACAAAGAAAGGCAGCGGCTGCTGGGCTGTGTGCATGTGGGCGTGGGTGCACGTACATGCATGTGGCATGCGTGTGCCAGGGAGGAGGGACCTCCAACTGGCTACTGCTCCTTAGCTTGCTTCCAAGAGATAAAAATGACAGCTGTTTGGTTTGCACAGTTAATTAACCTGAGGAATGCGCTGTGTAAGACTGTTATTAAGGCAACGGGGTAATTAAGTTTTCCCCCAGAAAGGGAGGGAACGGGGGGATAAACGAGGCACTTAGGAGAGCAGACACAACACTGGAGGAGACGTTGTCGGCAGCAGAAAGCAGGGCTGGTAAGCTTTTGGATAAAACCTGCCGGTTCTTGGGGAGTGGGCGCCAGCCTGGGGATGGCCAAAGGCTCAGCCCCTGCCAGCGCTCGCCCTGGGAGAGATGGTGGTGGCCCTCGGGGTCACGCGCACAGCCCAGCTATCTCTGGGAGGCAGCCAGAGTCGCCAGAGCTGAACAGACGGTAAAGGTTGACTCACCCAACGCCTTCGTTTCTTACACGGAAAAATGGTGGTCTAGAGAGAAGCAGTGAGCTTCACGAGGTCACATCCCTATTCCTCGTGTCAGACCAGAATCGGAACTAGACAGTCTTCGCCCCCAGTCCAGGGCCACTGGGCTAAGCGTGACAGCCTGTGGATTGCCCCAAGCCCACTGCAAATCAGACTGGCAGCAGTCGCCTTGGGCAGCAGAGAGTGGGGTGGCCCCCGGATGGGTTTGTTTCTGTGAGATATTCGAGCGTGTATCCTGCTCAGGAAAGAAATGCTCGGGAGTGCGACCTGCAGATGGGGCAGCTTCACATGCAGACACAGCCACCAGCAGGCAGGGCGGGGAGAAGGGCAGACAGAACCGTTAGCATCTGCCCAGTCCCAAGCCGGTGGTCACCTGGCACATTCTAATTCTCATCCGTCTCTTGAGACTGAGGGAATGACCGTGCAGTGAGTTTCCCCAGAAGTTATCTAGGAGCTGGAAGCAAGAAAATAAGGGGACACAGGGGAGACTGCAGCTTCAGGCCATTTTGGTGAAGAACAGCCCGGTCCCAAACCCAAACAGTTAACAAGTTACCAAGGCACACGGGCTCAGAAGGGCAAAGTTGGAGAGCTGGAGAGGAAGGGCCATAGGCACAGCTGGCCAAGCCCGATGTCCATTGCTAGGGTTGCAACACGGGCCCCAAATCCACAGAAACCTGAGACCAAGAGGATTTAGACACTGACACACAATTAGGCAGAGGAGGTAACTTGCAAACGGGCTAAGATTGGCCCACAAAAAAAGGAGCCACAGGAGGAGAAGAGCTAGGGGAGATGATTTTGGAATTGGAGTCCCCACTGGTTCTGGAACCACCCTTCTGCTGAAGGGCCCCCTGCTAGTCATCTGGGGTTGGGGCTGGGGTGTGGGGTAAGGCAGAAATGTCCAGGTGTCATGGGTCCGCACCCCTCTGCACGTGTATTCATGCCCTAGCAATAGGCAGACAGCAGGTCTGCAGACTTGGTATGTGGCTCACCATGTCAGCCCTGTGTGGCCATAGAGCAGGAGTGGGCAGTAGGAATGTAGCTCTGAATTATTCCACCCATATTTCTATCTGAGGCTATTCAAGACACCCCCTGATCCTCCCACCACACCCCCCATCTCTATTCAGAAAACTCAACACGTGTTTCCATCAGAAGTTTGAGGTCCCAGCACCCATCCAAACCCTCCCGATAGCTCTTGGGCATAACAAGAGCCACTTCATGGGGTATTGTACAAACTAATTGAGATGATTTGTGTAAAACTCTTAGTATGATGCTCAGGTCATATAATATAGGCTTAATAAATTATAGCTGCTATTGGTACCCTTTAATAACCAAATAAACCTAAAAACTGAAATTGGAACTCAACAGAGTTAAAACCTGAATTTCCAATTCTTATTACACAGCCACCACTGCACCAAGGGATGGTTCAGGGCACATCTGTACAGAGGACCAGAAGGGAGTGTTCGTGCCTTTAGTGTGCTGTCATGGCGGGAACCCGTGGCCTCTGAGAAGGGCAGGCACATAAGGGAGAGGGGAAGAGACATAAACAAGACAGAGGTGGACGGCAAGGGGATCGATGCTGTCGTCAGCAGTCAGGCCATTCCCAAGGAATGGTGGAGCAGGGGAGAAGTCCTAAAGGCCACCTCATCTCTCGCTGTCCTCCAGAAGAGGAGAGCAAGGCTTAGATGGGGTGATCTCTCGCCCGAGCTCACACCGCAAGTTAGTGGAGACCTGAGACTACGCACCACCCGCAAGATGCCCCCATCCCCTGCTCTTTCCAAGAGGCTGCGTGGATTTATTCCACCTTATAGAAAAAGGAAAAAAAATAAAGAGCCAATGCTTCTCAGCTTTCATAGAAAAAAAAATATAGCTGAGGTTTATCCATCCCCAGGGTTGCAAAAGTCTAGACTTCTCTTTTGCAAGCACCGTGTTTGGCTCTCCGGGGCTGCTCACGAGCAGGGAAGGCAGCTGGCTCCCTGGGGCATCTGAGAGAGGCAGAGGGCAGGCCAGGGTGCAGCCAAAAGCCCCAGGCCTGGAGGGGGCGAGGCTGTCCAGGCGGGGCTGAGCGTGAGGGCGCACGTCCCCTCCCGTCCCGACGCTGAGTCAGCCTGAGAGAGCCAGCAGGGAGGTCTCCCTGCCATCTCCAGACTCGAGCTCAGCGGCACAGGACTTGGTGGGTACGTGGGAAGGGGGCAGCTAAAATCACGCTGTTGCCTAGAAAGCCTGACGCTGCCAGGCCCCCTGATCCCTGTGGGGTAATCTGGGCCCGCAGGGAGTGCTGGCCCGGTCCCGGCCGTCTTACCCAACACCGTCAAACGGGCTTCCCCGCATCCAAGTGGGTGAGACGCAGAAACCACAGCCATCTCTGCTGAGCACCTCCGAAGCTACTACCCAGCACCCTCTGTGATTAAAAATAGCCAAGAAAACACGGGGACCAGAGGGCAGTGAGGCCCAGAGGCAGGATCGGGTACCGCCTCCAGGGCCCTGAAGACAAGGGCAGCCTGGAAAGCGGAAACCACGGACAACCCAAGTCTCCTTCATGACGATCAATCTCTCTCATTCACCTTCTCTCCCCACCCCAGCCCTCTTTTTTTTTCAAAAGGCTGCAGAGACTCCAGCAAACCACTCCCTTACCCGTCTCTGGTGCAAGCCTCAGTTTTGAGGACAGCAAAATGGCCAAATGAGGCAGCTGGGAGACAAAAATACATGGGGTGATTTCAACTTTGGTAATCACAGGAGCAAAAAAAGACCTTACTTTGTTGAGGGGGAAAGAAAGGAAAACCAAAGCTCCTGCAAGAGAGGCCCAGAGGCCACGTGGAAGACACAGTAGGATGCTCTTTGAAAAAGCCAATTGCCTACTAGGCAATGTTACTCATAGCTCAAAGCATGGAGTTCCTGGATTCAACCCAACTTATCGACTGAGTCTCGGACCCTCCTGGATAACCTCACATCACTTCCTCATCCACCTCACTGACCGGGGCCCAGCTCGGTTCCCGCCACGGCTAGAACGACACACACCCCAGCGCCATGTGCCACCAAACATGGGACATCAGACTCCGCATGCCTAAAGGGTCCGTGCTTGTCTATCTGCCTGTTCCCAAGACTTGAAAGACTACCTTGCCCATGCCCAGGGCCTGAGAAAAGACCCTGCTATATCCAGGAGAAGAGAGAAAAGAGCTGTTCAGTCAATTCTGAGTACATTTCCTCTTGCCCAACCAACAGGTCGATTCCCTAGAAGCAGGATCGGCCTTATACTTTTCCTGCACTCTCCAACCCCCACACCAAGGTGTGTACCACGTTCACTCTTAAGTATTCAGCGAACAAACCTCAAGCTCACCTGCCCCATCCTATCCCCCTCCCTCCAGCCCTGGGGGCCATCGGGAAGGGCCTACCTCGCCATACTGGGTGCAGTAGGTCTCAGGCCTGGTCAGTCCACAGGTGGACGAGGCTCGGAGAAACCGGGTCCTCCCGACGAGCAGGTCCCCGACAGGTGGATAGCAGGCCCCACGGGAGCAGGCTTGCTGGGCACGCAGGAGGCCAGGCAGGGCTGAAATCACAGGGATGTGCTGGGTGCAGCCCCAAAAGAAAAGGGCCCAGCCGGCCACCCCAGCATCCCTCAGGGGAGGTGACGTGGACAAGACTAGACCCTCTCCCTCACTCAAGCTCCCACTCACTGCTGGAGATCAGGACTGCAGTCCTGATACTCTTCGATTTTAAAAGTTTATTTCATATTCTAGAACCCCAAACTTGAAAAGGAAAGGGAGAGGAACACTGGCAACCAAAATCCTTAGATGACCCCAAAAAGCAGCATTTATCTATGACTTTTGGAATCGGGCTAGAGATACACACTTGGCCACCCGGACAGGGTCCACAGCTCTTGTCGCCTATAGCAACAGCCCAGAGGAGGGCTGGTGGCCGAGCCACTTGTGAAACATTGGGAGAGGCCTGCGCTCTTTCTGCTCCTCTCTCCGCAAAGCTGGCCCGGCCACGCTGGGCTGTGTGGGCGCCCAGCTACAGTCCACCGGAAAATCGAGAAGTCAGGCCACAGTGGCTCTGGAACCAGCTTGAGAATGGAAGGATGGGAAATAAACTGTGTAGAGGGTTCAGGAAGCCACAAACAGCCTCGGGTAAGAATGAGGCACTTGAGAGCCTTTGAAGAGAGTCAGAGAATCTTCTTCCTCAAAGGCCCAAAGAAGCGAGAAACCTCACAGGCGTCTCCAATGGATAAGTGTCCCAAACCCAAGACAGGCGATGCTCACACCTTGGTAAACAATTCTCCTACCTGGGCCGTCCCCTCCCTGCTGTATAGTAGGGCCTGGAGGGACGGGAAGGGATACTCACCGAAACACAGGAGAAGGAGTGGTCTCATCTTTAGCCGATGGGGTGATCCCCAGGGAGGACCTCGCCTGGGGTGGAGCAAAGCAGCCTGGTTACAACGGTGCAAACCCTAGAGCACACTGGCCCCTTTTCTGTTTCTGGACTCGAGTCTTTTCAGACGTCGTTACCTAGGGTTTGACCTAGGACACTTCAGAGCCCCAGGTGCATTTATAGCAAAAAGCTTGGGAAAAACGAGAGCCCCAGACCCTGTCCCAGCTGGTGTGTGACTCACAGGGGGCCCTGGGAAAATCCTATTCCCTCCCAGACTGCAGCTTCCCCCTCTGGCATGGACAGGAAGGAGGGTCAACGCTGACCTACCCCACGCGACCATGAGGACCACGTGGGGAGCAGGAAAGGGCTGGCCCCTGTGCAGGAGAACTGTAGGGAGGTCCTTGCTCCTGCCCCACGAAAGAGGACTGGTTTTTCTCAGGGCCTGGACCAGCAGTCTCAACCCAGCCCAACCTACAGGCCCAGAGGTGCATAGTCAAGTCCTCTCTGCCATTGGCAAGGTCTCCAATACTACCCAGGGCCACTTGGTGGCTGTGGGGCCACATTCTGGGCTAAGCAGGTCGCTGGGATGCAGTGGGGAGAGAGGTACACCTGGAAGTCTTTAACAAGCGAGTGAGGATTTCATCTGAACAGGAAGCACCCCAAAATGTCTCCAATCATGGGCTGGGGCTCAGTGAGAGGGGTGGGGCTGGGAGGCTGCAGAGCAGGCTTCTGAAGGAGGCTGGGGATGAATGCTCGAAAGCCACGTGGGGCGTCCAAGGGACAGCCCGCCTTGTCAAGCACACCCATGCTGCTCATGCTGCACCCCCTCTGCCTTGGAGCGGATGCTCGCTCTGCCCCAGTGACAGCCACCAACTCCTTTGGCTGGGATGGAGGGCTGGGGACTCGGCAAGGTGGCAGCATTCCTGGCATCTTTAAATTATAGATCCTGATGCTTGAAAGCCATTCCCTCCCATCCCCACCCAGAAGAGACAGGAGCTCTGGGAAGGGACATGTGGCCTGAGGTCCCACGGCTAGTGATGGCCTAAGAGAGAGACCCATCTTCTGATTTTTATCTGCTGTTCTCTCTGCTCACCCACCCCTGGCTGCAAATCCCCCTGGAACTGGGCATTCTGAGCTGGGCCAGGCTACCCTGTCCATGTCTCTTTTGTGCTCAAGCCCAGATCTGAACCTGCTTTCTCCTAAGTCACTGAGGCAATCCAAACAGCAGCAGACATTTTAACCTAAGTCAGCAGGTGAGATCACTCAGGTGAGCTCCCGGGAAGGGGAATGAATCGAGCCCTGCAACCGGGCCCCAGGCACCCAGAGATCTGGCCCTTCTCCCCCATCGAGTCCCCGCCGGGCAGGTGAAGGCAGGTAACGTACCTCGCTCTGTGCTGCTGCTGTCCTTTCTCCAGATCGCCTGAGAGCTCCCCTTGAATGTGGGGGTCTCCGCTCCTGGCTCCAAGGTTTTAAACAACAGCCTCACCTCTGGAGACTCCCCGGCTGGGCGTAGCCCCACTGCAGGGCGGGCCTCAGGAATCTGGCAGCCGTCACGCCCGTCTGTCGTCACTGCACCCCCACCCCCCAGGACGCGACTGGGCAAGTGGGCTGGTCCCAGAGGCCTCACAGCAAGCTCCGCGGTGCCCTCCCGCCTGCGGGTGGCTTGGGGGCCCGATGGGGCACCGCAGGCAGAAGGCACCAGGCAGAAGAGAGTGAGCGTCAGAGAGCAGATTCCTAGGGTGGGGAAGGGCCCTCACCTTTGTGCCAGGCAGTGTACTTGGCACTTCCCCAAGGCCAGTGGGGGTCAGCGTCCTCTCCTGTCCCGGACCACCCTGGATGGAAGGCCAGGCGGAGGACACAAAGATCAGGGCTTGTACAGACAGTGTTAAAGCCCCAGCCATGTCACTGGGCTGGAAAGCGAGAAGACCCAAATATCCAGGACCCTGGAAAGCACCAGTCCCCTCCCCAGGAGATAAAAAAAAAAAAAAAACAGTGGAAAAGCCCAGCTTCTTGGGGAATTTGGAAGATCCTTAAAAGGCAAGGTTCATCAGGAAGGGATCAAAACTCAACTCATCCAAGGAAAGTGTAAGAGGAATGAACGGTGACTTGAAACGCCTCCCCTCCAGCTCCCTCTGCAGGGTTGGCAGAGAGCCCTAGGACAGGTAACTACCTGTGAGTCACTGCCGCCACCCACTCCTAGCCCCTCCCTGCCTGGGCAGGAATGCCCGCCTGGAGGGCCAGAAAACAGACCTGACCACAGGAAGGACAGGACGAAGCAGAGCTGGACTAACGAAGCCAGAGCAGACTTCCCCTGGCCCCCTGCCAGGCCCGAGAACACAGCTTCCTTTGTGGGCTCCTGGGCGGGCCCCCTGCTTAGGGCTCCTGGGCTTAGAGCCATTGTAAATGGAAGTAACAGGGGCTGGTCTCACGGACCACCATTCGCCCCAAGTTAGGGCCAAAGAACTTGTAGGAAGATCTGGAAGGTCACCCAGTCCGTGTTTTGGCCCGGGAAAGCCTGCCCTGGCATCGTTTTGGAAGGCTATTGCCTCCAAGCTGCAATTTGCAGGAGACTCTTAACTACCTATTCCAGCCCGTCGGGGTATCCTAAACAGAAAGTTCTCTTCCATTGGAAAATTATGCCAAGCAATTGGTTTGAAAACCCTTAAGGGAAAGATGTAGAATTTTTGTGGATCAATCTGGGCCTTTCTAATCCCCAGGTTCTAATTTAACACAAGTTCGGGTGGGAAGGGGACACAGTGTAATTAGCAAATGGGCAATAAGCTGTTTAGATGCATACCTGTTAGGGTCTTTCCCCCTGTAAGCATTCCAGTGAAATCTATACGCTTAGCTCAGCCAGTCAGGGTCAGTACAAGCAGCACCCCTTCAACACAGAGGAGACCCCCGACTTTGTCCCCTGCAGAGAAGGGTCACTTGTGACATGGCTGTGTTTTGAGTTCTCCCACCTGGTGGTCTCTCCACTTCCCCAGCTCTCTGCACTCAAAGCTTCCAGGAAACTCTTATCCTCTGCCCATCGCCAGAGGCTGTGACAAAGGACTCATTAATAATTAACTCAGCCCAAGAGAGCAGGTGTTGCAACCCCGGATCCTCAGAGGAGACAAGGCGGGGCAGGTGTGCGGTGGGCCTCGCCATGAGTGGCTGGGGCCCTTTAAATCCCCTTCCTCCTCCCTTCCTCTGAGGCTAGGAGCCCAGGTAAATAAGCATTTGATGTCTCAGACTCCACAGGCTGGGGCAGGTCCCGAAGTGGTTTGGCTTGCAAGAGGGAAATGCCAATTGCTGTGCTGGGTGGGGGGGCCATGCGCTCAGGCAAAGTCCAGGAAGCTGTTTATGCGACCCCCAACAGTGGCCCAGCTGAGCTTACTCTTCAGGGGCACTGATCGCTTCCCAGTGAAGATCTGGTTCCCCTAGAACTCCAGGGCCCCAGGCACAGGCTTTGGACCTTCAGAACCCAATTCCTTCAGAGTAGGCTCAAATAGAGCCTGAGGCTGGACTGGGGTCTGGCTAAGGCTAAATGGGAGGTAGGGATATGGCTTGAGCCCCTGAGCCTCCCCTCTGCACCACCCCTTTCCTCTCTCCCTGCTTCCCATTCTCCTAGGACAGATAACTCATATGCCCGGGAGCCTTGGCTCCTTGGAACTTGTGCCTAGGAAAGAGGCTAGTAAAGTCATCCTCCTGCACCAGCATCAATCCATCTGCAAATCCTGTTAGCTCCCCTTTCCAAAAGCAACCAGAATCCACTTCCAGCCTCCTGGCCTCTCTTCCCGGGACTTCTGCAACAGCCTCCTCACTTGTGTACATCCAAGTCCCAACACAAGTCCTGTGCCCCTCCCACCCCCAACCCCGGCTCAGAACCCTGCAAATGACCCTCATCCCACTCAGACCCAAGCCAAAGCCCTTAGAGAGCATCTAGGAGGCCACAGGTGGTCAGAAACACCTCTTATGACCTCCCTACTTCCGCCACCATGATTAGCCTCCCTGCCTGGCCTCCCTTCTGCGCCTGCAGATTGCTCCTGTCTTAGGGCGTCTGCTGCCCAGGACGCTCTTTCCCCTGGACATCAGCGGAGCTAACTCTCTTGCCTTTCTTTCAAGTCTTTTGCAGACCCTAACTTATCAATAAGGCCGACTCTGACCACCCTATTTAAAACTACAGCCAATTTCCCTGCCCCATCCTTCCCCCCACAGCGCTCCGAACCCCACCTACCCTACGTTTGGTTGAGTTATATTTATTTATTAATTTACTGGGGGGGAGGCAACACTTACCCCTTTCCAACCAACTATATAATTTACCCATTTATCTGTTTATTTTCTGCTTCCCTCCACTAGAATATCACGTCCAAGAAGGCAGAGATTTTTATCTATTTTATTCTACTGTTTTCCAAGTGCACAATACATAGTAGGCACCCAGCATTTGTGGAATGAATAGATTCACACTGAAGAAGTGTAAATAACTGACATAGTTCAGTGCGTCCCCCGTGCCTTTCATGAGTTCTCAGAGGGGACAACCCAGGCGTTTGGTCCCCGGAATGGATCACGAACGGTGGAAATTCACGCATCGACCAGCTACAGGGCGGAGGTTCTTTCCGAGGCGCCTGCCCCCAGATCACAGAAATGTCACCATACTGACATAGGCAGGGTCCTTCTTTGCCTGCTCACCAGCCATCCCTGCCAGTGTCTCTGGCAGGGTGCGGGGGTGGCATTAGAAGCGACTGTCTCCATCATCCATCTGTCAGGCTCCCACTGTCCAAGTTGCTAGGGAGACCAGCCAAGACCAATCAATGGGAGATCAAGGAGGGGAGCCAGGGGAGGAGGAAAGGAGGAAGAAAAGGAGAGAAGAGGTTAAGGGAGGGTCAGAGAGCCGGGCCCAGGCTGCAAATCAAGTGTCCGGGGAAGGGGCGCCAGGTGACTAAAGCCTAGGCAACACCTGAAGACAGTGAGTCATGGCTGAGTCCTCGTCGGTGGGACAGGGCGGACTCCAGGAACGGCCCTGGGGATTTGCCATGTGACTAAAGCTGCACTCTAGCGCACCTGCTCAGCCTGGCCAGACAATTGGTCACTCCTCTGTGTGCCTCCCCAGGGACCAGAGGCAGAAGGTGGGCCTGGCGCGATGCTCAGGCACAGACAGGAGCCCAGCCTCAGGAAGGGGCAGGCTGTCAGCAGGACAGGAGCTGCCTGCCACGGGGCCACTCTGCTCCATACCCTCCCGCCTGTCCCCACCCTCACCTGCCCGGCCTGAATGTTCACCCAGTGGAAAACTGTGCACTGTAGCGTGGGCAGGAGGGCTGGGAGAAATTGGGCAGTCAGCCTAAAATGACTACAGCTAACGTTTATTGAGCACTCACAGTGTGTCAGGCACTAAGTCCTTTGCGTGTAACTCACTCACTACGGTGGAGACAAGTGAAGGCGGGATGATAAGAGGATGACACAACTTCCCACACACCCAAGGAAGGGGGTGCCCTGCCCTGAAGTCAGGCTCCTGGGCCACCTCGGGGGCCGCAGGTCCTTCTGCTCTGCCTCCCGAGGTGCCCTCCCAAGTGGCCCACCCTCCTGAGGGCTACAGTCCAGTGAAGCCTTCCGTATGCTCTGGTCCCAGGCTGGCTGGCTTCCAGAGAAGAGGCGGAATTGTCCCGTCATTCCTGCCACCTCCTGCCACCCTCCCAGGCTCCCTGACATCCCTCCGGCCCAGGGGCTGGCCCATCACCACCCCGACCCCCGCTGCACCCCCAACCACTCTCCCTCTACTCGATTGTCCAACCACTGACCTCCGGGAACTAGGTTCTCGGGACCTAACTCCCGCCTCTGTGACCTCTGGCCAAGATTTGCCACAGGGAGCCGGCGGTGGCGCGGTGGCCCAGCCCTCCTGAGAAGAGAGAGACACACACCTGTCCGGAGGGGCGACGGGTAGGCAGGCACGCGGCGGGTCATGGCAGGTCGGGGTGGGGCGTGAGCGAACGTCTGGAAAAGATGGCAAAGAAATGGCTGAGAGGGCGGTGGGGCATTGGGAGGTGAGGGCTGCTCCCCGAGCTATCAGGGGGCGGCCCCCCCACAGGACTCTAAAATTCTGCCCCCCGAAAGGACTGCTAGGGGGACAAACTAAATGCCCTAACGTTCAAATGGGGCTGAGTATAGAGGAATAAGCACCCTGTGGTTTGAGGGGGACGGGGGGGGGGGCGTCTGGCTCCCTGTCTGGAATCAGCGCAACCTACCGGTGTTTGCGACACACACGGGCATCTGCGTATGAACTTGACCCAGCTCTAGCTCTGCGACTCAGTAGAAGTGTCAACTCAGGTAAGCTTCTCTCTCTGCTTCAGTTTCGTCATTTGTAAATAAACGTGTGAGACTCTACTGGTTCTCGCCCAGGCCGCCCCTCAGAGTCACTTGGAGACCTTACAATGTCATATCCCAAGGCCGGGCCTCTCTCAGGGCGTCACTGGGCTGTCTGTAGATGGGCAGGGACGTTCCCATGCGTTTAAAGCTCCCTGGGCGGTTCTAACGTGCAGCCACGGCTGGGAGACACCCAAGCCCCCTCCAGCGCCAGGGTGCTCTGCTCTCAGGCTGGGGCGGTTTAGGACAGTAGCTAAATGTGTAGGTAGACTTCAGAGGGAGAGAGATGAAGACTCACGTCTGGGTCTGCACTCGCCAGCTATGTGACTTTGAACAACAGAGTTAGCCACCCAAAGCCCCCTCACTGCAGTGAGAATGATGACAGATCTACCTCACGGGTCCTGGCAAGACTGAGTTAAATAATTCATGCACAATTCTATGCAAAGTGCCCGGCTAGGTGCATGCTCTACAAAGGGTGTCCGTCCCGTGTGAGCGTCACACGCAGGTGTTGGAGGCTGTGATCAGCGGTCTTCGCAGGTGTTAACTAAAAGCACAGAGGTCTCCCGTCCAGTTGGTTCTTAACTCACTCACTGGGCAGGAAGCTGGCATGAGCCACTCCCCTCCACTCCTCCTCCCCCAGGGAAGGCCCAGGCCCCAGACTGAGAATCTGTGCTCTGTGCATTCCACCCTTCTCCTTAGGGGAGGTAAACTCTGTCCCCGCCCCAGCCATGAGCAGACTGGCATGGAAGGGAAGGCACTCAGGGGGCCCACCAGAGCTAAGCTCCCAGGCAATAAAGAAGGGCGCTTCCGGCCTTCCCAGACAGGGGTGCTGGGTAGTGTTTACAAACACAGAGGGCAGGGGAGCAAGTGTGAGCTGACAACCTTATTGCTTTATGTCCTTCAAGAGTTAGTAAACTTAGGCTGAGCACGGTGGCTCACACCTGTAATCCTAGCACTCTGGGAGGCCGAGGCGGGTGGATCACTCAAGGTCAGGAGTTTGAAACCAGCCCGAGCAAGAGTGAGACCCCATCTCTACTAAAAATAGAAAGAAATTAATTGGCCAACTAAAAAATATATATACAAAAAAAATTAGCCAGGCATGGTGGCACATGCCTGTAGTCCCAGCTACTCGAGAGGCTGAGGCAGGAGGATTGCTTGAGCCCAGGAGTTGGAGGTTGCTGTGAGCTAGGCTGACACCACGGCACTATAGCCCAGGAAACAGAGTGAGACTCTGTCTCAAAAATATATATATAAAAAAAAAAGAGTTAGTAAACTCAGAGTCCAACACCTGATAAAGAAAGCTGGTATGAACAGCAGATTTGCAACTGAACTTAGGACACCGGCTGGCAAGTATGGGGCAGTAGAGAAAAGGCACTTGTCACTGGCCCTGTGCTCTCACAGATCAAAGTCTGGTCACTCTCCCGTCACACAAAGGTGCTAAGTTCTTGCCCAATCTAATTCTTTCCCCTTAAAACAGAATTCAAAACTGACCCCCTTTCTGATCCAAACTATTGATAAAAAGATGTTTATAACTTTGGGGAATGTTTAGGAGGTACTGTTAAATCTACTTAACTCTCCAGGAAAAAAAAAAAAAAAACAGTACTCAGAAAACAAGGAGAAAATAGCCAAAATGTTAGCATTTCCCATTTCTTTCTATTTCTTTCTGTGCTCTCTCTCATCTTCCATAATGAGCGTCTTTTACTAGAATAATCAGTTACAGTAAAGTAGATGGACTCAGGGTGAGAAGAGTGAGTTTTGTCCACTATAAGCGGTCTGTGATCAGTCCTTCTTTTCTCTGATCCCTCCTTCCTTCACCTGAAAGCCCTTCCGCTAAACCCACTGACTGCCTGAGAGTTTGCTCTGTAAGTTTTCCAGATCACCACAGATTTACCAAGATATGGTTTCCCCTTCTTAAGTATTGGTTCTTGGGGCAGGAGCTGTTACGTCAGAAGAGCACGTAGCACAGTTCCTCAGTAAATGTGCGCAGTGATACACGGTGAAAGAGGAAGGAAAGGAGGCAGGAAAGGAGGGAGGGCTGAGTAACTACCAGTACCTTATCTTCCTGCTTCATGTGCCGGGGAAAAGCAAAAGAGAAAGAAATAGAGTCAGTTCTCGATTTATCTATATTTTGGAAGAAAGAAGTGAGGATAACCAAAATGAACACCCTCATCCAAGTTTGCCTCTCCTGCGCATTTCTCCCATGATAATGCCCCTGATCCTGGTTTCTCCCATTGCTAACTCAGAAATTTTATACCCAGCAGCTCACATCGTTCAAGTATAAATACACATATATGTTCATGACTGTGATGTGACATCTTTGTGTCATGTGTGTGCAAGATCCCCAACAAGAGACCATAAGCTCCCTGTAGCTAGAAATGCCAGATAAAATACAAGAATCTCAGTAAACTTAGGATCTCAGATAATCAAGGAACACATTTTTGGTATAAGTAGCCTCTACATGTTGCATGGGGCATACTTATACTAAAATATTATTTATTGTTTATCAGAAATTTAAATTTTACTGGGCTTTCTCTCTTTTTATTTGCTAATTCTGGCAACCTCACTTGTAGTAGGTTGTTCACCCAGTCCCGTGACTTCCAGATTTTTCCTTCCATGGCTGTCTTCCTCTAGAAGGTGGTCCATCTGTTAATAATCTTCCTAAAATATGATGCTTTGAAGTGAGCACAGGTTCCCTGGGGCCTGGGTGCCTTGACATCATGGGGTCATCCTCTGAGCAAACAGTCCCTTTGTCAAAGGCCACTTCAGGTAAAGGACTAAGAACTGAACCAACAGTGCAGAGATGGGCCTGTCCCTCCATCATCCGGAGACTGCATGAGTGCTTCTTGGGTATTGTAGGTTATATTTACTGCCTTGTTTAAGTACTACTCCAGAAAGAAATCGCTGTGCATTTTCCTGAGAGAACAGAAGGGAACAAAATATTTTCCTAGCTCTTGCTAAATACCAGGCACCAGGCTAAGCAAGATATATGTATATAGTATCTCATTTAAGCATCACTGCAGTCCTTTAAGATGGCCCTTTGAAGGAGATATTATTTATTATCCTCTTTTTTTATAGCATTATTAAGGAGCCTGTACAAGGCCACAGAGCTAGTGTTTTAGGATATGCTATGCTGTAGCAATAAATTAGCCATAAAATCTCAGCAGCTTAACCTAACAAAAGTTAATATGTTGCTCCCACAAAGAAACTGCAAGGCAAAGGTCAGGGGAGGGGGCCCCTGTTCCACACAGTCACTCTGGGACTTCTGCCATATTGTAGCTGCACTTAGCAGGACACGTGGCCGTAAAGGTCTTGACAACAAGGTTAGAGACAGCATGGAGGAACTCTCCCCACTCATTCCATGCTTCAGCTTACAACCCGCTGGCCAGAACTACTCACAGGGCTCCCCAGGAATCTTCAGAGGAAAACAAGGTGCACACATAGCATTGTGTACCAGAACCAGCATGTGGTAAAAACCAGAATGCAACGGCAGATCTTTAAGCTTCCAAAGTCCATGGTCTTTTCACTACAACGTTTAACCTCCCAAGATTGAAGGAATCTATTTTTCATAAAAAAAGAAAATGTCATATGGGGATAATTTGTAGAAAACAAAACCTCAAGGAAACTGGTAGGAAAAGCAGCTGTGGTGAATGTTCTAGATTTGCAAAACCTACAAGATGACAGGAATGGCCCCCCTGGAAACCCTTAAAAGCATAGACGAGACTTCTGCAAATTACAGGCAGATGGTATGTATCTATGAGACAAACATGCCACTTCAGTCTCTAAGAGAAACACCACTGGGGGTGGCAGCAGGGCTTCAAGGAGAAGATTCTGGTCTACTGCAGGGTGATCAACCATTCTGGATTGCACAGGACTCCTATCATTTTGGCTCTGAAAGTTCTACGTCCTGAAAACCCTTCACTCCCAGGCAAATTGGAACGACTGATCACTCTGGCTGTGCATCAATACTTTTCTCCTACGCAGCTTTTGAAAGTGTCACCTCAAGTGGCTCAGCAAACTCTTCATGAAGATGCACAATGATCTGAGAAAGTAAAGTTTGCCCCGAGTCCAAGAAAGACCTGGTTGTAAATAGCACATGGGAATTCCAGTCCCCTTCGTGGAACTTAGCAGAGCTGTTCTCTTCATGGACTTAGGGGGAAAAAATTGCATGGCAAGTGGCTTTCGTTCTTGGGATAATTCTACTGCTGCAGCCTTAGGTGCAGAAAGTTTTTCCCAGCCAAGTTACATCGCTGACCCATAGTTAGCTTGTTAAATATCATTAAAACAGGTTTCCCCCTGTTGAATTTGTGCCATTCTTAAGGTGTGTGTGAGTATACACACACACAGACACACACACACATAACTTTGCACTTTTGCCTGCTACATTTCATCTTTTCATTAAAAGTTCTGGCTTGTGCTTTGTTTACTATGAGTTGGATTTGGTATGGACTTTATCCTGCACATTCTCCATCATGTTCAGGTTAAAGTCTAAAGTCTTCAGCCAGGCGCTCAGGGTCCAGATGAAGAAGTTGCATTTTAGGCCCTGATCCACATAAACCCCTCCACTCAAGTGCCTTGATTCAGCGACTGGCTTCCTCGACCGCACTTAGGTTTGATTTGTCCAACTCTGCCTGTCTACACTGCCCTATCCACCTCATATGTACTCGGCAAAGTCCTAAGTCCAAGACTCAGATTAGATTCCTGGTCAGTGGTGGCTTCTCTGGTATTCTCTGTAAATTCTACCCTAACTTTGGCAAGCACACCTTACCTATACCACCCAGTCAACAATAAGTAAGTTCTCTTCTGATTTGCAAATCCCTTTTCTAAATACCTCAAATTTGCACACTTATGTTTGTTCAAGTTTTAATTATTTTGTGATTTTTTTTTCCCCAAGCATGGATTGTAAACTCCCTGAAGTCAAGGATAACCACCGAATGCATAGCCCAGTGTTTGCACATAGCAGGTACTCAATAAGCAGATAGTGATTTAATAGCATGAATTCTCAGAGCAAGGGAAAACCAAATATTAAAAAAATTTTTAAAGAATATGATGCCATGAATACTACTCCTCTTTCTCGGGACAACTTAGAAAATCACCCAGAAAAAGAAATACCAATTTCTTTCTCCTAAAAATAAGAACCTGGGAAAATTCATGATGAACTGATCCACTCATCAGCAGAATTCAAAGCCTATGCAGCCTTGAGTTATATGCCAACTTCTTATTTTATCCACCATGGCTGGTATTTAGGGATGGGAATGCCAGGAAGGTATTTGGAACTGAAATAGTTCTAGGGCCAGGCCCATAGATATGGGCACTCAAGGCCTTAAGCCCCAGCTGTTAGAAACTTGAGAGGTGATAAAAGAGGCAAACGTGGGTTTAGGGGAGAGGAAGGCACAGATGCACAGAGGGTCTTAGGAAGGAAGAATCCCTAATGTTCTTAGGACTCTTTGTCATTCCCAAAGAGTCAGGAAACTTGTGCAGCAAAAGGTCTATATCAGTCACTGCCTGCCCCTGTGCTGCCAATGGTAACGTGGCCCACTGGCAGTTTCCGGCCCATGCAATGCTTGGCCAGTGAGCACCAAGCCCGGTACACTAAGAACCCCTCCCCACAAACCAAATGGGGTCCAGGAATGTGTATTTCCCCAAGTCCACTGCCCGGGGTTCAAGAGCATCGCAGGGGACGACATGAGCATAGAGGGGCAGCTTCTCTCATCGACCTCCCCTCCGTGTGTCCAATCTGCTGCCTTTCTGGTCTTTCATCTGGGTCTTTGACAGTGCTCCTTGTCCCTCCGGTGGTTTGGGGGCTCTGGATTGTGACTCTGAACCCTCCCAGCAGATCAGTCTTTGTACTGACACCCCTCCAGCCCCAGCTCTCTGTCTGGCACTCACTCACTCGCTCGCAGGGCCTGGACTTTTCTTCCAGTTTTCCTCATCGCATTTCAGCAGACCCTTCTGACTTATGACCCAGAAACACAGAAATAGCCAGAACCATTCATCCACTCAACAAATATTTATCGGGCACCCACAGGATGCCAGGCACCCAGCACCACAGCAGTAAACAAGTCAGACACAGGCGCTGTCTCATGGAGCACAGACATTAAACACATAATTACCAAATAATTTATTAATTTTGCAACCAGAGTAACCTCAACTTCTAAAGCCATCTAGGAGTCACTCTTTCCTCTAATATCTCAATAACAGTAATTCTGAGAATTCTAGGCTCAGATGCTAACAGTCAAATCCATTCTGGTTGCTGCTGCCCTTGAACACTTCTAGCTTTCTTGGAACCCTGTCTCCATGCTGCCCCCCCTCCAACCTCTCCAGCCTCTTTTGGCCCCCAGAGCAAAGCAGGAACATATGATCTACATAGACAGGGTGAAGGAACCCTACTATTTGGGGGGATTAGGACCCCTAAAGTCATAATCTCCACAAGATACTAGAAAGGAAGAGGCAGAGGAAGAGCCTGACCTCTTCTAAGGGCAAGAAGAAGGGGTGAAAACAGCCTGAGCAAGGTGGGGGGTGAAACTAGGGCAGGAGGGGCCAGGTCCCATAGAAGGAATGGTTCCCAGCCCTAGTTATGTATGAGAATTTTTTGGAATTAAAAAAAAAATTTCTGCTGCCTAGGCCCTACCCCAGGAGATTTAACTGGTCTGGGATGGGGCTACGGAGTTGGTATTTTTTTAAAGTTCCTCGAGTGATTCTAACATGTAACCAGGGTAAAGAAAACACAGGATCATGGAACCAGCCAGAGAGACGGAGCACTGATGGTGAAGAGCATGGACCCTGGAACCAAGCGACCTGGTTTTGAATCCTCTCTCTGTCACTGACCAGCTGTGTGATCCCAGGCACCTCATTTAAGCTTTCTCGTCCTCAGTTTTCCCCATCTGAAAAATGGGGATAATAGTTTATCCACTTTACAGAGTTGTCTGTAGGCTTCATAAGTTAATGCACACAAAGGTCCCAGAAAGCACGCAGTAAGGGGGCAATGACTTTTAGCTTTGACTGTCCTATGGGAGCAATGATGGCACCTTGGCCTAGGCCAGAGACAGTGAACATGGAGAGTAGATGGAAAGATGTGGAGTTTTAAAGGAAAAAAATCAAGAATTTCATTTGGCAGGTATTGAGTTAAAGACACCCTATTATCCAGGAAGAGATACCAATCAGACAGCTTAATATGTAAGCCCAGAGCCCAGGAGAGACAAACAAATTTCAAAATCATTAGCATGTAGAGATACTGTCCAGTACAGTAGCCACCAGCCACACACACGTGCTTAATTTAAACTTAGATTGATTAAAATTAAATGAAATTAAAAAATCAGGGCCAGGCGCGGTGGCTCACGCCTGTAATCCAAGCACTCTGGGAGGCCAAGGCGGGTGGATCAGGAGTTCGAAACCAGCCTGAGCAAGAGCGAGACCCTGTCTCTACTAAAAATAGAAACAAATTAATTGGCCAACTAAAAATATATATACAAAAAAAAAAAAATTAGCCGGGCATGGTGGCGCATGCCTGTAGTCCCAGCTACTCGGGAGGCTGAGGCAGAAGGATTGCTTGAGCCCACGAGTTTGAGGTTGCTGTGAGCTAAGCTGATGCCATGGCACTCTAGCTTGGGCAACAGAGTAAAACTCTGTCTCAAAAAAAAAAAAAAAAAAAAAAAAAGAATTCAGTTCACCCACCACTTTAGCCACATTTCAAGTGCTCAGTAGCCACGTGTAACTAGCAGCTACCACAGTGGGTGGTGCAGACATGCAGACAGAGAACATTCCCATCACTGAAGATCGCTCTCTAGGGAGTGCTGAGAGCCTCCCAAACCACGGAGCTGTAGGAAACCATCTAGAAAGTGACTCACAATTCTAGCTACACACTGAAATCACCCCAGGAATTCAGAGTTGATTCATCTTGGGGAGCTCCCAGGCATTGGTAGTTTTCAACAGTTCCCAGGACGATTCTAAAGTGGAGCCAGGGATGAGAACCACTGACCCGGGGAAACAACGTAGACGGAAGCAAAGGATTGTGTAGGGCCCTGGATTGCTCCATCACGAAGGGCAGGGACTCTCAACCTCCGCTGCATGGGGCGATCACCTGAAGAGCTTTAAAAGTCACTGATGCCTGGGACCTACGTGGAGAGACTCCTGATTTAACTGGGCTGGCGTCCAACCTGGTCTTCACGAATTGTAAAATCTCCCCAGGTGATTCTAATGTGCGTCCAAGATTGAGAACCACTGATTGGTAGAGGAGAAGGGGGTGACAAAGGAGACCTAGGAGGAAGAAAGTAATGCAGTAAGATGAAAACCAGGAGAGTGGGGTGTCCCTGAAATAAAGAGAAAATAGTGTTTCTATGAGAAAGAAAGGATTATATCTGTTGACTGCTAAAAAATATCAATAAAGTGCCATTCGATTTTAATGGAGCAGTAAAGCCAATGGAAGTGGGTCATACCCAATGTTATGGACTGAATGTTCATGTCCCTCCACCACCCCAGATTCATAGGTTGAAGCACTAAGCCCCAGGAGGGCTGTGTTTGGAGATGGAGTCTCTAGGGGAAGTCATTAAGGTTAAATGAGGTCATATGGGTGGGGCCCCAATCCAATAGGATTAGTGTCCTTATAACAAGAGACACCAGAGAGCTCACTCCTGCTGCCTCTCCCTCTTTCCTCCCTCCAAATCGGCCAGCACCTTGATCTTGAACTTCCAGCCTCCAGAATTGTGAGAACATAGATTTCTTTTTGTTTAAGCCACCCAGTTTAAAGTTTTGTTACGGCAGTCAAGAATATTAATACACTCACCTTCCTCCTTGTGTTTTATAAAAATCCCCAGTGTTTTCAAGGTCTCAGGGCAGTGCCCTTATCCTCAGCTCAGAGCTAAATCCTGATTCACTTAAACCAACTGCCTTAGTCTGTTTGGGCTGCTATAACAAAATACCTTAGACTGAGTAACTTCTTATATAGACAATAGAAATGTATTTCACACAGTTCTAGAGGCTGGGAAATCCAAGATCAAGGCGGAGTGAATCGAATCACCCAAAGAGAGAATACAGAATAAGGAAAGAGGCTCCAGGACTGAGTCCTGAGAAATGCTGGCATTTATAGTTTAGATAAAAAGGAAAAGTGAGAAAAAGATACTGAGGTGTGTCCAGAGTAGGGTAGAAGGAAAACTAGAATATGGTGTCATGGAAGGAAAGGAGAATGTGTTCCTAGAGGAAGGGAGTGGTCAACAGTTCCTAGGCATGACATGAGTGTGGGACCATTACATAATCTTTTATCCTCTGGCTCTTGCCTACTACTTTCTCCTCATTTCCCAAAATCCATCCTTCATGCTCAAACACCAGTCTTGCCTAACTCCTCTTGGACCATGCAATGCTTCCTCAGGCATCCTCCATTCTTAAATGCAGTCCTCTCTTATTTAAGGCCTCCTCTGCACCTGAACACCACTCCCTCCCAGAGCCCCTTAGTGAATACTGCTCAGCCCTGGACATACTAAGCCGTCCAGGAATCATTCACTCTCGCCAGTTCCTCAACCACTTCCTCCCCAAATCGAATCAACGCATTTCTCCTTCTATTGTACGTGTCTACCTGGCATATATGTCTACTCTGGTGCTCATCCTAGAATACTGTAATAACTTGTTGACAGGTCTGTGCACTCTACTTGACTATGAGCTTCCTGAAGGCAAGAGCAGTCTGTAGTCTGCTTTTCTATAACTGTGAGCAATGCAGCTGTCAGATGCATGACTAGTTTCAACAAATATTTCTGGACCTCGTGGGAAGCTGCCTAAATGTCACCTAGCGAATACAATGTCATGGGCTAGAATAGAGGATCATGGGAATTGTTGACGTGGAATAGGAGGCAAAGACAACTGATTCATAACAGCTAGAATTTATCTACTACTTCGTCTGTGCCAGATACCAGAGACCTTTGCAGTGCTCTATCTCATTCAACCCCATTTAATAAAGGCTATTATCCTCACCACACCCCGTTTAATAGGGGCTATCATCACTCTCACTTTACAGATGAGGAAATAAAGGCTAGAGAAGATAAGTCACTTGTCCAAAGTCAAACCCTAGCAAGCGGAGGAGTCAGAACTTGAACGAACCCAAGTCTGCTCAGTTCTAGAGCCCTATACTCTTAAGTCCAACTAGCATTTGAGCTTCGGGGAGATTTCTTATGCTGATTCAAATTTGTATAGTGTTGCTATCTGGAAGTGGTACGTAGACAGCAAAGTGCGGGTGACCCGAGCCACGCCACCTTGGCTGTGTGAGGCTCCCAGCACAGCCTGCACTCGCCAGCAGCTGGTGGCTCTGCTTGACCAGTAACCACGAGGGACAAAAGCAAAATGTCTATGAAAAGTCTGTCCTTCAGTGTTCATTAGTCCCAGGGGCAGGCTGGAGAGTGCCCCAGAGTGAGCCAATGGCCGCAATGCCAGACACTAAGTTGGGAGTGGAAGTGAAAGGTAAGGAGGCCAGAGGGGGAGAGAACTAAGCCAAGCTGGCAGGGCTTGGGCAATTTCCACCCTAATGCTCTGAGCCAAGGGCAGGTCACTGTGCCTAAAATAACCTCCCCAAAGAGCCTTAACAGGTCATTTTGCAATCTCTATCCCAGCACTGACTTTTTGGTCAATGTAACTAATAATTGACTGGGCCTTCATTATACGTTAGCACCATGAAAGACACAAAGCTTTGGTCTCCTATAGAGCCGAGGCAAAACCCCAGGAAACAATGAGAGAACTGTATAAAACAGTAGACAATCTAGTGCCAACCTGCGCAGCACGAGCCCCGAAGGCAGCTGAAATTCACAGAAAGGAGAGATCCGGGTGTGCTGTCACAGGCAGTGGTGGCTTCTTGGAGCACATGAACTTGGATTTGGCCTCAAGGAAAGACGAAAGGAAGGACAGCATTTCAGGTAGGAAGAACAGTATGAGCAAAAGTGAGTTTGCCGCGATGAGGACGGATTGTTCCTTGGCTTATAAAGGAAGCCCTTTGTGGAGCAAAGGGTACCTGTGGGAGAAGAAGAGGAGATAAAGTTAGATGAGTAGGGAAGATCGGGCCATGGAGATCCCACATTCCAAAATTCTTAGATCAAGCAAATTCAACGTGTAGAATCTAGTAGTTCATCATGTAGGCCACAAGAAGTCATATCAGGCTTGAAACAGGCAATTAACAATGAAAAATAGAATTTTAGGAAGATTAATTTGGTGGTGAGGATTAGAATAAGAAGGATTAGAGATAAGAGGACTAAAGGCCAAAAGCTATTAACCCAAAATCCTGGGTACTTCTTTGAGCATCCACTAAAGGCCAGGCTGCAGGCAAACACAACGAACATAGTCCCTCCCCCTGCCAGGCCCCACAGGGCCACTGAGGAAGCTACTCCCTAATCCCATAGTCACCCATTAAGAATATACTATGTGAGGCCGGGCGGTGGCTCACGCCTGTAATCCTGGCACTCTGGGAGGCCGAGGCGGGTGGATTGCTCAAGGTCGGGAGTTCGAAACCAGCCTGAGCAAGACGCCGTCTCTACTAAAAATAGAAAGAAATTAATTGACCAACTAAAAATATATATAGAAGAAATTAACCAGGCATGGTGGCACATGCCTGTAGTCCCAGCTACTCGGGAGGCTGAGGCAGGAGGATTGCTTGAGCCCAGGAGATTGAGGTTGCTGTGAGCTAGGCTGACGCCACGGCACTCACTCTAGCCTGGGCAACAAAGTGAGACTCTGTCTCCAAAAAAAAAAAAAGAATCTACTATGTGCCCAGCATTACACTTATGCACTGGGGAACACAGTGAATAGCAAAACAAAGACCTAGCCCTCGTGAAGCTTATCCTGCATGTGTGTGGAAGACGATACAAAACCAAACAAATAATGACATCAATATAAAGTCAGGTGACAAGCACCATGAAGAAAAATCGAAGGTAGGGTACTGGGTGTGGGGTGGGGGGGATGGAGTGGTCTGGGAAGGCCTCTTTAACAAACCCCCACATTTCAAGCCCAGAGAACAAATAAAATGGGGATATCACCGACAGAAATAAGGATATTGA
Source organism: Microcebus murinus (assembly GCF_040939455.1). Lineage (NCBI taxonomy): Eukaryota > Metazoa > Chordata > Mammalia > Primates > Cheirogaleidae > Microcebus > Microcebus murinus. The sequence continues at coordinate 25,091,325 of NC_134126.1, read as the reverse complement.
GAAAGGATCCTCATTTGTAAGAGCATGCAGAAGCTGGGGAGTCTTGTTTCCAGTGTGTCAAGCTATGATAACAGCAAGGTATCCATAAAGAAGTGTCTAGACTCTAGAGCTCTACAAGATCAGAGAAATCAAAAGTTGCACATGGGAATTTAAAAACCATCCATTGATATTTGAGTGATAAGAAGCCTTCTCTCCAAAACTAGTTTACACGAAATGAAAGTAGCTCAAGGACTAAAAATTTCTTTCAAGTGGGCTGTAAGATACATAAATAGGGTTATCGTATCTCCTATGATGAGCTCCTCCCTCCAGCCTCCTGGGATCTCAGGGGTGGGCAGGGACTGTGCATACACAGCAGGCAGCTGGTAACAAAATATAATCACTGAAGCTCATATACAACCAGCCCTCCAGAAGGCCTCTGTCTCCTGTTTCTTCCATCCTCAAGGCAGGTACCCCTTGGACCACACATTGCCCTTTTGTGATTTTTCCCTCTGCAGATGGCTCTGGGTGTTGTAATGTCTTGGAGAAAGAGATTTGCAAAGCGAAATAAACAAATTTTAAACTGGCTCCTCCCGCCTTCCTAGAAATGGCAAGAATTAGATGTTAGGATAGACCTAAGGGCAGAGTAACTGCTTCAGTTTGCCCAGAACTGTCTTCAGGTTTAGCCCTGAAATTACTCCATCTCAGCAAACCCCACAACCCTAAGCAAAATATGGTGGTTAGTCAACCATATGGCTTGGTCTGACCTGTGTCGCACCTGCATGATGCAGCACAATGCCTTACTTCTCTAAAAGTGACGTCAGTCCCATTAAAGTATGTGTTTAGTTTCCAAGCCTTGCCTAACCCCCTTCTACCCTAGGAGCTGGGTTGGTTTAGCCCACCCAGACAGAGCTGTGCTCAGAAATTCCTAGGCATGAGTTGCCACTGGATTCCTTAGTCTTCTAGTCCCATGATCTGCCACTCAGTCACAGGTACCACCTAAACCAGGAGTATCAAATCCACTGGTGACTTCCGTCCATGGCACCCAGCCCTTGCCAACAAGCTGGTGAAGCCGAGTGATCAAAGTCAGATTATCAAAGAAGGAGAGAGGGGAACACACCTGACGTCCTAACACATCACAGGAAAGGGGAACCCCAGGTAAATGACAGCCTGGTGACCGAGGAAGATGTGTGGCTTGCGTCTTTGAGTTACAGAAACACCGGAAATGCTTGCGACGAGCCAATTTCTTTCGGAGTTTTGGGTCCCAAGCTGAGCTGACTCACCTTGGGAATGGAAACCAAGTGAAAGCCCTCCTATCAGGACGCACATCATATGCTCTCCCAGAAGCCACAAGGTTTGGGACACTCACAGATATTGGGAAAGCTCACAGGTCATTTCTGCCAGTTATTAGAGACTGTGCTCCGAAATCATAAGGAAGATTCAAAGAAAACTGCCAAGACTAACATTAAACTTGGCTTGGACCCTCGTTACAGAACTTTCCTGCTTGACAAGGTTAACAGAACAATAAGCAGGAGACACAGTCCTGCAGGAATAATCCCTACCTGGCTGCTGGTCACCTTGACTGCTCCTGTGCAGACTAACTTGCAGAGTTTTAGATTGGCTACTCAGGTAGCCTCGACCATTCTCCACATGCAAACCCTTACCTGACCTACTGTTAATACTACATAATAGCGGAGGCAAAGGGTAGTCGTCGTTATTACTGCAGTTTTTAATGGATCCGTCTGGGAAATTGCCTCAGACCCCAAAGAAGGGTTACTGTTAACATTTCGAAAAACTGAAATATTTGAGCCCTTTGCCCTGTCCCTCCCCTCGGGGCTCAGTCTGACTGACTGTGGAGGCTATTGCAAGATTGCATCACTGGCCTTTGCAATTTTTCTGGCCAATATGATTTCCCCTTCCTCCCCTGCCCTCTCCCTTTCTCTGCTTGAAGCCCTTTGGCCTGTTAGCCTCTCCTTTTCCCCTACTTTGCTGACTCTGGCACATCGATAACCCAAGCTAAATTAGAACCACTGCCCCACCTCCAAGGGGATTATGTTTAATCCTAGTCAAAATTAATCCTATACCCTCCTGCTTCCAAGAGTACCTCCACTTTTTGGCTTCTTACCTAAGCTATCTCTTCCACGCCCTTCTGCCTCTAAATTGCTTCTGTGATAAAAGTGAGCTAGCACAATCGGGGTGTAACCCCAGTCCCGGGGAAGTGGCAAAGAATTATTGAGGAGAGCATGAAGTCTTTCCACTTGCAGATGAACAAACAAACTTTTACAACAGCCCCCTTCTATGCCTGCCTCCCCCAGCCCCCAAATCCACTTCTCAAGTGGGAGTGGGGACCATTTGGGCTTAATGGCTGTCCCCGGACGCACAGAGGTGTGTATAGAAACACCTTGCAGGCACAGAGACTAATCTCTCCCTGTCTCCGTCTCACACACACACACAAATACACCCCTTCCCGTGCATAAAAGGGCACCCTCCGTGAACAGTTTTCTATCAAGTGACTCTAACGATGCATGCACCTCTAAATAAAAACAACGACGGGCAGGAAAGAAGCGGCCTAGGCGCATACTGCTTTATCCAACACCGGGAGACCCATTCTATTGTGCCACCCAGATCCCTCCCCCTTGCTTTCTCCTAAGGATTGCCACCCACGGGAAGGTGACAACCCCTTCTAAATAAAAATGACAGATTTCTCCTTCAGGTAGAGCCCCCAGATTCCCTCATTAGAGGTTCTTTTCCAGCTGTGCACCCACCACCGACACCATAAGAAAGGGTGGACTTGTTAGAAATGTCCGCAGACACCTCTCTGGGCGCATGTCCCCTCCCCCCGGGCCCCGGTGCACGACCGGAGTGGGACCTGCAGGAGCAAGCCTGCGGTCGTGCGCACCCCCGCCGCAGTGGCCCGTTCCCAGGTGCCCCAGCTCACACAGTCGGGGCGTGTGCAGCTCGTGGCCACCTCCCGCCAGGTCCCAGCCAGGTTCCACCACCCTGTCCTCCCCCTCCCCCGCCCCCTCCCCCTCTTCCTCCCCCTCCTCCCCGCTCTGGCTCGAGCGGCGCTGGCTCGGGCCAGGAAGCCGAGGAGGCGGGTCTCGGAGAAAAGATATAAAGAAGCGAGCCGGGGGACGGCGATAAGACGCCAGCTGCGGAGTCTCCCTCTGGAAGAGCTGCAGCTGCCGAGGAGGAGGAGAACGCCGGGGCCTGCCGGACCGACGGACGCGCCGACCGCCGCCGCCCCCAGCTCGCGCTGCCTCCTGCTCGCGCCGCGCCGCTGAGGTGAGCCCCGCCTGGGGCGCGGGGGGCCGGGCCGGGCCGGGGCTGGCGCTGCGTCCCGGGGGGGGGGGGGGGCGCCTGCCTACGGGCCCTCCCCGGGAAAGCCGAGGGAGGGGCGCCTGGGGGGCCGCGGCGCTCCTTCGGTGGCTCACGGTCCCCTGCGCTGCCGCGCTCCTCCTGCAGGTCCCTCCCGCCCCCAAGAGCGCAGAGCCGGGATGGAGACGGTCCAGGAGCTGATTCCTCTGGCCAAGGAGATGATGGCCCAGAAGCCCAAGGGGAAGCTGGTGAAGCTGTACGTGCTGGGCAGCGTGCTGGCGCTCTTCGGCGTGCTGCTCGGCCTGGTGGAGACCGTGTGCAGCCCCTTCTCCGCCGCCGGCCGCCTGCGGGACGAGGAGGCGGCGGCCGCCGAGCTGCGGGCCGCCCGGGAGCGGCAGGCGCTGCGCACGCGAGCGGCGCGCGAGAAAGGCAAGCAGCAGGAGGCCGTGCTCTGCGGCCGGGCCCTCTCCCACCGGCAGCACGCCTCCTAGGAGCCCCCGGAGGGCCACTGAGGCGGAGGAGGGACAGAGAGAAGGAGACTGAGAGACTGCGAAGACAGAGAGATTGAGCGCGCGCACAGGCCTGACTCTGCTGGGGCAGAGGGAGCAGGAGCCAGGCCCGCTGGCCGCTCCCACCCACTTCGGAGAAGCAACTGACGTCGAGGACTGACCTGCCGCAGGGATCCACCGAAAGGAGTCTGGGGTTGAGTTTTGCTGCTGTGCAGCACTGCATCGTGATAACGTGTCCAAAACTGTGTATCTTTGAGTTATCCAAAATGCATGTACCATTTTGCACTAGGGAGGAAGGAGGGATGCTTTTTATATTATTATTACTGTTATTATTATTATTATTATTATAATGACCACCGTTTTGCATTTTGAAATAAATTTTATACTCTATCTCGTTATCCATTTCCTGAGGGGTGGGGTGACGACGACGGGATGGGCAGCAGGGAGGGTGGGCGTACTTGTGACGGGGGTCTCCCTGAGCACTGTGGAGGGAGCGGCTTTCTGAAAGTCCGACAACACTTGCCTCTCACCTGGGAACTCTGAGAATGGTTTCCACGTGCTTATAAGTCTGTTGAGGACTCATTTTTGCGTCACGTTAGGGGTGAGAAGAGAGAAACTTCCGTAAGTTCCGTGAGCCTTAGCATTTTAAGATCAGAAAATAAATCAACTTCTGATCTAGGGTAAGTGAGTGGGAGATAGAATAATTCAAAGGCAGAAAAGATATTTGCCCCTCACACCTGTGCACCCGAGGTTCCCATGGTTGATACCTCTTTCTCCTAACTGTATTTTAGATGGGGTGGGGTAAGGGTGGAGAAGAGAGCAGAGGGGGAGAAAAAGAAAGAAGGAAAAACTAGCTACCTGGCAGGAAAAGAGGCAATCTCCTAAGAAGACCTAATCAGATGATGAAACTGGCTCTACCCAGCCTTCCTCCCCATGAACCCAGACCACAGTAAGAAGCTCCAGGCTAGAAAGAGAAAAGACTGGTCGGCACAGACCTGAGTCCTCCCCCTCCAGGCACAGAACTTTCTCCATAGTAATAACTAAATCAGTGTCTCTATAGGGCTCAGCAAAGGGAATTTTAAACCAGGGATCTTTTTTTTTTTTTTTTTTTTTGAGACAGAGTCTCGCTTTGTTGTCCAGGCTAGAGTGAGTGCCGTGGCGTCAGCCTAGCTCACAACAACCTCAAACTCCTGGGCTCGAGCAATCCTTCTGCCTCAGCCTCTCGAGTAGCTGGGACTACAGGCATGCGCCACCATGCCCGGCTAATTTTTTATATATATATATATATCAGTTGGCCAATTAATTTCTTTCTATTTCTAGTAGAGACGGGATCTCGCTCTTGCTCAGGCTGGTTTTGAACTCCTGACTTTGAGCAATCCGCCCGCCTCGGCCTCCCAGAGAGCTAGGATTACAGGCGTGAGCCATGGCTCCCGGCCTAAAACCAGGGATCTTAAAGAGGTAGGCAGGGGCCAAGGGCGTGGGCCCGATGCCACTCTTCGTGCTTTTTTAATGTTACCTACCATAACCAGGTACAGACATTTTACTTTTGTCATCAACAGCTATGCATTTTTTTTGCCAACCATACCAATGGCTCATGCCATTGCCTCTGATCAGACTCCGCCCCTGACTACCCACCTACACACACATACATACACGTTCATTTCATTTCTGCCAACTCGAATCCTAGCCAGCATTCCTGGCCCTGATCAAATGCCATCTCTCCCCTAAATCTATCCTTATCATTGCCCAAGGAAAGAGCGATCGGATCTGCTTCTATCTCGGCACTCCTGCCTGATTTTTCAGGCTCCCAGCATGAACCCTGGTACCCTCCTATTTCCTTTTGGTGCTTTGCACCTTTGTTCACATTGCTCTTCCCACCAACTAGCCCCACATCTTCTGAAAAACCACACACCTCAAATTCTCCAAGAGAGGTATGATTTCAAATACAGGCATTCTGCCCATTGTCAAACTATATATCAAATTAGGTGCACCAGTTTTTGGTTTAGAAAGTAATGCCTATATTTTGGGTATTTGCCTATGAATACTGACTATTGATTTAACTAAAATTGTGATATTATAGTATTAGGAATATAGAAGGAAGGGAACAAGTACTTGTGTGAGTTGTAAAAAAGTGAAGTACACCAATCCCTGAACTTCACGCTTCCAAAAAACCCTATATACGACCAGCAGACCACTCTGTTGAAAGAGATGGAGCAGCAAAGCTCACCCTTACTATAATTTGCAATACGTTTACCTTTTTTGATTTAGTTCACACATTAAGTGGTGATTTCATCATTCTTTGAAAATTCTAATCATTTAAAAATGATTTTTTAAAAGACCTTTGCTTGGCAGTAGTCCAAGGAACCTTGAACTAACAGGTATACTTACTGTACTCTTTGTGCCAACTTCCATATGCCCATCAGATCTGCTGCCTGGTGAGTACTTCTCAACAGTAACCTGAGCTAGTTTCCATCGAGTTCTCATTATTTCTGTGATTTGTATGGAACCAAGCAAGTCTTTGTACAAGATCATTCAACCTAGCTCTTTGTATAAAGTAATCAGAAATTTTAGTCTACAGGTTCATGTTCTATTAAACAATTATACCTAGACCTTTGTATAAAGTCATCGGGCATTTTGTTTGGGAAGTATACCATTGGACAGTTGGACACAGGTCTTTGTATAACTTCATTAGGCCTTTTGTTTTGGAGGCATACCATTTGATAAATATTCTTACCACTAAACTACTTATTCCCCTCCTACTCATTTTGCTTTTGTTTGCCTAAACTCTTGTTTTTATGTGTTTTTGGCTTTTTCTGGATTATTATATAGGAATAAGGGAGTGTTCCACAGGGAATGGATGGAGATACAGACTCAATAAGTCACCAACCCAATCTAAACTAGTCCTCAGGGATCGCAGTTGGAGGTCCAGTAGACTGGCAACCAATTTGGGAAAAGGCAATTAATCAAACTCTGCTTTGGGTCCCCTACAAAATGTTCATGAGAGCACTCTGTCTTGTTGATGTGTGAAAGGTCACCTTTCGTCTGTATTCTGGGGTCAAGGATTGTCAGATCATCCGTTGTATGGTCCTTTCCTAACCTTTGCTTAGGCATGCTCTTACTCCGTGGCTTCTCCCATCTTTCTTGGTTTCTTCTCTGTCAAAACCTCAGCCTCCTCTGAACGAACTCCTGCTTCCCACAAAAAGTTGCACCGTAACCCTAAATCTTGTGCTTACTTTGGCAAAGGGCAAAAATCTTGAGTTAGCACAGCAATGGGTGGTACCATGTAGAATTTCTGACATGTCAAAATCAATAAATTAACCCATTTAAGAGAAACTCCAGAAAAAATCAGGAGACAAAACCCCCAAAGAGTCATTAGTTAGCTTTTCATTGGTATGCTAAGGCTTCAAAGCAAAATTCTAACTTGAGAATGGTCTCTCTCAAAAGACTTTGCTACCTTCTAAAGCTCCCTCCTTTCATTTCTCTCTCTTTCCACTCAGCTTTACCTGACTTTCTGTATGAGCCACTTCTTTTTTCAGAGTTTTCTCTGGAAAAGAGCAATCATGTTGCAAAGTTGATAAACCAGAAGGCAGCCCTAAAGCAGCTGAAGTTGAACCCTAGCCTGGAGCAATATTAAAAATTATCAGCCGGGAGTGGTGGCTCACGCCTGTAATCCTAGCACTCTGGGAGGCTGAGGCAGGCGGATTGCTCGAGGTCAGGAGTTCGAAACCAGCCTGAGCAAGAGCAAGACCCCGTCTCTACTATAAATAGAAAGAAATTAATTGGCCAACTAATATATATATATATATATAATTAGCCGAGCATGGTGGTGTATGCCTGTAGTCCCAGCTACTCGGGAGGCTGAGGCAGAAGGATTGCTTGAGCCCAGGAGTTTGAGGTTGCTGTGAGCTAGGCTGACGCCACGGCACTCACTCTAGCCTGGGCAACAAGCGAGACTCTGTCTCAAAAAAAAAAAAAAAAAAAATTATCACTAAAGATTTTCCTAGATAACACAACAAAGTGACTACAATCAACAATAAGTTAGGGTACACTTTAAAATAACTAAAAGAATAGAATTGGAATGTTCATAACACAAAGAAATGTTAAATGCCTGAGGTGATAGATACCCCAATTACCCTGATTTAATTAATTCACAGTGTATGACTATATCAAAACATCACATGTACCTTATAAAGATATACAACTATTATGCACCCATAATAATTAAGATTTTAAAAAAAAAATTCCTAAACCTCAGATGGCCAGGTAGAAATTAGTTACACAATTCAGGATTTTATTAGGTATTTATTATTGTAGACTACAGGTCTGTACCAATTGGCTCAGTTAATTGTTAGTCCTTCCACTAGAGAAAAAAATATTTAAAAGCAGCAGCATAAGATAGAAAAACATTAAACAACTCAGCTGTGTAAAACAAAAAACAAATGCCTTAAGAGGGCAAAAAGAAATAGAAAATACAGTACAAAAAGCAATTTCAGACACCATTCTTTTAAAGGTACATTGGACAAAGATTAAAAATTATACAGTAAGTAAAAATGAAAATAGTCTTCAGAAAACTTTCAATGAGTATTCTAGGGTAGATTCAACAGCTGAAGTAAGAGAAACTCTGTCTTTTTTTTTTCTTTTAATGGGCTCAAGTAGGAATTAGGGGATTTAATGAGGAAAAAGATAAATATGAAATATGAAAACTGGCGGCATAGAAAATATCCAATATGTGGTTAGACATTTTCGGAGAGCTTTAGAAAGTAAATAAGCAAGAAATCAATAGAACTTGTGGTTCTCTGAGTAAAACAACTGGCCCCGAAGTAAAAACAAGACCAAAAAGTCTTCCATCCTCTTCTAAGAACTGGGAGCATATGGACAGGGATGCTTGCAGATTTGCAAGCAAAGGTATCACTGAAAGAGCCAGTGCCCCATATTGGCTAAGAAACAGAGGATGAGTATCCGAAATCTGCCCAGTGGTGCCTCTTGAAAGGAGCCATCAGCACCCAACAATTCCAGTCCTTCCTCTAAATTCCTGGTCCCAGATCTCAGAGGGGCCAGTGTGCAGCTGTGTGGGTTACACCCTCCATCAAGGCATGGCTATGTCCAATTGGCCCACCACTCTATTGTCAGCCTCTAGCCCAGTGCCTGTCCCAGAGTCTTTTCCAGAATCTGTTCTATAACTGTTAGTAGGCCAGCCTGGCTGCACAGGTGCTCATGAAATATTTGCTGAATACGTGAATAAATAAATAGATGAAGAAAGAGAATTTTTAAATATATACACTGTAGTCCATTCCTTAGTCTAGAGAACACAAACCTCTGAACTGGGATGCGACCCTATGTCGTTAATTGATGTGAATGATGGTGGAATGCGTTGGATGGATAGAGTCTCTCCCGGTAGGGAAGTAAAACCTACCAAAACCCGGTTCTTGTTTCAGTAACTTCCTTTGAGACAAAGCCAGAGATCTGAGAGTGGGCACCTGCTCAGGGTGGGATGGGGGCTCTGCCTGGTACGCCTCTCGCAAGTTAAGAGCTAACAACAGCAACGGCTAAGTCTCCAGGGCAACCAGGACCACTTCCAAGCATTCCCATCTCGGGCTGCCTCGGGGGCGCCGCTGTCCTTTGGGGAGCCCTGAGGCCTGATGCCCAGGACTGGCCCACTCTGGCTTCCCTCCCGGGCTCCCTCCGCAGGTGCCTCCTGGCTGCCAGCTCAGTCCTAGCATGAGGGCCCTCTCCCTTGGCCTGGGTTTCACCTTCTTGTATCAGGTGGCAGACCAGCTGGGTTCAGTCCCGAATCGGGTCTTCTGACTCCTCCCAGAAGCCAACCAACTTCTGAGCAGGAAATCCTGCCCCTCCCCAAAGAGTGGGAAACCACAAAGGAAGAGAGAGATGAAACAGAAAGGAAGGCAGAGGAGGAGAGAGAGAGACAGAAAGAAGAGAAGCAAAAAGGGAAAAGAAGATCAATAAAAAGAAGTCAAACTTGTCTGAGATCTCAAGGTAAGACTTTTTAAAATCACATTATAGATAATGGTATTGGCATTTGTGTCTGAGCCTAGTACATAGTAGGTCCTCACAAAAAAAAAGTTATTGAAATAATGAATCTATTGAAATGAACTGGAGGGCTGGGCTGAAGAGTAATTTCATTGTCAAATGCTGGTCAAAAAAAAATTAGAAGAAATGCCCGATGAGCTTTCAAATGTGTAGGAGGGAAGATTCGATAAGACCCAGATGGAACCAGGCGTCTGTTACTGGCACTGAGACCGTTCTGATCGTTTTGAGACAAAAGTTAAGTTGGAACAAAAAAGTTGCAACGATAGTGTAAAAAAATGTCTGCATGTTCTTTTGGAATCACATAAAGATTGTAAGCATTTTTTAAAAATCAGCTTTAAACCGATGACAGAGCACAAACGCTACGCTGTTTCTTAGAAATTGCTAAAAGTGCTGATATCTGCATGTTGCACCCAATCATCAGCTAGTTTAATATTATTAATATGGAGAGCTAGAACTTTAATATTATTAATATGGAGATCTAGAGTTTTGAGGAAGGCTCATGTGATTTCAAGAAGTCTTATTTAATGGACCAAGGGAGGCCTGAATTTGCCAATCAAAATTCATCATGTGCTATTCACCTATCCCTTAATCCCAGGCCAGCCTGGCTGCACAGGACACTGACCTCCCTCTGCGCCTCAAAGGGTCCTGTTCAGAGAAAATTCCAGCACCCTTCTTTCAGGTCAGGGACTTAGAGAATCCCTGACAGGGAAAGGAAGTGCCAGCCCCCACCCTGACCATTTACCCAAACCCTCATTTGCCATCGATAGACAGTGTCACCCAGAGGGCTATGGTTTACTGACCCAGCCACTTGGAGGGATTAAAATAGCTAGACTTGTGCTTCATTAAGCATCTTTAGACGATGGTGATGTGTTTTCACAACAGTTGGCTTTTAAGAGTCCTGCTCCTCCACCTTTTCCAACCGATATCAGAGGGATACACTTGGAGTGGTTATTTTTAGTGCAAGTATTGCTCTTTGGGGTTTGTGTGAGTTTATCAGAGGCGGAAGCTGAAAGGAGGGTGGGAAAAGTAAGGAGAGATGGAACAATCTCACTTCTGCTTGCTTGCCAAGATGTGGAAGCATCCACCTTTCCCCCCTTTAGTACGATATGAACATAAAATCCCAAAATCCTAGCTCTTTCTTTATACTAATTTCTGTACAGCTAAAAGCTCCCTGCATCCAATTTCTGAGCTAGAACAAATCTTAAAGGTAAATCTAATTTAATTCCCCTACTTGCCAGGTGAGGGAATTGAAGCCAAGACAAGGGAAGGGCTTTGCCCAGGTCACTTGTATGTCAGTGGCGGCAGGGAAACTGGGACTCAGTTCTCCTGGTCCCCCCCCCAGGGGTCTTCCAGGAACTCACCAAAACTTTACAGCAAAGGTGCCCCAGACACCCAAGAGTTCATAAACACTGCATCTGCTGACTAAATACAATATTCAGTTAAAGGATGTTCAAGTAATCCTTGTCTGGCAGAAATAGAAAGGAAAAGAAAGATTTTCCTAATAGTTAAGCTTTTCCAGAATCTGTTTTATAACTGTTAGTAGGCTAGGGAACAGAAGAAAGATTTAAGGCAGATTTGTCATGGGACAACTAGAATATTTTACATTCCTGCCATTGGTTCAGCATGTTACATATCTCGGTCGCTTTTTGTAACCTCCACATTATCCTCATTTTACAAATAACATTTTTTTAAGTTTGCTCAAATTCCTGGAGGGAATAAGATGTTATCATTCCTAGATCTCTTGTCCCTAGGCCCAGGATCACGCTCTGGACAAACATGGACATCTATCGTTGAGTGACTGCCCTAGCCTTGCGCAGGCCTCTCCCCAACACGGGCCCTCGCCCTAGCCACTTCTGTCTACGTGAGGCTTCTCGGCTGTGTCATGCTATTTCTACACTTCTTGCCTGAACGCACGCAGTTCCCTCTGCTTAGAATGCCTTTCCCCAACTTCTTTATCTCCATAACTTGCACTTAGCCTTCAAAACTTAGCTCTCTTGCCACTTCCCGGAAGCTTTTCCTGCCACAGTGAGCTGATTTGGATGTCCCACTCTGAACTTTCATAGCACTCCACGTATACTCTTGTTATAGTATATACCACACTGTTGGGAGCTTCGATTTACTCACCTGCTTTCTTTCTTTCTTCTTTTTTTTTGTTTTTGAGACAGAGTCTCACTCTGTTGCCTGGGCTAGAGTGCCGTGGCGTCAGCCTAGCTCACAGCAACCTCAAACTCCTGGGCTCAAGCAATCCTCCTGCCTCAGCCTCCCGAGTAGCTGGGACTACAGGCATGCGCCACCATGCCCAGCTAATTTTTCTATATATTTTTAGTTGGCCAATTAATTTATTTCTATTTATAGTAGAGATGGGGTCTCGCTCTTGCTCAGGCTGGTTTCGAACTCCTGACCTTGAGCAATCCACCCGCCTCGGCCTCCCAGAGTACCAGGATTACAGGCGTGACCCACCATGCCCGGCCTTCACATGCTTTCTTTACACTTTACTGTAATCTCTTTAAAGACCAACACCACACATTATTGAGCCTTTATATTCCCAGTACCTAGCACAGTTCTGGACATTAACTAGTGCTCAATAAATATTTGGGGAAAAAAGGATGAATGAACAAATGAAATATTTTGCCCCCTTTTCTTCTGTTAAAATCATTTAAGATTCATTTCCATGCTCTTGACTCTTGGGAAACTTCAGGGGAAGTAGAAGATGTCACTATTAAAGCTTCCTCTCCTTTTAAGCCTGACAGGCCACTCAAAAAAAAAAAAAAAAAGGCTATCTAAGGTTCAACGTAGCACTCTGAATAAACATTCATTTCTGCTTCCTTACAAAATGCACTGACCACCATAGAAGAATTTCGTGCTATAAACCACAAGGACAAAGAGAACGGGAACATGGGAACAACAGAGACAGCAGCAGTTGAGGAATGTCAACACCCCTGGAAGGTGTGAAGGACGAGTGACCAGTGCCTTAGCAAACCTGAGACTGCTGGTGCCCAAGTGCTCATGATGAGAAGCCACAGGGCCTGGGACAGTCCCAGGGATCAGGCATCAGGGACTCTAGAAAACAGAAGGACAAATGGAGGTAAAAAATAGGAGGAGGCACCTGCCCTCCACGTGGAGAAGAAAAGTTTATTTTCTGGGGAAAATGACCAAAGAGACCCCAGGCTCAGGGACAGCAGCCACAGCAGAGGGTGGAGTTAGGCATGGAAGTAGAAACAGCGGGATTAGAGAAAGACTCCATACTGAAAGATGAGATTCCCCAGCCCCTTTTGCTGGCTCAGCTCCTAGAATATGAACAGCCTGGCTTATACCCCTCTCCCCCGACTCTACCCCAGCCTACACCAGGCAGAAGAATTAAGAATTCTTCCCTGTAGCAAGGACCCAACCAAATACTACAGACGCTGATATTTGGGGTCCCCCAGTGAAACTGCAAGGTTCCTTCTGGATGACCCTACAGTGGAGTCCAAAAATGGACAAGCCCTGCCCTGGTATGCAAGGCTTCCAACAGCCAAGGAATGGACTCCAGGGATCACCAGAAAGCAGAAGAAATCATTAACGGCAGCAGCCACAATAACATCATTATCCCCCCAGAGATGAGACAAGATAGCATATACACGAATAAAAATCAAGAAGCCAATTTTTTTTAAAGTACAGAGAAGAAGAAATAGCTCTTTAAAATAAGAGTACAACAGGAAATTCAAAAATTAAAATGAAGCACTAGAAGATAAAATTGAGGAAATCTCCCAGAAAGTAGGATAAAAAGGGAAGGAGATAAAAAACTAAGACATAAAAAGATAAACTTAAAAGATCAGGCCTAGGATCTCTGACATCTTCTAATAAGAATTCTAAAAAGACAGCACAGAGAGAACGAAACGGAATAATATTAACCAAAAAATAATTTCTACAAAATTTTCCAAAAATAAAAGATTTGAATGTCCACATTGAAGGGGCCCAAGGGGTGCCCTACCCAATAAACAAACAAACCAAAAAAAAAAAAAAGAAAACTCTCATCAAAGCACATTATTGGAAATGTTAGAACCCCGGGAATAAAATGATCCCGAAAGATCGAGAGAGAGAAAAACAGTTCACCCACCAAGGGTCAGAAATCTGAACACAACTGGACTTCTCTGTGTCAACACAGGAAGCTAGAAACTGAAAGGCAAGACAGCAATGGCTCACAGTTCCGAGAAAAAAATAATCTCCAATCTAGAAATTCTTACCCAGCCAAAACACAATCAAGGAGAAGGTAACATAAGGACAAGAAGATAAGAGGTGACCAGAACTGCCACATTGGTTTTTATGTGGCCAAGTTCTGCTGAATTGACGCCCTCGTAAAGACATCAAAAATGTGAAGTGTCACACCTGTACACAAGGTTTAGAAAAAATTTTCCCTACTATACATGAGGAAGTAAACCAAGAAAGAGAAAAATAGGAGCTCCCAGGTAATGGCCAAGGGATATCCCCAGATATTGGCCCATCAAGATCCCAGGCCAGATTGGAACAGGAGGACCGAGGGTTTAAGGAGCGATGTCTCTAAGGAAAAAAATAAAGGAACTGATAGACTATCCAATTAATTTGACCTATTCATTTGAGTTTTATAGCTCTTGTCAGATGGTTTGGAGAACGCGGACAACTAAGAAAGCAAACAAACAAACAAAACCAAGGTGAGGCTGGGCGCGGTGGCTCACGCCTGTAATCCCAGCACTCTGGGAGGCCAAGGTGGGCGGATTGCTCAAGGTCAGGAGTTCAAAACCAGCCTGAGTAAGAGCAAGACCCTGTCTGTACTATAAATAGAAATTAATTGGCCAACTAATATATATAGAAAAAAAAATAAGCCGGGCATGGTGGCGCATGCCTGTAGTCCCAGCTTCTCGGGAGGCTGAAGCAGGAGGATTGCTTGAGCCCAGGAGTTGGAGGTCGCTGTGAGCTAGGCTGACCCCATGGCACTCACTCTAGCCTGGGCAACAAAGTGAGACTCTGTCTCAAAAAAAAGAGAAAAAACCCAAGGTGATTACTAACTCCCAGGATTTAAACAAAGAATAGAAGAAAAGAAATACAATCATAGTATTGCGCATATTGTATATTGGATATATTGCTCAGCTGTAAACAATTAGCCATAATAATATCAATACTGACTATTGGTTTAATAAATATTATGATATCATATTAATATTACAATACTAATCTAGAAAGAAAAGAATGAGTGTATACGTTGTAACAGAAAAAAATCAAAGCCCCAAACTATTGTTAAAAATATTTACCTAATTACCTAAAGCAGAAGTTCACCAATCTGTCCACAGCTCACTTCAGAATCACCTGGGGAGTATCAAAGAAAACGAGAGCTGGACAGTAGCGAAAGCGGTAAAAACAGATTTTATTCAGGGCTGTTGCCATAGGCAAAAAGAGACCTCAGTACAGAACTGATCTGGATTGCAAATACATCCTGGGCAAGTGAGAATTTATAGCCAAAGGGCAGGATGGCGATTGGTGGATGGAAAATCACTGAGAGGAAACCTCAGGGGTGAGGGTTAGGGGTGGGGGTTCTTAGTCATCTGGGGGAAGGTGGAGGAGGAGGAGGAACCTGATTAGACAGTGAGGGTGGTCAAATATTAAAAATGGAGGTTCTTGCTAAAGTGACTTAGCAGATTCTTTGCTAAAACTAGATTTTATAAGGAAGTGCCCACCGATGGGCGTAGGAGAATGTTCAGGAGCCTAAAAGTTTGGCCAAGCAAAGAATCTTTGTGCAAATACAGCTTCCTGGGTCCCACCCTTAATAAGCCTGACTTAACAGGCCTTCGTGGTGTCTAATCATCTGTCCTTTGTTCCGGTGATGTTTGGGAACCCCTGAACTAGAACAGAAATTGGGAGTGTGTGTAGGGAGGGGCGAGGTGATGGGGTTTTAAGTATTTTGTGTGCGTGTCAATGTTTCTGTGTATATGTCAATGTATTAGGAATCTATCTTTCTCCTTCCTTTCCTCTTTCATCGTCTTTTATTTTAACTTAACCCTTAAATCTCTCTGGACTGCTGACAACATTGCCCTAAATGAAGTCCCTGTCTCCGGGTTTAAACCACTGCGGTCTGAGCTCTCTCTCCCAACCCTGGGGCTCCCTCTGCTGGCAGAAGCCTGTTACAACTCTAAGCATCCTAAACCTAGAAATTCTTGAGTTCCCTAGTAGGAACTCAAGTAGGAACTCAATGTTCCTAATAGGAACATAATGGGAGGGGGCTGTTTCCAAGCCTTCAAACTTCATGAACCCTCCCATCAGACCTAAAATGGAAAGTGAAACCTGAGAAAACTTTCTTGCCTTAAAGGTGTGCATATATAAAGATCAGGAGGGAGCAAGACAGGGCAGAAATGAGAATGAGAGGTACCACCGTGTTTCCCCGAAAATAAGACCTACCTATGAAATAAGCCCTTGCAGGATTTCTAAGCATTTGTGCAGTATAAGCCCTACCTCGAAAATAAGACCTAGTGGTGGGCATGGCTACGCAGCGCATCTGCACAACCCATGCATTTTGTCGCGGAGCGGTAAAGAAGATGAGCAGCCCTTCTCATCTGCCCCATGAGAGTTCTATTGCTCGACATGAGAGATTGGGGCCAATGGTTCAAAAGGAAATAGAGTCGCAAGAAATTCAGGATGGAATTCGGGGTTTGGAGAGTTATGATGATGTTCCAGAAGAAGACAACTATATTTGAATAAATGTAGATTGTTGTACCGTACTTAAAATAAAATAACACATCCCCTGAAAATAAGCCCTAGGGTGTCTTCTTGAGGAAAAATAAATATAAGACCCTGTCTTGTTTTCAGGGAAACATGGTATATATTGTGGTCAAAACTGAGAAATAGGAAACAGGAAACACTTGAGGAATTTAAGTCCCCACCTTCCTCTTCCTCGCTTTCCCCCAGGAGGTATGGATAGATGGGAAGCCACGTTTATCCACCTTCCAAAAATAGAAGGCAGGAAACGAGCCAGACTAAAAAGCTCACTGCACTGGGAAACAGAAGGCAAGGGTTCAAGAACCCACCCTTTCTTTATTTCCTCAATTCTCAGAAGAAGTGGTGTCCTTTCTCCAGGGCTTTGTGCCAGATCATCTGGAATCAAACTCCATAATTCACAGATCATGCCCCCGCCCCGTGAGTCTGTGCTCAGGCTCCACTGGCTCTTTCCCACAAGCAGAAATGAGACCCAGCCCAGCACAGTGCCGGGCACAGAGGAAATGCTCAAAAACATGTGGATAAAAATTCAACTCAGGCCAGACACGGTGGCTCACGCCTGTAATCCTAGCACTCTGGGAGGCCGAGGTGGGCAGATTGTTTTGAGCTCAGGAGTTCGAGACCAGCCTGAGCAAGAGCGAGACCCCATTTCTACTATAAATAGAAAGAAATTAATTGGCCAACTAAAAATACATAGAAA
This sequence comes from Microcebus murinus, assembly GCF_040939455.1. Taxonomy (NCBI): domain Eukaryota; kingdom Metazoa; phylum Chordata; class Mammalia; order Primates; family Cheirogaleidae; genus Microcebus; species Microcebus murinus. The sequence continues at coordinate 25,074,054 of NC_134126.1, read as the reverse complement.
AAATTAACCAGGCATGGTGGTGCATGCCTGTAGTCCCAGCTACTCAGGAGGCTGAGGCAGGAGGATCGCTTGAGCCCAGGAGTTTGAGGTTGCTGTGAGCTAGGCTGATACCACGGCACTCTAGCCCAGGCAGCAGAGTGACACTCTGTCTCAAAAAAAAAATCAAAAAAAACTAAACTCATTCCTGCTCCCAAAATGAAAACCCTGCTTCAGATCTGAGTGCCTCTCAGAAGGACGCCCCATGCTCCATGTAACACTATCTTTGCTCAGGTCCCTGCACTCTGCCACCCACAGCATTCCCCCTTGTGACTCCTACAGAACCTTCTGGCTTCATCTGCAATGATCCCTTTGGGCCAGATCCCATGTGTTCTCGCCACTTCTCACCGTGACTGGTCCTCCTCGGGCTCCACGTTCCCTCGGGTCCTCCTGCTCCCAGCTCTTTCTTGTTCTCCTGTGCTGTCCCTCCTCTTTCGCCCGACCCTCAAACGTTTGTGTAATCTGGACTTCTAGATTATTAGTTAGAAGGACGGTAAAACCATCGATGGAAATAGAAGTCACTGGGAAATGGTGAGTAAAAACAGCAAAGTCATTGGAGAGCAGCTTGGCAGTTTCTTACAAAGTTAAACATAAATTTACCATCCAACCCAGCAAGGCCATTCCTGGGTATATACCCAAGAGAAATAAAAACATCTGTCCCCACAAAGGCTTTTGCACCAGTGTTCATTGCAGCATTATTTATAACAGCCTAAAAGGGGAAAATTCCAAATGTTTGTGAATGGTGAATGGATAAACAAAATGTAGTAGTATATCCACACGATGGAGTTGATTTGGCAATAAATGACACATGCTTCAACGTGGAAGAATCTCAGAAACATTATGCTAAGTGAAAGAAGTCAGACACAAAGGATCACATACTGTGTGTGGTTTCATTAACATAAAATGTCCAGAAAAGGCAAGTCTACCTACAGAAAAATAGATTATTGGTTGCCTAAGGCCAGGAATGGAAACAGGGAGTGAACTGACAAAAGCCAAGGGAAGGGCATGTTTCAGGCCAGGAGGAGAGGTAACAGTGGCAGGTGACACTGAGAAGTCAGGTAAACAGAACCAAAGAGAGGAAGGCATGGTAGAAAGATTCAGCGGGGTATGGGGGAGCCCAAAGATAACATAACTGGGCTTGGCTCTAGGGGGCTGCAAGCCCTCAGGGACAAGGCCACACCCAGTGCCGCTGGGCAGGGAGGGTAGTGTTGATGGAGGGAGTGGGGCTGGAACTCCGAGCCTGAAAGCTACAGAGGATCCAGAATTTTCTGCAGAAGGCAATGAGGGGACACAGACGGCCAGTAGACAAGCAGAGTTCTGGGATGGGGACAAAGGAGGCCACAGAATGCAGAGGCTTCACCAGTGGAAATAAAAGGCCAGAACTGCAGACTCGAGCAGGGGCCACGCAAGGGCCTCAAAGGTGTGGCCCCTGCTTATTTCTCCAAGCTGAGTTCTCACCGTGGAACCCCCACCTCGTAAAATTCCGGGATCCAGCCATATGGAACTGTTCGCAGCTTCCCAAACATGCCATTCTCCTTCACACCTCCTTCTGGTTTTTCACACAGCTTCCTCTGCATGGAACATTCTACACACCAACCTGCCTCTTTCCCCCCGGCACTCCTGGAACCCAACCCAGTGCTCACTCTTACCCTTCTGCATTTGCCTGGAGCACGCCTGCTCACATTTCAATATGGATTGAGGTTAACCTCTTCTTGGAAGCCTCTCCTGCTTGCCCAGCCCACGCGTGGAATGAACTATTTCCTTTTCTACGTCACTGCTGTAGACTTCCTTGTTTATTTCCATGTCATCTTCTCCTAGGGCTTAGAGAGCATTTCATGTTTTCTAATTCATAGCACCTAGGCCAATTGCGATAGCTCACACCTGTAATCCTAGCACTCTGGGAGGCCAAGGTGGGAGGATCACCTTGGAGGCCAGAAGTTCGAGACCAGCCTGAGCAAGAGCGAGACCCCCATCTCTACTAAAAATAGAAAAAATTAGCCAGGTGTGGTTGTGCACACCTGTAGTCTCAGCTATTCATTCAGGAGGCTGAGGCAGAAGGATCGCTTGAGCCCAGGAGATGGAGGTTGCAGTAAGCTGTGATGACGCCACTGCACTCAAGCCTGGGCAACAGAGCAAGACTGTCGCCCCTGCCAAAAAAAAAAAAAAAAATCATACTACCTGACCAACAATTAATGCTTAACTAAATAAGTGTTAGTAGATGAACCTTCCACTCGGCCACCACGTGATACGTATTTTCCTCCTCTTTTCTTTTCTTTTTTTTTTTTTTTTGGAGACAGAGTCTCGCTTTGTTGCCCAGGCTAGAGTGAGTGCCGTGGCGTCAGCCTAGCTCACAGCAACCTCAATCTCCTGGGCTCAAGCAATCCTGCTGCCTCAGCCTCCCGAGTAGCTAGGACTACAGGCATGCACCACCATGCCCGGCTTATCCTCCTCTTTTCTTACGTAGGGCCCTGTGGGGGTTCTCTCTGGCTGGGCTGCTGGGCTCTATTGTATTATAGAGGAGATGGCTACCAGTAGCCACTGTCCAGAATGTTTTCTTCACACCTAAATCACAGTTTCTCGGTGTTTCCAAAGCCCTGTGCTACTTCTAAGCCTGCCAAATAAAACACAGGACACCCAGTTACACCTTAATTTCAGATAACCAATAAATAATGTTTTAGTATATGTATGTTCCCTTCAATAGATTAGTATACATGTGTTTTTTTTTTTTGTTTGTTTGTTTTTTTGAGACAGAGTCTCGCTTTGTTGCCCAGGCTAGAGTGAGTACCACCGTGGTGTCAGCCTAGCTCACAGCAACCTCAAACTCCTGGGCTCAAGCGATCCTCCTGCCTCAGCCTCCTGAGTAGCTGGAACCACAGGCATAAGCCCCTGTGCCCAGCTAATTTTTTCTATATATATTAGTTGGCCAATTAATTTCTTTCTATTTATATTAGAGACGGGGTCTCACTCTTGCTCAGGCTGGTTTCGAACTCCTGACCTCGAGCAATCTGCCTGCCCCGGCCTCCCAGAGTGCTAGGATTACAGGCGTGAGCCACCGCTCCCGGCCTAAATGTGTTTCTTGCAATAGTTTATCCCATCTGTCTATCCATCACAGATAGATAGCCTTTAAAAAAAAAGTATTTGTTGTTTATCTGACAGTCACATTTCCCTGGGCATTCTGCCTTTCTCTTTGCTAACTCTGGCCACCCTCTTTCCCACAAGAGGGAAGTGACTTTCTGCTAATGCTGAAGTCCCTGGCACCTCAAGAAACCCACCCAGCTGAGGCTGCCCTGCCACCTTGACGTGTTTCCTGAAGGATGGGCTGACCAACTAAGAAAAAGCGTGACATGGGCCAGAGCTGGGGGGTGGCTGTGCTGTCATCAGTCCTCTCAGCTGCGTGGGGCTCTCCCACCCACTCCCCACGCCGGCAGAATCTCTCCAAATCTTCCAGGGACTCACTTTTTTAGTTATTATATGGCCCTCCGTGCTCAGATGTGAGACCTTGGGCGCCATGCCAGAGGGGAAAACGGCGAAACTGCAATGACAACAGGTTTAGAACCGTCCCTGCCCCACCCCCATGGGGGACAGGGCACAGTGCATGCCCATGGCCTCAGAGTGCCCTCCCAGGCAAATGAGGTCCAAGTAGTCTGCCCCCTCAGTCCCTGCCACAGACGGGGCCGGGACAGCGCACACAGGGTAAGCTACCTCGTGTCTACTTCATTTTCCCGGGTCTGAGACGCCATCAGGTGGAACACAGGAGTAAGTCTGTCCGCTGGGGAGCTGGGCACGCAGAAGGACTGACAGATGAGATCTTCTCCCCTCATTAGAGTCACAGGGGAGGGGAAGAATGGGAGGAAGGGGAGGAGGAGAGAGCATCCATTATTGGATAAAAACTATAGAAAATTATAGTCGTTTCTGTCGCAGGGAGCAGATTTGGGCAGCTGGGGCACAGACTTACGAGTTCCTAAAATCAGGCCTGAGGAGCTGGGGTTGGGGTGGAGAGAACGAGAATCTTCTGCATTCTTCTATGACGCCAAGATCCTTTCCCGTTTCAAGGTTGTGCTGTTTCTCTCCCAGGGAAGGCAGAACCTCTGGACCCAGGGTGTTCGCCCACTTGTTACTCTGACCTACGCCCACGGTGCCCCCGGCAGGATTCGTTTTCAGAAGTAAGAGGCCACTTTCTTAACAAAGCTACCGAGCAGTCATGAAAAGCACTACAGCTGCTGCCTTAGAAATGACAGGTGTCCCTTCGCGGTGGACATTTTGTGCCAAATGCATGGAAATTCCCCTCTGGCTGCTCCTCCTCCTCCTCCTTTTGCCATCTCCTGTCGGTCCTCCCAGATCCGGACGGTCCTCCGGTCCCTTTCCATTTCTCAGCCGTTCAACCCCTACATTCTTCTCACCCTGTTGCTTGGTCTCGACCCTAACTTAATCAAGTGGCAATGATCAAAATCGGAGAGAATTCCCGGCTGAGCTCTGGGACGCACCTCCACCTGCGAGGAGCACATTCTGGGCGGGTGTCTGAAAAGTGCCAGGTCGTGTTGAAGGTATTTGCTGAAAGCTTGTTCTAGAAGGTCGACAATCAGTGCATCACAAGGGACGGGCAACCAGGAGTGGAGGGGACAGCTAGCTCCCTTGCTGCGGCAGGGAACAGAACTTGACCACATCAGGGCAAATTAAATGCTGATTGAAACGGTTGTATTTCCTTTTGTCTTTATTTAGTATTATCTTTTTAATTTGATGAGAAGCCTGGGAGGAGGACTTAGGGGGTGGGATTGATCTGCTCTGACCAGAACGATGACTCCCAGTGATTTCCCTGGATTAAGTCAGGCTCCAAGAAGACTGCAATTTTCTCATTGCGGGAGCGTCTCAAAAACATTAAACAGCGAAAGTTTATTGAACGCCTATCGTGGAGCAAGGCTGGCAGGAATGGAGAGAAACAAAGATGAAAAAGACATAATCCACATCCCCCAGGAGCTTACAAGCTAATGAGGGAACCGGCCACGTAAACAGGACACACGATGGATTCGCTGATTATTACATAATAAAGCACAGCCCCATGGGTCCTCGAGACCCTCTTGGGAAAGTGAAAGTATGACTATGTTCATAATCATACTATAACATTCTTTGACTTTTCCAGAGGCTACAGGATGTGTAATAATGACAGTGCCCTGACTGCCAGTGGAATGTATGCGTATCTATTCTTGAGTTAAAAAGAAAACAGCCCTCAGCCTTAATCTCTAATGCACCAATAGCCATAGCAATAGGTAAAAAGTACACATGCAGAAGTTCTTTGAGGTCCTCAACAATCGTGAGTGTGAAAGGATCCTGAGGCCAGAAAGTTTGAAAAATACAATGACAACGTATCACCTACCACTACACAGTGCCCTTGTTTCTCATCGGTGCCCTTTAGGCAGCAATTATTTTATCGAATGCCATGAAAATCACTTCATTGGATGCTGCTTCTATATCCTTATTTTCCGGACTCATAGCTATTAGGTCATCTAATTATTAATCTGTTTGTGTCTTTGGGTTTAAATGTGTCTTTTGAGGCTGCACAATGTTGGACTTCATTTTTTAATGGAGCCAACAATCAGCGATTGTTGACGCATTTGTCTTGTGTTCTGTTACCCTGCAGTTATCTTACTCATTGTTATTTTCGCGTCCTCTGAATTTATGATTTCTGTCATGCACTTTAAAATTCCTCATTTCTTTTTCATCAGACAATAAACTTCCCTCGTCTGCCCATCTTTCTATCATTTCAGCATCGTCATATTTTAAAGCAGATGTTCATTGTTTCCTGCAATTTTACTGTGAATAGTATAGGATTAAGCAAACAAACTTTATACTTCCTTCCTTCTAGGGATGAAAGTGGAGTCCAATCTGTAACATAAAACTTAGTAGCATAAAGACCTTTATGACGTTATACAGATATATCTTGCAGTTCTGAAGTTATGTAATCTAATTTTCACTTGAACATTATCTTTTTTCTATTTTTGTCCTCCATGGACTTTGAGCTCTATCTAGCCCTCAACTGTTCTTAAATCTCCACTGTGTTCTGGAAGTGGACTTCACAGCTGTGGACCTTTGTTGACAAATTATTTCATCTCCTCTGAGTCTTAAATTATTTTCTCTTACTCTGAAGTGAAAATTCACTGAGTGTTTCCAGATACTGTACTTGGGCTCATAACTCAATTTCCCCTGAACCTCAGTATAAATTCTGTCCCTCTACACCCAACTCCTATCCCTCCTCCAAAGCACTCATGCTCATTATCACATTTTAATTTTTTCTCTGCTCTGTTGGTAACTTGCAGAACTCAGGATTGCTTTGTGATGGGGTAATTTTCAGGATTTGGTTGGTTGGTTTTGAATTGAAAAGCTTAACAATGACACATCTTAAATTCTTCCTTTGAGGATTGTTCCTTAATGAATTCTTGCTACAGACATACCGAGGTGGTTATTTTTACATTTCCCTGATAATAAATTCTAAATTGCTAGGGGTTTCTCCTCCCTGGTCCTTTTACTGTTATTAGATCTATTTTTAGCTGAGATGTGGGCGTCCCGGGCTAGTTTCATTTCAGTAGTGCTAGTTCCACTTCAATAGTGCTAGTTCTTTTTTCTTTCTCCCCAAGTCTCCTCTTCCTAGCATCTTCTCCATGTTTCTTATTCCTCCGTAGCACTTACAAGACCCAGTTTAATAGCTTCGTGCCTTTTGTCCTGACACTCATTATTTCTTCTTTATTCTCTGTGAAAGTAATAAGTGTATGCTCCATTGCAGTAGCCTGAGTGTCTTGAACCCGTCTTGGGTTTCCTGCCACCTGGGTTCTGGCTGACTTGCAATCTCCCTTTGATGTTGTAATACTTTTTCATTGAATTTGAGTGTGGGGCTTATAGGGCTTGTTTGCTTCTATTGTTTCCCCCCAAGATGTGCACATTTTTTTTCTTAAGCTTATTTTGCTGTTTTATGCTGTTATTTTTAATTGGTTCCGACTGGGGGTAGGACTGGGAGAGTGAGATTTGGCTTGAATTTAGCTGTCTTTGCTATTACTCACATTTCCCCCAGAAACCCCACACACGTTCCTCTCTCTCTCTGTCTGCCTTTGACTAACCACTTTTGAAAGACCATTGATCCCTGACGTAAATGATGCTAGGAGGAAGATGGACTCAGGCTAGGGATGCTCAGGAATCCAGTCCTGTACAGTCATGAGCTTGGCCATCTGGAAGTCTCCTCTTGCTCAATGAAATGGAGTAAACATTGTCCATTATGAAATCCACCACGCAGGCTGCCAGGGACGAATGGGATCCCACCCAAAGCCAATCGCTGCTCTGACAGGGAAATTGGCTAGCACTGCCTGAGACTACTCCAGCCTCCCTGATGTCACAATTCAGAGGCTGCCGCCTGCCTAGGAGGTTGTAGAAAGCTCTGTAGGTTCTCTCTGTGTGTCCTACAGGGCTCTTCCGGCCAGGTCCCTGTCTGATGGCTTTTATGAAAAAATATCTCCTCCCCGCTCTGGGGCTCCTCTTGGCCTACAACTACTATTCTGCAAATGAGAAATTCACACCAGGTAAGTGCCAACGTGTCTCATTTTGGAGGAATAGGTTAAAAGACAAAGGGATGCTGGAGTGTTCCTGAGGGTCAAGATGGGTTCTTGATCCCCAAAGTCCCTGGAGGTGGGACTGTGTTTCTATGTCCTCCAGCTACAGGCTGTGGGCAGGAGGGGTGTGGGGAGGGGTAATCGTGTAGCCAAAAGCTTGCCAAATGGTCCATGCTTGATTTGGCACCCTTAATGGAAAGCAATTTCCAATCTCCTACAAAAATGAGGGTAATACCCAGATTTACAACTCAGCCAGATAATTGGGCTCAACGGAGAGACGGATAAGTGGGAGGCAGAAAAATCCTCTGGAGTTGATGACTACACAGAAGTGAGGGAAAATCCCAGAAATCGCTGTGAACACATGTGTTTTGGTTCCTTTTTCAATTTTCTTTCAATTGAGCAAAATCGGATGAGTCCAGAAATGTCTGGAACTCCGGCGTTTTAGCTGAACCACGACTATTCTGGCCTTGTCCTATGATCTCAGTCCATGAAGATTCTTAGAAATGACAGCAGGGAGCCTAGGTTTTGAGCAACCAGGCCAAACCCCCACGTGAGAGCATGTTTACTGCTCTCTCGGTGATTTACACAGTGTGAGACGAAGTGATCTGGGCTCCTAACCCTCAAGGTTAGAAACTGAGATAAAGTCTCCCGTATCAAGAGAGGGAGAGGGAAAGTTGGTGCCAAGTTGGGTGTGGTCCTCACTTCCTTTTGGGGTTCCCCAGAGATGCTCCAAGGAAAGAAAGTGATTGTCACAGGGGCCAGCAAAGGGATCGGAGAAGAGATGGCTTATCATCTGGCCAGGATGGGAGCGCATGTTGTTTTGACAGCGAGGTCAAAAGAAAATCTACAAAAGGTGAGGGTTCTATGCCCACAGACGCACGCACCCTCATGTGCCCAGATGTGTTCTCATATATGCTCACATATACACACGCTCTACAAACTCATATATACGCAGAAGCCAGCACATGCATACAAAGATACACACACATACATGCCTAATCTTGCACTTTCATATGCAGGTTCAAATGCTGAAACACCCACATATAAAAGTATGAATCTAAGCATTCACTCATATATATATATATATATATATATATATACACAGTGTATATTGAGCCACAAGATTCTTGAGCTATATATGCTGATAGACATGCCTAGTCATGCACATTTACACATGGAACCACAGACATATAGGGATGTTTGCGCATATCAAAATACCTACTCATAAATACATATCCTTATACGCACGCAGACTCTCAAGACACACGCCGTCTCAAAAACTTACAAACCCAGGGATATACAGACACTCACAAACCTAGAGCTACCCACGGAGTAACCAGCATCCATCCCCATAATGCATTCAGAAATATCTACTCCCAGAAACCCAAGGCCATAAAGCAGGGACTTAAATCCCAGCACAGTGATGACTTACCCACTTAAACCCCACCATGTTCTAGAAAATCTTTCAGACAAAGGACAAGGGTTGTATTTAGCGACACGTGCATACACATACACACACACATATTTCTCGTCTACACCTTACCTATTTCTTATCTAAACAGGGCTGTGAGCAATCTCTCAATTAAGCTCCTGTTACTTCAAAGACTGTCCCCAAATGTCCACAGCCAGGGCTGATGCTATTTCTTTTTTTTTTTTTTTTTTTTTTTTTTTTTTTTCTCCTAATGCTTCCATGTGGACGATGCTATTTCTGCTGTGTCACGCAGGTGGTGTCTCACTGCCTGGAGCTTGGAGCGGCCTCAGCACACTACATCGCGGGTACCATGGAAGACATGACCTTCGCAGAGCAATTTGTTGCCAAAGCAGGAAAGCTCCTGGGTGAGGCTGCTTCTCTCCCCTCCTCCTCTGAGCTTAGCCCTAAGGAACCACCAAAGAGCTTGTGGGAAGGGAAGGGAGAAGGTATCAAACCCCAGACGCTGTCTCTCAACACAGCCATCTCTTGCAGGGGGACTAGACATGCTCATTCTCAACCACATCACCAACACTTCTTTGAATTTTTTTCACAATGACATTCACCACGTGCGCAAAAGCATGGAGGTCAACTTCCTCAGCTATGTGGTCCTGAGCGCAGCTGCCTTGCCCATGCTGAAGCAGAGCAATGGAAGCATTGTCGTCGTCTCCTCGCTCGCTGGTGAGTGGGACAGGGACCACTGTGGAAGGTAGGAGCCAAAGTACGCGAGGGATGGTGCTAGCCTCTGGAGTGAGCGTGAGTTTTTACCTGCTTCCATGCAGAAAGGTAACACAAAATTAACCTGAAGTCGAAATGCTCACAGCGATATTAAGCCAAGGCTGGTTAATTGCCCATACTCATGGACAGGCAGATATGCACATAATAAGAGACTTGGGTGTGCCAACTTGATGAAGGCATGCATGCTGAGTAGAAGAGATGCTGCTAAGAATCAGCAGAATGAGGGATTGGTCAAGGTAGGTGAGCCCCAGAATTCCTAAATAAGTGTAACAGTGAAAAGGCAGTAGTTCAGAGTGCCCACTGGAAGCCTGGTTTGTGATCTACAAATGGAAGGTCAAAGGGATGCCCAGAGGCTGCTGGGGGTACAGTCTGTCCTGGTCCTAAGAGACAGACCTGGTCACAATGGCTAAAAAGGACTTTGCTTCCTCCATGACCCAAAGCCGTAAGTTGGTAAAGTTAGCTGAGACGTGAAATATCTTAACAAGTGGGTTAAGCTATGGCTAAATAAAATGAACAACAACAAAAACAGACTAATAGGCCTACCAATATTAGAGGCTCTCTCCAATATCTAAACTTGTTACATAAAAAGGCCAATGTAATCAACCTGCTGGGTAAGGAGGAAATGTGTACGAAGAAACGTCTCTTATCTATGGGGTCGAGAGAGGTCCCTGATGCCTTAGATGATGACAGCTTCAGGAGCCTTCACCAGTATAAAAAGCCAGAGAGTTTCCAGCTTGGGGGACTCTTGGGCCCATTTCTTCATGGATCCAGGAGGGAAGTCCTTACACATCTTTGTTGATTAGTCAGTTAAAATGATGTGGTTGGAAGGTCCAAATATCAGGATCAAATCAACCATCTAAGTGTAGCCCCTGGCACTATAAAAAGAAATAACATAGAGAACTCGATAAACTGTGAAGTAGTTTGCAAACTGAAGTTGCCAGGAGTTCTTTCTCCTTTCTGGCCCAGGAAAGGCCTGCGTAGTGATTGGCTAACGGGGCAGTGGGTCTCTGTCTCCAGCCAAACAGGGCGATTGACATGCACCCCTGTGCTTCCCAGACGACACAGACTCTCTCTGGGCCGAAAGGGAGGGAGAGCTTCCAGAGGCATGCTGAGTGGGAGGGTGCCGGGCACATCCCCAATCCATTCCAGGGCATTGGCCAAAACCCTCACATCAGTCACGGTGTAGGTGGTTTTAATGATTTCAGTTGATTAAATAACACATTCATTCTAGGCAAAGGACGTGTTTCGCCTTTGGTTGGAGACCTTAACTTTCTGTAAAGTACGCGCAATCTGAATGCGCTTGGAAGGAATAAGAATTATTTTCAAAGCCCAAGGACATGATGAAACTCTGATAACCTGTTTCCATATATCTCCTACACCTACTGAATGACACTTGGTAATTTCCATGAACTCTGAGAGGTGGAAATCTAGTTGGACGACTATCCCTTGTTTGGATAGCTATTGTTTGGAGGGCCAAAAGAGTTCAGTCTTTTGGCTTTGAAACATGTCTAAAAACTTGCAAAGTACAGGCACTTTGCTTTCTCTCCCTCACTTAAGAATATTCGATGTTCTATGATGTATTCTTTTAAACAGTCAGTAAACATGTTCATTAATCCTTCCCCCTTGAAATCTGGATTCCATAAACATGGGATGCTAAACACCAAATTGATGCTAAGGTCAGCCAAGGAGTATTGGGACGGAGTTTTCATCATTTCTTCTAGGGAATGCATTAGGTTGTTTATTGAATTACAGTGATAAACAACTGTTTTAATCTCCAATGCCTTTTGAGGCATTGCATTACGTGGAAATCCTACACTTTTAATATGCTCTTTAAAGGCTTGTTTCCTTCTTTATTAATAACAGAGACAGTATTTCTGCTTCTGGGAACTTCTTTAGGGCACACATCCATCCACTTTTCAACACCTTCTTTGGCACCTACTGCTTACATTTCTTGCACGCGTAACATCCAGTTACATTAATTGGTCTCCCCTCCTAACACTGCAGTGTTGGCTTGGATACAAGTTCAGCTACTGTAACAAAGACCCAAATTCACAATGGTTTAAGCCAGGGGTCCTCAAACTTTTTAAACAGGGGGCCAGTTCACTGTCCCTCAGACCATTGGAGGGCCGTTGGAGAGTGCAGCGCACATTCTACACATGCGCACTGTGGGCCTGGGACAAGTCAGCTGCTAAGCAGGACAGGCAGTGGGGGCAAAAACACCTGGTGGGCTGGATAAATGTCCTCGGCGGGCCATAGTTTGAGGACACCTGGCTTAAGCAAATCTAAATTTACTTCTCTCTCATACTGGGGCAGGCAGTCCAGGGCTGATATGGTAGTTTTGCCCCACGAGGCTGTCCAGAAACCCTTCTGTCCCAGAACCACCACTCTTAGGGTGCTGTTTCTACCTGCACGTCCAAAACGGTTCACTGTGATGCCTGAATTCTAGTTCAAGAAAATGAAGAAAGCATGATACAACTTGAAAGTTGTACACTTCTGCCACAGCTGGCTGCAATTGTTGTGTTTATTCAAAGAGGACATGACGTGTCCAACTGCAAAATCAGGAGTTCTATTTCTATAAAAAAAAAAAAATTGATATTGATAAACGACTAACAGCCACTCCTAATCACCCATGCCAAGAAACATATAAGACTGGAAGGAGGTACACCTTCTAGGCCATCCCACATATGAACCCCAGCCCCCCACACACATCAGACCCACTCTCTCTCTCACATTCAAAGCCCATCACAAAAATCAAAACCCTTCCATCAGGCAGTGGGTGCAAGGGACAGTGGGGTAGGAGAAAGAATGGACAGAGAATGCCTAGATGGCATTTGCAAAACCAACTGAGACAGGCCGGGCACGGTGGCTCACGCCTGTAATCCTAGCACTCTGGGAGGCTGAGGCGGGCGGATTGCTCTAGGTTGGGAGTTCAAAACCAGCCTGAGCGAGACCTCGTCTCTACTAAAAATAGAAAATTAATTGACTAACTAAAAATGTATATAGAAAAAATTAGCCGAGCATGGTGGCGCATGCTTGTAGTCCCAGCTACTCGGGAGGCTGAGGCAGAAGGATCGCTTGAGCCCAGGATATTGAGGTTGCTGTGAGCTAGGCTGATGCCACGGCACTCACTCTAGCCTGGGCAACAAAGCGAGACTCTGTCTCAAAAACAAAACAAAACAAAAAAAAAAAACCTACTGAGACAGAGATATTCATACTTGAATGTGACTGAGAAAAAAAAAAAGTCGCTGGATTGGGCAGAGAACGTTTGAAAACATCTGGAAAAAGTTTTATCTGTCATTAGTCAAAATAAGTTGTCTTAGGTTCAATTTTAGAAGAGGAAAGCCAATTCCGTTTTCGAGCCCTTTGGCGTCGTGAGCCCCGATCACTGTCACGGGCGGTATCAGTGACACACACGTTGACAGCTAGAACACAGCGTCTATTACTGCGTCCCCACCCTTTACACCCTTCAGAGAAACCACGGACAAGCCCTATCAGCATCCTCTGCTCATCTTTCCTCTCTCAAAATCTACGTGGCCCCCTACCTCACACGAAGTCTCTTTCGGTACTCACCGGAGCCATTTAAGAGTTTCCTTTTTGTCGTCACTACATGTGGGTGACTTACCTTTAAACATCCTACTTCCTCTCAATTCCTCCTTCTTGGCGTCATGGGTAGCCCACTACTACCAACAACAGGAATAACACAAATGCTAAACGCACTGGGTGAGCATACTTACACGTAGGGATAGCAATTTTTCTGTATCGAGGAAAATGCAAGGCATATTTTGGAGTGGAATTAGACGTAATAAAAGACTGGGTTTCTTTAAATGTTCAAAATGAAAATACTTCAAAAGAAATTAAAGAATCTTGTTAATGACATCTGAATGCTCAGACCTCACTTTGGAAGCTCCATAGGTGCCTCCAATTACCTATTCACTTTTCTACAAGTAAATCTTCTTTTAAAAAGATCAACTGCCAACTACATATAGAGACTCTTTTTTATCTTATTCAAATGGATTCTTTTTTCTGGTTTACTCATTCACAGCATCGTTTCACACTATTTTTCAAATGTAAATGTGCACTATTTTAGGCACATTGAGTAAGAATCAACAACCTGGACATAAAACTTCCAGGAGTCATTGTTGCCTAAATTTAAGAGATTCTGCTTGGGCAAAACCTGAAGGATTGAGGCAGAGCCTGCTGGATTTATCTGGAAGTTTGATGCTGTATCTGATCCAAAAGTAAGGTTGTTGGGGTAGATTTGAAAGGCAGGAGGACTCTCTGATAAAGACAGTGACACTTTAGTGTAAGTTGAGAACAAAATAATGCTATCCATGATAACTATTGCCCCACGTTCTCCCCTTGAAAAGCTGGGTGGAGCTTAAGTAGTCAAGGCTACCTAACCCTGCCAGACCGTGGGTTTCATTCAATTGCACTTGCGGATAAAAATAGCAAGATCCTACCATCATTTGTGTCTTTATGGTTATTCACCAAGGAGTTCAAGAAGGCTTACAACATATACATTCTATTTGGAAATATACACATGGAAAACTAGGTTTTAAGGAAAGAAGAATATAAATGTGTCAAAATTAAACTCAACATAGATGCTGTGCTTAAGTTTCAAATTTGGCTCTTGGATTTCTTAACAAAAAGTAAAAGAATAGGATCAGTTTACAGTTGGCTCTCTGTATCCACGGATTCTGCATAGATCAAAAATATTTAGGAAAAGAAAATTTCACAAAGTCCCAAAAAGCAAAACTTGAATTTGCCATGCACCAAGTATTACATTGAATCCAGTGATGTGTAGGCATTGTATTAGGTATTACAAGTAATCTAGAGATGATTCCAAGTGTATGGGAGGATGTGCATAAGTTATGCAAATTATATTTGCATACAGTTATGCATATTATATGAAAATACCATGCCATTTTATATAAGAGACTTGAGCATCCACAGATTTGGGTATCTGTGGGGGGTCCTGGAACAAAACCCCTGTGTATACCGAGAGATGATTGTACTTAGAGTGTGAAAAAGACACAATTCTTATATTCATTTTAATTGGCTTGTATTTTCGTATATATTTTTTAAGTCTAGGTCTTTGTCATTTTGTCTAAGGCAATTTGGAGATACCTCATATGTACCAATCGTCTTTCATTTCACCCAATCTAGAGCCTAGAATCTATCAAGGATTAGTCACGAATTTAAGTATAAGAACATTTGTTGTAGGATTTTTAAAGTAGCAAAACATTAGAAGTAATCTAAGTATCTAGTGGTAGGAAAATAATTAATTGGACTCTATATCTATATCTATGCCTATATTTATACCTCCAGAACAAAAGTCTCCAAAATGTTACCATGGTTATTTCTACAGGACTATGGATGATTTTTTTCCCCAGCTTCATGCTTTTCTTCATTTTCCAAATGTTCATTGTGTGTGTGTGTTTAACTTTTATAATCATAGGAATATTTTTTAAAGTTGTTGGAGGCATTATCTTTTCCATTACTTTGTGCCGTCTATTTATAATTTTTTACAAGAAATTTATTTCAGAAATTATTTGCTTTTTGCTGTGCTTCATCCTTTTGAATATAAGCTTATCTATATAGTCCCTCAGTATCACTGGAGGACTGGTTCCAAGATCTCCTAGGTATACTAAAATCTGAGGATGCTCAAGTCCCTGTTGTAGAATAGCATAGCATTTTCATATAACCCATGCATATCCTCCCATATAATTATCCCTAGATTACTTATAGAAACTAACATAATGTAAATGGTTGTAAATAGTTGTTATACTGTATTGTTTAGGGAATGATGTCAAGGAAAAAAGTCTGTGCATGTACAATACAGGCACAATTTTTTTTCCTGAATATTTTTGATCCATTGTTGGTCGAACCCATGGGTGCAGAACTCACAGATATGGAGGGTTGACTGTATTGATTTCAATGATTGATTTCACTTTTGTTGATTTCAATGAAGTCCACTTAAGGTACTTCAGGAAGACGAATGGCTGGAGAGAGAGCATAACTTCACATTTGATAAATTTATTCTACAGATAAACCTGAACAAGTGCTTCCCAAATATATAGATGCATTCATTCAAAAAATATGTATTGAGGGTCCACTCTGAGCCAGGCACTCTGCCAGGGCTATTGCAGTGAGCAGGAAGGCCAAGGCATGGTGCCTGGCATGGAGCCCATATTCCAGTGTAAGCCAACTTGTTACTGCATTGTTTATAGTTGTAAAAACACTAGAAGAAACCTAAATATTAATATCAACAAGTATAAAATAAGAATTCCAAAGGATAAGACTCATGTTATAGTTCTATTGGCAGGCTTTTTGTCTCTTGGTATGCAAAACAATGGTGTGTCTCGCAACTGCTTGCCTCTTAGAGCTGATAGAATACAGCATTTCATCCATGGTGACTAGGCTGGGCACTCCTTAAAGGCAGGCACATTTTTCATTCATCTCTGATTCCCCAGGGCTTTTGTTAGCCACAAATTTGGCAAACAATCAACACATTCTTTTTGAATGAATAAATGGCAAAGTGGCTTGCTATTACCTAGATTCCTGATTTCATGCCTTTCCTTAGACTGTGTTGGAGACACATGGTCATATATCCTCTCTCTGTTTCCTTTCTGTTTCTAGGTTTTCATGTCAAGGCTTCCTAACGGGGACACTATTGTCCTTTAGGGTGGGAGAATTCTTCATTGTGTGGGACTGTCTGATGCATTGTAGAACACGTAGCACCCTTGTCCCTGAATAATTCAACCTAAAAGCCATTATTCAGAGGGGTTGAGCAAGGTAGGCATCTTCATGGGGGAGGAAGGTAGCAGCACAGGTTGACAAACTTGAGTAGAACAGGACAGGTTTGTGTCATGAAGCAGTTTTGGAATATCAGAGACCGAAAGAGATGAGATGAGCATCCTCACAGTGGGCAGCAGTGCTGGCCAGGTGAGAGAGCCCAAGTGAGAGAGCCAAGAGGATATTCATGTGGCATCTGGCACAGGATGTCAGAACTAAGAGAGGTAATGGGCACAGTTGCAAAGGGGGCTGCCATGGGCAGCCCAACATGGGGTGAAGAGGGTGTGCATGTAGCTTGTCATAGGGTGTCAAAAGCCAGGTGGGATGAGGAAGGCATCCACACAGAGGGTGCAGAGGCAAATGGAGAATGATCACATACAGGAGGCATTAATCACATAAGCAATATATATTGAACATAATGGAAAGCAGGCTCTAGATGTCAGTGTTACAAATATGAAAATGAAAAAAAATAGAATGAACCCTCTGGTGTTGGATTAGAATTGCAGGTATGGGTATAAACTAATAGTTTTTAATATACATGGACAGATACAGAAATAGAGATATGTGTGTCTATATATACATGCATATATTCTCTTGCTATGTCCACTGACAGCACCTGGGAGCACACTTAATGCCTAGCTCTTGTTTTCTAAATATCATTCTCCACTAAAAGGAACTAAGGCTTCTTGGAAAAATGGTTCATTTCAGGACAGCAGCAGGAAAGGTACAAGCTGAGCCTGAAAAATCTTGTTTTGCTAATAAGTAAAGAATTGCTCAAAGACTAATAGGTACACATTACTAGAACACTAAGGTCAACCTTAAAGGGATCCCGCTAGCCAAGTCTGGGACCATTGGAACATTAAAATAAATAATGATAATAACAGATTATAACCTATTTCAAACAATAGAAAACAGCAAGTCATGATTATATAAGTAAAGACATGAATAAATTAATCAGGAGAAACGAAGGCTTTTCCATGAAGGAGAAATTCAAATGATAAATATAGAAGGAATGATTAAATTAGGAAATCCCCATTTGGCAACTATCTTAGTGATAATTCAGCCAGGAAGTATCAAAGGATGCTAAAACTGGTGATTAAAAGTTTAATGAGAAAGAGGGTATTTACATAGTCTCAAAGTGCTACCCTACTGAACAACAACAACAAAAAAAAACAAACAATCTCATTCAAAAATGGCTAAAGGATATATGACAAACTCACAGCTAATATCATACTGAATAGGCAAAAGGTGAAAAGCCTTTCTCTAAGAACTAGAACCAGACAAGGATGCCCACTGTCACCACGCCTATTCAACATAGTACTGAAAGTTCTAGCCATAGCCATCAGGCAAGAGAAAGAAATAAAATAATCCAAATTAGAAAAGAGGAAGTCATGACATGATCTTATATTTGAAAAAATTCTAAACATTCTACCAAAAAACTCTCAGATCTGATAAACAAATTTAGTAAAGTTGCAGCATCCAAATCAACATATAAAAATCAATAGCATTTTTATTCACCAATAATGAAGTAGCTAAAAAAGAAATCAAGAAGGCAATCCCATTTAAAATAGCTACCAAGAAAATAAAATATCTAGGAATAAATTTAATCAAAAATTAAAGATCTCTATAAGGAAAACTATAAAACACTGATGAAAGAAACTGAAGAGGACACAAACAAATGGAAAGACATCCCATGTTCATGGACTGGAAGGATTAATACTATTTAAAATGATCATACTAGCCAAAGCAATCTACAGATTCTATGAAATCCCTATAAAAATATTAATGACATTCTTCACAGAAACAGAAAAGCAAACAAAAGATCCTGAATAGCCAAAGCAATTCTGATCAAAAAAGAACACGGCTGGAGGCATCATACTACCTAACTTCAAAATACATTACAAGTCTATGGTAACCAAAACAGCATGGTAATGATATAAAAACAGACACATAAAATAGCAACAAAAAAAATAAAGTACCTTGGAATATATTTAACTAAGGAGGTAAAAGACCTTTACAAAGAAAACTATGAAACACTGAAGAAGGAAATAGCAGAGGACGTAAACAGATGGAAGAATATACCATGCTTGGCTGGCCGTGGTGGCTCACGCCTGTAATCCTAGCTCTCTGGGAGGCCGAGGAGGGTGGATTGCTCGAGGTCAGGAGTTCAAAACCAGGCTGAGCAAGAGGAAGACCCCGTCTCTACTATAAATAGAAAGAAATTAATTGGCCAACTGATATATATATAAAAAAAATTAGCTGGGCATGGTGGCACATGCCTGTAGTCCCAGCTACTCGGGAGGCTGAGGCAGTAGGATCACTCGAGCCCAGGAGTTTGAGGTTGCTGTGAGCTAGGCTGACGCCACGGCACTCACTCTAGCCTGGACAACAAAGTGAGACTCTGTCTCAAAAAAAAAAAAAAAAATATATATATATATATATACCATGCTTATAGGTCGGCAGGATCAACATTGTTAAAATGTCTATACTACCCAAAGTGACCTACAGAGTCAATGCAATCCCTATCAAAATACCATCATCATTTTTCACAGATATAGAAAAAATAATTTTATGCTTCGTATGGAACCAGAGAAGACCCCATATAGCAAAATCAATCCTAGGTAATAAAAACAAAATAGGAGGTATCAATTTACCAGATTTCAAACTATACTACAAGGCTATAATCATTAAAATAGCTTTTTACTGGCACAAGAACAGGGACATTGATCAGTGGAACAGAACAGAGAACCCAGATATAAAACCATCCTCATATAGCCAACTAATCTTCAACAAAGCAGACAAAAGCATACATTGGGGGAAAGAATCCTTATTCAATAAATGGTGCTGGGAAAACTGGAGAGCCACATGTAGAAAACTGAAACAAGACTCACACCTTTCACCTCTCACAAAACTCAACTCATGCTGGGTAATAGACTTGAACCTTAGGTGTGAAACTATTAGAATTCTAGAGGAAAATGTTGGAAATACTCTTCTAGACATTGGCCTAAGCAAAGAATTTATGAAGAAGACCCCAAAGGCAATCATAACAGCAACAAAAATAAACAAATGGGACCTGATGAAATTAAAAAGCTTTTGCACAGCCAAAGAAACTGTCAAGAGAGCAAACAGACAACCCACAGAATGGGAGAAAATTTTTGCAAGCTAAACATCTGATAAAGGACTGACAACTAGAATCTATTTAGAACTCAGGAAAATCATCAAGGAAAAAATCAAACAAGCCTATCAAAAAATGGGCAAAGGACATGAACAGAAACTTCTCAAAAGAAGACAGAATAATGGCCAACAAACATATGAAAAAATGCTCAACATCTCTAATCATCAGGGAAATGCAAATCAAAACCACAATGAGATATCACTTAACCCCAGTGAGAATGGCCTTTATCAAAAAGTCCCCAAACAACAAATGCTGGCGTGGATGCGGAGAGAAAGGAACACTCCTACCCTGCTGGTGGGACTGCAAACTAGTTCAACCTCTGTGGAAAGTAATATGGAGATACTGCAAAGCAATACAAGTAGATCTACCATTTGATCCAGCAAGTCCACTACTGGGTATCTACGCAAAAGAACAAAAGTCACTTTATGAAAAAGACACCTGCACTCGAATGTTTAGAGCAGCACAATTCACAATTGCAAAGCTGTAGAAACAACCCAAATGCCCATCAATACATGAGTGGATTAATAAAATGTGGTGTATGTATACCATGGAATACTACTCAGCTTTAAGAAACAATGGTGATATAGCACCTCTTGTATATTCCTGGATACAGCTGGAACCCATTCTACTAAGTGAAGTATCTCAAGAATGGAAAAACAAGCACCATATGTACTCGCCAGCAAATTGGTATTAACAGATCAACACCTAAGTGGACGTATAGGAGTAACATTTATCGGG
This sequence comes from Microcebus murinus, assembly GCF_040939455.1. Taxonomy (NCBI): domain Eukaryota; kingdom Metazoa; phylum Chordata; class Mammalia; order Primates; family Cheirogaleidae; genus Microcebus; species Microcebus murinus. The sequence goes on along the minus strand of NC_134126.1, from coordinate 25,053,512 downwards.
TAATGGGAGGGTGCAGAAGAGGATGGGTATATAACCACAATGAGTAAGATGTGCAACATTTGGGGGATGGACACGCTTGAAGCTCTTACTAGAGGGGGGACGGGAACATGGGGAATATATGTAACCTTAACACTTGTACCCCCATAATATGCTAAAATAATAATTTAAAAAAAGACACATAGACCAGTGGAATAGAATAGAGAACCTAGAAGTAAATCCATGTATTTATAGCCAACAGATTTTCAACAAAGGCACCAAGAACATACATAGGAGAAAGGACACCCTCTTCAACAAATAGGATTGGGAAAACTGGATATCCATGAGTACAAGGATAAAACTAGACCCCTATCTGTTACTGTATATAAAAATAAATTCAAAATGGATTAAAAAGTTAATGTAAGACCTGAAACTATAAAACTACTAGAAGGAAACATAGGGGAAACCCTTTGGGAAATAGGTCTAGCCCAAGATAGTATGACTAAGACCCCAAAAGCACAAGCAATAAAAACAAAAATAGGCAAATGCAACTATATGAAACTAAAAGACTTCTGCACAGCAAAGTAAATAACCAATAGAGTGAAGAAATAATTTGTTGAATGGGAGAAAATATTTGTAAAATATTCATGTAACAAGGGACTAATACACAGAAAATATACAGAAATATACAAGGAACTCAAACAACTCAATAGCAAAACACACACACACACACACACATTAAAAAGTAGGCAAAGGATGTAAATATTTCTCAAATGAGGATATGCAAATGGCCAAAAAGTAAATGAAAAATGCTCAACATCACTAATCATCAGGGAAATGTAAATCAAAACCACAATGAGATATCATCCCACCCAGTTAGAATGCCTATTATAAAAAAGACCCAAACAATTACAAATCCTAGCAGGGGTGTGGAGAAAAGACAACTCTCATACACTCCTAGTGGGAATGTAAATCTACATAAAGTAGAAAGTAGAATGGTGGTTGCTAAGGGATGGGGAAGGAGAGAATGTGGAGTTATTGTTTAATAGATATAGAGTTCAGTTTTGCAACATGAGAGTTCTGGAGATGGATATTGGTGATGGTTGCACAACAGTGTAAATTTACTTCATGCCACTGAATTGCCCACTTAAAAATAGTTAAGATGGTTTTAAAAAAAATACCACCCTACAAAATACTTATTGATTACAAAGGGTGAAAGACCCCACGTCCTAGGGGTCTAGTGATTTTGGAGGAGGTAGGAGAGTGGATTTTATGAGCTTCTGTGAGTGGAGAAGCCTGATAGACACCACCTGAATCAAACAACCAAGGTTAATTAGCATCACGAGTAATGTAACAAACTGAAATCATGGATCATCTGATGGGATGCAACGTAAAAAACAAAAATTACTTCTGTGAACCTGGCAAAAATGCATAGCCTGATTGAATCATGAAGAAACATCAGCCATATCCAAACGAAGGGACATTCATCAATAGCACATTGGTAAATGTTTAACAACTAGCTCTTCAGAAGAGAAAAATCAGGAATCCTGATTGGTAGCATTTCCACGGTGTGACTATTCCCATGATGACCATGATGTCAACTTGCTTGCGAAATTCGTGAACATTTAACAATCAGCTCTCACGATCTAGTGTGAGCCAACTCTAGCATATCAGCTTGTGCAAAATAACTGGCTGTACTCTTCAACAGTGTCAATGTCATTAAAAATCAAGGGAAAATGAGAAATTGTTCCATATCAAAGGAGACTTAAGAGTCATGACAACTAAATGCAACGCATGATCCTCAATTGGATTCTTTTGCTATAAAAGATTTTACTGGGGAAAGTGTCAAGATTTGAATGGGGTCTGTGGATTAGATAACAAGGATACATCAATGTTACTGTAGTGGATTGGATGGTGGCCCTGAAAAAGATATATCCACATCCTAACTGCTTGAACTTGCGAACATAACCTTATTTGGGAAAACGGTCCGTGCAGATGTCAGTAAGTTAAGGATCTTGTGATGAGATCATCCCAGATTACCCAGGCAGGCTCTAAATCCAATGTCAAGTGCCTTTATAAGAGTCAGAGGAGGGGAACATACAGACAGAGGAAGTGCAGAGAAGACCACGTGAAGACAGAAGGAAGAGACTGGAGTTACGTAGCCACGAGGAATGCGGACCACCAGAAAAGCTGGAACAAGTAAGGAAGCATTCTCCCCTGGAGCCTTTGAAGGGAGCATGGCCCTGCCAACGCATTGATTTCACATTTCCTGACTCCAGAACTGTGAGAGAATAAATGTCCTTGTCTTAAGCCACCCGGTTTGTAATAATTTGTAATGGCAGCCCTGGGAAACTCATAAATTATTTCCCTCATTTTGGTGGTTGTGTTGTGATTATGTAAGAGTGTTGCTATGTATGAGATGAACACTAAAGCATTTGAGGGTGATGGGACAAAGGGCCAGCAATGTCCTCAGTTATAGCTCTTACCCTCAAGTGGCTCAGGAAAAGAAAACTAGGTTGTGTGCACTATTCTTGCAACTTTTCTATAAATTTGAAATTATTTCAAAAGAAAAAAAAATCCACATCCTAGGGGTCTAGCGATTTTGGAGGAGGTAGGAGAGCGGATTTTGTGAGGCTTTTTCATGGGTTCTTTAGAGATCCCCTGTGGGGGACACCACCACTCTACCCTAGGCCCCTGCAGTGCCCGTGGTGCGGGCAGCACCTTCTCTAGCCCACTGCTTTCAGTTCAGCTTCCTCCTCAGCTCCAGGGCTTTGATGAGCTCAGCCTTCTTGGCTCAGTTCGCTCTACCATGCCTGGGCAGGTGGCCCCAGGCCAGCCCCCTTCCAGAAGATCCACATTTGGCCTGTGCCAGGCTGGCTTTTGGAGGACCTAGTTGAACTTAACAATGCTCTCTGCTTCGTTCTCAGGAACAAGGGGCAGTTACAGCCCTACATCTTGCCTTTAGACTTTCAGATGTGAGTCAAATACCAATCCCAAATCCCAGGGGACACTTGTAAAAGTCCCTTGAGGCCTCTCTCATGTGGCTTAAGGTGAGAGGGATACAACTGCCTCCCCTGCACCTTGGTGGACAAGTATAGGGCACCTACTACTCCCTTTTCCAAGCACAGCTATTTAGGCTGGATATTGGTGATTGGGTAGGACTGGCAGAACTGGTTTGAGCATACCCTTCAGCTGTGGGGGTTCTTCAGATCTATTACTTTATTCTTGCCTTAGGAGATGTGCCGATACTCTGAGACAATAGGAGGAACCACATTTCACATTCCGTCAACAGGCTCCATACCTGCACAGGAATGTTCATGCCAAAGTCACCTTGTGAAATTTAGTAACAGGTTTTTATCTCCTGCAGCATTTTATATTATTTCAACGCCATACAACCCCTCCCTTGTCATGAGCCGAAACAGTGCCCTGTGTTTCCTCTAGCCACCCTAGTTGCCCCCTCTCAGTCTTTAGCTTCCTCTTCATCTCCCCAGCCGCAATTGTTGGTTTCCTTGGGATTCTTCCAACCTAAACCCTCTTCTCTTTTCATTCAGCGCATTCTCTGTCTGCAATCCCATCCATTCCCATCGCTCAGATTATCATTGGCTTGTGGGTTGTCTCAATGCTTAGGATGAGGGCCTCAGAGCCTGGAGAACATAGGTGGATTTTATCTTTAAAACCCAACTCAACCCAAGGAACTCGAAAGTTTAGACAATGAGGGTCTCAGGTGAGGAAAGATTTTCAGAAGGAGCTAGGGAAAAAGGAGGCAGGATCCGGGATGGGTTTCCAGGCTCGAAGCCATTTAGATATGGTGACCCTCCTATCGGGCTCACTCGATAGAGGCTAGAGCTGGTTTGCCTGGGGTGGCTCTGGAAGTGTGAAGCCTGGAGCTTTGCAGTCCTGTAGGCTTTCTTCTGAGCTCTCAATTAAAGCAGTCTAAAATCCGCCTTTGAAATGAAAATCATTTCAAAATCTCAGCAGGGCAGCTGGGGGTGGAGGATGGACAGGGGATGAATAAAAAAGCACGGAGGCCTCTTTGACCTCCCCTGCTCAGCTAACAAGGCCCAGTGCGTAGTTCCTCTGCCAGCTCTCTGGCTCTTGCTGTTTCTACAAGTGGCTAAGTCCCAGCATTTCTGGGACAGAGCTAATTGCAAACACTCTGTCCCCCTTTATCATCACATCTGCACTCATCCTTGTCAGACTCCACGTCCCATATTTTGCTTCAGAAAATATGGTCATCGTAGCTCTGTTTCTTTGTGTTCTAAAACCTCTCAGAAGAGAAATCTAGCTAAGCATAGTTCCAGTCTCTTACGGAAGCCAACGTTCAACCCTTGGGCAAAAGCACTCGGGCTTCTGAGCCCCTTGCTTTCATGCCTCCTCATGCACATTAGAATAGGACCTTTATTTACTTATTAATTGTATTTCATTAAGCTCATACTCTGGCATATTTTTTTTAACTTGGAATTGAGCAAGTGGATCTTGTAGGGTGTAATCAGAAAAGGACTTGATTCTTTCCTTCTCTGCCCATTCAACTCTCTTCTGTGGGCAGCTCTTCCCTGAGCCTGAGTGGGAGCTGGGGCACAGTAACACTTTTCTGGTCACTCCAGGATAATAAGAGACGCTCTGGCGGTCTCCAGTCCCAAGGACAGCCTTGCTTCTTATTTTTTATTATTTTTTTTAATACCCTATTTTTACTATAGCGATCTCATTTCAGAAGAGTTAAAATGGAATTTAACTTTAACTAATCCGTCCCTACTCATCACTGGAAACCTGAGATCAGGAAGTGAGATGTGTTCGGCCTTTCCTTCCTTTTCCCATCTCCTCCTCACTCACCTCCTAGCCTCTCTTGGGTTAAAGATAAGGGGAGGACGCAGGAAAGAAGATAAGTTAGGAGTAGGACATGTCTTACTTAGCTGTCACCCAGCTAATACAGCATTGGTCTCCTCTGGCCCCAGTGGACATTCAGAGCTCACACTCAGATTTGGTGGATGATCAAATCTGACTCTTGCACTGGATGTTTTTGTGGATACTTTGGAGGACCTTACTGGAATATTAGTAGCTCTTCCTGTGATTGGGGCCGTATTTGCTTATGCTCTTTCCCTTGGGCCATGGGAATGCAGTGGGACTACGGGAGAATACACTCACCACTTCAGGCTGTCCTTTTGGGCAGGATTGGGAATGGTTCCAGGGTAGAAGGGAAGAGCCCTGGGACAAGGTCCACAGGGTGGTGAGCAGGTGTGGACTGGATTTCAGGTCCACCTACAAGGGAGAGTTCCTTTGTGCATGACACACTTGGCACTAGCAAAGCGGTGGCCTCACCAGAGCCGCGGCCTCTCAGGTTGGGTCAGACCCCAAACATGCTCCTCAAATCGGCACTCCTCAAACTCCTGGGGACATGCTCTCCAAGGGGTCCCTTTGAAGTTACTCTCATAAGGATTGATGTGAGGGGAAGCCCCCGCCCCTTCTTCTTGGAAGACCAATGAGGCCCTGCCAATGCCATCTCCCTGACTCCTACCCTCTCTGGCCTCCTCATCTTCAGCCCCTTTGCTCCCTTGGGATGATTTAGGATCTGTCTGTTGCAAGCCCATTTTTGGTGTTTTTGAGTTCGTTTGTGTCACAACCTGCCATGTGAACACATGGATAGCCTGGAACCTCTTTTCAGAACATGGAGGCCTCTGCCAATTACCGCGGTGTTCTCGGCCTTTGAACCTCAGCTGAAACCCACGCAGGAAAAGTCAAATTTAAAATCCTGTTACACACTGTTTATTCCATGTTGACCAGGACTTTGAGCTCACAGAACCTTTTTTTTTTTTTCCAAAATAAAAATCTGAGTTTTTAGAGGGGCTTTTCCCTCATCAACTTTCAGAAATTTCTGAATATATTTTACATAGAGCAGAATGCAGAGATTTCCTCATACAAACTAATTAGCGTTATGTGGGAAAATGGTGGGGAACAGCACCGATGAATAGGAATCATACTTTAATTAAATGCACCAAGGTTGTTAGGGCATAATGAGAACCTGGGAGATTTTTTACTATTATCTTCTTTTTTTTTTTTCACCTCCTGCTTTTTGATATGTTCCAGCTCTCCTTTAGTGAGCCTAGATTGGTTCACAATCCTTATCTGCAATTTCGAAATCCAAAAAGCTATTGGGGGTGGGAGGGAATGGGAAAAAATATATAAAGCTCTGAAAACTAAGAATTTTCTTTTCATAATCAATTCTACAAAATTAATTTAACCTGAACTGAGAGAGGTTCCTGAAAGCATTTACGTCAGTGTGAACTTTCAAATGTTTCAGTGTAGAAATAACAATGTGGTTTTTTTGCAAGATGCCTTCCCAGACCCTCCTGGAAGTAGGATGCAATGTACAGTATGTGTCCCAATACTACCATTTAAAAACCCCAAAATAATTCTGAATTCCATAATGCATCTAGCCTTAAGAGTTTGGGATAAGTGCTTATAAGTCTGTACTTTTGTAAAGGAGAACATATAATGAACTTTGTTATTATTTTTCTTGTCCTATTAGCTTCTCACTGCCATATGGTTATAATGAATGTCAACAACAGCTGCAGCCATAGGTAGTTCTCTTACAGTGTATCTCACATATAATCTTCATACTAAAGGCTAATAATTTTTCAGTAGTTTTTGTCCAATCTTCACTCTTGCATAACAATTCATTTTTTTCACCACTTAAAAACATTTTTGAAACCGTGTATCTATGTCATAAATTTCTCAAGAAGTTTTCTATCATGTCTGGCTCCTTCCCTACCTCTCTCCTTTCTTCTGCTTTTTTCTTTCTCTCTCTCTCTTATCTTCTCCTTCTCTCCTGCAAAATCATTTAGGATTCTTCTTTGTACCTTGAGCATAACTAAGGATAGGAAATGTGATGCGCTCAGCTCCATGAGTGCTATCAAAGTCACTGCTGCAGGAATTCAGACTATGACTTCTCATGGTCTCTTGCTTCTGAATTTCTGCTGCCATCCGGCCAAACAAGTTAAATGCCACAGTTAATATGTTTACTGCCATCTAGGAGGGTGTAGTGAGCTGAATGGTCGCCCCTCACCAAAAGATACGCCTACCTGGAACCCGTGAATGTGACCTTATAGGAACACACATAAGGTCCTTGCAGATATAATGAAGTTAAGATCCCAGATGAAATCATCCTGGATTATCTGAGGGGGCCCAAATCCAATGACAAGTGTCCTTATAAGAAGAATAAAAGGCACAGAAGAGAAAGTGATGTGAAGATGGAGGCAGAGACTGGAGCGATGCATCTCCAAGCCAAGGAACGCGGAGGACTGCCCGCACACGACAGAAGCTGGAAGAGACAAGGAAGGATTCTCTGCCAGAGCCTCTAGAGGGAACATGGCTGTGCCGACACTCTGGTTTTGGACTCCTGGCCTCCAGAACTGTAAGAGAATACACTTCTGTTGCCTTAAGCTATCCCGTTTGTGGTACTTTGTTACAGCAGCCCTAGGAAATGCATACAGAGAGCCTTGCCTAAGAGTGACTTGCCCTATTTATGGGAACCCTCATCTGTCAGTATGGAAGTGAAAATAATGCTGCTATTCATAAATTTTGCCAATTTTGGACTTGACTGTCAAAACAGAGAAAATCCTCACCAATGTAGGAAGAGCTGGATTTGACACATGGATCCTGGAAAATACTTGTATAAAGAACAGTGGCTTTTCTAGAGGAAATATCACCTAGTACTTGAAAGTGTAGGCCACAAGAGTCAAATTTGAATCCTGGTGTGATTCCTGGTACTGCCACTCATTAACCTTGCCACTTTGAGCAGTTATTTAGCTTGTAGACTTAAGACTGGCACATGAGAGCTAAACAAATGTTAGCTCCTATTGAGCTCCATTTCTCTGTGGTTATGTTTGCTCCTTATGCCTGCTTTTCTCTGCAGGACACTTGTCTCTGCTCATTTGTCTCTTCCCATGGCTGCAAATGGCTACCCCAGTCCAAAGCTGATATGACCTTCTGGTTCAAAAATCCAACAGCAGCAATCAGAGTCATTGGGTCACTTATTGCAGTTTCTTAAAAAGAGAGACTATGTGCTCACTTTGGCAGCCCATACACTAAAATTGGAACGATAGAGAGAAGATTAGCGTGGCCCTTGCACAAGGATGACACGCAAGTTCGTGAAATGCCCCACATTTTAAAAAACAAATGGATAAATAAAAATGAAAGAGAAACTGTGATGTGTGCTCAAGTCAGTGTGCACATTAGCTATCACTGGGCCAACCTTCTACGGCCAGAAAGACAAAGTCTCTTTGAAGAGGCTGGGAGCAGGAGGACCATGGCAAGCATTTCTAGCATACTGTAGCTTTTCAAATTTTATATATTCAAATCTATTCCTGTCTTCCATCATAGTGCATGCCTTCGATTTCATCCTTTAAAAAGTATATCTTACTTTGAGAGTAGAAATTCACTTGTAGCTTATTTTATTATTGGACTTTCCACATAGCTTCTCTAATCTAATTTGAATTTATTTATTAGAATGGCATTTTTCTCTTCTCCAAGTAACTAGCTATTTGTCCCAACATGATTTTTTGAATAGCTCACACTTCTCACACCAATTTGAATACTACTACTGCTAACAATAATAGCATTTTCTGAATGTTCTCTATGTGCCAGAGTTTGTGCTATTTTACATGGATTATTTCAGCTTGGTTTTATTATTATCCACATATTACAGCTAAGAAATGGCATGTTTGGGATTTGTATCCAGGTCATCTAACTCTAGAGCTCATACTTTTAACCACTATGCTATTCTCATAAATAATTTCGATCTATTTTTGTATCAAACAATAAGGAAAATTATTGACATGACTGGAAGTCCAGATGTAGGGCAGGCTTCACAGTTGACTTGGCTCAAGTTCAATATCCCCGTGATTCTCTTGGCTCTGCTCTCTTCCATGTGTGGCTTCATCTTCAGGCTGACAGTGAGAGAGCTGCCACAATTCCAACCTCCATACCCATGCACAAAAATGTCCATCAGAAGGAAAAGAGGATTGCCACTCTCAGAAAATCTTCCAGAAGAACAAAAAACTTTCCGAGACACTCCAACAAAATTCTCCTCAAGTCCCATTGGTCCAAAATGAGCCACATGGCCATTTCTGTATTAATTGAGAGTAAAAAGGATAAGATTAAGTAGATTATATAAACTCACTCCTGGAGTTTTAGAGATAATGTCAGCTTTCCTTTGGCACATGGGCTGCATAGAAGTGGACTATCAATAAGGATTAAGTTCAGCTCTTAAATGCAGAAAACCTAAAATAACACTGGACTAAACAAGTTCGAAGGTAAATCAAGTCTGAAGGTAGGCAGTATAGAGCTAGTATGGCAGCTCCATGGTCACCCAGATTCCCTTATTCTATCTCAATGCTCTGCCATTCTCAACGTGTGACTTCTACCTCATGGTTCAAGATAGCTCTGGAGCTACAGCCATCAATCATATCCACCTTCAGGCACCAATAAGGAAGAAGGAGTGGAAAAAGGAGAGACTGGCTTCTCTCTTTAAGGACATGTCCCAACTCTAATACCAAAACCAGATAAGACACAGTAGAAAAAGAAAACTACAGGTCAATATCCCTGATGAACATAAATGCAAAAATCCTCAACAAAATACTAGCAAACAGAATTCAACAACACATTAAAAAGAGCATTCACCATGATCAGGTGGGATTCATCCCAGGAAAGCAAGGATGGTTCAGCATATACAAATCAATAAATGTGATACATCACATCAATATAACCAAGGACAAAAACCATATAATCATTTCAACAGATGGTGAAAGAGCATTTGATAAAATTCAACATCTCTTCGTGATAAAAATTCTCAACAAATTGGATATAGAAGGAAATACCTCAATATGATAAAGGCCATATATTACAAACCCACATCTAATATCTTACTGAATGGGGAAAAATTGAAAGCCTTTCCACTAAGATTTGCAATAAGGCAAGAATTCCAACTTTCACCACATTTTTATTCCACATAGTACTGGACGTTCTGGCCAGAGCAATTAGGTAAGAGAAATAAATAAAGGGCATCCAAGTTGGAAAGGAATTGGTCAAATTATCCTTGTTTGCAGATGACATGATCTGATATTTAGTAAACCTTAAAGGCTCCACCAAAAAATTCCTAGAACTGATCAATGAATTCAGTAAAGTTGCAGGATACAAATTGAACATACAAAAATCAGTAGCATTTCTATACACTAACAGCAATCAATCTGAAAAAAAATCAAGAAAGCAATATCATATCCAACAGCTACCAAAAATTTAAAGTATCTAGGAATAAATTTAATCAAATGAGTTAAAGATCTCTATAAGGAAAACTATAAAACACTGATGAAAGAAATTTAAGAAGACACAAAAAATGGAAAAGTATCCTATGCTTATGGATTGGAAGAATTAATATTGTTAAAATGACCATACTACCCAAAGTGATCTACAGATTCAATGCAATTCCTAATAAAATACCAATGGCATTCTTCACAGAAATAGAAAAAACAATCCTAAAATTCACATGGAACTACAAAAGACCCTGAATAGCCAAAGAAATCCTGAGCAAAAAAAAAAATCTGGAGGCATCATACCATCTGATTTCAAATTATGCTACAAAGCTATAGTAACCAAAAGAGCATGGTACTGGCATAAAAACAGACATATGGACCAATGGAACAGAATAGAGAACCCAGAAGTAAATCCATACACTTACAGCCAACTCATTTTTAACAAAGGCACCAAGAGCATACATTTGTATGCTTAAAGAGCACACAAGAGCTCTTTAATAAATGGTGCTGGGAAAACTGGATATCCATATGCACAAGAATGAAACTAGATCCCCATCTTTCACCATATACAAAAATCAACTCAAAATGAATTAAATACTTAAATGTAAGACCAAAACTATAAAAATACTAAAAGACAACATTGGAGAAATGCTACAGGACATTGGTCTCGGCAAAGATTTTTGGGGGTAAGACCTCAAAAGTATAGACAACTAAAGCAAAAATAGACTAATGGGATTACAACAAGCTAAAAAACTTTTGCAGAGCAAAAGAAACAATTAACAAAGGGAAGAGACAACCTACAGAATGAGAGAAAATATTTGCAAATTATCCATTTGAAGAAGGATTAATAACTAGAATATATAAGGAACTCAAACAACTCAATAGCAAAAACACAAATAATCAAATTTTAAAATGAACAAAAGACCTGATAGACATTTCTCAAAAGAGGACATACAAATGGCCAACAGATATATGAAGAAATGCTCAACATCACTAATCATCAGGGAAATGCAAATCAAAACCACAATGAGATATCATATGACCCCAGTTAGAATGGCTTTCAAAAAGACAAAAAATAACAAACATAGGTGAGGATGTGGAAAAAGAAGAATGCTCATACACCATTGGTGGGAATATAAAGTAGTACAGACATTATGGAAAACAGTATAGAGGTTCCTCAAAAAACTAAAAATAAAATGGCATTATATGATCCAGCAATCTCACTGCTGGGTATATATCCAAAAGTATATCCAAGAGATACCTGCACCTTCATGTTTATTGCAGCACTATTCACAATAGCCAAGATACAGAATCAACCTAAGTGTCCATCATTGAAAGAACTGATATAGGAAATGTGGTATATATTACAATGAAATATTATTCAGCCATAAAAAAAGAATAAAATCCAGTCATTTGCAGCAAGATGGGTGGATCTGGAGGTTATTTTGTTAATTAAAATTAGTCAGGCACAAAAAGATAAGTATCGCATGTTCTCACTCATGTGGGAGCTAAAACAGTTGATCTCATGGAGGTAGAGAGTAAAGTAGTAGTTATCACAGCCTTGGAAGTGAAGAGGAGTAGGGGTGATGATGTTAGTTAATGGATACAAAAATAGAAATAGATAGAAGGAATAAGTTTTCAGTATTCGATAGTATTATATGGAAATTATAGTTATCAAAAATTATTTTATATTTCAAAATAGCTAGAATTGTAATGTTCCCAACACAAACTAAAAAAATGTTTGAAGTGACAGATATCCCAATTACCCTGACTTGATCATTACACATTATATCCATGTATCAAAATAGTACATGTACCCCAAAAATATGCACAAGTATGATGTATTCTTTAAAAATACAAAAAGAAAGTCTGTGTCCCAGAAGTTACAAGATACACTTCTGCTTACATCCCACTGGACAGAACTTCGTCAGGTGGCAACATCTGGCTGAAGGGAGCTGTGAACTGTGACTTTATTCTAGATAACTATGAGCCCAGCTACAAATCAGGGAGTTTACTACTAAGAAAAAAGGGCAGAAAATATACTGAGAGACTACTAGCGGTCTCTACAAAAGGTAGAAACATGAACTCAATTGGGGTTCTGTTGGAGAGTAAGAAAAGAGAACTAAATGCTGGTAAGGCAACCAACAATGTGTCCTTCAGCCCTGCTTGGGTCATCAAACTAGCCAGTAGCTTGGTGGTATGAGATACTCCGAGTCGGACATCCTGTGTCACAGTGATTCCTGGAGTCATCCCAAGTCAAAATTCATGACTGAGGATGTAGTTAGAGTGGTCCCCTAAAGAAATAAGTTTGCATTTGTTTATTTGTAAGAGCTCTTTATTTATTGAGGATTGGGAATATTAAGCTTTTGTCTATCTAATACGTTGCAAATGGTTTTCTAGTTTATCATTTGCCCTCTACCTATATAGTAATGTTATTATACTTGTTTTGATATACAGAAATTTTACATTTATAATATCAGATATTCTTTGCCTTTACATTTTTTTTTACTTTTCTACTAGAATGATCTTTCATAACCAAGGACCTAATATTCACCTATATTAGTTCTTTCTCTAATTGAATTATTTTTGTGTCATTCAGAAGTTACATTTGTTGCACATGTAAGAAAAACCACACAACAGCTTAACAAAGGGAAGTTCCTTTTTTTCAGGTAATAAGTTCAGCACTGGTTTGGTGGACTTATGATGTCTTCAAGAATCCAAGCTCATTTCACATTTCTATTTCACTATAATTAACATTTAGCTTTACCTCAAGCTCACAAAATGACTGCTATAATTCTAGCCACCATATTTGAAGCTCATTTAGGAGGAAAGAAGAGGGGGAAAACGTAAAGATTGCATGCCACCTGGATCCATCTAATTTATCAGGAAGTAAATAGCTTTCCTAGAAACTCCGTCTCTTAGATTTCTCATTGTCCAGAACTATATCACATGGCCAATTAAAGCAAGAAAATCTTGGGGAGACGAGTATTTTAATCTGAGTTATTTGCTATCCTGAACAAAGTCAGATTCTATTATTAAAGGGGGAGAAATGGAAATTGGATAGACAACACTGTCGTAATTTTTCATCTAAAATTTTTTGGCTATACGATATAAAACAAGGAATTAACTTCATTTTTTCCAATCAGTTAAACAACTTTCCCAGCATCTTCATTAAATAATCCATCCTTTTTTTCATTGATTTGGCATACAACTACATTATATTTTTAAATATACAGAATTTCTAATTCCAGTAATATCAAGAGTGGTACCTAAAAGAGTATTCTTTCTCAGGAAGGAAGGTTTTGAAAAGATATAGAAAACAAACATTGAAAGCACTTCAGGGTAGCCAAAAGCAGACAGAACCTGGAGGGCTGTTGACACTTGGAAGATGAAATAACACTAGGATACTAGCCAAGTTTCCCAACTTTATCGCTGTATGTCTAAGGGCAGCCCCAATCAATGCCATATCTGGGGTAGAAACCTGCCATCTTACTAGCTTGAAGAGTCAGAAGAAATAGGTTGAGGTTACTATAGCAGCCAGAAAGTAAAAAGGAATGTCCTGGAAAGGAGAGAGCCACAGTGGGAAACACAATTCTATATATAATCTCTGCCCAATTCTCTAGTTGTTCTCTGAACTACACGTGAATAGTGCAGACACAAAGCATCCAAGTTAAGATTCAAACAATTGAACAGAGATTTCAGCTAGTACTTACTGCAAGAGACACAGAGTTTCACCCAAGTTAACTTCCCACTTTAAAAAAAAAAAATTAACACCTTTTGGAGGAATATCACAGAATCCAGAGACTCTACAACACATCATTCACAATATCCAGGATACAGTATAAAACTACCCCACATACAAGAATGGTAAATGTGACCCATACTCAGTAGGAAAGGCAATAAAGAGCAATCCTAAAATGATCCTGATTCTAGAATTGGCAGGCAAGGATTTATTTTTTTTTTTTAATTTTTTTTTTTTTTTTTTTTTTTTTGAGACAGAGTCTCACTTCGTTGCCCAGGCTAGAGTACCATGGCGTCAACCTAGCTCACAGCAACCTCAAACTCCTGGGCTCAAGCTATCCTCCTGCCTCAGCCTCCCGGGTAGTTGGGACTACTACAGGCATGTGCCTGTATATATTTTTAGTTGTCCAGCTAATTTCTTTCTATATATTTTTAGTAGAGACGGGGTCTCGCTGTTGCTCAGGCTGGTCTCGAACTCCTGAGCTCAAACAATCCACCTGCCTCAGCCTTCCAGAGTGCTAGGATTACAGGCGTGAGCCACCACGCCCAGCCCAGACAAGGATTTTATTTATTTTTATTATTTTTTTATTTTAGCATATTATGGGGGTACAAGTGTTAAGGTTACATATATTGCCCATGCCCCCCTCCCCCCTCAAGTAAGAGCTTCAAGCATGTCCATCCCCCAAACATTGCACATCTTTTAAATTGGTAGTTGTAACAATGCTCAGCAAAGAGTATAAAGTCTTGGTTCACTTCTACTTCCTCCTCTTGTAGAGGGTATAAAGGATAGGTTATCCTATTAGGTATATGTCCACACATGCTCCCAAAAACTGCAGTGAGAATTAACCAGGCTGATGAAAGTTTTAAAAAAATAGTTATTTTGAGTAAAAAAGCAAAGACAAGGGGTTTTATCCCCTTCATGGAGAAAGTAAAATATACCCTTTCCATTATCAATGACAGACCACTGAGTTGACAGCTCTTATCAAGCCCTGGGATCTCCAGCTTTCTTGGGTCAGAGTTAGAAGACTTAGCAGCAGTGGAATTACATGGCTCTCCTTGTAATCCAGTTTATTGACCACCCTTTAAAAACCTAACAAATCCCTCTTCAACGAAGGCTATCCTGCAGCCCACCCTCCCCCATACCTTCAATACCTTAATGTTTTCCTTTTTAGAATTCAAATAACAGGATAATTTCTATAGGGAATAGAGAGAAATTAAAACTCCAAGGGGTAAAAGGACTCATTAGGGGTTACTAAGCCTGCTACAGATAAAGATCAGCTCTGTCAGAAGCTGAAATAGATCACCTGGTTAAGTCATTTTTTTTAATCTATCATTTAGGGAAAATGGCCCATCCACTGATTGCTCCCTATTCTGCAAGCAAGTTTGCTCTGGATGGGTTCTTCTCCTCCATCAGGAAGGAATACTCAGTGGCCAAGGTCAATGTGTCAATCACGCTCTGTGTTCTCGGCCTCATAAACACAGGTAAGGTCAAGACATTGGAATAAAGGACATGCAGCTGCCTTACCATTATGGGTAAAGAAGGGTGCCGAACTTCCTGACATATGTGTAATGTACTAAGAACCAGCAACAGAAAGCACTAGCTCTCTCATTTAATAAGCACTTCCTCTTACAAGACAGTAAGTCATTGTCATACAGCACTCTGTTGCTGCCCACTGACACTTCCCATTGGCTACTGGGTCATTATGAGACTTCTGTCCTCATTCTGTTCCCCCATAGGACTCCCCTGCCCCAACCAAAACACCCAAGAGAAAAGTATGATTCAGATCTCCCAACTAATCACCTCTAACTGCCCCCACAAGTCTGCATCTAGAAAGGCAGGGCCCCTCTTAACATTAAGGCCTCTCTGCCAGCAGGCTCTAAGCATGCCCAGTCTCTCCACGTTTTTCTCGGAGGTTCCTGTGAGGCTTGCAGAGCAAACACTGGCGAAGGGCCCCTGACAGCTAAGCTGTCTGTCTGCAGGCCTCCCATCGTGCAGACTCTGCTAGTCTTGCCTAACTCTATTCTTCCCTTGTCATTCTACAGATACAGCCATGAAGGCAGTTTCTGGGGTAATGACTAAGCAAGCAGCTCCGAAGGAGGAATGTGCCCTAAAGATCATCAAAGGGGCAGCTCTGCGCCAAGAGGAAATATATTATGACAGCTCACTCTGGACCTCTTTCCTGCTAGGAAATCCAGGGAGGAGAGTAATGGAATTTCTCTCCTTAACTTACTTTAATACGGACAGATTCATCAACACCTCGGAATTCCCTTAGGGCTAGGCGTGCTGAGGGATCTTGGGACTGTTCTGCCCGATATGTATCTGGGCTCTGTCCATGAAGGCATCTTCCCAGGGGGATAAGTAGAGTGTACCCAGAGAAACACAAGTCATGGGTCTCATCTGAAAATTGGAAGGAGTTCCTCTAACACTTGCACAGTGGAAATGTAATTATAATGAATGTCATGAACCACTACAGCCTGCAGTTGTAAAATAGAGAGCTACCATAGGTATAATTACAAGGTAGTTATATCAAGTTTATCTCTTATATAATAATAATATATGATGCCTAATACAATATTAATTATAATAAAGGTCACATAAATTCAAAAACTGGTAGCTGTAACTTGAGTTCATTCAGTATGGTTCCTTTAAAACCATAAAGTACACAAATGAAATTTTTCAATGTTCATTGCTTGTTTTGGGGTCTAAACCTTTTATCTGTTCCTAAGTTGAAGAAATTACCTTCGTCTTCATTTGGTGGACATCACGTCTTTATCATTTCTGTAAATTTCAGATACTCTTTACGTGATTGCGCATTGCTCCTCGGGGAAGGAAGACCCCTGGGCAGGAGTCACTAGGGCAAACTCGGGGAGATGGAGGGCCCTAGAAACTGGAGCCACAGAACGTAAGCTTATTTATTGCTCTCAGAGTACATCGAGCATCTGTACCTTACCTCTGAACACTAAGCTGGATATTGGAAGTTTGAAGAGGAGGAATTGGAGTTCAAATCTTGCCACTCACTTATTTAGACATTTATTCATTCAACAAATATTTATCAAACACTTGCTAGGTATCACCTGCGTGTGATCAAGTGGGAAACAAAACAGATATATCGACAACTCAGCAAAGCCTTGTACTGGTCAGGGCTCAACAGGTAAGAGAGAGCACCCTCAAATTGGGTAATGTTAGTAGAGTTTAATAAAAAGAGGACTATTTACAAAAGTGTGGGCAAGGCATAGGGAAATCACAGGAGACAGTGTAGTATCTCGGGGGTAGTTGCAACTGTTTCTACCCCAGGGCCCATAGGGATAAGAGGAGAGACCTGTTCCAAGAACCCAGAGATGGAAAGGCCTGTTTGGAAAGAGCCACATGGCAGGAGCTGTGATATTCGGCTAGGGAATGCAGCCAGCCCTCCGAGGACCATGAAGGAGGGCTCTAGGGGAACAAACACCCCAGCCTTACTCTCTTCCCACGCTCTAACCTCTGGTCAGTGCTTCACATCAGCTGCTTCGTTCAGGCAAGGGAGCAGACTGGTGTAGACCACACAGGTCAACTTCCCCACACACAGAGCAGACGGCAAAGGGTAGAGAATGTTCCGGAGGGACAGATGGAGCACATCCAGCAGGCACCTAACACTCCCACACATGGAGCTTCCTCGGTGAGTAATGGGGTCTAATAGATGTCTCGGTTTCCCACCAATCAGATGAACCGCCCTCGGGCTCCTGTAGAAATGAGTCTCCCCTTCACTGCGAAAATATGGAGTACAGTAATTCCTTTGCTGAAGGGTGGACACAATGTCAAAACAGAGTTAGAATTTGTTTGGGGAGAGGTTAAACCTCTTTCTTAAGGAGGCTTTCCTCAGAATCCAAAGGGGGAAGATCTGGCCGGGTGTGGTGGCACATGACTGTAGTCCCAGCTACTGGGGAGGCTGGGACAGGAGGATCGCATGGGCCCAGGAGTTGGAAGTTGCAGTGAGCTAAGATGACACCACTGCACTCTAGCCCAGGCAACAGAGTGAGACTCTGTCTCAAAAAAAAAAAAAAAAAAAAGGTGGGGGTGGAGAAGATCTCAAAAAGTAGGTCTGAGAACTGAAACCATCTACACCCACATAGCTTATTATCTGCACTAACATGACATTAAAATTCCATTCTGTTTATGAGCATGACTTTACTCTTCCAAGAAACTTCAGGAAGATAAATGTTGCAAATCTATTTAAAAGGGTTTGACTTTTCAATAGATAGCATCAGATGACTGTTACTCTTAAAGACTCTTTGGAACCCTCACTTCAAAATGCTGGCTTCAGGCCGAGCACGGTGGCTCACTCCTGTAATCCTAGCACTCTGGGAGACCGAGGCAGGTGGATTGCCCAAGGTCAGGAGTTCAAAACCAGCCTGAGGAAGAGTGAGACCCCCATCTCTACCAAAATAGAAAGAAATTAATTGGCCAACTAAAAATATATAGAAAAAAATTAGCCGGGCATGGTGGCGCATGCCTGTAGTCCCAGCTACTCAGGAGGCTGAGGCAACAGGATTGCTTGAGCCCAGGAGTCTGAGGTTGCTATAAGTTAGCCTGACACCATGGTACTCTAGCCCAGGAAACAGAGTGAGACTCTGTCTCAAAAAAAAAAATGTTGGCTTCACTGTGCTTGCCAATCTCAAACTATGCCACCATGACCCTTACCCAATTGTAATCAAGCCACCACGCTGAAGCCCCACCTTAAAATAGACTCCAATACCTGATAAACACCCTGGCTTTGCCCTCTCCACTCTGAGAGGCTACCATGACTCCATCAAGGTAGTATTGCCCATTACCTGGGTAAGCAATGAACTCAGCTGCCTTATCAACAAGTTGTTTCAACGGTCCTTTAAGGGAACCAGCATTCGACAAGCCCTTCCCCAGGGGCCTCATCCAGTTCCTAATCTGGCTCCCCTGCCCCTTAGATATTGGCCCCCATCGCTCAGGAGTGGCAGGTGTTCCAGCAGCTGGAGCCAACCTCCCATTTTGGTGGTACCAGCCATACAAAGGCCCTTGTCACTGGACAAGTTCCACTCAAAAGAACCGAGCCCGGGCCGGGCGCGGTGGCTCACGCCTGTAATCCTAGCTCTCCTCTGGGAGGCCGAGGCGGGCGGATCGTTTGAGCTCAGGAGTTCGAAACCAACCTGAGCAAGAGTGAGACCCCGTCTCTACTATAAATAGAAAGAAATTAATTGGCCAACTAATATATATAGAAAAAATGAGCCGGGCATGGTGGTGCATGCCTGTAGTCCCAGCTACTCGGGAGGCTGAGGCAGGAGGATCGCTTGAGCCCAGGAGTTTGAGGTTGCTGTGAGCTAGGCTGATGCCATGGCACTCTAACCCAGGCAACAGAGTGAGACTCTGTCTCAAAAAAACAAAAAAAACAAATGTGATCTGATTCAGATTCAAACAGAATCCTGTCACACCTCCCTCAAAACCCATAGTGATCCCATCTCATTCAGAGTAAAGATTAAAATCCTCACCGAGACTACAAACCCTACATGATCTGGATCTCGTTAGCTCATCTCTACTCTTCTCCCTGCCTGTCCCCAGCTACACCGGCCTCCCACCTATGTCTGGAGCACGCCAAA
The DNA here is from genome assembly GCF_040939455.1 of Microcebus murinus. Classification (NCBI taxonomy): domain Eukaryota; kingdom Metazoa; phylum Chordata; class Mammalia; order Primates; family Cheirogaleidae; genus Microcebus; species Microcebus murinus. Next base: position 25,033,887 of record NC_134126.1, on the reverse strand, counting down.
CAGGCGTCCATTCTCCGTGCCTGGAACGGCCCACACAGCCGGCAGGCTCACTTCCTGCAGACCTCCACTCAGAAGTCGCCTCCTCCATGAAGCCTTCCGTAGCCACCCTACATACAATTTCAACCCCGCCCCGAGATGGTATACCTCCCTTCCCTGCTTTCTTTTTTCTCCTTAGCACTTAATGGTGTGTGTGTTGTTGTTGCTCATTTATCTTCTTTATTGTCTGTCCCTGTTCCAGTTACTATGGCTACATAACAAACCATCCCAAAACTCAATGGCTTAAAACATAAAACAATTATTTCCTTCACTCGCAAATCTGTAATCTGAGCAGGGCTCAGCAGGGGATAGTTCATTTCTGCTCCGCTCAGCAAAGTTGGGGTGGCTCAAAGGTGGAATCATCTGGAAGCTCTACTGTGCACATGGCTGGTGCCTGTGCTGGACAGACCTGTACAGCTGGGGCCTGGGGAAAGTAGGGCACGTTGGGTGTCTGGAATGGGCAGTACATCTCGGGCACCTGGACCAGGCAGGACACTTTGGACACCTAGAATAGATAGGGCACTTGCACACCAGGAACAGGAAGGGGACCTTGAGCGTCTGGAGCAGGTAGGGCACTTGAGCACCTGGAGCGGGTGGAGCACCATGGGCATCTCTCTCTATCTTTGCATGGTTTCTCCACGTGGTATCTTTGAATGGCAGCTTTGGGGTGGCCAGATTTCTTAGAGGGACTCAGGGATCCAACAGAAAATATCCCAAGAGAAAGAGCCAGGCAGAAGCTATATTCCCTTTTAGGACTGACCATACATTTTTTGGTCAAAGCAGTTCTGAAGACCCATCCCATTTCAAGGGAAGGGAATACATACCCCAACTCTTGATGGAGGAGTGTCAAGGAGGCCATGATGCCTCCTGCCATAGGCCCCTGGCTAGAATGTTGGCTTCCTGCGGGCAGGAGTTTCGTCTGTTTAGTTCTCTGTACCCCAGCACCCAGGTGCTGAGGCAAAGAAGATTATGAGGTGTCTGGGTGCAGGTGACAAACTGTTGTGCTAGACTCAGAGTCAAGGGTTCCTGAGGGTGACACAAACAGAGCAAGAAGCCAGGTATGCGAGAGGCCAAGGCCCTATAGATTGCCAACAGGACGGGGGCGGGAGGGCTGATTAGTTGCTGAGATGAATTGCTGAGACAAGAACATGATCAGATGACAACTGCTGAGCCAAAGTCAAGTTAAAATTAGTTTTGCCTTCAGTCTGAACGTTTAAGGGTTCTCCTTGGGCCCAAACACATGGTAAGATTTCAGCCTGTGTTCAGTATAAAGCAGCCGTTCCCTGATTCCGCTCACGTATGGCTTATTTGACAACATGCGGGAGCAAGAGAAGATATGGAAGCTACGAGCCAATATTGATCGGTTAATATTAAAGTAAGCCTCTGGTCCTTTCCAGATCTTGTAAATGTTTCACCTGGCTCTCCAGAAAAAGGGGTGGGGGGAAGCCTTAACTTGCTGATTTGTAGCATTTGCCCACATCCATGATGTACAGACTGTCACCACGGCCAACTCCAAGCCACCAGCACGACGTCCCTGCACGTGGATCAGGAAGAGAGGGACACCTTCAGCTCTCTCAAGCCTGCGTAACCGGCTGTGGCACCTCATCGTGACTTTGACTTTCCACATTCTTGGCAGATCTAGTTATTCTTGAGGACACAGTTCACTGCCTCCCTCTCCCTCCAGGACTTGAAGTCAAAGTCTGATAACATGAGTCAAATTGGCATTTTCCCCCCATCAGCAAGCACAGCCAAGCCGACGAGCAGAATGACTAGACACCTTTTTTATTCTACCATTGCCGGGGAAAGAGAGGAAACAAGGGCCCCAAAAGACACAGGAAACTCACACTCCTCACTCCTAAGTGTGCGAGCGTCTTGCATGAAGTCAACAGCCTAGACCGGAGTGTCAGAGAGCCCTGCAGCGGTGACGTTTATGTTTGTTAGCACCAAAGTCCCTGGGAGTAACAGAAAACCCAATCGTCTGACAGTGGCCGGATCAAGCAGAGATTTATTTTCTTCTCGTAACAAAAACTCTGGGTGGGGCAGACCCGGTCCTTCAGGGACCCAGGCTCCTCCTGTCTTTCCACGCAGCCGTCCATCCATGCTCGTCCTTGGTGCTGTGTGGTCACAGCACAGCTGCCCCGCCCACAGCGTCACTCGGCGTTTCCGACAAGAGGAAGAGGAAGGTGAAGGACAGAAGATGGGCACCATCTTCTGAATTTGACCCTGGCGAGGGGAGAGGAGAGGCTGAGAACTAGAGTTTTCAGCTGGGCACATCGCCACCAAAAACGACATTGGGGTTCTGTTAGGCAACCAGTAGTGTTTGTCATACAGTCGATCACCTCAGAAGCAGGAGGCACAGCCAGGGAGGAAGGATGCGATTCCTAAGACGTCAGGCTCTACCATGCCGACCGCATCCACTGCCCCAACCATCACAATGTCCTGATCGGGGGAGTCCTAGGCCTCCTATGCCATCAGATTTCCCCTTGAGAAAAGGCTACTCCCTCTCCGCAGTAAAGAATATGATCAAAGGGCCTTGCTACCAGTAGGAGGGAGCCCTGGGGCACAGGGGACAGCCATCCCAGCTGCTGTTCCCAGAGAAGCAGCTCTCTGCCCCCTCAAGACCAAGTCTTTCCCCAGAACCTCCGTGCTGCTGTCCTGCACACAGACTGGCCTGTGCCCTTGGCCGGACTGCGCCGGGCCAGCACGTCAGACCCGCCCCGCAGCGCAGTCCGCGGCAAGCTCCAAAGCTGGGGTCCTCAAACTATGGCCCGTGGGCCACATGCGGCCCGCCGAGGACATTTGTCCGGCCTTCCGGGTGTTTTTGTCGCCGCTGCCTGTCCTGCTTAGCAGCCGACTCATCCCGGGCCCACAGTGCACATGTGTGGAATGTGCGCCGCACTGTCCAACGGCCCTCCAACAGTCTGAGGGACAGTGAACTGGCCCCCTGTTTAAAAAGTTTGAGGACCCCTGCTCCAAAGCGCTGGATCAGAGACTCTCCAGAGCAGGGGTCTCCAGAACTTTTGATCACAACCTTCAGTTAAACAATGATTGAGCATATGTACTTCTAAAAGATAGTTACTATTTGTATGATATATGCATATAGTAGTTACTAACAGAAAACAAATGCAGAAATAGAAATCTTTAAAGGACAGCTGGTGGAGACTCAGTCCCGGCACTCCGGCCATGCCTGGTGGGGCCCACCGGCTGCCCAGTGCCCAGCACGGCCCTGGCAGGTGATGTTCAGGGCCTGCTGGCCCAGCCTTGATGCTGGAGGTGCAAGGTGCATTGCATGGGGCAGCAGAGCTGGCCATCACCACGCACCAGGGTGGCGTGCTGCTGTGTGCCTCAGTGGGCTTGTTGTGCACTGCAGACGCCCACCAACTATTTCCTGGTGTCCCTGGCGGCGGCTGACATGGCCGTGGGGCAGTCCGCCACCCCCTTTGCCATCTCCATCCACCTGGGCTTCTGCCCTGACTGCCTCTTGCTCGCCTGCGTGGTGCTCAGGCTCACACACAGCTCCTGCTTCAGCCTCCTGGCCGTGGCTGTCCATAGCTACCTGGCCATCTGCCATCTGCGTCCTGCTCGGGTTTAAACGTTTGGTCACTGAGACCCGAGCAAGACGAGTCATTGCTGTCCTCTGGGTCCTTGCCACCAGATTGACTCCATTCCTGGGGTGAAGCAGGAAAGACGGTGCCACCAACAATCGTACGGAGCCCTGGGACAGAAGCACAAATGGAAGCTGCTGCCCTGCGGAGTGCGAGGATGTGGTCCCCACGAGCTACTTGCTATATTTCAATGTCTTCGGGTGTGTCCTGCCCCCGCTGCTCATAACGCTGGTGATGTCCATCTTCATGGTGGCCTGCAGGCAGTTTCAGCTCACCAATAGGCTAATCAAGGACCTCTCTCCAGTGAGAGATCCACCCAGCCAAGTCGCTGGCCATGATCGTGGTGATGTCTGCTCTGTGCTAGCCACCAGTATGGGCCATCAACTGTGTCACTCTTTCTCAGCCAGCATGGGCTAATGATAAGCCCAACTGGGCAGTGAATATGGGCATTCTCCTGTCACAGGCCAATTCAGTTATCAATCCCATTGTCTCTGCCTACTAGAACTGAGACTTCTGCTGTACCTTTCACAAAATCATCCACAGGCATGCTCTCTGCCAGACTGAGTGGGAACAGGCAGGTTGGGGTGCAGCCGGCTCTCGATGGGGACCCATGACCAAGGCTCTGGCCTCTTCGAGGAGAAGGCACAACTCACAATAAACAAAGGGACAGATCATGACTAGCTGATTCTCATGGTGAAAGATAGTCACATATGGTGGGTGACTGCTGAGTCACATATGGTGGTTCTATTTTTAATTTCTTTAGAAGCCTCCATATTTATGGTTTTTCACAGTCACTAAACCAGTCTGTACTCCCACCAACAGTGTACAAAGGTTTCCTTTTCTCCACACCCTTGCCAACACTTGTTATCTCTTGGTTTTTCTTTTTGATAATAGCTGTTCTAGCTTATGTGAGGGGATATCTCATTATAGTTTTGATTTGTATTTCTCTAATGATTAGTGATGTTGAGCAACTTTTCACATACCTATTATCCATTTTTGTCTTCTTTGGGAAATGTCTATTGAGGTTCTCTGGCCATTTTTTGATCAGATTATTTGTTTTTTTGCTATTGAGTGGTGTGTGTGCCTTATATAGTTTGGGTATTAACCCCTTATCTGATATATCATTTGCAAATATTTTCTCCTGATCCATTGGCTGACATTTCATTTTGTGGATTGTTTCCTCATGTTGTGTACCTCAGATATATACAAGAAAAGGAAAAAAATATCATGGGCATACAGGATGCCTATTTTGAGCACTTCCCTGGGGTTACCACATATCTAGCTAACATATACATGCTACTAGTATATATTTATGGTTCTATTCTGCTGCTCTTACTAACCATTCCAAGTAATGGCTGATGCTGATGGCTTGAATAGATTCTAAAAGACTGTTTTGTTTTGAAGTCTGCCTCATTTGTGTTAGAAAATGACTGAAACTATTTTACTATGAAATACTGAGAACTGATATAATGCAAATATTTTTAAACTTAAATGCAATAGAAAAATAAAAGTCGACTGCACTAAAAATACATACTTGTTCCTAGGAAGGCAGCCAGGAAAATTAAAAGTATAATTCTTCAATCTAGAAACTGCCATATTAATTTAAGGAAATGATATTCTCCTGAGTTTTTAAGTAAAATTATCATCACAGAACAATTTTAAGCTCCATTCTTTTCTATATACAGAAAACTACCCTGGAGGTAGAAACTGAAGAAATGGTATCCCTCCTCTATCAAATTACTCTTCCAAGAGCTAGGTAGAGAATTTTACTTCTCTCTCAAGTTCAAGTCTGGCCAAGTTCTTGGAACCTGAGGTGTGAAAAGTTTACTAAAATTATATAAGTATGTATGTGTATTAGGTGAAACAAAAATAAAACTTTTTAAAAAATAAAGTAAATAGAAATTCTAATATTTTCTTTCCATATTCTAGTAGTTCCTCCTACCTGTTCCCTTTGGTGGCCAAGGCTCTAAAGTTGCATTAGAGAAAGAAATCAGCATATGTTATGTTTCTAACCAGTCTTTTGGGACCTGAGTTATGAGACAAACCATCCCTTGGCTAGAATGAGTTCTCTTTCCCCTCTTAGGAACTCAACTGTAGAACCCATCACCCCATCTGGCATTGCCTGCTGTCCAGGGAATTTTCTAAGAGCCCATATTTTTCTTCATTAATGCTGAGCCCAGAGCCCCAGGACACATATGCTAATCAAGTTCCAAAAGCATCTGTTAATTTCTCAAGGGAGATATGAAACCAAATCAATTTGCAGCATTAAGGAAAAGAAAAACACATCGGCTACTCTCATGTAGGTGTTCATGAAGTTTTACAATGTCTCTGGCAACTCTGCCTGGATATCAACATCTCGCTGCCCACCCCATCAACCCTAGATCTCCATCCCACCCTTAGGGGGTCACCAGTTCATAGAGAATCTCAAAAGAATCAGGGTATCCCTAACATGCTAGATCCAACTCCCTCTCAGCAATTCTTAACCTAAGCACTCCCATTTTTCAAAAGGTGGGTAGAGCAGGGGGTGGGGATGGGAACAGGCCCAATGTGAAAAAGATAAGGCAGATGAGAAAAGAGAGAATTTTTAAAAAAGGTAAAATAGGACTTAGAGCCCCAATGACCACAGGCCAAAAAGTGAGGGGGAGCAGAAATAAGTCTACACAGATCCAGAACACGCAGGATGAGGAAATGGACCTAGAACCTAAGGTAATGCCACAAGTAGAAAGGAGAGGAGGGAGAAATGGGTTCTTGTTCTTTCATTAATTTTATATTTTAGAGCAGTTTTAGGTTCACAGCAAAACCGAGCAGAATGCACGGAAAGTTCCCACATACCCCTTGCCCTGACGCGTGTGTAATCTCCCCCACTGTCAACATCCTTCCCCAGAGTGGTGCATTTGTCACAACTTACAAAGCTACACTGACACACCGTTGTCACCCACAGTCCACAATTTACATCATGGTTCATTCTTGGTGCCATACATTCTATGGCTTTGGAATAGATGTGTATAGACACATATCCACAATTGTACTATCATACAGTTCTAAAAATCCTCTGTTTTCAACCTATCCATCCCTTCCTCTCCCCTAATCCTTGCCAACCACTGATTTTTTTTACTTTTGGGGCATTATTTTCTCAAATATGTCTTCTGCCCTGTTCTCTCTTTCATCTCCTCTTGATATTCCAATTGTGTGTATGATAAATTGTTTGATATTTTACCACAGTGCTTAGATGCTCTGCCATTGTTTCCCACCCCCTTTGTGTTTTATTTCGGGTAATTTCTGTTGATTAATCAATCTTCAATTTCACCGATTCTTTCCTCAGCACTGCTGGATCTACTGATGATCCCATAGAAGGCATTTGTTTGTTGCTATGTTTTTGGTATCCAGCATTTCCTTTTGATTCCCTCTTTCAGTTTCCATCTCTATGTTGACATTATCCATCTGGTCCTGTATATGGTCTATTTTTTCCTTTAGATTCTTTAACATAGTAGTTCTTGTTAAATTCCCAGGCTGATAATTCCAATATCTGTATCATACTGGAATTTGGTTCTGGTGATTTATTTGTCTTTTCTGACTATGTTTTCTTGCCTTTTGGCATGGGTTGATATTTTTTTTCCTTTTCTTGTATATATCTGAGGTACACAACATGAGGAAACAATCCACAAAATGAAATGTCAGCCAATGGATCAGGAGAAAATATTTGCAAATGACATATCAGATAAGGGGTTAATACCCAAACTATATAAGGCACACACACCACTCAATAGCAAAAAAACAAATAATCTGATCAAAAAATGGCCAAAGAACCTCAATAGACATTTCCCAAAGAAGACAAAAATGGATAATAGGTATGTGAAAAGTTGCTCAACATCACTAATCATTAGAGAAATACAAATCAAAACTACAATGAGTTATCCTCTCACATAAGCTAGAACAGCTATTATCAAAAAGAAAAACCAAGAGATAACAAGTGTTGGCAAGGGTGTGGAGAAAAGGAAACCTTTGTACACTGTTGGTGGGAGTACAGACTGGTTTAGTGACTGTGAAAAACCATAAATATGGAGGCTTCTAAAGAAATTAAAAATAGAACCACCATATGTGACTCAGCAGTCCCTCTGCTGAGTGTACACCCAAAGGAAGTGAAATCTCAACCTCGTAAGAATATCTGCACCCCCATGCTCATCACAGCATTATTCACAATAGCCAAGATATAGGAACAACCAAAGTGTCCATTGGTGGGTGAATAAAATTGTTTTATATATATATGCACACACAGGAATATTATTCAGCCTAGTAGACATTATACTAAGTAAAATAAGACAGACACAGAAAGAAGGATATTGCATGATCTTAATTATATGTAGAATCTTTAAGAAAGAACAGACTCAAATGCCTAGAAACAAAAAGTAGAAAGGTGGTTGAGTGGGACGGGATGGGGAGATAGAGGTCAAAGGACACAAAGTTTCAGTAGTGTAGGATAAATAAGCTTAGAGATATAATACAGTATAGAGATGGCAAAACCCCACCTCTGTCTTCTAAGGGTCCCAGCTGGGCCCAAGAATTAAATTGAAATAAGACAGATTAACAAGAGAAAACATTCAAATGTATTTAATACAAATTTTTTGTGGAGCAGGAGGAAATAAGGAAGGAAATAAAGACCCGAAGAAGCGGTTAGAGTCAGTTACTTGTATACCAAATTTGACAAAAAATAGTAAACTGTAAAAGTGTAATAAGGCAAGGGGCTTAGGCTACGGCGTTTAATTGAGTAGAAAAGCAACTAGGAAGGGTTAATTTAACAATGGTTATTTGCACAGATTTCTCTTGGCCTCAACTTCCCATCCGTGGTAAGAATGTTGTTTCTTTTCTAGTATAAGGAGGACATCTCTCACATGGGAATTGCATCTTCTGCTTGGAAGAAACAGCTTGAAGGTCAGAGTGATCTTGCACTTGCTGTTAAGTTCCTTTAACTTAAATAATCAATATACTAGAAGGGCATATCTTTAACTCCTCAAACAGCATGAGGACTATGGTTAATAGTATTGCCTTGTATACTGGAAATTTGGTAAGAGAGTAGATTGTAGGTACTTTTACCATACAAGAAAGGTAATTATGTGAGATGATGGCTGTATTAATTTGCTTGACTGTAGCAATCATTTTGCTATGTCTATGTGCAGTCATACATTGTGCTTAACAACGGGAACATATTAGCCGACTTTGAAGTTGTGAGAACATCGTGGACTAGAGTGTATGATGTTCTTCCACAAACCTAGATGGTGTAGCCTACTCCACACCTAGACTGTACGGTATAGCCTATTGCTCCTAGGCTACACATCTTAACAGCACGTTACTGTCCTAAATACTCAGGCAGTTGTAACACAGTGGTAAGTATTTGTGCATCTAAACACATCTAAACATAGAAAAAGAACATCAAAAACATGGTGCTATAATCTATAGGGGACCCGTGTCATTACATGGGGCATGACTGTGTATCACAAAATGGATCCTTAGAACAGAAAAGTTCTGCAATCGACTTGGAGACAAAAACAAATTAAAAAATAAAATTAAATGCAAGTTGTTTTGAACAAAAATAAAAGCTTTAAAAAAAAAATAGAAAAGTAGCAGATGAGTATCAGCTAAGGTGGGGAGTCTTTGAACTCAGGGCTTCTGGGAAGTAGGGCAGGAAACATAAGCCGTAGGGGAGGGCACATTGGTATGTTGCATAATCCAGAATCAGAGGGTGATAACTGAGGAGAGCCCAAAAAGACTCATAATCTAAGGCCTAACAGACACAAGAAATGGCAAAGCACTCAGGTGTCTTTTGGCCGAGCATCAGCTGAGTAGGGACTGTTGGCGTGGTGTGCTTTCCGGGCTCCCTCAAACACTGTCCTTGAGCAGCCCTAAGACACCTGCACTCCAGGTAACAGAGTGCAGGCAAAAGTTACCCTGCCTCACAGCTAAAGAGCAACACTGTCCTAATTAAAGACTTCCTCCCTTTGATCAGGGGTGGCAGCGCCATCCAGTGGCTGAATGTGGTGGGGTACCGCATTCACACGGTGGCCGGGTTCTGCTCCAGGGCTGCCACCCACCTCCCCACCGGCACGCCAACAGGTGAGTCGCCACTCAGGTCCTGCGAACAGCCCCAGAGGCTACCCTGGGCGGTGAGCCGTGGGGAGCTAGTCCTGTTCAATAGCGACAGCTAGTGTTCACCCTCAAAAACAAGGTGCTCTGAGCCTCGGGAGGAAAGAAATGTCAACATATGGAGAAATCAGGACAGATTCTTAGCTGCGAGTGGAAGGTGACATACATCCAGAGACAATCTTGGGTAAAACGGTCCATAAAAAACCCAAACTCTTTAAAGTGATGTACAAGGACCCTGGCTACCTCTCAAGCCACATCTGAGGCCACCTGCCCTGCTTTAGAGTCCACCAGGGACACCCAACTGCTGGTGGTGGTCTGAAGGCACTCTGCTGTCCTCACTGTTGGGTGGTCCATGCCATCTCCTCTGCCCAGAGCACTCTCCACTGTGCCCACTGCCTGGGTAACTCCTGCTCGTTCTAGAAGGCTCAGCCCAACCATTACCTCCTCCAAGAAAACTTTCTTCCTGTCCACCGGGGCCCCCTCCCTAGGCTCATGGGTGACCTCCCATCTACACCCCATGCCTCTATAATTTTCTGTGTTTGTCCATCGTGTGAGTTTATCACACTTTAAATTTACCCTAAAGTTGTCCAATGTGTATGTAGCTAAGGGAGGATACTGACTGTATTCTACTCATTGTTGCACATCTAGTATTGAAAACAGTTTTGGCATATATAAGGTATTTCATTAAAAAAACTCATAGACCCTAATACTGGGAAAGGCTTGAGAGGAAATGGACACTCATGAGGACAAAACAATTTTGCATTTCAAGGGAGAGGTGTAGATGGATCTAAAGTCACATCACTGGACTCCAGCCATTTCCCTTTGCCCCCCACCACCCTGTTTTTGCCCCCTGCTAACACCCAGCAATAGTGAGCCCCCAGCTGTTGGGAGCCCCCCACCTTTCAGCAGCTTTCCTGACCTTGCCGTCTCCACAATGCCCTAAACCCCAGCTCAATTCCTTCCCACCCACTCCCTGCAGAACTTCCTTGTCAGAACTAAACTACTTTTTCACCAACTGCTCCAGCAAACCCACTCCAGGGATTTCATCCTAAAGGGAATATTTTTAAAAAAGAAAAAGAAATAAATGCATGCATGAAGATGTTCACTTGCAGCATTATCTGTAAAAGCTAAAAATTAGAAATGATAAAAATCTCCATATATAGAGAGAGAGAAAGAATTAAATTCCTCCCTATTATTTCTGCAGGAATAAAATTATGAGTCATATCATGCAAACTAAAAAGAGTTTCAGCACTTGGGAATGATTTTATTTTTGCTTTATTTTATTAGCAAACACTTCCATAGTACTTACTATGTTCAGGAACTATGCTAGTGTATGAATATTAACTCATTTAAATCCTCAAAATTAGGGCCGGGCGCGGTGGCTCACGCCTATAATCCTAGCACTCTGGGAGGCCGAGGCGGGCGGATTGCTCGAGGTCAGGAGTTCAAAACCAGCCTGAGCAAGAGCGAGACCCCGTCTCTACTATAAATAGAAAGAAATTAACTGGCCAACTAATATATATAAAAAAAAAAAAATTAGCCGGGCATGGTGGCGCATGCCTGTAGTCCCAGCTACTGGGGCGGCTGAGGCAGAAGGATCGCTTGAGCCCAGGAGTTTGAGGTTGCTGTGAGCTAGGCTGACGCCACGGCACTCACTCTAGCCTAGGCAACAAAGCGAGACTCTGTCTCAAAAAAAAAAATCCTCAAAATGACCCTAAGAGGTAGGTGCTATTGTGATTCCTATTATTATCCCAGAACACATTTGTTTTGGTCTGACTTAAAATAGAAACTAAATGGCCTACAAGACACTGATTGTGGGGACCACTATGAGCCACTTCAACTGATTGTCTTCCATGTGGAGTAGTGTGGCACACATTCTTAAAAGAACTTGAGCAGTTCAATGAAGTGACTTTAAAATCTTACAAAATTATATCAGACAAAATGCACTAATACTCTCTATTTGCATATAGCTGCAGATCCAAGTGAGAGTCCATTTCATCACAACCATTAATAAGCCACCAGACAGATGCTCCAAATGGCAGGTGTTGTTATAACAATATTGACAGCTAACATTTATGAGTGCTTTACAAGTGTTGTATCATGTAATCCTAAAATAATCTCATAGAGTAGGTATTATCCATTGTAGCCACTTCACAGAGGAGAAAACTGAGATGCAAAGAGGTTAAATAATTTACTAAGCTCAAGCAGGCAGTAAGGAGGAAAGCCAGGCTTCTGCAAACCCAGGCAGTCTGACTTCCAGGTTGTTCCTGCCAATCTGCTGTCCCTCAGGGCAGCTTCAGGCTGCACAGCAGCCTTGGGGAGTCAGCGACACATGTGACAAAGTAATCTTGTTACAAAGTTGAACATTATCACAGCTGTTAATGAATTATTGCAATTACAGAAAATTATTATAGCACATTTCATTTTTATGATGTGTATTCAATTGCATTTACGTTGTATTTGCCAATGGTTAATAATTATCCTGAGCAATGCTAGGTCACATGGCTACTGTGTAATAGGAAGGAAATTATTAAACAGATGATAGTACACTAACACTATGAAAGACTGCGACAACACTGAAAGGTAAAAAATATGAAAAAAATGTAAAACCATGAAAAATATGTATAATATAGTAACAAGTAGAAAAAAATAATTCGTAAAATTATGTATTACAAAAATCTATGTTCACTACACTTAAAATATGTAAAAAAAAAAAAAGATTTGCATATGGACAAAAATAGAAGGTAATGTGAAAAATATGAAACTAGCTTACATTTGGGTGGCAGGATTAAGATGCTTATTTTCTTATTTTAAAAACTCTTTTAAGCCGGGCGCGGTGGCTCACGCCTGTAATCCTAGCACTTTGGGAGGCCGAGGCAGGCAGATTGCTCAAGGTCAGGAGTTCGAAACCAGCCTGAGCGAGACCCCGTCTCTACCAAAAATAGAAATAAATTAATTGACCAACTAAAAATATATATACAAAAAATTAGCCGGGCATGGTGGCGCATGCCTGTAGTCCCAGCTACTCGGGAGGCTGAGGCAGTAGGATCGCTGAGCCCAGGAGTCTGAGGTTGCTGTGAGCTAGGCTGACGCCACGGCACTCACTCTAGCCTGGGCAACAAAGTCAGACTCTGTCTCAAAAAAAAAAAAAAAAAAAAAAAAAACAACTCTTTTAGTGATATTATATATTAAAATGTTTATAAATATGAAAAAAGAAAATAAAAGAAAATCTGAATGCTTTCCAAACCATTTCTCCATCCATCTGCCTTCATGGTTAGTTTTCAAAGTAAGCCCCTAGAGTGTTCTCTGTAGAGGGGGCTGACAGCAACCTACCTACTACGTCAGCACTTTGGGGGGGGTCAGTTTGGGTTCAATTTTATTGCGTTGATTTAAATATTCTTTATTGTGGATGATAAATTGTGCTGAGTATAAAACGGCTTGGAAAGGTATGTGTAGAAATGCATAAACTGCATAGAAAAGTTGTTGGAGGGTATTTCAGCAGTTTGGAATGTGAGACCATTCGTGAAATAATTAGGATAGCTTAGCCAAGACTGCGCCAAGAGATGACAATTTAACCAGCACGGAAAACTGTCAGCTTCAGAAAGGGGATCACAACTATTAAATAACCTGATTTTATTAGAGAGCCAACTTCTCCCTATTAGAGTGTTGGTGAGGACAGTTACTACTGCGTAGGCTCTGAGAATTCTTAGTGTAAGGCGTTGTGTGGTTCTGGCTGCCTGGGCTACAAGAAAATACAACGCAGACATGAAGGAAAGTAAGTGGAAGCATATTTTTAATCAATAATAGCTTCATATTTTTTTACTGTTTGTTGAATGATGATTTTTGGTGACTCAGTAATGTGCGTAAGTTTTTCTTTTAAATAAACAATGTGGTGTTTTAATCACAAATCACAAAGCAGGAGTTCTCAGAGTCCTACTTATTGGACAACTGACACATACACTGGGGGGAGGAGGGTGGTGCCTCCACTGAGCCCTAAAAACCAGTAACTTTTCAAATTCAGAAAGAGGCATTGCATAGGGAGGGGACAAGTCATCATGACATTTGGCTCAGGGCTGGTCTTATATGATATTCCGGCAGGCCCCAAGGGGACAGAACCTGAAATGAAGGATAAAGGAGAGAAGATTACCTGGTGGTTTGGCCTTTTGGTCCAAACAGATGGGTGCCTGGGAGGCTCTCCTTATTAGCATATGGTTTAAAATTTTTCTTTTCAAAACTAAAACTCCCTTTAGTTACAACAACTCTACAATAGTCTGATAATCCCATATATGCTTGTGTCGTTTTATGGAAACTAAAGCAACTCAGCTATAAAGCGAAGTATAGCTTACTTATATTCATCCCTTTATGGGGGCCCACACAAGGCCCAGCGTCAATCAAGAAGACTGGCCAGAGGTTCCAGGATAAGACCATCAACAAAGGGAGCCAAGTTCCCAATGAGTCTAGAAAGGAGGAGGAAAAGCACAGAATGCTTGCCAGTAAATGCCAGGTGCCCAGCTAAGAGCAGCCTCATTCAAACCCTGCCTTTAGGAAGCCACACTAGAGGAAGGGTCCTCAGGTGGGGGCTGGCTGACAATTAGACTGCGTATCTCTTATTTGAGTCTAATTTGGTAGAGTTTTCTTAAATCCATTTTATCCAGATTTTCAAAATCATTAGCATAGAACAAATGGCTCTAAATTTATTTTAATTTCCACTGTATTATGGTTACTTTCTATGTGTCATTTCTAAATTTTTACAGATAGCCTTTCTCTTTTTAAAATTGATCTGGCTAGCTGGTAGTTTATTTTATTGATTTTGTTTTTGGTTGATATTTCTAAACACCCCCGCCATATGTACACATGCAAGAACAAGCTTCTGAATTTATTTATTAATTCTACTCAGGATTCTAATGTATTATATTGTTTACTTCTATCTTTTTTGAAAATTCTCACCTCCTTTCCTTGGTTTTTCTGACAATTTTTTAGAAATCTGTTTGAAAATAAATTAATAGGTTTTTTAATTTTATTTTTAAAATATCTTTTCCATATTTTGTTTTTATAGCCCAGACAAGCAGTTGGAGATAATTTATTTTCAATCTTCCTTATTTAAGTAATGAAAATGTTTAAGGTTATGAATTTTCCTTGACTCATTCCTTGGCCATACACATTAACATTGTTTTCAATGCATTCTTGTTTTGGTTTTTGTTTTTCTGAGACAGGGTCTCACTCTGTCACCCTGGCTAGAGTACAATGGTGCCATAGCTCACCGAAACCTCAAACTCCTGGGCTCAAGCAATCTTCCTGCCCCAGCCTCCCCAGTAGCCGGGACTACAGGCATGCGCCAACACAACTGGCTAATTTTTCTGTTTTTAGTAGAGATGGGGTCTTGCTTTTGCTCAGGCTGGTCTCAAACTCCTGGCTTCGAGTAATCCTTCTACCTCGGCCTCCCAGAGAACTAAGATTACAGGCATGAGCCACTGTGCCCAGCCTCAATGTATTCTTAATTGCAAATTTGATTCTATCTATATTTTAAAAGTAAACTGGGAGATTTTTTTTCCCAAGAAGTTGAAGTGTTTATTTCTTCCCACTTTTGTTATTTACTTCAATTTTATTGTACTATGATCAGAAAATCCTGCTGTAATAGATCAACTTTTCAAAAAATGTGCTAAGGTTTGCCTTTTTATCAAAAATATAGGCCGGGCACTGTGGCTCACGCCTGTAATCCTAGCTCTTGGGAGGCCGAGGCGGGCGGATTGCTCAAGGTCAGGAGTTCAAAACCAGCCTGAGCAAGAGCGAGACCCCGTCTCTACTATAAATAGAAAGAAATTAATTGGCCAACTGATATATATATAAAAAATTAGCCGGGCATGGTGGCGCATGCCTGTAGTCCCAGCTACTCGGGAGGCTGAGGCAGAAGGATCACTCAAGCCCAGGAGTTTGAGGTTGCTGTGAGCTAGGCTGACGCCACGGCACTCACTCTAGCCTGGACAACAAAGTGAGACTCTGTCTCAAAAAAAAAAAAAAAAAAATATGGTCAATTTTTTTTTTAATGCTTCATGGGCATTTGAAAATAAAGTATATTTTCTTCCCAGAGTTCTGTGTGGGTGTGCTCATCTTACTCTCTCTTTCTCTTGATAGGTAGATAAGTAGGTATGACAACGTCATTGTTTTGTTCTCAGCTCGGGCTCTGATGTCAATCACACCTGGGTCCAGCACTTGCTGTGTGATCTCTCAAGCACATCCCTAACCTCTCCAAACCCCAGTTACCATGGGTGGAGTGTCCCAGTGAGCAAATAGTCCTAAATGGGATTTTGACCTTTGTACACATTTCTTTCCGATTTTTAATGGAGTCCAAAGAGTTTGTGCGCAGAAATTCCTCTTACAATCTCCTTTCCTCTCCTGTGCTCTATGACCCTAAACTCCTGGAATCTTCTCGCTTTTTGATGCCAATAAAATTCTCTTATTCTGCCATTTGGGCTCCCCAAGCCCTCTGTCCTCTATTCCTTCCCATCTCCATGTGTCGCGATCCAGATGCAGGGCCTTGAGCCATCGTCTCTCGTCCTGAGGGATGTCCTTTTCCTTCTCTGGGAATAGAAGTAGCAGCATCAGAGAAGATTATTACAAATCCCCCACATGTGAGTAAACGTTATCTTATCACAGCTATTTAAAAGTCTCATTCCCAGCCTCACACATGTCAACTCTTAGAATCCATAGGAGCCACGTAAATCTTCCAGCCACCAGACTGAGTGGGCCTCCCAGACAAGGTGAACTGCACAAAGTTACAAAGCTGCTCAGCTAACTTGTCCCAGTCCAGTTTCCTTTCCACTATTTTATCCTGAATTTCTTGGGAATTTCCTGCCTAAATCATCTGTAATAGGTCAATGCATGCAGATCAGTTCCCTTTAGTTTTTCCCCAAATTTCTTAGTCCAATCGACCGGGGAAATTTTTTTTGTAAGACTCTGCCTGCTACTCCTCCCTTCATCTTCCAGCCACCCACTTTTCACCCTCTCCAAATGGCTTCAGAAAGGAGCAAATCCATGGCCGGAGCGGTGGCTCACGCCTGTAATCCTAGCACTCTGGGAGGCCGACGCGGGAGGATCGATCAAGGTCAGGAGTTTGAAACCAGCTGGAGCAAGAGCGAGACCCCGTCTCTACGAAAGGAAGGAAGGAAGGGAGGAAGGGAGGAAGGGAGGAAGGGAGGAAAGAAAGAAAGAAATTCATTGGCCAACTAAAAATATATGGAAAAAATTAGCCGGGCATGGTGGCGCATGCCTGTAGTCCCAGCTACTCGGGAGGCTGAAGCAGGAGGATCGCTTGAGCCTAGGAGTTTGAGGTTGCTGTGAGCTAGGCTGACTCCAGGGCACTCTAGCCCGGGCAACAGATTGAGAGTCTGTCTCCAAAAAAAAAAAAAAATGAGCAAATCCAGAGCTGGCCTCATTCCGGAATTCTGAGAAAGACACCGGGGACTGCAAAAGAGCAAAAGCCCTTGCTTGATGCCACCAGGATTGGAAGAGGTGACTAAAGGAAAGGGAGAATCCATACACAGAGAGCTACTTGATACAACGAAGAACCTACACTGAGGACACCTCATCTAGGTTGTAACATCCAAAAGGCAATTCCTCCCCCCCATAAAAACTGCAAAGGTTTAAAACTGACTCAGAGGCCCATCCTTGTCCAATCCTGGAAAGGAATCTTGACTTGAAGCTGTCCAAGCACTCAGATGAGTCCAAGAGCAAGAGAAGGGGTGTCTGGGGTGCCCACAGATGGGAGGAGCTCCTGAGCCCAGCCCTGGAGGCCTCAGGGTGCAGGGGCCCATTCAAATCGTGCCAGAGAGCAAGAGAGAGGAACTGGGGTTTTCAAACACTGTGGTTTTCTCTGTTTCCTGTTTCAGCAAGGCTTGTGTGCAAAAAGAAAGACGGTACCAAGAAGGGAAATGCTAATGGGGCCCACAGCCATGGATTGAGAGCTTATGCGTTACAGGGCTGCTGTCTTGCTCCATCTGAGACCAGAGCCAAGACCTGCCCAGGAGCTGGGATGCTTTCCTGAGCTGCTTGGGCTGGAGCCTGGGACCCGGAGGTAACTGAGAAAGAGGATGCTTTTGTATCCAGGTTTGGGACCTCCAACCTTGGGGCGGGTCACTCTATCATCCAAGTTTCCCCGGGTGAAGAGAGAGGCACAGGAGCGGGTGGTGTAGTTTCAGAGTGTTGGGGGTTCGGGTAACCAAGACAGTGAGTGTCCTGTGCTGGTTTCCTGGGGTGCTAGCCATGGCACAGGGGTGCAGCTTCCATCACTCCTCTGTTCCATCCCGTGGATTAGATGAGATGAGGAGTGAGCCGAATGACTTAAAGTTCAGGTTACCCAGTGACAGGGGCATGAATTAAATGACCTTTTGCAGTTCCCTTCAAAGCAGAGATCCCCATCACACAAAGGGTGCAGGCCCCTCTCTCCTCAGCTCACACTGAGAGCTCTGGACCAGGAAGGCCAGCCCCGTGCAGGAAGCCATTCATCATTTCTGTCCGCACACGTTGACAGGAAGTAGGACCAGAAACTTGGAAAGACAGTGACAAGCCACAGGCAGGTGCGGGGCAGTGCCCTGGTCCCTCTCTGCAGCCGTGATGACAGCCTCCCCAGCAGCTCTTCCTCCGAGCTCCAACAGAGCCCGGCCATGCCGGGGGAGCCCCAGAGATGCCAGCAGGCCTAGGCAGTGGCCCAGTGATCTTTCTCTGAACCCTGCAGAAACCAGTTCCGTTTTCCTCTACAGCCTGTCTCCATCGGTCAGCCATCCCACACGGCTTCTTGTTTGTAAGCAAGTCCATACGGCCGTGACATCCCAGTGACCTGGGTACGGTTCCTCTCGGCTGTGCCACAGCAAATCCTAGCAGATGTGGTAGCCTGGGGCTGTGGGGACACTCCCCACTCTAAGGAGCCATTTCTACTGTGGCTCCCCTCTTGGGTAAGAAGTCCCTACGGCTGCTTGAAGAAGCAGAGAGCAGAGCAGCCGCGTGTCTCAGTAGACCAAGGTTGAATGGCCTAGCGGGGAGCCAGAGAGACTGCATCCCCAAACCCTTTCCTCTTCACAGCAGGGAGGGAGGAGGATTCTCAGCAACTGGGGGCATCTGCCTCCACTACAGAGCCAGCAGGTAACCTGGAGCCAGGCAGGGAGGGGAGCTTGCACCCCACATTTTAACAGTGCAATGCAGGCAGGCCCCACCAAAGGACTTGTTTGCCTTTCTGCCTGGCCTAATAGGGTTGGTGACTATGTCCAGACCACAGAGAAGTCCTTTCTCCTTGCAGTCCAAACCCAGAGGTCAGATGAACCAGAGCAGGAAATATGATTTTAACCTGGGGCCAGACTCTGGTAAACAATATATGCCCTCAAAGAGCGAGATGGTTGAAGGAATTAGAGGATGAGATAAAGGGTTCTTGGTCCTGCAGACGCTGGCTTCACTTGGGGCCATTGTCTTACAGTGATAGGTCTTCAACATCTAACATCAACATGACAAGGGTAATAATAATAATAATAATAATTTTATTATAAAAAGCTAACATTCATTGGGTGTTCTATGCCAGGTGTGTGACATGCATTTTGTCATGTATTCCTCATGACCAACAAGGCAGGTTCTAGCCCCATTACATAAATGAGGACTCTGGGGCTTAGAGATGTTTAATAGCCTGTCTAAAAACACACACAGGTGGTAGGTGACAGAGCCAGGGTATGAATCCACAGTGACTCCAAGCCAGGGCTCTCCTCCACTATCTACGGCAGAAGAAGGGGCTATGGCTTAGGGATGCCACAGGTGTAGGTTCTGCATTGGGAGTTTATGTGCACATAATCCTGAGTCTCCTTCATTTAGTCTTTTATAACCTAATATGAATGGGTCTCTCGGATCCTTTTCTAAGTTTTTAAATAAACGAAGTGCCAGGTGGGAAGTCAAGGGACCACCCCTACCCAAGGAGTAGGAGTGAGGAGAAAAGCCTAAAGAAAGCAAAGAGCCATTCATAGATGGTATGCAGAGGAAGAACATTAACAACTCACAATTCTGTTTGGAGTCAGCACTGCCCCAGACCAGAGTATGTTCCTCCAGCCCTCAAGAGTCAGGCATTTGGGAGTGTCCAGGGCTTGACCACATAAGTCCCCCCTCAGGGAGGGAGACTGCCCTACTCATGACCCCAGGGAATGAGTGGCAGGATCAGAGAGAAAACAAGAATCCTGCAGAGAATTCTGGACTCAGCCAGGGTAGGCAGCCAAGTCCCAGGAAAGGGGCAGAGAGGCTGCTACCTGTTGAGTCTGTTTGGCCTATAAATAAACCCCCAGGGGTTAGAGCTGGCAAGTGCCTGCTGGTTGGTGAAGCTGCAAGTACCCTTCCCTGACCTCCCCAGGAACTCAGGCTCCCAGGGTGGTGGGTCGTGGGAGGGAGAGAAGCAGCAGCAGCTGCAAGGAGAGTCCCTCTTCCTTCAGCAGTCCCTGGTTTGACTCCAGTGATCAGAGGAGGCAGGGCACCGAATTTCTAATGCTCAGGATCCAGCTCCTCCAAGTCCAGCCTCAACTCAGCAAACTTACCAGGGGGCTCTAGGAAAATAAGCAAATTCACAGAAGGTAGGTGGGGAAAAGTAGGAAAGAGAAAAGAGGAAAGGCACAGAGAAGGAAGGAGGGATTAGGGTTTGGGTGCTGTGAACACAGGATAAGGCCATGCAGAGGGGTGTCCTATTGTTTACTATTTTTGTTTGTTTTGTCTCTTTTCTGTTTGCAGTAGCCTTATTGAGGTATAATTCATGTGCTTTCTGGTTTGGATGGCAGGATCTGCCTCTGGGCTAAGGAAAACAGACTTAGCACCAGACTTAGCCCTGATCCTAAATGATGGAACCCTCAGCTCCAAGAGTTACTGAGCCAGACGCTCTGAAATGGGTTTTGGCCAGCACTGGGCAGGTGGCAGGTGTTTGGCCAATACTGATTGGACTTGATCTGCACCTGGGAGGCAGAGCCCAGTTCTGGGCTTGGGAGTGAGGGGCCAATGGACCAATGTCAGAACCTCATGATGGAGGAATTAGGGTGGGGTTTCCCTCCTAAACCATGCCATGTCCAGGATCACAGCTAGTGGCTAAGGGCCAAAAAGAGAGCAGTGGATGCTGGTCACATCATAAGGGGGGTCTAGTTATCCCTCTAGGTCTTAAGAAGTGTCACTCAGCTATTTTAGTAACAACTTGGGCCAAGAGTGCAGTAAAAGATGCTGACTTTCCTTTTAGATCAGGGGATAAGAGAGGAGAGGGGATCAATTTAACTTTTTCTCTAGAAGTCTGGAAAAGGAACACACACCTGCCACCCAAGAGGCTATCAGCTCATTTTGGTTTTTGTCAATTATTTCTCACGTTCCCCTGACTTAGAGGCATGGTGAGATGTTCAGTCAAGGCAGAAGTGGCAGCCAGAGAGACCCTTCCATTTTACAGAGGGGTGTCCACAAGCTAGGGAAAAGCAAGAATTCACTTCTGTTAAATTGTAATTAGTTCATTAGAAGACTGAGCCCTGCGGTCCTGACTGCCAGACTGACACCATCATGTCGCACTTTCCAACCCACATGGATGGAAGGAACTGCATGCTATTTCCGCCCCCCTGGGAGACAGTCATTTTCTGCCCATCTTCTGACCCCTCCCCTTCCCCTCCCTCTTGGCATTTGGCAGACCCAGGCAGCTATTCCAGGAACTGGAAGCCAAGCACGACAGGTGCTTGGGAGGTCATCATGATCAGCCCAGACTCCAGGCCCTCCCCTGGCTTGGCCTGGTGGGCCGAGAGCTACGAGGCCAAGTGTGAGCGCCGGCAGGAGACCCGTGAAAGCCGCCGCTGCCGCCCCAACGTGACCACTTGCCGCCAGGTGGGGAAGGCGCTGAGGATCCAGCAGAGAGAGCAGGTCAAGGGAGCTCGACTGCAGCAGTTCCTCAGGAGGAGGAACCTGGAGCTGGAGAAGGACAAGGCACGGCAACCCCAGGCCAGGGAGCGAGGGCCCTCCAGGAGGTCGGGCCAGGAGACTGCCCTCAAGGAGCGCTTGTCCTGTGCCAGCAGGGTCCCTTCCCCCAGGCAGCAGGTGGGTCATGTCGAGGAACACACTGCTGTGTGCAGGGGAAAGGGCAGTTCCAAGGAGGGTGGGTGGGCTCGAGTTCACTAAAAAGCGATTTAAATTAAGTCCTTTCCTTTTTCAGTCATATAGTAGAGTCTCCTTTAGCCACTTATTTAGACATTTTTGTTGTTGTGCTTTTGCTTTTTTGTTTAGCTCTTTCTTTTGTTCTGCACTTGCCTTTTAGAAGAGAAAAAATAATTTTAAAACAATTCCAAAGTTAATACCTAGTATCAGTTCAAATTTGGGCAATCTATACAAATCTTCAGCAACTATCTTACAGCATCCATTCACCTATCAGTCATCAGGTATTTACTGAACGCTTATTATATGCTGGGTACACGGGCTAATCCTCCTGATGCCCCTTTCCCAACACGCACACACATACATCTGTCCTCTGTCCTTCTGCCGAGCTGCTGCACTCGCTCATCTTTTCCCTTTCTCTCTTTTTTTTTTCCCCCGCCCCCCCCTTTTCCCTTTCTCTTGCACCACTCCAATTCTACTAAATCCACTCAGCCATGGCCTCATCTGGCCCAGGAAGCCTTCTCTGGCTTCTCCAGGACACCTCTGCTCTCAGTGGGTCTTGAGAGATTATAAATCCTCTAAGATTGTATAACTCTTACAGGGCCCATTAGTCTGGCCTGGGAAGGAATGGTGTTGGCAAAAATCAGGGTATGCTGAGATGACCTCAAGCAGAAAACCATCTGTGTCTTCCTACCCATGTTGGGAGCAGGGTTGGGTCTCCTGTATTTCCTGGAAATGCCTGGCATTGTGCCTGTCCCCAGAGTGGGAGCTCCATCAGGCTTCCTACCTAGTGGATCTGTTGTGCTGAATAGGAAGTGCTATTCAGAGAAATGATCCTAAAGCTCATTTGCAAAAGAAAACCAACTCTGTACTTTCTAAGACAAAAAGGGTTCTGTATGCTTTTTGGGGGCGGGGGGTGTGGTTCAGGAGAAAAGGAACAGGATACACAGCTAACTAAAGAACTCCACTCCCGCCTATCAGTTATGTAAGATCTTATTGAGACTGAGTCAGTCCACATGATTGGATATCACAGGTATTTCTTAGCCTTTCAGTGTTATGTTACCAACACAGAATTTTTGAGTTTGTAAGAAGAAAATATAAAAAGAGCAGATTAAATTGTGATCACCACTACTACACCCCTCCTGATAACTCCTTATTTTTTTTTTGTATGAATATCTGGACCTTTTTTTAATTTCAAAATATTATGGGGGTACAAACATTGAGGTTACAGATATTGGCTTTGCACCACTCAAGTCATAGCTATGAATGTGTCCACCCTCAGACACTGCATACCACACCCTCTGGGTACGAATCCCCTGCTCCTCTCTCCCTCCTGCCTGACACTGAGTGAATGCTACTTGCATGGCAACTCCCTACTCTACCTTCACACAAGACCTCAGTGATTTTCCAGCTCTTACCAAGAGGAAGGAAGCCATCCCTAGAATGTAAAAGAGACCTCAGGAATCACCTGTTCCAAACAGGAGACTGAGACTTAGAAAAGGCAAGATCTGAAGCCAGATCCCCTTACCCTCAACTCAGACCAGTTCCCTTTCTACACCACATGCCAGCTGTGTAAGTGGCTGAGACCAAACAAGATAGATCAGAGATTCTTGAGAGAAAAACTAGAGATAAGTGCAGCTCCCCATTTGCCCAGCCTAAGGAGAACCCTTCCTGCCAGCCAGGACAAGGATGGCAGGAGCAGGAGCAGCCTTGTGGCTTTGAAGGCTTGCATGGGTTACTTTGCTTTCGTGAACCCAAAGCATTGTCTTAGTCTGTTTGGCCTGCTATATAAAATTCCCATAGACTGGATGGCTTAAACAACAGAAATTTATTCCTCACAATTCCAGAGGCTGGAAGTCAAAGATCAAGTCTCCAGCAGCTCTGGTGTCTGATGGGGACTCACTCCCCGGTGTGCAGACGGCCTTTCTCTCAGTGCATGCTTACATGGCAGAGAGCAGAGACAGGAAGCAAGCTCTCCATATAAGCCTCTCTTCTTATAAAGGCACCAATCCCATTCACGAGGGCTCTGCCATCTGACCTAATTAATCACTTCTCAAAGGCTCCACCTCCTGAACCCATCCCATTGGGAGTTAGGATTTTAACATACAAATTTTAGGGGGACACATTCAGTCCATAACAAACACGATCACTGGTTCATTTTTCCGCCATCACCAGGAGCATCTTCTAAGAGGTTCTAAGCAATGGTTTCCAGCATCCTCCACTTGCCTTTCAGGTGGCAGGGACCAGCTCCGAGGTCGTTCCAGCCCAGCATCCTCCTCCCTCAGGCATCCAGAGGGATCCTGCTGACCACCTGTCCTTACAGTCCGGGGGCCTTCCACCACAGGACTGTCCCACCAAGAAGCCACCCAGACACCACCGTAGTAAGAGCAGAGCCTCCCCCACTCAACGTCCCTTCCTGCTCCCCTCACCTCCCCATGGCTTCTGCATCACCTCATCCTCCACCTCTCAGGTACTCAGACGAAGGCAGAAGAAGCACAGCCCACAATTAAGAATGATGCCAGTCAACAAACCAAGTGAGTAGCCTTCATGTTCCTGACCCTATACCCCCCACATCCCATCCACTCCTCTCTTCTAAGCTTCTGCTTGAAAACCTCCACCCAGTAGGTGGAGAGAGGGCGCAGTGACTCTCCACGTCCACCTCCACTAAGGAAGAGGAAACCCTTCCCTACCCTACTGGCCCTCAGAAGAGATCCCAGGAGGAATCAACCCACTGCCTCCTGACTTGCTTGATTCTTTGGTCCATTATCATTGTTTTTGTTTATTTCTTCTCTCCCCAGTTATGGAGTTGCAGTTCTGGATAAGGTAAGAATATCCTCATGTGGAAAGGGTTGCATTAGATGGTATCTAACCTCTGACATTCTGGAAATCCACAGTAAGCGCAGGCTGGGATGGAGGGGCACCTTCTTCCTGGATGGCAAGGGAGTACTGAGCATAGACACGGGCCTAGAGGGACCCTGTCGGAATCAAGGCAGAAGGGGTCTGCTCCGCACAAGCCAACCCAGGCTCTGGTTCTGTGTCCCAGGGCTTCAGGGGACCTAGAGTCTTTCTGAACATCTTTTTCTTTCTCTCCAGGAAATCATCCAGCTTTCTGAGTACCTCAAAGTAAGTGGCATGTGACCTCTCCCCTCAGTTCCTCGATCCACCTGCCTCTTCCTCCTCCAGGTTAATCTTTGCTTCTTGCATTTTGCCTCCCAGGAGGCCCTACAAAGGGAGCTGGTCCTAAAACAGAAAATGGTGGTTCTCCAAGACCTACTGTCCACCCTGATTCAGGCCTCTGACAGCACTTGGAAGGTAAGAGAACGAAATCTTTGTTTGAATAAAGCTCATGGGCTTCTAGAAGTTCCCACTTCATTTTTCTTTCCATATCATCGCAGTAAGAGGAAGGGTTTTCTCACTGCCGAAGGGTGAGCTGGGAAGAGGCAAGAGGTAGGGGTATGATGCTCAGCCCTAGAGGTCAAACAGGTCACGATAAATACATAGGTCATCAACTGAAGGTCATGCTGCTACACATCTAGGGAAGACCGAGAACCAAAAGTGGCAAGAATTTCCATTTTTTAATTTGTTGGAAGGAAACAAGGAAGATCCTAATATATAATAGTTTATATTACCGAATATGGTAAATTTCAACTATTTTCATATGGGATTCACACCAATATTCATCCATGCCAGCACACACCCATTAGTCTGCCCAAACATGAATTTCAGAGTGGGAAGGGACCTTATAGATGATCTACTCTGATCCTTTCATTTTGTCCAAGAGGAAACAGTCTCAGAGAGGTCAAGTAACTTGCCCAAAGTCACACAGCTGGTTGGTGGCAGAACTGGTCAGGCCTTTGATTTTAATCCATTCATTCTACAAATATTCATAGACTATGTTTCTGTACCAAGCACTGGCCTAGCACTGAAAGTAATGAGACTATTTAGACAGGGTTCCTGCTTTTAGAGAGCTCGTGATTTTCTAAGGGAGACAGATGCGTAAAAAATGCAAAGATATGGAAAATAAATCTTTTCAGGATATAGTAAAATATAAGAAGAAATGAGTGGCTTTAGAGAAGAGGAGAGCCAGAGGAATATTTATAGTTATATAAGCATTTGCCAGGGAAATGTGGGAGCAGGAATAGTATTCTAGGTGGGAGACACAGTACAGGCAAAGATCTATTCTAGAAGCATGACATAGTCTAATGCAATGGTTCTCTAACTTTTTTGTTTCAGGACTCCTTTATACTATTTTAATTATTGAAAATACCTAAGAAATCATACTTACCATATTAGAAATTAAAACAGGCCAGGTGCGGTGGCTCACGCCTGTAATCCTAGCACTCTGGGAGGTCAAGGTGGGTGGATTGCTCGAGGTCAGGAGTTCGAAACCAGCCTGAGCAAGAGTGAGACCCTGTCTGTACTATAAATAGAAAGAAATTAATTGGCCAACTAATATATATAGAAAAAATTAGCCAGGCATGCATGCCTGTAATCCCAGCTACTTGGGAGGCTGAGGCGAGAGGATTGCTTGAGCCCAGGAGTTTGAGGTTGCTATGAGCTAGGCTGATGCCACAGCACTCACTTTAGCCTGGGCAACAAAGCGAGACTCTGTCTCAAAAAAAAAAAAAAAGAAAAAGAAATTTAGAAATATTTATTAATTATAAAATAACAGTAGGCTGAGCATGGTGGCCCACACCTATAATCCCAGCACTTTGGGAGGCCAAAGTATGAGGATCACTTGAGGCCAGGAGCTGGGAGACCAGCCTGGGTAATATCAAGACATCATCTCTACAAAAAACTTAAAAAGTTAGGAGTACAGGCATGACCCTGTAGTCCTAGCTACTTGGGAGGTGGAGGGGAGAGGATCGCTTGAGCCCTGGAGTTCAAACTTGCAGTGAGCTATGATTGTGCCACTGCACTCCAGCCTGGGCAACAGAGCAAGACTGTCTCTAAAATAATTTCATGAAGTCAGTTTAATTAAAACTAATTATTTTGGGTTTGAAAAAAATAAAAAAATAAAATAATTTCAAAATAAAAAAAATAACAATAGTCAACCATTACATGCTAACCTAAATTAACATTCTTACGAAAAATTACCCTATTTTCAGAAACAAAAAATAATAGTGAGATAAACATCAGCTTTACGCTTTTGCAAATCTTTTTAGTGTCTGGCTGAACAAAAGACAGCCTGATTCTCATATTTGCTTCTGCGTTCAATTTGCTGCCATACATTTTTTTGGTTGAAGCACACAGAGAAACTTCAGTCTCACATAGATGTGTAGTTGGAAAAGAAAGGACCTTGTAGATCCCTTGAAAGAGTCTTGGGGATTCCCAGGGTTCCTCAGAATCCCCATGTGGAAACCCCTAGACGAGTCTGTTCGGGGGAACCACAAGCAGTTTGACGCCACCGAAGCATAAAGCACCAGGTGCGACAAGATAGACCGCACAACCCCACAGGCCTCAGCAGCATCTCACCCTACTGGAACACAGCTTGTGCCAAACAGAAAATGTCATGGGAGGCTGGGGAAGAACACTGAGAAGTTTCCAGTGGCGTACCAAAGACTGTCTAAAGCTCAGCCCTCCCTCTTCACGTGAGACATTGTACCTGGATTCTGGAATCTATGGTCAGGGCTCCTGATCGTTAAGGAAGTCATTTCCATCTGCAGGGTAGGAGCCTAGGGCAGGCAGCTGTGCATGCCAGGTGGTTTCCGGTGCTGCACTAAATGGAGATCGTCTCATTCAGTTGTTCAAACTTAAACTCAGTGGGTTTGACTGCATTCTGGGTAGTGAGCAGACATTTGATAGGTTCCCACTCTGTGCTGGGCCCTGTGCTACAGGGACAAAAATAAGTAGAGTGCTTGCTCTTTAGGAGTTCACACTCCATCCAGGAAGAGAGAGACGTGTAATAGTAACTCCAAAACAATGGAGTAAGGATGTAGCAGCAGTGTATGCAAAGTGATTCAGGGAAAAGAGGATTATTTTGCCTGAGAGGGAATAGGGAAGGCTCTAAAGAGTTCATGTTAGCAGGGTCTTGAAGGATGCGTAGGAATTCACCAGAAGTGCAGAAGTAGAAATCATGAAGGCGGGGGGGAGAGCAGAAAGGAATAGGGTGTTTAAGGTAAAGGAATCAGAATGATTACAGGCCGAGGTGTGACAAAGGTGCAGCTGAGTGTGGCAAAGATGAAGGGATCATGTCATAGCAGTACCAAAGAAAGGGCTCAGACAGGTCTCTAGAATTGTGAGAGTTAAACCTTTTCTGTTGAACAGTGTACCTCAAACTTGAATAATGCATGGACTCCTTCTTAAAGGAAAACCTTTATCAGAGCCCCATGAGAATGCACATTGCGCAGTTTGAGCAACACTGCTGGAGGCAATAAACGGAGTAGCAATGGAACTATGCCTTTTGAGGGTTTAAAGTCCTGCACTTAACAATGTCTGGCCCATCCTCAGAAGGAGCTCAATCGCTGTCTATGGAATTGAACTGAAAGTGAACGATCAGATCTGTGCCTTACAAGGTTCTATGACCTGTAGCAAGGAGGACCCTGGCTCCAGGTGGGAGTGTGGGAAATGGAGACTCTTGTAATATCCCAGGTTAGACACAATCAGAGCTGGAATTACAGCAAGCTTGGTGGGAACGGGATGGGTGGGGGATATATTAAAAGACATTTCTGGGGAGTTTCACCCCATACTCCAGCCCAAAAGCAGAAGTTCCTCTGGCTGTGGTTTTCTCCTTCCCTTCTTCTCACCCCTCCCAATCCTCACCCTTCTCTTCTTCCTCCTCCCCACCAACCCCCCAGCTTCCGGTGTGTAAAACAAAAAGTCTCAAACTTTTCAGTTGAGAGTTCTTCCTTCCTCGAAAACAAGACAACTCTCTATACCTCCCATGAATGCCTCAACTTCAATGCCAAGACAGCCCCGGTCTGTGGTATTTGGGAAAAACAGTTGGAAGAGTGTGGCCAGAACTGGTTGAGACCTTTATTTTTTCTATTTGACCTCGATGGTTTGAATCTCCAACTTCACGTGCTGAGAAGCTCACGCCAAACAATCAGAACCCCAAGGGTCTACCTCCACGCTGACTCGGGGCCTTCTGGATGTGACAGGAGTAGCCCTGGAGCACTACTGAGACGCCCAAGCAGGGTCCAACCTGCACAGCAGAAGCAGCTCAGCTGGTAGAGAAAGCGAGTGCTCAACACTTGCATTTTAAGATCTGCAGCGTGGAGTCGAGATCTTGAGATGACAGCGCAGCAGGGGATTGGCTGCAAGCCCTAAGCAACCTGCCTACAGCAGAGAGAGGAGCTGTGGGCTGGTGCTTCTGCAGTGAGGTGGTGGTGTTTCTGGAGAACAGATCAGAGGCAGGGGAAAACCAAGCAAAAGCAGGAGCTGAAGCCTTCAGACCAGCACCAGGTGTGTATGGCCTCTGCCTTGCTCCCTTTTCCACTGGGCGTGACTGCACCCTCTGAGCCCTTCTCCCCAGGGTAGAACTGCCTAGAAGGTCAGCGTTAGGCCTGTAAAAGTCCTTTTTCCCACACACTGTAACACACCGGGCTTCAGTGTGAGGAGACATGGGGCTCAGGCCAGGAAACTATGTGCCCCATTTGCAACAAGTTGGCTGCGACGTTCCTGCCTGCC
This sequence comes from Microcebus murinus, assembly GCF_040939455.1. Taxonomy (NCBI): domain Eukaryota; kingdom Metazoa; phylum Chordata; class Mammalia; order Primates; family Cheirogaleidae; genus Microcebus; species Microcebus murinus. The sequence continues at coordinate 25,004,353 of NC_134126.1, read as the reverse complement.
TTGGTGAGGCCAGGAAAGCAGAGCTGTGGAAAAGAGATTGCGCTCAAGCCCCACACTTGGGTGGCCCTCCATCCCCGCTGAAGGGCTCTCATGAATTGTCTTCTATGGCAACATGAATGGAAAAGCGATCTGGGGCTAGGCTAAAATACAAAAACAGTTGGAAGAGGCAAAATATTGGATTAATGGCATACTACGAAATAGAGAGGAGATACCCAAAAAGGGTAGGAGACTGGGAAAATGTAAGAATATACCTTGGGCCTGTTTTCTTCCCAAGCCCTAGCAAGATAAACCTTACACTCGGTGGGTTTGATTGCATCGTGGGTAGTTAGAGTTTGGGCAAAGGAAAATGCACGGAGTAAAATCTGAATCAGGGGAGGTGGGTACGGAGCCAGTGGTTTCAGGACCTGTGGACTGACAAGGAACAGGCCACTCCGGGGAAAGCAGCTGTTTTACCAGTCACTTCAGAGCCCAAACAGTGGAAGTCTTTGTCCATGACTTTTATCTGTCCCAAAGCCCTGTGGTTATTGTAGATGCCAAATCCCTGACTCTCAGCTCTCTCTCACATGAGACATTAGGAAAAACATTAATAGCAGGAGGCACTTTTAAAAATTATTTTTGGCCAAGCCTTTTGCTTTTTCAAGGCCCAATTGAGTAACAACACAGGAAGCAGAAAGGGTGGGGGCGCCCCCTGGCTCCCACAGTTAGAAGAGTTAGCCAAACAACATCAAAACAGGAGCTGAGAGATACCACTTCCTGCCTCCTGGGCACCCTGAAACTCACTGAGGGAGACCTCAAAACAAGAGTCCGCTCCTCTGCCACCAAACCGTTAGAGACCAGAAACGTGATAAGCGTTGGAAAAGTCCAAGCCGCCTGACTGAGAGGGGCCACGCCTGAAGAGAAGTGGAATTTCTAGACCCCACACCAGTGTCCCACAGGGCCTGGTTGGAAAAAGCCAGAGAAATGATATGAAAACCAGTTCCTGCTGAGAGACTCATGGCCCTTTCTCTGGAAAACTTCCTCTCATGGGTGGCACCCCCGCCCCACTCCATACGGACATGCTCCTTAAACAAAACTCAAGGCTGGAAGAAGGAAAACCCTACCTGGGAAAAAGGGACAAGTCTGCACGCAGAGGGAAGAACAAAGAAGCAAGGAAGTTGTTAGCTACTCAGCTGAAATACCGGAAAAATCGAGAAACCAGAGGCTGGCCCTTCACGCTGACCTTTTCCCGCTCCCGCCCTTGTAGCACCCTTCTTGGAATGTCCAAAGTGCTGTTAGTCAGACCTGGCTTATGCGTGAATAGAATATGACTTTCTGGAAAGCCCCCTAGCACCCCCTGCCATCCCCACCCTGCTTTTCTATGTCTCCTTCCATTTATTGCCTTCCTAAATCTCATCTTGAGTCTAGTATGTGTGCGTGTGTGCATGTGTGTGTCCGGGAGGGGAGTACATTAATCTGCTAGAGCTGCCATAACAAAGGACCACAGACTAGGGCACTTCAACAACAGAAATTTATTTTCTCACAGTTCTGGAGGCTAAAAGTCTGTGATCGAGGTTGATTTTCTCCTGTGGTCTCTCTCCTTGGTTTGCAGATGGCCATTTTCTCTGTGTCTTCCCATGGATATTACCCAGTGCCCTGATCTCTTTTTATAAGGACTCCTGTCATATTGGATTAGGGAATGCCCTAATGACCTCATTTGAATTTAAGTATTTCTTTAAAGACCCTATTTCCAAATAGGGTCACATTCTGAAGTACTCAAGGTTAGGACTTCCAACAATTTTTTTTTTTCTTTTTTTTTTTTTTGAGACAGAGCCTCATTCTGTTGCCCGGGCTAGAGTGCCCTGGTGTCAGCCTAGCTCACAGCAACCTCAATCTCCTGGGCTCAAAAGATCCTCCTGCCTCAGCCTCCCAAGTAGCTGGGACTACAGGCACGCACCACCATGCCCGGCTAATTTTTTCTATATATATTAGTTGGCCAATTAATTTCTTTCTATTTTTAGTAGAGACGTTGTCTCACTGTTGCTCAGGCTGGTCTTGAACTCCTGAGCTCAAACAATCCACCCGCCTCAGCCTCCCAGAGTGCTAGAATTTCAGGGTGAGCCACCACACCCAGCCTCAACAAAGGAATTTTGAAGGGGCACAGTTCAGCCCCTCACAGGGAGTAAGGAAGGGAATACACATTCCCCCTGGGAGGGGAGACCCCTTTCGCCTTACTGGCCTATACTTTAGAGTCCAGGGACAAGACTGAGAGGAGGGGAGGAGTGTAGTAGTAGTGCCTAGACAGGGAGGGAGGTAATGAGAAAAAGGACAGCTGAGACACTTTCCTTCCAGTGGCCCCCTGCTGTAATACCCTGAGCCATTTGATAGAGAACTTGAAGGTAAAAAGACTTTGGGGGCCAGTCTGGTTCCTTCTTGTCATAGTCCAGAGAAAGAGAAGATCCTCTTCTACCCAATATCCTTTGTAGTCTTTGCTCCTGTCTACCTCCTGAGAGAGTTCATTGTGCTGGTCAGTGTGGTGTGAGAATATAGAATAAAATTCTTTGCGAATGTCTTTTGACCCAAACTCATTACATTATCCCATTTGCTCCAGGGACAGCTTAATGAAGACAAATTGAAAGGCAAACTGAGATCCTTAGAAAATCAGCTGTACGCCTGTAGCCAGGTAAGTATTCTGGAGGACACTTCCAGCTCGGGAATCCAGAATTAAATGAGGGGAATGCTTAAACCTCAGTCCTCTTTTCTAGAAATACCACCAGATAGAGATTAACACACCCATTCCTACCTACCTGGTTCTAGTTTGGCCATTTTCACTTTAGACCCTAATTCACCATAAGGCTATCTCCATCCTCCTCCTCCCTCTCTCTCTCTCTCTCTGTCCCCCAGAATCCTTCTCTTTGCACCCTGGGAAGGAATCCCAGCATTGACCACTTTTGTCAGCTCTGGGGAACCTTGAGAATACCTGAAACTGTAGGGAGAGGCCCTTGGTAAAGATTCATACCACCCAGACAGACATTCATAGGTTCTAGTCTTTGATGAGTCAGATGTTATCATGAAATCTTGCAAAATGATTTTCATCCCAGGAGCAACTTTTTTCTAGTTTTCTAGCAATCCCTAGAAGAAAGTTAAAGACTGTGACTCCTGGCTCTTCTGTAACATTGTTATCCAGCATTAGTAATCTTTTGATTGGCCTAATCTTGAATTATAAGAGATGGAGAGAAATCGGCTTCACAATTGAGAAGGCATGCATCTCTGAAAGTGGGGAGATGTCAAATAAGAGAATGGAGTGGAGCAGGCAGACTTCTCCCATTTGGAGTCAGAGAGAGAAGACAGTCCTGGCCACACAGGATCTTGCAGGGGAACACAGTTTATATAGTCTATAGGTTTCCTGGTCCACAACTTTTATTTTTTCAGGATAACCTGTTTTGTCAGGCTCTTATGAACAAAATAATGCCAACCAAGGTCATAAAAGACCAACACATAATCCAGAATGCCAATCTATTCATTTTCAATGGAGGATAAGAGCTAACCAATGACCAGCATAGTTACGTCTAGTAACTGGGACATTCCTCAATCAAGTAACTCCTGGATCTAGTTATTAATGAAAATTCCAAAAACACAAGATCCACTCATATTTAAATCCAAATTCTCAGACAATTCCAAAGATAAATGCAAATGATTTCATATTGATCCCCAAATTTTCATCATCTGGACTACTGCTTGCCCAGTGGGTAATCCAGAATTGACAAGCAGTGCAGCTTAGGGGGAAGTAGCATGGGATGAAAAGTCTAGGATTGTAAACAGGAACTATGCCAAGAAGTCTGGATGTGATCCCTAGGCCACTGAAAATCCATCAGAAGATTTACACAGGGAGTGGCACGATCAGATTTGCATCTCAGAAAGAACATTCTAACTGCAGTATTTGAAGGGAGGCAAGGCTTGAAGATAGGGACTGTTATACCGATCTATATAATAATCTTATTAGCCTGAACTAAAGAAGTAGCAGTAGTGATAGAGAGGAGACAGGTATGAGGATGCTGACAAGGCTCAGTGACCAACAAAGAACCTGGAGAAAGTGAAAGAGAAACTAAGGTTGACTCCCTGGTTTAGGGCTTGGGAGCCCAGATGGGTGATAATGCTGGCCACTGAGACAGGAAGCCCAGGAGAAAGGGGCAGGTTTAGAAAGATGAGTTCTGTTTGGACATGCTAGATTTCAAGAGCCTCTGGAAGGCCTAAGGTACAATGCCCAGCAAGCCTAGGGCACTGCTTATTACCTTCCCCCACCACCCCACCTCTCACATTGCCTGCGGGACTCTCCCTGCTAGCTTCAGCCTGGAAGAAAAGGTCCACCACCGGTTACTCATATCGCTGCCTTGGGGGCAAGGACCAACTTCTTTTCATTTCTGTATCTCACCTCGGTGTTTGGCACACAGATGCTCAATGTGTATTTGTTGAATTGCATGAAATTTACAGAAATACTCCCCTTGGGGAATAAAAAAAGTGCTATTGGAGATGGAAGACCAGAAAAATAGCTATGAACAGAAGGCCAAGGAGTCTCTGCAGAAAGTGCTGGAGGAGAAAATGAATGCAGAGCAGCAACTGCAAAGCACACAGGTACAGGGCTGGGGACCCCAGGGCTGCTCGGGGGAGCAGAGAAGCCAGTTGTACAACTCCCTGGAACTCCCTCCTCTCTGATCTCCCTCAGCGGTCCCTGGCCCTAGCGGAGCAGAAGTGTGAAGAGTGGAGGAGCCAGTACGAGGCTCTGAAGGAGGACTGGAGGACCCTAGGGACACAGCACAGAGAGTTGGAGAGCCAACTCCACGTGCTTCAGTCCAAATTGCAGGTACCAGGCACAAGGGTGGGGAGAGGAGGAATGTTATGGGGAGGAGGGGTGGTGATTGAGAGTAGCTGCTCCCAGGTTGGGGGCCCCAAAGGCAGTTGAGAGCATCTGGCTTTCAGTTCCTCACTCACTGTCCACTCTGTACAAGACTCACTGTTTTGGCTCTGAAATCTAATTTCAAGTTTAGCAGGATGTCTGCACTGATCACACAAATGAACTAAACATTCACTGGAATGACACCATCCAAATGCAAAGGGCTAGGATGGAATAGTCATCAGCCTACAAATGTCATAACCCACTCTCCAAACTCCATCCTAGTAGAGCATCCAGTTCAGAATTGCCCATATCATTGCCACAGAACAAAGGTAACTAATTTATTTACAGGAGAATATTGACTAACACATCCTGCCAATGTGTTTTTTAAGTGATTACTACAGTAGACCCTTGGTATTCTCAAGGGTTCCATCATTTCCAATCTGCTACCTTGGAAAAGTTAACTAACCTTCTAAGCCTCAGTTTCCTCATGTCTAAAATGAGGACAATAGCACCTATATCATAGGATCATTGTGACAATTATAAAGTAATCCATATAAAGCATTTAATGCAATACATAGCATATATTAGCACTCAATAAACATTAGCTATTATTTTGCATCAATTTTACTTACTCAGTTTGGAATTTTGAGGCTCCACTTCAAAAGCTAACCTTTGTAATTTTCCTACAGCATAGATCATAATTGTGCATGTGATAACAGCCTTATCACTGGAGTGAGTCTAGCTGGCCGCTCTGCATCACACTCACATTTCCACCTTTGTTGTTTTCATCTCATCACCTATAAAGCAGCTCTTATGAAGATTTTGGGATTTAACCTTAATTCTTTGTGGAAAATGGCCCTACCAAAAAAACAATTGATAGTACTAGAATACAGAGAAAAAGTGAAAACATCTAATAAAGTGATGACTTGGAATTCCAAAGTAATTTGGTGCTTCACTAACATGTCAAGACATGAGTCCCTTATGAATACCAAAAGCCTAATGCACTGTTATAAACATGAGGAATAGAGCAGAACAAGTGGAAGAATACAAAAAAAATTTCCTATTTTCCCATTTCTCTAACATTCCTTCTCTATCTAAAATTCTACAATTTTCTATAATTTTCTTCTTCCATGGGACCTGCCCCCAACCTCCACCCCAGCACTGACCTCCTTCTGGGTCGGCCCCACCTCCTCCCCCTTCCAGGGAGCAGACAGCAGGGACTTACAGATGAACCAGGCCCTGCGACTTTTGGAGAACGAGCACCAGGAACTACAGGCCAAGATTGAACGCCTGCAAGGGGACAGAGACCTGTGCAGCTCAGACACCCAGGACCTACAAGGTACCCTTCTCCTTTCAGGCCATGGGAGCATGGGAGCCATGGCTGAGTGAGCTAAGTAAGTTGGGTGGAGAGAAAGGCTTCGGCCTTTCATTTGTTTGCTTGGCTGGCTTTATGATTTCATTTTACCTTAAGGGAGAGGCAGGGCTGTTTTAATCATCCAAGATTGAAAATTAATTTCACTGCACTAGAGTATCTTGTTGTCTGAGCTCTCTTTTCCAGCCCATCCCTCTGGGCCACATCATAGCTGCTCCCAGTCAGTCACACCCATCAAGGCCACATTCCTAATTCGAAAGGGAAAGGTCAGTGGAAACACAAGGCACAGTGAGAGTCTTCCAGTCACAGCCTGTGTGTCAGCTGAAAGAGAGGACCTGGTAGTGCATAAATACAATCCTTAATTCAACCCAGCATTGTTGATGCACAAAATTCAAGGTACTTGGCTTCTGCCTGATCTCTTCAGAAATAGAACAAGTAGAAGACAGAACAACTTCCATTTGACACATTAGAGGCCACAGATAATACAACACCTGTTACTCATTTTTTATCCTCGCACAGGAGTTAGTTCATTAAGTCTGGGTTCTTCTATTTTGGTTTACACTATTTTGTTTTCAGATCAACTGAAGAGGTCAGAGGAGGAAAAACTCGCCCTGGTGACCAGAGTACAACAGTTACAGAGTAAGTTCCCTTCACAGATTCTCAAAGTAGCACAGGTGGATTTTTAGTGTTCCTGGGGCTTCTGGTCCACAAAAGGCATCCAGAGGAGGGATAAAGGGCCCAGTTTCTGGCATCTCCTCTACCCCTGTGCATTTTCAGAATCTCTTCTTGTGAGGTGAGGTCATTACTAGCTCTTCACAAGTTATATATTAGCCTCTGTTCCTTTTTTTTTTTTTCTACTTTTCTTCCATGGCAATGACAACCACTTACACTTAATTCCCCTAGAATTGCAGATTTTAAAAAGTATTGGATATTCTAGGGCAGTTCTTATTTTATGTATTCTAACTTATGTACATGAATATATCACATACACCTTTGTCACTAGGAATGGTTTAGAAAGTAAGCTCACACTACGCATGCCTCAATCCACTTCAAACTACAGATTGGGCCCAGAAAGGAAAAAGGACTACTTCTCAAAAGAAAAGCACACAATTTCTGAAAAGCTGAAGAACATGACTCAATTGATACCTCTCTACTGTTGGCTTTCACTTATTCAGTACAAATTCACTGAACCCCTACTAAGTACCAGGCACTCTAGACATACACACTGAGATAGTATGGTAGTCAACAAAAACAATAGGTCCTTCCCTCATGAAGCTTACATTCTAAATAAGCCCTACAGTCCAAGGCAGAGTTTCCATAAGCAAATAAATCTGCATCAGGTCATAACAACTGCTATGGAAAAAAGTAAAGCAGGTTAAAGGGGAAATGGTTGCTATTTTATAGAGTCATCTGGGAAAGCCTTTCTTCTAAGGTAAGAGTTAAGCAGAGATTTGAAGATAAAAACATGACAGGAGGAGACAGGGATGGTATATTCATAGCAAAGTAGTACACGTTGGGTGACCTGAAGAAAAAAAATGTACTGTCTCACAGTCTGGAGACTTGAAGTTCAAAACCTGGGTGTCAGCAGGGTTGGTTCCTTCTGAGGGCTTTTATGGAAGGATCTACTCCAGGCCTCTCTCCTTGGCTTTCTAGATGGCCATCTTCTCTCGCTGTCTCTTCACATCACCTTTCCCATGAACATATCTGTGTCCAAATTTTCCCTTCTTGTAAGGACTCCAGGCATATTGGACTAGGGCCCACCTTAATGACCTCATTTTAACTTGACTACCTCTGTAAAGAGCCTATCTCCAAATAAAGTCACAATCTGAGGTAGTGGGGGTTAGGACTTCAACATATAATTCTGGGGGACAAAATTCAACCCATAGCAGAAAGAAGCATTTTTAATAATTAAAAGTTCTAAGCAGAGTTCTGAAAAGAGACTTTTTCTAGTAATTATGCTAGCATAGACATGTTCCTTGTGTTTTCCAACAGGTCTGCTTCAGAATCAATCCATACAGCTTCAAGAACAGGAGAAACTCTTAACAAAGAAAGGTCAGCAAATTTACTACCACAAATTCTAACGTTAATATTGCTCTTTTCTTGCCTGCCTGTAGGCAGGGAGATGGACTATATGATCTCTTGGAGTCCCCTCCAGTTCTGTGAGTCAGGGATGTAGAGGAACTTTTTAAGGACTGACCATTGGCTCTAAGGACACTTCAACTAGTTAACCTTCTATCCTGAGGTATATAAATCGTGAAAAAGAATTTCTATTCTCTCTGAAAGCATATGTCTGTGTTGAACATTTCAATAAATTGATTTTGAACTCAGGATTTCATGTCAATTTTTACACACTTGATTTTCCAAATCATATCCAACTCCCAGCCCTAAACCTCATAATATGCAAGAGTCACCTCACTCTTAGCCATAGGTCTGTTGCCCAAGCTTCCAGAGAATTCATCATATATGTGAAGGGGGCAATAGCTCCTCTCCTATCCACTACACATGACTTTTTGTTTTCTCTTCACAATCACTGGGAATAATAGAATAGATAAGGCAGAATTATTATGTCCACATAGTATGGATAAAAACATGAAGGTTTATGGTCACACAAATTAAGGGCAGAACTAAGACGATACAGTGCTCTTTTCACCAAGACTAAGATTAAAAGGTGACTGAAAAACCATCCTCAGCCACATGAAGATAGATATGACTGCCATTTTTATGACTTTGAAATGAGGACATTAAGGGAAAAGGGGTCATATATTGAAGCATCCAGCAAACCTACCTGACAAACTAGTAAGGATGTGACATACAACCAAAGAATTCAATTAGTATATATTCACCAAAAATATCTAGCATTGGAGAAGAGTAGGGAGATGCAAAAAGAATGCCAGCTTTGCCCTCAAAGAGCTGAAATTCCAGGTGGCAATCCAGGCCCAGCTGGATCCCAATGGGAGTTCATGGCAAAGAATTCCACTCCATTCAGTCAAGCCAAAGGCAGGCCCACCCGTTTTCTCCCCCCAGGCCTAGGGGTTCTCACTCAGTGACAAGGCCCTTCCTCAGACGGGTGGGTCTCACTCTCACCGAGAATCTGCTTTTTTAGATCAGGCTCTGCCTGTGTGGAGTCCCAAGTCCATCAATAACGAAGTGGAGCCTGAGGGTACAGGGAAGGAGAAAGACTGGGATCTCAGAGACCAGCTGCAAAAGAAGACTTTGCAGCTCCAGGCCAAGGAAAAGGAGGTGAGAAGGTGAACTCAGATGGTGAGGGGCTCATCTGCAGAGTGGCAGGGGAAACTGGGAAGGCAGTCAGCCGGCAGGGACTTCAAAGTTTAAATTGTGATTGGATGCCCGCAGGTATTCATTTGCCTGTATAAAATGTCTCTGCTTTTTGGACTGACTTGTCAATCTTTTCCCTTCCTTAATTTATACCAACTCCTATTCAGGGTTTTATTAGTTACCTTTTGGAAAGTCAACCTAAATTAAAACACATTTTAATAAACATATTAACTTCTCAAACATTGTCCCATATTGAGCATCTTAAAGCTTTATGTATCGTCTTTTAAATAATAATACTCTTTCCTCTCTACATACCCACAAACATACATGTCCCTGGAAGTATTCATATGTGACTAGCTCTTGAAAAAAGAGACTTGGACTAAGGTCGCCTCTAGGTCTCCTGTGCTATTAAGAACTTCATGTTTTGGTGTCCCCCATTTACAGAGCACTTGCAGGTACAATGTCACATAAAAGAACTTACATGTATAAATGCAGTATTACATGCATTATAATCATTTAAATGAACATATTTCAGATAAACTAGGTGAGACAGTAGAAAGACAAACTCAAATCTCTAAGAAACACGAGGGAAGGGAGGATGGTAAAAATTCCAAATAGAGGAAGGAATAACTTACACAGGGTAGTCTCCCCTACCTGGACTCTGTCCTAGACAGAAGTAATGGTGATGACCTTGGTTATATTCTCCCCAGTGCAGAGAACTGCATTCAGAGTTAGACAACCTCAGTGACGAGTATCTCTCCTGCCTGCGTAACCTGCAGCACTGTCGAGAAGAGCTGAACCAGAGCCAGCAACCGCCTCCCACAGTAAGAGAGTCTATCCTGCCATATACCTCTTGATGACAGTGGCACAATTCCTTCTTTAGCAAGTCTTACACAGAAAATTTTATCAGCTCATACCAACATCTGGCCAGCCTGTCCCACTCCACTTGGTTTATACTATAACTGACAGTGTGGCAACCATGGGAAGAAACACTGCCATCCAACCTCGACTTTCATGGAACTCTTGAGCCAGAAGGGAAAAACTTACTATTAGCTAAAGTATGAAAGGGTGTTCTTTTAGCCTATGGTGAACATTGTGGCAAAAACAGAGAGAGGAGATCAGAAGTCCTGAGGCAATCTGGGGATGGTGGCTCATGCCCATAATCCTACCACTTTGGGAGGCTGACACAGGAGGATCACTTGAGGATAAGAGTTCAAGACCAGCCTGCGTAACGGAGCAAGACCCTGTCTCTACAAAAAATTTTTAAAATGAGCCAGGTGAACAGTACACACCTGTAGTCCTAGCTATTCAGGAAGCTGAACCAGGAGGATGGCTTGAGCCCTGGAGTATGAGGTTGCAGTGAGCTATGATCATGCCACTGCACTCTAGCTAGGGTGAAAGACAAGATCCTGTCTTAAAAAAAAAAAAAAAAAGTACTGAGGCATATCAACAATCATATGATTTTGCTGAGTTATTTCCCACTCTTGATTATTCATATCAGCATTAAAGTATCTGGCTCCTGCTTAATATGGTTCCCTGGGGTAGGGACATTGGTAAAGTGATTTTATCCCAAGGGAGGAGTCAGAAAGTGGGAGAGACAATGAAGTAAACAGCTGTTTCTCCTCCACCAACCCAAGGTTTTCCAATCTGCTAGAGTAGGAAGAAGGAAGATTATTTTTGCCCTTGTCTTCTCCACCCAACTCATGGCTGCTTTCTTCTGCCTCCCCTGCCCTGTGCACAGAGGCGATGCGGCCGATGGCTCCCGATGCTGATGGTGGTGATTGCTGTAGCACTGGCAGTGTTCCTGGCCAACAAAGACAACCTGATGAATAACTTGTGACAGCTGCCTTGGGTGACAACGAGATGCAAGCAACTCAATGAAAAACTCGGGTCTGGGAAGTTTACAGCTTGGGCTTTTCCCCAACTGAATTGGGATTTCTGACTTTTTGTAATTTTGTTAACCAACTGTAAATAAACTTCACCTGACCAGATTCAGAACTCTTGGTTTTATTTCTGAATGATGTATCACAAGTACCACATCACTTAAGCATACTGGTCTACTCTCCTTAGTCAAATTCAGTTGGGCTATATAAACATGCAAAAAAGCCCACAGCCATTCTACTTTCCTGGAACACACTACCCACATAGGGTAGGTATATTTACAAGGCTATCATACAAATACTGCTTTTCCCCCACCATATCTTTCCTCTTATCCAGTGAAAAATGAAGACATCTCCACTAAGAGGACTTCCTAATAGAAAGAGCAAACACGTACTGCCAATGCTACCACCACCACCACCATCACCTATTCCCATGCCCTTTGCATATGTGGCCAATTGATTACAGCATTCTCCCACTCAAGATGCTTGTAACTGGCGACTGAGATGATTCCTATACACCATCCCCAACCTAGAGATGATCATTTACTGAGTACCTTCTACATGGGAGGACAGTTAAAGTCAGAGGACCACAGCTGGCAGTGTGACTATCTCAGAGAAGATGCTGAGGTCAGGAAAGTCATTCTGAGTCCTAAATCGGATTCTGAGGTTCTTCTCCCAGGTGTTTAGAATGTCCCTCAGAGCTGGGAACAAGCTCTCTGGGACACTAAAGGAATAGAGCAGGACTGGGGGTTGGCCTAGCAGCCATGATATCCGGACAGTGAACACTCGTAGTGGAGTAAGGGCTAAGCAGTTGTCATCTCCTTGGTTCAGGTGAAAGGTATAAGGGACAGGATAGCCAAGGAGGATCCCAAATACAGTACAGAGATTCCAGTCTGAGGAATGGAGTCTGCTGTGTGAGACTGCTAGCGATAGGTCCCTCTTCAGCCCCTGCAAATGCGTGATGATTTCAGCCACAAGGGTCTTCAAGTCCTGACGCTGGTCCAGGGAGCAGATAGAAGGGTGAGATTGGGAGCTGGAAACATTTACAAAGGTTATGGTACCAAGCAGCACCTGCTCCAAGTGCTGACATACATGCTCAGGACTGATAATAAGATTGTTTTCTCCAATCTCAAGGATGTGAAGTCCCAGGGTCAGGAAACCCAGTCCCTGCAGTTTCTCCAGATAACTCTGGAGCTCTGATGCCCCCGCACAGTTACAATCATAGAGCAGAGCTGGCTTCAGTCCCCCGGCCACAGCCAGCACCTCTGCGGCAAGATGAAGACAGACGGCGCGGGGTGGAGCTCTTCTCTTTCCCATGCCCAAGGTCTGCTGAGCAGCTGCCACCAGCAGCTGAGGGCTTGGTGTTGACATGAGATCTAGAAGGAACATCAAGCATAGTTTCCTTAGCTAGCCACAGTGCCCTTCCCTGGGTTGCATCTTTCAGCTCCAAACACTTGAGCAGGAGCCTAGGAAAAAAGCAGTAACAGGGAATTATTAACACCAGCAAGTGACAGACCAGGAAACCTGCCAACAGCCTTCCCATTAAGGGTTGCAGCATCTTCCAAGGTTATTTTGTCCCTTCTTCTGCTTTGAAATGCTGATCCAGCCCACCCAAGATGGAGTCACCATTGCTACCTGATTTCTATTGTTGACTTGGTCTCCCTGAATCCCAAATTTGTGTTTTCTGAACTTATGGTCCAATTTATATTTTATCTGGTTTCTATTCTAAATTTTACCTATGCAAATTACGTTATCTGGTTCAAACTTTAAGGAGTTTGGGGCAGAGAAGACTCAGATTAGTCTTGGCAAAATTCAAAAAAGCATTTCACACAAAACTGCCCTTCTAGGACATAACTCTAGGTTCCAAATGTATTCTTTCCACTGCCAACTTCCCCTCATCTTCCTGCTAAGAATTTTCAGAACAGCAATCTGATTAAACTAACGAACCCCAGAATGTAGACTAAAAGCCATTTCACCCTGAGATATAAAAATAAATCGGCCAGGCGCGGTGGCTCACGCCCGTAATGCTAACACCCTGGGAGGCCGAGGCAAAAGGATAGTTTGAGCTCAAGAGTTCGAGACCAGCCTGAGCAAGAGTGAGACCCCATCTCTACTAAAAAAAAAAAATGGAAAGAAATTAATTAGCCAACTAAAAATATAGAAAAAATTAGCCGGGCATGGTGGCGCATGCCTGTAGTCCCAGCTACTGGGGAGGCTGAGGCAGGAGGATCCTTTGAGCCCAGGAGTTTGAGGTTGCTGCGAGCTAGGATGACGCCACGGCACTCTAACCCGGGCAACAGAGCCAGACTCTGTCTCAAAAAATAATAAAAACAATAATAATAAATAAACAAATGAAATCCGCTAGAACTGCAGGAGGGTCCTATTTTAACTTCTGCTGGCCCCGCCTTACCCTTCTGGCTGACATCCAAAGACCCTCGAAAAACGGGCTCCCTCCAACCCACACCTAAGCACACGAGTCCGACTGACTCTGTAAATGAAGCAGAGGTCTAGCTCACGCACGTTCTTCTTCCACTTCCGCCGCAAGTCCGCGCGCTCAGGAACTCCTTCCGGCCTCCTGCCAGCCTCAGGAAAAGCGGCGAGCGCCCCGCGCCCTGCTGCAAACACGGCCTGCTGCGCATGCGCACCCACTCGGCCCGCCTCCTCCCCTCACTTCCGTGACGTCATCCCCCTGCTCACTCGCCGCCCTGTGTTGGGATCGCCGGCGAGGCCGACCAGCGATGTGCCGGAACCGTGGGCCACCCGCGGCCCGCCTTTTCCGGCCAGACAGAACGCGCGCGGCCCCACCCGTCTGCTTAGAGCGAGGAGGGGCGGAAGTGGAGGAAAGAAGGCGGGACCCGGCGAAACCGGTTGCCGGCTGCCGCCCTCACTTTGCCCGGCCTGGGTAGCGTGACGTCAGGCGTCCCACTTGGCTGGGAAGCCAGAGCAGGGCATGCAGCGCTTAATAAACACCTTTGATCGGTCTGCAGAAATGTGCTTTTTCTTCTAGACGAAACATACCTCAAGGCAATCAACGTACTGGATGTCCTCACCTGTGAGTGGTGCTGCAGAGCTTTTTGAATTTTTTTTTAACTTTGACCTCCCTAAATTCTAAATTAGAAAAGCTGAGAGCTACCAGAAGACATCTCTAGGCAGGGTGTGAAGGTGTGAGTATTCACTGTGAGCAGTTACGTGTCAGGCCTGCTTCTAGGCCATGGAGGCATTGCGGTGCGCAAAAGAGACAAAAACCCCACCCTTCCTGGAGCTTAAGTTCTAGGAGTACAGTTTGCTGATTTCAAATGAGAAACCAAGATGCAGAGGCTTTTCAATCAGGTCAGGAAGAAAGTGTGACTTAAGAGTTAACACATTTTTTTTAACTATCAGTAATTTGACCCATACCATAAAGAGTTTCCTTGAGAAAACCCCAATATTGAGGAAATGGCCCAAATTTATTTATACACGTACAGCAGAATAGGGGTGAAGGGAAATGCAGACAGCCACTCTAGTTTTCACTCCTGACTCTGAGAGTGGCATCTTCTGTGAAAAGAGATAACTGAAATAAGGATGGAGCCAGCATGGGGGGAGGCCCAGCTTGTAAGAGCTACCAGCCTAACTGGTTCTTAGCTCAGAGGGAGTCAGCAGCAGAGACTGGAAATCAGTCTTCTAATTTTCCCCATATTTATTTATTTTCCCATGGTGGTAACAATAAATACCTAAAATGAAAGACTTACGTAGTTCATTTATTCACAAATATTTGAGAACACACTGTGTACCACATACTGTTCTAAGAACTGGCAGCAAAGTCTAAGACAATCCCTGCCTTTAGCAAGTTTGTAGTCAAGCTGGACAGAGATGCTGAGCAATTACAAAGGAAATGATTATTTTAAATAAAGCTGGCTCAACTTTTTTCAGTTATTGAGAAAAGTGGGAGGTGGCTTGGTTTAAAGGTAGATTAGACATGGGCTTCCTTACCATGTCCTGACACAAATAAGTATCAGTATTCAGGAGGACTGGGGCCTGCAACCAGAGATCGGAAGCTTACTTGGCATTTTAGGTCTTGGAGTTTAAATTACGCATAATTTCATCTTTTAAAAAAAGAGGCAAAAGGATTAAAGAATAAGCAAAAGTTACTAGGTTGAACCTGTTTGTGACAAGAGATAGCTACAATGTTCTATACCACTCTACTTTCATTGTTCACACCCAGATACCTCTACCAGCAAGGGAGACAAGCAGGTTTGTGCTAGGTGAGCCTTTTCTAGAAGAGTGCTGCCCAGCCCTTCTTCACCCTGCCCCTTAACACACCCAGCACCCCATTTTTCCCAACTGTGAAAAATCCAAACAGACAAGAAAACTCTAAAAGTCTCTAAGCAAGGAGGAACTGCCCCTTTTGTAGTCACAGGAGATATCTTAGATGCCCAACTTACTCGCAGGTCTTCCTCAAAAACTAAAATAAAAAGAGAGAGTTCCTTCCTCTGAAGGCTACCACCTCTCTGAAGGCTACCACCTAAGTCATATACTTTCATCTACCCCTCAACACACACACATGTATTTGAGCAGTGACAAGTTAAATACCTGACAACCCATTCTTCTACAGAATCTCTAGGTTTCTTGTGTCAACGGCTTTCCTTTAGAACCCCAATTTACGAGCTTTTACTCCATGGGCCGGGTGACTTTCAGACTTTGGCACCCACTTCTATTTAGATATCAAGCTTGGTTTCTAAGCAACCAGCCAGCTCCTCTCCTCACTTCCCCCATCAGGGAGCAAGCTTACTATACTAGCAGAACAGGTCAAACAGAGCTCCATCCTGGACAAATCAGTGCTTGAGGGAACTTTAATTAAAGCAAGAAAAAAAAATGTGGTACAAGAGCAATGCAGAAGGGTTCTGTTCCAGGCAGTTTTGCCATGTACAAGTAGAATAAAGTCATCGAGTCAGAGTTTGAAAGCTGGACGCAATTTCAGGCACCATTCCAATCTCTTCATTTTACAAGTGATAAATCTGAAGCCCAGAGGTTAAAAAGACTTGTTCAAGGTCAATTTGGAAGCAAAGCTGCAGCTCGAACACTGGTGTCCGAACTCTCAGGCCAAATCTCCTTCTACTATATCATACTACCATTGGGAAGTTTAAAAAAGAAAAGGGAAGTCTGAAGGGTGATTTTTCCATAAATTAAATCAACATTAAATCTAGGAGTATTTGGAGAATCACAGACTGATAACATTGTTAGAGAAAAAAGAGATTCAAAAGCTGGTTAAATGTGAATAATAAAAAATATCCATATGTACAACAGTGTAAAAAGGAAAAGGAAGCGGATGGCATTCCTGATTACTGGGCTGGCAGCGCAGGGGGCAGCTGCATGCTGGGGGCAGGCTGCATGGGCTGCCAGCTTTCCTGGGTTTGAAGGATGCGGTACAGCTGCTTCAGCTGAGCAACAATGTTATCTTTTATGTCTGGAGTGGAGATCTGCAGGCGAACACTGCCACTGTCAAAGGATCGTGTGAAATCACCAGAAAACATCTCGTAGATCATCCGAGCCACCACCGGAATGACCTGTTCAAGACACAGAGGACACAGGTACCTGCTGAGGAAAAGGTATTTTTAAAGAGCAAGATACACCCAAGATTGAAGGGAGAATCAGTGAGGCCCTGGGGAAGCCCCTCACTCTAATGTCTAAATACAGAGTGTGTGTGCAGTGGCTCACACCTGTAATGCTAGCACTCTTGGGAGGCTGAGGCAGGAGGATTGCTTGAGCCCAGGAGTTTGAGGGTCCAGCGAGCTATGATGACACCACTGCACTCTAGCCAGGGCAACGCAATCAGACCCTGTCTCAATCAATCAATAAAAAATCTAAATACAGGATACACCTTTATCTTTCGGGCCCATTCTGCCAAGGCCCACTCTAGAAGTTGGTTCAAATGAAGGTAAACAACCTAGATGTGGCATCACGCCCCATGCTTGCTTAGTAAGACTTTAACCAAATGTCATCTGTTGCCTGCCTCGTTGTGCAGTTCTGGGGGCCAAGCCTATGTGGCTTTGCTGCCACCTCCTAGAATAAGCTTATATATTTAAAGGCAACTCAAAAGGTTTTTCTGAGAAACGCTGGAAAGGGTCTTATCCTTTGAGGTTTCAGCAAGACTCTAATGTCAGTAAGAGAATGAAAGATAAGGTCTCCGCTAAATCAGACACCCACTTTAAAGACCTTGCCTTTTCCCAGTGTGGTCCTACCGTATACAGCCTGAATCTGCCACCCCATCTGATGGGATTAAGACCCACACAGGCCCAGGCTCACTCGACTGGGGTTCAGCCCAGACGTAGGGAGTAAAGCATTGGCAAAAAAGGGAAGAGTTGTTGGCACATCCTCATCTTCTCACCTGAACCAAGATGAGTTTCCTTTCCAAGGGTTTCCCATCTGGCCATTCTTCCCCAAAGCACAAGTAGATCTCAAATGGTGGCTGCTTCTCTATCTGTCCTTTCTGGTGAGCAATGAGCTCTGCAGAAGGTAGAAGAGCAAGTTTGTTATACTGGGTTATTCCATATCATCCTCTCAGTAAATGCCACCTTTTATGCTGTTCAATACAACAGCCACTAGCCACATGTGGCTACTAATTTTAAACATTAAACAGTTCCTTGGTCACATGAGTCACACTGACATGCTCAATAGCCATGTGTGCCTAGTGGCTACCATATCAGATGGCACAAATATATGTGACAGCACAAATTCCAGAGACTCTTATTGGACATTGTTGGTCTCAACCTGGGATTCACACCACATTATAAAATTTACATCTCAAGTGCTCTCCCTAAAATCATCTGTTTGAATTCACCACTCATATATTTCCCAAAAGGGTATGTGTTCTGCTGAATATGATGAACAGGATCACCTTCCAAAGTTAAAGATAAGCTGGTGACATTTGAGGGGTAGTGACAAAGCAGTCTCCTCCTTCTGCCACTGAAGAAGCCACAACCAACCTAAAAATAGCTGGGAGTAAAACTCCCTTCTGTGTTGCCTTGGCCACCTCCATTTTTCAGAAGCAAGGTTCTCTTCTCCCTTGACCTCCAGAAGAAATATCTTTTTGGTTTTTTCCTGATGTATTTCATTTCAGCAAAAGAAGAAATATTTTGGTTAAGAGTTTTGCCAAGCCAGGAAAGAGAGGGATGGTAGAAGATGTACTTCCAGGGAGCAATTCCTATCACCATCGACCCTCTGAAAAAACACTCACCACTAAGGAATGTTTCCAGACAAAACAGCTTGACCTTCTTTTGTCTCTCAATCAGGTTGGGGGCAACAAGCGATGGGGCACATGGCCCAGACCAGTACACCTTGCACTGGCACAGCCTGATGGCATAAATGGCGTGACCGCTGACCTCCAGGATCAGTCCCCTGTCCATGACATCAAGCAGCTTGCTGGTGAACAGCTTCTGTTTTTCATTGGTGATATGCTCCGGACCCGGGAATTTGACTTGCTCCAGGCTGACGGGACCAAAGAGCTCTTCCTGGTCAGGCATGGGACCCAGATCCCCATAGAAGAGCCGGCAGCCCTGGGGGTTGCTCACGGTCATGGTCTGCCCATACTCCTTCCCACGGTAGTGAAACTTGATGTCCAGGTCAGTCACTGCAAGAGTAGAGATGACAGTGAGTCCTACTTAGCTGCTCTGCCTGTCCATCCCTAAGACTCATACAGGTCCATTAAGATCAAGCCACATTTCACTAGCATTCAGGAAGGACACTGCCATAGTTATCCTTCCTACAATAAAAGGAGACATCAACATATCCCTGAAGTATTCACTCAAAAAGCTGCCTGGAAGCAAACAGTTCAAAGTCCATCTATACTATCTTTATTCAAGAACCACACCCTAAGAGCTACAATTTCACCAAGCAAAGTGGCCCTGGTAACCCCATACTGACTGAGTCTTCACATCAGTAGGCACTGGAAGAGGATAAAAAAACTAAGGTATCTGGTTTGTGTCTCGTTTTTGGCTCATTGCTTAAAGAAACCAGAGGAACAAGAAGAAATATCAAGCCATTTTTCTAAAAATCACACATGTGAGCACACATCAGGGATCTGTTCTAAAAATACACCATAACAGGACATAGTTCACAGCAAAGTTAATTTTCACTCAGCAAATCTTCACTGAACCCAATGGGCCTTATCAAAGCTACTTAGCCTTGGACAAAATGTTAGCACTCACACCCCTAGCATGTGCAGTGTGAAAGGGAGACCCAGGCAATGACATCAGTTCTTCACTGAGATAAATTTGTGTCAAAGTCAGAAAGACATTTTTTTTTCCTCTGGGTCCAAAAGCCCCTCAAAATCCAAGAGCGTCCTCAACCAAATCAATGGCCATTAACCTCCCTATCCCACAACTGGCCTTGCCACTAAATCTCCTGACCGGACTAATAAACCTGCACTTCCACCCTCCTAAGAGGTGAGTAAACTAGAGCTGTGACCAATAAGGGCATCCCATGGGCAAGTAGGTATGAGCCAATGTTTCTGTATTCCTTTCCTGGTGACTCATCGGCCAGCCAGGAAGCAGACACAGAGACCAGGTAGTTTATTCTATACATGTCAAAGAAGTGTATAGGAGGCAGAAGGTGGGATAGGAAAGGGACCGTAATAGGAGCGGAAGACCCAGTAAGAAAGATCAGGGCTCGCTTACTTGGGAGAGAGCTGATCCACAGCTCTGGAGAGCTGAAGAAGGGCTGTATAGGTGCCTGGGGCACTTCCATCTCCAGAGGTTCAGTTTTGGGCCACACTGCTTCAGGGCTGCAGTTACCCACACCGCAGTTTCCCACACTGGCTGGCGCCATGGGAGAACCTAGAACAGAAGGATGTGGTGAGCAAGCAGGGGCACCACGCATGTATATCACCTGGTCTGAGGCTCTAAGAACTAACAGGGTCAGTAGACAAGAGTCAAACACTGAGCCATGACCCAGGGTGACCTCCAGCCCCATCTGTGATTCCCACAGCTAACACAGGAACAAACAAGGTTCCCCCTGCTTTCTAATCATATTATTTTTCCCATAAACTCATCATTCTAAAAACCTTTGCTGAAGATTGATATATAGACCAGTGAGTTTTCTTTAGGGGTTAAATTAGAAGGGACAAGAGAGATTTCCCTATTGTAAAATTTGGTCCCAGCAATTAAATAGAAGCTGGTTGCCTTCCATAAAATGAACTCATCTGAATTAGTTGATGAGCTTTAAGTGTTAATGTATATATATTCCATTAAAAACAAACAAATACTTTTACATGCCTGGAAGCATTCTCAAGAACCTAAAAAGAACTGTCTCATCCAGGGAAAGAACTGGAAGGTTCAGGGAAATAATGGAAGGAAAACCTCAGAACTGATTACCTTTTTGTACCGTTACGAATTTAAATCATGTAAAAGTATCATTTATTCAAAATTATCCAATTAAAGCTGTAGAAAAGAGTGAAAAACCTATTTCCCTGCTTATGTCAACGTTGACTTGCTCCAAAGGCTCCTAGCCTCACCTCTTAGGCATCTATTCTTCAACAATTCTTCTTCCTCTGCCCCAACAGCTCTGAAATCACAGAGGTTAATGTTTCTTTGACCCTTTGTGTACAAGTCTGATTAAATCTGTGCTCCCATTTTACTTTTTAGTTTTTAATATTTATTCCATAACTTTCTAAAAACGATCCAGGGCAGCCCAAAATATAAGGACACACAACATTAGCTTTAATAAAATATGAACGAAAATAGGAAATCAGGATCCTGGAAATAGTCTGCATTCTTTTAAGGGGTGAGAATAACAGAATGAGTCAGCCAGGGATTCGGGAAAGGATCACACATGTCTAGATATCCAACTCTTTGAATTTCTCATTTAAATTTTAAATGTAGCACATGGCAATATTCACCTGAAAGATCTCTATGAAATTTCTCGTGACCCATCACTTAGTTATAAAGATATACATGTCAGGATAAGTGATGGAAGGCCAGTGGACAGACAATAAGAATTATTTCCTGATTCTCAAAGGTGGGGGCAGCACCTAAAGCACTCCAAAATCCTAAAGAAATCATCTAGATATGCTGAATTTTATAGGTGGCACAAATTATCTCATTTCAACCCATAGCAGCTTGAAGGTACTAAAAAGTCTGTAAAAAGCTACTCAACTGGATGCAAATCACTACAGGATGTACATTGCAGTGAAGAGAGGAAGTAAAATTCTGCAGAAGAGCAATTCAACTTGTGTTTGAGCACCCCCCGGGTAGTGCAGTGGAAGATGCGGTACCTGCTCTGTCACACAGTGGACCCCCAACCTCTCAACTCATTTTTCCTGGGAAGCTGAATTCAAAAGTCCATAAAAGAAAAGTATCTTGCAGATAGACAACTAGATAAATCTGATAGGCTTTATCTAGCCTAGTGTTAGTAGCTATAGAAACCACAAGTTTCCTGTAGCGCAGCCTAGCAGAGCGATCCCCGTGAAGGAAGTAACACAGAATTTATACCGAGGGAAATACTGGAAGCGTTTGCCTACGGTTCATAAAAATGACTTCTGCACTTGGCCTGAAGGAAATTGGCAACATTTATAACCACTGATATATTTGTACGTGGGACTGAGAATGAATTTAGATTTCTTATTTGAGTGATCACACAAACGATTCAGAAGATGCTCTCTATGCCTAGAACCCACCCCACTGTACTGGGACAGCTGGGCTGGCAGGGTTCCCTCACCGATGACTGCTGCTTGCTAACAGACCGCCAGCCTGCCAGTGGGGCCTGGTCCTGCCCCCAGGGCAGTGGCGGTCAAGGAGGGCAATTCCAAGGTCAAAGCCCTTGCGTCATCCTTATCCCTCTGTGCCACCCACCACCCCACTCACCATTAATGTTCAGGAAGGGGAAGGTGTCCTGGATGGGAACATGGTGCTGCGACTGGTCCAGCTCATCTTCCTCATCATCTTCATCCACATCATTATCCTTCTCATCCCAGGGAGCAGACCCCGTGGATCCTACCCAGGAGACACAAGCTCTCAGGTGAGCAGTTCAGGTTGCGCTGCCATCCCTGCAGCTGACCCGCCACCCAAGCTAGGGACTGCTAGCACAAAGGCTCCTCGGGGTCAGTAAGCACCTTCAATGTCCTAGCTAAAATGAGTGGGACTCAAGGGATTATTAACACCTAGTTCCAACTCTTCTGACAGAGCCTTAATGCAAGCTCTCTTCCCTTCCCCTATATAGGAGTTGCAGACCCTCCTTCTCCTAGAAATCTCTTACATTTTACGTACACGTTAGCTTCGATGCTACATACTAGCATCCCTTTTAAGGACTCAGGGACACCAATTTCACATCCTTGTATGCTTAATATGAGGAACAGACCCCTCCCTCATGGCAGGGCCTCACTGGATTTGCTGGAATACAAGTCTAAATTATCTGGCTCTTAGTCAGTACTTGCTAAGCATGGAAAAAATAAAAGGATCAGGCGGTATTCCCTTAGTCAAAGTATCCTTCAAATTAAATGACCACTCACCCAACATCTATAAAGCACTTAATAGCTCTTATATGTCATGCCACTTGATTCTCACAGTAGTCTTTGAAGTAGGCAGGAAAGATGAGATCCCACATTTTAGAGCTGAAGAAACTGAGGCTCAAGAGGTCAAATGACTTGATTCAAGTCCCACAAATAGAAAAGTGATAAGAGCCAGGTTTAGACCTCAAACCTTCTACGATTTAATTCCTCCTCCTCCTCCTTCACAATTACCTGGCCTCTCAAGTCCCAAGAGAGGCTATTTTTACAGGAGAACTCTATAGTTCCTCTACTTTCTAATGCTTTAAGCAATCAGGCTAACAACCATTCACTAAAAGAGCAAGGAGATTCTGCTGTGCTTCTATCTTTTGTTCTCTGGGTCCTTCCTAGGGAAAGACTGTCTTGCTTTCCCAATCTTGAACTTTGTAAACCAAGCTGCTTTGCAGTTGACTATCTCTTTAAGATTCCAGCCCAGAACATGGTGCACTGCCCACCTTCTCCCAGACACCTGGGGCCTCACCTGGGTTAATGATTGAGCCCTGGGGCTGGGGGATGTCACAGACTTGATATATCTTCACTGGGTTCATGGGCACCTCCTTAGTGCCATCATACATCAGGTTGAATTCTCTGCTCTTGTTGAGAGCACAGCGGAGCTGGGCCTTCCATTTAGCTGGATCAGGGTCATCTACCCCTTCCTGGTACTTCCCCGTCTCTACAGCCCAGGCCTGGGGAACAGGAAACTGCAGTGAGTGCCTCCTGTTGCCCAGAAACACTACAAAGTGTGCGTGCCCACCCCTTCTCATACACATACAAACACACGCACACACACACACCCTTGCGTGACTGCCCCACCACCCAACCCCAATTTCCAGAGACTGCAGCAGGAAACACTGCCCTTAGGACCAGACAAGGCAGGGCCCAGGGGAAGTTAAGCCATGTGCAAACACAATCTATTGAAAGGAAGAGCCTTATCTCAAGCGTTGGTACCAGTACCTGTCAAGATGACACTGCTCTAGAATGAAAGGTTCAAAGTAAAGTCTGGGGAAAACAGGCACCAAAATGCTAACAGTAACTCTGGATAGCAGGATTTCAGGTTAACTTTTTTTTTTTTTTTTTTTTAGCTTATCCCTTTTTGATATGAACTGCTTCCACAACAAAAGGTACAACAACAAAGGGGGTGGCCTCACTGGTCCCCTCCAGAACTCCATCTGATGCATAAATAAAGAACTGCAGAAATGAAGAGCCTTTGGAACAGGAAGCACACTCATGGGGGTTCAGCTTGCCTCACTGCCTGAGGGCCGCAAATGCTAATAAACTCACACCCACTACCTTTCCCAATCCCCTCAAACTCCTACTTCATTGGGAACATCTCGCCCATGCTGTCAGCAAAACTAGTGGCTGGCAGCATGGACTAAAACCACTTCGACTTCTGCTCTCTGGTATTCAAATACGGGAACGCATAGCACTTTCCCCAGACAAGGGGAACACAGTAGCCTCCCCAGTGAGGCAAAGAGAAACCTCAGCTGCTCATGCCATAGACCAAGGTCCTCAGGAACAGAGCAGGGAGTAGAAACCCGGCCCTGCTTTCAGGTCTCGTTTGCATTTGTGTTTCTGCTCCCAAGATATCCTTCTCCCCCATGGCTAACATATTCCCTGATCTCTAAGCCCAGGAAGATAACATGTTCTGATGCAGAAAAAAGAGATATCATGAGTAGAGAACTCCAGACGGGAAGCATACACCCACTGTTTCAAGCTGACAGGGCACATCACTTGTCCAAACACAACTCCCCGCCTGATTCTGAACACAGACTTCTTCCTGACACTGAAATTGAATTGTTCTGCCCCATCCTCTGATCTCCTTCACTCAGCCCCTGCAGAGCCTCACAATCAGGAGGAAGTTTCTTCCAAGAGCTAATCCGATTCAGACTCACTTCCTCCTATCACCTTCTCAGATTGGGGTTCTTGCATTTGTTTTGTGCTATGAAGAAGTCCAACAAAGTTGTGCTTCCCCAGGTGGCTTGGCAGGCTCTAGGGGGGCCTAACTGCTGCTCCATTCCACCCCGCCCCTATAGGATTTCAACTTCACTGGTCCCTAGTATCCGGGACAAGTTACCTGGTGGTACCTGGCTGCTGCCTCCCCACACATTTTCCCTTCCATTTGTTTGCTCCTCTGCGCCGACACTCATTCTGCCCCCACCCAGCTGACTCGGGCTGTGCAGATTTTGGCAGAGGTCTGCAAATTTCTGTAGCTCCGTAAAGCCCTGCCCCTCCATGGAGAGCAGCCAGAGTAACCCAGAACCAGGGCCCCAGCCCTCCTGCTCACCATGCATCCGTCCATCCCCCGGGACCCTGTCGTATGGCACTGAGGACCCAAGGCTGATGCAGCAGAGCGTCCTACCCTTTAAGACTGGAACTTTAGAATCAAGAAAAGAGAGCCTAAGAGGTACCATATGGCAATTGCTGTGATGTATAAACATTACTTGTTCAAACCTATTCTAAGTCTCACCTCTGAGAGATTCTGATCACTGTGCAGGTCCTTATTTCTCTTCCTAAACTGGAAATAATTCCTGCGTTTTTTAGGGTGCTTTGCAAATCCCTCCCCATACTTTATTTTGCTCGATTCCCACAATGATCCTGTGAGGCAGGCAAGACTGGTTTCATCCTCATTTCACTGAAGGGGAAACTGAAGCTCAGAGAGGCGACATGACGAGCCCAAGACCACACATGCAGTTGATGGCAGTAGGATTTGAGGCCAGGTCTTCCAATTCCTGATCGGAAGGGGCAGTATGATCGGGGGACAGGGGGGTGGAGACAGACATGGGTTCAAATCCTGGCTCCACCACTTACTGGCTGTATGGTTTTGGCAAGTTACTCAGCCGCTCTGAGGCTTGGCTTCTGCATCTACAGTGTGAGGGTAATGCCTCCCTCACAGGGTTGTCGTGAGAACTGAATGAGGCATGGACACAGACACCCATTTAATGCTAGTGTCCCACCTGCATGTCCTACTGCATATTCTACTAAAGGCCATCAGAGCTTGGGATCCTCATTCCTCCCCTGACTTTCCAGACCCTGCCTCCACACTCTGCAAACAGATACACAGGTGTAAATGAGGTAACACTGCCTCCCCTCAGCCACCCTTTCCTCCAGCCCCAAGCACGCAGATCGTCCTCATGAGTGGGGCTTCCAGGAACCAGCCTCTTCCCCATGGCCAGCCACTGCCAGATGCTTCCACAACAAATCCCGTGTCAGACCAAGGCCACGGAGAGGACAACTGGGCCAGGGCACGTCCCATTCCCTTTCTCAATACTAACTCCAATAAGTGGTGCTGGCTTTCCTTATCATTTTTATATCGTTATTTAAAATCTAAGTTAATGGGCCGGGCACGGTGGCTCACGCCTGTAATCCTAGCACTCTGGGAGGCCGAGGCGGGCAGATTGCTCGAGGTCAGGAGTTCGAAACCAGCCTGAGCAAGAGCGAGACCCCCGTCTCTACTATAAATAGAAAGAAATTAATTGGCCAACTAAGAGAGAAAAAATTAGCCGGGCACGGTGGCACATGCCTGTAGTCCCAGCTACTCGGGAGGCTGAGGCAGGAGGATTGCTTGAGCCCAGGAGTTGGAGGTTGCTGTGAGCTAGGCTGACACCACGGCACTCACTCTAGCCTGGGCAACAAAGCGAGACTCTGTCTCAAAAAAAAAATAAAATAAAAATAAAATAAATAAATAAATAAAATCTAAGTTAACAGTGCTCAATTTCCTTTCTAAGTGCCCTCAGGCCAATTTTCTCCCTGCCTGGAGACAAGACAGAGTCGGACGGTAAACATCTCTAGGATATCTTTCCTTTGAGTCCTGAGGCCACGTTTTCTGCCTTTTCCTGATCCAATCTCAGCAAGAAACTGGGGTATGAATGTTGAGAGGTTCACAGTAGCAACCAAATTTCATTTCTGACTTCCAGCTTATACTCAGAGAAGAAAAGGGAAGGTTTGCTTTGTGTCTTGAGGGAGCACAAACTAAAGCTACTCGTGAGATGGAAGTGGCCATCAGAGAGAAGTTGATCTGGAGCAGAGACACAGCCTACAAAGTTACAAACCACGTGAAATCCCTTCCCACAACCAGCCTGTCCACCTACTTCTTTTTTTTTTTTTTTCTTTTTTTGAGACAGAGTCTCACTCTGTTGCCCGGGCTAAAGTGCCGTGGCGTCAGCCTAGCTCACAGCAACCTCAAACTCCTGGGCTCGAGCAATCTTTCTGCCTCAGCCTCCCGAGTAGCTGGGACTACAGACACATGCCACCATGCCTGGCTAATTTTATATATATTTGTTGTTGTTGTTGTTGGCCAATTAATTTCTTTCTATTTTTAATAGAGACAGGGTCTCGATCTTGCTCAGGCTGGTTTCGAACTCCCGATCTTGAGCCAGCCTCCTGCCTCGGCCTCCCAGAATTCTAGGTTTACAGGCATGAGCCACCACGCACGGCCCTGTCCACCTACTTCTTTCTTAAGTCAAGCTTTGGTTTCACTTAAAGTTTGTAAAATGCTATGTGATTAATCCATTGACTGCCACACTACAAAAAAAAATTTTTTTTCTTGGGGCCATGGTGCTTTATTACAAAAACAGAATAAAAACTTTGCAAATGATCCTTTCTAATTTAATGAAAAATTTGTTATGGCCGGGCGCGGTGCCTGTAATCCTAGCTCTCTGGGAGGCCGAGGCGGGCGGATTGCTCAAGGTCAGGAGTTCAAAACCAGCCTGAGCAAGAGCGAGACCCCGTCTCTACTATAAATAGAAAGAAACTAATTGGCCAACTGATATATATATAAAAAATTAGCCGGGCATGGTGGCGCATGCCTGTAGTCCCAGCTACTCGGGAGGCTGAGACAGAAGGATCGCTCGAGCCCAGGAGTTTGAGGTTGCTGTGAGCTAGGCTGACGCCACGGCACTCACTCTAGCCTGGGCAACAAAGCGAGACTCTGTCTCAAAAAAAAAAAAAAAAAAAAATTTGTTATGTTTTCTGTACATAGGTTATATGCAACTCGAAAAATAGTTCATGCAGCTCCCATGACCAGTGAGTTACATATGCTTCATGAGGCCCCAGGCTCAAAACTAGTGAGTTAAACAACTCATGTGGCAGTTAATGTGTTAAATCTAGTTTTCAGTTAAATAAAATCATCATATCAGAGGCATTTTTAAGAAAACATTTATAAAATAAAAATTTATAATTTTTTTTTTGAGACAGGGTCTCACTTTGTTGCCCAAGCTAGAGTGCAGTGGTGTGTCATCATGGTTCACTGCAACCTCAAACTCCTGGGCTCAAGTGGTCCTCCTGCCCCAGCCTCCTGAGTAGCTGGGACCACAGGCATATGCCACCATGCCCAGCTAATTTCTCCATTTTTATGTAGAAATGGGATCTTGTCATGTTGCCCGGGTTAGTCTCAAACTCCTGGTCTCAAGTGATCCTCCCACCTCAGCCTTCAGAAGTGCTAGGATTACAGGTGTGAGCCACCATACCCAGCCTTTTAATTTTTAAGCAGAGGCTGTGGATAGGTGCAAAATCCTTTAATATCAAAAGGAAAACTTGCTGAGGGCCCTGGCCCTCTGTGCCCATCCCACAGGCCATGTGGTAGGAGTCTGCTGACACCCAACAGTTCCGTCCTGGTATGGATGTTGTTCCCAGGCCCAGCACTTCTCCTCGTAGCAAGAGCCCTGAGTGAATGAAGAGGAGGCAGCAACTACTGATGCTTGGTAGACTTTGGAACAACCACATCACTACAGTCATATATAGGCGATCAACCAATCCCATCTCATATCCTTTGGGACCAGAGTTGAGTACCTTCAACCAGTGGGAAAGACTAAAGCGCTTCAACCATTGTAGACGTGCCCCAACAAGAGGAAGTACGACACCTGTGAAGTTTGGGCACCCCCATCACGAGCATTCTGTTTCATCAGAGGTTTAGATCTAGTAAAAATCCTCATGCCAAAATGGAAACAAAACAAACAAACCCAGAAAGATCTGAGAGCATTGGGAAAAAAAAAATTTAAGTCGGATGGTGGAAGAAGTTCCTTTACCTTAAAAATGGTATTTTCCTCCTCTTGTTGGGGGCTATGCCGGGTGGCATGTTTCCAGGGAATCTGGAAGCGTTTGGAGTCCCTGTGTAGCCAGATGAGCCCAGGGTACAAGCCACTATCCACCTGGGCCACCAGCCAGGGCTTCAGCCGGACTCTGCGGGGGTGCAGGGCCATGATCTGGTAGGGGAAGAGCAGGAGAATTAGCCCAGCCACTGGGAACTCTTCCCAGCCACCGTTCCCGGATGACAGAGCTACAGTTTCACTAGATTACTGCAAAGAAACTAAATATGGGAATAAACTGTGCCAGGTGGGAAAGAAAAGAAAAGAGGTTAAAAGGTTCTTTTGATTCTTATTCCAAAGCCATTTATACTTCATGCTCTAGCCAAATCAGACTTATCATGCCAGTAGATCACATTTCTTCTATTTAAATCCTGAAGCAGAAAAATAAAAAGGTGATGTCATCCCCGCTGGAACACAGTCCTTCCTGAAGTACCAAGGGTTTTGGAAGAGAAGGGAAATTGTTCTTTCCAATCTCGACTCAGGAGAGGGAAGAAAAAAGTTATAGAAACAGCACGTACATGGGCAAGAAGCTGAAGCAAGCTCTCCCTCTAAACGAGACAAGTAAAGGTGAATGGGAATGTTTCAGTAAGAAAGAACGCCATCGTGGTGACAGAGAAGTAGGTGAGGGGTGGGTCCTTCATTCCAAAGTCCTCACTTACAGGGAAGAGCAGGCAGTGTGTCCACGGAGATCTGAGGAGCCGGGTCTCGAGTCAGCTTCCCTTTCTGTCGGCCACCCAAAGAATCTGTACCGAGAAAAAGGGATCTCAGCTGGTTATCCACAGGACAATCTAGAAGAATCCAGGAGAAGGCTTAGGCACACTTTCCCACAACTGAATCTGGTAAAGCTGAGAAGCCCTAAAACAATCTAATATCACAATTCCTAACCTTAGAGTACTAAAAACAGTCATGAGATGAACTCCCTCCTCACCTGGGTCTGTTTATCTCCCCACAGAGGTTGCAGTGCACCGATTGGTTGCAGGAGCCAGCCTGGGTAAAGTCTGCAATTGATTCTCATAAAAATACATGGGCATAGCAGATAACATTCGACAGCAGCCAGCACTCACGGCAGAAAACAAAGACCTGCCCAGACTGGGTGCCCGGAGGAAAAACCAGTCACTGGGGAATTGTTTTGCCTGAGACACTGAGTTTGGATTTTTTGGTGTTCTTATTTTGTTTTTACTTAAGACTAGAAAGGGATGACTGGAAAAAATGACACTCACTCAACAAATATTTGTTCATCAGCCACCGTGTGCCAAGCACCGTGTTAGTTACTAAACCCTGAAGCTCGATGTTTTTACCAGATGTTCCTTCCTGAGGAAATCCACATTGGAACAGCTCAAGCCCCACAATGGCCTGAGGAGGAGAGGAAGGAAAATAAATAAGTCACCTTCACACTCAGAAAGTTCCCTACCTGGATCACGGTTCTGAAGCCAAAGCCACTGAGTCAGCTGAAGGCTTCCATTTAGAAGAGCTGAGCTGCAGTAGGGGTGGGGGGGAGGTGGCCCCTGACACCACTTCTCTCCCTAGCCAGACTCCCAGCAAACCCAACTCAGCCTCTGGCACTTTAAGAGCAAGGCAAGACCTGCTCTCGCCTGAGCTTTCTGACCCAATTACCAAGTCCTGCAACTGAAACCTTCCCCCTGGGAGTGCAGCTCGCACTGGGCAGGTGAGGTTGGCACACAGTGCTCAAGTGCCCCCATGTTCTTGGCCTTTGGCTCGGGCATTTTGGAGGGCAGCATGGGAAGCCATCAAAGCATGGAGTACATTTACACCCTTTAAGGAGGGAACGCATATTCCCTCAAGGGCAAGTTCTACCCTTTCCCCAGTCCTAGCCCTACCAGAAGGATGACAGGGCAAGGGAAGGAAAAGGAGAATAGGGAAATAGGCAGCAAACTGGTCAACCTAGTAAGGCGCTTTTGAGAATGTCTATTGCATTGTTGATAAGTCCTGTGCGTGGGCCTGCACCTCTTGACTGATTGCAGACTTGAAGAAAAGGGCTTATTGTAGCTGATCCACAGCCCATCAAGAAAAAAATTAAGGCAACCAGGCCAAGACCAGGAGCTGCATCTGGTGATGGGAAGGAGAAGCAGCCACCCATAGAGATCGGTGATAAAGATCTAGAGCCCTGAGTTCTCAGTGTTCTCCCAAGATGGGACTACACCTGAGTAGCCCCACCTCAACCCCATAGAAGGAGCCCCACTCAGTGCCCTTCCTCCCTCACGGCAAACCCTCTCCACCTTCAGAAAGTCAGCCAACCTGTCCCTTCCACCGCCCAGTAACCACGACTCTAAAAACAGGCAGAGGGAAAAATTGAAAGCCACCAAAATGACTGAGAGGGGAATGGTTCATTACGTCACATCCACAGGCTGCAGTATCAAGCAGCCATTAACGAGAGGCTGAAGAATTTTTGCTGGAGTTGGGGAAATGTTTAAAATATGAAGTTGGGGGAGAATGCAGCATACAACATTGAGTATATAGCAGTGTCCTCATTTTACAACATACTTGCATACATGTACACATACAGAACTAAAAAAGGGAAAGAAAGACACCAATGCAATAAGATATTTGTAATCGTTACCTAGTAATGGGATTATAGGTGCTTTTTATTTTCTCCTGTATACTTTTATATATGACTCACATTTTTCTACAATGATATATTTCAATTTATAATTTTAAAAATCCTACAAGTAGTACTTTATTAACCACAGGATAAGACATTTCTTACGAAGGATAGTAACAACAATCTTTCCTCCCTGCAGAGGCTTCACAGTTCTTACGGGCACTTTTACTTACTGTGTCTGATTTCATCACTATGAACCTGGAAGTGGTATTATTATCCTCATTGTACAGCTGGGTTAAGTGAGGCACAGAAAAGGTAGGCACTTTATCTGGGTCCAAACCCAACACTCCTGAGTCAGAATGTGCTCTACTAAATCCTGCCCCCGCACCCTGCCTTGCATGTCCCTCCTACCATCCTTCCACACACTCAGAAAGTAAACCAAAAACATCAACAAAGATCCCAACAGCAGGGAGGACCAATAAAGTGATTGGGGTGAAGGCTGCATTATACCCTATCTCAAACACACCTAAATCAGAGTTCTCCTTCTAAACATTCTCTCCACTCAAACACAAACACCTGCAGAACCACCTTAGCCTAGTTGAACTCAGCCTTGCATCTCCAGCTGCCATCACAACCAAACTCAAAGCCTATGTTTCTAATATGCATTTAATCATCCTTTGACAACGATGCCAACCCAGCTACTCCCCCCACACTGAGCATAGAGCAGAGACACTTTCCACCTC
Organism: Microcebus murinus; assembly: GCF_040939455.1. Lineage (NCBI taxonomy): Eukaryota > Metazoa > Chordata > Mammalia > Primates > Cheirogaleidae > Microcebus > Microcebus murinus. The sequence goes on along the minus strand of NC_134126.1, from coordinate 24,972,054 downwards.
CTCTGGGCACTAACTGTCGTCTCTCACACTGCCATTCCAGGGCGCAGTTCCTCCATAAACACCCCACTGCCACCTCTGCAGGCCCCTCCCAGACCAGTTTCCTGGGGCACTGCTACCCCAAAGTGAGGTTTGGCTGGCAATGATTTTTTGCCCTGACTCAAACATACTCGCCATTTCTTGCAGACAGGTCTTAGTAGCGGTCCCGTATTTTTCCCTTCCTCCTGAAGGAAAGTGAAATGCCATCACTTAAGTTCCTCAGAGTTTAGCCCCACTTAGGGTAAACTCTGGGCCTCTAGCCGTAATTCCCACGCCCTTCCTCCCTGCTGGATGGAAGTTGGGGGGTGGCGAAGGGCAGTTTCGGGGTACTGGGTGTTGCCACCACGCATCAAACCCATATCTAACCCTAAACTACTCTCCTGGGTCAGCACCAGCCTTCACCCTCTCCCTTCGCTGGCTTCCACTCTTGACATCCACCAAAAGAGCATGCTGGGACGGATGACCCCTTTACCACGAAGCAGGCTCCCAGTAAAGAGTGGCACCTCAGGCCTCCTTTCCAGTTAGGCCTGGGAGACTTTCCCCATTTCTCTAGACCTGCCCTCCAGCCCCTTCAGGCAAGGAGGGCCTCACTCCCAGAGCAGCCACACCCCGGCGGGCGCCACCCTCCCCAACACCTAGCTGGGCTCCTTGGAAATCCACGGGTGTCTCCCCGGCTCAGGGCGAAGGGCCTGACTGTGCTAAACAAACTCAAGGAGGGAAAACAAACTCGACAAAGCGCCAAACTACCTTGCCGCCCTCTTCCCCAATTTCCCAAAATACCCACCAGGACCAGGAGCTGGCGGACCTAGGAAGTCCCCTCCCTGGGACACAGGGGCCTGCGGTCAAGCCAGTTGGTAAGACTGAATAAAGGAGGAGCGGTGCCTTGGCTCAACTGGGTCGGTGGGAGCAAAGAGCAGCGCCCTCCATTTCGGCAGGGGAAAGGGAGCAGTCGTAAGTATGGGGTCGGGAGGGGCTTAGCGCTACAGAACCGGGACCGCCCCAAAGCCACCTGGAGGAGGGCGACAAGCACCCAGCCCCAGTGGGTATTCCCAAACAGATGTCCCCAAGCAAGCTCCCCCACCCCCACAAACACTAGGGCGGACCCTTCCCCACCCGCGGGCGTGTCTTCCCTCCCTCAGGCTGCTCTCCAGAAACTGGCGTCCCCACCTGTCCTCAACCCGGCTGCCAGAAGCAGAGCTCCCTCTGAACCAAGTCCGCAGCTGAGTTCACCCGTCGCCGCCACGCTGCTCGACGGCTTAGCCAAGGGGCGCCTGGCTCTGCGCAAGTAGGGACCGCGGGTTCCTCTCCTGGTCCCGCACCGGCCCTTACCTGCCCGGCCCAGGTGCGCCGAGCTCACGTCAGCGCCTCGCCCCGGGACGCCGCAGCCCTCTCCGCCGTCCGGCCACGCCTCCCGGGAGTGGCCACGCCCCCCGGCGCTCGGGATTGGCGACTTGCGAGAAATACGATCCCCTGCGTTTCTGGGCCGTCCAGCCCCGCGCTGCCTTCCCCACCCGACTCCCACGCTTCTAACCCCGGCCAAGAAAAGTCCCAGATTGGGGCCCAGCCCTTAGGCCTCGGGGCTGTGGTCCAGGGAACTGGAAGCGACTAGGAGGTCAGATCTAAGTCAAGAGGGTGCCTCCCCTCATTCATGCCCCATAGTCACTCTGCCTGAAGGAGACTGTTAAGCACAAAAAAGGGTTTTGAGGTTCTGGGTTGGCCCTACTATGGTGGGCCTGTGTGAGTGGAGGTGGCTATGAGGAAGGGACTCAGGTCACTTGGTCCTGTCTGGGGGAAGCCATATGGCTTCCAGGACTAGAATTCTGCCTTTACTCTTGCCTCTTACCCGTGCGACCCTGCGTAAACTTACTTAGCTTCTTTTTTTTTTTTTTTTTTTTTTTTTTTGAATGGAGGCAAGAAAGAAAACTTACTTAGCTTCTTGGTTTCAGTTTCCTCATCTATTCAATGAGAATAATAATTCCTGTCTTTTCTAATCACTATCGTGTAATGATCAAAACCATAGCCTCTGGAGCCAATTCTTGGGCTTCAAACCCCAAAGCCATCAGCTACTACAGACTTGGGAAAGTTTCTTAAGCTCTCTGGGCTTCCATTTCTTATCTGTAGAATAAAATTACCAATAGTACCTACCCCAGGGTGTTGTGGGGATTCAACAAATTACTGCATATGAGTTGCTTGCAACGGTGTTTGGCACTTAATACATATATGTGCTTGCAATTATTATTGGTATAAGGATAAAAAGCGCCATATAGACAGTGCCACACAGAATAAGAGGGCACTCCTTGTTATGACCTGAAATTCAAGTCCTCTATGTCCCCAAACAGGTGCTTGATAAGAGTCTCCCCACCTTCCCTGTTCATGCAGAGGACATGCTTACAGGGAGCTGTGTCCCAGTAAATGAGACACATCCCCCTTCCTCAAGTGCTGAGCCATCATCACAGGGGACATGGGATACAAGCAGGACACTTGGGTTTTGTAGTGAGTGAGAATACATGGAGCACTGGTGCTACGGGAATTGTGTCCCCACTAAAATTTGTGTGCTTAAGTCCTAACCCCCCAGTATCTCAGAATGTGGCCTTATTTGGAGACAGGATCTTTACAGAGGTAGTCAAGTTAAAATGAGGTCATTAGGGTGGACCCTGATGCAATATGACTGGTGTCCTTAGAAAAGGAAGAGATTTAGACACAGAGACAGACCTGCATAGACAGAAGATGCTACAAAGAGACCTAGGGAGCAGACCGCCATCTACAAGCCAAGGAGAGAGGCCTGAAATAGATCCCTCCTCCACAGCCCTCAGACCCTAATGACACCATGATTTTAGACTTCTAACCTCCAGAACAATGAGACAAAAAATGTCTGTTGTTGAAGCCGCCCAGTCTGTGGTACTTTATTAAGGCAGCCCTACACACTAATACAAGCGCACTGGAGGGCCCCGGATTGATAGTTATGTAGACTTGATTCCTACTCCCAGTTTAGCTTTGGGCTGTAGCCAGCAAAGTCCTGGGAAGGCAGCGAGGCCCTGAGGCCTGAGTCAGCCAGCCTATGTCTCAACCGCTGCCCTGTGGCCACTCTTTCCTTCACTCAGGGGAAGGGCTAGCTCATCAGCGCAGCCCGCTCTTTACCTCTGATGAGCTCACTGCACAAGCACCATCTTCCATCTGGCCCAGGGCTGGACCCCTGAGACAAAGCAAACTCCATATGGCAGGGGGCGATGGGGGTTAAGGCCACTGGGAGAGTCTCATTTGAAGGGCAACACTCCAATGGCATATGAGTGTGATCACCTACACAGATACTTACACTAGCTGAAATTCCCATGACTAAAGTGATTTCTTAAGGATTTTCTTTAGAAGAACAAATTTTAGAATCAGAAAATTCAAGGTGGGAGGGGCCTTCTAGATTCTCTAGTTCAGGGATAAAACTGGCTTAGCCAGTTTTTACTCACACAGTATTTCAAATATCAGGAGATTTCACATAAACATCCAGATTCTCAGCATCTCCTCAAGAGTCAAGGGCTTTGGACACTCTGGCCAGCAGATCCACCCTACAAGAGCTGCCCACTTAGAAGGAGCATGTTATAGTCAGGACAGCTCCACCCTATTGAGCACACTCATTTACTTTATTTACCCTGTGGGCATTCAAGTTTGCAACCCTTAGTCCAAATCCCCCCTTTCTTAAGGTGAGAAAACTCAGGTCCAGAGAGGTCAAGTGATTTGCTTAAGATCACGTAGCAAATTAGCCACAAAGCATAGAACCCAAATCCAGGAGTCTTTCCACTTGGACCCTGCTCAGCACCCCAGCCAGAGTCTATTTTGAGTGGTGCTGCACTGGTTATTAACTACTAAAGAAAACAAAATCAAAAAAGTCACCCATGGATCTAGGCTCTGTTGACATTGCAGTGAACAAAACAAAGTCCCAACTCTCATGTCACTCTACTGAAGAATCAATGAGAGGGAATAGAGCAGGAGGAATTAAGGTGGAGATCAGGAGGAACTTCTTGGCTCTTCAAGTGATGAGCCCGGGGCAATAGGGCATCCTGAAGTCTTCTTTTCCTGAGACACACCTCACCTGCTTGGTCTGGGAAATAAGAACATTTTGTGAGTCTTTCCTGAAACTCTGGGGGAATCAGTTCTATATTCTCAAAAGAGCCCCTCTGGGATCAAGACATCTCCAACGTGGCTTGGGCCTGCAATGCTCCCATCATCCATGCTCAGGTGGGGCCTTGCTGACTCACCTGTGAGTGTGAGTTTCAGGCAGTGGGATGTACATTTCAGTGCGCAGCCCTGATTCACAGCCACAGGGAGTCAGGGAATTCCCTTCTCCTGCTCCCAGTCAGCTCTTATTTGGTAGGGAGGGGTTTCTCTCACCACCCAGAGACCTTAAACTCTACTATATAGACAATAAAGCCATGAACCCGAATCCCACGCTCTTCCTGGCAGAGTAGAAGCCGTGGCAACTGCACAGTGGAGAGCTTAGTCTTACTGGAGGCAGTGACAGCAAATAACGTGAGGCTGGACTGCGCTTGGTGGGGTTGCTGGAGAAGGGGTAGGGACATCAACACTCTAATTCTGTGTTCTTTCAAAAGAACTCAGACTCCTGCTAGCCTTCTGGAAGGCATTCTGGGAGCGCCCCCCCCCCAACACTAAATCCTCTCTTGGCCCTGGTTTATCTCTGTCTCCATCCAAGTATTTTAAGATATCAGAGCCAGAGATGAGTCTAACACATTACCTAAACCACCGCCTACAGTTTAGGCCCTAAACTATAATGCACATTGGTGGATGTTCTCTTACTGTCCCTCCCTCTGCCCTCTTACCCTCTGCGGATTGTGTCCTAGAACATGCCCAAAATCCTAGAATCATCCAGATGGCAAGGAGCTGCAGCAGGCTGGCAACAGAAAGAAATACATAAATGAATCTTCCTTTCCAACCCAAGCAATGGCACAGACTTAGAACTCTAGGCTTGGAACTGTAGGAGAATTCTTTACTAAAGTGTTCAGAGTTATTTGTTTCCAACTCTCTTTTTATCCTCAAACCAAGCCAAGCACTGGTAAGTATTCTTAAAGAAGCAGCTTTGTATTCCAAACCTGGATCTATGGGGGGTGGGGAGGAGCGGGGGTGGGGAGGAAAAACAGAGCCCAGTAAATCACTTGGAAGTGACCTCCCCCAGGGCCCTCCCTCCATTCTTCCTCCCCTGTACTGCAAATCTTGAAAGCATCCTTCCCATCTCCCCTTGACATGTGGAGCTTCCCACTGGCTCTGCAGACAAAAAGAGCTGAACAAGAAACCACAACCACTTTGAATGTGAGGGTTCAGAGTTCTGATTTCAAATATGCTGCCCTGTTTGGGCAGAGCAGTGGCCTGATTTTGACTTCATGGTCAGCACCAAACAACCTATCCTGTGATTATATGAGACAGTGGATATGAAAGCTCTCCGAAACGAATGGAATGCCCAGTGGACAGACCGACCGCTACTGCTGTTATCTGCTCTTTGTTTCCTCTGTGTAAATCATTCTTTTTTTTTTTTTTTTTTTTTTTTTTTTTTTTTGAGACAGAGTCTCGCTTTGTTGTCCAGGCTAGAGTGAGTGCCGTGGCGTCAGCCTAGCTCACAGCAACCTCAAACTCCTGGGCTCCAGTGATCCTTCTGCCTCAGCCTCCCGAGTAGCTGGGACTACAGGCATGCGCCACTATGCCCGGCTAATTTTTTATATATATATCAGTTGGCCAATTAATTTCTTTCTATTTATAGTAGAGACGGGGTCTCGCTCTTGCTCAGGCTGGTTTCGAACTCCTGACCTTGAGCAATCCGCCCGCCTCGGCCTCCCAAGAGCTAGGATTACAGGCGTGAGCCACAGCGCCCGGCCTGTGTAAATCATTCTTTCCAGACCTCAGTCAAGTCCTGAGGGCAGCAAGACACAGGCCAGACAGGAATCTTGCAAGCTGGGAGTTCCTAGCACATTGCTGGGCTCGGTGTGAGCTAAATGAGTTCTGGACAACTTGTTGACTTCAGGAAAATGAGGATTCTGGGGATACAGAATCTTTTAGGAGCAGAGTGGCAAGAAACTGGACTTCTGTTCAGTATGAGTGATTGATCGCATGTGTTTATATCCTTTTCCTCCCCAGACCACCCCAGTATGATGACAATGAAGGAATTTCTTTTTTTAAAGATATTAACCCACAAGGTGAAGAGAGGACAAAAAAGCATGAGAGCAGCGATGAGAATGGATGAGATATTTCAACAAAAATATCAGGAGACAAAACATTATTTCAACAAAAATGGGGAGTGGCGAGGGGTGATGTTTTAGTTATGAAGCTTTCAGTACTATTTGATTTTTAAAGCAGATCTACATAAAATTTAACAAAAATATTATCATTACTTTTTTTCCCAAGAAAGAACAAAGTGCACTTGGGGAGTCAGGAGCCCTGGGTGTCAGACCTTTCTCCAGCCCTCAGGTCACTGTTACTATTAGAGCCTGAGCCCCTTCTTTTTTTTTTTTGAGACAGAGTCTCACTTTTGTTGCCCAGGCTAGAAGGCTAGAGTGAGTGCCATGGCGTCAGCCTAGCTCACAGCAACCTCTAACTCCTGGGCTCAAGCAATCCTCCTGCCTCAGCCTCCCAAGTAGCTGGGACTACAGGCATGCGCCACCAAGCCCAGCTAATTTTTTGTATATATACTTCTAGTTGGTCAATTAATCTCTTTCTATTTTTAGTAGAGACGGGGTCTCCCTCAGGCTGGTTTCGAACTCCCGACCTTGAGCAATCGGCCCGCCTCGGCCTCCCAGAGTGCTAGGATTACAGGCGTGAGCCACCACGCCCAGCCCTGAGCCCCTTCTTGCGCTGAATAAATTCCACAACCGTATTCTAGTCCTGACATTGCCTCAAACCCCTGGGCTCAAGCGATCCTCCTGCCTCAGCCTCCCAAGTAGCTGGGGCTATAGGCATGCCCCACCACGCCTGGCTAATTTTTCTGTTGTTTTGTGGAGACTCACTCTTGCTCAGGCTGGTCTCAAACTCCTGCCTCAAGTGATCCTCCTGCCTCGGCCTCCCAGAGTGCTAGGATTATAGGTGGGAGCCACCATGCCAGGCCCAGAACTTTCTCTTAATGTGGTCCACATGCCCAGCCTTACCCTAGACTAGTGCCCTATCCAGTTACCTTGTGGATCTGTCGAAAAGGTAGAGATGGTGTCCATGGGATGTCTACTGTCTTGAATGGCTCTGGACTGGCCAGGGAATGCTCACGGACTACCTTCCACATGCATTTCTCTGCATTGCCTAAAACTTTAGTTGCATCACATTCAAAAAAAAAAATTCATTCGATCTGGTCGCTGCCCGTCAACAGCTCAAACCTCACCTCAATTCTCACAGCATGAATCCCAGCTTTGTTCAAGCTAAGCTGAAGCTAAAAGGTGGCAAGATGCCAGGAGCCAGGAAGGGTTAGCCCAGTCAAGAAATGTACATACAAATGTACATAAAAATACAGGAGTTCAGAGTCGGTCTCATGTAACCCCTGGCCAGGAGAACCCCAGAGTCACGAGCAAATGGGGTGTAGGTCTTCCTAAGACAGACTCAGACCAGAGTCCATCTCACATGAGACACGAACATCATTCCTTCACGCATCATTCAGTAAATACTTACTGAGCACCTACTATACACCAGACAAAATCCCTGCCTTTTTGAAACATATTATCTCCTATTCCTACCAAAGCCTTCTGTTTAAACTTTCACTTATGTGTCCTTCTGCTATTGTGACCATCTCCTAACCCCCAGCTTCCAGCCCCCTTCCAATCTATCCTACAGCCCTCTGTGAGCTCTGATCCCATCACTCTCCTGCTCAAAAACGCACCGTTCTAGGCAAAGGGGATAGCGTTGCAATGGTTCAGAGGTACCTCATGGAAAAGTCAGGAAACCGAAATTTGCTGGAGTGTCACATTTGCGGGGACGAATGAGGCAGGAACCAGACCTTGAAGGCTTCGAATGTCATATTAAAGAGCTGGACTTTCTCCTCTTTACAGTGAGGGGTCAGTGAAAGCTTTTAGGTAAAAAAAACAAACAGAATATTGTCTAGGCTGAGCAAAGTGAGAGTGTCTAGAGATGGTGGGGACCATGGCTACCTGGAGAGCATGCTTTCTTCTAAAGGAAGCAGCCACTGAACTCCGGCTGATGGCTGCCATACGGAAACAAAGGCCCAGTATTGCCGCCGGGAAGTCTAGATTTTTGTATAAAATCTAACAATGTTTTATACATATTGCAACAAATTGTTTAAAATTTTTAATTACACGAGCCATATAAAACACCTCATAGGAGCTGCCATCTGGGGGCTTCTTCTGCAGAGTTCCAGAGGAACAGGGCTTTTGTCTGTCTCCTTTGCTGCTATGTTCTCAGGGCTCCACACACAGTAGGTCTTCAATACATATTTGCTCAATGAATGTGTGTGGGTCAGTTAATAGCACTCCTATTTCACACTTGAGGAAACTAAGACTCACAGAGGATAATCCCCAAGATCACGTGGGAAGTGGCCAACCTCGGGTTCAAGTCCAAATCCCTGAACTTCAAAACAGACAAGGTGACTTGCAAAAGAGATGGAATGGAGTAGAAAGAGCTCTTCATGAGGCTCACACATCAGCACCTATCCCCAGCTGTCTCTACAGGTTACAATGTCCTGTTCATGGCTCCACCTGGCTTTAAACCCCCTGGGAAACCTCTGATCCCACTATCTGAGGCCGCTTTTTCCCCTCTTACTTTGTTCAGACCTAGCAATCAGAGATGAGGATGCCCACACACCACCTGTCCCTCCCCAGCACGGTGACACCTGCATAACGTTGAGCCGCTAATGGTAGCAGTTTCTCCTGGGCCTTTCAAATCCAAAGCAGGACCCATGAGGCCTACACTGGCCAGGTGCCTGGCTAGCTAAATCCCTTGGGGTAGCCAGGAAGCTTCAAAGCTCTATCTGCTCTAATTCACTATTTACAAAACACGATGAGCAGAGCTGGGCACGGCTGCTGCATAAATAGAAATGAAGGAGGTGGGAAAACAGTAGATCTGTCGCAGGGGTATTAGAGGAAATATAATACCGGCGCTGGAAACTTCTAAAATAAGAGTCAGGACTTCTACTAAGATCTACACAGTTGAAATAAAATTGATCCTTCCTTCCTCCCTCCCTCCTTTACTCTCATCCTCTCTTCCTCTAGTCAGTCGATAAACGTTTAATGAAGACCTTCAGTGTTCCCCGTACTTCATCACTAGCAGGCAACAATTTGAGTGATGCCCATGAGCTAAGAGTATCACCCTTTATTCATAGATTCATGCACTTTTGATTTATTAAGGAAGGATCAGGAGGGAAGGAAATGCTAGCATGTCTTACCAGCTCTTACAATTCACGGGGAAAGTTGTTGTTCCCCAATACAATTCTAAGAGTCATTTACCTGTATTAGCTTTTCCCAACTCTTTCCAGAATCTTGCACCTTAAAAGTTGTGGCTGAGTGTTCTGCTTCTCTCTGTCCGAGACTCCCCTACATAGCACGCCAGCCGGTCAGCCCTGTTCATCTTGACACCTCCAATTTCCTTAAGTGGCTTTATTTTCAAGCACATTAGGGGATTTAAAAAAAAATTAATTTTAAAAAGAGTTCTACCCAAGGTCCCACAGCTGGTAACTGGTGAGTGGGAAGTGGATTCCACCTGATCTGTCTGACTTCGTGCCCTTTCCATTAGGTCATGAAGGGGAACCCAAGGATTAGAGCTTTGGAATGTTTATCTTGCCCAGAGGCCTGAAGTAATATCCCAGGATGTGAATGTGTGGGACCATCTGTCTGTCCTGGGGGTGGGAAGAAGCCAACGTGCTCTATCCTTGACCCTGACTGAGCCCAGGGGCTGGAGCTGGAGCTCCAGGGGCCTGGGAACCTCTCTGCGTGCGTCAGTGTCTGGAGGCCTCGAGAGTTTCGCTCCTGCTCAGAGCAGGCATTACAACCTCCCAGTTACTATTCTTTGCTGTGACAAGTACCAGCTTGTCTTCCCTTCCCCACCCAGCCCAGGAAACTGGCGGCATTTCTAGTTCAGGCCCGGACCCGTCCTGGCAGCCCGGATTCCACTGCCTAGGCAGGAAGGGAGTCTCAGCCTGGTGACCATTTCTCTCTGGTTTTTGTCATGCAGGAATGTCTGCTGCAGCGGTTCAGGGCAATGGGGGTGGGTAGCCACAGATTTCTCCCTTAAGCTACAGAGTCAGGGGTGGGGGACGTGGGGATGGGGAGGTGAGTATACGGAGAAGGAACGATGGGAGGGAAGGACCAGGAAACTTTAGAGGTTCCACTGCTGAGGCTGCTTCATCCCACACTTTAAGGCAGATAGAGGTGCTGGGATTGTCTGTCCAGCTGCCCCGCTGCCCAGCCTTGCTTGAGCTCCTGCCCCTCAAGAGCTGCAAAGAGGAGTTTCTCACACTCCCAGATGAGGGAGGGAAAGAGGCTGGGCCTGGGCAGGTGTGGAGCATTCTTGTTCCCCATGCCCCTGGGGGGGACACGCCCAGACTAGCTGACCGCTCAGGTAGGAGCCTGTCAGTTAGGAACCTGGGCCTCTGATCGTGTGTGCCAGCGTGAGTGTGCATGGTGTGTGTGTTTGGGGAAGGGAGCGGATGCAATAGCGCTGCCAGATATAGGACACGCAGCTAAATCTGGATTTCAGATAAGCAACAAATCATTGTTGAGTGCATTTATATATTCATTGTTTATCTGAAATTCAAATTTAACCAGGTATCCTTAATTTCTGTGGCCACCCCCATGTAGGGGGTCAGGTCTTGGGGGAAATGAACTGAAGCTGACACTCCATTCCCCTGCCTCTCCCCTTCCAGCGAGGTAGGGCCAGTTTGGGGACACAGATCCCCCTGCCTTGACCTGCTCCCCACCCTGAAGCCAGAGAATTCCGTGGGCATCGGCTTTCCCGGCCACTGCACGGGGCCCAGCCCACACACGAGGGCTCTTCCGACTTCAGTTCTCAAACTCCGGAGACTTTCAAGTCAATGTTTAATGCTCCATCCTGGAGCCCCTTTGAAGATGAAACGCTCTCCTGACAAGTGGAGTGCTCTGTTATTGTAATTAACATAATTAAAAGAAATGTTTGAATCATCCCATAGAAAACTGAGGGACTTCACTTCTTGTAAGAACTCCCTACCTCACTCTCCCAGGAGACAGCCAACCACCTCTAACCCAACCCCACCCCCGTCCCTGTTCCCTCCCCATCCAGACCTAGCCTTGGTGGTTGTTTCATTTTCGTTTTGCTTTTCACCTTTTCAGATGATTCTTCACCCAGACAAGCCACCCACTCTCTCCCGGGACATGTCTGTGTCTACTTTTCCTGGGTTGAAAACACCTACTGAATGGTAAAGCCTGGAGCTACCATTTCGACCCTAGCTCTGGACCCCGACAGAAGGGACGCCAGCTGCTGCAGTCTCTCCTCTCAACCTATGTGCCCTGACTCCTGGGAGCAAACTCTTCCTTGATTCCAAGAATCAGGTTGTGGCAGCACAGCGAGGCCATGCAGGAGAACATGCAAGCATTTCTCTCCTAAAGTAACTGGTTACACAGCGGTAACCAGGGCAGCCGTAGGTCATGCCCAGCGGCCCTGTACAGAGTCTGTCTTCATTATTTCTAAGAGTGCATCCTTCCACTTTCCTCTCCCACAGGAAGAACCACAGCATTTTATTCCCCAAAGGTCTAACTTAGAGGAGGTGCTCAGCATTACTAATTGAGTTGTGCCAGATTAATCTATTCATGATAGAACAAAGAAGCATCTTTGTCTTTCCCTGGATTCCCAGGGTCTTGGTAGACATCTCTAGGGGTTCCTGATGTACCCACAATGTCATTAGTATCTGGCCTTTTATGTGACTGTCAAAACTTTCAGTAATGTTCTATGTGGCTACTGTTGGCAGTGCAAGATTCTGCCCAAACTGGCCAAAAGCTCAAGAATTTTAGAACACAGAGACTCTGATGATGGCAGATTAGCAAGAGGTTATAAAATGTTCCTGTCACTCAGAATCTCTCTTCAATATCTGTATGTTGATCCTGCCCTAGATTCTCCTAGGAAATCGCAAGAAAGGAGAGTCCTGGAGCTCAGAGGAATATTGCTCCCAGGACTTGGTCTTTACGGCCTGCTCATCTCCCTGCAAAACACACACACACATACACACACACACACACACACACACACACACACACACAGAGGCTTCCACGCACCCACGCGCATGCACACATTCATCTGGGAATAGCAGAGCCAACTCTTCCCCACCCTTTTCTGTTTCATTCAGCTTAACTTAATAGGAACTAGTGTTTAGACAGCAAATAGTACACAACAGCAATAATCATAGTCCATACTGAGCATTATCGATCAAGCCTCTTTGAGATTCAGGGTTACCAGAATATGTCAGATGAACTAGGAATGCCCCCTGACAGCAGCTCAATGACAGACAGTTGTGAGAGGGCCTCTGGAGTGAACTTCATCACAAGAGGAGGAGAATCTGGACTGGTGACCAATGGCCTGGAGCCCACCGGAGGGAGAGCTGGTTCTGGGAACAGCATGCGGTTGGTGCTGACACCTCCTCCCACCCCATTCACCTTGACACTATGGGAGTGCCTATAGTGACACTATGGGAAATGGCTATGCACTCGTGAACTGAAGAGTTTGGACCCGAAAGAGCTGTGCCATTGCGGGCTAGTTTTGGCATGGCAGACCCGAGGCTGACTACAGTAAGTTGGAGGGAGCCGGGGGCAGAGAAAGGAAAGAGTCAAGGGAGAGTGTCTGCTCTTGCCCCCTGGAGCACAACCAGAGTTCAACAGTGACTACTCAAGATGAGTGTTACCAGACTGACCCTTTGGACTGGGTCTGCATCTTTGACAGACTTTTCCACACCAGGGGACTTCCTGCTAAGCTAATCATGTAAAAGCTCAACGCCACTGGGATTCCTGTATTAAAAGAAACTCAATCCTTTACATTAAAGGCCAAAACACAGAGACAACTTTTAAGAATGGTTATTCTTCAAATGATATACCTTACTTAGCAAATAAACTGTATCTTTTCCTAGAGAAAAGCCCAGTGTTTTCATGTTTTCATTAGGAATTCATGGTTCTCTGGATTTCTTTTCTTCTAATGATGTTTCAAGGTCTTTTTGTTTTTTTTTTTGAAAAGTCAACACTGGTTCCAGGGTATATTCCTGTGTGGTTGAAAAAAACTTCCTCCTTGGATCCCAGCTGACGATGCTTAGTCCTTACTCAGGCTGTTCTCTTCTCTCTTTGCCCTAGATCTGCCCTGTCTCAAAGGCATTCACCGTCACCAACCCCAGCCATCAGAGGAACTGCAGTTACAGTTACTTTAGGGTTGGAGGGCAAATTATCCAAACATTTATCTGGCTCCCAAATCCCTAGTCATGTCTTCAGATGGAGCTAGAGGAGCTACTAGTTGGCAGAAAAAGGATAGTACCCTACGGCATTCAATGCTGAATTACAAACAATTTTGTAGTCTTCCTTTGTGGAATTTTCAGTGCAAGGATTTACAGTAAACTCATGAAAGGACATTTTTTAATTATAAATTTTACTTCTAAAATTTTAGGTTTTTTTGTTTGTTTGTTTGTTTGTTTGTTTTTTGAGACAGAGTCTTTCTTTGTTGCCCAGGCTAGAGTGAGTGCCATGGCGTCAGCCTAGCTCACAGCAATGTCAAACTCCTGGGCTCAAGCAATCCTCCTGCCTCAGCCTCCCGAGTAGCTGGGTCTACAGGCATGCGCCACCATGCCCGGCTAATTTTTTCTATATATATTAGTTGGCCAATTAATTTATTTCTATTTTTAGTAGAGACGGGGTCTTGCTCTTCCTCAGGCTGGTCTCAAACTCCTGAGCGCAAACGATCTGCCCACCTCAGCCTCCCAGAGTGCTAGGATTACAGGCATGAGCCACTGCACCCAGCCTAGAATTTTTAGTTCTAACCAGAATGAATGCATGGAGAAGCAAGCAAGGAGAAATAAAATGTGCAGGAAGATGATAGAAAATCTTGTTCATGCCCGGGCGCAGTGGCTAACGCCTGTAACCCTAGCATACTGGGAGGCCGAGGCAGGCGGATTACTCGAGGTCAGGAGTTCAAAACCAGCCTGAGCAAGAGCGAGACCCCCATCTCTGCTATAAATAGAAATAAATTAATTGGCCAACATATATATATATATATATATATATATATATATATATATATAAAATTAGCCAGGCATGGTGGCGCATGCCTGTAGTCCCAAGCTACTCGGGAGGCTGAGGCAGCAGGATTGCTTGAGCCCAGGAGTTTGAGGTTGCTGTGAGCTAGGCTGACCCCACGGCACTCTAGCCCGGGCAATAGAGTGAGACTCTGTCTCAAAAAAAAAAAAAAAAAGAAAATCTTGTTCATGAGAAATGTATGGCTGTTAAAGTAAACATGAGAAAAGCTGATGTTGTAGGGGTTTCACTGTCTGGAGAGGAAAAGCTTCCCCCACTGGAAGGAAAATAATTGCCCACAGAAAATATTAAAATCATCGAAGCCTACCACAGTAGATGTAAAAGGCCCAGTAGCTCAGGCTGGATGTCAGGGCTACGCTGGGGAGTGATTTGGTGACAGTCAAAAGTGTGAGAACGCTGATTTGGGCTAATAGGCAATTATGGACTCAATTTCATTCAAAATTGTAATTCTTAATTTAATTTTTTAAAAAAGTAGTATATAACTATATCCTAAGGAAATTTTCCCCATATTTTCTCCAAAAGAAAAAAAATCTTATGTCATAGCCTTGATTGATTGATGTTGCTCAGAAGAGTCATGATTTTCTTGGGCAACATGACACATAAAAGACAAATAAGAAAAAAAAAATATGCAACCTATTTAAACCAGGCCATCCCGGGCTGGATTAACCACTCCCTCCTCTCTGTTCTCTCAGAGCGTGGCTCACACTTTCATTAAAGAACTGATCATATCATGATGTTGTAGAGAATCATAAGCTTCTATGACCGCTCCCTTTCCCTGGAGTGTGAGGACTCTGTCTCATTCTTTCACATACATTCTCTTGGCACTTAATACATGCCCAAAGTGCAGTGGTACATAATCAATGATTACTCAGCAAATACCTGTCAGGTCCCATAATGGACCTTATAACATACATGAAGTATAAAAGTCATTTAGCATTTAATGTGTGACTGAGATTTATTTATTTATTTATTTATTTTTAATTTTAGCGTATTATGGGAGTACAAGTGTTAGGATTACGTGTATTGCCCATGCCCCCCTCCCCCCTCCAGACAGAGCCTCAAGCATGACCATCCCCCAAACGTTGGACATCTCAGTCATTGTGTTTGTATATACCCATCCCCTCCTCCCCCCTCCCACCTGCCCGACACCCGATAAATGTCATTCCTGTATGTCCACTGAGTTTGAAATCTGGATGTATTTGAGTCCAGCACCTTCAGTCTCAACTCCTTTGTAAACCTCCCTTGCCTGAGAAGGATCCGTAAACAGGAGACAATACCAGCTTTCTTACTCCCCTAGTGGCTATTCCTTCTCTGTCACTTTGCTGGCTCTTCCTTAGTCCTCCAGTGTCTTAAATTGGAGGGACCCCAGGCCTTACTTCTTAGGCTTCTTCTCTGTATGTGCACTAAGTGATCTCATTCAGTCCTATCCTATGGTGACCACTCCCAGATGTGCATGGGCATCCCAACCGCCTGGATCTCTCCCCTGAATTCCAGATGTGCACACATATCTGGACCCCTCCACTTGGATGCTTAAGAGCTATCTCAAGCTAAATAAGTGAACTGAATTATCCAGACGCTTGTTGGGCAGATGGATGCAGGGTCTCTGAGCCCACGGGGATAAAGGGAGAGCATAAGTTAAGAGCCACAGGAAGCAGGACCCCTGGGTTTGCCCATAGAATGTCATCATGTTATAACCGTATTCATACAGTGACCAGCATGGATGGTGTGGATTTCATCATGGTTGCTGGTAAACTGAATTCACTACAGTCTCAAGTTATGATGATTGTATCAGGAGAGACTTGAGATCCTGGTTTCAAGAAATGTTGAGAAGTGAAAGAAGCACATGGTAAAAATATGAAAAAGTGTCCAAAGTCTTGGTGGACAGCACCAACAGCAAACTAACTGCTCAGAGAAGGCATTGAAAAGGAAGGTTTAGTAGCCTTGTTACCCACACCAGACATTGCTGTGATTTCTCCAAAGTCCAAATCTGATCACATGACCCCTTGCTTGAAATCCTTTAATGGCACCTCACCTTTTATGGGACTGGATCTAAACTCCTCAGCAAGGCATACAAGGCCTCTCCTCTACCACCCGTCCACCTCAGCATCATGGACCACTTGCAGTTCTCCAAACACATCTCTACACTCTTGTTCACGCTATTCCCTCTTCCTGGAATGTTCTTTTCCTATATATTCACCAATAAAACCCTGACTCAGCCCATTCTCTGTGCAGCTTCCCAGGAGCTCCCCTCCCAGAAGAATGCATTTCCTATTTCTTTATCCTCTGGGTTCCTAGAAACCTTTGCTCATTTTTTAGCCCATGACAATGTAATCATTTTTTTGTGGGGGGAGTCTGAGTTTTTTTGTGTGTGTGGTTTTTTTTTTTTTTCTTTGACAGGGTCTCAGTTTGTGCCCAAGAATGAGGGCAGTGGTGTGATCATAGCTCACAGCATCCTCAAACTCCTGGGCTCAAATGATCCTCCTGCCTCAGCCTCCAGAGTAGCTGGGACTACAGGTGTGTGCCACCACACTTGGCTAGTTTTTCTATTTTTTGGAGAGACAGTGTCTAGCTATGTAGCTCAGGCTGGTCTTGAACTCCTGACCTCAAGCAACCCTCCTGCCTCAGCCTCCCAAAGTGCTAGGATTACAGGCAGGAGCCACCCCACCCAGCCTAATTATTTGTTAATTGCTTTGTCTCTCAACTAGGCTATGAGACAATCAAGGGAGAAATCTGAGGTTTGAGCTTTTTAAATCTCTGATGCCTCGTATCATGCCTGGGACCTAGAAAATGTTTGATAACTGAATGAATGTATGAACGCTGACCCTTGCCAGAGAGTTTGCAAACTAGAGTGTGATTTGCATCAATATTCCACTAGAGGGAGTGATGCAAAACACAACATTTTAAGCTTGTTCTCACCCAGACTAATATAATCTGATAAAATACTTTGTTTTAAGCTAGAACTAATGTAAATCAATCCCTGATAAGCCTGAGGAAACATATTTATAAAAGTTCACTATGTTCCAGGCTCTGGGTTCAGATACTTCTTATCCGTACAGATGAATAGAACTAGGGTAGGAACCATAGGTAATAGTATTTTACGTTTCTGTGTCATGTAGCATGCATTCCAAAGCTTTTCTTTTCTCAGACACAATTGCATTTTCTGCAATCTGCTCCACCTACAAAGCCTATTGCTCCATATACAATAAATGCTGAGGAATCCGATGACTACACAGCTTTCTAATTTCCTGTTGTCCTAGATACCTCATATCCTGTAAGCAGAAACAACTCATACAGCCTAAGATCTAGAATCTAGATCAATTTTGAGTCCAATACTAGCGTCCAGTGAATGTTTCTGGTTGACACATGCTCAGCCTGAGAACAGACTCTCCCAGCCTGGGTAAACACTGTCCTTGCTGCCTCCTTAGAACAGCATTGACCAGTTCAGCATTTATTACAGTGTATTGTAGTTGTCTGTGTACTTATCTACACCCAGACAAACCTGTGAGCTCCTTCAGGAGGCTGGCATGGATCTTAGTCTTTCTCCTAGCTTAAGCTGCTGGCATAGCACCTGGCACATGGTTACTGTTCAGTAAATATTTGTTAATGAATAAATAAGCTAATTTCATATTTTTATAAGGGTAGTGAAAGACTAATTTCTACAAGCACTCTCAGGGAGAGGCTAGATTGCTTTGGGTATGAGCTAGTCTTATGTGGAAGGAAACTGTCTGATTTAAGACCACTAGCAGGTTGCATGGACACAACTCCTCCCTCAGAATCTTCCCAAACCAGAAGCTGAGGTGTCTAACTTTCATCATTAGAGTGTCACACATTTGGATTACACATGGCTCCCTGTCAACATATCTTGAAACCATGTGCCATCATTGTCACATAACTTTCATTTTCTTTTCTTTTTTTTTTCACTTCAATCATTTCTTTTGCTTTTTGAGTCACATAACTTTCAAATCTCAAATATCCCCAGTATTTGAGATATACCACCAAGCTGTGCTCCCCCAGCTCTGTTGAGAATCTCAAGTGGACCTCTGCTTACTTTCTGTATTTTTCATTAGAAAGTGGTTTACTTGTCTTTTAAAATACATAGGTATATATTAAATAAGCTCTTTCAAACTATACATATCATAATATTTGCAAAACAATTTAAACACATCAATTTATATAACTGTGAGTTAATAATTATACTGAAAATAAAAACAAAAGCTTGGTTGGTCACTATTAGAAGCTCTAGTGGTTGACTCCTTATGTTGAAAATTGGCAAATGTAGAGAAAAAAATCACCCATTTATTTTTTTCTATATAAACTCTACCATTGGGTAACCAAAATTTAGTTAAGGGAGAAGTCTGTCTTCATTGCAAGAGTTCAGCAAGTAAATGAAGAAGAAATGATAGAATTAATATATCACCTCTGAGACAGAATTAGAATGCATTAATGAATTAACAAATTTAGACACTGAGCATCAATGTCTGTTAATATGACAAAAAGAAAGGTAACTAGACATTATATGTCTTCTGTTGGAAGTGTAAAATATGAACTATAAGAAAGTCTGATCAGGCCGGGCGCTGTGGCTCACGCCTGTAATCCTAGCTCTTGGGAGGCCGAGGCGGGCGGATTGCTCAAGGTCAGGAGTTCAAAACCAGCCTGAGCAAGAGCGAGACCCCGTCTCTACTATAAATAGAAAGAAATTAATTGGCCAACTGATATATATATAAAAAAAATTAGCCGGGCATGGTGGCGCATGCCTGTAGTCCCAGCTACTCGGGAGGCTGAGGCAGAAGGATCACTCAAGCCCAGGAGTTTGAGGTTGCTGTGAGCTAGGCTGACGCCACGGCACTCACTCTAGCCTGGACAACAAAGCGAGACTCTGTCTCAAAAAAAAAAAAAAAAAAAAAAAGAAAGTCTGATCAAACTTCTTTGTCCAACAACCAATTCATGAGAAATATAGAGAACAGCAGAACACGTTAAACCAATAAAATGTAAGAAAAAATTACAGTTATGAAACAATCGGAAAGTTGAACATTGGCTAGATCTATGATGATATTAATTGGTTATTATCACTTTTTAAGGGAAATAATGCTATAATGCCATTGTGGCTTTGTTTTATAAAAAGAACCCTTATCTTTTAGAAATGCATACTAAAATATTTACAGAAGAAGTAATATGATGTCTGGGATTTGCTTCAAAAATAGTGCAGAGTAGTAGCAGGGCAGTGGGTAGGCATATAAACGAGACAAGATGGCCTAGAGTTGATAATTGTTGAAGCTGAGTAACAGGTACACAGGAATTCATTCTACCATTTGCCTATGTTTATAGGCAAATATATGTTTGTATATACTTAAAATTTTCCATAGGAAAAAATTTTTCTTTTATATTATTAACTTCCTGAATATTTTTGTCCTAAGGGATAGCTATCCCTCTCCTACCCCTGAAATCATTATCCTGGGAAGTCTTCTGAAAATTGCAAATACCCTGGGAAAAGTAACTTATTAATTCATTAACATCTCTTTGCAAACTAATATAGAAGATTATTTCCTGGACTGCCTTTAACTATGAAGATACAAAGCACCTGTGAGAAGAGGTGAAAGAAAACCTTGGAGGAGGAAGAAAGAAGGGCTGAGGGAGAGGAAAAAAAAAGACGAAGAACACATTTTGTCTTCAGTACAATTTTCTTAGGGTTGGCATATACATCTTCTTTGTGCGGGCTTTACTAAAAGATATTTCACCGGAGGCATGAATAAAAGGCTTAAATTCTTGCCTTTCAGGTTAAATTTTTACAAAGGATCCCCTTCATGTTGTCAAACGGTAATATAAATATTTTCAGTAGGAAAGGGGCTTGTTTTCCTTTCCTCAGTGAGCCAATTATGAGACTGCCTGGGTGGGGCTAGGATGCATTTTGCTTAAACCTGAGAACAGTCTAGACCTGTACACACAACCACAAGGATGTGGAAACCAGGAGACAGTAAGAGTCATCTCAACTGCTCAAGAATATAACTTTTCATAGAAGATCCCTGGAAGAACACCAAGAAACTGGGGCACTTGGGACATGATGGGAAGAGAAAAAAAAAGTCGGGCTCTTTATTGTTACAGCCAGGTTATACTGTGGTCAGCGCCTTAAAATATATGATGACATTCTGCAAACAGACTTTTGTTGACCTAAGTGACTGTACCTTTATCTTCAAATTAGAAGACAGATGGCTATTTATGGTTTCCTTGGCTAGGCCAACTGCTGGGTACCACCCGCTGTTTGCATTTCCCTTCACATATTCTCTTGCCCAGTCCTCCCTTCCCCACCCCAGCCTCTCAGAACCTAATTAAGAGTAGTAACATCTTATATTTTCCTGGTTAGAGCTGGAACCCATACTACTAAGTGAAATATCCCAAGAATGGAAAAATAAGCACCACATATACTCACCAGCAAACTGGTATTAGCTGAGTAGCACCTAAGTGGACACATAGGTACTACAGTAACAAGGTATTGGGGAGGGGGGAGGGGAGAGGGGGACGGGTATATACATACATAATGAGTGACATGTGCACCATTTGAGGGATGGTCATGCTGGAGAATCAGACTTGTGGGAGGAGGGGGGAAAGGGCATTTATTGAAACCTTAAAATCTGTACCCCCATAATATGCCAAAAAAAAAAAAAGAGTAGTAGATGGTCACTAGAACTGAGAAGGATAGCATTCTAATAGTTTTATTACAACTTCTACCGTGTGGTATGGTTCCGGACAAAACTCAAAATTTCCCACAGTCCCACCCCACTAGCGGAGCCCAGTGAACACTCTCTGATGGCTCCTGTTTTACCTTAAATGTTCAAGTGAATTCTGCAGGCCATGATTTAGCGCCTTGTTCTTTATAGAACATGATATTATAAGTTAATACTAGGAGAAGTGTCTAACCATGTTTATCCTGTGGTCTCAAGTAGCCCTGCACACTGCATATCCCTGGAGTCCTGAATCCAGTTTCTTTTTTTTGCTTTTTCCTCTTGGTTTGTGTAGGTTAGTATTTACATACATTAAAATTCACCAGTTTTAACCGTCCAGTTTGATTAATTTTGCTAATTGTATGTAAGGTGCAACCACCACGATCATCAAGGTATAGGAGGGTTCCATCACCTTGAATAGCTTTTCTATCCCTCTTTGCCCGAGTTCAGTTTTTGAGATACTGGATTGAGTTCTGCAGCCTTCTCAAGCATCACCTCTCAGGGTGATTTTTAGGAAAGTCACTTTAACTCTCCGGATGCATTTCTGCTCTTGCCCAACGAGGAAAGTCAGAACAGATTTGTTTCTAGGGGCTCTTCCAACAACACTTTCAGAAAAAGCGCGGGATGCAGACCCTGGTGGGTAAAAGCGTGCGGTCGCATCAGACAAAGTTAGGTTTTCATCTCTTCTCTTGCTCGTGTGTGACCTTTTTCTAAGCATCAGTTTCCTCATCTCCAACATCAGGCTTGTTAACCAGGCCTATTTGCAGACTGTTGTGACGATGCAGTGAGATATGCCGGCACGCTCAAACGTTGCTTGGTATTTTTATTACACTATAAATTAAAGTCGCTGCATTCGACTATCTCCGCTACTACATAACGACGCAGAATGATCCCCACAACCAAAACAGAAGCACAAAGCGCCTCCCCTTCGCCCTCAACCAGGGCTGACACCGTTCTGGGACTCTTGACAACACACGGGCACGCGTGCCTGCGTTTCCAAAGAGCCTCGGTAGGGGGCGGGATCGCAAACCGGACGTTCCGACGTACAAGCGCGACGTAAAGCGGGTCTGCTTTACGGCACCCAGCTTCCGCCGTAAAGCGCCGTCGGCGAGCCCACGTGGGTGTGTGTGTTGACGGAACAACTTCCTGGTGAGAAACGCGACTGTCGAAGGTGGGCAGACTCGACGTTTTCGCCATGGGCAAACGCCGGAGCCGGACCCAGAGCCAGCTGCTCAACAGCCTAACTAAAAAGCAGAAGAAGCATCTCCGGGATTTCGGCGAGGAGCATCCCTTCTATGACAGGTCCGGAGGAGCGCGGCTGAGGCCAGCGCTGCCAGCGTCTTTTTCGAGTAGGAGACCGCGTTTCCCCTGGGTTTGGTCCGCTGGTGTCCCAAGGAATAGTGGTTAGGGTTGCTCCAGCCTTATCCCATGCTTCCTCGACCGCCGGCTCCGGGTCGGTGCCTGTGTTCGGCTGGGGACTTTCTGGCGCCGTCCTGCCAGGAGATGGAGCGCTTCGGGGGCTTCTACTTTTTGTTGAGCTTGTAACTCCGTGGTAGACTACACCCCCACTGTGTGTGGGCAGATTTTTGTATGATCGGAGATCTTCGGAGGTTGTTTTTTTTTTTTTATGTTTTTAAAGAATTGGTTGGGACTTTGGACACCACTGATCTATACAGTTACAATAAAGGAACAAATGTATCGATAGTTTGTGATTCCTTTGGAAATGTCCAGACTCGGTTATGATCTTAGCTCCTTCTGCCACTTTGGGCTGCTTTTTCAGCAGTTAGAGGGATATTCTAATTAAGAAATTTGCTATAAAAAGGTGAACCCCGAGGCATTTTATTTACCAAAGTGTATCCGTCTTTTGGATGAGAGCCAGTTATTGTGAGACTCAAATGTTTGTCATATGACTTGGTTAAATTTTTCATTTGTCATTTATTAACGATTTGTCATATTCTTGCAATTCCTGTCCAAGTGCATATGTTATTTTTACGTGGCTATAGTTATAATGTGTTCATAATGGTATATTCTGCCCTTTTTCATTTAAAGTTGTATCGTTAGAGTTTTTCCTCATTGCTACATACTAGTGGAGTTTTTGGGGTTTTTGTTGTTGTTGTTGTTTATTTGTGGGATATTTTTGGGGTTTGGTTTTGGTTTGGTTTTTGGTTTTTTTTCCAAGACAGAGTCTCACTCTGTTGCCCCAGCTAGAGGTGTGGTGTTGTCAGCATAGTTCACTGCAACTACTGGGCGTGGGCAATCCTTCTGCCTCCCCCTATGGAGTAGCTGGGACTATAGACCTACACCACCATGCCTGGCTAATTTTTTTCTGTGTTTTTTCTAAGGTCTCACTCTTGCTCAGGTTGGTCTCAAACTCCTGACCTCAAGTGATCCTCCTGCCTGGGTCTCACAGAGTACTGAGATTATAGGCATGAGCCACTGCACCCAGCCTACTAGTGGAGTTTTAACATTACCTGTTTCTTCTCAGGGTTTCCAGAAAGGAAGGAAAGCCACAGATTTGTCAACTGGTAATGCTTTATACCTTCTTTATAATAGTTGGTCTGGGTTGTTACCCTTTATATTATATATAATAATAAGCTTGATTACATTTTTACTCCTTTGATTTCAGATGTAAGCTTATTTTAGTATATTACTTAGATTTAAATGCAGATGTCTATAAAAAATGTCATTGTGCTAACTAATACAGAAGGCAGAGGTTGAAACTGTCCCAAGAGAGTAGCCTATTAGGTCTTATTAAAGAAGCTTACCAGAGGGCTCTTAGTGAATTCTAAGGGGAGTTGTCTTTTGCTTAACATAAAAGGAGTCACAAATAAAGTGCAAAATAATCAAAGGTCCTATGGAATTTCAACAAACTCAAACTATATTCTTTTGTTGTTTTCTAATTTTCCTATTGCTCCTTTAAACATGTAGCCTAATATGTGGGACATAAATCTCAGTATCGGGCTTGGTTGAATAGATGAGATTGCATAATATATGCAGAAAAGCTAATTTTTATTTAGGAATTTCTGAACTTGTTGGTTTGATGATAGTCTTAGGGTAACAATGAGACAAATAGAGTTTTTGTTTTTAAAATTCCCATTTTCATTTTAGTCAGAGAGTTCAGATACTTCAAATTCTGAAAGCGAAGCAGAAAGTGAACCAGAACAAGTTTCTGGGTACCACAAACTACTTGCTACATTAAAGACTGTTTCTGAGGAAGAAAAGGAAGATGAGGAGGAGGAGGAAGAGGAAGAAGAAGACAGTGTTGTAGGTGATACAGAAATGAATGATGAAGATGATGATAGTGATGTCAGTGTGGAAGAAGAGAAGGCAGCGGAGTCTACTGAAATGCAAGAAAGTAAGTGTCTTTGGTGTGAGCCTATCATCTTTGTGTGGACCATAGACCGATTACCCCATGGACACAGGGCCCTGTATTGTATGAGTTGAATGAGAGCACATGGATCCAGAGCAGAGATTTAAGCTTGGCGGGTTTGATTATATCTTTGAGAATCTGATGAAAACACAGGACCCTCTCCCAGAAAAATGCAGAAATAACATTTTTGCTTATGATTTCAGAACTTCATAAATCCTAGTGAAAGACCCTGTAATACCGAGGAAGGAGAACATAGTTCTGCCTTTGTGACTGTCTTACTTTATTGCGAGGTTACTGTTGTCTCCCTGAGGGAGAACAAGTTTGATGGAAGAGAGACATAAAAATATACAAAAATTTTCAAGCAGCAGATTTTCAATTGCCTGGAACAGCTGGATCAGTGGAACACTGCTAGGATAAATTAGGAACAGCTTCAGGGAAGAGCTGGCATTGAAAGCCCAAAGGAACTCTATCTCATTCAGACTTCTAGTTCACTGTTTTCTTTAAATCAACTTCATTGAGGAGTGATTTACATACAATAAAATGTACCCAATTTAAGAATATAATTTGATGAGTTTTACATCACTGTTGTAATAACATGGGAAAATTCATACAAGTGAAATCATACGGTATGAGCCCTTTTGTGCCTGGCTTCTTTTGCTTCTCATGGTTTTGTGATTCATCTATGTTATTCATGTATTAGTTGTTTATTACTCTTTATTGCTGGGATAGTGTATTCCATTGGCTGTATATATCTGAGTAACTTTTTACATGACACTATTTTAATGTCTATTTTCCTTACAGCCTTTTTTTTTTCCTATACTATCAGGTGTTACATACCATTCTTAGTATTTTAACTAATCAGCTTTACTGAGATAAAAACTAACTGCCTCAGATTTAGGGGTTTTTGTTTGTTTCTATTTTCCTTTGCCTTTTTGATTTTTAAAAATGAAAATCTTTTTTTAAATTTTAAAAGTCATACATATTTATTGTAAAAATTTAAGAGAGCAATATAATTAATCTATATTCTCACCACCCAGAGATAAAAAGCCTTTAACATTGTATATAACCTTTCAGACTACATTTTTATGGACATATGTGTGAATACAAGTGTGCATGAATATTAATGTGTATAATGGTCTGTGCATTTCTATAACTTTTCATATGGATTCACATTAGCCTCTTAATTACATAGTATTCCATTGTAAATGATATGTGATAATTTATTTAATTAGTATCCCATTAATAGACATTTCACTTTTTTCTATTATTTCTTACAATCAATGCTGCTTTGAGCATCCTCTCATGTACATTTTGGTGTGCTATGTCTAGTTATCATTTTAGAATAAGTTCCTAGAACTGGAAGTGGGTGTATTAATCAGAGTTCTTCAGAGAAATAGAACTAATAGGATGTGTATGTATACAGAAAGAGATCTGTTTTAAGGAGTTGGTTCATGTAATTATGGAGGCTTGGCAAGTCTAACATAACTGATAGGAGAGGCTGGCAGATGTGAGATTCAGAAATGAGTTGCAGTTGAATTCCAAAGGCAGTTAGACAGGAGACCCAGGAGGAGTTGATGTTCATTTGAAGTAGAGAGGCAGTCTGCTGGAAGAATTTGCTTGTGCTTGGGAGAGGTCAGCCTTTTGTTTTATTGAGGCCTTCAACTGATTATATGCAGCTCACCCACAGTATGGAGACTAATCTGTTTTACCAAGTCTAACAATTGTAATGTAAGTCTCTTCCAAAAACACCCTCACAGAAACATCCAGAGTAAATGTTGACCAAATATCTGAGCACTGTGGTCCAGCCAAATTAATACATAAAATTCATCATCACACTGCTTCCATGATAAGGCCTAATTTTTTTTTTTAAGAGGTTCTTGCTCTGTTGCACAGACTGGAGTGCAGTGGCCCAATCATAGCTGCTGTCACCTTGAATTCCTGGGCTCAAGCAATCCCCCTGCCTTAGTCTCCCAAGTAGATGGGATTACAGGTGTAAGCCACTGCACCCAGCTCAGGCTTAATTTTGAAATCTGTATCTTCTACCTGAATTTGCTTAAAAACTAATAATATCAGTGATCATTGGTATAGACTAAGGAATTAGATTTTGTCAACATAAGTATAAATATATTTGTGAATGAATACTTTTACAAAATGTTTCTCAAAACTGCAGATGTGGCCTTATCTGCTGACCCTGAGGGAAAAGATGGGGAAGGGCCACCTGGCACATCACAAGAATCCCCCGAGGAGTTCACAGATGCCAAACATGAGTTACTGTTCAGCCTGGAAACCAATTTTCTCGAAGAGGAAAGTGGAAACGACTCTTCTTTGAAAGCATCACAAGGTCATAGCACAGTGTGTGTTGTTTGAATTTACCAGGTGCTTAGACTGTGGACTAGTACACATTAACGCTGTTATTGGAATGAGCAACCATAAAAACAGTTTATTGGCTAGATGTAGAACTGGGAAAAAGAACTTCTCAAAGGTTTTTTGTGTCTTTCAATGGTTAGTCAGTGTTGGGGTGGGAGGGATGTTTAGCACAACAAACAACTTAAGAGTGATAGTAGGGAAGGAGTTCTCCAGGCTCCAGCCTCACACTTCCATAATTGGGATCAGAGGAGGACTTTCCTACCAAGCAAGGTAGGAAGAGAAAAAAAAAAAAAAAAAAAGGAGAACATCCCACTTTTCTCTCTACCCCTCACTTGCTCTTCCTTTTGGAACAGTAATTTTTCAGATTTGTAAGACCCAGGAGTGGCTAATGTGTGATACCAGGGAAAGCCTCAAAAGCCCCACCCTATCTCCCCTATCTGTCTCAGCCTCCTGACCATGTCTATGACCAAATGTTAGTCACTCAGACAAGGCCTGCCTGTGGGAGCCTTAGGCAGGCCACTGCTGTCTCAGGTACAGTTTCTCAATCTGTGCCTGGTTGGGCAAGTCAGGTTGGTCTCATTCTGTATCCTGACCGCCTTCATTGATCTGAGTGCCATTCTTCATAGAAATAGGGTCTGGCTCTGTCACCCAGGCTGGAGTGCAGTGGCATAGTCATAGCTCACTGCAGCCTCAAACTTCTAGGCTCAAGTGATCCTCTTGCCTCAGACTTCTGAGTAGCTGAGACTACAGGAGCGTGCCTCTGCTCCTAGCTAATTTTTTTGTTTTTTGTAGAGACAGAGTCTCACAATATTGCTCAGGCTGGTCTCAAGCTCCTGGCCTCAAGCAGTCCTCTTGCCTTAGTCTCCCAAAGTGCCGGGATTACAGGCATGAGCCACCATGCCTGGGCTGAAGCTGAAATTTTAATTGTCATTTAGCTCATTTAATTCTTTTGACCATTATTCAGGAGAGAGAAGTGGCAGATTTTAGTGCAAACCCCATTCTTAACTATCAAAACTTAGATATCCTGGAGGAGACATCAGGAAGCTTGACTATCCCAAAATTTCTCTAGTTGTTTTGCTATACATATGTATTAGCACCTAGAATTCTTATGCCCTATTGTTTGTGCTTATCTTAGGTATTTAATACAGGTGCATTTCATTTGAAGTCTCACCGTTTGGATCCTTGAATGGGTCATTTAACTTTGCTTTGTTTCTTAAGAATGAAGGTTGGGTTGGGTGGCTAGCTCAGAGCACTGAAGATTACTCAGAGTGCAGGCACCATCGTGTGGATCATTTGTTCAGTAATTCAGTTGAATATTGAACATTTCTGTGTGTCTTGCAATACAATGTCAATCAGACATGGAACCTGCCTCAGAGATGTTGCAGTCTGCTAGGTGATATAAGACATGCACGTAATACGTGTTGGGATGCGTGCGTGATGCTGGTAGGAGAGAAGAAAGTGATAACTGCACATAGGAGACCAGGCCTCTTCAGGGAGGCCTGACACAGTAAGTCCCCGGAAAGTATTATGAGGCAGGGTAACATTAAATTGATAATATTTGTATATGCAGAAACGAGCTGAAGGAGAGGCTGGACTTTTTAGTTGAAGGAAGGAAAGGCACAGAGGCAGAGGAATTTGAGGGCCATATATGTTCAGAAATTACACTGGGAAGGCAAGGTTGGAGGTGCATCCTAAAGGTTTCTGAGCTGGGAAGTAAATGTGATTAGAAAAGTACTTTAGGAAGGTGAACCTGTCAGAAGCTTTTAAACTGTGGACTGGGCTAGAGGATGGGGAAAGTAGGTGGAAGAAAGGATGAGTTAACACTGTGAAGATCAACATGTCATTCACAGGGGAACACCAGAAAACCCCCTCTATTTGTGCTAAGTGTGCTGACATTTTTAATTTCTGAATTAGATCCATTTCTACAACATGTGAACAAAGAACTGAAAGAAAAAGACATTCAGGCTTTTGCCACAAATCCCAAAACTACCCACCAGCTAAAAGTAAGTGCTGCTTGATCATCCCAGTCACTAATGGAGAAAGCTCTAAATAAAAGAGGTCTTGGGTTTTAGTGGTTTCCCAGAATGGATGATGTACACCAGTAGTAGGTGGCTTGATAAGGAAGCAGGGCATGGAAAGGCTGAAGAGCCTAGTAGGGCACAGGTATCCCTGGAAAAGGCACTGGGAAGCTAGAGCGTGAGCACGAGATAATGTAGTTTTGTAAGAGTGGCTTTGGAGACAGTGTGCCAGGGTCTAGATCAGCATCTGCAAGGGGCTTGACCCGAGGCAAGTTAATCTACATCTTTGTTGTTCACTATTCTGATCTGTTAGAGGAGGACAGTAATGCCTACCTCAAAATAAAATAATTTCATTTACCAACTGATATGTAGTTAGCATTTAGTAAGACAGTGTTCATTGAAACAGTGAACAACAGTAGTAGGTACTACTATTGTTCATTTGTTTGAAATATTCGAGATAGGTTCACAACTAAATCATTCAGATATTGGGCAGTTTTTGCTGTTTTGTTGGTTTTCACCACTGGTATTGTTCATGAGTGTTGGTCACCTTCTTTTTAGTTGTTTTTTTTTTTTTTTTTTTTTTTTTTGAGACAGAGTCTCGCTTTGTTGTCCAGGCTAGAGTGAGTGCCGTGGCGTCAGCCTAGCTCACAGCAACCTCAAACTCCTGGGCTCGAGCGATCCTTCTGCCTCAGCCTCCCGAGTAGCTGGGACTACAGGCATGAGCCACCATGCCCGGCTAATTTTTTATATATATATCAGTTGGCCAATTAATTTCTTTCTATTTTATAGTAGAGACGGGGTCTCGCTCTTGCTCAGGCTGGTTTTGAACTCCTGACCTTGAGCAATCCGCCCGCCTCGGCCTCCCAAGAGCTAGGATTACAGGCGTGAGCCACAGCGCCCGGCCTAGTTGTAGTTTTTATGGAGGCAATAATTAGAGATACACATGTGGTTGTAAGAAATCATACAAAGGCATGCTGTACCCTTTCTCCAGTTTCCCCAATGGTAACATCTTGCAAAACTGCAGAACAATAGCACAGCCAGGAAATTGACATTGACACAATCTACCTATCTTACTGAGATTTCTCTGGTTTTACTCTTACTTAGCGTGTGTGTGTGTTCTTGTATGTGCCTCCACAGTGAAGATGCAGAACTTTGCCAGCACCATATGGATCCTTGTTGCCCTTTTATAACCACAGCCACCTCTCTCTGCACCCAACCCCCTTCCATTGCTAAGCCCTGGGAACCACTAATCTGGTCTCCATGTTGAATATTTTGTTATTTCAAAAATATTGAATAAATGGAATCATACAGCATGAAACCGTTGAGATTGGCTTTTTCCACTCTATGTAATTCCCTACAGGTTCATCTAAGTTATTTCAGCTGTCAGTAGTTCATCTGTTTTTATTGCTGAGGTCATCCCATTTTTAGATCAGCAGTTTCGCTGCAAAGCAAAAATTCCCAAATTTGTATCCCACAAAATAGAAAATAGTATTCCTGAGAATCTAAATGAAGTGGACAGATTTCTTGTCATGGGACTTGTCAGAACCTTTAGTATCTAATGTCATTGTGAATCTCCTTCAGGGGGATTAGGTTTTTTGATACTTACCAAAGTTATTTGATCATGGAGCACCTTTTTTCTTGAATGAATTTTGACTCTTCCCAGAATGTATTCCAGAGAACAGCATGGGAAACACTGGTAGAGTGAATAGCTCATATTTGAAGTTAGAAAGCTTGGTCTCTAGTCCTCAGCTCTGTTCTCCTCTGTGTAAACTTTATTTGGATCATACAACCTGTATGTGAGCCTCAGTGTTTCCTAAACTATGAGTACTATGATACCTGCCTTGCAGGCTTGTTGTGAGGCTTGAATGAGATGATGTATAAATCATGAAAGTCCAGTAAATTGTAGAGTATTATGTGAATGTAAGGTGTTATTAATTTCTAACTTAGCTCTTGTTCTGTCTTTCCCCTAGTGGCCTGTTCTAGGCCAGCTTGTCTTTTCATCCAAGTTTCAGAAGTTGGAAACATTTAAACCCCCAAAGTATATTGACTTCAAGTCACTTCATCTCCAGAAGCCTCTGGGATCTACCTGGACCAAGACCAACAGCCAGTTCCTGTCTGGTCCCCAAAAATCAAGTAGCCCCTTCACCCCTCTCCAGAAAGAACTCTTCTTAATTATGAATTCTTACCAGGACCTGTTCTACCCAGAAAGGAATGCCCTAAAGAATGGGGAAGAGATCCGCCACGTGTACTGCCTGCATGTGATAAACCATGTCCTTAAAGCCAACGCCCAGGTGCTTGGCAACAATAGCAGACGCCGAAGCCAGAAATTTGGAGTGGGTAACGATGATGACTTCAGGGACCAAGGGCTAACCAGGCCCAAGGTGAGTGGTTGCAGGAAACCTTTGCCTTTGAGAAGGAGGCTGCACAGCACTGCATATATTAATATGTAAGTGCCTGGCACTTAGCAGGTACTTGGGTGTTTTAATAATTGACTGGAATAATGAATGAGCCCAAACATGAACACATTAAGTGGGCCAGGTAGTGTCAGAGCAGCACTGCAGACAGCTCAGTGGATCTAGCTGGAAACTTGTGGAAAGGAGATACTTCATGACACTCTCAAACTGAGAACATAGATAAATAACACTCTATTATAAATCCCTTATTTGTGATTGTCAGAGCTGGATGAGACCTTAATGAGCCTTTATCCAACACCCGCACGTTGTGGCTGTGGATAGAGACCCAGATTCATAGAGTGCCTTGCCAAAGAGAACCAGGAAACGAGTAGCAGAGATGGGACTAGAACCAAGGACTGTCTTTGCTAAGCCACAAAAATGTCAACCTTTGAAAACCAAAATCCCTATTTGCCACTGTAAAGTTATTGCTGCTTAAAGTGGTGATTACAGTTGTTTGTGGTCATAAGTCTGCGCTCCAGTGGATTTGAGGAAATGTCTTTTAATTCTGGTGCACTTTTCATGACATTATGGAGCTAATTCTTGCCCCCTACCCCTTAGCCTATGTCTCTTCATATTGAAGAAAACTCATCCTTTTAGAATTTTCTCACTGAGTTTAATAGGATTCTGGGATTTTAATACTGATGTGGTTCTTAGAGATTTCTTAGTCAAACTTCTATGTTTGATAGCTTGGGAAACCAAAGCCCAGACAATAACTTGGTGTCACAGATGGGACAGTAACTCAGCCCTCTTAAATCTTGGTCCATTGTCCTTGTACTGTAGGAAGCTGAATCACTACACTCTTTGGACTGTGCTGGTTCCCTAGTTCTGAGAAGCTACTGCAGAGTCTTGAACATAAGGATTATAAGGTTATTTGTGTCCATTTAGAATTGCATAGACGAATGAGAGGCAGATTACCCATGAAGCATATTTTTAATTTGGTGAATTGCATGATTTGATTGGGGTTATATCCATCAATTATGTTGTTTACATAATGACAGTTAGAAATTAACCATTTATTAAGCATCTTCTGATTTTGTGCTCAGCAGTAACTTTAAGCATTTTTGAAAATGCTTGGAAAATTGAGTCCTGTTTTTCCCATTAAATTATGGTCTTATTTCAGAATGCTTTATCATCATTTCTGAAAAATATATTAGGAAATGCATTAAAAATATAATATATTAATCCTTTTTCTTACCTGCTTTATTTCCTCTCTACTTATTCCATTTGTTTATTTAGCATATATTTATTCAGTAGGTCTTATGGTTAAAACTACTGTACTAAGTGTTGTGCTTGGCTTATCGTAAAAGGTATTCTCAGATTCTGCTTGAGAACTGTCTCCCTTAGAGCCATTGGGACAAAAGTCCACAGCATATGGTGCTATGGGTATGAAAGGGGCTCAGCTCCTAGTGCTGAGCCAGGCCCTGTGCAAAGGGGTGACATAGAAATGGTTCCTGGCCAGGGGCCACTGCAATACACAGGCTTTTTAGCTCCACTTGCAGCAGGTTCAGCTCAAGCTCCTGTTCCTCCCCTTTCCCCTACCAAGCCTGCCGTTGCTCTCTCCACAGGTACTGATAGTGGTGCCATTTCGGGAAGCTGCTTTGCGGGTGGTGCAACTCTTCATCAGCCTCCTTGAGGGCGACAGCAAGAAGAAAATCATTGTGAGCAACAAAAAGAGGTTTCAAGGAGAGTATGGCTCTGATCCCGAGGAGAGACCACCCAACTTGAAGAGGCCTGAGGATTATGAAGCTGTGTTTGCAGGCAACATTGATGACCACTTCAGGATTGGTAATTTTCCTTATCAGAATTGAGATACTGTGGGACCTAAGGTGTGAAGGTCTATGTAGCAGGAAGCTGGAGGTCTGGAGTTAGACATTGTCTCAATAAGTCATTCACTCAGCCTTCTGACAGAAGCAGTGTGCATTTGAGACATCTTGTTTGTCAGGGGAGAGAGTTTTGCCTTGGCTAATGGGGTGGAGAGAGTCTCTGAAGCCATGTAGAAAAGACATATGCACATTTATAACAGAAATGTCTCAACACACCCATAGCTGGTAGCACACAGTCAGATGCTACAAGGGGTTCTCGGGGAAGGTGGAAGTGATAGGGGCTGGGTGGGGTCATTCTGGGGAGGCTAAATAAACTGAATGTGCATAAGGGTGGACTTCCTCCTGTCTGCTGTGTAGAGTACCTCCCCCTGAATTATCTCCACATGTGACTTATCCACTCCCACCTAACCTTTCACGTTTTTCTTGTCTCTGATTCAGCTCTCATTTAATTGGTTGTACCTTAATAGAATAAAGTTCCTGGGAGAATGTTCCTTAGTCACATATGCTTGTTCACAAACATTTATTGAGCATCTACAGTATGCCAGACACTGTTAAGAAGCTGGGGATATCTGTAATCCCAGCTACTCGGGAGGCTGAGGTGGAAGGATCGCTTGAGCCCAGGAATTTGAGGCCAGCCTAAGCAACCTAGTTAGACACCCTCTCTGAAAAATAAAAAAATAAATACAAGAAGAAGTGAGGATGTAGAAATAAAAATTACAGTTCCCATTGCTAAGAAAGTCCAGCGTGAGGGGAGAAACAGTGCAGGATAATAAGTATGCAGTGAGTGTTCTGGAGCATTTAAAGCAAACACCAAAGTGGGGGCAGGGTGGTTAGGGAAGGCATCCTGGCAGAAGTACTATCTCTACTAGGATGAAACCTGTGCAGGATTTAGCCAGTTACAAAACAGAGTGGTTGGAGAAATATTTCAGATAAGAAACTGCCTATGTGAAGACATCAGAGTAACTAAGCTGGAACCACCTAAGATTTACACAGGCTTTGACACGACTGGAGTATAAGGTGCAAGGCAATGAGAGCTGATGTTCTGTTTGCAACATATATAGATGTCCAGCAAGCATTTGTGCATTCCTGACAAGAAGCCCTAAGAAGTGTTCATTGAATTGGTAACTGTTGCTGGGGACCTTAGCAAGAGGCATTTCATTGGAGTCCTGAGATTCAGAGCCCAAATTACAGTGGGTTGAGAGGTAAATGGGAGATTTGAAAGCAGAGCCCATTCTCTGGAGGAGATTGATAGTGAAGGAAAGGAAGAGAAAGTAGGAGCTAGGAGGGACTATAGATGCAAGGGAGGTTTTATTGTTGTTTTTTAATAATTAAAGCTTATTTGAGCACAGTTATATGCTAAAAGGAACATACATGTGGAATGCTTTGAGAGGGGCTTAGTATTGCCCCCTGAGCTGATGTGTGCTTGGCTGTTTTGTGTAGGAGTGGCAATACTTCAGAGGAGCATCCGACTCTACGCCCCCTTTTACTCCTCGGATATCCTCATTGCTTCCCCTCTGGGCTTGAGGACCATCATTGGTGGAGAAGGAGAGAAGAAGAGGGATTTTGACTTTTTGTCTTCTATTGAGCTTCTCGTCATTGATCAAGCTGACATTTACCTGATGCAGAACTGGGAGCATGTCCTGGTAATGCTGGTCATTCACATTTAGAGGGACAACATTTATATTAGAGAGACAGGTAGCTCAAAAGTTCAAGTCCTAAAGGGTTATTTTTACGTCTAGATTAAAACTCAGTTTGGAAACGGGAAGTACTCCACATTTGAAAAAGTCTTTGTCCCTTTTTCTACCCACAGATTGGTCAATCAGAGATAAAAATTCTTGTCAGTATTTTCAAATCTCCAGAAAAGATTTTCTCCCCTTAAAGGTTGCTTTCTACTAACAGTCCACTGTATGGTGGGTGGGTAGATGGATGGATGTTTGGTTAGTTGAAAATCTTCCTTACCAGGAACATCTTTACCTAACATAGTTCCTCGTACAGGATGTGCTCATTCTCTTTTGTCTTGTCTTCAGTAGAGATAGGAAAACATTGCTTAAGATTTTTTAATGTGGGATCTTGTTTTGCAGAGAAATATAGAGTGTCTTTATCTCCCTACCATAATTTGTGCTGTAATCTTTTTCTCCTCTTCTCCATATACATTGCAGTATTAATCAGTTTTAAAATTGAAAAACTCCCTATAACCCCATGACATGAAGCTTGCAGGAAGTTTGGGACAAATAAAGGGTAGTACTTACTTATAAAGTAAGAAGTAAATTTATAGTACTCCTTACCTTCAAGATATATTACAAAGTGAAAATATAATTAAAATGGAAAAGACAGGTTAATAGTTGAGTCATATTCTTTAATTTGAGGAAAAGGGAGGTGGGGTGGCTGTGGGAATACTCCTAATGTTTTGAGAACCAGGCCATTGAGGGACAGCAGCTCTCTTTTCAATGTCATTTCCTTTCTTATCCAAGTCTGGGACTGGGGGACCCATAGTGACTAGGGTGACATTTCAGTAGTTCTCTTTTTTTTTTTTTTTTTTTTTTTTTTTTTTTGAGACAGAGTCTCACTTTGTTGCCCAGGCTAGAGTGAGTGCCGTGGCGTCAGCCTAGCTCACAGCAACCTCAAACTCCTGGGCTCGAGTGATCCTTCTGCCTCAGCCTCCCAGGTAGCTGGGACTACAGGCATGCGCCACCATGCCCGGCTAATTTTTTATATATATATCAGTTGGCCAATTAATTTCTATTTATAGTAGAGACGGGGTCTCGCTCTTGCTCAGGCTGGTTTTGAACTCCTGACCTTGAGCAATCCGCCCGCCTCGGCCTCCCAAGAGCTAGAGTAGTTCTCTTTTAAAGGAATATTCCTATAGGTACCATTTTGATCCTTTTTTAAAGGTCCAGAAGGTGGCCAGTTTTAGCTTATCTTCTTCGGGGAGTGTTTGGCTAACCATGGGCAAGTCAGCTCACCTGAGTCTTGGTTTTTTTGTAACTTGGGAGATGATAATATGTTCTCTATGGAGTTAATTGAGATGATTGAGTTGTAAAATGCTTAGAGGTACCCAACATGTAAATGCTCAGTAAACATTAATGGTAGTGTTATTTCTGCTCAAAGCATTTGATGAACCACATGAACCTCCTACCCCTGGACTCACATGGGGTAGACTTTTCTCGAGTGCGGATGTGGAGCCTCAATAATTGGTCCAAGTACTATCGGCAGACATTGCTGTTTGGGGCCCTGCAGGATGCCCAGGTCAACTCAGTGTTCAACAAGTACTGCACCAATCTGCAAGGCCAGGTGGGTTCTCTCCGTGTTTCCTCTGTATCTTCATGAACACTGTTTATTGTTTGGGTGGTGAGGCAGAAGGAGAAGATAGCATTTCGTCAGCAGGGAGCTGGCTTGCCTCCTAATGCTCTCATTGACTACTTGCAGGTGGCCGTGAAGAATGTTCCAATGACAGGCTCCATCAGTCATGTCCTGGTGCAGCTCCCACATGTCTTCCAGAGAATGGAAGTCGACAGCCTAGCTTCAGTGATCGATGCCAGGTAAACCACCCCTCCTATCAGGCCCTGGGGGCCACAGAGAGAAATTGGACTTTGGCATACAAATTTAGAATTACGTTACATTTTGCCTCTATCAGCTACTGTTTACCAAATTAGATGAGATAATTGAATTCAGTCATGCCATTTAACCTGGAAGGAAGCTGACACCCAGAAATGGTGACTTGGCCTAGGTCTCATAGCTAGTTAGTGGCAGGGTTAGTACTATAAATCAGGACTCCTTCCCTCTCAACTGTGGCATTTTTAAAATGATATTACACTGCTTCATGCTACAAAGTGTCCCATGTCAGCAACTTACTGTAAGCTCCCCAGGGCAAGGCCTATTTGTCTTATTCTGTAGATATTTTTCCCCTTTGCCTCATTATGTTTAGTTGGGGTAACGTACGGGTACTTAGTGTATGGTAGATGTTCAGTGATTATTTGTTGACTGAATGAATAAATGGTGTGGCGTATACATCCTAGAATAATTCTCTAGGATATAATAGCATTACATGTTTGTTTTTGGGTTTTGTTTGTTTTTGGAGACAGAGCCTTGCCCTATCACCTGGACTCCCAGGCTAAAGTACAGTGGTGTCATCATAGCTCACAGCAACCTCAAACTTCTGGGCTCAAGTGATCTTCCTGCCTCTCAGCTTCCCAAGTAGCTGGGACTCCAGGCCAATGACCACCACGCCTGGCCAATATTTTTAATTTTTTGTAGAGATGAGGTCCCAGTGTGTTGTTCAGGCTGATCTCAAACTCCTGGCCTCAAATGATCCTCCTGCCTCAGCCTCCCAAAGTGCTGGGATTACAGACACAAGCCACTGTGCCCAGACTACATGTATTTTTACAGTGAATAGTGTTAACATTTGTTTTTTGGTGTGCTTATCAAGTTTGATCCTTACATAATCTCTTTGAGAGGAGGTAAGTCATATTGGCGTCTGTAGAGGTAATCTTTTAACATGAGATTGTGACTTGCCCTGGGTCGCTCAGTTAATAGACACCCAAGCTCAATTCTAGAACACTGATTTTGCGCTTTGCTGTTCCAAATCAGGTTTAACTTTTTTGTGAATAAGATTCTGCCTCAGTATCGCGATGCAGTCATGTCTCACACGCTCATCTACATCCCCTCCTACTTTGATTTCGTGCGTCTCCGAAATTTCTTTAAGAAGGAGGAACTGAACTTCACCCACATCTGCGAGTATACCCAGAAGTCTGGCGTCTCCAGGGCCAGACACTTTTTCCTTCAAGGAGAGAAGCAGTTTCTGCTCCTCACAGAGCGGTTCCATTTCTACAAAAGGTAAAGTAGTGCCAGGTTTCACCTCCTCTCTGAAGGGGAAATGCAGTACAAATCATGGCCTGCTTCTGAGCGCTTGGGAGGCTTTGTGGGGTTATAAGGTCATCCCTCACTCCCCCACTCTTATAGAGAAGCCAAAGAGTTTTGGGGCCGAAGAGACCCTTCTTGGTTGGTTGGTTGGTTGGTTGGTTGGTTGGTTGGTTGGTTGGTTTCCTCCCAAGATGGGTATTGGAAAAGGTAGTGAAAATGAAAACATAACCTACACATATACCTGGAGTGTAGCTGTGGTTGTGAACTTCACGAAAGACATTACAGAGCTGAGGAACTCTACACAGGGACAACTCGAGTGCATACAGGAAGCAGAGGGACCTGTCTTTGAAGCCCAGACAGAAGCATCGAGGGCTGTGCAGTCTGGGGAGATGGAGGCTGAGCATGTCATCAGTACTCAGTCAGTTAACATTGTTCCTGAGGAGAGGTGTGCACAGTTACTTCCTCATAAGGAGAGCCAGGACTGTGGGCCCCTTGAGGTTTGCAGGAGGAAAAGGAGTAAGGGGCTTAGAGTTGAATATTTAATATTTCAGTGTTTACTTAGATTCCCCACTAGGGGACTTTGACAAAGTAAGTTGATTGGCCTTTTTGTTATTGTTTTTTTTTTTAATTCTAATAAGAGGGTTAGTAACATTGAGCCTTCTGTTACCATTTGGGATAGTGGCAGCACTTTGTGGCCCCAGAGCTCATGCGTTGTACTATTTTGTTGACAAATGAAAATGCCTTTTTAAAGCCTTTACCTATAGAGAGATGGAAATTGCATCCTATTACATCTTCCTTATTGATTTCACAATAATGTCCAGTGAATTTAAGTTCTGACTGTACTGTTTTCTGAACTTGCAGTCATGTACACTGAGGAAGGGTACATTTTCTCAGAGAATCCCAAACAGATAAGCCAGAAGCCTTCCAGGCTTTGGAGAACAGTAGATGATTCACCTTGGCATTGTGTTGCCTTTTAGTTTATGCAAACTTTAGGGTGGTGCTCCCCAGATATGTTCTTCTTGCCAGGATGGGGGTGGAGGAATCTCAGCAGTCTGCTTGGGCACAGCAGAGCTGTCATGACGTGACCTTTTTAGGTATTCTGCTGATTAATTCGTCTGTGAGTAGAGAGTTGAGAATTGACTATATTTGTGTTTCCCCGGCTCCATTCTTGGCTACCTAGACAAGGCTGTTTGGCCAAAGAGTGTTAATGAATGCCTGCTGTTGGCATCATTATTTGCCCTGTTCTAGTAAGTTGTGTTGTCATTCATGTTGGAAAGTATTTGGGGGAGTTGCACACATCAAGGTCTTAAAAGCCCTTTGCTTTCTATCATCTCGACAAGTGAAAGTAAGCCCTTCAAGTGAAATGGATGGATTTAAAAACACCCCAGTGTGATTGTTTGTATAGCAAGTGTGAATTAAGCTGGGATGAAGACTGATCTCAAATATCCCTAGCTTTTCAAGGATAGGGCCTGGCGCTCCTTCGTAAGCAGGACAGTCCCCTGTCTTACACTGTTCATTTATTTACCAAGCCTTGTTGCCCTCCAAGTCATTATAAAGACAAATCTTAGCATATGCCATTTGCTTTATGCCCTGGACCAGGTTAATTGGTGTTTCCTGCTTCAGAATTCTGCAACATCCAATTATCTCAAGGTTTCCAGCCACAGAATTTTTTGCTTGAGCGATCACCAAGGTGATGATGGGTCTTTTGGTCTGCATTGCCTTTGTGATTTGATTTTTTATTTGACCTTGGAAAAAGTTCACATATTTTAAACTGTAGTTTCCGACTCTGAAATTCCATTTTTATATTCTCTATGACAGTTGGCAGTATTAGGAAGATTAGAATTCATTTTTGAGCTAGCAAACATTTTTCAGCCTGAAGATTTGTTTTCTTTGGGGAAGATGAAACTAGTAGACTCTTAGAATTGGTTGTACATTTGGTCATGATTGCCCTCCCAGGGATGGGTTGCAGCTCTTTTCCTGTGCATTATCAGTAGGTTACCACAGCAGAGAGGATCTCAGCCAAGGGGCGAGTTAGAAACTCTGGAGGTGGGATTTATGGAGTTTGGAAAGGCTGCTGGGGTGTTCCTGGGTACGCCCTGCCCCTATAAGAGAATCTCAGTTTTTAGTCTTTATAGACCACAAGGAGGAGCCAGCCTTTCAAGTCAGTTGGAGTTGCCTCATTTATCTTTAACATTTGTCAGGTAAAATCAACATCTGGAATGTCCTTAGTTTTAGGTCTTGTCAGGGTGGTTAAGCCATATTTGTAGGGTCGCTAAAGACCCAAAACATATACAAGAGAGGAAGAAGGCAGGGGAAGGGGTGAGAATGGACACTAACTGCCCCTATGAGGAGGCCCTGGTCATGTTCCTACTTCCGGGAGATACTTAGTCTCTAGGGTGGGTGAATTGGGATTGAGATAGATGTTCTTGTGGGTTTGTTTTGTTTTGTTTTTTAATATAACATTTACATTGGTTTTGTTGTTTTGTTTTTCCTGATTACAAAGGTATTACACAATTACTTTAGAGAACTTGGAAAATCTACGTTATAAAAAGGAATAGGGAATGACCTATAATCTCACTGCCCTGATACAGATATCCTTTTTGGTGTATTTTTTTTTCTGTATTATATGAAAAATATGTGCATGCATGTGAGTGCACACACAGACATATATACAGCTGTTTTTTTATTTTATTTTTTTTTTTTGAGACAGAGTCTCGCTTTGTTGCCCAGGCTAGAGTGAGTGCCGTGGCGTCAGCCTAGCTCACAGCAACCTCAAACTCCTGGGCTCAAGTGATCCTTCTGCCTCAGCCTCCCGGGTAGCTGGGACTACAGGCATGCGCCACCATGCCCGGCTAATTTTTTTTTTTTTTTATATATATATCAGTTGGCCAATTAATTTCTTTCTATTTATAGTAGAGACGGGGTCTCGCTCTTGCTCAGGCTGGTTTTGAACTCCTGACCTTGAGCAATCCGCCCGCCTCGGCCTCCCAAGAGCTAGGATTACAGGCGTGAGCCACAGGGCCCGGCCCTGTTTTTTTAATAATACCAAAATTGGGATCACAATGTACACATTGGGGTTTTTTTTTCCCCTTATGTTAAATGTTTTATGTGCTCATTGAAAAAAAATTCAAACATGTTAATATTTTGGCATATATATTTGCATATCAGGGATATATTTTTAAGTTAACATGTATAGCTCTATTACATCCTGCCTCCCCCCAGCTTTTTGTTTGGGAAGATTTCATTTCAAAAGAAAATTTTAATACTCTAACAGTAAACATCTGTGAATTACCACATTTGCATATATCCATGTTCTCTCTCTCCACTCACATCTCTTATTTTTTTCTTTCCTGAACCATTTTAAAGTAAGTTGCAGGAGCCTTCACGACACGGCACTTCTAACTATTTCAGCATGTAGCTCCTGAAAACAAACATTCTTTTATCTAACCACAATGTCATTATCATACCACTTGATGTTACTACAATAATATTATCTAATATACAGTCTATATTTAAATTTCCCTAGTTGCCCCTAAAATGATCATTATAGCTCTTTACCCCAATTTAGGGTTAAGGATCATAAATTTCATTTGGTTAACTTACTTCTTTGTTTCTTTAATCTAGCATAGTCCTCAACTGGGGAACAGTTTTGCTCCCCAAGGAACATTTGGCAATATCGTCAGACATTTTAGGCTGTCACAGCTGAAGAGTTATTCTAGTGGTTCTTTCTGGTGGGTCAAGGCCAGAGTGCTGCTAAACATCCTAGTGCACAGGACAGCCACAAGAAAGGATTGTCTGGCTCAAAATGTCGGTAGCATTGAGATTGAGAAACCCTGATCTAGAATAATACTCTGGCTTTTTTTTTTTCCCCATAACATTGACATGTTTTGAAGAGTCCAATCTAGTTTCCTGTAGAATGTCCCACAGCCTGGATTTATCTGGGGTTTTTTAATCATTAATATTTGGGTCAGTGGTTCCCAAACTTTGCTATCCATTAGAATCCCCTTGGGAAGCTTTGGAAAGCTTCCTCTTAGCTGAGATCTCCTCTCAGCTGTCACTGAGCCCTGCACTCCTGTGCCAGAGGAGGGTCTCTCTCCCAGCACCAGGCCGCTCTTGCTTGTTACTCTTTGCAAGGCATGAGCTGGGAGGGAGGGTTCTCCTGGTCCAGCTCAGTTTTAGGCAGGCCCTGTTCCTTCCAGGCTTTGGAGGGTGGGACCTTTCCTCAGGGTTCCTGCCCCACCACCTCCCATGGCAGCAAAACCTCTGCCTTGGATCTGTGAGGGGATTTGGTGGAAAGGAGGATCCTGCTTCTCCTGTAGTGGTGGCAGAACTCTGTATCAGTGCAGGGTCTTGGGCTGAACAGGTTTCTTGCCCCTTTCCAGGGGCAGAATGCTATGGCTTCTTGCTACTAGGTGCAAGTCATGTGGTCGGGAGACATGGGAGGGTGGGGTGTTTGCTTCCCCTCCCTTAAGGACAGACAACTTTTGCTTCTGCTTATCCTCCCCCTACCAGTAGCTTCTGTTTCAGGCTTTTGCCTTGGTTTTCACGATATGGATCTGGGAAGTAGGGGGGCTTTCATGTCCACACCAC
Organism: Microcebus murinus; assembly: GCF_040939455.1. Lineage (NCBI taxonomy): Eukaryota > Metazoa > Chordata > Mammalia > Primates > Cheirogaleidae > Microcebus > Microcebus murinus. The sequence continues at coordinate 24,929,581 of NC_134126.1, read as the reverse complement.
CAATGGGGTCTCTCTTGGGTTTTCTGCCTCGCCTCCAGTCTCTCTCCTGGCTCCTGGTGGATGTGAACACAAGGAGCGACCAGGGATCCCAGTCAAGCCCGTACTTGCCCTTTAAGAATTTGTTAGAAGTTCAGCTATTTCTTCCTACCCACTGTTTTGGCAGCCACCCTGTTTCTCCTGTGGTCTGCCAAGGGTATGGTGGTTTGTGGTCCTATTTTTCCTTAAAAGGGCTTGGTCGTTCTTTGGAATTGAGTCAGTGGTGGGCTGAAGCTGGCTTATGATATCTGGTTGCGTGTCTTTTCTCAGCGCTACGTTCAGCAACACGACATTGCTAGCTTGAAATTGGCTGTGCTGGGAGTATTTACACCACAGAAAGTAGTGAATTCTTCAAATCAGCACCTTGCTTTTCCCACTGAGAGCCAGCTATTAAACATACACCAACCCAGCACTGAACTCAGTTCTTCTGATTGCCTCTTGACAGCAGTTTTCTGGGCATAAGAAAAGGAATGTTTTTGTAGATTATCTAGTTAATATGGGAGAAACATTCTCTTGAGTGTTATATTTACTAAGCAGAAGTGGAACTCAATGTTTGTTTTTGTTTTGATAACTAGTGAAGTAGAACTGCTTATTCAAGTTTATTAGCCATTAGAATTCCTTCTTTATAAAAAGATGAGTTGAAAGGCAAACCACATAATGGGTCACAGTTATAGTTTGGAAGAGCAGAGTTTCCAGAGAGATCAGGATGTGCTGTGAGATAAAAAGACAAGAAAAGCTTAATCCCCCTCTGTGAATAAAATAAAATTCCCAAGGGAGGCTACCATTTTCCATGTATGAGTGAGTCTAACAGGAAAAATCAGAATGTTGTCAATGGATAAAACCTTTTGTTGTGGAGTACCAGAGGGAACATTTGACATCAACCCAGACCATACGGTGAGTCCCTTGAGTCTAAACCCCACCACCACTGTGCAGCAGGGAAGGGGGTGGAAATGCGTAAGCTATTGAAACTAACTGCTTTCCCATGATGCCTAATGGGTCCACAGGCAGGGTTTTGTACATGGATGAACTTGCGACATCTGCCATGGAGTTAACATGTCTAAGGGGAATGCATTTACAATTGTGCGGTGTATTGTATGTAACTGGGCCTGCCCTGATCTCCTATATGCAACATTCTTTTTGTCCTTGTAATAAGGATAATGTTAAATTATAAATGCCTGCCTTTGAAGTTTTCTGTGACAGGTCTTTCATCCTGGTCTACTATTCTTTCCCACCATACCTCAGCCTGCATAGAGCAGGCTCAAGAAGTGCAAATTTATTTTGTTATTGTCTTAAGCCAAACATTAGAAATTCAAATACATTGCCACAAAAATAAGTCCTTCCAACCCAAATTAAAATAACATTTATTCTGTTATTTGTGCCGTTATTTGCCTCCTTTAGCATGAAGCAACAAGAGTGAACTATGCCTCTGTACAGCTCTTAGGTAGCTTTTCCATAAATCGTTTCTCAGGTAGACATAGTCTCTTTCTTTCCCATCCTAACAGATATACAATAAAAGGCATCAGGAACCTGATTTTCTATGAACTGCCAACATATCCGCACTTCTACAGTGAAATCTGTAATATGCTGAGAGCTACCGACAGAGGAGAAGAAGCCACGTGGACCTGCACCGCCCTCTACTCCAAGTACGATGCCCAGAGGTTAGCTGCCGTGGTTGGCGTGGAGCGAGCAGCACAGATGCTACAGTCTAAGAAGAATGTTCACCTCTTTATTACTGGAGAAAACTGAGATTCTGTTAGACAGGAAATAGCGTTTGGCATGATACATAGTGCTTGGTTCTCTGCCACTTGGCCCCAATTCTGATTATTTATACAGGAGAGGGATTGATACAAGTATTGGAGTGATACAAGAGCACTAGCCAATGTCAGTATATTATCTGATACTTCTTTCTTTTCAGGTCATTTGTCCCTGAAAAGTTACATGTAAACCACATTTTGGTGAGTCATATCTTTCAGAGGTGAAGAGGGGGTTAGAAGGACTCTGAGAAGATGATAGAAGGCAACTTCCACTTGTAAACCTTTTTGTAAGCTATAAATTCTTTTATTATGATTTTATCTCTGACTTATTTCGCTTGGTAAATTCTTTGAGATTTGCCTATTTGTTTCACACTTTCTTAAAGTAAGACATACACATCATTGCTTGTGAAAACTGGTTATGAGAAATTGGAATGCTTTTTGCTGCTGCATGTCATCTTAATTTTGGATGGCATAGGTTTTATAAAACTGTTACTTTCTGCCAGCCAAACTTTTTTAAACCTTATTCTACTTCAGTTCAATCCAGAAGAGTACATTCATTCACTGATCTTTTTTTTTTTTTTAACTCATAATAGTAAATGTTTCAAATCCCAGCTGCTCCTTCCACGACTCTCTGAGTGGAGTTGGGCACCAGTTGACCCCTCCCTAGCTTGGGAAGGGTCTTTGCTTTGCTTGGGAAGGTACTTGCTTTTATGAGTGAGCAGAGCCAGGACTGACTTTGCATACAGGAAGTGGGCTGACAAAGCTGTCTTCCTCCTTCAGCAGGGGCAGAAATTGACCTGCTCCCCTCCAGAGGGTCAAAACTGTCCCTCAGGGCAGAGGAGGCCAGGGCAGGGTTGGGTTGTCCTTTGGAATTAGAGCCTGGGTTGATTCCATAAATATTGGTTTTGGGAGGGGCTGAATACAGTGAAAGGATGGCCTTGATTCTCATAAGGTAACAATCACGTTTTAAAAGAACAATTTATGGCTGGCCAGGTAAGGCTTAACTTGAATTATTAACTCTAATTGAGAAACTATCCTTATAACCATTCAACACATGGGGAAACTGAGGCTCCGAGTGGCAGGTGGTTGCCCACCTTATTATCATCAGGGCTGGGAGGGGAAACTGGGAGGTTCCAGGATATCTAGCTGCTGCTAAGAGAAGGAAAAACGGTATCCTACTGTCCACAGACTGCGCCAGGATCATGATTTCCTTCCTGACCCTGCCCTTACCTACATTTCCCTGCTGTTCCACCTCATTCAGCTTAAAGTAAGGAAAGGGATTAGGCCTGCTCCAAAGATTATTTTATTTATTTCATTTTATTTAAAATTTTATGTCCTCGTGGTTTTTTCATTTCCTTGTAAAAATTATCAAACAGTACTGGAAAATAATGCAAAATGTGGTAGAGGCTTCTATAGGGGAAAAAAATAGTTTTCATTTAGTTAAAACATATGTTTCAGATTACATTATATAAGATAAACAGTGACTTCTACTCTATTTCCAGAAATTTGTTGAAGCTGTGTTGAAACATCAGTCTTCAACATCAGTGTCTTTGTAGTTACTGTAGTCATTTTTTGAGTTAGATAAAAAAAGAAATGGTGCTTTTTAAAACATTTTTATTTTGAAACATTCTCAAACAGATAGAAAAATTACAAATACAGAACCTAAACCATTTGAGAGTAGGTTGCTGACCCAATAGGCCGATCACCCCAAATACGTTAGTGTGTATTTCCTATAAACAAGGATATTGCTCTATATAACCACAGAATAGCTTATCAAAATAAGGAAATTGCCATTAATACCTTACTGCCATCTAATCCTTGGACCCAATTCAGGTTTTGCCAAATGTCCCAATAATGTTCTTTATAGCAAAAGAATGCAGTTCACAGTTACATATTGCCTTTAGGTGCCATGTGTGTTTTAGTGTCCTTTATTCTAGAATAGGTACCTCAGCTTTTTGTGGCTTTCTTGACTTTGACACTTTTAAATTTTATTGGCCAGTTATTTTGTAGGATGATGTTTCCTTACGATTAGATTCAGGTTATGCATCTTTGGCAGGGACATCCCAGAAGTGATACATGAGTCCTCCCTGCATGTCCTCCATGTGTCAGGTGGCACAAGACATCCATTTGTCCGTCGCTGATGACGCTAACTTTGACCGCTTGTTTAAGGTGATGTTTGCAAGACTTTTCTACTATAGAGCGACTGTTTTACGCTTCATGTATTAATTTATACAGATTGAACCTCTCTAATCCAAAAATTTGAAATACAAGGTGCTCTAAAATTCAAAACTATTTGAGCAGCAACCTGAGCTCAAAGGAAATGCTCATTGGAGCATTTTGGATTGCATTGCAAAATAATGCAGATATTTCAAAATTTAAAAAAAAAAAAATCCAAAATCGGAAACACTTCTGGTCTCAAACATTTCAGCTAAGAGATATTCAACCTGTATGAGTATGGACTTGTATTTTCCTGTGTTCAGCGAGTGCCATTCCATTACTGTCAGTATTTCTTCAGGGGTGTAGCTGGTCTCTGAGACGGCCAGTGGGAGCACCGTCAAGCCGGCTTCTGTGTCCTTTTGACAGGTTCCCTTTCTACTTGGGCATGGCTGTATTTTTTGACAATAGAATATTCAGGTTTCTCTACTCCAACCCTGCTTTCTTTTAGTGGAAAATTATTTTAAAAGTTAAGATTTGAGTGCTAGATGTGTTCACATCTATAGATGTGCCCTGTGGGTATTGGCATATTTATGCTGCTGTCTACCATAGATCCTATGTATTATAGAAAAAGAAATGAGTTCATGTGCCTAGTTCAGAAATATGAGGCAAAGGGACTATGATCACCCCCATCTTCTTCTATTTGCTTATTCTTTTGCCTGTGAATTGTAGCTCATCTCATGGCTTTTATTATCACTATTCACAAGACTCCCTGATCTCCAACTTCTCTGGCTGTCCACTCATATGTGAACCTGATTTCAAGTAGCCCTGGAAATGTGCATTTTATTAAGCATCCCTAATTATTTTCATGCTGGCTGGGAGCCAAACCCAGCCAACTGCTTCTTGCCTGCAGAGAACACTGAGGATTTCAAATGTGAACAAGGCAGCATTGCCCTGTTCCTGGCTCGTCATCTGGAAAGAAGGTAAGCCTCAGCAGTTGGCCCTGGCTTTTGAGTGCAGTGCAAAGACTTGAAAAAGGATGCCTTAACATCCAGTTTCTCATATACACACAAGGGAGAGAGGAGAGACTACTGGAATATGGATAATAATGCATAGATTGGAATTACACGCTGTCTTGATATTTTTTAGTAAGTCTTATTTGCAGCAAGCAAGTGCCTATGTAGTAACTGTAGAAAGTAGACAAAGGAATGGTCCCAATACTGGAAAGAGTGGAATTATAAGGTGAGGACAGGAACTTTTCCAGAAAGTAAGACTTTTCAACTTTTTCCTTTCCCCGTAGTAATAATAACTAGCTTAGCGCTTTTCTTTTTGAAGAGGAAAACGCTTCTCACAGCTGGCTGCACCATGTGCAATATTCAAAAAACAAGAACAAGCTAATCATAGAGAACCAGCAGCAGCTAAACAGCCCTCTGCTGGCTTCCAAAGGGCTTATAATTGAGTGCAGATGGCCTCGGCAGGGTGGGGAGTGTGTCCCTGCTGACTCCTCACACCCCAGAGGATCGAGGGGGGCTCATGAAGGCTCTCAGCCTTGATTGTGCCCTCGCGGGGGCAAGGAGCCAGGCCGCCGAGGGAGGGGAGGGAGAGGCAGGTGGTGCGAGAGCCCGCTGGCCGCCTTCTGCCCGGCCTTCCCAAGGCCACGCGGATCTTCAGGCTGCCAGAGTTCAGATTTGATGAGTCCAGGGTCTCAAGATTGCAGAAGGCCTGGGGCGAGAGAGCAGGAGTTGGAAGTTCTTTATAATCATCTGAAGAGCCTCATTGTGCAACCTGCAGGTGGCTGTGAGGTGCCAGAAGCTTTGTGGAAGAGGAATGTCATGGAAATGTCTCCACTGCTGCTGTCAGGGCCTTCACAGCTGGCCGCCCTCCCCCCTCCTCTCCTCCCCTTCCAGTCCCTTCCCCAGTTTCTCTCTCTTAAAGGAGTATGGTAGTGATATTCATCACCGAATTTCTACTCCAGATTTCTCATTTTGAAAAGCTTTTCTGGAAGCTTGGCCACATAGAACTCTAAAATAATTGTCAATCAGCCCATAATTATATAGTCAGTGAATGGGGAGTAGATACATAGATAATTCAAAATTTATGTAATCTTTGGAAGGTGAAAAAGAGAGATGAGAATTCACTCTCCTTTCCCTCTAAGTCTAGTCACTTCCTCCCAAATGAACCCCACCATGTTCAGCTGACAGGAGAAAGTATGTTTCTTTCTAAAAACTTTACATCTCCTCCTCCTATACCGCGTGCTCTAAGGAGAATTGCAATAAAACTCTGGTTATTTTTTGTCCTGTTTCTAAAGCTAAACATGCATTCCTATCTCTCCATTCATCAAGTTTGCTTTGTTTCTGTTTCCCTTCTACAAGGACCTTCCCTCTTCAGACGTGGGAAGGAGTTGCCAGTGCTGGCATTGCATGTATTTAAGAGTAGTAAGTCCTGGGTTCTCCTCACACCTCTGGCCTCATTGGCATTATTCCTAGGGGAAGTAATGGCATGAGAATGAACAGAGCTCCAGGCCTTTTTCAAACAAATGGACTGGTTTTCTCAATAGTTAGAGCCCTGTGCTCAAGGAGTCCAGACTATGATCTGCTTGTCACAAGCAGTCGTGTTCTCTGCACAGGGAAATCTGAGCCTGCCCCTACTGGGCAGCTCAATGCAGGTGTCCACTCACTGCTGGGAGAAATACCTCACTTGCCTGTCTTCATGATGGCCCCTCACAGTCAGGTGAGGGGTGGCACATTCCTTGGTGCCCCTGGCCAAGCTTTCGTGGTCTTCAGTCTTGGGCCTCTGCAGCTGGCAGTGACCAGGTGGCAACTGTAGCCTCAGCTGACCCAGAGAGGGTAGGAAGGCAGTCTGCCGCTTGGCTGGTTTGGAAGCTGTGCTGAATTCCTGCCCATCTGTTCTCCCAGCTGAGCCAAGGCCAAAGCCGTCTACCTCATGCCAACCCAGGGAGTGACACAGAGCACCACCACTGAGCGTCCGCGCTGGTGTCCTGCAGCCCTCGTCCTCACTGACCTCTGCGGAGAGAGACGGCCCTGGGCTCACAACTGGTGTTTGTCCACAGATGTCCATGGGTTTCTGTCTTGTGTTCTCTCATTTTTCAATGCCAGCCTGGAGCTGGGTGTTGGGGCCAACATCGCCACTGACATCCTGTGGCTCTGAGCAAGTCCTCACGGCCACTTCTCAGTTTTCTCATCTTTGTAGAGAATAATCCCTGCTATCCTTCCAGGGAGACTGAGAGAAAGGGGAAGAGACTGCTACCATTTTTCCTACGTCCACCTACTTCCCTACTGCCAGATCCCTGATTTTTCATGGGGTGACAAGTTACCAAGTGAAAGCACTACAATTTTCCAGCCCAATCCCCACCCCATCCCCCGTTGCAGTAAGATGTGGCCACTGAGACATAGACACTATTGAGTGGGACTTCTAGGACAGTTCTTTATGTTTGTGTGTTTGTTTTTTGTTTTAGCCTCCAGAATATCCTAGACTATAGGAGAGTTCTTTAAAACTGAGAGGAACACCCCCTTTACCTCTTGTTCTTCCTCTTTTCATGCTTGGAATGCGGAAGTGAGCCTGAAGCTCCTGAGGCTGGAAGCTCTGCACGGAGGATGGAGGTGCAGAAGAGAAGGAGCCTGGTTCTCCAAGCACATTCGGCGCTGCCATACCAGTCCGGCACAGTATCCCTGTGCATTCCTTTCACGTGAACACATAAACCTCTAATTCATTGAAGCCACTGAGGCCAGGCCTCTATTAGTAATTCCTAACTAATGCATCACAGTTGCATTAGTTAGGAATTACAAATTCAAAGTAATTGACAAAAATGGCATCACAGACACTTGAAATCCAAAGGTGGTGCCTGTTCTTTCTTCTGTTCTCTGCAGGCACCAGCACTGAGACTGTATGTACATCAGGGTTGATGCCTGGCCATTTGGTGGCAGTGAATAGTGAACAGTCAGGAGTCTCTGTGCTGTCACTTCTGGCATCTCCGATCCACACTGGATCCAAACAATGAGGGAGGACAAGTGTCTTCTCATAGGATTTATGGAAACAATAGTAGCAGAAAAATAATTGGCAAGAGAGCAGACTTCAACTCTCTGAAAGCTGGTGACCACCTGTTTTTCATCTTTTCTAGTGTATTTCAAAGCAAAATCAGGGAAAGAATGAGAACCCCCAATTTGGTAGAAATTTAGAGGTCTTTTGATCCAGTCTGCCACTTGGTGCATGAATTACCTGCAGGTCATCTCTGAGAGGTGGCCTCCAGCCACTGCTTGAATGCCTTCAAGGATGGGGTGCTCACTGCGGCTTTTCTAATCAGCTCTGATTGTTGGGGATGCCGTGAAACTTCCATCCATCGGTCCTAGTTCTGTTTCTGGGGTTTCCTTTCCACTTGTTAACTCTCAACTATTTGAAGATATCAGCCATGTCCTCTGAGACTTCTCTTCTCCGGGCCAATCGTTAGTTCCTTCGACTTTTTTTTTTTTTTCCTGGGAAGTTATTCTTTACTTTTAGTCTTATTTATTAAAAACCAACTAATGCTCATTCAGCAAGTAAAACAGTGAAAAACAAAAATCAAAACTACATGCTGAAGAGTAAGCAAAAAAAGAAAAAATATAAAAAAGAATTTAAAAAAATCAAAATTACATGTATTTGGTGATAACTACTATTAATATCTTGTTAATGTTTCCTCCCAGATTCTTTTCTGCATAAATGGTAATAATAATAGCCAACAATTTATATATAAATATAGACTTACAGAGTTTTGCATTAAAAGGTTTTTTTTTTTTTTTTTTTTTTTTGAGACAGAGTCTCACTTTGTTGCCCAGGCTAGAGTGAGTGCGGTGCTGTGGCGTCAGCCTAGCTCACAGCAACCTCAAACTCCTGGGCTCAAGCGATCCTCCTGCCTCAGCCTCCTGAGTAGCTGGGACTACAGGCGTGCACCACCATGCCCGGCTAATTTTTTGTATATATATTAGTTGGCCAATTAATTTGTTTCTATTTATAGTAGAGACGGGTCTCGCTCTTGCTCAGGCTGGTTTCGAACTCCTGACCTTGAACGATCCGCCTGCCTCGGCCTCCAAGAGTGCTAGGATTACAGGCGTGAGCCACTGTGCCTGGCCAAAAGGTGTTTTGTTAATAATCTGCTTAGCACAGTGCCCGGCACATGATCATACCAGGTAACCTTTTTTGGAGCACTTTATTAAGTGCCAGAAACTCTTCCAAGTTCTTTACATGTATTAAATCACTTAACCCTAATACCCACTTCAGGTATTATTTTCCCCCATTCTATAGGGAAGGAATCTGACTCTTAGATGTGAAGTAACCTGCTCAGTCAAGAGCACCATGGAGATTTGAACACAGGTAATGTGACCCTTGGAACCTGCATTGTTGCTCACTAGATCATTAATTCCCTAAAAACAAAGAGAAAAGGAAGCACTCAATAAATAGTAGCTAGATTAAGCCTTTTTTAAAAAGGAAATCTCCCTCAGGATGGACTGTTTTTCGTTAAAAAAAAAAAAGAAAAAAAAAATAAAAAAAAAAAAATAAAGGAAATCTCCTAAATTGTTGAACTTTTTTTAAGTCCTTAAAAGAAGGACTAAGGGAGATTATAATATTTTCTTGGGGAGAGTTTTATAAACAAATACCGAGTTATTTTCTGTGCCATCCATCTGGATTATATGACTTTGTAAAGAGGAATCTATGCGTCTAAAAAGCATAATGTCTCATATCCGAGTATTACTTAAAGCACATTTTTCACTCCTTTGCTGCCCTGGCTTATTGAGTGTTACCCAGAGAAATTAAATTCTTAATATCAGTCCAAATAAAAAGATCTTTTTTCTTGAAACACAAAGAGAAGAAGCATAACGGTGGCTAAAATCATGGACATTGAAGCCAGGCTGGTTTACATCTTTGCTACTTTCTAGCTGTGTGACTTTGAGCAAATTCCTTAAGCTCTCTGTGCCTCTGTTGTTATCTGTAGAATGAGGATAGTACTAATACCTACCTTTAGAGTTATAATAGTTAAGTAACTTAATCCATGCAGTGCACTTAGTACCTGGCACATAGTAAATGCTCAGTAAATCTTATTGCATACAGACCTTCTCTTCCACATTACAAAGCTAAAAAAAAAAAAGCAGGGGGGAGTCTTAGGACATTAACAGTTATTTGGGATTATTCTTATATGCTTCATACTTTTCAAGTGAAAGAAAGGAAGATTTTGAGAGAGAATGCTTCAGATAAAAGCTGTGGGGATTTTACTCTGCAAATTCCAACTCTTAAGAAGTAGGAAACACGCCTGTAATCTTAGCACTCTGGGAGGCTGAGGCGGGAGGATCACTCAAGGTGAGGAGTTCGAAACCAGCGTCTCTACTAAAAGTAGAAAGAAATTAATTGGCCAACTAAAAGTATATAGAAAACATTAGCCGGGCATGGTGGCACATGCCTGTAGTCCCAGCTACTTGGGAGGCTGAGGCAAGAGGATTGCTTGAGCCCAGGAGTTTGAGGTTGCTGTGAGCTAGGCTGATGCCACGGCACTCTAGCCTGGGCAACAGAGTGAGACTCTCAAAAAAAAAGAAGCAGCTTGACACTTTTATATATTATAAACAGCAGGTGGCGCTGTAAACAAGTACAGTAACAAGGTCTTCACCTCCCCTCAGGTGTCCCTCTTAGCAGCTTCCAGAGTTGGAGGGACCCAGAGACCCAGCCCTCTTTTTTTTTTTTCTTTTGTACAACTCCAACACATAGGAAATGAAATTCAAAAGCAGTTATAAAAAGTTGTGATACAATTTAATTGTTTATAAGTTAACACCTATTAAAATTATTCCATAGATAGTGTGTTTATTTCAGGAAACAACTTTATAGAGTAGTGAACATTAATGCTTTAAGAAATGGAAAATCTCTAGTAGGTGCTATGGCATATTAACACTCAAAATTTTTAAAAAATTAACTTTTAACACAAACCCCAAATTATAATAAAATTATGAATAACTTCATTTGGTTATTTGGTTATTCATACCCAAATTTGGTTATTCATACCCAAATTTATAAATATAAGGCCCAAGACAAGTGGTCCCTGGCTCTGCCTCACCTAGCGCCACATGTTTTTCCTGCAATCCCCATGTGATTAGCTGCAGTGGGGCGGGAGGTCAGGACAAGCCACTCGGATGGAGCCGAGTCTGCAAAGGGATTTCTCCCTTTTAGTCTGGGTCCAAGTCTTGTCAGTTTTATCAGCACACTGCCCCAAACCACGAGCTCCTCTCTCTAACTTCCCTTCCACAGCTTTACTTGGTTCTGACTTTGCAAATGGATAACCTGGGCTTGGAATCCCACCTTTACCTTTTACTGGGTGTGCCTCTGGCAAGTTGCTTGCCTTTGTCTTACCTCACTTTTCTTCCTCGTAAGGTGGAGATGATGATATCTCTCTTGGGTGATATTGTAAGGATGAAATGAGAACACTTACGTAATTTTGGAGCTCATAAGAGTTCCCTTCTCTCCCTTTTCCTTGGACTCCTCGTTGATTCATTCATTCTACATATATGTGCTGAGCAGCCACAATGTGCCAGGAGTTATTTTAGGCATTTAGGACACAGCAGAGAATGAGACAGGCTTGTTTCCTGCACTCATAGAGTGCATAGGGTAGACAGAAAAGAAACACTTAGAAGCTAGATAAAAGGACAGTTTCAGACGGTGCTAAATGCTGGGAGAGAAGAAAGCAAGGTCAGATAATAGAGATCTTCCACCATCCTGTTTCCTTTGCCAGATGCCCAGTCGCCACTTCTCCCCTGTTGAACTCCTACTCCTCTTTCAAGTCCCCCTTCAAATGATAATCTCTGGGAAATCATCACCGTTCACCATCAACTTCAATCACGCCCTGCTCTAGACTTCCCCACTGGTTGTCTAAATCCCCCTGCGAGGCTGAGGACATTCACTCTTACCTCACTCATTGTTGCATTCTCCACTCCACTGTCCACCCGCACGAAAAGCTCCTCAAATACACTGAAGAGGAGAACAGACGCTGTCACCCCATACAACTAGTGTCAGTTTACAAGTAGCAAATCCTCAGTGTGGGCGTGGAGAGGAGGCCCAACAGGGACAGTCATCCTGGCACCTCCAGACAGAGACAAACTTCCAAACAAAATTAAACATTCATACAGGGTGTGTGTGTGTGTACATGTCTGTGTCTGTCTGTCTGTCTGAGAGGCAGGGATGAAGGCTGATAGGGAAAGACCTACATTTTCTAGTAGGAGGGATACTGGTTCTCTTTTTTCCAGAAAGCCCAGGAAGGCTTCCTGAAGAAGGAGGCTGGATTTCTGCGAGTCGCTTGAATGAAGCTGTTTTGCAAATGAAGGGCATGCAGAGGCTGAGTGAGGCCTGGGCACCTGCATCACCCGGCCTCCAGCACCTGAGCGGCAGGTTTGTCCTCAATGAGATACTCAGAGTGAGCCCAGCTCCTCCCTGGGGTCCTACTCATTCCCCAGTAAGTGGCCGCACTTGGCATTGGAGTTTTTGATCTGTTTCCCTTTTGACTTCCAGCCACAACTCGGAGAGGAGGTGCCGGCGGGAGGGGAATGGCTGTGTACACCTGTCACGGAGCTCTTCCCAGCCACTGTGGGTGGGCAGGGAGGTTTCCCAGCTTTGTTCTGTCTGCTGTGAAGCCTGAGGCGAAGACTAAATCTGGCTGCATTGATTTCACTCCCCTGGTCGGAAAAAAGCTGCTTGAGACTCTTGGGCACAAAAAGGAATCGAACTCAGCAGCTGTCGTGTGTAGGGTTGCCTTTATGCCCCACAGAGACCTGAACTTGGAGGAAGTGACAGCTGAGTTCTTGCTCCTTCAGTGACAGAATTCCAGCTGTACTCTGATAGAAATCTGGCTCGGAGAGTTTGATGGCTTACTTATACTCCGTAGAGCAAAGCAGGGTGACTTACTAAGATACTGATTTATGCTGTTTTTATTGCTGTAGGTGTTCCTACAGATTTGCACCAAGAAGTTAGCCAGTCTTTGTGTTCCTTGCCTTGGGGAACTTTGTGGGGGGAGGTCAAGCAGCACTTTCCAGGCCAAGAGAAAACTTTGTTGGCTTGTCCTGGAGGTGAGAACATTGAGGCTAGAGTTGCAGGAGAGGAGATGGAAGCAGCCAAAGGAAAGGAATTTTGAAGGCTGCTTCTAGAACAGGAAGGACAGGAATTGCAGATACTCCCATGCCCAAGCATGGCACAAAAGCAATGAAATTGCTTCCTCAAAGAGCTCACGAAAGTTTGAAAAATAAGCAAGTGAACGGAGACCAGAGTAACTGAAGACCAGATCAGAAGCACTTCCCTAAATGCTGCAGATGCTGTAAGACCTCCAGGACCTTTGCACAAATCTGGAAGGATATGCCTGAGATTGAGTTTCTGGTCAACTAGGAGGGATGAGGTTGAGAACTGATTAAATCTGTTTTAAGGAAAGAAAATGAAATTGATATTTCTTATATTACTAAGTTTTATGGAGCAGAATGCATACTTGAATCAAAATATTAATATAGCACCCGACACTCTTCTTGTGAGTAAACAATAGGGCAGAGCTGGGAAGCAAAACCCCAGGCAGGACTCTAGTGGCCTTGTTCTCAACCTTCTAAAGGCATGAGTTGGAGGAGAAGGGTGTGCAGCTGACATTCTGGAAATAGCATTTTCTAGGGCTGCATAACATAGTACTACAGACTGGGTAGCTTCAAAAACGAAAAAGTATTTTCAATTCTGGAGGCTCAAAGTCCAAGATCAAGGTGTGAGCAGGGTGTTTCCTTCTGAGGCCTTTCTCCATGGCTTGTAGATGCCATCTTCTCCCTGTGTCTTCACATGGTCTTCCTCTGTGTTTGTCTGTGTCCTGGTCTTCTTTTCTTACAAGGACACAAATCCGATGGGATTAGGGCCCACTCTAATGGCTCCATTTTACCTTAATTATCTTTTTAAAGACCCTATCTCCAAATATAGTCACATTCTGAACTACCAGGGGTTAGGGCTTCACTATATGGATTTTTGGGGAATGTAATTCATCCCATAATAGGTAGTCATACCCCTTTCTGCCCATTTCTTAGTCCGAGTATAGATTCCCCGATCTATCAGAAAAAGGGGGCCATGCTTCTGGGAGGACATAACATGAACAGGCCTGTGGAGGTGTGGTTACTATCAATATGAATAGAAGGGGAAGTGGAAGTGGGAAATCTGTCTCTTATCAGCATATACTTGTGACACTTCCTACACCTGAGCTGTGAGGCAAGAGTGCCACCCCACAGTTCAGCTTGTTTGTCCCCTGGCCCCCACGCCCACTCTCTGCATATAGCTTGGGGAAAGCATTCTCATGTCGTAGTTTTCTTTCTCCAGCTACTCTCAGAGAAAGTCTATGGGGCATCTTTGCAGAAGGCTGCAAATATCTTGCTAGAGAAAAGTACCCAAACCTCTTTTTTTTTTTTTTTCTTTTTTGAGACAGAGTCTCACTTTGTTGCCCAGGCTAGAGTGAGTGCCGTGGTATCAGCCTAGCTCACAGCAACCTCCAACTCCTGGGCTCAAGTGATCCTACTGCCTCAGCCTCCCGAGTAGCTGGGACTACAGGCATGCACCACCATGCCCGACTAATTTTTTCTATATATACTAGTTGGCCAATTAATTTTTTTCTATTTATATTAGATATGGGGGTCTCGCTCTTGCTCAGGTTGGTTTCGAACTCCTGAGCTCAAATGATCCGCCCGCCTCAGCCTCCCAGAGAGCTAGGATTACAGGCGTGAGCCACCGCGCCTGGCCCTGAGCCACTGCGCCCGGCCCCCAAACCTCTTAGTGAGCAAACATCTTAGCTAAGAACCTAGCTTATTAGACTCTTTAGTGAGAAAGGCCTGGTCCTAGAAAATTGGCCCTAGGGTGGGGCTGTCAAGAGGTGACAAAACAAAAAAAGGCTGAGTTAGTGCACATCATGGTAATTGTGCCCAAGGAGGGTGACTTGAATGGGCTGCATCTAAGAGCTCCTCAGTGGGCTCCGCAGGCTCACGGTGGGTCCCGAGAAGGCAGCCCCAGCAGATGAAGAGTGACCGTGTTGAGGCGTTGGTTCTCCTGGCTCCTCCCTGCTAGGCTGCGGGTAGGCAGTGGCTGCTTTCTCTGTGACAGCCACAGCCCATTTGGGGCCACCGTTTCTACTACAGCCCCCTCTCTGGATCCCCTTCTTTGCACACGGGACACTCCACCTTCTCTAGTTTCCCCCCAACCCTGCACCACCTTTGTGAATAGACCTTCACTGATCTCTCCTGAATAGTTGGAATGTGCCATCTCTTTCCTCTCAGGACCTGAACTTTCTGTCGTAAATATAAATACACATCGCCTCTTTAAAAAATAAAAAAGCTTTGTTGAGATAGAATTCACATGCCATACAATTTACCCATTTAAGGGGTGCAACCAATGGTTTTTAGAATATTCACAGATATGTACAAGCATCACTACAGTCGATTTTAGAACATTGCACCTCCTCAAAAAGAAACCCCATATCCTTTAGTTATTACCCTCCTGTTCCCACACCCCATCCCTCAGTTCTAAGCAATCACTAATCTACTTTTGGTAGGTTTCCCTATTCTGGACCTTCCGTACAAATAGAGTGATGCAGTGCATGGTCTTTTATGACTCGCTTCTTTTCACGTAGCAGGATGTTTTCAAGATTCTTTCACGTTATAGCTTATATCAGTATGTCATTCTTTTTTGTGGCTGAATAATATCTACTGTATGGATGCAACACATTCTGTTTATCCATCTGTCAGTTAATGGACTTTGGATTGTTTCCACCTTTTGGCTATTATGAATAATGATGCTACAATGAGCATTTGCGTACAAGTTTTTGTGCGGACATATGTTTTCACTCCTCTAGGGCTTCGGTCCCCAACCCCTGGGCCACGGACCAGTGGTGGTCCATGGCCTGTTAGGACCGGGCCACACAGCTCCACCTTACCCTCCCCACCCCCATCCAGGAAAAATCGTCTTCCATGAAACTCAGGTTCCAGGGGTTGCACAGCAGGAGGTGAGCGGCAGGTGAGCCCGAAGCTTCATCTGTATTTACAGCCGCTCCCCCGTCACTCACATCACCATCTAAGCACCGCCTCCTCCCACTTCCGTGGAAAAATTGTTTTCCATGAAACCAGTCCCTGGTGCCAAAAAGGGTAGATATACCCCTGCTGCTCTGGGGTATATACCTAGGAGTGGAATTGCTGAGTCATATAGTAACTCTGTGTTTAAGCATTTGAGAACTTGCCAGACAGTTTTCCAAAGCAGCTGGCCTCATTTTACATTCCCACCAGCAGTGTATGAGGGTTGTGATTTCTTCACATCCTCACCCTCTCCTATTGTTATCAGAATTTTTTATTCTGGCTGCCCCAGTGAGGGTAAAATGGTATCTCGTTGTGATTTTGGCTTACATTTCCCTGATAAATCATGATGTTGAGCATCTTTTAACGTGCTCATTGGCAATATATATCTCCTCTTATGCTCACAACTTCGTGAGGTGGGTGGGCCATTATCTCCATTTTACAGATGGGAAGAATGAGGCATGGAGAGGTGAGGCGACTTACCTAAGGCACACAGCTAGTGGGGATTAGACTAGGATATGAAGTCTAGCAGTCGGTCTTCGCGCTCCTGACTATGGAACCACACTGCCTCTACGTAAAAGAATAAGAAGGTCTGGGGGACGGCAGAGCAAGAAGGCAGGGTGGTCAAAGGACTTTCAAGAAGAGGAATATCCACTACTCAATTTTAAATAGTTTTATGGTGCTGCATATACATCTCTTTCATCTCCATGTGCGAATGGTTATTTTGTGGAAAGCAAGGAAAGAGGGCCAAGTTCTTTCATGTTTGGGTTAAAGCCAGAGTGAAAATAAAGGAACAGCCACAAGATATAGGGCAGAGAACAAGAACTCAGCTGTGGCAGAAAGCTGGAGCCAGAGCTAATCAGATCATATAGATCCCTTAATAATTCACAGAATTGTGGGAGAGGGCTCTAGCTTTTGCACAGTCCAGACAGTTCAAACAAACCTTATCTGGATCTGAAGGGCCTGGGAGACCTTCAGCTGGGTTTCATTTAAAAAGCAGTTTGACAGAAGTCTGGCCGCCTGCTCCCCCTGCTACCCCCAGTTCTTAGCCTTTTATCCAAAGAACATGTGGGCACCAAAGCCTGTTCTTTCCTCTCTCTCTCTTTGTACCAACATTGAACACACTGGCCTTTGTTTCCAACCTTGAAGAGACAGTACGATTAACATCATTCTCCAAAATATTCCTCAAAGTTGGGAGTATAAGAATTCAGAAAGGTTAGCAGACCCCAGCTGAGAAGCTTTCTCCCCTCAAACCCATTCCTGGCATCTTCTCCCTTTTACTCCAAGGGCTCCTACCCCCACCCTCAACACACACACACACACATGCACGTGCACACGCCTTTCCCGATTCACTGCCAGACTGCCTGCTGATTGTCTCTGATGTGAGAAGCCAAGGTAACAAGAAGGAGGGAAGGTGTCTGTGAATCCGGTCCTATTTTCCGAATTTCCATTCTGCATCCCCAGCATCTGCCTGCTGATTTATCAAGAGGACCAGAGACGGTTTAGGAATGATGGACAGTCCTCCGAGGAAGCAATGCCAGAAGCATGATGAGCAGAAATGCTGAACAAGATGCTGGCTGGAGGGGAAATCAATCTCCCGGGCCGATTAGCTTGGGAGGGAGCCAACGGGGGCTGAAACTTGTTATAGCTACAGTCATCTTTCTTGCTACTTTTTTTTTCTAGATACTAGAATAAAATCAGATTAACCTTAGAGCTCAAGGTAGCTAACTGGTCTGCACATACCGTAGCAATGCCTCAAAACAGATGACTGTTATAAAAAAAATGCACATGATGCATCTCTCCACTTGGTCTGTAAGATACCTAAGGATACTATGACCTTTTCTTCTGTAATTTATTGCCTAACCAGCACAATGCTGGGCCGAAAAGGTCACCAAGCAACTTGCTGAAGTGAATTGGCTTAAAGTAGACATGAAAGGAACTTTGTTTTAAAAAAAAACCAAAAAAACAAAAAACAGACTTTGTCTAATGCCAGCTGAGAAATGAAAGCCAGATGAGTCCCATTCACTACGATGCATAGAGAATAAGATGGATAATTATAAACAGGGAAGCCCACAGAGAATTTTGGAGAAGGGGGTTTCTATACAATGTTAAAAACATGATTCTCATGCAGATATATTGTCAGAGATTTATCTGACTCATTAGTGAGGGAAGCAGCAGATGACAAAGCCAAATGAAAGGAGAATATAAGAGAATGCTGTCTATGAAGGTGAGGTTGGAGAAGTAGGTTTGCAAAGCTAGATTCAAAACTGGTTAATGTCCTACATGGGAATAAGATCAGACTCGAGTTTGTTTTGTTTTCTATTTGCCAGAATTCATTTGCATTTCTACTGAACAAAAGTCATTTGCAACTTAGCAATCTTCTCAAGTTAACATCTAACTTTACAAAGTGTAGACCCTACTCATTAAAAATTAGTAAACCTAACTCAGTTACCTCCCCTAGAGTATTAGATAATCCCTCAGGTGGGCTGGTTTAGATGATGCTATGGCATGACATTAAATGGTACATGCAATATGTTTGTCTTATTTCCAAGTTTTGGATAATTTTTCTTAACATACAGTTTCACTTTTGGTAAGATATCACATGCCTATAAATAAAGTCACAACACATGATCACATGTAAGCCCAGAAAATGATTGTCAGAAGTGATCTAATCCAAACTGCAAATCCTGCCTACTTTTCCTCCCCGGACTCTGCAATTTTGACATCTCCCTCCTTGTTCTTTAGGTGGAAGGTGGAAATAGCCATCGCATATGCGAAGAATAGACTTACCTCTCCCTGTCTAACTTATTTTAAATCGAAGATTCATAAGCTGGTATTTTCTATTTAGGAACGGGATTCACACTTGATAAACACGTGTTTGTTTTCTCTTTTGCTTTCCTCCTCACAGGTTGGAAGCCATCTCTCTGGATCACGCTTAAGTTTAGGTTGGCTGTGCCAATATCATCAACTCATGGACTTTATTTATAGGCAAGTGGTATCTGACAGTGAGAGAATTGCTTGTTGAATGACTTGGAGTATATCCCTGCCCTATTGAACCAGGATTAATAAACTCAGCATTGGAACTTCGGAGACTTTTACTGTGGACCTCAGGGGATATGGCTTGGGAAGAGCCCAAATTTGCCTCTGTGACACTCTAAAACTGGCAGAGGCAGACGAGAGGATTAACACTTGTAACTGGTACTGTCACCTGCTATCCCAGCCCAGAATCAAAAAAGAGCACTTTTCTGGTTCATTCCCATTTACTATTTGAACCCTCCAGTCTTTTCATGTTCTCCCTTGCTGGTTCTAGGGCACCCTAAAGAGCATTTCCCATGGGTACATAGTAATAGAACAGACCCCTGGGTTGTCACTAGCATTCATCTCCAGTTCTGCCCTGGATTGCTGGACTGAGCTCTATTCCAGAGATCACATATAGCTGTGAGGCCACCTGGAAACAACCACAGCCACCACCACTCATTGGTGCCCAAGCCACTGGCACCAGGGCCACAAATGCCCTGTGCTGTCTAATGCCCTCCATGTCCCTGCCGGGCTCAAAGGAACAACTCATTCCATTCGTTCCTTGCTGTAGCACTTTCTTCCTAGGACTCAGGCAGGTGTCCTTAGTGCCATCTGGGTTCCTCTGCTCCTCTCACATGGACCTAGATTTGTGCAATCTACTTTTTGCTCCTTAAGATGAACTTTTTCCTGGGGGACTTACAGGAAAGGCCTCTTAGCATGCCCACGCCATGGTTCTCCAAACATGCCCAAGGGACATCTGAATCCAAAGTGAGCAAAGTTGAGGTTCAGGCTGAGACCCTGTCACTCTTCAAAATGGACATAGATGGGAAAATAGGACACTACCCATCCGCTGGGAGAGGAAGTTTACAAATATTTCCTTAGCAAAGCAAAGAAACACAGGGGACAGTTTCCTGGCTCCTTCTGAACCCAATCTTCAAAGTGAGCATTTGCTATTCAGGGGAAGAAACAGAGGAATATTCTAAAAGAGAAGCTTATCTAGACCCAACCCCGGGTCTAGATAATCTTCAAAGCCTCTTCACAATAATTCCTTTAGGTTCGAAGTAAATTTCATGGATACCCCACATACAATTCATTTAAATGTAAGGTTGCAAACATAATAACACCAACACTTTAGTTGTTGCTTTGGATAACGTCTTTTCTTCTCTCTTCTAGTGATAAACAGAATCTCAGTAGCATTTTTTTTTTTTTTTTTTTTTTTTTTTTTTTTTTTTGAGACAGAGTCTCACTTTGTTGCCCAGGCTAGAGTGAGTGCCGTGGCGTCAGCCTAGCTCACAGCAACCTCAAACTCCTGGGCTCGAGTGATCCTTCTGCCTCAGCCTCCCGGGTAGCTGGGACTACAGGCATGCGCCACCATGCCCGGCTAATTTTTTATATGTATATCAGTTGGCCAATTAATTTCTTTGTATTTATAGTAGAGACGGGGTCTCACTCTTGCTCAGGCTGGTTTTGAACTCCTGACCTTGAGCAATCCGCCCGCCTCGGCCTCCCAAGAGCTAGGATTACAGGCGTGAGCCACAGCGCCCGGCCAGTAGCATTTTTTTTAGTGGCTAGAATGTTCCAGGCGATGCTCTTGCTGCTGAGGAATCTAACAGGATAGATGACTAAACCTAGACCCCAGATTGCTCACAATATAATGAGACATATGCATAAATACATAATTACAAAACATTACAGTAATTGCTATAATCATGCTATAACCCATGATGAAGACTTAAATCAAGTTCCGTTACATCCAAATTTCAGATGCTAGAGCAGACCAGGTTCAAGGATACTGCAACGGAAGGTGGGTAGGATATGCAGAGGCTCGAGTGGGCCACCTGAAGTGCATTCATTCCTGTGAGAAGTGATGGCCGTGACTTTTCAGGGAGGTCCTGACTCAGACTAAGATTTGTCTGCAGAGCAATGCCGTGACGGATTACACTTGAGGCCTGAGGCGTGGCCATCCGTGGTAAAAAGTCAGACCTTTGTTCAGTTGCAAAGAAGCAGGGCGGACAGCTTATGGCACAGAACTTAAGAAGAGAACTTCTTGATCTGGAAGGCGGTACGTGACATTCCATTTGAACGATGAACATCAGAGAGATCTGTGCTTTCACTCTGACAAGGCATGAATCCCAGTTGCACAAAGCTTTGCATTTCTCAGTTGAGTTTCCACCCCCTACCCCCATCCCCAGGGAGTTGAGATGCTGGTAGAGGAGATGCTTGCTTGGACTACGAGCAAGTTACTGTGCCAAGATTTTTGTCTTTGACGTATTTATTTCTGAAATGACTTGATATATCCTTTCCATAAAACCTGCAATAAACTTAAAAGTTCCTCTGACGGTGTTGCTAGATGGATCAAAAGGCTTATCTTTGTCAAATCTTGAGTAGCCACTGGGATATCACTGGGAGAGCAACGACGCAGATAACCCAAAACACCCTCAACCCATTCCTAGTTGACCATGGAGGGCAGGACATTTTTGCAGGAATATATTTGTATGTTTCACATTGTATAGACTCACAAAAGCTTAGAATTTTACCCGAGCCTTCATTGCACAGATGACAAAAGGGAAGTTTAAAGAAATTAAGTTCTTGCCTAAGGCCACATAGTTAATTAGTTAATGGAAGAACCAAAATTAGAACCTAGGTCTTCTGATGCCAAATTTCAAGCTCCATGAACCACTCTAAGAACGACATCTTACACTGGTACCCAGGGTGTATGAAATATCACATCTATGAGCATAAAACTGATGTTTTCTATTTTGTTCTTTTCTCTTTTACTTGATTATTTCCTTTTTAAAGAATGCTGGCAAATCGACTTGACAACCCACTACAAGGTGTCAGCCGGCATTTGCACACACTGTTGCGGGTCACAGAGTTACTCATAAGCCATCCTAACCACACACCAAATGGAAAAGGATACTTTCTGACAATAGTGGGAAAAAATACTTCCCTTTGAAACATTACGTTTCGACTGCCATTTGTCATCAGTGAATAGAAAGAATTTATGATTATTTAGTTTTCTTAGGAAAAAATTAAATGTGCGTAAAGGGAGCCACAAATTTGTCAAGTATTTTCAAACCATGTTCAAAACTAACCTTTTCTATAAATTCTCTTCAGACTAAACTCATTGAGCTCTGATCTTCTCAACACTAGTGTACATTTTTGCAAAACATTTAGTCGTGCATCCTAAACTTCATCTTTAACCCCTTCTAGAAAAACTGCACATGCATTTTTTAAAATCCCATTGGCATGTGGGAGACTCTTACCTGCTTATTGCTAAATCTGAGAGGGTGGGGGTGGAGGCTCCGGGCACGGTACAGAGTGACAGAGCATCCATATGTGTCAACATACTGTATATTTGAGTGCTGCAAGCGAGACGGGAATGCAACAGAAATGTCTAAATCAAGTGATCCAAGATGGAAATTGGGCTTTATAAAACAGATTTCTAATGCAATTTTAGAAACTGTTCCGCCTGTGGAAAGCACAAACCCAACTGGATTAGTCCTCCTCCCAAACATCCTTCAGAGTTACACACTTCCAGCAAGGATCCCTTTGAAATTCATTGTGTTTCGTTAGCCACCAGAGCTGCAGGGGACCATGGCTGGGGACAAGGAGCAGAAGGAAGATGCAGAGGGAGCGAAAAGCTTTAAAACTCCTTGTAGAGGGAATCACTGCACACATGGTAGACCCACAGCCTGAAACAGTGGTCTCTCTGGAGACCTTACAACAAATGGCCTTCAGGGCTGATCATCTCCTTTCCCAGCTTGAATTGTTTTTTTTTTTTCCCCCAAATGGTTTCACTTTCTTCCTTCTCCAAGAGGCGGCAGCAGAAAGGAAGGAGCGGGAAGGCAGAGGCCAAATGCTCGTCTCAATGGCTGCCTCAGCCATGCTCTGACAACTGAGCTGATGGGAAAATTGCTCCTAATTAAATCACTTCATAAAAAAAAAGGGACCATTTTCCATCTGAATGCACTCTGCAGTTCTCTCGGTGGGTAATTTGTTGTTTTAATAAGCTGGAGAGGTTGAATTCCAAGGTTGCAGCTGCTGACAGTCCACAGAAACAGGGAGCGCGTTTTGGCAATGCCCTTGCCCTGTCGAGGGTACCAGGGAAGCTGACAAATGGCCGTGCCTTGTAATGGCTCTGCTCACTGGAGACCTGGGGGCCGGGATGGATGCGTCCCAGCCTGTGGGTTTAGGATAATTCTATGCCAACAAGATTAAAAAACAACAACAGAAAAAAAACCCTGTGCCTTTTGTTGACTGAAAACTAAACAGGGAGGACTTTCCTTTCGGAGATCCTGCTGGGATGGAGGAAGAGAGCGCCTCTTCAGCTGTCTTCGAACAGAAGCGTGGAAAATTCCCATCTTCGCTCAACTCCGTGGTTTTAGGGCAGCTGGAGAGGGAAATCTGCACAGGCAGAGGCTGTGGACTCTGTTCCCCGAGGTATCTTTTGGCAAAAGTGATGCCATCCCTTTTAGTTCTTGGGCTGATCTTGCTCAAAGAGTCTGTTTGCCCGGAGCCCCTGAGCCCATTTCTCTCCACATTCAGGAACATTTGGTCTCCTGGGTTCCCGGTAGCCAGAGTCTTCCCTGCAGCTGAAAAAGATTTCCTCCCATATTTCCTGAGACCCTAAAGAAAATCGGTGGTCCTGGCTCTTGCCTTCTGACCTCCGCGTCTTGCTCTAGTTTCCATTTTAGTTTAGCTTCAGTGGAATATTCCACTGCAGCCTTCTATGGATGAATGTGGACTCTTTAATTATATTGAATCTGCAGAGATCCATTTTTATAACCTAACAGGGTTAGTCCCTGAGTTCCTGTGACTGTTGATGGTCACAGATCCATTCCGATGGGTACAGGGGCCCCTGGGGAGGCTAATTGACAGTGGCCAGTTATCTGTCATGAGTCATTGCTATCGTGCTAGAAAACAGAAATTTATGGCTTTGATCAATATCGTTCCTTAGGGCTCAGCATCTCTTGGCTTCATTCTCTTGTTGGCACTCTGAAACAGCAGCAGTTGTTTTTTTTTTTTTTCTTTATGTTGGAAATAAACACCTCCTTGCTACAGTTTCTCTGAGGGCCTTCACTGCAAAAGAAACCACAAACAGTGCCACAATTTGGGCTGTGTTAATTCTCTTTTCTCTCTCATTTGGATTTCCTTGCTCTTCTTTTCTTCCTCCTTCCTTTCCACTCCTTTTCCCTCACTTCCCTCCCTGTCCCCTCTCCTTTCCACCTCCTATCTTATCTGTACTTCAATGTTCTTCTCAATTCCATAAATATTAATTAGGCACTCAATTGATTGGGCTAGGTAACTAAGCACCCCAAAATGAGATGGTCTCTGACCTCAAAGAACTCACAGCTTACAACCTAGTAGAAATCTTTTCTCTATTGCCTCTTTTTTCAAATTTATATTGAAGCCTGAAAATCTAGGTATTATTTAGCGTTAGTAAAAACTCACTTACAAAAAAAACCAAAAAACTCACTTACAAGAAGTTGAACATCAGCTTGAGCAAGAGTGAGACCCAACTCTACTAAAAATAGAAAAATTAGCTGGGCACATGTCTGTAGTCCCAGCTACTCAGGAGGCTGAGGCAAAAGGATTATTTGAGCCCAGGAGTTTGAGGTTGCAGTGAGCTATGATGATGCCACTGCACTCTAGCCTGGGCGACAGAGCAGGACTCTGTTTCAAAAATAAGTTGAAAACTTTTTGAGAATTCTGGCTTAGTCACTCACACATTATCATGAATTAGTTTAATAAGATTGATTTCTCTTTCATACCTAGTTAAGCAGCTGCCCTGTAAGAATAAAGATCCTGATTAGAGAAAGAGAAATAGGGAATTTGGGATCACGAAAAATTTTTTAGGGGTTGGCAGCTTTAGGAAAGCACTTAGAAAGGCATAAGAACACTGTTCATCAAATAGAGATTCTTCTTATCCAATGCTTGTCAAACACTTCTGTAACTTACAGTTTTAATTTGAACCAAGGCTGAGTCAGAGACTTTGGAGGGATTATGATTTTTGTTCCTCCAGCTATAAAAATCCTTGACCCTACCCTCAGCAGCAATTGGCAGAACTTTTTTCTGAGTGTCTTTTCCACTAAGCTGTAAGCTCCATGGGGTCAGGACATTATCTGTCTCCTTCATAACTGTGTCCTCACTTCCTAGAACTGTCTGGTCCACATATAGTAGGTACTCAAGAGTACTTGATGAATGAATGAATGAAGTGACAATTGGATACAAACTACTATAGGAGTACAAAGCTGGGGGGGGGATTGTATCCTGTTGACGGGTTTGGTTTAGAAAGAGCTTCATGGGGAAGGGTTTTCAATGAAGATCTCATGGACCATTTGCCTAGATCTCAAAGACAACAGAGGAAGAAAATAACTTTGCTGAGAACCAACAGGAAACTTACCCAGTTGGAGCAATAACACTTCAAAAGAATGAATACTTTTAACAATGAACTTGTTCTAGAGGACAATGGAAATTATAGTCAGATTGTGTGCATGTTGGGTTGGTGGAAAGATTTTACTTCCCTTCTGAGCAATCTGGGAATTGTCAGGAAGATAGATGGAGGAAACTTCGGGCCAAGAAGGGATTGCCAAGGGAACTGCCTGGTGGTCCTACAGGGTCCCTTCATGTTCCATAGGGCAAAGCCCCTCATTGAAGGCTCCATGGACCACTGGGCTTCTCAAAGTTCTCTCTTTCTCAACGATTTTCCCTCCTTGAATCCAGGAATCCTCTCCAGATTTGTTCTACAGGGCGAACCTATCCAGAATAAGTGACAAGTGACTATGCAGTCTCTTTCCAGGGAAGTCTTCTCAACTCAGGCTGGCACCGGTGTGGGGATGATTCTGCCCAAAGGCAGGGAGGAGACCAAATGTCCTTCAGGTATCCCATTCAGCTCAGCCCTAGAATCCGTGATGACCATGTTTGACTGGCTGCATAATCCCACCTACTTTTCACTGCCCCGAACAATTGCAGGTGTGGTTCACTCAATAGTCTTTCATCCTCTTTTGCACATTACCTCCCTCCCCAAACTAAACCTAGAGATGACTCCTTTATGATGTCCTTTTTTCCCCTTTGTCTCAGAAATAATAAGGTCTCATGAGTCTGCCATACATCACCCTATTAGCAGCAAGTGGTGACTTCTGATTAGTGGGACACCCGACAGCAGCAGGAGGGGACGCAGCAACACTGGCTGCTCCACCTGGCAGCCCTGTCATGCCTCAGAGACTGGTGCTCTGTCTGTGTCAACAAGGATCCGTCTGGGCATTACTCATGTAGCCGGACATAGTGAATTCAGCTGTTTGCGAGTGTAGCAAATGGGTTTTTGCCAGTGATGTTAAGATCAAGCTGAGTAATAGCATGTGTCCATCCCAGAGTAATGTCCATTTATTAGCTTTTGCAGGAACACACACATTAAGAAAATCACATTTTGTGTGGCTCTGTAGCAGAGGGAGCTGCTTGTTAAAAATTTCCACTCAAGCGACTTCGAACTAAGGATTTGTATTCCAAAGAGCTGGACCTATTTCACCAAAAGTATTTACTTGAGAAGTAGAAAAATCCCACAAGCTTAATGAGCTCCAATGATTCTGCCTTATAGAAAATCTCTACGGGCAAGTTAACCTTAGTGGAGGAGAAAAGCCGTAGGTCTGCAGAGAAGGCAACCCAGGGGAAATGGCTGACAAATGCTGTCTTTCAATGTAATGTCGATTGGCTTTTTTTAAATGGCAACATGAGAATGACTTTAATTGCCTATGAGGTTACACTGAGAGCAAGAGCAGACTTCTAAGCCATCAGCAGAAGCAGCTGCCTACTTGATTTCAGGGACTGGAGGCAAGTTCCTTTCATCTTGCTCAAAAAAAATCAGCTCAACTATGGCTAAACTCCCACCATTTCACCCTCATTCCTTGCCTGGAGATTTGCCTCTGTCCCATGAGACAGATCTCTAGGAAGTGCCACAAATGAAGCCTCTTGGAATTGTACAGTGCCAGCCCCCACACTGTCCATGGTGGCCCTGTTAGGCATTATCAGCTTGAGCGATTCGAAATCTTTTCTCGTGAATGAGTTTTGATGGGAGGGAAGGTGAAAATTGGAAGGCTCTGGAACCTGGTGGAGGGGAAAGAGAATGTAGACAAGGTAGAGAGGGATGAGCAATAGTTCCAGAAAGGCAAGAAAAAGTGGATTTGGTATCTGTAGTTCCATCTACTTGGGAGACTGAGGCAGGAGGATCATTTGAGGTCAGGAGTTCAAGGCCAGCCTGGGCAACATAGTGAGACCACATCTCAGAAGAAAAAAAAAAAGGAAAAGTGGATTTGAAAAGAAATTCTGCCTATTTCACAGTCTTGCAAAGGGAAACAATAAATAGAAGTTCCAATCTTTTGCCATTCAGGAGTTTACAAATCTAGAACACTCACAAGGTACATCCCATGCAGCCCAGCCAACTGCTGTCCACAAAACCAAAGTGATAGCTTAAAAGCATCATTGTGATATACTTTCTCCCAGTTGGGAAGGAAAAATCAGACATGAAGGTGAATGTTCAGAGGTGAGGCGACCCCACCTCTTCTTTCCCAGGCAGTCCTGGGGAGGGGATGTTGCATGATTCCCTGCTGCTCCGTGAGTCTGTCAAACATGTTTGTTATAGAAGGAAGGTCCCCCTGGCCCCAGCTTGGCATTTGCAGTAGTCAGCTTTTCGTGATCTGGTGAAACTGGCCTGGAAGACAGTGAGGTAATTCCTTTGGCTCAGATCACCAGGTTAGAAAACACAGGGGGCTGTCACCTCTGCAGCCCAGCTCCAGTGGCCGTGGCTCCCCTTTTGCAAGCCCCCACGTGACTCTCCAGGGATCAGCTTCCCTGCCTTGCCCTTCACACATGCCCCTCTCCCCTACTCGACCTCTTAGACCTCTTTTCCCTCAAGACTAACTTCTGAGCAGGTTACCAGCTCATCAGCTACGCCCTTCTTTGCTATCCTGAGGACAAACACAGGTCCTTGCTTTGACCACTTACCACCAGGAAGAAATAGCTAGAGTGAAAAGATGTTGCAGTCATGGGGTGAACACAAAGATTCTAGAATTTTACTCAGTTCTTCTGGCCACTGTCCCACGCTGCAGATGCCAGCTCATCCTCTCACTACTGCTCAGTCCTTGGCCCTCGTTTCTTCTTAATCTGCATGGGGACAATCACATGATCCCATTCATCTGCCATCTTTAGATGGAAGCCTTCCAAGTCTCTGTCTGTGGTCTCAACTCTTTCGCTGAGTAGGAAACTTCCACAGCCAGCTACATGGTCAATGGTCTCACTTCAGTCTTCTCCAGGCAGGACCCATGCAGCACATCCAAACAGAATTCATTAAGACATTCCCTCAGAATCTGATCTTCCACCTGCATTGTCTATATTGGCTTCAGCATCCACCCAATCACTTAACTCTATACCTGGGAACATTCCCAGGCAACTTCTTTATCCTTGGGCCTCCACACCCACTGCAAAGTCTACGCCTTCTTAACACCTCCACTCCTGACCCTTCCCTTCTTCTCTACACTATCCTCCCACCCCACCCCAATGTAGGCCCTCACCATCTCTCTCTTGCTGCACTCCAATGCTAAGAGTTGTCCCTGCCTCTGGGCTGGCCGGTCCCTAATCCATCTTTTGCAATGCTACTGCAAATTGGTTCCCAAGAAGCACATATGATTATTATCCTCCTGCTTGAAACTCTCCAGTGGATGCCCCTTTGCCCTGGGCATATATTCAAGCTTCCTAGAATCACCTGAGAGGCAGCCTGTGAAGTATCTCTGATGAACTCTCCAACCTTATCTCTGGTGAAGCTGCCCACCTGCCTTACCTCACTCCTCCCTTGCCATGTATGGTACAAATTAACAGGACATCCATACACATCAAAATACTATATATTAATATTTGAGTGCTGAATACCTCCATGCTTCATTCATGGCCTGGCCTCTGCCACTCACTGTTGGGGACTGACATTATATTTTCTTGGTTTAAGAATTAAATTTAGTCAGTAATGTACGTGCTCTGCCCAGAGCATTTGAGAGTAATGTGTTCCGGACAGGATCCTTGTGACAAACAAGGTTGTTACCTAGAGGCATAACAAAGGACCTGAGTTTCTGCACTAAGGCAAGAGCTGCCCAGCCCCATAGCAGCAGGGGTCTAGAGTCCACATGATAGACACATTGTTCCTTTGATTGCTCCTTAGCCCCATAAGGTGGCTGGTTAGTCTATGTTGGGTAAGATCCCTCAAGAGAGAGGCGACCTAAGACAGTCACAGCACAGCCTCAGGGGATCAGCCTAAGAGGAACTGGGGATGGAAAACTCCCCCCATGGCTGCCTTGCCCAACCTTGCTAATCTCAGTCTGTGGTCTATGCCTGGCGCCTAGAGCAACCAGCTAGAAACCTGGAGTCAGGGGACATCTGTGTCCTTAAGGCTATGTGTTCTGGAATTTATGGCCATTGCTGTAATGCCTGGGTGGTCACGTATAAAAAACTAACTTTAATTTTTTACAGTATAAAAATAAACTGACCTAGTGCATTCGTCACTCGAGTCATGTAACCATCTTTGTATGTGTCTGTGTCCTCCTTTTGTGTCTCTTTGTTCTGTGTTCATCCCCCATCCTGTAAACAGGCCACGGCAACTCATTGACCCCAATATTAGTAAGTCTCTTTTTTCAAGAGGGGACCCCTCTCTAGCAGGTAGGTCTGAAGTTAGATTTAGGGTAGAAAGATAAATCTGATTTACATGGTCAATAACTCAGAACAATTCAACTACCTTCCCAATCTAAGGACCATTATGGTGGTTGAGATCATGAAGGTGGGTTGATCCTCTGTTTCTAATATAAATAGAATACATTTTAGCACAGCTAATATAAAGAGCTTAAATAGATAAGGAAGCAAGCTCTGGACTCTGAATTCTTGGGTTCAAATGCTAGCTCATCATTTAACCCTTAGTTTTCTCATTTTAAAAATGGGAATAACAGCCGGGCATGGTGGCTCTCGCTTGTAACCCTAGCACTCTGGGATGCCAAGGCAGGAGGATCTCTTGAGGTCAGGAGTTCAAAACCAGCCTGAGCAAGAGCGAGACCCAGTCTCTACTAAAAATAGAAAAATTAGCTGGGCATGGTGGTGCACACAAGTAGTCCCAGCTACTCGGGAGGCTGAGGCAGGAGGATCGCTTGAGCCCAGGAGTTTGAGGTTGCTGTGAGCTAGGCTGACGCCACGGCACTCTAACCCAGGTGACAGAGTGAGACTCAAAAAAAAGGAGGGTTGACTAACAACAATATCTATCTCATAAGGTTGTGAGAAGTAAAGGAAATAGTGCAATGCCTGGCAGAGAGTAAGTGCTTAATAAATATTAGCTATTGATGTTATTAGGAGTAGTATTTATAGAATCCCATTTTCCCTATCAAATCATCAGAAGGATTCCCCCCCACAATTGTCTGAGAGATGTTGGTGTGATTCAGCAGTCACGCTTGCATTTTGATTGGTGGCAGAAGCTGACTGACAGGTGCAACGGGCTAATGAAGACATCAAACCCATTCCTCAGCCGGGCCTGGTGGCTCACACCTGTAATCCTAGCACTCTAGGAGTCTGAGGCGGGAGGATCTTTTGAGCTCGGGAGTTCAAGACCAGCTCTGAGCAAGAGTGAGACCCCGTCTCTACTAAAAATAGAAAGAAATTAGTTGGACAACTAAAAACATAGAGAAAAAATAATTAGCCGGGCATAGTGGTGCATGCCTGTAGTCCCAGCTACTTGGGAGGCTGAAGCAGGAGGATCGCTTGAGTTTGAGGTTGCTGTAAGCTAGGCTGACGCCACAGAGCGAGACTCTGTGTCAAAAAAAAATATTAAAAAACCCATTCCCCCACCCTACCCTGCTTTGTATTATATAAAGGGAATTCACAGCCTGTTAGATACAGGGTTGGGTAAAAGTACTTCCTGCCTCTATTTAGGCTTAAGGCCACTGGAGTCCCCCACAATTCAGCTGGAACTTAGGGCACTCCACATCACTTTGTGACCCTCCGTCTCTGCAGGCTACAGTTAATAAAGCACTTCTACCTCCACGATTTCATGTGATTCCCGCAGTGAACCCCTGAGGTAGCAGACCTCTCCACCCTCAGACAGACTCTGTCACATGGCTCGGAAAATGCTTTAGTTGCTGCCATTTGGATGGACACTCAGCAAACAGCTCTTAAAAATCTAAATGGTTTGCTTTGGTGGTTTTGTGTAGAGGCAACCAGAGGCAGAGATGTTTAACTCCATCACCGGGCAGGAAAATATCTGGGAATCTGGCCTGGTTTTAGAAAAAGGGCCATCTTTTTTTTTTCCAGCTGAATAGGAAGCAGCTTAAAAAGGAAAACACAGAAGGAGGGAAACTCCTGAGACATCTCTTTCCTCACCGATGATATGGGAGGCGCACCCAGTGGTTTGCAGTGGCTATAGCATCTGCTGCAGCTCAGTGACAACCAAAATGCCTTGGAGATAAGGCAACAATTATGAGAACTGAGAAGACAATGAAAGAAAACCCAATCTCAGCCAAACAGCACTGCCATCTATTAACAAATTATTACAGGCTGAATCAGGCTTTAATGAGATTTTAACAAAAGAGATCTAGTTGCGTTCCTCTGAGGCAAAGAGATTTTATTATCGTGTGAGTGGTTAAGCAGGTAAAAGGCTCCCTCGGAGCTCCAATAAAGAGGAAAAGTGTGAGCCCTGGGTCCTGCCTCTCCAAGGAGCTCTGGCGGCCATTCCAGATGAAAATCTCTCAGAGAAAAGGATGCAGGTAACACCATTCCGGAAGGAGTTTTAGTTTAGAATATGACCTGGTAAGCCACAGCGAGTCTTTAAAAAAAAAAAAAAACACAAACAACTGTGTTGTCATTCCAATAGTTTGTGCTTTTGATTATTCTGAAGGACGTCATGAAATTCTCAAGAGATTAAGTCAGAGGATGCAGCTGCAACATTAATTTGCAGGAACAATGAGGGTAGCTGGAGTCAGGACTTGCCAGCCCACAATCTTGTACAACCACTGGGGTTTCAAAACAGAAGGTGAGTAGTACTGAACTAATACCTCTTGTATTATCCTGGATGGAGCTGGAGCCCTTTCTTCTAAGTGAGGTATCACAAGAATGGAAAAACAAACACCACATGTAATCACCATTAAAATGGTATTAATCAATCAACACATTGGCACATACGGAAGTAACATTCATCAGCTAGGAGCGGGGAGGAGGAAATAGGTATATTCACACCTAATAGGAGCAGTGTGCACTGTCTGGGGGATGGGCATGCTTGTAGCTGTGACTCGGGCAGTGCAAAGGCAATTTATGTGACCCAAAGATTTGTACCCCCATAATATTCTGAAATTTTTTTCAAAAGGAGAAGGTGATATGAATCTAACATTCTTGGTTCAAGAGAGGAAAGAAAAAATAGCTTGCTGGTTGGACCTGGTGGCTCACACTTGTCATCCTAGCACTCTGGGCATCCAAGAAGGGAGGATTGCTTGAGGCCAGGAGTTCAAGTCCAGCCTGAGCAAGAGAGAGATCCCATCTCTACGAGAAATAGAAAAATCAGCCGGGCATGGTGGCACATGCCTGTAGTCCCAGCTACTCGGGAGGCTGAGGCAGGAGGATCGCTTGAGCCCAGGAGTTGGAGGTTGCAGTGAGCTATGATGACGCCACTGCACTCTAGCTGGGATGACAGAGCGAGACCCTGTCTCAATTAAAAAAAAAAAAAAAAAAGCATGGAGTGGGGAAGAAAGAGGGAGGAAAACATGCAATGAGGAAGTCAGTGGGAACTCTGCTCAGATGCACTAAGACCTCTTGGATGGACTGGGTATTTCTTTTCACTTCTCCCACCTCTTTCATTTATGCACTAAATGAAAACTTACAGGCAGTCAATAATATCAGGGAGAAGTATAACCATTTTGATACTAATATTTCTGTTACCTAGGAATTTGTTTTATTGGAAATATGAGATTTCAGGGCCTGATGGAAGGAAACTGAGGACTAACTGGGGCGACCTAAGAATTCCTAGTCTGTTATAAGGTGTAATTTCTTAAGAAAAGGATCCTTCCTCCTCCTGGGAGGGCGTTAGAAGGTCAGTGAGGCTACAGTGAGTAAGATGGTGAGTCAGGGAGACTGATCCCTTAGCTGCTGGGGCACAGTGCAAGACCAGGTCACCTTTTGTGGCAGAGTGACAGCCACAGCAGCCTTGCACTATGCTGGTTATACTCCCCTTGAGACCAATGGCAGACACTGGCTGTTAAAATATTTAGCATCTGATAATATATGATTAATGGGTAAGAAGTACAGTAGCACTTCCTTTAATGGGTCACACTGTAGGAAAGAGATGTAATAGAATTGAAGATGAACTTAAAGTGACATAGAAGATAAATCTCCGGAACATACATCTTTGAGAGAGATAGCTCGTTTCGTTAGAATAGAGTGCTATTATGATTATTAGCTAACATTTATTAAGTGCTGACTAAGTGTCAGGCGCTGCTTTAAGTGTTTTACATATGTTAACTTGATGCTCCTCATGCTGTCTGTGATGATGAACGAGTATTTTTAAAATCTCCAATCTGTCATGGACAAATGCTTTTGTAGAATTCAATAAAAATTTATTACTTTCTAAAGTGAAAAAAATTTAAAAACACATAAAATTCAAACTTTTTTTTTTAACTGTGAGATTTGACATAAAATTACTCTGGCAAATCGCTATAAAAGTTTCTAAATGCTTACCTTTTCATTGCTATCTATACTTAATTCCCCACGAACCAGTAACAAACCTTCACCAACTGGCATAAGTGTACAGACCACGTACTGAAGAGCATTGTATTAACTCATTTAACCCTCATTAAAAAATTTACGATGTAGTTAACGTCTGCATTCTATAGATGGGGAAACTGAGGCACAAAGCAGCTATCTTGCTACTGAGGCCAAATTAGATCTTTTAGCAGTCGATTAGTTTTTTTGTTTTGTTTTGTTTTGTTTTGAGGCAGAGTTGAGTACCTGGGCTAGAGTACCATGGCATCAGCCTAGCTCACAGCAACCTCAAACTCCTGGTCTCACATGATCCACCTGCCTCAGTCTCCTGGGTAGCTGGGACTATAGACACGCGCCACCGTGCCTGGCTAATTTTTTCTATTTTTAGTTGTTTGGCTAATTTCTTTCTATTTATAGCAGAGACGGGGTCTCGCTCTTGCTCAGGCTGGTCTCGAACTCCTGAGCTCAAGCAGTCTTCCCGCTTTGGCCTCCTAGAGTGCTAGGATTACAGGCATGAGTCACCACGTCCAGCCTAGTCAATTAGTTTTGCAAGGAGAAAAATCTCTATTTCCAGATCATAGACGAGTATCCCAACTGGCCATTGTAAAATTAAGAGGAGCGTAAGAAAAGCAAACTCAGTGAGAAAGAATGAATAGTTTTATTACCCAGGTCTCTGTAGAAAAACCATGAAAGGCATAGACCATACTGGTGACATTTTAGGGGTGTCATCTTTGCTCTATTGAGCTATAGGCCTATGGTAAAGTGTTTCACTGTATCATGGGAGCTAGACTTCCTGGGTTTGTTTCCTTGGTTGGCCACCTATTTGCTATGTGAACTCGATAGTTCCTATCTAAAAGGATGGTTGGGAGGATTAACTATATTAATATATGTTAAGTACTTTTAAAAATGCCTAGCACATAGGCATTCATAAATGTTCTTATATTTGCATATTAAAAACAATCCACTGCAAAAATTTCAGATTCCCTAAATGCCTCCATCTGTAATGGCCTGAATTCTGACTGAACAAGCCAATCATGCCTGTCTTAAAAACCAGAGACCCTGGCAGAACTCAGCAATGTTGCCGTGGCCACTGCCAGACCTCAGGCACAGAGCAAGCAGCGTTTGTTTCCTGACTGCGGCACTATTGACATCTTGGGGGTCCTGTTGTGCATCGTGGGATAGCAGTGTTCCTGGCTTCTACCCAGTAGATACCAGTATTAGCCCCCTTCCAATTGTGACAACCAAAAATGTCTTCAGTCATTGCCAGATGTCCCCTGGAAGTGAAACTGCCCCTAGTTGAGAACTGCTGATACAGAGAAAAGAGAATATTAATAATAGTCCCTTATATTTTCACAGCTTTTCAGTGTAAAAAGGCTTCCGCATGTTTTAACTCAGTTGGGGAAAAGGAAAAGGTGGGGGGAGGATGAAAAAGATCAGAAGAGGGAAAGGGAAGGGAGGGAGAGAACACAAAGAGTGCAAAGAGATGAAGCAGGGTAGACACTCAATAACAAAGGAACAGTGGAAGGGGTCTGTGAATTTGTGGGATGGCCGGTGAGAGCGTCTCCACCTGCCTGTGCCGCCGGCCCCTCCCTCTCAACGTGTTCAACACTGAACTCGGCAGGTTTCCCTGCAAACAGGCTCCTTCTTTGTGGTTCCAGTTTTAGTGACTGACCTCACCACCCACCCAGTGACCTAAGTCTGGAAATGTATGCGAAACTGCATTTTTAGCTTGATAAGAAATGAGAAGCACAGTGGGAAATTAAGATTAAGAAGATAGGTTGGAACCAGGTGGTGGGGAGTAGAAGGAGAGGATGGCATTTAATAGTAGGCTAAGAAGTTTAGATTTGGGGCTGGGGAGCCAGGGAAAGGGTTTTCAAAAGTGAGAATGACCATGCCAGTGCTGTTAAAAGGACGCCCTTCCAAACCCTCTCCAGTCTGTAACACCAGATTGGCTATTTGGTTGGCCAGTTCAGTTTCAGTTCTCTTCCTTGAAGTGCCATGCATTCACCTGCTGTGAGCACTGAAAGGGAACTGAGTCCGTCACTACCCTTTTATGGATGAGGAAACGGAAGCCCGATGGAGGTCTAGGGCGTGACCTTGGGCAGCTGACTCTGAGTCTAATTTCCTTAATGGTAAAGTAAGGAAAACACCACGCGCCTTAATGAGTTGTGAGCTGGCCTATCACGGCGTGGTCTGGGTAATCCTGTCTGCCCCCATGTCAGCGAAGGGCTGGCGTCCGGGGCTCTTTCTCTGATGCTGGATGGCATCCCCTGCACCTGGCCCTTCTGTCCATCGGGTGTCACCCCGCCACTCTCCTTGCTACTGCCCTAATTCATGGCCAGCCCTCAATGCTGCCCACCCAATGTCCTGTGAGAACCTCCTCATTGGTCTTCCTGGCTCCAAGCTCTCCCCAGTCCAATCCGTGTTACACAACACTGTCAGATGAATGTCCTAAAACAGCACTGACATGGTCATTCTCACTTTTGAAAAACCTTTCACTGGCTCCCCAGCCCCAAATCTAAACTTCTCGGCCTACTATTAAATGCCATCCTCTCCCCTACTCCCCACTATCTGGCTCCAACCTATCTTCCTAATCTTAATTCCCATTGTGCTTCTTATCTCTTATCAAGCTAAACATGCAGTTTCATACACACACACACCTTGTTTCCCACAATGCCCTTTGCTAGTGCTATTCACTTCCTGGGATTCCCTTCCTGAATCCACGCATCCTATTTCTACCCATCCCTTAAGGCCTACTTCACTTGTTCATTTCCTTCACCAAGCCTGACCTCACATTCCTGATTAACATGCACAGTTGTCCCTCGAGATCCACGGGGTATTGACTCTAGGGCTAGCCCCCCACGGATACCAAAATCCATGGATGCTTAAGTCCCTTATATAAAATGGTACAGTATTTGCATATAACCTATGAATATCCTCCCATATACTTTTTTTTTTTTTTCGTATAATACAGGACCTAAGATTTTTTTTTTTTTTCGTATAATACAGGACCTAAGAGTCCCATATACTTTAAATTGTCTCTAAATTACTCTTTTTTTTTTTTTTTTTTTTTTTTTGAGACAGAGTCTCGCTTTGTTGCCCAGGCTAGAGTGAGTGCCATGGCGTCAGCCTAGCTCACAGCAACCTCAAACTCCTGGGCTCAAGCCATCCTCCTGCCTCAGCCTCCCAAGTAGCTGGGACTACAGGCATGCGCCACCATGCCCGGCTAATTTTTTATATATATATCAGTTGGCCAATTAATTTCTTTGTATTTATAGTAGAGACGGGGTCTCGCTCTTGCTCAGGCTGGTTTTGAACTCCTGACCTTGAGCAATCCGCCCGCCTCAGCCTCCCAAGAGCTAGGATTACAGGCGTGAGCCACCGCACCCGGCTCTAAATTACTCTTAATGCCTAATACAATGCAAATGCTGTATAGTTTATACTATATTTTATTTGTATTATTTTTTATTGTTATATATATTTTTCAAATAATTTTGATCCGTGGTTGGTTGAAGCTACAGATGTGAAACCATGGACGTGGAGAGCCGACTGTATTCTCTCATCTCTGAACTCTTACTGCACTTGATCTTCACTTATTGTATGGCATTTGTATCTTTCCACTTGTGTCATAAATGTCTATGTATTCATTTCATATCTCCCAATGAACTTGAGGCTCCAGGAAGATCCAATATGTACAGATTGATTTTTGTATCTTCCACGGGGTTGGGCCAAGTATAATATATATTTACCTGGTATACAGAGGCCATATAAACTGCCATATTAACTGCCATACTTATTTGTCCCCCATGGAACTCCTATCTATTTACCTAATTATCTAACTAAACTTGATAATAGTTTAAAAAAAAAATCAGGGAGGTAGGGTAGTTAGCCAAAGGTTAGTTAACAGATACAAAAGGACAACTAGATAGGAAGAAGAAGTTCTAGTATTCTATAGCACTATAGGGTGACTATAATTGACAATTTATTGTATATTCCCAAATAGCTAGAAGAGCAGATTTTGAATATCCCCAACACAATGATAAATGCTTGAGGTGATGGATATGCTAATTACCCTGTTTGATCATTACACATATGTATCAAAATCTCACACTGCCCCCATAAGTATGTATAATTATTGTGTGTCAATTAAAAATAATAATACAGGCCAAAAAACCCCTAGCATACATGAAGAGCAAAAATCTAGCAACATGAAGAGAGTCCCTACTGATAGAAGAGATTTATAAAAGAGACATGAAAAGGTCAGAAGTTTGTGTCATATGGACAGCCTGATACGTGTACATGTATGTGTGTGTGTGTGTATGTGCATGTGTGTGTGGCCGTGTAATACAGTGGTGCAGTGTTCTGAAGTCATACAGGGCAGGCTTCTAGTCCTAGCTCTAACGCTTGAGAGCTATGTGATCTTGGACAAGTTACTCTGCATATCTAACTTCATTTCCTCATTTGTAAAATAGAGATAACAATATACAGTTTATAATGTTATTATGAGGATAATTTATCCATTTCATCAACACATATTTACTGAGTGTTTACTATGTACCTGGTAGAAACAAAATAACATACATAGTATATTTACCAAAGTGCCTAGTAATATGTTTAGCATTTAGCATTAGAGCAATTAGAGTAATATTAGAGCAGCTACTCTCTTACACATACACGTATACACAGATAGAGCTATGTGTACCAACTAAGAGTCTTATTTTAAAATCTGGACAGAGGGAAACACAGTCTTACTCTTTATCCTGGAGCTTTTTCTTCTCCAGTTAGCTTGAATATGTCTTTTCCATTTAGTTCTTAGCACCCATACCCATGGAAAAAATCAGGAGCCGTTAAGAATACCATTTAGCCAGTGTCTATCTACTATGGGATATTGATCTTATAACAACACTTTTTCTTTTTTATTTTATTTGTTTATATTTTTATCCAAGCTAAAGATTCCTGGAGGTCATTAGCATGACCTATTTGAAAAAAAACCAAATATTTATTTTCTTACAAAAATCAGTACTTTCGTCTTTGTGCTTGTTAAGAAATTGTTAATTTAGTCCAGACTTTGCCTTCA
This sequence comes from Microcebus murinus, assembly GCF_040939455.1. Classification (NCBI taxonomy): domain Eukaryota; kingdom Metazoa; phylum Chordata; class Mammalia; order Primates; family Cheirogaleidae; genus Microcebus; species Microcebus murinus. Next base: position 24,890,684 of record NC_134126.1, on the reverse strand, counting down.
GACAGACATAGGCAGTTTCCTATCAGGAAGAGCTGCCTTTGAAAATACATTTTTAAAATTGTTTCAGAACAAATTGATTTAAGAAAGTGGGTAAATGATCTTAAAAGTTCCTTTAAGGACAAAATAATAATAATTATTATTTTTTTAATATGCCAAGAAACTTCAGGTAATAAATCTCTCTGATACTGTGTATAAAATTAAAAACAAGTTCTCTAGATTAGTTAATATGCCAAACAATATTAAAAACAAAAGAAAACAGAAAATAACAAGACATTATTAGCCAGATGTGTGGCTTTGCAAAATAACAACATAGATATTCTAAAAATAAAAATAACATTATTGAAATTAAAACTTGAGACCAGGCCGGGTGTTGTGGCTCACATCTGTAATCCTAGCACTCTGGGAGGCTGAGACGGGTGGATCATTTGAGCTTAGGAGTTCGAGACCAGCCTGATCAAGAGCAAGACCCCGTCACTACTAAAAAATAAAGAAATTAGCTGGCCAACTAAAAAAATATATATATAAAAAATTAGCCGGGCATGGTGGTGCATGCCTGTAGTCCCACTTACTCAGGAGGCTGAGGCAGAAGGATTCCTTGAGCCCAGGAGTTTGAGGTTGCTGTGAGCTAGGCTGATGCCACGGCACTGTAGCCCGGGCAACAGAATGAAGCTCTATCTCAAAGAACCCCCCCTCCCCCCAAAAGAACCTTGAAACTAGAAGAGACTAGACAAGGAAAAGGAAAGCAGACCAGACCAGGCCAGACCAGATGAAGAAGAGACCAGACTTGATGAGGAAGAGGAGACAAGAGCACACGAGGGGCCGGGCACCGTGGCTCACGCCTATAATCCTAGCACTCTGGGAGGCTGAGGCAGGAGGATCGCTTAAGGTCAGGAGTTCAAAACCAACCTGAGCAAGAGTGAGACCCTGCCTCTACTAAAAATAGAAAGAAATTAATTGGCCAACTAAAAATATATAGAAAAAATTAGCCGGGTGTGGTGGCGCATGCCTATAGTCCCAGCTACTTGGGAGTCTGAGGCAGAAGGATTGCTTGAGCCCAGGAGTTGGAGGTTGCTGTGAGCTAGGCTGATGCTACAGCTCTCTAGCCTGGGGAACAGAGTGAGGCTCTGTCTCAAAAAAAAAAAAAAAAAAAAAAGGCACACTCGGAAGAGGAGACAAGACTGGACAAGGAAGACGAGACCAGATGGGAACAGGAGACCAGACCGGACGAGGAAGAGATGAGATCAGACGAGGGAGAGGAGAGCAGATCGGAAGAGGAGGAGGAGACCAGATCAGACCACACCAGATGAGGCAGAGGAGACTTGACCAGAAGAGGAAAAGGAGACGAGACCGGATAAGGAGGAGGAGACCAGACCCAATGACCAGACGAAAGCAGAAGAGGAGACGAGACGGGATGAGGAAATGGGAGGAGGCCGGAAGAGGAAACGGAAGGAGACCGGAAGAGGAGATGAGACCTGTGAGACGAGACCGAAGGAGGAGATTGGACTAGACCAAAAGAGGAGATGAAACCGGAAGTCTCGGATGAGGAGGAGGAGACCAGACCGGAAGAGGAGGAGGAGATGAGACCAGATTATGAGAGGAGACGAGACCGGAAGAGGAGACAAAACCAGATGAGGAGACGGGAGGAGACCGGAAGAGGAAGAGAAGACGAGACCGGATAAGGAAGAGGAGACCAGACTGGAGGAAGAGACAACTTCTTAAGGTACATTAGCTGGTCTCCATTTTATCGGTGAAGAGAAAGACTCAAAACAGTATGGTATTTTCCATATAGCCTGTAAATGGTAGAATCTTCTGTTGGAGAGGCATCTCAAATGCCAGGCCAAAGTTAGAAATAATTATTTGGTCTATCCATGTCTCAGAAGTTCCTATAGTAGCTCTTTTGGTTTCAGAGTTCTCTGAAATATTGAAACAAAGTTGATTTCAAAACCTGTCTAAAGAGGTAGTAATATTTTTAGTTGGAGGGAGACTTCACAGTACTCTTCCTATATTCCCCCCTGTTCCTATAGAAGAGACATTATAACTTCCACCAACTGTTCAGGTCTCCACTCTCTACGGGTTCCTCTCCGGATAGGAAAAAACGGTTAATTCCTGATTTTTTATGGCAAGACTATTGGTCTCGAAAACAGGGTCCAGGCCTAGCAGGTGACCTGGTCCAGGCTTCCACATATGTCTGTCTTCTTCCTAGGTAGACACCAAGGCAAAGAGAGGCAGTTTGCCTTCTTGGATTCATTTCAGACACGGAGTCCTCCCCCACCTCCCGGAAGGCTGGTGCCTGTCCCAAGGCCCAGATTCCAATGCGGAGGTGAGAGGCCCCCACTTTGGCATCAGTTACAAGCAGCTCTTTCCTATTCCGAGTTGTACCACAGATCCCCACATTGTGGAGATATTGAGCGCTTGCCAAGCCATCAATAAAGCAGATATTTTTATCTCTTTTTGGCTAGTGGTTCTTATATATATATAATTTAACATTCAGAATCCAGAGGGGAAAAGAAGGTAGTTTTAGGTTCAGGACCCCTGGCTACATTGCTGGGATAGGGGATTTTTGCATCTTAATCTTTTTTATGTCAAAGCTAATCTTATTTTCATAGATCAGCTAACCAGCAGGACTTGTCAGTGATTTTAAGCCATATACATACATACTACCTAACAGCCCTCAAAGATGGCCTGTGATCAGAAATCTATTCATTTTACAGTTAACAAAGTAGGAAGATGGAGCCATCTTCAGGAATATTTGTTTAGGGACCCAGAATTTAAAACTAAAAACTACATATTCTAATTTTATCAGAAATAGCTCATACATGTTAACAATTTTGAAAAAAAGTCATTGTAGGTAGACTTACACTTATATTTCTACTCACCATCTTAAAAATAAAGTTTCAGCTCCAACCCCACCACCAATTGCTCTGTCACTTGGGCTCTGTCACTTCTGGGCTTCCATTTCCTCATCTGAGCCGTGGGTGTTTTGATCCAGACCATCACTGACACCCTTCCTGCTCCCATATTCTATTTATACTCAGAAGTTAGTATTTAGGCCTGAATTGCCTTCAGGGTGTGTTTTGCTGGTTCTGAGAAGTTTCGGGGAGATGAGTGGATCTAGAGGAAAAATCTAATGAATAAAATGGGAGAAACTTGCCAGATGCAAAGTGGGAGTTTATTCCAGGCATATTAAATTATCAAGAACCACATCTATCTACATTTATTAAGAACAGGAAACACAGCTATGCTTGCCCAGAGCTTTCATTTCTGAAGCATTAACAAATTATTCATTTCCTTCATAAGTTCTTTAGTCCTTGGGGTATTTTACACCAGGAATTTGACCATATTATGACTTACCCTCAAACACATCATAAAGACGATGCTAAATATTTTACACAAATGCCAGTGTGTATGGCTTATAGAGCCTCATTAATTTATTTTGCTTTTAGCATAATAGCTTAATACTTTACCTAGGCTTTTTTTAGACCCAAAACAAGACCAGTGTGTCTTAGATTTGCAGTATTTTCATAAATAAATACCACTGACCACATAACAAAAGCATTCTTCCTTTATGCAAATGTGTGTCAAAGATTATTAACATGAGAAAAAGTTTTACTTTCTCAGATACTTAAACAAGATTTTAGGACAAGTCATATCACTATTTAGCTGTATACTCTGTATTGGTTTTCTGTTGCTGCATAATAAATTACCACAAACTTAGAGGCTTAAAGCAACATCCATTGATTAGCTCACAGCTCTTTGTGTCAAAGTGTGGGCTTTGCTGGATTTTCTTTTTCTTTTTTGCAGAGACGGGGGTCTTGCTATTGCCCACACTGGTCTCAAACTCCTGGTCTCAAGTGATCCCCCTGCTTGGCCTCCCAAAGTGCTAGGATTACAGGCATGAGCCTCTGTACCCATCTCTGCTGGGTTTTGGATATAGGATTTAACAAGGCCAAAATCAAGGTATTTGCCTGCTGGTCTTATCTGGAGGATTCTTCTCTGCAAGAACCTGCTTTCAAGATCATTCAGCTTGTTGGCAGAATTCTATTCCTGTGGTCATCAGACTGAAGTCCCACAACCTTGCTGGCTGTTGGTGGGGGGCTGATCTTGGTTCCCTGAGGTCACTCATATTACTTGGCAGGTGACCTCTTCCTTCTTCGAGCCAGCAATGATGCATAGAATCCCCCTTGTGCTCTGAATCTCTGACTTACTCTTCTGCTGCTAGCCAAAGAAAACTCTCTGCTTTCAAAGGGTTCATCTACTGGGTCAGGCCCACCTGGATAATCTCCATATCTCAATAGCAACTGGTTCGGGACTTTAATCACATCTGCAAAATCCATTCTCAACATTAAGTAGATTAGCGTTTGACTTAATAACTAGGGGAAAAAAAATCTCTATGAACCATTTTTAAAATTGCCTTTACCATATATAGTTATTCCTCAGTATCTATGGGGGATTGGTTCCAGGACCTCCACAGATACCCAAATCCACAGATGTTCAAGTCCCTGATATAAAATGACATAGTGCTTGCCTACAACATATGCACATCCTCCTGTATGCTTTTTTTTTTTTTTGTAGAAGCAAAGTCTTGCTCTTGCTCAGGATGGTCTCGACCTCCTGATCTCAAGCAATCATCCTGCTTCAGCCTCCTAGAGTGCTAGGATTACAGATGTGAGCCACCGTGCCCAACCCCCTCCTGTATACTTCAAATCAAGTCTAGATTACTTATAATACTTAATAAAATGTGAATCTATGTAAATAGTCGGTATATTGCATTGTTTAGGGAATAATGACAAGGAATAAAAGGTCTGTACATCTTCAGTACAGATGCAATTTTTTTCCCCCAAATTATTTTCAATCTGCAGTTGTTTGAATTCATGGATGCAGAACCAACACATGCAGAGCCCTGAGTGTACTCTAACACAATTAAGCAAATTAACCTCTCTCTTTTTTTTCTTTTTTCTTTTTTGAAACCTACTCTGACAGCTTTGATGAGTAGACCTACGAAGGGATTATGCTTACAACTTTTCAGCACTAGCCAACAAAACAACAAAACCACTTTCCAGTCTGAATTTGCAAGATGCCAAAGCATATGAGTGAGAAATAGTCAAATTTAATTATTTTCAGTCCTGTTCAGTGCTGTTTTCCCAGCTCTTAGAACAGAGTGCAGCACAAAATATGTGCTCATTAAATATACTATTTGCTCAATGAGTAGATATACAGGACTGATTAGAACCCTTTAGTTAACTCTTCATCAAGTGCTTACTGGACACGGTACAATTGTGCTGAGTATAGTGGAGAATCCTAAGGCTCCATCCATTCCCACTTGTGATGGTTACTTTTATCTGTCAATTCAGTTAGGCTGTGGTGCCCAGTTGTTTGGTCAAAGACTAATCTAAGGCCGGGCGCTGTGGCTCACGCCTGTAATCCTAGCTCTTGGGAGGCCGAGGCGGGCGGATTGCTCAAGGTCAGGAGTTCAAAACCAGCCTGAGCAAGAGTGAGACCCCGTCTCTACTATAAATAGAAAGAAATTAATTGGCCAACTGATATATATATAAAAAATTAGCCGGGCATGGTGGCGCATGCCTGTAGTCCCAGCTACTCGGGAGGCTGAGGCAGAAGGATCACTTGAGCCCAGGAGTTTGAGGTTGCTGTGAGCTAGGCTGACGCCACGGCACTCACTCTAGCCTGGGCAACAAAGCGAGACTCTGTCTCAAAAAAAAAAAAAAAAAAAAAAAAAAAGACTAATCTAGATGCTGCTGCCAAGGTATTTTTTAGATTTAATTAACATTTAGATCAGTGGAATTTGAGTAAAGCTGATGATCCTCTATAATGTGGGTGAGCCTCATCCAATCAATTGGAGGCTTTAAGAGAAATGGCTGAGGTTCCCTGAGGAAGAAGGAATTCTCCACTTCCAGACTATGCTTTCAGACTTCAATCTGCAACATCAATGCTTCAGGGAGTCTGTTGTGTTTTGGGAACAGGAAAAAGAACAGCCCAGTTAAAGAGTCCTAAAAGGTTAGCCGGGCATGGTGGCACATACCCTTATAGTCTTAGCTACTTGGGAGGCTAAGGCAAAAGGATTGCTTGAGCCTGGGAGTTCATGGTTGCTGTGCACTGTTACCACGCCACTGCACTCCAGCCTTGGCAGCAAAGGAAGACCCTGTCTCAAAAAAAAAAAAAAAAAAGCACCCTAAAGGGTAGAGGCAAATGCTGTTAGAAAGGAAACCTGGAGCCAGCTTGCAGAGAGGCCTGACAGGTGCTGAGCGGCACTAGGCTCAGAACATAGGCTGCAAAACCTTGACAATCACCTTTTAAGCAAACAGCATTAAGTGCCTGCCCCATGGCAGGCCAGAGTTCATGTCATCTTGCCCAGGCCTCTCATCTTGCAACAGGGAAGCTAAGACATAGGGGAGGGGCCTTGGGTCACCCAGGAAATCTCCGCAGGAGAGTGCCATCTCCCAGTGGCTTGGCCAAAGCTCGGGCTACCGCACCTCCCTGCTTCCTACTTGCCCAGACTCATCTCCTGCCCTGTCCCCGTTGCTTGCTGCTTCCCAGCCACATTGGCTCTTTTGCTGTTCCTCAAACACTCTAGTTCATTCCTGCCTCAGAGCCCTCACACTGGTCCCTCTGCCCATAAGGGCCTTGCCTTGGGTTTTCACACGCTAGAGCTTCCTGTCCCAGATCTCCGCTCAGCTGTTGCCATCTCAGAAAGGCCTTCCCTGACCATGGGCCTGAATGGTGCCTCTTCCAAATCATCCTATCGCCCTCATTTACTTTTTTTATAGTGCTAATCAATATCTGGAATTATTATTACTTTTTACTTCTCTATTGTTTGTTTCCTCAACTATAATGTAGGTTCCCTGAGAGCAGGATTTGTTCACCAATGTGATTTGTTCACTGCTTTAACCCCAGCACCTTGAATAATGTACCTAGTAGGCACTCTATAAATATGCATTGAATAAATGTTGAATATAGACTCTCAGTTCTTGCTGAGTCATTAAAAGGGGACTAGAGATCAAGAGAAACAAAGAAGCACTTTCATGAGGGGAGCAGAGAAGCTTCTAGCATTTACCTTTGGTCGCACAGCCCCAGCCTTTGCCTTTTTTCACTTTTTATCCAAAGCAGATGCCTCTTGACTGCATTGTTAAGGTAAACAGTTCTTGCTGGATAAAAATCACAAAGAGTACTGCTCCAGCTCACGATGCCAGTTTCAAACCAGATTGTGCTCCCAGAGATGAAATCTTATGCTCCTCTCCTCACATCCCCTCTTACTTGAGAAGTAGAAGAGCAGCTATTAATAATCCAAACTCTCTTACCTTCCCTGGCCTCTCTGCAGTTTCCACAATCAGCAATCCTTTGCTTTTTCCTTTCTCCCTAAAGGAAAGGGAGATTGGCCCCACTTCCATTCAAAGATTTTCTTCTTCCCTTGTTCTCTTAACCCCTTCCCAACTGATCTTCCCCTGCCTGGGAGCCACACTTCACGCTGCCACCCAAGGGTCACCAATAAGCCACGTGCATGTGTTTTGCTCCCTTATTCTCTAGCTCCTCAAACCCACATTCCTGAGAATGGTATTCAAGGCCCTCCCCAAGCACAATGCCTGCTTACCTCTTCAGACTTGTTCTAGGCGTCCTAGAATTAAACTGATGTCCAAGCATACAGGATATAACTAACTGCCTGCAATTTTAATGCAGTGAAGCTGCTGGCTTGCAGGTGTGACAGGAAAAGGCATTTTACCACAGGGAATCTGATGGAAATGCGTTCTGGCAGAGCAAATTCCTCCACATCGGTTTTACTGTCTTCCATCACTGGCTAATTGACCCTATAGAGAGTCTGAATCAGTTGACTACTTCTTCTAAAACCTTCCTAGCTGCCGAGCTGTTTGTGTGTGAGCATGTGACTGCATTACTGAGTACATGAGCTTTTCGCATCAGGGATCTTAGATTCCAGAATCGTCAATTATTTTATATCATCCTAAGCCTCGCCTCCCTTCCATTAGCGTGGATAACTGGAAGCTGACTGAGTGTTAGGGTTACACAGGAACATAAATTCATTCGGCCAGGTGCGGTGGCTCACACCAGTAATCCTAGCACTCTGGGAGACCGAGGCGGGAGGATTGTTTGAGCTCAGGAGTTCGAGACCAGCCTGAGCAAGAGCGAAACCCCTGTCTCTACTAAATATAGAAAGAAATTAGCTGGACAACTAAAAATATATAGAAAAAAAATTAGCCAGGCATGGTGGCACATCCCTATAGTCCCAGCTACTTGGGAGGCTGAGGCAGGAGGATTGCCTCAGCCCAGGAGTTTGAGGTTGCTGTGAGCTAGGCTGACGCCACGGCACTCTAGCCCAGGCAACAGAGCGAGACTCTGTCTCCAAAAAGAAGAAAAAAAAATACATTCAGCAAACACTTATTAAGTATGCCACCTTGACATACTCATAGTATAGAGGGGAATAAAACCATGTAAACATCATTACTTCAAAAGAAGAAATGCCATAATAAAGGTATGTGCAATATTCTGTGTACTGAGGGAATACAGGGACTGCTTGTCTGGCAGTCCAAAGAGGACAGGGAAGGCTTTGTGAAGAAGGTGACATGACACGGAGGATGGGGACCAAGGCACGACTTGCAAGAGAAATACATTTTCCAGATTTCAACCACATCATCAGTATAATTGGAATAATATTCAAAAATATAACAGGACAGTTGCTTTTAGTGGCATTATTTGGGCCATACCAAATGATTACTGCATGCATTTCTATTCTTTGACCTACTTTTTCATAAGTGTCAACAGAGGCTGGCAAACAAGGACTAAAAGAATGGTAACAATGTATCAGGAGGGAGTTCTGAATGAGAGGCTTCCACCCCGTGCGGAAGCTGGTGGTCTTGTGATCTGGAACCTAGAGGCTGTCTGAGAGAAGCTGAAGGAAGCACAGCAGGCAAACAGGGGAAAGAGCCCAGAGCAAGCCTAAAGCTAGAGAGTGGTGACGCCTGGAGCCTGAGTCATTCAGGGATTTTTTTTTTTTTTTAAGTGGGTCCATCATGATGTTTCTGGAAAAGCACGTAATTTAGTGTCGAAAACCCATATGACTTATAAATTACAAGGCAGTGATTAATTACACAGTCAAGGAGCTAGAAGAAGGCTGACTTCTGGCAGAGATTGGCTGTGTAAAATAGGCTATTGCAAAATGCCCATTGGTTCCTTTGCAGGACTTAGAGCAAAAAATAAGAACAAGATATGCAACTTGGTATTCTGGGTCAAACTGATTTGGTTGCCAAAGAACACTTCAAGGGATCAGTAGTAGCTGCCCCTAAGATTATCTGTTAGAGGTACCACATTTCCAACTTCTTCCTGTGAATTTCAGTTTTTAAATTACTGAATCAAAAGTGATAAGCATTTAAACCACTTTTGATAATCATCTCAAATTGTTTATCCAAAGAGCTGCATTGATTTACAATACCACCAGCTGGGTACACATATACTAGATTCACCACAACCTCCACCACGTATAGCAAAAGTAAGTTACTGAGTGAATAATCGATGATTTAGTATATTCCAAACAGTACCTCAACAATGGTTTCACATGCCTTTCTTTGATTACTGGAGTTATCTCTTTAGGCTGGCACAAAGCACTGGAACATTCTATTTGAATAGGGTGTTGTCACCAATTTGAAGACTTCTCCCTTTTCTTCATCCCCCATAAGAATCAACGTGTAGAGTCATTGAGTTCTTTTGCATCTCTCTTTCGAAGGTCTCGTACATGTATCTATCCTATATTTTTATTCCCACTGCCATCAGCACAGTCCGTAGTGCATGATGCTTAAGTCCTGTGCTCCTGCAGTTGTCTCCCTGGCTTCTGTCTTCCCCATGGTAATAATCATAGCTCATTTACTGAGCAACTACTATGAGCCAGGCTGACTTCTAGGTGTTTTATAGATGTTATTTCCTGCAGCCACCCCATTAGGCAGGTATTAACTCCATTTTACAGATGAGGAAACTGAAACTTAGAAAATTAAGATAATCGCTGAACTTACACAACCATTAAGTGGAAGAGCAAATATTTTAACCTGAGTCTGACTGGTGCCAAAACCTGTGTCCTCATTGAAACATGTCTCTAATCAGTCTTCTAACCTATTTTATACATTTTTGTATTTGTTAGTAAGTCATCGTCCCTTAGCTTCAAACCCCTCCTTTTATTCCTGGCTTTGTGATGCTCAGCTGGGACTCCACAAACCACATTCTGCTTTGCCAGTTGGCTCTATGTTGGGCTCTGCCAATAGGGGGCGCCAGAGGGAGAATTCAGGGCTGGAGAAAGGACTTTCTCCTCCTTCCCAGCTTCAGGTCTAAGTTGCTATGAGCATCATCCCTGCAGTAAGTCTTCACCCCGGCAGCAGCAGTTCCATCCCACAGCAGAAGCTAACTGCGGTTTTCAGTTTTTCCAGCATGTGCAGAATGAGTTGCATCCCAGCCCCTCGGAGACAGCCCCAGCCCCAGCTGGTGCCGCTTTTCTGAGACTTGGGTCGCTCTTGCCAGCTCAGAGACCAGTCCAGCAGCGTCTCTTCCTCCAGTCTGAGTGAACTTCAGCTCCCCAGAGCCACTTCTTTTCAGGCTTCAGGATTTAATAATTCCAACTGCTCTCTTTTGTCCCCTCGGCCCTAGGGGTGGTGGTGTTTCCTCTTGTGGCTAACTTCCTAATACCTTAGAATTCTCTTTTACCTGTTCACGTCTCTAATTAACAACTTTGTACCGCATTAAAAATTCTGGAGAAGCTGTTGCTAGGAGGAACTTACTCCAGGAACAAGTAAACCTGAGTAATGCAAGGAGGGAAAGGTGCTGGACATGGTGTCCTCCGCACAGCTCCCCTCTTCAGGGCCAAAGCGTCCGTCTTCCGGCTGCCGGGCGTGTCAGTGGCTGCCGACTCACAGCTGCACCCCCCTGTGGAAGTGCCCTCAGGTTCACAGAACTGCCTCATCCAAGGCTACGTCACTTGTCAGGAGTGGCTCATGGCCAAAGACTGAATAATGCAATATAAAGGCCAACCACTCTTGCCCTAATTTGTGCTCCAGACTCCCTGTAGGGTCAGCCGAGGCCCCAGGAGCTACCTCATTGTGGGTTACTTTCTCCCTCTGCTCAATCCTGCCTTCCTCACTTCCTTCCAGGTGTGTCTCCTTAGAGTACTCCCATTTAACCTTCTGTAGATAGCTGTCTAGCTCAGTCTTTTTTTTTTTTTGGTATTCCCAATATGCTGACCTAAATAAGTGACACCTGGCGTCACAAATTAGTGGGGTCTGTGGAGATTTAGGTGGGCACCACGATTGAGCTTGGAGGGGTAGAGAGCAAATCTGAGCTATAGCTACAGAAACAGTTCATAATCCCCATTTCCACAAACTCAAAGCAAAATAAAAACATTATATAGGACTACAATTCCTGAAAAATAGCCGAATGCAGGGAGGGTGTGGGTGGTCACATTCCAGTAGCATTTGCAGGATATTCTTGTTGTTTTGTGTTTTCACTAGTTTTTAGCTGTAACAAGTCAAATTGCCTTGCTGCCCTGCGGCCAGTTCAGAATACATCTGCTGCATTGGCACTAGAAATCTGCATATCTTATTTTCTTTTCCACTGCTTGTAATTCCATAAATAAAGGGGAAAGTAGTATATGAAATTAGATCTTCAGTTCACATTATACAGAAAAACATTAGCTTTTGGGAAAGAAGGAATTTGTTTAAATTATTAAAACCCTAAAAATGCTAATGAACAAAATAGTCATCCCCCATAACATTATGTATTCTAAGAAGTTGCTACTTGAATTTTTCAAAGACTTACCCATGAACTAATTTTCTTAGTCTGCAAATAAATTTAAATGTTCATAAATGTCATTAAAATTATATCCTGCAGTTTTGATACAATATTCAATTAGTTTTTAATGAAAGGAAATTTATACAAAGAAGATAAAATATTCTTCAATTAGTAGTATGCCTTATACCTCAAGCAATGAATAAAGCCTCCCTGAGATATTTCAAGAGAATTGACTATTTTGGGCTTATTTTTAATATCATTGTAAGCTATAACTACATTTTGTTTTAGGGAGGTAAACATTTGTAACAACTAATATTTACCCACTAAAAGTTTGGTTATCTGAAAAAATTTGATACGTCACTTAAAATCAATAACTGGGGGGGGGAAATATCAATTAAATCCTAGGTATAGTGGTAAATTCTTGTGCTTTATTTAACCTAATAGGTTATTCCTGGAGTCTTCCTTAAGGCCTTAAAATAGTGCTGTGAAAGTCTCATTTGTATATTTTTGTAAAACCTACATCTTGGGCCAGGCACAGTGGCTCATGTCTATAATCCTAGCCCTCTGAGAGGCTGAGGTGGGAGGATCACTTGAGCTCAAGAGTTCCAAGATCAGCCTGAGCAAGAGCAAGATTCCGTCTCTACCAAACATAGAAAAATTAGCCAGGTGTTGTGGCATGCACCTGTAGTCCCAGCTACTCGGGAGGCTGAGGCAAGAGTTTGAGGTTGCAGTGAGCTATGATGATGCCACTGCACTCTACCCAGGGCGACATAGTGAGACTCTGTCTCAAAAAGAAAAAAAGAAAAAAAACCCTACGTTTTGTTTGGGTATATTTTACATGTGCTTGTTTATAGCATGGATTATATTCCCTGGGAGGTTTTTTTTTCTATTTTAAATTGGATCATAAATATTCTCCAAATAATGGTTTCTTGATTTTCCTATTTTCCATTTCTTCACATTTTCTTTTCACAATAACCTTTGATTTTCTTGACTTCCTCCACTTTTGGTTCTTCTCTGAACCATAATCAACAGGAAATGGTTTCTTCAGCAATTCACTCATGTAAAAGACTCATTACAGTGTTGCAAGCAGATTTAATAAATTTGTGTGTAAGGTAATGCTTACTTCTTCCTTGTAATTTACTTTGAATAGATTTATAAATTTTTATTGACAAATTTGAATTTTGTTTATATATGTGTGTTGATAAACTGTTCAGTAAGAGGAAAAAAGAAAACTCATTGAATGAGAGGGAGGAAGGAAGGAACGACAAGAAGTCTTGGCATGGGCACAGTGGGCAATGGGGTGTTTTCTCTGACTTCCTCTGACTTCTCTAACATTTAGAAACGTGTGGAAGGGCAGAAATTCTCAAAGAGTAACAAACTAAGAGGGCTGACCACATATTAGCAGAGTTTAATATTTTAACCAACCGAAATCTAAATGTATATACAATTACAAGATTAAATACATACTTGTTAAAATGCTTCATAGCAACTAGGCCCAGCTAGCTAAGCAGGATGTATAAGTAACTGTAACTAAGTCCTTGAACTGTGTTTAAAACTCTCTGATATGGAGTACTACTCAGCTATAAGAAGCAATGGTGATATAGCACCTCTTGTATTTTCCTGGATAGAGCTGGAACCCATTCTACTAAGTGAAGTATCCCAAGAATGGAAAAACAAGCACCACATGTACTCACCAGCAAATTGGTATTAACTGATCAACACATAAGTGGACATATAGGAATAACATCTATCAGGTGTCAGGCAGGTGGGGGGGAGGGGATGGGTACATACATACATAATGAGTGCAATGCGCACCAACTGGGGGACGGACACACTTGAAGCTTTGACTCAGGGGGGAGGGGGGCAAGGGAAACATACGTAACCTCAACATTTGTACCCCCATAATATGCTGGAAAAAAACCAAAACCAAAAACAAACAGACAAATAGAAAAAACCACCTCTCTGATACATTTGTGTGTATATGTGTATATTTTTGTGTGTGTGTGTATTTACACTGCTCCTCGGTCTACAGTGAGTTTGGGGAGACTTTCCAGAATTATATATACAATGAAGTGGAAAAGTTGAATTAAAACAAAAAAACAACCAGTGTGCTGGCATTTCTTGGACACACAGTAACTAGTCCCTCTTCACTTTTGTACCTTTAATAGTTTTTGTTTTGGTATGCACCCCTCCTCCATGTAACTGGGAGAAAATTGACCACATTTCCAGATCCAAGGGTGGGAGGGTCTTGATTAGTCTAACTCAATCAGGGTCATACTCATCTTTCAAAGCAAGAACATAGAACCTTTCAGCAGTTTTAAAACATGCCCCCAAAACTCTTCTACAGCTTCTCTATTGAGAAGTAGAATCTGTGCCTCCTCGCCTTAAATCTGGGCTCTTTGATTTCTTGACCAGTAGAATGTGGCAGAATTGACATTTACTTTAGTAGAAACTGGCAGCTCCTACTTCCTGTCTCTCAGGACAGGAAGTTGCTTTGGGAACACAGCCACCATGCTGTGAGGAAGCCCAAGCAGCTCATGAATAGAGCTGCACAGAGAGGAATCCAGGCCTCTGGTCCTCAACTCCAGCTGAGCTGCCAGCTGACAACCAGCACCAAACTGCCAGCTGTGTAGGTGAACCGTCTTGGAAGTGAGTCCTCCAGCCAATTCATGAACTAAATAAATTATTGTTGTTATTTTAAGTCACTAAGTTGGTTTATAATGCAACAGTAGGTAACTAGAACACTAATACTCGATCCTTTCTATGTAAATCTTTTTTTTCTGTCTCTTGAGAAATTTAGGATCTTTCTTTTATCTCTCATGAAATTTAATGTTAATATCTTTTTACTTCCCTTTCCTTTTCTCTTAATTTCCTTTTTCCCTTCTTTCCTTTCTTCCTTTCTTTTTTTCTGGCAGTTGGTGATCCTTTTCAATAAAAAAAAGAACATCCTTTAGTTCTGGGGAATATCCTTGGTAATCTTCCTTTGGTAATTTTCTCCCCTTAATTTTGTCAGTTCTTTGTGGACCTCATATGAGACAAATTGAATCTCCTGGATTGATTTTCTAATTCTCTTTCCTTTTGTTCATCCTTTTTTCTACTTCTCTTCCAAACTTGATATTGAATTTTTAATTTCAGGTATCAGATATCTAACTTCAAAGAGCTCTGTCTTGTTCTTTGATTCTACCTTTCAAATAAGATCCTATTCTTTTTTCCCCATGGATCAAATATTTCTCTTTCCTGTCTGTGGACATTAATCTGAAGGATTTTTTTTTAAAACACTCTGCTTTTGGTATCATTTATGTTTCTCCAGCATTCCTTTTCTCTGTTCCTTTAGGTTTCTCTTTTATTGTGGAAGTGTTTGTTATTCAAATATCTGGTCATCCTTGGCTACAGATTCATGTTAAAGGCAAGAGACTGTCTAGTCTATCTACTGCAAATCCCTTTCAGTTTCAGTTGAGTTTAATTAAGACATTTTTGAGGCCTACTTATAAAATGTCTCATTTTAGGCATTTTGAAGGTTACAAAGAGGAATAAAACAGAACTCTCAGGAAGTTTATGATACAGTAGAGTAGTTAGGGTTTTTTCCCCTGAATTTTTATGTCATTTATTTTTTTGCCCTGTTTCTACTACACTGGCTAGACTCCCTGGTGCAATGCTACGTGGAAGCAGTGACAGCATACATCTTTGTGTTATTGCCAGTTTTTAGAATAACGGCTTACTGAGATATATTAATAATTCATATACCATGAAGTTCCCCAATTTAAAGTATACAATTGGATGGTTTTTAGCATATTCACTGATATGTGCAACCACCACCAAAGTCAATTTTAGAATATTTTCAGCATTTCAAAAGAAAACCTCATACCTTGCTTCAGTCTCCCAAGTAGGTGGGACTACCAGAGTGTGCCATGACATCCAGCTAATTCTTCTATTTTTAGTAGAGATGGAGGTCTCTTGCTCAGGCTGGTCTCGAACTCCTGAGCTCAAGCGATACTCCTGCCTCAGCCTTCCAGAGTAATAGGATTATAGGCAGTGAGCCACTGCACTCCATGTTAATGTTAATATTACATTTCTATATGTGTTATATGTCCAATAATATAGGATATGCTATTTATATAATAGGTACATTTATTTATCAGATTAAACTTTGAGCTCTGTTTATCATTTTTCTTTTCCTACCTTTTATTCTTTACCTGTGTATGTTTAAGAAGGGTACAGGAAAAGGAAGAGACCATAACTGATTTGTAGTTGGCCTGGGGAAGGTTAAGTCTCAGCAAAAAGAAACCCGTGGAAGAAATGATCAGATCGGGTTATTTTTGGCAGTACTTATAATATGCAGAATATCATGCAGAAATTCAGAGCACATCCTTTTCTAGTGAATTAGACTGTTACTTGCTAGTTGAATGACTTTGAGAAAGTAATTTACATTGTTTTTCTGAGCTTCCATTTCCTTATTGGTATAACGGGTATAATAATATTACATGGTACTCAGAGTTAAAGAATATAAATATGCCAGGTCTTGAAGAAAGATAGCTATTGTACTGAACACAGAAATAAAAATTCAGAACACATGCCCACAGGCCTCGGGAGTACCCCAGTGGAAGGACTATGATCGATAGGAGAGATAATGACCCATGGTTATTCTGGTTGTCATTAGTAGGGACGTTGCACTAAGAAGCAATGTGGAATTTAGGGACCAGAGATGTAGGCCCAATGAGCATTATGTGAAGCTTTTCTAATATTTTATCCTTGTCTTAGAACACTGTTGCACACATTTAGAAGGCAGATTGTCAGAATCCCCTGTGTCTACACAGTAGGGTAGTTTGGGGTTGATTTTTTCTATGGCAGAACATCTTCTGTTTAGACGCATGTTTGTTGCAGAGCTGTGAAAGCAGAATGAGGAGAAAAGGGAATACTTGGCATTGACACTGTCCCTTTGTTTTTCTCGGAGTCATTGTATCAATTGCTAAGGAAAGAAGATAAAGATGCTCATCCAAGAGGAGTATCTTAATTTGTCAGTTGTGGTGCATGATAACAGCAGGTAGCAGAGCTTTCAGGTAATTAGAAAAATCTTTTATCAACAGGGAACATACCTGTGTGATGTATTTTGCAGTGACAATTACTGAGACCCCAAATATTCCCTCCCCTCTCATCTTCATGGTGTTCTACAGAATTTATTTTATAAAATATTAAATATATGACATTTATGGGTTTTAATCAAGCAAGATCATGGGTAGAACTTTTATCAATATCAATGTTTTAGAGGAAATTGTCAAGAAAATATAAACTCATAAGGAGAACTAAGAAGTGTCCTGGCCTGCTAGAGTAGCCGATCTCAACTTTTAGGATAGCACGTCCGCCATATGGGAAGATAGCAGAGTCTGTTCCCCAACAAGGCAACAAGTACCCCCTGAAGGGCTACTCCCTCTTCTCCTCCTGGCTGCTAGGTTAAATCACTACGCTTAAATCCTAGCATGTTTAACTGCACACACTATACCTGAAAAGGGAGGAAAGATACTAAACCCTAAAGAAGCTGCAAACATTAGTTAGCATGTACTGGCAGGAGTCAGGGTGCTTGGGCACAGAAGCTAGAGAATAAGACTAAATAGGCAAGAGTTCACTGACTCAGAGCCACTTCTCAGTGGAAGAAGGGGTGGCTCTTAGAAACCTTCAGAAAGTGACAGTTCACAATAAGTGAAATTAAAAATGCCTGAGAGGGACTGGGCACGGTGGCTGTACAAGCCTGTAACCCTAGCACCCATAGTCATGGGAGGCCAAAGTGGGAGGATCACTTGAGGCCAGGAGTTCAAGATCAGCCCAAGCATGAGTGAGATCCTATCTCGACTAGAAACAGAAAAATTGGCCAGGTGTGGTGGCACGCACCTATAGTCCCAGCTACTTGGGAGGCTGAGCCAGGAGGATTGCTTGAGCCCAGGAGTTTGACAGCTAGTATCGTGCCACTGCACACTAGCCCAGGTGACAGAGTAAGACTCTGTCTCAATAAAATAAAATAAAATATATAGATTCTCAGGCCTTGCCTTTAGAGATTTTGATTCATTTGATGTAAGATGTAATTTGGAAATTTGTGTTTTTAAAAAATCCCAGTTGACACTAATGCAGTGTTAAAGACCATACTTTGAGAAACACCGATAGGGAAGGGTTTTTTATGCTTTGTTAAAAAAAGAATAATTTTTTAAAATTATGGTTTTATTTCAGGAGCCAAGAAGAATATATATTAACGAATTAAATCAGGTATTTAAAAGAAAGACTTAGGAATTTAATAACCTGTTGGGGGACATTTTGCTTAACTCACTAGTTTGGATGGCCACCAGAGCAAACTCTTCTTGGCAAAGTTTATGCAGTTGCTGCCAAAAGTTCTTAGTGAAAAATGTAAATTGAGCATTCAGATCAATAAAGGCATGGCACAATATCATAATTATCACAGCCACCTCCTCAACTGCCTAATCAGTTTTCTGGGAAAGAGCTCTCTTATCTCTCAAAAAAAGTCTTATTTTTGAATTCTTTCTATCCTTAAATGTATCACTGTTATACCAATGACATTGGAGTTAATTTTTTTAAGGCAAGTGTAAGATATGTTATCATGTGTCTCAGGAAGGGACTCATGGAGTAACATTTTTTAAAACTTAATTGTTGACATAGTTTTCAGGACAATTTAGCATTCAATTTCCTTCTTTTCCTAGTTTTCAAAAAATAATTGTAATGACACATCAATAGAATATTTTCTTTTGGTTCTGTATTCAAATTCTTTTAGATATATAAAATTATTGTTTAAAGTAACTATAACTTGGCTTTTTTTTTTTTTTTAATTTTCTTTTTTCTTTTACCTCCAGGTCTCAGGCAGATTTTTTTTGAGACAGAATCTCACTCTGTCACCCAGGCTAGAGAGCAGTGGTGTCATCATAGCTCACTGTAATCTCAAACTCCTGGGCTTAAGCAATCACCCTACCTGTCCCAAGGTGCTAGGATTATAGGCATCAGCCACCATACCAGCTGGATTTGGCTTTTCCTTTTTTAAAGGAAACACCTGTAATACATCCTATTGTTTGTGTAGTTTAACCATTATTTTGACTTTAACCTTGCTTAGCCTTTGTTATAACAAGTAAAAATATAGTTAATTGAACTAATTAGCAAATTACATTAATGAAGGATATGTATGTTAGTAGAAATTTCATTTAGGTTATATACAAGAATACAAAATAAAAATACAGGAAATTATCATCTCATTACTTGGCGAAATGCCTAATATACTACCATGATATATTATAAATGTAAATGTAAATGTAAAACTGATTTTACCATCTAGTTTCAAGTAGCAAGTCTATGCTGTATCTATCTCATGCCTGAAACCTCTCACTGAAGCTTCAATCTTTTATTAACCTCAATAACCTCATTACATTTTAATTTGGATAGCCTGTTGTGATTCAATCATCTCCCCTAAGTGTTTCTAATCACTATATTTCTGTAAACAGCACCATTATTTTTTGTATCATATGCTTATAACATAAGAACTAACTTTGCTTTATATTCTCCACTTAATCCTGTATCTGTTTTGTCACTGTGTGTATTAATTAGGACTCTGTTGGTTTCAAGTGACAGAGTTTGAAACTCCAACTAGCTTAAGGAGAAAAGGGAATTCCCCGGCAGGATCCTGGGGTGGCTTATGGAGTCAAAAAGAAAGCTGCAGGAACTAGAGCAGGTCTAGGAATCTTAGGAACCAGAACCAGCACACTGGTGCCACCAGAGTGTGCTCTCTTCCTATCTGGATGATAGCTATACTTCCCGGGTATTTTCTACTAGGCTTGAGTTCTAATAGCAGATTCAGGTCACACCCAGTCAGCATCATGTGCATTAAAAAAAAACAAAAACAAAAACAAAACCTTGAGTTTGGCTCCTAGTTTAAATTCAGACAGTCTCAGGGAGGCATTCTTATTGGTCCAGCTCTGGTCATGTGCATATTCCTTGGACCAATGACTGTGGGTAGTGGGATGCTGCATTATGTGATTGGCCCAGCATGGATCATGTGTTACCTCTGGGGATATGTGCGTGTGTGTGCGTGTGTGAGAGAGAAAGAGACAGAGACAGAGAGAGAGAGACAGACAGAGAAAGAGAGAGAGACAGACAGAGAGAGAGAAAGAGAGAGAGAGACAGAGAGAGAGACAGAGAGAGACAGACAGAGAGAGAGAGACAGAGAAAGACAGAGAGAGAGACAGAGTCAGAGAGACAGAGAAAGAGAGAGAGAGACAGAGTCAGAGAGACAGAGAAAGACAGAGAGAGAGACAGAGAGAGACAGAGAAAGAGAGAGAGACAGAGAAAGAGACAGAGAAAGAGAGAGAGAGACAGACAGAGAGAGAGACAGAGAGAGACAGAGAGAGAGAGAGACAGAGAAAGAGAGAGAGAGGGACAGAGTCAGAGAGACAGAGAAAGACAGAGAGAGATTGGGATTGGCAGTTGTATTAGTTCATCTCCTCTAACAAGCAGATGCCAAAACAGGATTAAGCGTGTGAGGATTTTATAAGGGGGAATGCCAGTGTGAACGGAAACACACAGCGAGCGAGCTGGAAATGCCTGGGAAGCCATCAGACCATGATGCACCTGACCCTGAGTGAAGGAGAGGGCGAGCCTAGATTGCCGTCTGTGGAAGTTTCTGCAAGGGTGTTGGGTAGTTCTTGAGGCAGAGGTGGCTGAAAAAGGCATCCTTTGTGTCCCTGGCATGGGTCTGCCCCGGTACCCCTGCCACACTCAGTCTCTGGCGGGAGCAGCCCGCAGGAGGCGCGGCCTCAGTGCCAACGTGGGGATGGGTTTCCGGGTGCAGCAGCTGCTACCCCATGGGCCGTTGTCCACTGTGCTCTCTGCAGTCCGAGGTGTCTCACCGGCACTGTCATGGCTGCACAGCAGTTCCCTCCAGGTCACATGGCTGGAGCAGGAGAGGGACAACTTCCAAAAAAGAAGGGATATATTTTTCTGGCCATCAATTAATTAATAACGTCTAGTACACTAAGTATTGTCAAAATTCTTTTAACGTGCCTCTCCTGGCTAGCTCTTCCTTTCCATTTCCCACAGCTGCTCCCATTGTCCGTGCTCTCACTGTTTTATTCTTGGATGCCACAGCATCTTCCAAATAGCTTCTGCCTTTATTCTGTGCCCCACCATAACATTTTCTGCCTAGAACATTGCTTCGAAGATATCACTTTCTTGCTAAAAGCCTTACAAGATTTTTGGGCAGTCTCAAATCCCCCGTCTGTCATTCAGAACCTTCTCATACAATTCTTACTGTCCCCTAGTGCTACTTCTTCACTCTTGCCCATTTCCCCATCCTTCAGGCACACCATGCTCATTTCCAACCCAGGCTTGTCTTAGACTCATTGAATCTCAGAGTTGGAAAATCTCTATAGGAGCATTAATTGTTCTCCATTTAGCTTCTTGACCTTAAGAAGATTTGAGGTGAATCTTTGGGGATTAAAGCAAAAGTATAAATGAGGAGCAGTGAGGAGAGACAGAGAGAAACCTATGGTCTAGTCCCTCTGACAAAACTAGCATGCAGTGCTTAGTTAGGATTTTGAGAGCAGGAGGCTGGGATAAAATAAAAGCTACTGGGGAGTTGGACTGTGGAAGAGGGAGGGATGGAGAGATAGCACAAGTTCCTGGAAAGGTCCTTAGCAAGAAGAAAGCCAACATGGGAAAACATCATCCTCAACTGCCCCAAGTGCCTCCACCAACACAGAGTGAAACAAACAAACAAACAAACATAAAAAATGCCAAGTAAGGAGGAGGGGAAAGGGATGGCAGCTTCCCAAATCTGCCATCCACTTAATGTTTTTGTTAACTAGGCCTGTTAGCATGATTCTGTTCCAAAAGAGCTTGCATGTAGGGTATGATTACAATCTGGTTTATTGTGGTAAAAAAAATCCAATTATTATGCACACTAAACCAAGAGGGACTGTTCATAACAGTAATAATCTCAGCACCAGAGCTTATAACAAGCCCAGATCTGTTTCTGTGCAGCTGCCACCCACTGGTTTTGGCTCTAATCCTCGTGACCATACAGAGTAAGCCTGATCCCTTTTCATCTGGCAGGCATTCAAATATTTGAAAACAATTATCACGAAGTCCCTGAGTCATTTCTTTCTCAGACTAAACATTATCAGCTTTTTAGCCTTTTTCTCATAGAACATAATTAGAAATAGCTTGCTGCCGAATCCACTCCGGGTATTTTCTTACTAGGGCAGAGAAGAGTGAGATTACTGCTTTCTTTGCGATAGATAATAGGTATCTAAAACTGCAGTCTGAAATCACATTAATGATTTTCGTAGGCGTCCTATATATACACACAATGAACTTACTCTCAATTAAAACTCCAGGTCCATTCCATTTGTGCTGCTTCTGGCCTAGGTTTTCTCTATTCTGTTTTCATTCATTTATGGGAGGGCTTTATAGAGGATTTCTCATTAACTAAATACAGTTTCCCTAATGAGGGATAACTGGGCTAGGCACTGGGAGTGGAGAAATGTTACCACTAATGGCATCCTCTCCCCTTGCTGTGGCCCAGGGAAGCTAAGGATAGCAGGAATCCAGGGTCAGGACTAATGGGAAGGTAAGTGGGTCACCCAGGGTGAAAAATTTAAGGAGGCATTCTCAGGATTTTGCAAGCACAGCATAAATAGTGTGCTATTCTGGACAGCGTTCTTATCCAGTCCCCTCGCTGGTTTATTATTTTGGGTAAACTGAGAATGTAGATGGGTGGGACAGTGTAGGTGTTGGCCATTTTGGTTTGTACACTCATAGGGCTCATAGTATACAAACCAAGATTTTAGAGTTAGTACTTTTATATTCTGCATAAAGGACCCCACAAACATACCCTTATTTAATATACATGGGGAAAATGACAGTTGTTATGTGCTATATTTTCAGGGTGAGGGAATTCGGGACATAAAATTGGGCTTTTTCCAAGAGCTTCCCACACATCACTGTAAGGAGAGAGGAGAAACATGCAAATCCAACTTTTGCCTGTAGTTTGTAGGTGTTTATGCTCGGGGGTCTCCTTTGGTTTGTGGATCCTTGACTTCATTGTCTAAAATTTTCTTTAAAATGATCACCAAGATCCAGATTCTCTCATCTGCAGAGATACAGCTCAGAACGTTAAATGCCTTGCCAATGACTAGCACCAATAGAAAAGCTCTCCATAGAAAATTTGGAGAAAAGAAAGAATTTCATCTGTGCTTATATAACTAACCCTCAGACATAAAAGGAGGCTAAATCAAAAGGCAATGGCCTCTAAGAGACAGCAGTAAAACCTTTTCCAGGAAAACAAAGAGGAAGACACCACAAGTCAAAATGGGTCGAATATGCACCTCCTCTCTCAGGCAGGGTTGCCCTGTCTAGCTCAAACCAATTCTATTTGAGGAGCTCCCCACTGAAGCCTCCTCAGTGAAAGGGGGCCAGGGAGATGAATGAAACAGGGTTACTAATTTGGGGCTCAGTTTAGGGCCCATTCCATTAGGAAGAGACACTCTCAATTCTATAATATATACAAATGCAAAATGTCACCAGGGTTCTTAGCTCTGCTGCAAGGAGGATTTGGGAGGCATCATGGAGCAGGGAGGAGCAATATGAACCTTTCTCTATTTTCAGAATATAAGTATATACCTTTGATTCCAAATGCTATTAAAATTAGCTGTGAACAATTCAAAGACCACAGAAAGATAAAATATATGGCGAAAGTCTATTCCATATTCCTGGTCCCAAAGAAAAACAACTGTTAACAGTTTACATATTAGAGTTCTCAAGAGAAACAGAACCTATAGAATGTGTGTGTATGCATGTATGTGTATGTATATGATGGTATTATGTATATGATTATATATAAAAAGATTTATTATAGGGAATTGGGTCATGTGATTATGGAGGACGAGAAGTCCCAAGATCTGCAGTAGGCAAGCTGGAGACCCAGGAGAGTAGATGGTGTAAGTTTCAGCCCCCAAACTGGTAGGTTCAAGACCCAAGAAGAGCTACTGTTTCAACTCAAGTCTGAAAGCAGGAATGTATCAATATCCCAACACAAGGCAGCCAGGCAGGAGGAGCTCTGTTTTACTCAGTGTCTTTGTTCTATGAGGCCCATCTGTGTTAGGGAGGGCAATCTGCTTTACTCAGTCTACTGCTGCCAATGTTAATCTCATCCACGAACACTCTCAGATACACCCAGACAATGTTTGACCAAATGTCTGGGTACCCTATGGGCCAGTCACATTGACATGTGAAATTAACCATCACAACATGTATTTATTATGTACAATCAATGGGCTCATAGTGTATAAACTGATTTATAACATGCATTCATTATGGCGTTGACATTAAGAACACGGGCTTTGGAGCCAGTGGGCTTGGGTTTGAGCCGTGACCTTGGTAAGTCACCAAATGACTCTGTACTTCAGTCTCCATATTTGTAGTACTGGTCTAATAATATGGTATACTTTACAGAGTTGTGATGAGAATTAAATGAAATATTGCATATGATGTGCCTAGTAGAGAGTAAACTCTCAAAATGTCAGATTTTTACAAAGATCTTAATATCTCATGGATACCTTTGTATGTCAATAAATATGGCTTGACCATATCCACATTTGATAAATGCATAGTATTCTATTGTAGGGCTGAATCTTGATTTATTTAATTGCCTTCTACTGATGGACATTTAGATTATTTCTAATTGTTACTCTTCTAAACAATTGTATTATACTTGCCAAGTTGATTATCTCTTTAGGAGAAATTTATAAAATTAGAATGGCTGGATAAAAAATATACTGCATATCTTTAATTTTGACAAATATTGCCAAACTGGTTAGCTCAATTTATTCCTGTTGCTCCCCTCATCAGCCCCAACATTTGGGAACATGCCCATTTGCCCGTGCCTTGCCAATACTAATCACTGTCAACCATTTAAATCTTTGCCAAGCTGTTAGTGTTTTTTTAAAAAAGTCTTACTTGTTTTAGTTTCCATTGCTTTTATAAATGGTAAATGAGCAATTTTACATACTTAGTGCTCATTAATATTTATTTTGTGAAGTGACCTTTCATATCTACAGCCCTTTTTTATATTAGATGCTAATATACTGGGTTTTTTAAAAATTCAATTTTAAGGGTTCTTTATAATCCTCAACAATATAATAATATCTAACACATGGCATTTAGTTTATGCGAGGTGTTTTTCAAATGTTTTATGTGTACTAACACAATTATTCTTCAAAAATATCCTATGAAGTTGGTACTGTTATTATTATTCTCATTTCAGAGATGAAAAAAACCTATGCCCATAAAGGCTAAATAACTTGCCCAAGTCTTGCAGCTGGCACATGGCAGAGCCAGTTGTATCTACGAAGTTTAGCTCTGGAATCATGCTCTTAATCACTCTCTCTCTACTGCCTTTCAATATTTTATCATATATGCTACAAGTGTGTCTTCTCCTACTTTGTATTCATCTTTAAACTTTGTTTTGGTGTCTTTCTTCCATACAAAAGTTTTAACTTTTTATGTTGTGAAATGTATCCTTTTTGAAAAATGATTTCTTGCTGATCTTATTCTTAAACAATGAATAGAAATTTCCCCAGGAAAAAAGATCCCTATTTTTCCATCTGAAGACAGAAAGATAATTATGTGCAAAAGACAGAAGGAGTGAAAGATCAGGGCACATTCAGGAAAAAGTGAGCTGGTCAGATGCATGAATTGTAGGAGACAACCAGGAAAATGTCATTTGAAACTAGATTGTCAAGAATCTTGAAAGGCATGCTAAGGAATATGAATTTTATCCTGAGGGCAGTGGAAGTGGGAGCCATGGAACTTATGTTTTTACTTTAATAAAAGTAAAACATACTCACACAGGCAATTGTATAAAACAAAACAAAAATAAATATATTCCAGTTGAGACTCCACTCCACTCATCATATTCCCAAGAGGTAAACTTCTTTCATATGTTTCTGGTTTTAGTTCTTATGATTATCCTCATAATTCTAACGAATATGCTTATAATTCTGTTTTTTATTTATAAGTTTAGACAACATCTATTGACTCCAGGTTATGAAAGAAGAGGAATTTGGCTCATATCCAGTTAGTCCTCTGTATCCGAGGATTCTGCATCCATGGATTCAATCAACACAGATCGAAAATATTTGAAAAAAAAATAAAAATAACAATACAACAATAAAAAATAATGCAAACAAAAAACAATATAGTATTAATATAACAACTAATTGCATAGCATTTACATTTATTAGGTATTATAAATAACCTAGAGATGATTAAAACTATACAGGAGGATATGCGTAGGTCATATCCAAATACTACACCATTTTATGTAAGAGACTTGCATATCGTGGATTTTGGTATGGGGAAGGGAGTTCTGGAACATTCTTCTGGGGACACTGAGAGATGACTAGGGCTATTTCCCACCTCTTCTCCTTTCTTCCTCTCCTCCTGAATATATATGCTATACTATAGAAGAATATATATATATATTCTTCAATACATATATATGTATGCTCTATTGTTCATTTATATCACTTTTAAAATATAATAAAATTTCTAGTTATCTTCCATCAATTTTATTTTATTTTTTTGAGACAGAGTATTGCTCTGTCCTGCGGGCTAGAGTGCCGTGGTGTCAGCCTATCTCACAGCAACCTCAAACTCCTGAGCTCAAGCAATCCTTCTGCCTCAGCCTTCTGTGTAGCTGGGACTACAGGTGTGTGCCATCACGTCTGGCTAATTGTTTCTATTTTTAGTAGAGACAGAGGCTCACTCTTGCTCAGGCTGGTCTCAAACTCCTGAGCTCAAGCTATCTTCTGGCCTCGGCCTCTCAGAGTGCTAGGATTACAGACGTGAGCCACCTCGCCCGGCTGCAAGTGTTCTTCTTTAAATCAGATTTTGTAATGTTTTTAAATTCAGTGAGCATCTTCATTAAATGAAAAGTTTACCATAGCAATTGAAACATACATTGTGCTCAGAGTTTCACAATGCACTTCCAAACCTTAGCATATCATTTAAAGTTCAGAAATTGTGCTCTTACAAATTACTGTTCTATAACTGATGTTGTAGCCCATCTTTCTAAATCCTCAAAGCATGTTCCAGAATTCCTTTAGTAAATTGCCCCATCTTAAAAAAAAAACACTAATAAACTATTTAAATGTCAGAGTGCGGCATGTTATACCATGCTAACCTCTATAAAATTTTCCCTTTCACGCATAACAGTAAGTAAATAGTTAAGCAAAGAGAAATTCTGTATTAGACAAAAATGATTAAGAAGATGATAATGAGAAATACTATTCTAGATAAAGAGTTCTTCATCCATTTTTAGTTTCTCTTTGTGGAAATTATCAATGGCTATGCTATCTGATTGCTGTGCAGATGCACATCAAAGTGTAAGGACTACTAATATAACAGACACATGACACCCAAGCCTGTTACAATTTATTTATTCACTTAACAAAAATTGACTGAGCATTCTTTTATACAAAGAATAATGTTTAACATTCTTGTAATTGAGGAATGTGAGCATTAAAAGCTCTTAGTGACCTTTATAGCATTTATGCTCTGAATCAGGCCCACACACATATAAACTAAGGACATTTGAATGTTTTTTTTTGTTTTTTTTTTTTGCAGTAGAAGATCATTTGCTCACCAAATCAGCTTATCAATTTATTTTAGGTGTAAAATTCAGTTTCCTTCCTGTATACATATTCTTGAGGGCTTCTTAAAGTCGCTTCCTGCTTTTTACATGATAGGTGGTTGCATTTCTCTTGGGTGATATCTTTATGTCATTTAAAAGGTTTGTAGCATACTTTTTGACCTTTGAGTGAAAGTTGTCATATAAATGTCACCAGTCATTATCATGAAAACAGTCAGCTGTGAAAAAAAGGTTTTAAATATAGTCAAATACTTGTACCTTGGATAAAAGATTATACTTCCTGTTGTAAATAAGAATGCTTAGCGACAGTAACCTATATCCTACTAACCATGTATTTGTTGATCATTTTGTGTTAAATTGTTCTATATGTTCAGAAGTTCTGTACACTCCTCCATGCTGACAAGCCAGTATCATGCTGTGATATTGTTCTCTCAAAAGACTTCTGTGTGCTGCTTCATGCAGTTAGCCAATAACAATAAACCCATTGAGCAATAAGAAAATTATAACACAGATTTTACAGGAAGAACATCATATTTACAGAGGAAAAGGAAGAGAAGTGTGTGTAGTTGGCCCTGCTGTTTGCATGAAAGGTTCAGAAGATATCACAGAAGGAAAGTGTAGGGCAATAAATTAGTGTCTGTGCCATTTTCTCTCTTCTTTCTTTTCTTTGGTAGAGGTTGTGTTACTTCTTTGATAAAACAGACAACAACATGCACTGGGCAAAAAAAGCCCCACTCAATACATGGTGCTGGGAAAATGGTATAGCCACATACAGAAGAATGAAACAGGACCCCTGCCCCCACCACTTACAAATGTTAATTCAAGGTGGATAAAAGACTTAAATGAAACCATAGGAATTCAAGAGGCAAGTGTAGGAAAAACTCTTCTAGATATTAGCCTAGGCAAAGAATTTATGAAGAAGATCCCAATGGCAATCACAGCACGACAAAAATAAATAAATGGGATTTGATTAAACTAAAAAGCTTCTGCACAGCTAAGGAAACAATAAACAGAGCAAATAGACAATGGAGATATACAGAAGATAGCGTGGAGAAAAAATTCACAAGCTATACATCTGATAAAGGGCCAGTAACCAGAATCTGCAAAGAACTCAAGCAAATCAGGAAGAAAAAAATCCAAACAATCTCATTAAAGAGTGGGCAAAAGACATGAACAGAAGCTTCTCAAAAGATAGACAAATGGCCAATAAACATATGAAAAATGCTCAATGTCACTAATCATCAGGGAAATGCAAATTAAAACCACAATGAAATATCACTTTACCCTTGTTAGAATAGCTTTTATTAAAAAGCCCAAAACAAGTTCAGTTCTTCCAGCACTGTCTGTTGGAGTTCGGCTTTTCAGGCTCTTTCTAAGCAACAGGGTTCCTTCCAGGTTTCCCTGTCGTTCTGCTGGGACCCAAAGATCCAGGAGGAGCTTACAGCTGTGACTAGACTGCGATGGACCTCTCAGAAATGCCTGACTCAACCTTGACCCCAGAGTCTTACATGCTCACTGAAGAAAATTCTCAAGACAATTCAGAGTCTCATAACTTCTCTGAAACTTTAATAAGGAACCTTAGTCAGTTGACTATCAGCGCTGGCACCAATATCCATTCCCCTCCACCAGAGGATTTACCCCAACTCCAACCACCGTGTAGAAGACAAACAGTCTCCCAGGCTATGAGAGGTGGCGTTTTTATGCCTTATAGGAGAAGAGGAGTGAGGACGCTGTTATCTGAGCAGAGAAGCAGGCTGGCAAGACTGCGATATATTTTAATCAACAGATTTGCTCCGCCTGAAAGAGAGGTAGCAGACACTGGACTTAAGGAAACTTAGGGTGAATCAAGAAGTAAATCATTCAGATGTGGGTGCGATTTCTGCATGCTTCACAAATGGGATCCTTCGGAAAATGCTAGAATAGGGAATTGTAATGACATCCTGCCCATTTTACCATGAACCTTATTCTTATGCTTTTCTTTTTTTGCTGGTAATTTTATGAAGCAAGTTGAGAAAGCTACTTTGTTATGATAAACTGTAGCAATAATCTTGAGAATTATATAATCTATAATAATCTAATTAATCAATAATAATAATCTATGATGAGTTCTGATATCTTTTACCTATTACCTTGATACTAGTAATTTATAAGGGATCTGTGTAGTTTGAATGTATTTGAATAACTTCAGTATACTTTAGCTCTACTTTTTGATTTCACCCAAAGAATCCCCAATAGGTCTGAAGTATTCCCATGTGTTTTAGTAACCTAAAGTCAGTGCGATAAAACTCAACATCAAGAATTTGCAGCCATGACTTGTGGGAGAAGAATCTGAAGGAAACATTGGGTAGTTTTGGCTAGAGATTAATTGATTAGATTTTCTGGTTTTCAAAAATTGCAATGAAAGGAAATTTTGATGTGCTGTATTTTTACTTCCTAGTAGCAAATAAATGTGTGCATAAGCAATAAAATTGACATTTGAGTATCTTAAAAAAAAAAAAAAAGCCCAAAACAATAGATGCTGGCATGGATGAATAGAGAAAGGAACGCTTCTACACTGTTGATGGGACTGCAAATTAGTATAACCTCTATAGAAAACAGTATGGAGATTCCTCAAAGAACTAAAAGTTGAGCTACCATTTGATCCACCAATCCCACTACTGGGTATCTAGCCAAAGGAAAATAAGTCTTTCT
Organism: Microcebus murinus; assembly: GCF_040939455.1. Taxonomy (NCBI): domain Eukaryota; kingdom Metazoa; phylum Chordata; class Mammalia; order Primates; family Cheirogaleidae; genus Microcebus; species Microcebus murinus. The sequence continues at coordinate 24,860,509 of NC_134126.1, read as the reverse complement.
ATCAAAAAAACACCTGAAGTCAAATGTTTATTGCTGCACAATTCACAATTGCAAAGATGTGGAATCAACACAAGTGCCCATAAATTCATGAGTGGATTAATAAAATGTGGTATATGTATATTATGGAGTACTACTCAGCCATAAAAAGGATAACTTAATGCTATTTGCAACAATTTGGATAGAATTGGAGACCATTATCCTAAGTGAAGTATCTCAAGAATGGAAAAACAAACACCACATGTACTCATTATTTAACTGGAACTAACCAATGAGCACACATGTGCACAGAGGGAAGTAAACCTCAGTGGAAAACAAGCAGGGAGGAGGAGGAAGAAGGGAGGGGGCAAAAACCTACCTAATGGGTACAATGAATAGCATTTGGGTGATGGCCATACCTATAGCTATCACTCAAGTATTACAAAAGTGATTCATGTAACCAAAAACATTTGTACTCCCTTAATATTTTGAAGTTAAAAAAATAAAAATAGACTGTTTCTTAAAAGTACACTGGGAACTTTTGTAACATTGAACATACTTTCCTATTAAGATTATATTGGCATTTATGTTGGTTAGTTTTTGTTTGGAACATGAAGACTGCTTAGCTAATGTAGGTGAAATTACTTTTCACTTCCCCTTTGAATTGGCCTTCCCACATAAACCTTCAGTGTTCAATTTTTCCACTGATGTTCAGCCACATCACTGGTTAATTAAGCTTTGTGGGCCTCCTGGAAATCAAATTATCATTAAATAATATTTCTATGAAACACTCATTTGAAATTCAAAATACCAAAAACATTTCCATTTCATAGTCACAAGAAAGAAATTACTTTGACTTCTTCTATTCTTATCTCAGCTCCTAACAATCTCCATAACACATATTGTGAAAATTAGGTAATTGCTTGAATTATATGTGTGGAAACTATTTTGAAAATAATTCATTATAAAGAAGAATGAAGAATTAAAAATGAAGAAGCACTTGAACATCTTTAATGCATAAGGTGTATAGACTAAAGGTAGTTTGGAGGTATGAGGTCAAGATTAGAAATAATTTGTGTCATTAGACAGGATGTATAATTAATAAAATATAAACATTTAAAGTATAAATAATTGACACTCCCTAAAATTGTACTTTAGAAATAGGAATATATATGACAAATTAAAAACATAATTCCAAGGCCGGGCGCGGTGGCTCACGCCTGTAATCCTAGCTCTTGGGAGGCCGAGGCGGGCGGATTGCTCAAGGTCAGGAGTTCAAAACCACCCTGAGCAAGAGCGAGACCCCGTCTCTACTATAAATAGAAAGAAATTAATTGGCCAACTGATATATATATAAAAAAATTAGCCGGGCATGGTGGCTCATGCCTGTAGTCCCAGCTACTCGGGAGGCTGAGGCAGAAGGATCGCTCGAGCCCAGGAGTTTGAGGTTGCTGTGAGCTAGGCTGACGCCACGGCACTCACTCTAGCCTGGACAACAAAGTGAGACTCTGTCTCAAAAAAACAAACAAACAAACAAACAAAAAACATAATTCCAGTGGTTGCTAAGAAATCCCAGAATCTACATGAAATGTTGGGAAGTTGAGGTAATCCATATGATATTTTCCAATATTAGTCTCATATAAATTTTCCAATTAGCATCTGGAAAACATTTTTTTTTAAGGTAATTGATGGTAGGAAGAATTCTTCATTCTAATTTAGAAGGAAATGTCATCAATACTGAATAGCCTTGGACTCAATTCCCGGATTTGACAAGTTTGAAGCTCAAGTTCACCACACACACAGACACACAGACATGCACACACACACACAAATAGATTTTCTGAGCAAACTATAGTGATATTAACCTGGGTTATAGTGATATTAACCTGGAAGGTCACAAAACTTGGTCATATATGTAGCAACTGTGTAATTGGTGATGAAATGATGATTAAATTTTTCTGGCTTTCAATATGAAATTCTTAAAAAGGTTGAACAATTGAATTACTCTCAGCCAGCCAGAAACCACAACCCTAGAACTGTGGTTTTAAGTTCAATCAATGTCTTGGAGTTCAAGACTATTTTAAGGGAAGTTGCCTGGGAAAAATGTCATTAACCAAACATATTTTACCTGAATCCTACAGATATCTATGGTGAACACACACACACACACACACACACATACACACACACACACACACTCGGAGCTTCCCTAAAGTACAGGCATTTTGGTGTGTAATTCTTGCTTGTAGCCAGCTTTCATCATAATGCCTGGCTCAATAGATATTCATTGAAGTAATGAAAATGGTAAAGAATGAATGTCTGTTGAACATGAACTGTGACTGAGGGAGAGGTTATATAAAAGCAATGGAAGACAGTTTCTGCTTCAGATTTACAGTCTAACTTCACATTGGCGTGAAATATTTTCTTTTTGTCATTCCATAACATAGATAATTCCCACCAGCAGTTTGCATTTTCTCCACAAGTGAGAAACACTAACTTCCTGTTCCTCAATGTTGTTTATTCCTTGATTGTCCAGGTCCTCAAAGTACCAAATGCAGTTGAGAGTTCAAGTTCCTTAAAGTACAAATTAAGCAGCCAATTGTTGCTGTGATCTTGGTTGGCCTGTGACTGTTCACAACGCTCATAGGCTTGCACATTTTAAAAACCCGCATGTGACACGCTTTCCAGGTCCTTTGTCAAAACGTCTGTCTGACCCCTAATTTAGCGTGGCCTCTAATGTGTGTTTGCACTGTGTGGACAGATGCCAACTCATACTTCCAAGGGGGAAACCAAGCTCAGGGGGTTGGTAAGGCTTATCGGGAGCGAGCCTAAGTGAAGTGTGTGTGTGTGTGACAGAGACAGAGAGACAGAGAGAGACAGAGAGTGAGAGAGACAGAGAGAGAGAGCGCCGCTGTCCTCAGGATCTCTCTCTCCTGTTTGCTTTTTGCCCACTAGCTTTCTCTCCGCTGCACAGCGGAGATCTGAGGCGAGTATTCGGCTGATTCGGGCAAAAGAAAACAAAAACAAAATAGACCTTCATATGACCAAATCTCAGAGTCCCTGGGAACCCGGGAGCCCTTGTCAAGCAAGGAGACCTGTCCATGGTCCTGCCCACATCCTTTCCCGCCGCCCCGCTCCATCGCCTCAGGACGGTGCGAGCACCCGAGGGGAGGGCGCCCGGCGCGGCCCTGGGCTCCCGGGAGGCTCGGGCCCGGGCCGCCCCGGCGAGCTCCGCGAGCCCGGGCCTGTGTCGCGCGCCGCGGCTTTCCCGGCCGGGCGCCGGTTTTGAATCCCCGCGCGAGGCCCGGCGGGGGCGGCGGGCGGGGTGGGGGCGGGGCGGCGTCACGTGCCGGCGGCGGCGTCGGCGGCCGCCCGGGGAAGGTTCCATTGCTTCGGCGGCCCGCACGCCCGGCGCTCGGGCCCCTCCTCCGCCCCGCCCCAGCCCGCCGCGCCCGCGGCGCCCCTCGCGGCCGAGCAGCCGGGCGACTCCGGGGCCGGGCCCCGCCCCTCCCGCCGGAGGACTCGGCGCGTCCTCCGCGCCCTCCCACCGCCGCCCCCGCCACCCAGTTGGTGCGGTCCATGGCGAGCACATCATGGCGATTGAAGGTAAGTGGAGGCCGACGGCGGCGGGCGAGGAGGGGGACCCCGGCCGGCGGGGGCTGGGAGGCGCCGGAGGCCGGCGCGCGGACGGGGCAGGTCCTGAGGGCCGGGGCGCGGCGAGGCGCCGGGGTCCCGGCCGCGTCTGGGGAGGCGGTGGGCGGAGCGGCGCGGCGGGGACGCCGGACTCGGCTCTCGGGCTCGCTCCGGCCCTCGCGGTGTCGTCGGCCTCGGCCGGTGGCCGCGCGCGGGGAAGAGCTGGCGGCGCGGGCGGGGACAGTAAGTACCTCTTGCCGGCGGCGCGGGCTGGGGCTCCGGCTGCGGCCCTGCAGTCTCCGCGGGACGGGCTGAGGGGAGTGAGGGGCACAGGGGGTGCCGCCTCCTCCGTTGCCCCCGCCCCAGCAAACCGTCTCCTTGATACCTGCCTTCCTGCCAAACTGGGAGTCCAGTTTTGCTGTCTCCTTCCTTCCCCTTCCCCGACCCTACTTTGGGGCTAACGCTGTGTCGCGCTCTCCGCTCTTTCCCCTTCTGTTTGCTGTTGTAGGGGACCAGCAAATTTGGGGTGAGCTTAACATCCTCTTTAAGTGCCATTGCCCCTCAACCAAACTCAAAACTGCTTGTCTCCGTGAAAGAGAAGTAAACACGTCTTTGCAACAAACGCACACTCAAACGCACACTCCTTCAAATATCAGTCTATTAAGTGCAGATTTTCAAAAAGTAGCTTAAGAAAAATTGAGTTCCTAGGTAAGGGAGCTGACACCAAAGTGTGTTTTTCTCAGGTTCCAAAAACATGTAACTAGGATGAAGGGTCTGTATTTTGTCTTGTTGTTAAGGAGCATATTGTGAAAATTGGTATCACACATCTAGGCTATTTATGTGAAAGACTACATCTTCCTTCCAGCCCTGTCTCACTCTCAGCTTAACTCAGACAGTGGAAGTAATTTGTAAAATTTCCCTGTGTGTGTATATTCATCTGTACAGATGTGCAGGGCTGTATCATTATTTGTCTAAATTATATGGGCGTTCCTCCTAAGTAAAAGTTTTCAAAGCGGTTTCCCTTCTAGGTGGCCAGTCACTGGTAGCATGCATCTCTGAGGGGTTCTTTTTGTGAGCTCCTGTGGACTCCAAAATTGCTTTAGTTGTGTGTTTACATTTATCTCATTTATGTAAGAAATTGATTACCTATTATATGCAAGACACACATTCAGACAGTTTCAAATATCAGCTTTAGCTAAAATGATGTAAAATGACATCTACCTATAATCTTTGCTAATCTCGTTATCTGGAGCAGTACGTTCAACCTTTTTTCCCCCACTATACTTTTTACCAAAGGTTAAAAATCAAGAAATCAAATCCACTGATTTACATTGTGTACTTTGTTTTCCCAGCCAACCTGTGGTAGAATTTCTTGTGAAGTGGTGAAGGCGAAAAGGTTTAGAGGAAAAGGCAGAACATGAGGAAGGGTTCCCCAGATAGCATTCAGATATGATCCTATAACTTGTCATTTCTTAAAGTATTTCCAGTTTTTCCTCTTTAGTTCTTTCATTCTTTCCTCTGGCAGCTAAATGTTACTGATCCTTTTCTATGTCAACTGATGAGATTTTGCTCTGCCTACTAGAACATTTAAAGAACAAGATTTTTTAAATCCTCATATTCTAGACATTCTTCTGTGTTTCAGACACTCTTAAATATTTTCAAAATCAAAACTTAGCATTTAAGGTTTTATAATATAAAGATCAGGAATTATGTCATTTCTAGTTCAGCAAAGAAGCTATAGTTAATATGAGCATTTCAGATGAAAATGTCAAGTCAAGTTAGTCTGCTGTGCTGCTTGTCACATATTAAAGCAGTTTCTTTATACATACCATGTTATGGAGTAAAATGAGCTCTGGAGGAGGACTTGGTACTAGGGACATCTTAGAATTTTAGGAGCCCAAGGGGACATCTTGTCCAACATTTTTTTCAGTGAAGTAGTTCTTAAAATGTACAGTTCCTTCATTCACCTGTTAATTCAGTGGGCATTTATTGTACACTAGCTGTACATGGGGTTCTGTGCTAGACTCTGTGGGGCCATAAAGATGGCTAAGACCATATTCCTTCCCTCAAAGAGTTCATGGTCTAGTGGTAGAGACAGGTAATTCTAAATGCCTAATTACAATATAGTGTAATGATCCATCAAGAGATGGATCATCCTTCCTTTTATAAAAACATTCAATGATGAGTTTGACACTGTTTCTGAAGCAATAATTCTTCATATTTGGCCAAAAGTCTGCCATTCAGTAACTTCTGTCTACCCATGCTACTTCTGTGTGTATTTTCTGTGTATATGACATCCCTTCTACCACTTGACTACAGTGTTTTCTAGACAAAATATTCAAGTCCTTCCTTTGGATGATCTGTAGTGGTATGTTTTAATATTTGCAATATAGTAGTGGGCCATTTCATTCCAGTTGTACTGTTGAATAGCGTACATTGAAACTGTTGTACCACTTCTTGACTTGTGCATAATCCTATTATGTAGCTTAACATTAGAATAGCCTTTTTGAAGCTTTATGTTGGCTCAAGTTGAGGCTGTAATCAACCAAAACCATGGTCTCTTGCCTGTGGTACCTTCCATAGCTAAGCAGTGTTTTGAATTGAATAGGTCATTTATAACTGTTAGTCATATTCTTATTCACTCTAGCCTTTTAAGAACTAAGGATTGCTTTTATCTCTTCCTCTTTTGTAAAACCCTTATTTTACAACACCAAATAATTTCTACTAAATAATCACTCATTTTCTCCTTTTATCAGTCAGACACATAACTGCTAATCAGGATTTCCGACAAATATAAGATGATGGATTTACCACACTGAGCTAATATAATTCCAGGCAGAGGTGAAGAAGTTAGTCTATCTTAGATAAAGGTATAGTTTTTAGAAGGCATTCTGAAATATTAAGAATAATTTACAGATCCTTATTGTTTCCTTGGTGGTCTGGCAATACCAGGTTGGGAATCATTGTTCTAGCCTAGCCTATCAAGACATGTAATTGTTATTCAGCATATTAACTCTTCTAGTGCTGGCCTTTGTTGGTCTGACGGTGTTGGCTCTTTTCTGTTTTTGAAGTTTTCTCCTCTCTTGATTACATACTTCTCAGTCTTCTCATCATCTGCCTGACCTAAAGTTCTTAGTGCCACTCTCAACCCTATTGCCATTCTCTATTTTATACATACTGCCGTAATTGCTAACACTGAACAATTTTGTAATCTACTTGTTTACAAATTTGTTTTCCCAGTCCAACTGTAAATGCCTAGAGGATAATGTCTGATTCATTTTTTTATGCCTTAGATTTTTATAGTACCTGAATATAGTTACGCCTTGGTAACCATGGAAGATTTGTTCCAGGCCCTACATGATATCACAATTTGAGGATGCTCAAGTCCATTATATAAAATGGCATAGTGTTAATATTTGCATATTATCTACACACATCCTCCAGTATACTTTAAATCATCTCTAGATTACTTATAATATCTATTACAATGTAAATGTTATATTAATAGTTGTTGCATTGTTTAGGGAATAATGACAAAAAAAATCTGTACATATTCAGTACAGATGCATCCATTGTAGCCTAACTACATTTTGATCCACGGCTGGTTGAATTCATGGATGTGGAACCCATGGATATGGAGGGCTTACTGTATAGTGCATACTTAACTCAAGTTTCTTTTCTTTTTTCCTTTTTTTTTTTTTTTTTTAGAGACAGAGTCTCGCTTTGTTGCTCAGGCTAGAGTGAGTGCCATGGCGTCAGCCTAGCTCACAGCAACCTCAAACTCCTGGGCTCAAGCAATCCTACTGCCTCAGCCTCCCAAGTGGGTGGGACTACAGGCATGCACCACCATGCCCGGCTAATTTTTTCTATATAAGTTAGCCAATTAATTTCTTTCTATTTTTAGTAGAGACGGGGTCTCGCTCTTACTCTGGCTGATTTCGAACTCCTGACCTTGAGTGATCCACCTGCCTCGGCCTCCCAGAGTGCTAGGATTACAGGCGTGAGCCACCGTGCCCAGCCTCAACTCAAGTTTCTTGAATTGTTTCGTGGAATTCTATCTGTTATCTTCACAGATTATTCCCATTGCCCAGAAGAATATCTCTAACACAGAATTTTCTTGACTTATAATTCCAAATAGTAGCTAGATACCTTTACTTGGATGTCCTATAGCAATCCAAAATGTTTAGCTTAGGATATTAAGAGTGTCCTAAAATTGTCATCACTGTCAGCAAATCCAGCCTTCATACTGCCGTACTCCCTGCAAATTTACCATCTGAGTGGCATTTCAAAATAACTGGACATCTGAGTTAGAAACCTGGACATCAGCCCTGTCTTATAATTCACCCCCCCCCACACATCCTGTTGATCCCTAAGTCCTGCCAAGTCTACATTTCAAATTAATTTATGCTGCGTAGTGCCTTAACTTTAGTTTATGCCCTTATCTCTCATTAAGAGACTTGCATTAGTTTCTTAACTAATCTAATCTCCAGTTTTAAGTTTCTTTCTAGTTCATCTTCCAAACTAGTGCTAACCACCTTTGTACAATGAAATCTGAATTTTTTAAAATCTCAGGATAAAGCTGGTCCTTAATGATCTGGCCCATGTCTGTCCATCATCTGGTCCAGGTATTTCTGTTTCTTCTGTAAGAATATCAGAAGACTCTTTGCAAACTGTTCTCTAAACTAAAAAATACATATCTTTATTGTTAAACAGCTGTATTAACTTTACTTAATCTGAGCAGCATTTTTAAAAATTATGGAAGTTTAAACTAGAGAGAATCTATGAATGTATATATGTGTATATACACTATATACTTTTTATTCCTAGTGTACCTTATAGTTTGCCACACACTTTCACTTATATTTTATATTTAAAATCATTTAGTAGAATTCTGAGATGTTCTTTAGGACTTGTTTTGGGGCTAAGATTTCTAAGGCAGAATTTGGATTTTCAAAAGCTGTTTGAAATGTTGAATTAAAAAATCCAATAGAAACATGTTATATTATTAGTCCTGAGGGAAAGCATCACACTTCTTTCGTGTTTCCCATGTTATTGTTAGAGAGATATCATTATTATGTATATAGGGAATAATATAATTAGAGTGTCACACCTGTCCACAGTCTGGCAGAATGAGGTAATTTATTGAATGTTTTATTTTTGGAAGAATTACAGTTCAGTTTAATCAGTGATATTCTTAAAAGGGACACTTCAACTTATGGCAGGATAATATTTCTGATGTTTTTATAGAGACTTAAGTAAGACATGTTTGTATATTTAGGTAGATTTGTTCAGAGACTTCTGGAAGTACTTCTGAGTAATTTACAGTTTTTTCAAGGTTCCATTTCTAATTCACTACACAAAATTAGAAGCAAGTAGGGAACACTAGAGACATACTTGTATTTCATTTTTTGTTGTTTTAAGGTAGTATTTAGAGCGCAATAGTGCATGCCAATGGGGAAAGCAGAGAGAACCATATATTGGCTTAATTTGTATAATTTGTTGAGTAATACTGTTTGCATTATCAGTTTCTTTGAAAATATTATGTTTGTACATAGTATATATGTAGAAGTATAGTAGATTGTCTTCATGAATTTGATTTCCATTTAGCTGACTTCATTCTTCTCCCAGTCCCGAATCCTAGCTGATTAATACATAATGTGAAAGCACCTATATACAGTTAATGTAAGATTGGACAAACTGCTATAAATGAGACATTGCAGACTTTTGAGTTAAAGGATTATATGCATATTTTGTGTGTGTATGTAGTAATAATTACTTTAAACCTAACAAATTGGAACCCTTGAATTGCCATCTTTTAGAGGGAGGAAAATAGTGCCAACATAGAAAGCTGTTATTAGGAACTTATTTACAAACAAATTTCTAAGAGCCATGCATATATTCAGAACAATTTTTTATTTTTACATTTTTAGGACTATATTAGAAATGACATCTAAAATAATATTTTGAGTCATAAGATAGAAGAATCTCATGAAATATTAAATTATCTTCAGTATTCTGAACTAACCAATGCAGTCATGCATGTTAGTAGCTTTAAAAAATGATCTGGTACAGTAGTTAAAACAAAAAGCTTTGGTTTTATTCTCAGTTAACAAGAAAATTCAATTAATTAAAACACTTTTTGTGACCACTTATTTATTCAGGGTTTTATTGTGTTACATTGACAAGCTCCTAATAGTCAAAAACATAGTTATCTAAACAAACTGAATTAAGTAGCTTAAAACTTATAAAATGGATTAATTCATGCACAGTAAATTCAATTTTATGAGATAAAATTTATGCCTCTTAGAAAAAAATTATTGAATAAATGCATAGGAATATGTATGGATCAAATGAGATACTGTATTTAGCATGCTTTGCAAATTATAAAGTGCACTAAGGTATTGTTATGAGCAGAGAAATAGTTGGTTATTCTGTGTGATGCTGGAGTGGTAGTGAGTGTGTGTTTCAGAGTTTAGGCTGCTATTGAATAGGAATATTGTAGATAAAATGAGTTCCATAAAAGTATAGAAAGTACTTATTCAGACTATTTTAACTCTACAGTAATTGCATAGCAACAGCAAAAAGAAAGGAATTCCAATTTGGGGGGATAATTCCCAGAGGGTTGGAGGCCTGAAGGTTTTTTTTTTTTTCTTCTTTTTCTTTTTTTAGGAAAACTTTCAAAAAGAGGACAAGTTAAGAACTATGAGAAAATTAACATTTATTTTGGACTATTTGCATGGGAGAGTGTTTGAAATTGAATGATAATGTGTTCTGTAGAAGAGAAGATACTATACAGGACTCTTGTTTGTTTCCAGAGCCCAAACTCAAAGTTTTCTTTGAATTTTGTATTCTACTTGGTAAGGAATGCAAAGGGAATCAACAGTTTTGGGTGCTCGCCATGGCCCAGGCATCACATTAATATATCCATTATCCCAGACGTGGATAGTACCACTTCTCTTTCTCTTGACTGTAAGCAGACTTCTGTCTTATGAAGGCATCTTTTTTTCTTACTGGATGTGGGCTTGGTTTCAGGATCCTTGGCAACACTGCCCTCCAGCAGCTACTACTAATCTGCCAGAATTAGTATACAAGATGAAAGCTATTTTCTGTCCTGAGGTTAATATTACTACTACAAAAGACTTTAGTTATTATTTTTTCTTATTTGAAAGATTAAGTAACAAGCACAAGGTTTGCAAAGACAGTAGTAGGTGATGCTGACTTTAGAATTGAAGTCTAGCTCAATTCAGAAACCGTGATCTTTATGCAACACTATGTTTTAAATTGGTGACCAAAATTGGTATTATTTCTTGAAGGGCTTAATTAGGGACAAACTAAAACGTGTATAGAGGTTAATGACTGTGGTCTAAGTGGATTGAATTGGTCAGGGGGAGTTGGCAGAATTAATAGGAAATATTAAAATTTCATGCTTATTATGTACAATATAGGTGTCTGTTTAAAATCAACTATAACAGTTTATAAGTATAAGGTAGATGTTAAAAAGGCTTTGCCCATTTTAATAGATGTGCCTTCAAGACGAATCTTTAGATGAGATGGAACTTAAGACATGTCTAAAGTAGCTTTTCAGTGTTTGACCAAGAATAAATAAATAGAACCTGAAACTGTGATTTATGCTAATGGTCAAAATAAACATGGTAGACAAAGTTAATTTTGAAAAGGAATTTTAGATCCATCTTAAAGGAACTAAATCTTTGGTTTAATTCCCTTTTTTATATAGACATACTTCATTTTATTGTGCTTCACTTTATTGTGCCTCACAGATATTGCATTTTTTACAAATTGAAGATTTTTGGCAACCCTGAGTCAAGCAAGTCTGTCAATGACAATTTTCCAACAACATGTGCTTGCTTCTGTTTGCCATTTTGGTAATTCTCCCAGTATTTGCACTTTTTTCATTATTATTATATCTATTATGATGATCAGTGATCTTTGATGTTACTGTTGTTATTGTTTTTGGTGCCATGAACTGTGCCCATATCAGACAGTGAACTTAATCCATAAATGCGTGTGTTATGACTGCTTCCCAGACTGGCTGTTCCCCCATCTCTCTCTCTTCAGGCCTCCCTATTCCCTGAGACACAACAATGTTGAAATTAGGCCAATTAATAACTCTATAGTGACCTCTAAGTATTTTAAGTGAAAGGAAGAGTCACATATCTCTCACTTTAAGTCAAAAGCTAGAAATGATCAAGCTTAGTGAGGAAGGCTTGTCAAAAGCCAGGCCTCTTGTGTCAAACAGTTAGCTAAATTGTAAATACAAGGGAAAAGTTCTTGAAGGAAATTAAAAGTGCAAACTGCAGTGAACACACGGATTGTTAAGAAAGCAAAACAACTTTATTGTTTATATGGAGAAACTTTTAGTGGTCTGGATACAAGATCAAACCAGCTACAACATTCCCTTAAACCAAAACCTAATCCAGAGCAACGCTCCAGGCTGGGCACCTCGGCTCATGCCTATAATCAATCCTAGCACTCTGGGAGGCCAAGACAGGAGGATTGCTTGAGCTCAGTAGTTCAAGACCAACCTGAGCAAGAGTGAGATCCCATATCTACTAAAAAATATAAAAATTAGCCACACACCTGTAGTCCCAGCTACTCAGAAGGCTGAGGCAGGAGGATCCCTTGAACCCAGGAATTGAAGGTTGCAATGAGCTATGATGATGCCACTGCACTCTACCCAGGGTGACAGAGCAAGACTCTGTCTCAGTAACAACAACAAAAAGGAAACAGAGCAAGTCTCTAATTCTCTTCAATTCTGTGAAGGCTGAGAGAGGTGAGGAAGCTGTGGAAGAAAAGTTGGAGGCTAGCGGAGGCTGGGTACAGTGGCTCATGCCTATCTATAATCTTGGCACTTTGGGAGGTTGAGGTGGGTGGATTACTTGAGTCCAGGAGTTTGAGACAAGCCTGGGCAACAAAGCAAGACCTCATCTCTACAAAAAAATTAAAAAATTAGCTGGGTGTATTGCTTGTGTGCCTGTAGTCCCAGATACTCAGGAGGCTGAGCTGGAAGGATTGCTTGAGCCCAGGAATTTGAGGCTGCAGTGAGCTAAGGTCTCACCATTGCACTCCCGCATGGGTGATAGAATGAGACCCCGTCTCTAAAAAATGAAGAAGGAAAAAAAAAAGAAAGCTAGCAGAGATTGGCTCATGAAGTTTAAGGAAAGAAGCACTTTCCAGAACATAAAAGTACAAGATAAAGTAGCAAGAGTTGATGTAGAAACTGCAGCAAGTTATTTACAAGATCTAGCTAGGATAATTCATTAAGATGGCTACACTAAACAACAGATTTTCAATGTAGATGAAGCAGTTTTATATTGGAAGAAGATGCCATGTGGGACTTTCATAGCTAGAAGAAGTCCATGTCTGGGTTCAAAGGACAGGCTGACCCTCTTGTTAGGGGCTAATGCAGCTGGTGATTTTAAGTTGAAGTCAATGCTCATTGACCATTCCAAAAATCCTAGACCCCTTAAGAAGTTTGCTAAATCTACTCTGCCTGTGCTCTATCAGTGGAACAACAAAGCCTGAATGTCAGCACATCTGTTTACCTCATGGTTTACTGAATATTTTAAGCTCACTGTTGAGACCTATTGCTCAGAAAAAAAGATTCCTTTCAAAATATTACTGCTCATTGACAATACCCTAGTAACCCAAGAGTTCTGATGGAGACATACAAGGAGGAGGAGATGAATGTTGTTTTCATGCTTGCTAACATAACATCCATTCTGCAGCCCACAAATCAAGGAGTAATTTAGACTTTCAATTCATATATTTAAGAAATACATTTTATAAGGCTGTTAGCTGCCATAGGTAGTGATTCCTCTCATGGATCTGGCAAAGTAGTTGAAAACCTTCTGGAAAGGATTCATCATTCTAAATGCCATTAAGAACATTCGTGATTCATAGAAGGAAGCCAAAATATCAATATTAAGATGAATTCAAAAGAAATTGATTCCAGTCCTTATGGATGACTTTGAGGGGTTCAAGAGTTCAGTGGAAGAAGTACCTGCAGATGTGGTAACAGATGAAAGAGAACTAGAATTAGAATTGGAACCTGAGGATGTGACTGAATTGCTGCAATCTCATGATAAAACTTAAATGGATGGATGAGCAAAAGAAAGTGGTTTCTTGAGATGCAGTCCACTCCTGGTGAAGATACTGTGAATACTGTTTAAATGACAAAAAAGGATATAGAATATAACATACACTTAGCTGATAAAGCAGCTGCAGCATTTGAGAGGATTGACTCTGATTTTGAAAGAAGTTCTAATGTGGGCAAAAATGCTGTCAAACAGCATCGCATAGCACAAAGAAATATTTCGTGAAAGGAAGAGTCAATGGATGCAGCAAATTTCATTGTTGTCTTATTTTAAGAAATTGCCACAGCCTTTCCAGCCTTCAGCAGCCACCACGCTGATCAGTCAGCAGCCATCAACATTGAGGCAGGAACCTCCACCAGCAAAAAGATTACGACTTACTGAAGGCGCAGATGATCACTAGTTTTTTTTAGCAAGGAAACTTTTTTAAATTAAGGTATGTACATTGTTTTTTGGTCATAATGCTTTTTAACATTTTTTAGCGATAAAGTATTTTTAAACTAAGGTATGTACATTGTTTTATTAGGCATAATGCTATTGCAAACAATAGGCTACAGCGTAGTATAAACATAACTTTTATATGCACTGGGAGGCCAAAAAATTTGTCCGACTCAATTTATTGTGATTTTTGCTTTATTGCGGTGGTCTGGAACCGAACCTGCAATATCTGTTGAGGTATGCCTGTACCTGGATGTATTTTCATGGGACTACAATATCACTACAGATTTTCCTTCTGTAGACATGTGGACAAGTGCATATTTTGTAATGATCCCCTTCTTTCCTTTTAAAAAAATTTTCCAGTTCCCAGGTGCACTCAAAATTATGTGTACATTTGTGTACAGACACACATATGCACCTAATCACAGCACGCATGTGTGTTTGCCCACACATATCTATTTTCTCTCGTACTCCTTACGTATGCCAATTGTAGAGGATTATGCCAGTTTATAGTATGCTCCTACATGGGTTTGCCTGAGGGAAAAGATGGTAACTTTGACTAAGCTTGTCATTTTCTATCTGTCATTCCTGTGTTGCTGAGTTGATTATTTCGAGAGCATTGCTAGTATTATCTCCAAGTATAGTTTTTGTGAAATTCACTTTTATTTGAATTGTCTAAAAGGATCAGAAAACAATTTCATATTTTTCATTTTTTTATAAAAAGAAAAATCGACTTTTATTTTCCTAAATCTATTAACCATAGTGTTCTAATTTTTTTCCCTGAGGATTAACTAGTGACCATGGGTAACTTTAACCTTTGGTGTCTCAGTTTGTTTATCTATAATAGAGTGAGCTAGACAACTTTATTTCTAAATTCTAATCTCTTCTTCTGTTATTCTAAAATGGTCTCCAAGTCTTCATTTTTTTGAAGTAAATTTGATGCGTGAAAAATTGTATATATAGAGGAGTTTATTTTGGGAGTGATTATTCATCTTAGTGAAGATTCATCTCTTTCTAAAGATATTGACTAACTACTTTAAATAATTATTCCCTCTTGTGCATTATACTATTAAAATCACCATACTGAGGGGCATACCTCTAACCCTTGCTAGGGAGAGGCAAAGATGTAAAATGTAACCAAAATGTTTGTACTCTCATATTTTCCTGAAATTAAAAAAAAAATCACCATACCACTTTTTGGATTACCACTATATCTAAGTCAAGGTATGCCTGCAATATCTTGCCTTTGTTTACAAATTTGACATTTCTTCTGGAAACTTTTCAGATTTACTTTTAGAGATAAAATAAGGCATAAAATTTTTACAAAGTTCACCATATCGCTAATTAAAACAGTATTTAAGCCTTTTACTTCCAAACAGACAGACATTTAACATGTAGAGTGCATACTTTTCCCTTATACTCTCCCTGGTTTAGAAGGTTTGGGGACAAAAGGAGCATTGAACTTCGGTATCTAATAATGTAATAAAGTTCATTTATCTTTTTTATAGTTCTTCTTTTGCATTTTTTAAAAGCATGGTTTTAAAAAAATTTTTTACTTTATTATCTGGCATTTAGTTATCCTTAACATTCCTTTCCATTTTAGTAATCATAGTGATTGCTCTTGAGTTCTACATGAACATCGGTGAAATCTTATTTGTTGGTTAGAATTTTGGGGACAAGTACCAAGAACAGTAGTGCGTAGTCTTACTTGCTTTTTCTAGTTTTGTAATTTTTGTGAGTACTTTGACAAATAAATAGACTCTATAAGTCTAAAATATAGAGTAATTATTTGAGTGGCTTTTTTAGCCCCCTCCCACCTGCCACCACTTGACTGGCTTTTTTTTTTTAATTTGTGAGGTTCTTTCTTTTGATATAGATAAATTGAATGCCTTTAGAAGCATTTCATTGCCATTCTGCAGTTCTGAGAAAAGTGTTAGAATATAGTAGTTTTTATTGTTATTGTTAATACTAAGCCTTATAAAAATTATGCTGTTATATTTAAGATTAGGTATATGTAGTAAAACCTAACCAATTTATATTAAATATGGGGGAGAATCTAGTTTTAATTACAGGCTCTAAAAAGTACAGCCTTCTTACATGAATTAATTACATAACTCAAACTAAGTTATCAATGTAACTTGTAAAGAATGCACCTTAATATGGATAAGAAATATTTTTGAGTAACCTATGAAAACATCATAGGCCTCAATATACATTGTAGTTATATTATTATCATTGCATGATTTTTCTAACACCTTGGAAATACTTCCTTCTCATAATTTGGTAAATATCTAGTCATTTAAAGCTATGTAGTACATAGCTATAATTCATTCTCACAATTTAGGAAGTGATCTGTGGTTGTTCATTGATAATACTCCAGTTCATACTGTATTTTACACCAGGGTTTTGCTGAATAATAATTTTTTAATAATCATAGCCTTAAGTTAGGAGTTTCTTCTTGTTAAGCTTGTCTTCCTGCTTGTTAGTGATTAGTCTGTATTGTTGATAATAAAGAAGCAATGGCATTGTCAGAACCAAGTTAGAATGCAGCTCTAACCTACTTTAGTGGTAGAAATATTATTTTCTAGTTTTTTTAGCTTGCTTCCCAGATGACCTACTTTATTTTAGTGGATATTGTGGTTTTTATTTCTCATGTTATTGCCATAAGATATTTCTGTTTCTTTTTTTTTTTTTTTCCAAACAAGTCAGTTGTCTGAGATATTTCTGTTTCTTATAACTGAGCTGTTCATAATAAGCTTCTATAATGAACTAAAATGATTATTTAATATTTTTATTATGCAAAGTTTAAAAGTAATTCACAGCTTAATTACAAAGCCATGCATACATATACAGAACACTATAAAATTTTATTCAGCTTACATTAGTGACATTATGTTTCTGAGTGAAGCAAACATATATTTATGTAGTAATAACTAATAAAATTACTCTAAGGATAGATTAGAATAATCAAAGTATATATTTATGGAGTACAGTGTGGTGTTTTAATATATGTATACATTATGGGATAATTAAATCAAGCTAATTAACATATCCATCACCTCAACTACTTACTATTGTTTTGTGGTGAGAACATTTAGAATCTACTCTTTTAGCAATTTTGAAATATATAGAATATTATTTTTATTATTATTATTATTTTGAGTCAGAGTCTCACTCTGTTGCCCAGGCTAGAGTGCTGTGGCATCAGCCTTGCTCACAGCAACCTCAAACTCTTGGGCTCAAGCGATCCTACTGCCTCAGCCTCCCAAGTAGCTGGGACTACAGGCATACGCCACCATGGCTGGCTAATTTTTTCTATATATTTTTAGTTGGCCAATTAATTTCTTTCTATTTTTAGTAGAGATGGGGTCTTGCTCTTGCTCAGGCTGATTTCGAACTCCTGACCTTGAGTGATCCTCCTGCCTTGGCTTCCTAGAGTGCTAGGATTAGAGGTGTGAGCCACTGCGCCTGGCCTGTAGAATATTATTATTAACTATAGTCACCATGCTGTGTTCACTAATATGTATTCTTCTTGTTTATCTGAAACTTTGTACCCTGTGACCAACATGCCCCCTTTTCCCATCTTGCCCATCTTCACTCTCACCCCACAACCCCTGCCTCTGGTAACTACTATTGTACTCTCTGTGGTTAAGTTTGACTTTTTTAGATCCCACATACAAGTGTTTGTCTTTTTGTGCTTATCTTATTTCACTTATCAAAATGTCCTTCAGGTTCATCCATGTTGTTGCAAATGACAGAATTTCCTTGTTTTTAAGGACTGTAGAGTATTCTGATGTATATATTTACCACATTTTCTTTATCCATTTCACCATTTGCCATTATCTTGTAAAGTTAAACTTACACTTACCCCATAACCTGGCAGTTCCTCTCCTGGGTGTACATCCAGGAGAAAAGCATACATGTTGGCAGCAGAGAGGCATGTATAAAAAGATTCATAGCAAAATTATTCACAACAACCCCCAAACCAATCCAAATGTTTATTAACAGTAGAATTGAAACTTATGTAGTTATATAGATACATTACACATATATATGTGTGTGTATAAATGTATATGTATGCATATTTATAAACAGTGAAATTCAATACAGAAATGAAAAGGAATGAATCACAACCACAACTCATAGAATGATTAATCTAACAAACATAATATTGAAAGAAGCAAGACTCAAAAATGCTCTCTGAACAATTCCATTTATGTGAATTTTTTAAACAAGTGAAACTAAGCTATATTGTTAGAACTCAGGAGAGTGGTTACTTCTGGGGCAGTAAGGTAGTACCTGGGAGGCTGCGTAAGGAGACTCTGGGTATACTGGCAAAGTTCTGCTTCTTGCCTTAGTTTGTAGTAACTCAAGTGCTTGCTTTGTGATAATTGCATAGAACTTTTATAGATTTGTACACTTTTTTGTATTTTTCTGTGTAATAAATAGAATTTTTTTAAAATGAAGCATTACAAAAGGCTCTTTCTAAAAAAGAATAATCAAAGTAATTTTTTGGTTAAATTTGTTAGTTTTTATCATCATGCTGTCTATTAAATTTATCTTGTTATAAACTTATAAGAGTAGGTAGCTGGAGAGTGAAGAAAGGGTCATGTTTTATTTTACATAATATGAGTATAGGTGATAAAATATAAATAGTGCCTTTACAGAATTGACCTTTGTGTGATAACTTGCCTGTGTATGTTAGGTCTCAGATACAAAAGTGGGTCCTCCCTTGCAGTCTGCATTTCTAGATGATGTGAAGAGGTACTTGGGAAATGGTGATGTGATTTCTGCTTTTGAGAAGCTTGCCATTGAAAATAACTTACTTGAATGAAACTTCTTCATTCTAAGGCTTCATAAGACTTTACCTTCTGGGTTTAGGAAAATTCTGAACATCAGGCTATCATAATCATTTATCATAGTTAAGCTTAAAAAGAAGAATCAGGGAACTTTTTTGGGGGGGTCATTTGTAGGTGTTAATTCATTTTTATTTTATTTTATTTATTTTATTTTTTAGAAACAGAGCCTCGCTCTATCACCTAGGCTGGAGTGCAGTGCATAGCTCACTGTAACCTCGAACTCCTGGACTCAAGCAATCGTTCTGCCTCAGCCTCCCGAGTAGCTGGAGGTGCTAATTTAAAATGGTTGTTTGTAACAAATTCACATTATTTCCTATCTTTTTAACTTCTCATAAACCTTTTTTTAACAGGTGGAGAGAGAACCTGTGGAGTACATGAACTTATCTGTATTAGAAAAGGTAAGTTAGTCTCTGCATGGATATTTAAATACTAAATGAATGCTTAATGATGTATAATAAATTTTAGTAGGATGGCAGATACCTTGGATTTATAAAGCATAACATTTAATAAATATTAATATTATTTGTATTATAGATAAGCATTCATAGAGTACCTATTGCTTATTATGTGGCTATTGAAAGTTGTTATTTTATATTTAGTTTTGATGGGCTGATAAAGCCTGGAGTCTAGCATATTGGTTATTAGACATGGTGAAGAGGCAAAGAATGGAGGGTTTGATTTTTGTTCCCTTTCAGAATCTGGAATCTGAGTGCATGCTGATCTCCCATTGACTTCTGTTCTATTACTGTACCCCATCAGAGAGATGTGAGGAGTTGGTTGAAATTCATATCGGGAACATATCCAAAGACCACAACATCCTTTGACACCAACAACTGTCTATGCTTCCTTAGAAGGAGCCACCTGACAACTGGGTGGTTCAACAAGGTGGCCCCAGGAAAGGTAATTCAGTTACTAGGTGGGAGGCAAGGAATCAGGTATTCTCTAGATTTGGAAGAATCTAGGAAAACCTTGGGAGTCTCCGCAACTCCTTATTAGTAATCGCAAATCTGTGAAATGGTTTGAAGAAAGGGAAAGATATACTTGGGGAGGTCAGGGGAAGAAATTCTCATAAATTTACTACTCTTAGCTCTTTTAAAACTTGAGGCACTTTCTATTTCTTTCATCTCTCTTGAAAACTCACTTGGCCCTCTGAGTCTGGCCAACTAGCAGCACTCCCTGCTCTAATATATCACCCTTAGGAGGTTTGAAGCAGTGTCAGTATTTCTGATACATGAGTATGATTGGCATGCCAGGGAAATGTCAGCATATTTTTAGTAAGTCGTTAACAGTTCTGAAAAGCCTCAGCTTCTTTAGAGTTAAAAACAATGTTTTTTAATCCTTCTTAGGTGAATTTATGTGACTACTATTGACATAGTTGTACCAGTTTATCTGTGAATCACTGCCTATACCTACTGTTCATTTAAAAACAATCTGTCTTTATTAAAGTGTAGCTTATCTATATATCTTTCCTCTGGTACTGCAAAGGAGGAAATTGAAGTCAGTTCCCTGAAATGTCAAATTAAGGATTTTGATTCTTACATTACATTGTTGATTTGTGCTTCTTATCTAAAATTCGGGGAGGGGGACAAATTTATATATTGTTTTCTTTCTCTGTGTAAATATTTTTAGTCTTCTGATATATTAATCCAGAATTACTAAAAATGTGTTAAGTAATTTTATAGTTGTTACCTAGTCTTACTAAAACTTGTGAAAAACTTTTTATTTGATGGGACAGCAAAAAATTCTGTACAGATTAGTTGGAATCAGAAACTGTTAAAGCTGTGGTCAGGTGAAGAAAGAATCAAGATAAGAATAGAAACAGCTAGAAGGAAGAAAACTAAAATGTGCAGAGGGTCTTTTGCGGCTACCATGCAAGCAGAATCTACAGTGGAGAAAATAGTGTAGATTAGGATAGATGGTGATCTGAATACACCTTTTTATTATGGCTGTAATTGCTGTTCTTTGTTTCTATCTCCGTTCCTATCCAGGTGGTTCTCACAGTATGCTTTGCCCAGATTTCTCTGTTAGTCTCCGTTTTTACTTCATTCCATTTTTCTGTAGAATTTTAATTGCGTGATTAAAAATTTATTCACCCTGTAGCCGTGTCATGGAAAAGTATCTGAAGCTCTGTTTATCTTTGTATCCTGTCAGCATTCAGTACAGTGTCCTAATCTAGTGGATGTTTCATAAGTATTTGAATATTCTCAGAATTAATTCTCAGGGCTAAACCTTTTGTATTTTAAGCCAGACTTTCATAGAGTAGAGCATATGAAGGGCATGTAAAGGCAGGTGCTGTGTGATTTTTTAAAATGACTTTAAAGGGAGGCACATGGTATGACTTTTGCCATAGGATGTTGTCACAAGCAGTTTCAAGCCTGCCTAGATTCCAGGGGAGGGTTAAAAGCCCTACTTTTCCCTGTGAGTTGTGTCAAAGAATTTGCAGCCATGTTTTTAATTTTGCTTCTTTTTTGTTTTGTTTTGTTTTTACAACCCTGCAAATTCAGACAGAATGCAGCCATGTTTTTGAAAAAGCTTTATCTTATGTGCTCATGCTAGGAAAGAAGCGAATGAAAATTTATCATATAAGCATTCAGTGCAGGAAGTTAGAGTCATTTCATAAACTCAAGAAAGCATAGAGAAGGAAAGAATAGAGTTAGAAAAAAAATTAATGAAATAGAAAACAGAGATCCAATAAAGGCCCACAGACCCAAAATGCAGTACTTTGAAAAGGCTTATGAAATAGAAAGATCTCTAGCATTACTAATTTAGAAGCCACTTATAAATAATATTAGGCATGTAAAAGGGGATATAATTACAGTTATGAGCAAGATTTTTAAAATCCTAATAATAGTGATGACTTTTTGATAGTAAATTTGAAATCAAAGATGAAATGGACCATGTCAGAGAAAAATATAATTTAATTTGAACTCAGAAAACTTGAATTAATCATTAAGTTTTTTGATTAGTTGATTTTTTTTTTTACACAATAACTATCCAGCCTTCAAAGAAAAAAGGAACTGGTCTTATAAACACTATTTTGGAAACTAATATGGAACATTACCCCAGATTATTTCATGAGGTTACAATATAACCTTGTATTTTACTAATACCAGAGTAGGACAGTATGAGAGAGGAAAAGACATGCAAATCTTACTTAGAAATGTAAATGAAAGAATTAGCATACCAAATCCAGCAATGTTTTAAGGAAAAAAAATGACAAACATATGACAATAAGTTGGTTTATCCCAAGAATGTTGAATGTGAATCTGTTGATATATAATAGTTTACTATGTTAATCATATGTTAATTATACTATGTTAATCTTAATGGAAGCAGGAAAAGCATTTGATAAAATTTATCATTCATTTATAATAAAAGTTCTTGGCAAACGAAGAATGTAAACAAATTTCTTTAACTTAATAAAGGATTCAGTGTCATTCAGATTTTCATATCCCTTTCCATTGTCTTACATGCCCTGCATATGTTTATGGTGAAATATATAGGAAGCAATTTGCTGATCTCTGAACAGGGAAGTAGCTCTTAGTATGAAAAATTCTGACCACTTATCTTTGGGTATTGGCATATAAACAGACCTCCATGTTCAATTTCTATGCAAATTCAGTAAAATCATTCTTCTGCTATTGTTAGAGCAACATACAAACATGAAATACTAAAAATTATGTAAAAATCATAATTTTGTCTTATTCCTTTTATTTTTTTGTTGTGACTAAATAGTATGTAATGGATGAAATGCTCTTTTTCTCAACATATAATTTAGGTTGAATTTATTTAAAAAATATCTAGGGTTGTATTATAGTTCTCTATTTTATGCTATTTTCATTTTTTATGATTCTTAGGGTACGTAGATATCTTTCCATTTGCTATAGCTCAGTGACTTCTAGACAGTACTAATAAGAGATATTTTTGAATTGAGGGACCATTAGTTTTTTGTAACTGCTCTGTTGGAGTACATTTTAAGCTTTTTTACCCCCTGACTCAAGAAATTTCAATTAGGTTTTGAATTTATAGAGCCTTGATAGTAGCAAAGAATAGGGCTTTAGCTACTATAATTAAAATGACACCTTCATTTACAATTTAATAGAAAGTAGAAATCATGGAGCTATATTTTCTTCGATTCATTCTCAGCTTCCTTGAACTTCTTAATGAGAGGCTTATGTGCACCCAGAGGGAAAGAGCCTACTGCATTGACTCATGCTTGTTATTTTCAGATTTATATTCTAAAACAAGGCTGCTGTAAGTTAATATAACACTAAATGAGTAAAGTAGACCCTCAGCATTTGAAGAGGAGTGAAATTCAAGAGATATAGGGAAAGACTATATTATAAAGGTCATAGGAATACCAGAATCTGGAGTAATCTCAATAAAAATGGAGAGCACAGTGGGTGCTATGTGCTATGTGAGAGCCAATCCTGTACCTCACTAAGGTCTACCTTTCTCTGAAATACTTGTGTCTAAAAGTATCATTTTCTCTCTTCCATTATTTCTTTTTCTTATGGCTATATTAGAGTTTTGTGAATATATTAGGTTATTAAGTATGAAACGTCTGATTTCCTTAAGCACTAAGTTAGACAGTTGATATTTCTGACATTTCACTTTGACACTTTTTGTTTCATTTTTCTTGTAAAGATGCATCCTCATTCTTTCAAACATGGTTTAGCTTGTGATTATCTTTCAAAATTTTTTAGAGCAATTTTTGTGAAACCATGGATAAGTCAAAAATGTGTGTTATTTTTGAATATGAGTTCCCTTGTGGAACCAATGCAGTGCAGACAGCTCAATGTATCAATGAAGTGTTTGGGAAGGATGTGGCTAATGAATGCACAGTACATCAGTGGTTTAAGAAGTTCCATTCTGGTGATTTTAATCTTGAAAATGAGGTAAGTGGATGACCCGAGACCAAAGTGGATAGCAATGAGCTGAAAGCTGTCATGGAAGTCAATCCATCTCAGCCTATATGTGAATTAGCAGCAAGCTTTGATGTTACTATTCCAACAATATTGGACAATTTGAAACAAATCAACAAGGTAAAGAAATTGCATAGATGGACTCTGCATGAATTAAATGAGCATCAGAAGAGAAATTGTCTCGAAGCTTGCCTTTCTTTGCTGTCACAACATAAAGCCAAACCATTTCTACACTATATTGTTATGTGTGATGAATAATGGATTCTTTTTGACAATTGCAAGTGTTTGGCATAATGGTTGGATAAAGATGAAGTGCCAAAACACAGTCCAAGACCAAATATTCATCAAAAAAGGCTAATGGTGTCTGTCTGGTGGTCCAGCACTGGTATTATCCACTATAGCTTCATGAAACCTGGTTAGTTGATTATAGTATATGTCTACTGCAATCAGCTGGATGAAATGATGAGGATGCTTGCAATTAAGCAGCACAGATTGGTCAATGGAGACAGACTGATCCTCTTGAAGGACAACACTTGACTACATGTCACACAGACGATGCTGCTCAAACTACAGAGACGACTTGGAAGCTCTCTGTCATCCACCTTACTCACCAAACTTTGCACCAACTGACTACCACTTCTTCTGGGCTTTGGACAGCTTCTTGCAAGGAAATGATATGGAAGCTATGGAAAACGCCTTTTGCTATTTCATTGCCACTCACGCTCCAGGCTTCTTCACTGCTGGCATAAACAATCTACTGTTAAGGTAGTAAAACTATATCGATAGTTTTGGCTCATACTTTGATTAAGTGTAGTGCTTCTTGTTTGAGATATAATAAACTAAACTTTTGATTTGAAATCGGACATTTTGGAATCTTTTGTTTTCCATCTTAATTTTGTTATTGACTCAATAATCACTCAGTATCAGGTTGTTTCATTTCCATGACTTTGTGTAGAATTGAGTGTTTCTCTTGGAGTTGATTTCTAGTTTTATTTCTCTGTCGTCTTAGAGGGTGCATTGTATGATTTCTATTTTTTTGAATTTTTGAGGCATGTTTTGTGGCCTAAGACATGATCAATCTTGGAAAATGTTCCATGTGTTTATGAGAAGAATGTATTATTCAATAGTTTTTGTTTAAAATGTTCTGTAAATGTCTGTTAGGCCCATTTGTTCTAGATTCCCATTTAAGTCCAATGTTTATTTATTTATATTCTGTGTGGATGATCTGTCCAGTTCTGTCAGTGGAGTGTTAGAGTCTCTGGCACTTATGGTGCTGCTATTTATCTCTTTGCTTAGATCTAGTAGGGTTTGCTTTATGAATATGGGTGCTCCTATGTTAGGTCCATAAATATTTAGAATTGTTATGTCTTGTTGAATTGCTCCCTTTACCAATAATATATAATGACCATCTTTGTCTTTCTTTACTAGTGTTGATTTAAAGTCAGTTTTATCTGATAAGAGAATGGCTACCTGGTTTCTTTTGGTTTGTATTTGCATGGAATATTTTCCATCCCTTCACATTGAGTCTGTATGAGTACTTGTGGATTAGATGTGTTTCCTGGAGATAGCAGATAGTTGAGTTATATTTTTTCATCCATTCAGTCAGCGTATGTCTCTTGAGTGGGGCATTCAGACCATTCACATTGATTGACAGAATTGATTTGTGGGATGCTGTTCTGTTCATCCTGTTGAATAGTACCTTATTGCTTTGTTTTACCTCTGGTGTTATTGTTCTATATGAGATCTGAGCTTTAGCTTTTGAGTGGTTTTACACTGGTATGTGTCTGTTGTGCTGGTTGAGGTATACTGCAATTCTGAGTATTTCCTACAGGACAGATCTGGTATTGACAAATTCCTTCAGTGTTTGCTTGTCTGGAAAAGTCTTTATTTTTCCTTCATATATAAAACTTAGTTTTGCAGGTTACAAAATTCTAGGCTGACAGTTGTTCTGTTGAAGAAAACTTAAGATGGGTCCCCAGTCCCTTTTGCCTTGTGAGGTCTTGGTTGAAAAGTCTGCAGTGTTAGCCTGATGGGTTTTCCTTTGTAAATTACTTGATGTTTTTGCCTCATGGCTCACAGGAGTTCCTCCTTTGTGTTGACTTTGAGCAGTCTGATGATAACTATGTGTTTTGGTGATTGCTTCTTTGCAGTAAAACTTTCAGGTGTTCATTGGGCTTCCTGCACCTGGATGTCTAAATCTCTAGTAAGACCAGGAAAATTTTCCTCAATTATTCCCTTAGATAGGTTTTCCAGTCCTGTGCATTTTCTTCCTCACCTTTAGCAATGTCTATAATTCTTATATTTGGGCATTTTACATAATCCCATATTTCTTGTAGGCTTTGTTCATTCCTCTTAATTCCTTCTTCTTTATTTTTGACTCAGCTATTTAATTTAAAATAGTTGTCTTGAAGCTCTGAGATTTTTTGTTCTGCCTGGTCTAGTGTATTCTTAAAATTGTCCACTGTTTTTTATTTCCTTAAATGAATTTTTCAGTTCTGAAGTTCCATTTGGTTTTTTAAAAATATGTTGATCTCTTTAGTGAATTTTTCATTCATTTCCTGAATTGTTTTTCTGGTTTCACTGAGTTAAGTTTTCTTTTTTCTCTTGGATTTCATTGAGCCTGCTTATAATTTACATTTGGAATTCTTTATCTATCATTTCAATGTTTTCATTTTGGTTGGTTCTATTGCTTGAGAGCTGATGTTGCTTTTTTTTTGTTGTTTTTTTTTTTTTTTGAGACAGAGTCTCGCTTTGTTGCCCAGGCTAGAGTGAGTGCCATGGCGTCAGCCTAGCTCACAGCAACCTCAAACTCCTGGGTTCAAGCAATCCTCCTGCCTCAGCCTCCCGAGTAGCTGGGACTACAGGCATGCACCACCATGCCCGGCTAATTTTTTCTATATATATTAGTTGGCCAATTAATTTGTTTCCATTTATAGTAGAGACGGGGGTCTCGCTCTTGCTCAGGGTGGTTTCGAACTCCTGACCTTGAGCAATCCGCCCGCCTCGGCCTCCCAGAGTGCTAGGATTACAGGCGTGAGCCACTGCGCCCGGCCTGATGTTGCTTTTTGTTGGTGTCTTTTTGCTATGATTTTTATACTTCCAGAGTTCTTTTGCTGATTACTTCTCATCTGGAATAGCTGTTGCTTCTTTCTTTTGAATTTTCTTTTGTTTAGATGACATGCCCAGTTTAATCTTTGAGACAGTAGGTGTCACTTGTTGGTAAGAGTCATCCATGTTCCCATATGATTGAGTCAGTAAATGCTAAAAATGAGTGTGGAAATTGACCTCCCTGTCAGTAGGTTGGGCTTGCCAGAAGGAACACACTGCAGTGTTGTTTTGGGGACCTGTGACTGGCTCTAGCTCCTGAGAAGTAGGGTGGGACTGGGTTGGCGCTCTCTTTTCAGTTCTGCCCATGTCAAATCCCTCACCTCCTAAGATTAGTTTACAATTCTCTCCTCTGTGCCCCCAAGTAAGATCAAGTCCTAGTGATATGGGATCTGGCCTGTCTTCTCTGTCTTTTACTGTGATCATTCTAACTAGAGGTATATCAGTTTCCTTGGTATTCTTAAAGAGCCAGGTTTTTGTTTCATTGATTTTTCCTTATTTTGTCTGTTTTCTAGTTCATCGCTTTCTGTTCTGATCTTCATTATTTCATCCCTTCTGCTTACTTAGGGTTTTCTTTGCTTTTTTTTTTTTCTGGTTTCTTAAGGTAGATGTTTTTCAACTTTATCAAGTAGCAAATATTTTATAATTCCCACTCTAGAATTCTGAAATTAAATTCATAGATAATATAACCTGCTTTCACACTAAATTAAAATAAATTAGTATATTGAACTAACTATAATGTAACTGAGGAATAAAAGGAAAGGAATTTATAATGCAGTGATAGCTATTTCGATATGTAAACAACCAGGTGAGACCGTACTATGGTAAGACACAATAGCACAATCAGGTGCTTGCATTGGTACATAAGTTCATGTGAATTGTGACAGTTAGAATGTAGCCTGATCTTAGGTCATTGACAGAGACCTTGTTTTCTAAAATAGGCATTGAGTACTATAAACTTTCTTTGCAATACTGTTTAAGCTACATCTCACATATTTTGATATGTTGTTTTCATTTTCTTGCAGTTAAAAATGCTGTCATATTTCTCTTTTGATTTCTTTGTTGACTTGTAGGTTGGTTATTTAGAAGTCTATTATTTAGTTTCCAAATTTTGGGGTATCTTCCATGTATATTTCTGATTTTGATTTTTAATTTAATTTTATTGTGGTCATAAAATATACTTTATATGACTGGAATCCTTTTAAATTTATTGGGAATTGTTTTATACTCAAAATATGATATATCTGGGTAAATATTTTATGTACACTGGAAAGAATGTGTATTCTATGTTGGGTAGAGTATTTTATAAATGTCAATTATGTCAAGTTGGTTGATAGTGTTTCAATTTTTCGTGACCTTAATTATTTTCTGTGTACTTGCTCTATTAGTTATTGAAAGGGAGGTACTGAAATCTCTGAAGATGGTTGTGGATTAGTATACTTCTCCTTGCAATTCTGTTGTTTATTGTTTCACCTATATTGAAACTCTGTTATTAATATAAACATTTAGAATTGTTATGACCCCCTGATGAATGGGCCCCTTTATCATTATAAAGCAACCATTTTATCTCTGGTAATGTTCTTTACTTTGAAATGTACTTTATCTGATATAAATATAACTGTTGCAGTTTTCTTTTTTCTAATATTAAAGATTTAATTTCTTTAGAGCAGTTTTGGGTTCACAGCAAAATGTATATAGAAGGTACAGAGATTTCCCATATACCCTCTGTCCCACACATACATAACTTCACCCATTATCAACATCCAGCACTAGAATGGTACTTTCGTTACAACTGATGATACAACTGATGAACCTACATCGGCACATCAAGAGTTCACTCTTGGTGTTCTACATTTTAAGGGTTTTAACAAATGTATAATGACATGTGTTCACTAGTATTGTATCATATGGAGTAGTTTCAGCACCCTAAAAGTCCTCTGTTCTCCACCTGTTCATCCCTTTCCCACCTCCCCCTAACCCCTGGCAAGTACTAATCTTTTTATTCTCTCATAGGTTTTTCTTTTCCACAGTATCATCCAGTTGGAATCATATAGTATGTAGACTTTTTAGATTAGTTTCTTTCACTTAGTAATACGCATTTAAGGTTTCTCTGTGTCATTTCTTGGCTGAACAGCTCATTTCTTTTTAGAGCTGAATAATATTTCATTGTCTAGATATGCCACAGTTTTATCTATCTGTTCACATGCTGAGGGACATCTTGGTTCCTTCCAAGTTCTGGCAATTGTGAATCAAGCTGCTGTTAACCTCCGTGTGCAGGTTTTTGTGTGGACATAAGTTTTCAGCTCCTTTAGGTAAAAATACCAAGGAGTGCAATTGCTGGATCGTATGGTAAGATCATGTTTAGCTTTGCAAGAAACTGCCAGAGTATCTTCTGCAGTGGCTGTGCCATTTTATATTCCCACTAGCAATGAATAAGAGTTTCTGTTGCTCTACACCACCCTCACCAGTATTTGGTGGTGTCAATGTTCTGGACTTTGGCCATTCTAACAGATGTGTTGTGGTATCTCTGTTGTCTTAATTTGCATTTCTCTGATGACTTGGATGTGGAACATCTTTTTGTATGCTTATTTGCCATCTGTATATCTTATTTGGTGAGGTGTCTGTTAAGCCCTTTGGTGTAGTTTTTAAAAATTGTATTTTTAGGGATGGAGTCTCACTATGTTGCCCAGGCTGGTCTCAAAGGTCTGGCTTCAAGTGATCTTCCTACCTCAGCCTCCCAAGTAGCTGGGATTATAAGTGTGAGCCAGTTTATCAATTATGTTTTTCATGGGTTGTGCCTTTGGTGTTATATTTACAGTATCTTTTTGGCCATTACTTCTTCAAATATTTTTCTGTTTTTTTTCTCTCTTCTCCTTCTGGGACTCCTATAATATATTCATTGGTATGCTTCGTAACATCCCACAAGTCCCTCAGATTCTGTTCATTTTTTTACATTCTTTTTTCTTTCTACTCCTCAAACTGGATAATTTCAGTGAAGTTTGCTGAGTCTTTCATCTGCCTGCTCAAATCTGCCATTGTGTTTCTGTAGTGAACTTTTCATTTAATATCTTATACTTTTCACCTTCACAATTTCTGTTTGGTTCCTTTTTATAATTTCTGTCTCTTTATTGAAATTCCCTATTCATATATTGTTCTCTTGATTTTCTTTGTTTCTTTGTCCATGCTTACTTTAGCTCATTGAACGTATCTAAGATAGTTGATTTAACATCTTTGACTAGTACTTCTAATTTCTGGACTTCCTCAGAGTGGTTTCTGTGAAATTCTTTTTTTCCTGGAAATGGGCTATACTTTCCTGGTTTTTTGTATGCTTTGTCATTTTTTGTTGAGATGTGAACATATTTAATACTATAATGTTATAACTGTGGAAATCAGATTCTCCTGCTCCTTGGGGATTTCTGATTTTTTTTTTTTTTTGTAAGCACTGCAGTCATCTATTTGGTGACTTGTCTAGACTATTTTTGAAAAGTTTGTATTCATTCTTGTGTGTGGGCACTGAAGTTTCCTTTTTAATATATCTGTGGTCAGTCATTGACTTCTTAAAGGTTTTTTTAAATGTCTGGATCAAAAAAACTGAACACAACAAAGATGTACATGTCTTTACATCTTTAGTAGCCACTGCTGGGAAGTCACTACTGTCAGAGACTGCCTAAACAAAAGCAAACATCTTCACCAGTCCTTCAGGGAATTGCCAAAAAGACCAGAATGCACAACCCCCAGTTTTTGGAGGTCAAGGTCCTTGCTGCTGGTCCTAGCACCAGCTAGCCTCTCTGAGAACATTAGCTGCTGTTCTCACTGCCACTGCAGGGCTGATGAATGGGGGATGGTGGTCATTGCATGCATACTGTTCTCTTATTGAGTGCTAACAGCCTTCATCAAGCATGTCCCTAGTGGCTGTAATTGTCTGATCAGGGTCCAGGGTTTTGAAATAGTTGATTCTGATAATTTTTTTTTCCCAGTTTAATGGTTGTTTCAGTGGAGGGACAAATCCTTGGGGCTTCCTACTCTGTCATTTTCTGTGATATCACTCTCTAGATATCACGATTTGAACAGTAAGACAAAAAAATATTTGCCCACACATTTACCTTTTTTAGCGTTTGGTATTCCTTTTTTTGTAGATCTGGATTTCCATCTGGTACCATTTTCTTTTTGAACGAAGGACTTTTAACATTTGTTTCTTTCTTTTTTTTTTTTTTTTTGGACTTTAACATTTCTTACAGCAGGTTTGCTGGTGATGAATTCTTTCAACTTTTGTATATCTCAAAGTTTTTTTCTTTAATTTCACCTTTGTTTTACAGATAGTTTTATTGATAAGGAATTCTAGATTAGCAATTGTTTAATTTTCTTCTTTTAATACTTTAAAGATTGTGCTCCCCTTTTTTCTTTTTTTCTAGCTTGTATTATTTCTGATAATCTCTTATCAAGCTTATTTTTTTTCCTTTGTACATAATCTGTATTTTTTTCTGGCTACTTTTAAAATTTTATCTTTTTAACCTTAAGCCTAACCTTGAGTGTAATGTTCCTTTGTGTAGTTTTCTTCATTTTTCTTATACTTTGGGTTTATTGAGCTGCTTTTGATTTGTGGTTTTCATTACATTTGGAAAACATTTGACCATTATTTCCTGAAATGTTTTCTGATTTACCCTTTACTTGCCTCTTTTTCTGGACTCCAGTTACACATATATTTGTCCACTTAATGTCCCACAGTTTATGAATTCTTTGTTCACTTTTTAATCATTTTTTCTTTTTGTGTTTTAGTTCGGATGCTTTCTGTTAATATGTCTTCAAGTTCAATAACATTTTCTTTTGCAGTGTCTAATCTGCCATTAGTTTCTTTCAATGTATTTTTTTTTAAATCTCAGACATCGTAGATTTCACTTTCTAAATTCGAATTAGGCTTTTTAAAAAGATATATTTCTGTGTCTCATCTTAACTCATTCAGTCTTTCCTCTAGTTTCTTGAACCCATGGAGTATATCATAGTAACTCTTAGTGTCCTTATCTGTTAATTTGGTCACCTTTCTGTGTCAGTTTTGACTGACGTTTTCTCTCCTCTCTCCTCTCCCCTCTCCCCTCTCCCTTCTCCCCTCTCCCCTTTTTTCCTTTCCCCTTTTTCCTTTCCTTTCCTTTTTTTTTTTTCTGCTGCTTTATGTGCCTGATAATTTTTTTGTTGTATGCAAAACATTGTGAAGTTTCCTTTTATGACTGTTGGATAATTTCGATTAGTTTTTGAGCTTTATTCTGAAATAGGTTAAGTTACCTGGGAACAGTTTGTTCCCTTTGGTTTTGCTTTTCACTTTTGTTAGGAAGGACAAGACCTGCATTTAGTGTAAGGTTAATTTCCTGAGTCAAGGTCCTTCGTAGTACAATAGTCAGTATCCCGTAAGGTCTGGATCTTTTTTAATCTAGATCTTGGGAATAGTCACAATTTCTTGCTCTGTATAGGATTTGATTATACTTCCCTCTACTCCTCTCAGGCAGTTTTTTCCCAGCCTCTGATTGTTTCCTTACCTGTATGTGCTAAGAAATACTCAACTTTATAATATGGGTGACTCAGTGCAGAAATCTGGAGTTCTCTATCTGCACAGCTTTTTATTATCCGTTTTGTGGACTTTAGCTCTCTTGGTTTCTTTATACTTCCAGCTTTATCTTCTCAATTCAGGGAGACCACTGGGATGTACGTGGGTTACCCCTCTCTGTACAGTAAGCTTACTACACCCTTTCTCCAGGCAGGAAGCTTGGAAAGTCATAATCATGTTGCTCATCTCATTTTTTTTCTTTCTCTGAATGATCCCTGCCTTTATGGCCTGTGTACATGTCTTCAGTGCCATTGTTGCATATATGTTGCCTGGTGTTTTAGTGTTTTCAGGTATGGGGGGGTAAATCAGTTCCTTGTTACTCTATCTTAACTGGAAGTGGAAAAAGTGATTGTCATAATGGGGTCATTTTGGGTATTGAAATAGACTAAACAAAAATCTGGAGCAGAGATTTCAGGATAGAGACTCTGAAACTACACAGGAAATGAGAGTCCTGGCTGAGAGAACAAGATGTGATGAAATTTAACTAAGAAGAAGAGACAGAAATTTGATCATCGAGAAGTAGAAACCAAACAATATAGGTTTATGAATGAAAAGTTAAAAAATTTATTAAAGTAGAAAATTATTTTTGTCTTAGATTTATCTTAAGGAAAGGTGTATTCTCTAGCCATCTAATATTTAACTTTTGAACATTTGTCTTAGAACACTCCATTTGATTTCTGAATGAGATTACTTATTTCAAGTTTTAACATTCCAGAAAGTTGCTTATAGCATTCTTCACTTTAAAATTTAAATTTTAACAATGATAAAAGACAATGTGTATTATATTTACATGAAAGTTAAATATATTTTATACTTTTGAATATATGGGGGAATTAGAGTTTGGTATAGTTATGACAACTAGTAGATATATGGTGCCATCTAATGGCTAATATGAAAATATATTTAGTATTATTGGTATATACTGATTAAATTTAACAGTGAAATCTTTGTTGCTTCAAATGTTCAATTTATGGTTTTTGTTTAAACACTATGATATATGTATAGTATGATATATGTATGTATATATATAGTGTATTTATAGTTTTTTTAATTCAGCTACATCAATGTCTGATTTTTCATCAAGTCATATATATGCAATTAGCATATTTTAAAGTATATTCAATATAAAATTTGCATATAAATCTAGCTTTAATAAACAAGTCAAATTTACAAACCTCCTATCTGCTGTCTTTTGTAGATCTTGTTCCCTCATCCTAGTTCCAGTGTGCAGTTATAAATTGTGCCTTGTAGAACCTCAGTTTTATTGTAAACAGAATTCTTTTTTCCTCCTTTTCTCCCTCCCTCACTTTATACATTTTACAAAATATATCTAAAATGTGAGATTATTTGATTAGATTGGGGTTTTTGAAGTGCTGTTCCAGATTTTTAGGTGTTCTCTGGAGCCACTCAGAGGTTGTCATGGAGGTGGCTAAAGTTAGAAAATTATCATATTGAAGGCTCTAGAAGCCCTGCACTGAAGAAAACTGTTCATCTCTGTTTAGCCCAATTTTCCTAAACACATTTCATCATGTCCCTTTCTTTTTTTTAAAATCCTACATTAACATACTGTTGACCTACTCCTAGTGACCACAATGAGATACCATCTTATCCCAGTTAGAATGGCTATTATCAAAAAGACAAAAAATAACAGATGGTGAGGATGTGGAGAAAAGAGAACTCTGTACACTGTTGGTGAGAATGTAAATTAGTATAGCCACTATGGAAAACACTATGGTCATTTCTCAACAAACTAAAAATAGAACTACCATGCAATCCAGCAGTCCCACTATTTGGTATTTATTCAAAGGAAAGGAAATGAGTACATCAAAGGGATACCTGCACCACCATGTTTATTTGCTACTATTCACAGTAGCAAAGATATGGAATCAACCTAAGTGTCCATCATCAGATAAATGGATAAAAAAATGTATGTATAAACTATGGCATACTATTTGGCCATAAAAATAATAAAAGCCTGTCTTTTACAGCAACATGGATGGAAGTGGAGGTCATTATGTTATGTGAAATAAGCCAGGCACAGAAAGACAGATATTATGTGTTCCCATCCACATGTGGGAGCCAGCAAAATTGATCTCATAGTGGTAGAGAGTGGAATGATAGATATTAGAGGCCATGGAGGGTGTAGGTTGTTGTTGAAGAGAGGTTGATTAATCGGTACAAATATACTGTTAGATAGAAAGTATAGTTCTAATGTTTGATATCAGAATAGGATATGTATCGTTAACAACATATTGTGTATTTCAGAATAGTTGGAAAAGAGGACTTGAAATGTTTCCAACAAAGAAATGACAAATACTTAAGATGATGGATATCCTAAATACCCTAACTTGATCATTACACATTCTGTGCATATAACAAAATATCACATGTACCCCATGAATATGTACAAATATTATGTGTCAATAAAATAAAAAATGTTTTAATTTTATTCTTTATTGATATTTGGGAATGTATCTGTACTGAGGCATGCAAAGTATTGTTTAAAAATTTTAAATATCTGTATCTATGGTTATATCCCTGTTCTCATGTGTAATATTCTGTATTTGCAGACAATATATTGGTTTAGACAATGCGATCTGAGTTAAACATTTGTTTGAATCCTGACTGTGAACTTGGATAAAGTATTGAATAGCATGAAGTTTCCGTTTCCTTTTCTGGAAGGGCAGTAAAGTTGTGAAACTTGAATGAAATCATACATGTAAAATACTTGGCATCATGCATGATACAGAGTTAATCCTGTATTAATGTTATTTTTCTTGTAATTATTGATTAGACTTGCTAAAGTTTTGTCCATCTTATTTTAGTCCCCCACCAACACACATGCACACACAATCTTAAGAAAAGTTCCTAGATTCTTCTGTTGCTTTAAACTATTTTAATTTATTGCTTCTTTTACTTTTATTATTTCCTCCTCCTACTTTCTTTATGGCTATTTTATGCCTTCTTTTAAGACTTCTTTAGTGCATACTTCATAATTTTCATCCTTTTGTGATTAAAAGCACATCATCTAAGACTGAATTATGTTTTTCATTAGCCTGCAAAGAATGAAGTTTTATTGTTAGACTAATAAAAGACTCTTGTTTTCACTGAGACTCATGGAGACTAGAAATTGAATGTTGTTTTGAATCCAAGGCAACCCAAAGCCTACACGTCAGTGCTGAAAATATATCAAGCAGCTTTGCCGTGTTCCTAAATTACATTGATATTCATCATTATTGCCTCAGTGAAGCTGCATATCAGTCCATCCCAAATCTCAGCAACATATCATTTATTTTCCTAGATCTGAGGGTCAACTGGCTTCCTTTTTGAAATTTACATTCTAGTAGGGGAAGACAGATAATCAACGATAAAACAATTAACAAATTTATTTGGTGTCTTAGAAGATAGATATGGAGAATAGATTAGGGAAAAGGAGAGATATGGTTGGTAATGGGTTGTATTTTTAAACAGGGTAGGCACAGTTTTTCTTTTTAAGAAGGTAAAACTTAAGCACTGACTTGAAGAATGTTAAGAATCAGCTATTTGAATACCTGGGAAAATGCCATCCAAGCAGAGGGAACAGCCAGGGAAAAACAGCATTATCACAATATTTGAGAAACATCATGGCAGACTGTGGACTGAACTAGTAGGGAAGTGGCAGGAGATGAGGTCAGACGTGTCATTGAAAGCCAGATCATGCAGGAATGAGGTTTTGAGCAGAGTGTCCTCAGGGCTCATTCTGGACCCTGTGATGAGGATAGACTGAGAGAGACAAGTAGAGACAATTTAGAGACAATTAGAGACAATTCCAAGGTTGGAAGTAGTTGGTGCAGATAGGAGCTCTTGAAGACTGGAGTGACTCATCAAGTATCACTGTAACTGAGATAAAGTGCCCCTAATAACTATTTTTTTTTTCTCTTTTTATTTTTTTTTTTCCAGAAAGGTTTTTTTTTTTTTTTTGGCATATTATGGGGGTACAGATTTTAAGGTTTCAATAAATGCCCATTTCCCCCCTCCCCCCACAAGTCTGAGTCTCCATCATGCCCATCCCCCAGATGGTGCACATCTCACTCATTATATATGTATATACCCGCCCCCCTCCCCCCTGCCCAATACCCTATTACTGTAGTACCTATGTGACCACTTAGGTGCTGTTCAGTTAATACCAATTTGCTGGTGAGTATATGTGGTGCTTGTTTTTCCATTCTTGGGAAACTTCACTTAATAGTATGGGTTCCAGGAATATATAAGATGTGCTATGTCACCATTGTTTCTTAGAGCTGAATAGTACTCCATGGTATACATATACCACATTTTATTAACCCATTCTTGGATTGATGGGCACTTGGGCTGTTTCCACAGCCTTGCAATTATGAATTGTGCTGCTATAAACATTCGAGTGCAGGTGTCTTTTTTATAGAGTGTCATTGGATCTTTTGGGTAGATGCCCAGCAATGGGATTGCTGGATCAAATGGTAGATTCACTTGTATCACTTTAAGGTACCTCCATATTGCTTTCCACAGAGGTTGAACTAGTTTGCAGTCCCACCAGCAATGTAGGAGTGTTCCTCTCTCTCCGCATCCACGCCAGCATTTATTGTTTGGAGACTTTTTGATAAAGGCCATTCTCACTGGAGTTAAGTGATATCTCATTGTGGTTTTGATTTGCATTTCCCTGATGATTAGAGATGTTGAGCATTTTTTCATATGTTTGTTGGCCATTCTTCTGTCTTCTTTAGAAAAGTTTCTGTTCAAGTCCTTAGCCCACTTTTTAATGGGGTTATTTGATAATAACTAATTTTTAAAATTCTTTTTTAAATTTTGAAGCAAAATAGGCACAAATAATAGTATTTTAAAGCAAGCAGCTATTAACTACAACCCAGGTAAACAAGTAGAATGCTGCCATTTCTCCAGAAGCCCCCATGTCCTCTTCCTGAAGGCCACTGTTTCTCTGCTTGCTTTTATGAACACCACATCCTTTTTCTTTTTGTTTTATGACCTAAATATGCATCCCTGAAAGATCAGTTTTGCCTATTTTAAATTTTATATTGGAATCTTGCAGTATATACTCTCTGCCTTGTTCCTTTTACTTAACCTCATGTTTTCAATATTCATTTTGTTGCATGTAACTGGGATTCAATCATTTTATGACTGCATAGTATTCTGGTGTATGAATATACCATTTTTTTCCTATTCTGTTGATTCTTGGATTATTACTAGTTGTCTGCAAGATTTCTAATTGCTGTATTTCCTTACAAACACTTGATATTGACAGACTTAAATTTTGGTCATTCTGGAATGGTGATATTTCATTATGATTTAATTTGTATTTTCCTGATTCATAACAAAATTGAACACCTTTTCATACATTTATTGGCCATTTTTATTTTATACCTTTTGATAAGCCTGTTCATGACTTTGACCATTTTTTTTATTGTGCTGTCTTTTTAAAAAAAAGTTTGTACACATTCCTTAAATATTTTAGATATGAACTCTTTCCCTCCTATATGTGTTGCAAATATATTATTCAATTCTTTGGCTTGCCTGTGCATTATATACTATCTTTTGATGATCAGAAATTCTAAATTTTAATGTAGTCACTTTTATCAGTATTCTCTTTTGTGGTTTGTGCTTTTTATGTCTTGTTACTAAGAAATCCTTCTTTACCCTGGGATCATGAAGAATAATCTTTTTTTCTCCCTATAATATTTACTGGCAAAAGTGTTAATTTACATTACATTTAGATCTGTAATCTATCTAGCATTAATTGTGTGTTAATTTATTTTTCCCTTATATTCTCAATTTTCCAAGCACGATGTATTGAAAACATGATCCTCCCCCACTTAGTCATACATCAGAATCCATGTATACATGTGTGTTTCTGGCCTGTTGGTCTATTGTCTATTCTTGTGCCAATATCTCCTTGTTTTAATTACTCTAGTTTTAAAATAATTCTTGATGTCTGGTATAGCAGTTCTCTCCCTTTAGTTTTTATTCTGTGCTTGCCAAGCAACCTTTTAATTACTGTTTCAGCTTTTCAGGTTCTCTAATACCAGGAAGATGTGTGTCCTGATTTGACATTCTGTTAACATTTCTGTTTTTCTAAGAGAGTGTTCTCCAGTGTAAAATTTAAAAGGTGTTCATATATCCTTTCCCATTTGAATCTGGCTGCTGTGTAACAGGATCTGAAAGATAGCTTGATTACCTCTATGCCTAAATTCATTTTTTCCCTCATATAGGCCCTGTAGGCCCTGAGAAAAGACAAGTGTTTGGACTTCTAAAAGTGAAGACTAGACATTAGACAATGATGAACTCATGAAAGATAATGCTATTTTGCAAAGCTGCTTGTTGCCCAGTCGCTTGCTGACAATGCTGCTCAACTTGCTCCCGTTAAACCAATGCATTTCACTCTTTAGCAGGGTTAGAAGCCACTTTCCCTTCTAAAATTCATTGACTATTGCCAAAGCCTTATAAATAGTTTTCTTTTTAAATACTGTTTTCTTTATAAACTTAATTTTATGTGCAAATACTTTTTGTTTCCTTCTGTTTTTTGTTCCTTATTGTGAAATAGTCTCCAAATTTGTCCTTTACTAGGTGTTCTCAATTTTATTTTGAAATCGGAGACCATAATTGCTTTAATCAGAATCTAATAGAATAATAGAAGGCTTAGTTTTCACCTGTTAGAAACATTAGATGCTGATTTGTTTGATTCGTATTATATTATTATTTTCTATTTTTACCTGACACATTTTACTGAGCCAATGTTTTCATTAGCATTTTTCGTGCTTGACTTTTGGTAGGGTAGTAACCTTGTAATTATTCATATTGAACTTCATTTTGTTTTGATGTATTATTTAACATATTGAGATCCCTACATTCTTTTTTTTCAGTAAATTAGCACTCATGTCCAACCTAGTATTTCTAGGACCATCTGCAAAATTAATGAACATAGTCTCAGTTCTTTCATTCAGTTCATTGGTAAAGGTATTAACACA
The DNA here is from genome assembly GCF_040939455.1 of Microcebus murinus. NCBI lineage: Eukaryota > Metazoa > Chordata > Mammalia > Primates > Cheirogaleidae > Microcebus > Microcebus murinus. Next base: position 24,820,870 of record NC_134126.1, on the reverse strand, counting down.
AGTCTATAGAGTGGTTCTCTTTAAGCTGATTCTGAGTCATTGAGTTTTGGATACAATCTTATATTCTTTCATCTATCTATCTCATCACTCAATCCCATAGACAACTGTGACTATTCCCTGACTTCAAGTACCTCCTCCAGAAAAAGAGTACATTCAGTTAGGGAGAAGTGTGATGCTTATGGCCTCTTTGGCATAGTCACCAACCAGTAAAGGCAAATATGATAAACTAGAGAGATTGGCATAAGGCTAAAAAGCAAAACTGGCACATGCCTGAGAGATGTCTTAGGAAGTACAGCTTACCATGAAGCTTAATAACTTACTTGTTGGGTTCAAGTCTTCATCTAGGATGTAGAAGCTATCTGTAAGTTTGTTGATTAGACTGACAGTTCATATTAGAGACAAGTTTGAGGTTTATTCGAGAAAGATAGACATTGTAAATGTTATCCTTGTTTATATAACTAGCCATTATTTCAAAAACAAAATTAATAAGTTATCTTGACATGCTTCACTGAGATTTCAGGATTGCTCCTTGGTGTCACATCTTTTCCTAGATAATTGAAAGTTGGTGTTTTAATAACTTGTACTAATATTTTCCTATGTAACCACTATTGTGGTTTTTAAAAAATAATTAGCATTTGGCATTTAATCCACAGTCTATATTTCATTTACTTGAATATCAGTATGACCTTTGTTGGAAGAAGATTGTTTGGTAAAGCATGTGCATGGACTGCTACCTTTTAAAATATATTCATAAAGCCAATAAGTAATTTATATTTTGTTAGATGATTGTGATCTAATGCCTCTTGATCATTGGAAATAGAAGCATCAATGGAGCAAGTAAAGAAAAAGCATTTAAAAATTAATGTAAGACATTCTATGTGTGTATATACATTTACTAGTTTGTGTGTGTAAGACAGCCTAAAAGATAGGCTCCATATAGAACCTCTTTATTCCAGCCTCTTCAAATGAGATCAGGTGTGTTCAGGGTGGTAGGGCCTTAGGGCAGAGGTCCTCAAACTTTTTAAACAGCGGGCCAGTTCACTGTCCCTCAGACCATTGGAGGGCCGGGCTATAGTTTAAAGAAAACTATGAACAAATTCCTATGCACACTGCACATATCTTATTTTGAAGTAAAAAAACAAACGGGCAAAAACACTTGCATGTGGCCTGTGGGCCGTAGTTTGAGGACGCCTGCCGTAGACTGTTCCAGCCTCTTCATTTGAGGCAGCTGGCATGTAGGCCATCCTCATTCCTTGCCTGGATTACTGCAGTTACTTACTAAACTGTGTCTTACCAGTCTTCCTCCACTCCCAGCCTCATTTCTGCATCAAAATGATCTTATCACTCTCATGCCTAAAATACTTTACAGAGTCCACATTGCCTTCAGGATAAAATTCAAACCCCTTAACAGTTTTTATAAGGTCTTTCATGATTTTGCCCTTGCTTACTTTCCAACTTTCTCTTTTGCCATTTTATACCTTTTATTCGATTCCTGTATTGGGCCTTTATCTTTTGTCTCTGGGACTTTTTACTATAAATACTCTTCTTTCTTTTTGCTTTGCCCCCTCTTTCTTATTCTAGATTCTTCATATTTCTACATTCTAGAGTCTTCATGTTTCAGTTTAGGAGTTACTTCCTCCAGTGAATCTTCCCTGATCTCCCAAGTCAGAATTAGGTGCCCCTATATTACTTTATTAAATTTCTGAGTTCAGGGACCACATTTGTTTTGCTCAGCTTCCTATAACTATTTATTGAATAAATTGTTTTACAATTAGTACTCCTCAGACATTTCCATTGATAGAACAGACCTGTCACTTCTGGGTAGCACAAGGATACCTGCTAAATGAATGAAAGTATTTTAAATTTCAGCAAATTGTCTTTTATTTTTATCAATTTAAAATATAAAAATATTTCTTGTTCATCTAATTACATAATAATACCTTCCTAGATCTCCAACTATAAAATGGATACTACTGAAAGATGTGTCATGGTATACCACCAAATTTTACTTCTCTCAATTTCATCATTTCATTGCCTTTCTCTTTTTTGTTGACGTAGTCTTTCTTCAGCTATGTGATTAATGCTGATTTGGTTGCAGGTGACCTTTAACTTGTAGCACTACTCCTTACTTTATAAAACCTTGCTTATTGAAATTAGCCCCTACTTTAATGACTTAAAATTTGTATTTACAACATATAAGCACCAAGACTCAAAAATCATTTCCCACTTGATTCTGCTCCAGCACTGCCATGCTTATTCAGTGGTTTCTCAGTAACTCCGTCTGTGGCTGAAATTAGAGGATTGTATCTTCTTTGTGAAGCTTTTAGAGTAATTTTTCTTTAAAATTTGAAATCTTTTTGCTTTCACCATATCTGATACAGACATATCCACAAAAAATGGGGAAAGATATCACTTTGCAAGAGAGCTTGACATTTTTTATTCTGTATGCATTTGGGAATGCCACATTCCAATTGCTGTATTCAAGTAGGGGCACAATATGATGTTGAGCACTTGTCATCACTACCTGAAGTGTGCTGGACCTGTTTATTTATTGGATAGGAAAACATTATATGCTGGTAAGATAGATGAGCGTTTGATTACATACATATGTTTTCAGACACAGTAAATCCGTGTGCTTTGAACCATTCAGTGTTTTCAGCAAAGGCCACATCTCTTTAAAATGGATCAGGTTTGGGGGCGAGAGAGCTGTTTTTAGAGTGAGCAAAGGATGTTTTGATATTACTTCAAGAAGAGAACTAGTTGGCCTAACATTAAAATTTAGGAAGAAGATGCTGTGTCTCTAAGAAATTGAGAAGAAGCTGCTTTGTATTTAGCAGACTGAACTAAATCCTGAAATAATCATATCTGATACTATGGTTGACATCATGGATTGGCTTTAACTAGAAGCTTCTCCGGCAGTTGGTGTTGAATTTCCAAAATCTTACTTATAGACTGACTGACTTCTAGATTCTTATATGAAGATCTTATTGAAAAGGAAGAGCAAAGAATCATTGAAAAAGTGAAGGAGAACAAGAAGTGGCCTTAGATATTGCCTGTGCCACTTACTATTTAGATAATTTGGAAGGAATTCATACACATTGTCTAGGCAATGAAAAATTTTGAGGCATTTAACCCTAATTTGTTGTTCAAAGAGTGACTGTGCCTTGCTATAGGGATATTTGCCAGAAAATAAGATTGTCTTGGTCTAAACGTTTCAGTAGAGTTGTAATTCTGAAACCTCAATCAAGACTGTCCTTGAATAAAAATTTCTGCCAGAGAATGTTTGACAGAGCTTTTATATTATTTGGTTTAAATATATTATTATAAGTTTATTAAGTATTATTAAGTCTGAGTATGGTTTACATATATTATTTATTTGGTTTTCCACATCTAATGAATTTTTAGGTTTTCCTTTTTCCAATTTTTTTCAAAATTAAGAATTTTTTTGTTATGATATTTGAATGAAATTTCAATTTGTTACATTCTACTTATAGGAAATACAGGTTCTATCTATTGATTAAAATGTGAGACAAATTGAGTAGCATCTATTTGATCAACCTGGCCAGGTAACTGTTTCTTTCAGAAGGCATTTTTCCCCAAGATCTTAGACAGTGTTCCACATCACTGCCATCTATGCCTTCTCTTCTGTTGTAGGGAGTAGGTAGGCTCCAAAAAGGACCCCTTCAAGTTACTCAGCAGTGGATTATATTACTTTTATCAGTAAATGCTCTTTTTAATGATTGTTTTTAAGAAAGTCTAGAGTTAATAGCTATGTATTATAATTCTTTTTTGATTTACATATAATCTTTACAGTTTTGCATCATTTGTAACAAAATTTCAAGGGAGATTTTATTTGTGAAGTAATTGAAATGTTATAAAGGAAACTTAAACATATTAAATTAATCTTTTATTTGCCCAAATTATCTCTCAGAATTACTGATAATTCTCTATTTTATGTCTAACCAGAGCAAACAGACTATAGAATTTTTCTGATTAAAATACGTGAAAAAATATTTAGAGCTAATTGAATAGAAAACAAGTAGTTATTTTAAAATGAAAGTTGATTTCTTATCTAGTTCACATTTTGGTCAAGAGATAGAATTGCATCTATTAAATGAATTATTAAAGTATCCATGACATGGAGTTGGAGGATTAGTGTTTCATGCCCAGCGGGATAAATCAGCAGTACATCCCCTGTAAAGCAAATTGTAAGTTGTTCCTTTTTATTTTTTTCTTTTTAAAGAATTATAGGAAGCATAGGTACTTTTTGTTTAATTTTACACATAAAACATAATGAATCGGATACTCTTGTAAAATTTATTTTAGAAGTTATAATTAATTTGTTTTGATACAAGTAAATTTTATTTAGAGTATTATTGTGGTATGAGTAAATCAAAATTAAAAATATGTTAGTATAATAAGTATGCTCCTTATATTTATTTTTATGTGTATCCTAATATTTTTCTCAGAAACTTTACATAGAAATTTTCTTTGGCAGCAAAATATAAAGTACAATTTCAGTGAATTCTGCAATACTTTCAAAGTCAAAATTGATTTGCTCTTGCCTTGACCTTTATAAGACTATAATTTTAACTTTTTTTCAAATGTCCAACTCATCTGTAGAAATTAAAATAAAATTTACCACTATTATTGAAGCTCGAATTTTGATACAATGATATTTTAAAGTGTTTTTGGTAAATACATATATTCATTTCTAAATATAGAGTAAAGATAGCTACCAAAACCAATTCAGTATCTATCTGTAATATAAAAAATAATTAATATTGGACAAACTAAACTTTCTGTATTTTCTGTGTGTGACTTGTGCCATTTTTCACTTTGCAGTATGGTCTTTAGATAATTCATATAGAGGATCATATAGCTCACAGAGAGTTTAATTACATTATTTATTGAGCACTACTAATGAAGATCAAGCTTATTGTATAGAATACCTTTAGTTTTAAATTCTTATTTTATTAACTTTTCAAATGTGGCATGTAACATAAGGATATGTTATAAGGATATGATTTTGGTATCTAAGTGTAGTTCTAATATTCTAAAATATTTTGAATAGTATCTTGAATAGAAAAAATTATAATTTCCATTTTACAATTCATATATTTATTTTGAGAAAGTGGAAATCAGTTGCTTTTTTAAACATATATTAAAGCTAAACAATAGCATATTTGCTTATAATATATGTAGCAAGCAGTGTGACTTCCCCTCTCATCCCTCTTTTTTTTTCTAGAGACAGGGTCTTATTCTGTTACCCAGGCTGTTGTACAATCATAGCTCACTGTAATCTCATACTCACAGCCTCAAGTAATCTTCCTGCCTCAGGCTCCAAGGTAGCTAGGACTAGAGGCACACACCACCGCATCTGGCTAACTTTTAAAAAAATTTTTTTGTAGAGATGAGATCTTGCTATGTTGCCCAGGCTGGTCTTGAACTCCTGGCCTCAAACAATCTTCTTGCCTCATTTGAGCCACTGTGCCTGGCAGCTTTCCCTTATCTTTTAAATGCAGATTGGCATATAATGAATAATATTGCTTGGTGTTTAAGGCCTTTAACCTTGGAGTCTGAATGTCTGGGTTCAAATCCAGGTTCTACCACTTCATAGATTTGTGACCTTGGACAAATTAATTATTCTCTGGGCCACAGTTTATTAATCTAAAGACTAAGATACTAATATTATAGTACTTACCTATCATAAAATTGTTCTGAGCATTAAATTTTAAAATGAAAGCAATTATAACAGTGGCCAATGGGAAACAAAGAGATTAGTGGCATCTTCTTTCTAAGACATTTTGTGACTTTCTCAGTTAGTGCTTCCTTGTGTTCTGGTAATAATTCATATTCATACGTCTGTTATAGTATTTACTGTGTGTGTGTGTCTATATCTTAGTATATATTGTACTTACTGCTTATAGTTGATCTTTCCCACTAGGTTGAATTAAAAATAATGGGAATGAGGAAGGTAAAAGAGAAAAACAGAAGTAAGGATTGAGGCAAGGAATACAAAGAGGCAAGAGAAGGAGAAAAGGAAGACAGGAGAAGCAGTATGAGCAGTAGTGAAAACAGACACTGAAGCCAGGCAGGGTTTGAACCCTGACTCTTCCACTTACTAGCCAGGCACACGGTTTAATATTAATATCTCTGTGTCTCAAATTATAATGAGGATGATAATAGGATCACTGTGAAGATGAAATGAGTTAATATATGTAAAGTGCTTAAAACATAGTGTATGCTATATGTGTTTGTTGCTGTTTTTATTAGTGATAACTAGGTTTCTTAAGTATAATATGAACTAGATTTTCTTTCTCATTTAGTTTTCTAAGAGTTGGGAGATTTTCAAGCTTCTTAATATCTAATCTTGTGTAGCCACTTAAGGTGTTAAATTTCTGAGTGTTTTGAGCCTGGGCTAAAAGAGGAACTCCTGTATGTATTTGCAAGTTATAGTATAATATTGAAGTAGTGATCTTATGTCCGTCTTCCTACCAGATTCTGTTCCACTTCTGACCTTCCTTCCTAGCTGTTAGAAATGCTGATGATAATTATTCTGTTTTCATTTTTGACTTCATCCTTCAGGCTTGATGCACTCCACTGCTTGTATATCATATACTTTAGCTTCTTTTATTAAAATATTGTTTTCTTCCCTTGGCTATGCTGCAGTTTGAGGACAGGACAGGCAAGGCTGATGTCTGGATATAACTTCTTGGTTCTGGTAGCAGGAACTGTTCCTCAGCACCAACCTGATATCCAGCTAGCACATCTACAATTCATACCACCTTGTCTTCTCACTGTTATTGCCTCTTCCTTACAGTGTCACTCTGCACTGTCTTCTACTGCAATACCTTTGACCCATCTTTTTGAATAGACTAATGTAGTATTCACTTCTCTGCCAAATATGCCTAGCTTTCATAAATAGTGAAATGATAGGAGATTAAAGCACTCATCATTGACCAGTTGGTGATTTCATTTTTAAACAAATGAGTTAGATACTAACTGCCATGGCTCTTCTGATTAAAGAAAGATTCTTAGAGGAGATGACATTTTACTTGCTGCTTGAGTGATGGAGGAAGAAAGAGTAGGTTATAGGACGTAGGGATGTTTGAAGCTTAGGATTCATTCTCAACTATACATGAATACCATATGTAAGGCTGGGGATACAAACATTTAGTTCTTATTTAACTCCAAATGACTGGTGTAGTGACAAATATTATATGTAAGGCTGGGGATACAAACATTCACTTCCTATTTAACTCCAAATGATTAGTGTAGTGACAAATAATGCAAAAGGTGAAAGGAAAGAGAGATTGCTAAGGATTGATGAAATTGAAGATTTGTCTATTCTCACTCTATAAAACCTCTCTGGGTGAATTTCATGTATTTTCTTGAGGCCAAATTCTCTTGAGAACCTGGTAGATTATCATAACAAAATTTCATTCAGTTTGTGTAATATATGGTGATCTCCTGTCTCTGGGTCTTTGTGCATGTTCCTTCTGCCTGGAATAATTCTTACTAATTCTTAAAATATAGTCATAGGGTCCATAACTTTTCAGAAAAGCTTAGTTGACCCTTCAACATTTGATTAAGTGTTCCTGTGGTTCTCATAGTCCCTGTTCTTCCCCAGTAAATAGCCTTTACTACACTGTGTCGTACCTGCCTTTACCAGATCGTTCAAGGAAAACAGAAACTGTGTATATAACAATGCCTGATATATAGTTGATGCTCCAAAAATATTCACTGGTTGAGTGAACAAGTGAGATAGGGTAGAGAGAAGAGTTGGTCATTCTAGGCGAGGGGAAGAGAATGATCAAGAACAAGGAGTCTGGTGTTAAATATTGCTGATTCTGAGGTAATGAGTGGACTGGAGTGTAATATTGAAAACAGAGGCTGGAGCATGAAATGCCAGATTAGGGAGTGCAGAGGTTATTTAATAAGAAAGGGCCATTGAAGCATTTAGAGAGAATAATAATACATGTTCTCATAAATTTGCTTGATATGCCCATGCAGGGAAATAATTTTTTCTAATTCTTGCGTTGAAATCTTTATAATACTCTTCAATGGATTAAACATAGGACAACTGCCTATTTTGTAGACTCCTGTCTTTTGTAAGATTGTTCCAACAATTTATATATTTTTTTTTGTTCTCAAATCTCAGTGCTATGTTCCAACAATTTATAAAGAAACTTTTAGAAAATTTGAATGAATGTTGTTGAATAAATTGAGTGACTGTCATTAAACTTTGCAGTTTGTTTTTCTTATAAACTAAACTATTTTAAACTATCATCATTTAAAAATATAATTCAGATAAGGAAGTAATTAACTTATGTATGGGGTTTCCTTCTTATTTGTCACTTAAAGAAAAATAAATGCTTACAGCTGTGACTTTTTTTTCTCTAGTATCTCCAGAGGCAGTTGGATTTTTGTCAGCTGTTGGGGTGTTTATTATCTTGATGCTGCTCCTTTTTCTCTATATTAATAAGAAGTTCTGTTTTGAAAATGTTGGCGGGTTTCCAGATCTTGGTTCAGAATACAGTACAAGGAAGAATTCACAAGATAAAATTTGTAAGTATCATATTACTGCTTCCTTTGTTTATTGTTATTTACTATTCTTTTATTAATTTATTTTAATATATGCAATAAAAAGGTTGGTTTTTGACATAGAGTAAACTAATATTTGTAAGAGTAAAGAATCCTACGCTTAAGTAAATTATGTTCAAGTATCCTTCTGTTGCCCACAAATTGCTAAGATATTGCATAAAGGTGAATTGTCTACTATCACAAAATGACATTTTAATTTTTCATATATAAGGTATTTTTTGAGCCTATAATATGAGCAGATATGCTTTAAGAAGAAGGGCATGTATTGGTACTTTATGTAGCCTAAATCCATGTCCAATAGCTCTCTAGAGAGTTTTTTCCCCATGTACCTAGAGAACTTTAGAAAGTATTCACCCTTTTCCTTTACCTGCTGTTTAAATCTTAGCTGATAGATAATTTTGTTTGGAGGAAGTGATTTTACCTAGTAATTTATATATAAATTCTGATTATAAAAAAATAGTATTCCACCCTCTCCCTTGGCACCATATGTTACTTAGTATTACTAGATACCAGGAAAGATGAGGGCTGTGATATCATTCTTTCTCTTACAGAAACATTTTTTGGGGAGTTATTTTTTTTAATTATTACAAGAATTTTTTATTTACTATTTTCAAAGATTAGCTTATATAAATAGTAGCAGGAGCAAGTTGAGAATTATAAAAGCAAAGTTTTAATTTAGAAGAATTTTGAGGAACAGTAGCCAAGAAATTTTGCTCCTTTTTTTCTGTGCATGTTGGAGAGATGCTTTTCTAATCCCTTAAAGGTGCTAGCCCCATTCCTATAAGAATCTTAGTTACTGAATTATATTCTGTGACTTTTGCATTAGGAAACTATAGTATTTTATATGGTTTTTATTTGGTTAAGTTTAGTGATTCTCGTACTCCAATTCTGCTTTTTGATCATTTGTGTAGAATGAGCTGGTTAAAGTTTTTTTTAGCAGCCTTCGGTAATTCTCTAGGTTAGCATTTGTGCTTTTTCTTTGGTTTAATGACCCCTTTACAGTCTTAAAAATTATTGAGGACCCCAAAAAACTTTTTATGTGGGTTGTATATATTGATATGTACCATATTAGAAGTTAAAACTGAAAAGTTTTAAAAATATTTTAATCAGCTTAAAAACAAAAACTATTACATGTTAATATAAATATCATTTCTAATTTTAAAAACTATGTATTTCCAAAACCAAAAAAAGTTTGGAACAAAAAATAATGAGAAGAGTGATGCTGTTTTACACTTGTTGCAAATCTCTTTAATGCCTAGAATAATACGAGGCAGCTGGATTCTCATATATGCTTCTACATTCACTCTGTCATGTAGCCTCTGGGAAACCCCAGTGTTTACTTGTGAGTAAATGAGAATACAAAAGTTAAATATCCCTTTACTATTTTGATAAAACTAGTTTTGACTTTGAAAATCCCTTGAAAAGGTCTCAGGGACCTTCTTAATTTTTCTGAGCCTTTTATTTATTAAATAGGAATAATAATATTTGACTTCCTAGAGTTCTTGTAAGATCAGGTAAGATAAAATGTGTCAATCACAACGTCTTACACTCAGCAGATGTCCACACCTGCTCTCTCCCCTATTCTAACCTCTATGCAAAATTATTTAGATATTTTCCCCTTAGTATTTTTCTTAACTTGAAGTGATATTGGTAGTTTGTTAATAAGGTAGTTCCCTTACATAGACTATTAATAAGCAAGCTAAAAGTATATAATAAAAATTGTTTTTATACTTCTTCTTTCAGGTATAGAATAAAAAACCAATAGTATTTGAGGGGAAAATATTGTCTTGCTGCTGTTATGATAGCTGTGGAGTAGGAAAAGATGTCAGTTCATTTAAACCAAGTGGTTTGATTTTCTTTTTTTTTTTTTTGAAGAGTCTTTACTTCAGCATATTTTTTTTTCAATGCATAATGCATTTACAGAAAGATTAAAAGCTGCAATGTGAAATGCTAATACTGAGCTGATGAATAGCAACATTGAAGTAAATGATAAATTCAAGTTCCCCAGTGGTTGATATTTTGAGAAGAGAAAATTCTGTTATACATTTTAGGAACAAGGAATTAGAAAATGGCATTTTTCAAAAATTTTCAGCAGAATCTGCCTTCAGTGTCGTCTCTGGTAGACACGATCAGTAGTGCTGTAGAAGATTTGACCACTGCTGTTGGGGAGGTCAGCTATGCTTTAACTGACTCAGTTGCTGAGCAGGTAACAAGTTTGATAAGTGGCTTTCACCCAGAAGAGGAAACCTCCGCAACAGAAGAAGCTGTAGATACTTCTAAACAAAAAAATACCATGTTAACAGAAGTCTCTCAAAACACTAATTGTCAGAAAACACAATCCAGTTTAGAGCACAGAGCAAAGCAAATAAATTCTTATAATACTTTAGTTTCACAAAAGCAAGATCAAGGAATGCCTGAAGAAAGAGTATTTAAACATATTAATGATAGGCAACAGACTCTGTCAGAATATCAAGAAACCAGTAATATTAGTGATTCTTCTTTGAAAGGCCACATGAGTAATGGTGGGATATCAGTTATGAAACAGAATACAAGGGCTGGATCTACTTGTCAAGAAGTTGGTAGTGACAGATGTGAAAAAATTGGATTAGGAATCTCCAATAATGGTAAGAATGGTTTAGAGGAGGTAAGATACCGAGAAATAAAAGGAAATCAGAAGAATTCCAACGGGATAAACATATATGAGCAAAAGAAATGCATTGATCCAGATAATCATGAACTAGAAGAATATAGTAAACCTCAACATGTATTTTTGGGAGGAAATAAAGAGAAAATGGGGTATTTCAATAAATATAAGCATCTTACTCATTTAGGGCATTCTGATCATTTAAAGAAAGCTGAAAAACATATTAAAAGTAAAGGATTTACAGGGAATGAGTGTTCAGGAAATGAATATTCTACAAAAGATACTTGGACAAGCAATAGACGTATGATACAGAAATCCTTTATGAAAGAACATACACATCCGGCATCATCAACTAATTCTAAAGATAAGTTATCTGGAAAAATCAAGGAACAGATAAATCCAGCAAAACACTACAAAGTGAAAGGAGAAATAGAAACAAAGAAAAATGAAACCATTTTTGCCAAGAAAAGAACAGCAAAGAGTAAAGATGAAAAATATTCTAAGATAATACCAGAAAAAGGTGAGGTCTCCTAATGTTGGTTTGAGTGATTATATTTTCTCTTGATTTTTTTTTTAATTAGTAAAACATCAGACAAATTTCTCGACTTTCCTATACACGTCTATGTGTCTAATGTAAGACTTTCTTGAATCCTCTTACTGGAAAGCATTTTTAAAGTCATTCATTATTTTTTCTAAAATCATTTCAAAAGCATTTATGTTATTTGTACACCACTAAGTATTGGCCATGATCCCTGAATTATTTGGCCAATTTTTCAGCAGTACTAATTTTTCTTAATGTCCATTTATTTTATAGCCAGAAACGCCATGATTTTTTTAAGTAGTATGCATACTTTAGTTTGAGTTTATTTGGTGTGCTATAGTTGCATTTTAAAGTTTATATGTATATATATTTGTTTGTTTTTTTAAGAGACAGGTCTTGCCTTTGTCACCCAGGCTGGAGTGCAGTGGCATGATTGTAGCTTACTGCAGCCTCGAACTCCTGGGCTCAATCACCTCACTTCATTGCTTCCTAAGTATCTGGGACTATAGGCATGTACCACTATGTCCAGCTAGGTTTTAATTTTTTGTAGTGATGGGTTCTTACTATATTGCCCAGGCTGGTCTCAAACTCCTGACCTCAAGTGATACTCTTGCTTGGGGCTCCCAAAGTGCTGGGATTATAGGCGTAAGCCCCCATACCCAGCCAAATTTTATGTTTTATAACTAACTCCTAAGTCCCTTATACAATTTGCTCTTCAAATCTGTCCTAATAAGATCTATATCAAATGCTTTATATTTTTCCTTGAGAGCAATAGATTTTATTTTATTGAATAACATGCTTCAGGGTATGTCTTTATTTATCCATACATTAAAAATTGTATATGACTACTCTGTTTACAGTGAGTATATATAAACAATCTATTATTATTCATGAGTTCTCTATATAGAATTAAGATTATGTATGTATATGTATGTGTGCACCATCAGGAGGATGGTCATGCTGGAAACTCAGACTTGTGGGGGGAGGGAGAGAATGGGCATTTATTGAAACCTTAAAATCTGTACCCCCATAATATACCAAAATAAAAAAAAAAGATTCTGACTAAGCATCTATAGTTTTCAACTACAATATTTGTGATAATTTTCAAAGCATTACCAGCAGTTTATACTGCTAGTACTTACTTCTGGTAATTCTTTAGTTATTTCATGTATTGCTAATCTGATCACAAGTCCAAAAATAAAGTCACTTATTTATAAAATACACATTTGGAATTTTTTTATAAGTTCAGATTCTTGTAAAATAACAAGAAATTGAGTGGCAGTAGAAATGAAGACGACTTTCTCAGTTCTGCTACCTGACTGCATAAATAATAGGGATCTGCTATTTATCAAGTACATGGATGGTTTTTAAATGATGTAGGAGAGGCTGATCCAGGATGAATGAACTAATTACAAAGGGATGCCACTTTTGAAAATTATCCATTTTGGAGTCTACTAGCAGTTTCTGAATGTCAGATTTACTGTTTTTTGGTAGCCATTGTTTAGTTTTGGTAGTATGTAGTGTTATTACTTGAAGTAGCAAAAATAAAGATATAAAGTGAAATAGTTTATACATTATTTTATTCAGAAAGTAACATTAGAATAGGTAGTAGTAATAAATACATTAGAAATAGCAGTACAGAGTTTTAAATTTTTTATTTGTTTTCATTAAGAAGCATGTTGATAACTAAAGAAACCAATATCAGTATTTGAGAATATACTTAGTAATAAAACATGCAGTGTTCCAGAAATTGTTCCAAAAGATGTTTGACCCATAGATTAACCCTTCATATAGCTGAACTGTAATATTACTAGTACCTGTGTTCTAGGTTCTGACATAGGGATTATAAGCTATAGAAAGAAAAAGAAGAGATTTCTTCTTTATTTCTGAATGCAGGGACACTTTAGGTAACATTTTGTAATAGGTGAAGTTTGACTGTAGAAAGTTACCCGCCTCAAGGGACTCAGAGCCCCTGTGCTGCCTTAAGATTACCACCGTGACATACCACAAAGGGCTAACAGCTCTGAACTGAGAGCCAAGAGGGCCTTGGTTCTAGACCAGCTCTGCCATCATCTCAGTGCTGCCCAATAGAACTTTCTACAGCAATGGAAAAGTTTTACATGTCTGCATTGTTCCATACAGCCACTTGGCTATTGAGCACTTGACATGTGGCTAGTAGCATGGAAACTGGATTTTAAGTTTTATTTAATTGTAATTAGTGTAAATTGAAATAGCCACAGGTGACTATTTGATACATACTGGGCAGTGCAGAATGTGACACTGGTTATAGTGTTACCCTTTCATGGCTTTATTTTACTGAATTAAAAAATGGGACTTAGACTATATAACATCTAAGTTCCTAACTCAAAATATTTAATTTCTGTTCTGTATTTTAAAAATTTCATATTCTGTGCTTCCCATCCAAATTTCAACTTTGATTCCTTTACTGATCTCAACTGAGTATAAAGAGAAAAATAAACTGATTGAACTAATGAATTCTAATTACTGTGATTTCTTCACCTTTCTAGAATTGTTTTATAATTCTAGGAAAGTTGCATCTTGGTTTAAGTGAAAGTCAACATGGTTCAGTTTCAAAATGTTTATCTTTTTTAAAAAAGATGATAATAATTAGTCCTTTTAAAAATAATATACAATTTATATCTCCTGAAAATTTTGTTTGAACTTTAGATGTATTTAAGTAAAGTTTTCCTAGTAATCCCATCTTTCACAGGTAATAAGTGTTAAAAGTTTGATGTATATCCTTCCAGACATTTTTGTATGTGCATACATATGCTGCAGTGTGTGTGTACATACTGCATGTGTGTGTGTGTGTGTATTTCAATGGGAATATAATTATACCTTCTGCTTTATAACCTTTTCTCTTAACCTGGTGGTGTAGTTATTCTTTCCCTGTGAATACTTCTAAGTTCATCTCATTTCTTTTTTGAGACAGAATCTCACTCTGTTGCCTGGGCTAGAGTGCCGTGGCGTCAGCCTAGCTCACAGCAACCTCAAGCTCCTGGGCTGAAACAATTCTTCTGTTTCAGCCTCTCGAGTAGCTGGGACTACAGGCATGTGCCACCATGCCCGGCCAATTTTTTCTATATATTTTTAGTTGTCCAGCTAATTTCTTTCTATTTTTTTTTAGTAGAAACGGGGGTCTCACTCTTGCTCAGGCTGGTCTCGAACTCCTGAGCCGAAACTATCCACCACCTCGGCCTCCCAGAGTGCTAGGGTTATAGGAGTGAGCCACCACACTAGGCCCATCTCCTCACTTTTAAAGACTATATAGTATATCATTGAGTAGATATATGATAGTTTACTTAACCAAGGCCCACCAATGGACATTTAGGTTATAATCTTATTTTGGTGTTCTTTTACTAGTAAACACAATGCAGTGAATTGATTTAAAAATATATCTTTGGTCATCTATTAATTATTTCCTTAGGTTGAATGCTTAGAAATGGAATTGATAAATTCCTACAAATGGATCAAAGATTATGAGGATTTAAAAGTTTGATATATTTTGCCAAATTGCTCTCTAGGAAAGTTGTACCAATTATAACTTTCCTAGAGAGAAAACTATATGTCCATTTCTATGTTTCACTGCTAGCACTGAGCATTGTCAGTTTTGAAAATTTTGGCCAAAATGAGAATCAAAAAATGTGTCATGTAGGGGCGGGCGCTGTGGCTCACGCCTGTAATCCTAGCTCTTGGGAGGCCGAGGCGGGCGGATTGCTCAAGGTCAGGAGTTCAAAACCAGCCTGAGCGAGACCCCGTCTCTACTATAAATAGAAAGGAATTAATTGGCCAACTGATATATATATAAAAAATTAGCCGGGCATGGTGGCGCATGCCTGTAGTCCCAGCTACCCAGGAGGCTGAGGCAGAAGGATCACTCGAGCCCAGGAGATTGAGGTTGCTGTGAGCTAGGCTGACGCCACGGCACTCACTCTAGCCCGGGCAACAAAGTTAGACTCTGTCTCAAAAAAAAAAAAAAAAAAAAAATGTGTCATGTAACACAAATTATTATCAAATATGAATCTGGTCCATATGTCCTGGCAGTTTTTATAACTTAATTTGTATGTGTTACTGATCCTTTAAAAACTTTTGTAAAATGGCAAATACTATAATTTCCTTTATATGTACCATAGTTGAAAAATCCCTGTGACTAACATTATTTGTATAATTGGAGTATACAACCTGATTTTTTTAATTAAAGCATAAAAATCTAAATTTTAGACTTCTTACAGGACAAAATTATATTTCTTTAAAGCTAAATATTCATGTTATATGTATATGTGTATATATGTGCATATATATTTGTTGTGTGCATATGTATATGTGTGTGTGTGTGTGTATTATAACTTTAGCAAATTTGACATTCTTCATTGCATTAAAATTATTATTGGGAGAGGCCCACTAGGGTAAGTAAATGAAGGGAGGGCCAAAAAAATGATCATTTGTTCTCCTTATTCCAAATAGATAATTCCTACATGGACAAAGATGAGCATGGCTCATCCTCTGAAAGTGAAGATGAAGCACTGGGTAAATATCATGAGGCCTTATCCAGAACACACAATTCCAGACTACCATTGGCAGATGCTAGACAAAAGAACTATGCTTGGGAAACAAGACAAAAATACAGTCCTCTGTCTGCAGAGTATGATGGATACAGTAGTGAAGCATCAATAGATGAAGGTAAGATAGGTTATTTTATTTTTTTACATTACACACTGTATTATTAGATTACTTGTGCCTGAAATTCTAGGCATCTGTTGTTCCATAATAAACAAGAGAGCACATAGAGTAGAGTCAAGTTTCTGGGAATGTAATTTATTCAAATTCAAATCTTTGGGCTCAAGCCAAAATCAAAACCAATACCAAAACATCCAAAAGCAAAGCACAAAATAATTTAAATAATGCGATCATGGTAGCTCTCATTTCACAGCGAACATGTGCCTAACAAGGATGAGGTGGAAGATGTGAATCTGCTATTCTCTCAGGTGGAATCAGTTTCTGTACCTGTTATAGGAACTGATAGAGTCTAAGTGTCTCATGGTGTTGAATATGATTCCAGTGTGTAAATGTATGCTTTTCCATTCAATATGGCCCCGAAACATCAGCCAAGTGCTTCACATGGCACACAGCAGAAGAAATGGTAATCTGTTCTGTGTGGGAGGAAAAACTGTCTGAGGTGGATTTATTGAGAGCTGGCACTGTATCGTGCTATGCTTTAAAGGCAATTTAAGGCTTTTTCAAGGATTTTAGCAATTTCAAGGATTATTTTATCTCTAATTGATTTTGCCTTACGTGCTAAAACTGACTTTAGAACTCAACCTACGTAGAAGATACAAGTCCATTCTTGCATATTTTTACATCTTTCTGTAACATAAAAAAGGTTTTGCCATTAATTAAAGTGTATTTCCACATTAATAAATTGTTCACTTGCTTGGTACAATGTATGACTACTCTTTGTAATTATTATCTTTATACCCATAAATGAAGGAAAGAACAGTATATCCTAGATATCATATTTATTATTATACAGAAACACAACTGTTCTTGATTTTGTAGTGATGATTTGTGTTTTAGGGCCTATTACTATTGATTAATTAAAGTTGTATCGCAGTACATGCAGTTGTCAAAGACCAAATCATTTGTTTTTCTTTCTTTTTTTTGAGACAGAGTCTCACTCTGTTGCCGGGTTAGAGTAGATCCTGCCTCAGCCTCCCGAGTAGCTGGGACTACAGGCATGTGCCACCATGCCTGACTAATTTTTTCTATTTTGTAGTAGAGACTGGGTCTCGCTCTTGCTCAGGCTGGTCTCAAACTCCTGAGCTTGAAAGATCCACCCGCCTCAGCCTCCCAGAGTGCTAGGATTACAGGTATGAGCCACTGTGCCCAGCCCATCTGTTTTTCTATTTGGCTTTATGCCAACTGATTGATAACAGCTCATTTTTATTTCTGCTTGTATACAGGTATAATAATAATCAAATGCTATAGTATTACTGTATAGAATGGTCATGATGAGATGCATGGAAATAAGTGAAAAATATTAGATATGTAGTCTGTTCTCAGAAATACATTTTTCTTACTAGGAAAAACAAGACATGTGCTTATAAAGATAAATAATGCAAAGCAGTAAAACTAGTACCCAACTTTTGTACACCTTTAGCACATGAATAGTAGAACAGGAAGAGAATAGGTTTTGAAAGCTGATCCTTGTTGACATTCTGGCTCTATCTCTTAGCATATTAACTATGGAAGTATAGTTAATTGTTTTTAGGTTTATTTTATTTTCTCTAAAGTGTAGATAATACTGACCTTGAAAATTAAATGATATATATGGTACAGTTTTTACTGTAGTGTCTGGTATCTGATAGGTAAGTGGTCAGTAAATGCAGTTGAAGATGATGGTAGTGAAAACAGTGATGGTGATGATAATGGGTACTCATGAGTTTGCCATCTGCAACCCTAAACACTTCTCTTTTTGTATATACATTCAGGATTTTTCCCCCCTCACTCCTCCTTTCCTCTCACCCCTGTGCCCCTCTGTTGTCTTGACAGCTTCTTCTCTGTAGTTTTGTTATTCTAGCATGACTTTATAGCCTATGGGAAGAGCTGTGAGGAGAGAGGTACAGCCTAGGTGGCTCTGCTGTTCTTGCCTTAACCTCCGGAACTGGTCTAGGTGTCCCAGAATTGCTTTCTCATTTCATTTTATGTGTATATTTAGGACCCATCCTGCACTTTTCTACAAATTTCCATCCTAAATTATTTGATAAAACCTCCAGAGAGATTGATTTTTAGGCATCCTTTAATTAGATTCATTTATTTCATAAACATTTATTGAAAGCTTTTTATGTGCCATACACTGTGCTAGATAGTGCAATATAAAGGTGAATAAAACAAGCTTGTTTCTCTCAAAGAGGCTACAAACTTGGGGAGGAAGACTGGTGAGTATATATGCAATATGCTGAGAGGCCTGTTAGTTACATGAAGAAAGTATTGTAGAATGACAGAGGGAGGGAGAGATATGGGGAAATCTAATGGAGTCTTTACAGATTAGATGAACTGGATTTGAGAGCTACTTAAGCAAGCATGGAATGGTGTTTGATGAAATAGCGAAACCAAAGGAAAGTTTATTTCAGTGCCTCTAACTTAGGATCTGTGTTTGAAAAAGGGGCAGTTAATAGGACTGAATGCCCTGCTCAGGAGTTTGGATATTGTCTCACAGGAAATATAGAGCCTTCATAGGTTTTTGCAGGAAAGTGAGGCACTTTCAGATCAGTGCTTTAAAGAAACATTATCTAACTCTTGTAACAGAAGATGAATTGGAAGTAGGAAATACAGGAGGCAGAAAGGACCAGTTAGGTAATGATGAGATCCTCATTAGCAATGAATTTAGGGATGAAGAATACATAGATTTAGGGATGGACTTAGCATATCTTGATGAATGACTGAATGTGTGCAGTGAGTGAGGAATCAAGATATTTAATTAAGAGAGCATTAGAGAAGTTTCTGGGAGAAGATCATTTAGTTTCACTGTGGTGAGTTTGATGTGTCTGTAGAATATCCTTGTTAAAATGCTGTTATGGAGGTTTAGAATGGGGAGAGACCAACTGATGATGTAAAATGACAATTGCCTGAGAGAATAGCTTGTGTATCACAGGTTATTGCTTATTAAAAGCTCAAAGTGAGAAATAGGCTCAGTGGGGTGGGGAAAGAACAGGATAATTTGATTAGAAAGGGAGACAGACATCAGTTAAAGAGGTCTTTGGAGTAGTCTATGTGGAAAATGATAAAATCTGAATTACAGTAGTGGCAATAGGAATACAAGAATATAGAAGAGGTATTATAGGGGTAGAATTTACTGGATTTAGGAACTGAATGTATTTGGAACAGTAGAAAAAGAAAGGAAGTATGAAAGATGATGCTGGTTTCCATCATGTATGACTAGGAAAATGATGGGGTCATTAACATAAATATGAAACCCAGAGGGGGATATATTTTTTGTTGGAAGTGAGGAGTGAGTAAGAGATATAATAAGTGATTTTATGCATGTGATAAGGCAGAATATTTAAGCAATTGAAAATGGCTATTAATCTTGCAATCATGAACACAGATGGGGGAGAAATTTTCAGATCATATATGCTTAAAGAATAGAAACCATGGGAATGGATTAAGTTGATGAGGGAGAATGTGTGGAGAGGAAAGATTAGAAGATCATTTCCTTTGATAAGAGAATTAAAGGTATCATGTAAATAAACAGAAGAAATAGTAAAAGAGATAAAGAGAAGAATCAGGAGAATGTTATATTTTACCAGCCATGGAAGAAGAGTTTTAAGGAGGGCAAAGAGATTGAGGAGGATGAGAATTGAACAAGCCCCTTTGTCAAATAGAAGTTGATCAATAATTTTCAATTGAAGGTTTACTAGAGTAGAGTAATAAGGAGGTAAGTCAGATTGAATGTTGTTAAGGAAAGAAAAAGTGGTAAGAAAGTACATTTGCTGCCTACATTTTCTTAACAACCTACTCACCTACTCTTTCCTTATCAACTTCGAGAGTCAAGAAAGAGGTTGTTGAAGCAGTTCGTAACCCAACTGTTCACCTCTGCCTCCTACCCACACGGATAGTCACACTCCTCTGATATAGATTTGGGAAGGAGGGGAATTTGTTTCTAATATACATGTGGCTCTCCACCAGAGGGTTGCCCCTCAGCACAGCTGCCTCTGCAGAAACATGCTCACTGCATGGCTGCTCACCTGAGAGGACCACTGGGTACAGTTCTTTTGTAAGGATTTGGTTCATTTTCCTGAGGCACAAGTAAAGGGATGAATAGAGTAGGTAACACTTCTTACTGCTCTCTGACCCTTTATTGTGCATGTTACCATCACAGACATTTATAAAGGTCAGATTTGACTGATGAAGGTTGAAGTATATAAAAGGAATTAGAAGGTAGAAAAATATTTTAAAATATACATTTTTTTACATGGCATGGTGTTATCTCATTAGTGCTGCTCAGAAAGGTTTATTTAGTTCATTTCACAACACCCTAATTAATTCCAGTAGAGAAGCTTTAGAGCAGCTAATATTAGAAACAAATGTGCAAGATAGGGAAGGTTAGAGAGGGCCTGAATCAGGATTAGGTGAGACCAGTGCAGGAGAACTTTGATCCGGTAGTAAGATCTACCATTTATTGAACTCCTACTATGTGCCTGACTCTGTTAGTTTCTGTACACATTGTCATGTTTAGTCTTCATTGCAGTTCATTGTGGAGGTAAGGTTATTCCCATTTTGCAAAAAAGAAAGAGACTTTAGGTTGATTAAGTAATTTTTAACCTAAAGGTACACAGCAAGTTATAAAAACTGTGCCTGTCAAGTTGACTGCAAAATTAATATTGTTTGGCTTTTGTTAGGTCATCACTGCTACTTTATTTAATATTCTCCTCAAGTCTATTTCATACAACATGAACCTCTTTGGTTGATCCTTTAGAGCAGTTTGTATGTTATAAATCTGAAATACAGATATTCTAGAAAAAGTATGAAAATGTGATAGCATATTTGTTGATCATGTTTTCTCCTCTAGGTGGCCATATTAATCTTCAGTGTTTTTGGAACTACAAAAAGGGAAGACATCTGTAAGAAATTTTTCTAGGAAAAATAAACATTAAAATAATATATCAAATTCCATTTGTTCACAGCTTTATTTTTACTGTGTTGTGCTTAAAATTAAGAACATTTTCTGATAAATGTCTCTTATTATAAAAAGGTCAGAGTCAAATATAGTTTGTGGATATCTCGTTTAATTGCTGAACTAGACTAACCTTTGAAATTCCATTCATGCTAATTAATACTTTCCATTTTTATAGAAGTCTATTAAAGATGATTCTATGTAAAGATCAGAGTTAGTGTAAAATTATTAGAATGTCTTCATATTATTTATAGCTTTTCTTTTTTTGGAGGAGGGCTTAAAAACAGAAGTTTATTGTCTGATAGTTCCTGGGGCTAGAAGTCTGACATCAAGGAGTTGGCAGGGCTATGCTCTCCATCAAGGCTCTAGGGAAAGATCTATTCAAGATCCTCTCCTAGCTTCTGGTAATTTCATGGTTTATGGCAGCATAACTCCAATCTTCAGATAGAATTCTTCCTGTGCATGTTTCTATGGACAAAATTCTCCTTTTTATAAGGACACCAGTCATGTTGGATTAGGGGTTAATTTTACTCCAGTAAGAGTTCATCTTAACTAATTATATCTGCAACAACCCTATTTCCAAATAAGGTCACATTCTGAGGTACTAGGAGTTAGGACTTCCACATGTGAATTTTGGGGAGACATGTTTAGCCCATAACAAATGGAGTGGGAAATTTTTGAGGCCTGAAGATTTGGTAAAGTTCATTCCAGAGCTGAGGGGTCAGAAAAAGCATGCAGTGTGTCATACATAATTGTTTAGTCACCTCTTTCTACAATCTTTGGTTTTTTAAGGGACTATATGAATTATCCATATATCTACCATAATGTGCCATTCCATTTTGATTGTGGTGACCTATTATTGCCTTATCAGAAAATGTAAAAGAGTGCTGGCCTCTAGCCCCTAGATAAGCTTATAACCAAAAGATTATATCAACACTGCCACTCACATAAATATTAAAATACAGATTAAAGAAATGTTGTACAATTAAGATACAGCCAAAGCAGTGACAGAGTATTTGTAAATATGGAGAGTTGACTCTTGTTGTCACATGAAGCTAAGTAGGACAAGAGCTGAAGAAAAATCATACTAGTTTCATAAAGACTGGCCTCCTGAAGGGATTTCAGGTAGTCTTCACAGAGAGAGAACATGGGAAGCTCAGAGGAGGTTAAACTGCTCAGATGACCTGGCCTCCTCTGAGTGAGATATTAATGATTCTCATTCCACTAAGTAACAAAGTCTAAAAGCTTTAGATCCCCTTTCAATGATTCTTAGCCTTGAAAAATTGTGTGGTTTAAAGTTTTTTATTTGAAATATTGTTGATATATTGTTTCCTAGAATTACTTGGCTAAAAAAATGTCTAAATCCAGTTTAGAATAAATATTGATAAGGGAAAGGATCCATGTCATTATTGGAAATTTTCTCTGACAAATGAATGTCAGCATTTCTTTCCAAAGTAAGTTCTAGTCCAAAATAATCAAGTCAACAATATTTATAGCTTTTCATTTGTGGTTTACCATGGAGATTACCAAGCTTTATATATTATGGCAAGCTATATTATCAGAATTATGTGATGTTATTTTTGGGGCATGTTAACTTAAAATGTCATTAAAAAATAATTTCCAGCATCATCTATGTCATAGTTTATATAGCTCATATATATACACACACACACACACACACACACATACACACATACACAGACATCTCATTCTCTTTATGGCTACATCAGAAGCTCTGTTCTATTAATTTTGATGTTATCTTAAAGTTAGGGCTACTAAAATGTATTTATTTATTCCTTTTATTTAAATTTTACTTTTATAATTAATACTTAAGAGTAATAAATTCTTGATGTTTATATTTCCTTTAAGTGCATTTTAACTGTTTTATAAAGATTGTGCTATTAATTTCCACAGGATCTTTTTGTAAATTTATTTTTTATTTGTATATATTTATGGGATATCAGTACAGTTTTGCTTCATTGATACATGTTACATTGTGGTGATTGTCTATCATTCCACACTTGCTTCCATGTGTACACGTTATTTAGCTCCCACTTATAGGTGAGAGCATGCAGTATTTGTCTTTCTGTGTCTAAGTTGTTTTACTTTCTAAGTGAGAATAAATAATGTAAAGGAGAGAAAACCATTCTTTTCCTCTTTACTATGGACTACCATGCACTTTAGGGGCAAGTAGCAGAGAATAACTATGTGTGGAAGTACAGTAGGACAGTAATACTTAGTGGAGAACTTAGTTGCCATGGTGGAGTTTAGTCTCTCCCATTTTTCTTTCTCATATTGTCATTCCTTTTCCTGAAGAATAATGCCATTGGAATCAAATGAAGATGCTAGATTATGAAAGATTAAGTACACTGCTGTCATTTGTATCTAACTCAAGTATTTTTGTATAGTACCAACATAATAGAGTGACATCCACACAAAGGAATTTCAGTGGCATACCAACCAGCTGCTACCACAGTCTTAGAAAAATAGCCAAATGAGCAGCGTTTTCTACCAGTTCTTCCTTTGTCTCTTCTATTACCTTTCTACCACCATCTATTACCCTTAGGTTGCCCTAAGTATTTCATCAGGTTTATCCTACTCAAGTATCTCTTATTCTCAAATCTTGTTTTCTTCTCTCACCAGTAGAAAGATTCTTTACCATTAAAAGTTTCTAAGTTATCATTATTTTATTTCTAAAAAAGGAAGTAAACAAAAGGAGGCAGAGGAAAACCTAGTTAATCAGAACATTAAAACATGAAATCATAATTATTTGTTTATAGTATTCATCATATTTGCTTCTTTCATTTTTCTTATAAGTAATTTTGACTCTGCTACTTGATAAAAAAGCCAATCACTGAGAAATAGAGTATAAATACTTACAAATAAATACTGGAACTGAAGAATGTATCAATGCTATTGGTTTCTTATTTTTAAAAAAATTATTGTGAAGACTATAGTTAGAAACTGATTAATTTCCAACACTGTTCTCCCATTTTGCTCTTCCATGTTTCCCATTCTACACATTACATGTGGTACAAACTTACCTATGCATTCGAACTCTTTTTATCTATTCTCTAAATTTATCGTAACACTTCTAAAATTACAGCACTTTTTTAGAGTTTACTTTAAAACTGAGCTTTAGCCTGGACAAGGATCACTCAAATATCCTTTCTCTCCAGTTTCCACTATACAGTACAGGCTAGAATAAGAATTAAGGGAGAAAAAAAAAAGTAGAAGTCAATTGTAATAGTAAAAGCATAGACTGAATTGTTTGGATGATGATGCCAGAAGGACATGTTCTGTCTGTCCCATATTTGGGCAGATATTAATCATGGTTTGAGTTTTGAGAAATGAAAGGAAAAGAGATTGACTGAATACAAACTTTCATTGAATAATGGGGTTAGACGATGCAACTTGAGTTAGAGATGTAACTATACAAATTATAAATTATGGTAATGTAGATATTCTTGTTGCATTCATGTTGAATAATTACTAAGCCATATCTAGGAGGTGAATATCAACTGAATTATCAGTTTTTGGTGAAGTGAAGCTGACATTCTATTTATTTTAATTTTGAAATTATGAAAAATCTCTCATCTAAGCAATCTTAATGTGGAGCTCTCTTTTTGAGACTTTGTGCCTTTGAGAAAATAAATTATGTTGAAATTTCTGATGTGTGAGTCATAAATTACCTTAAGAATCTAAGAGGTGTTTTGATGCCTTAGAATCTCTTTCATCTTGCTTGATATGTACTCATAAGGATAAAGATTTTCTTAGAAAATCTGTTTATATTTAAATCTGTGAGTTGTTGAGTAATGCCATCTACCAAAAGTAAGATCATTTAAATGGATTTTGAGTCATAGTAAAGCAGTTATTTAATATCTAGGTATAATAGTTATGAAAAAGTCCTTTGATTTTTACAATTTAAACAATCTTTTGGTCATCATGCCTTATTTCAGTAGTTGAGTGAAGAACATATCATGGGATTTTGGTTGTTGGTAACTTTGGAAATGCTTCTTTCATTAAGTATAAATTTAATTAAGCATCAACAGTCTATGAGGAAAATATTTATACCCTTAAGCTTTTATATAGTTTCATAGTAAACAGCTTTTTAAAGGTGATTGATTAAAATATTTTGGAAGTCTGAAAAAATCTGTATTTTAGTACATTGATAAAAGGTTAATTACAGTTCTATAAATATCTATAGCTATAATTTATTGATGATTATATGGTAAACACTATTTTACATACTTTACATAAATTAACTTTTAATCTTCATAATAATCCTAAGAGACAAGTTCTGTTAGTATCCATATTTTGCAGATGAGGAAACTGAAACACAGTGAAGTTAAGAAACTTGTCTAAGGTTAATTGCAAGTATATGCAAGAGTCAAGATTTAAATATAGGGCATCTGTCCTCAGAACTAATACACCAAATTCCTCCACTGAAATACCTTAGATAATGTAATGTGAGAAAATGTCTTTTTGTGTAAATTTTACACCCAAATAAATTCTTTATTGCTACTTTTATTGTGTAACTAATACATGTTCATTATAGAAAAATCAGAACTTATAGGTGAACAAAAAAGAGAATAATTACTCATATTCCCACCATGAGAACACCGTTGCTTCTACTTTTTATACTTATATAGACATTTTTCTTTGCATATATATTTTAAAATCCAAATGGGTTTCTATTTTACATAGTGTGTTTTAATCTGCATTTATGCTACTCAAATATATAGTTTTCTATGCCAGTATATATCTTTAATATCAAATATACAAATTGTACAACATATTATTATATGATATAACATATTAGTAATTTTTAATTACTGATATTTAGTTTGTTTCTGATTTTTCCTCATGGATAAGGATGTTCTTAATAATTTTCTAAAACTTGACTTCTTTTCTACCATGTTCCTTGGCATTCTCTTTCCTGCAAGACTCTGACTTGAACTTCACTGCTCAAAGGTGTTTTTTTCATTCTGTGTTTTTTATATAAGAGTTCTTCCTGTGATTTTTATGTGTTTGTGTTTTGTATTGTGGTGAAAATAATTCAAGGTGCCATACATTTTTGAGGGGATTATGCTAACCCAGAGGAGATATTGAAAATATTTAACAACTGGTATAATACTATAAATTAATATATGAGTCAAGAGTAAATAAAAATTGAACAATATATTCATTTTACTCTGTAGATAAATTAGGGTTCATCTATTATAAAACTAATTACCAAAGGGTTAATTGTAATAAATCAAATTATTCTTGTAATTTCAAAATCATTTAACAATTTTTAGGAAGTGTTGATGCAGTCTTATGTTTGCTACTGCTAGATAAATGATATGCTTTTCTGAACCTTGATTTGACATTAGGAACTATCTCAAACTCTTCCAAATAATTCCTTATTACATTTTCTGCCATTACTTGACTTGTAATCTCAACAACTAGAAACCTTCTCTTAATGTTAATGGTATTGGTCAGCTTTATCAGCTTCTGCTGGACTAAACAACAATTATATGGAAATGTTTTCTAGACTGTATAAAACTGTCCTATTTTTTGGCCGGGCGCGGTGGCTCACGCTTGTAATCCTAGCACTCTGGGAGGCCGAGGCGGGCGGATCGCTCAAGGTCAGGAGTTCAAAACCAGCCTGAGCGAGACCCCGTCTCTACTATAAAAATAGAAAGAAATCAATTGGCCAACTAATATATATATATAAAAAAATTAGCCGGGCATGGTGGCTCGTGCCTGTAGTCCCAGCAACTCGGGAGGCTGAGGCAGTAGGATTGCTTGAGCCCAGGAGTTTGAGGTTGCTGTGAGCTAGGCTGACGCCACGGCACTCACACTAGCCTAGGCAAGAAAGCGAGACTCTGTCTCAAAAAAAAAAAAAAAAAAAAACTGTCCTATTTTTTTCTATATTCGCTATCACTAGTACTACCTAATGCACAAAAATAATTTATTGGAAGGATATTTAGTAATGCTGAACTTAATGTTTCAGAATAGATGGGTGTGTGTAAGAGGCAGAGGGACAGAGCAGACAGGCACAAAAAGAGAGAGAAAGATGTGGAAGCTTTTTTTTTTTTTTTTTTTTTTTTTTATAAAAGTATGTTTTGCTGAAGATGTGGAAGCTTTGTTGTTGAGCTTTGTAGGTTTGAATCCTGGTTCTGCCATCTTCTCTGTGCTAATGTTTTCTGCTTATCTGGTAAATTGTCACGATGATACTTTAATACCCAAAAACCCCCCACAAATATTCTTTTATGACAATGCCAGCCATTGGGTAAGTGATAGGTAAGTGTTAGCTGTCTTTTTTATCAATAAAATTTAATACTATTATGATGGTGTTGACCAGGCATTCAATGAGTTTGTGAAACTCAGAACATTAAAAAGGGGTCCCTATCTAGGGACATCTTTCCAGCCCCAAATTGGTGGGTTTCCATGATTTTTATCCTGCTATGGGAGTGTCTACAGTGCAACACGAAGTTGATGCCTGTGGTGACTTCCATTACTCTCTTAGTTCTTTCAGAACCAGTCCTGTAGAGGCCACAGTTATTATGAGGAGCTATACAAGAGAAATGTGGGCAGGCAGTAGGTGGTCTCAGATAGGCATTGACCATTTGTCCACTGGGATGCCAGTGCCTAGGCTGTCTCCTTTGGAGTCTGTGGGGACATGTAAGGACTAGAGAAGTGGTGGGTGCTACAGCAGGCCCTGCCCAGGGCCCCTAAGGGAGCCAGATAGGAGGCTTTAGGCCAACCCTCTCAAGTCTTTGTGGAGTTCAGGAAGCGGAACTTGTTTTGGCTACTTGCTTAGGTGCCAAACAGCTTCAAAGGTTTCCAAATGAGGAAACCAAAGAGATACTGGTGCTGTATGGCTGAATGTCATTCCTGAGCTGATCCCTGATTTTGGTTTGATTATTTTTAAAATAGGTGAAACCCTGTAATTTACAAAAATATTCTTTCCTAGAGGAGGAAGTGTGCATGTGTTATGGGGGGTGAGTATATGCAGTACATGAATGCTTAATATCAAGGTATAGAACAATTTGTATACTATACTGCCTTTTATCTAAGAAAGGGGGCATCTATTTATATTTGCTTATATTTGAAAACAATGGAAGAAAAAACAAAAGCTTAAAAAATTATTACCCATGAGGGAGGGAGGGACAAGGTAGAGGAGATTGTAAAGGTTCTCTGCTACTTGGGTCTGGTGAGATAGAACACTCTCACAAGTTAGGCAGAGCAACTTTATTACTCACAGATTGGCAACAAGATAAGCAGAAGCCTAGGATCCATGGTGAGCCTGTCCTCAAAGGCTCAGGATAGCTGCCCAGGGGTGATGGAATCTCGTTTACGTGTTCCCCCACCACTTACATATAGGGGGGACCCCAAACACACCGCACTCTGGGTTTTATACTCCAGGGATACTGGGATCTCTGAGCCAAGCATTGCTAGCCTCCTATTCTAGGAGGAACTGAGAAAGTAGCCCTGGTTCTGGACAGTTCCTTCTTGTCTCAGGATGTTGCATTTTATGTACATTCTACACAGGATTCCTCAAACTACGGCCCGTGGGCCACATGCCGCCCGCCTAGGACATTTATCTGGTCCGGGTGTTTTTGCCACCACTGCCTGTCCTGCTTAGCAGCTGACTCCTCCTGGGCCCACAGTGCACACTCTCCAACAGTCTGGGGGACAGTGAACTGGCCCCCTGTTTAAAAAGTTTGAGGACCCCTGTTTATTGTGAGAACAAATGAGCAGGAGGCACAGAGAAGGAATGGGTGGGCCAGGGCCATCAGGGTCTGTCCTGCAGGGACAGGGATGGAAGCCAGACTTCTCTGACAAACCTTGTATTATGTAGTAATAAAACAAAATTAAATTTAAAAACACATTGCCTAAAACCGAAAAGCACAATGAAATAATGAACCTAACCATATATTGATTTAGCTTAGCCATATAGAGAGGGATGTCTAACTTAAAAAATGTGGAAGTTGGGTTAACAGGAGGTTGTTGTCATGGTAATCCAAATGATTGTCTCTACTGCAATGGTAGCAGTTGGGATGGAAGTAGGGAGATTTGAGATAAATTTTAGAACCAGAAGTAACAAAGTTTGGATTCAGTACGAGGGCTGACAGTGCGAAATCTATAAGGTTTTCCGCTTCCTTGAAATTTCCAGGAAATGATTCTCTTTAATAATAAAAAAATCTACTTACTGAATATTTCTAAATTTTCAACGTGTTTAGATTTTAAAAGAATATTCAGTGCTATACACATTTGGTTGAAAGCTTCTAATTTGGTGAAAAATGTGGAAATTAATTTGATCAGTGTAAATTAGTCAACAAAATCTTAATGTATTATAAAACCTTGTCAAACCAGAATCTGTTTATTCAAAACAGTGCTAAATACAAAGTAAGTGCTTTTCCCAAATTAATTAGATTTATATTAAAAAAATGAGATGCTTTGAATACATTTAATTTATAGTTCATTTATTTCAGACCCTTACGTTTCAAATTAACACATTTAAAAATTCATAAGTTTAGTACACTTTCAGGGAGAATACATTCTTTTTTGTTATTTTTGCATTCATATGAAATGAGCTTTAAAAACAGAATAATGCTACCAGCATTTTTGAAGGAATACTTTTTCCTAAAAGATGAAGGCTGTGAACAAAAGCCTCCTCTAGCCATTTCTTATCTCTGAAGTAATAGTAAAGGTACTTAATAAACAAGAACGATTTTAATCAAATGAAATGCAACTTCTTAGCATCATGTTTTGGTTCAGAATAACATTTGGAGGTAGTAGTTTGGAGGTGTATTTATCAGTAATAAATAGTAGACTGTATGAAATCCAGTGAATTTAATAAATGAGTAAAATCATATTATGTTAAAACAACATTTTGTAAGTCTTTAGGGAATATTTTATAATCTTTATTTCTAGTCTAGGTAGAATATTTTTAGGCTAGAATATTTAACTTCTGAATCTTTGGAAAATCATCATTATATTTTCTTTAATTCTGAAGTGTTTGGCAAATTTTATTGTATTTTTTATTTGTCCTAGAGGACTATATTATTTTTATATCTTGATTATATTTGGTAATATAAATCACATAGTACAAAGAAAATTACTTGACTTATCTTAATAATTGCTAACATATACTAAGCATATTCTTCACTAAGTAAGTATTTTTTTAAAAACTGCTTTATTGAATTATGTTTTACATGTAAAATTTACTCATTTCAAGTATATAATTCAGTGATATTTTTAGTAACTTTACTGAATGGTGTAACAATCACCATAAATTATTTTTGGAACATTTTCATAGCCAGTCAGATCTCTCATGCCCATTTACAGTTAGTTAATCATCGCTATTACTGTTAGTACCAAGCAACCACTTATTTACTCTCTATAAATTTGCCTATTCTGGATATTTTATATAATTGGAATCATGCAATATGAAGTCTCTTGTGTCTGCTGCTTTCACTTAGCATGTTTTTGAGGTTTATCTGTTGAAGTAGCATATCAGCTTTTCCTTTTTATTACTAAATAGTACTTCATTATGTAGATATACCACCTATTGTCTATCCATTTCCCCACTGATGAACATTTAGGACATTTCTAGTTTTTGCTATTAATGCTGCTGTAAACATTCCCATGTGAGTCTTTCTTTGAAAGAGTAATTATAAGTAGCTCCATATCTATGCTTTTATTTCCTTTACTTTATCCTTAATATAACTGAGAGTGCTAATTATATCTTAGTTGTTTTTAGAAGATTATTGAATTTTCTTGTTGTCTGCTACTTATGTTAAATTTTGAACCCTTTTTGTGTATAGTCAAATTTCTTGGTTTGTGGTCTGTACTTAAATCAATCAGGAACACTGTTGTCAAACACAATGCTAATAGTAACTCCTTGAATTCTGTTCAAGTTCTTGGTTAAATTACCCTTTAATAAATGAAGTTAAGCAATTTATTTGGATTCTAATTATAGAATTTTCAGTATATTCAGACTCTTTAGTTCCCTCTTCTCATGGTAAACTGTTTGGAGCCAATTTTAGGTTTTAAAAGCTCTCTAAGAACAGAAACAATGGCATTCTAAGGCAATTTAAAAATTAATAAACTGTTAACAGGCAGGAAACATTATAAATGCTTAGGAGTCCATTCAGTAGGTTGCTAACAGGAAATTAATGAGCTGTATTAATTAAATTTTTAAAATAAAAAATAGTTCCACATGCCTGTTAAGTTTATGTTTCCCTTTTATGAAAATTTAATTGACCTTTAATGTTTACCTTTAAGTTTTAAGTGTAGTATTAAATGCCAAGGTCATTCTGTCATATTCTCTACATTTTCTTGTGACTGCTACTAGTATTACAGTTTTATACAATATCCTACATGACTACAAGTTTTCTTTCCTTTCTTTCCTTTATTGACACATAAAGACATAGCTGAGATCAAAGATGTCCATGTCACACAAAAATATGGAAATTTGATATCCATCCATACACTATTGATATAAAATTTTATTTAACTTTAACTTTTTATGTTCATACATAGAAGTTAGTATTGTATTGTAGAAGAATCTTTTTTGTTCTTTTATTACAGTGAATCACAAATTTATGCCATAGTATTTTTTTGATGCCTGTTATGTTACGCACAGAGATAGAAAAATAATTGTGTAAGAGAAAATAAACTTTCTGCTGAGTCTGAAAAGCAGCAGGTGGTTTGTGTGCTGTAGTAGTAGTAGTAGTAGCCGTAGTAGTAAAATATGAGACTGAAAAGTTAGATTAGTATAGATCATTTAGGGTCTTAGCTGCTGGGCTAAGCAATTTGAATTTTTTTTTTTTTTCGACAATGAAGGCCATTAGAAAATTTTTAAGTAAAAATATTATATGACCTGACTCTTGTTTTAGGAAGATAATACTATAAAGTCTATGAAGAATGGATTGAAGATGTGAGAAGTGAGAGGTAGGAGGATTAGTTAACTGTTCAGAAAGGAATTTATTAAAGTAATTCATGTACCTATTAATAAATATATAAAAAGCCAACAGTCTTCTTTTTTTGTTTACTTCCTCATTTTGGTATGGAGCATATCTTCCAGAGAAATAGTGTATTGGAAATGAGCTTTTTGAGATGCTGCACATATGAAAATATCTCTGTTCTGACTTATAATTGGTTGATGATTGGCTAGGTATAGAATGTTAGTTTGGAAATGATTTTCCTTTAGAATTTTGAAGTCATTGCTCTATTGTCTTCTCACAGTGTTGCTATGAAAAACCTGTGCTGTTTTGGTTCTCATTCGTTTTTAGATGCTATTTTATTTTCTCTGCAAGTTTTAAGTATATTCTTCTTGTCCCCTGTATTGTGAGATTTTGTGGCAAGGTACCTTGGGTGCAACTTCTGTCATTCTTAATGCTCCTGCACTTGGTGGGCCCTTTCAGTCTGAATACTCATTTTTTTCAGATAGGAGAAAATTTTTTGAATCTTTTCTTTTAGTTTCCTTCCATTATCTCTTTTTTCTGACATGCCTATTAGTTTGGTATTGAATATCCTAGTTTCTTCCAGTACTTTGACTTTCTGCTATCACATTTTAAAATATCAAGCATTGTTTCTCAGTCTCTGATGGTTACTTTCTTACAGTATTTGTTGTGATTTTATGATCATAATATCTTTTCATCACTAAGGATATTTTTTTCTTTTATCTATTAGAAGCTTTTTTTGTTTGTTTGTTATGTTATCTGTTCCCTTTTGTTTTGTTTTATTCTCTTTCATGTTGGAAGTTTTCAGATTCTTTGTCATGTTTAAGAGTGATTCGTGTAATAGAAAAGCAGATTAGAAACTGCGTGGCAGGGCTGAGTTTGTCAGTGGTGGTCTTCACTGTTAGTTGATTGGGAAGGAATATGATCATTTCCTTTGAGATCCTCACTTGTCAGTGTTTTTAATTTTTCAGAAGAACTCTCCATTATTCTCATTATTCTGCTTTGGTGAGAAATGTGGTGTTTGACTGCTAGCACTCTTGGAACAGAGTAATAAAAGGTAGCTGAAGGTTTCACCATTTGTTGCATAAATTCTCAGTTCTGCTTTTAGTCTGATGCCTCGTCCTCTCTCTCCCATTCCTGATGTTCCTTACTTGGATGCCTTGATGCTTAGTATGGAGGACATAGTTTGGGGCAGGGTGTTGTTATTGTTATTGTACAGGCTTTCTTGTGCCTGCTCTTGTCTTCAGCACACAACTCACCCACTACCTTTCATGGTACCGGATGCCTTCAATTCCTGAGCCTTCCTGGAACTCTGTGGAGTGACCTTGTTTCTCATCATATTCTGATTTGTTCACCTGAGTCATGAAATAAATAAGCTGTGGACAAACTTAATTCAGATCCCATCTTCAATGATTATTATCTGCATGACATAGTTAACTTCTCTGAGTCTTTTCTTAAATGTAAAGTGTGACTAATCATACCTATCCTAAAGAGTTATTCTGAGGACTGGAAACACTACATGTCTTAGAATATAATGGTTCTGAATTAATGGTAGCTATTAATATATTTGTATGTATGAAAGGTATTTATGCAATTAATCTATAGGTTTAGACATTGCTAATTTTAATTTGTTGAAAAAAATAAGAGTTCATAACTTAAACTATATTAAGAAATGGAATAGGAATTTGGCCTTGAAAGGAATATCAATTTTTATTGATATTTGATTGGTCAAGAGGACAAAATATCTTTTTTCCTATCAGATGTTACCCTTAAAAATAGGATTGTCTCCCATATAAAAAGTTAATTCCAGGCCGGGCGCGGTGGCTCACGCCTGTAATCCTAGCTCTCTGGGAGGCCGAGGCGGGCGGATTGCTCAAGGTCAGGAGTTCGAAACCAGCCTGAGCAAGAGTGAGACCCTGTCTCTACTATAAATAGAAAGAAATTAATTGGCCAACTAATATATATAGAAAAAATTAGCCGGGCATGGTAGCACATGCCTGTAGTCCCAGCTACTTGGGAGGCTGAGGCAGAAGGATTGCTTGAGCCCAGGAGTTTGAGGTTGCTGTGAGCTAGGCTGACGCCACGGCACTCACTCTAGCCTAGGCAACAAAGCAAGACACTGTCTCAAAAAAAAAAAAAAAAAAAAAGTTAATTCCAGTTATAGTTATTGGTTAGATATCAATTAAAATTTAAATTAAAATGACTTCCCAGTACATGAGTGGATTAAGAAGATGTGGTATATATATATATACCATGGAGTACTAATCAGCCATAAAATAATGGTGAACTAATACCTCTTGTGTTCCTGGATAGAACTGGAAACCATTCTTATAAGCAAAGTATCACAAGAATGGAAAAACAAACACCACATGTACTCATCATTACATTGGAACTAATCTATCAACACTGTGTGCACATACGGAAATAACATTTGTCAGAAATCCAGCAGGTGGGAGTGGGGAGGGTAGGATGGCTAAATTCACACCTAATGGGTGCGGTGCACACTTTCTCGGGGATGGGCATGCTTGTAGCTCAGACTGGGGTGGTACAAAGGCAATATATGTAACCAGAGTGTTTGTACCCCTATTCTGAAATAAAACAATATATGTTAAAAAATGACTTCCCACTTATCATCACCAGTTCACCTTTAACAAACCTTTTGGTAACCACTTCTAAACAAAGGTATTTCACTTCTTACTGAACATTTAAAAATACCATATAAATAAGATTTTTTATACTATATTTTAAAAGGTTTCTTTTGCTTAAGGCTAATCTTCGATTTAAATTTAAAACTGTAATTAAACAATTAGAGGCAAAGTTTGCTTATTTTAAATTCACTTAAAATATTGATATAAATTAACACATAGTGCTGTATTTTCCTAGGGTTATGTTCTTTAAAGTACATTTGATGACATAGTATTACAAAAAGTGTACTCACTTAAATATTTCCAGCATTTAGCCTTATGAAGCTATTGCCTCTCAAGAGCTTTCAGTGACACCATGGGTAAAGGAAGCAATAGGGTATGCAGTTAGAGAATCAAACAAAATAAAAGGCAGTTTAGAAATCCCCCCCGAAATTCCACAGTAGTTGGCCATTAATGAGTTTTGTGGATCCTTGGTGTAGTGGTTTGCTCCTTAACCCTCAGCTGTGGCCCGGTACTGGTCAGTGTAGGAAACGGGCTACACATCACTGCCTGAGCTCTGCACCACACCAACCCCGCCCCCACCCTGGGTCCATGGAAAAATTGTCTTCTATGAAACTGGTACCTGGTGCCTGAAAGGTTGGGGACCACTGCTTTAGTAATAAGATAAAATGAAGGGCAGGCAATAAAAATGAAGGGAGAGATCTAGCTCCTTATTTCTTCTCTTGTTTAAATAAATTAGACCAAAGGGTTCTATAATACTAAAAAGTTTTCTTTTGAAAGCCTCTAGTTAATAGTATTGATAGTTGAAATCACAAGATTGGAGACAAACTCGAGCATGAGCTGGTATAAATATCTAAATTAACCTTTCCCTGTTCTCCCATTGTTTAACACCTTCTCTAGTTAGCTAGTTCCCTGTGGTCATCATGCCTATTCCTGGCTTTGTACCTTTGTTGATCCTGTACTCCAGTTTGGAACATTGCACCCTCTTTCTGCCTATTTAGTTTTGCATTTCAAGGCCAAAATTAAGGCCAACTCCTGCCATGAAACTTTCTTGCCAACACCCCCACAGATTGTTCTTTCTGTTCTCAGAATTTCTGTAGCCCTAGATTGCTTTGGGTACTCTTTTGTTATATGCATTAACTTATCTCACCACATCAATGTAAATTCCTGGTATTTTACATAGTACTTGCTAGTTACAAATTTAATAAATCAATAATTTTTATATTTAATTGAGACAGTCGTGAACCTCATTTTTGTAATTAAAAGCTCTTTTGCCCTCATTACCATGAAGTATTAATTTTGTTAATGATTTATATATTTGGACTACTTGAGTTTGATTCTTTAACATGCTTTATGCTCGCCCTAATTTTACATTCATCCTGATTTGCCACAAAATGGGATAATAAATCATTTGTGTTTGACAGTTAGCTATACTCCTAGTTCCTTATAGTGTGACAACAGAATTCTCTTTCACATATGCAGATTTCTTGTGACTCAGGGTACCGAGGGTCGTCCTTCAGAATATATAGAATACATACACTATCAGTCCCTGTCTCTTCTTACATGGGCATTTAACTAGGTAGTGCCTCAAGGTCTATACCTACAAAAGATTACAGTGATGTTTGGGGAAGATTATTTATCCCTATATTAATTTTATTAATTTTGTAATTGGGATGTCTAATGGGACTTTTCCTGGAGCTTTCATTATTCTGGAAGTAGTAATAAGGACTCAAAACTGGAATGGGGAGGTGATAGTACTCCATCTCCCCACCCTCTATCCCAAATCTTGGGCTAACCACTGACAGTCTGGATCAGGCACTTCCCTAAGTATTATGAGGTAGCCCAAACTGGTTTTATTCCTCCTAGATATCATTCCAACTGCCATGCCCCCACTCCCATCCCATAATAAATAAATGGGAGACAGGGGAAGGAAAACAAAAAACTTGGAGTTTGAAAGTTGGGATACAGTATGTTAACAGCTCTTTGTAAACAACATGTGTATGTTTCTGAGACTTCATGTGAAGGAACGTGGAAAGTCCAGGAAGTTGTAAGAGCTATTGGATTGACCTGGCAACCAGCAAGCCAGCAGATGCTCTACCCAATTAGGAGATTGGAAGCATGAATTGCTGACCACAGGGAAAGGGAGACTTGGCTGCCTTATTCTGAGAAGTTTTCAGTAATGGAGGAGGCTGACATGAAGCTGAACATCACCCAGATGAATTATATGCATCATTCATGAAGAAGCCACCATATCAGCAAAAGCTACCACAGCCTTCCAGAAGTAGAGTGACGTTTATGGTACCTTCCTAGGCAGTCATAAAGCAATTCCAGCAGTTTCTGCTATTCCTTTTCCTTACCCCAACTCATCAGAGTAATTAGAGATGCAAAAGAGATGGGAAGAAGGTATCCTAGAACTAAGTCACCAAGATGCAGGAGTAACTTGGATTAAAAGTGCAGAGCTCATTTTGTCTCCCACTCAAAGTTCTATGAGCAGAAGCTTAGTTGGCATCAGAGGGAGGGAATAATAAAAGCTAATACTTATATAGTACTTGCTATGTAACAGGCACTGTTTTAAGCCCTTTACTTATATTAATTCATTTAATGTTTTGACAGATCTGTGAGCTTTGAACTATTATTAACTCTGTTTTACAAGTTAGAAACTTAGGAATAAAGACAAGATTTGAGTTAGACCTGGGAATGGAGTTTTAAATTCTACTAGCTTGAGATTCTTTAGTAATAGAAAGTGACTGGGAATGAATGAACTCTAGCTTGAGATCAAATTAAGGACAGGATGAGGGAAATTCAACATCATACAATTAAAAGAGATTAGAATAAAAATTAAGCTGCTTCATGTTATACTCTGTTGAGTGTAGACTGTTTAGTAAACTGCTTACACATTTGAAATCAGTTGGATTCAGCTTTAGTATGTTTATAATATATGTAGTATATATAAACATATAGGGTATCATAAAGATATACATCATAAAGTATCAACCATATTCTATAGTTAATGGAGACTAGAATTAAAGCTATAGAGAATATATAATTAGTAACTGGGGAATTAATTTGGTGGTTAAGGATTGATAAATTTACCCCTAGTAACCTCAATAAGAGAAATTTTATATATATATGTAAATTCTAAATAATGGGAATTAATAATATAAATAATTCTTAATAATGCCAGCTTTGCCTACTCATACACTCTAATCTCTTGCATTTCTCATTCCTTCTATTTTAGGAAACCCTCAGAGGGTACCATTTGTTAACTGACAAGTTAGGCCATGCTGCTTCATACTTTTTGACCTCTGTTGTTCTAATGTGTTCTTTTTTGGCCACTGCTGCTACCTAAAACACATTGTCAGCACTGTTCTAAACTGTACTGTTTGGCGTCTTCCACCATGGCACTCAGTTATTGCTGTGACATGACAGCTTAGCATTCTTTTGCAAGTGAGAAAAAGAATTCTTCTTCTGCATTATACTTAGTTTGAAGAATCCTCTGTCAGAGTTGTGGGCTCTAAGGTGTTAACAGAGTTTAAGGAGGCTGTTCTTTCAGTTCATGCACAGCATGTGTTTATTTTCCCCAGGGTATGAATGCATTGCCAGAATTGGCAGGTGGAATCATTTACTGGCCACCATTTTGTACTAGGTGTCACTACCCTAGGCCCTATAGAAGATACCTCCTTCCCTTATTGTGAATGTCCAAAGTGTCATTGCTCTTTTCAGAAATTTAGGTTCTCTCATTCACTTTGCCCTCTAGTTTGCCAGACATGCTTGCATATAGTCTTTACTTAAGGTACTTTCCCTGGAGGCTTTTTACTTTCCCATATAAATCAGTGGGTACAAGTAGATCTACCGGGGGTGAAGAGTGGGGAAATGGAGGTAGGGACTGGGAGGTGGGAAATTGAGGGATAAAGGGATCATCTAATTCCATGTAGGAGATGTATCTAAATTTCAGCTCTAGTCTAGCTTTGGCCTCTGCTACATCTACATTGAAACTTTGTGTGCAACATCATTTTTTTCCTTAAACTTAAGGTAAGTTGTTAGAGCCACCGTGCAGTTGTACAGGTCTGTAGTCAGCAGCCTTGTAAGTGGCAGACATGGCTTCTCATCTTACCCTTCCTGTAAACTGTTACTTTGTCACAGGCTCTCTGTGCTTCCTTTTACAGAAATGTTAGAATTAGGCAATATGATCTAAGGTTCATTCCAATTCTCACATTCTGAGGTCCTATAGTCCTAAGTAAAACTGTTAAAATTTCGTTTTATTGCTTTGATAATTTCCAGTATGATATGCAAAGTTATTTACAACAAATAAGCTATGTATGCAGTTTATACTTCATAATCTTTCATTTAGTTCTTTTGTGTTGGCTACTTTTCTGAAACTTACCATTTGTCTCTATGTCAAAATTAAGACGACAATACTATGCTCTTTGAACTTTGGTGTAATACTACAAATATTCCAAAGTAGGTTTGTAAATAAAGGAAGAAAACTCTAAATTTATCTTTAGAGAGCTTTAAATATTACTTGGTTGTATTTGTAGGCAAGAAATATGGAAATTTGGAGGGAAATATGCCTCTAAAAGAGAAAAAATATCCAATCCATGATCTATGCTGCTGTTATTGCTAAGTGAGATCAGACTTCCTTTTTAAGGGAAGTTTTCCATTTGCTGTTGTTATTATTATTATTTTGAATTTCCATGCATCAGTTTCGCTACCTTTAATTGGTGGTTGAATTGCTACAAAACATGTTTTTCTACTACTTTCTTACACAATACTTACTGAACAGAATTGGTCAACAGTGTTACCTATAAGTTCCTAATTAAATTCAGGTCTTAATCAATGAAGACATCTTTGATTTATTCACTCTGTCATCTGAACATTTGTTTAAGTTTTTCATCTCTACAAGAAAACTGAAAAGATATATTTTGTGTACCTGAACTAGATTCTCTGCTTTCATTGAGAGGATTTCCATGCCTTTACTGTATTTCCCAAAGGCCTGCCATTTAATCTTTTTTTCATTATCTCAGATACCATTGAATCCTTTCTCTCTATCCCATTAATTTCATCTTTCATATTACTGCACTTTGACATTAATGGACTGTCATTGTAGAGGATATTATGTTTGGTATGTCTGTAATATTGAATAGGACTAATATGAAATTTTCATAATTGAGTTGGGTTGCACGAGCAATGATGTCGTTCATATCTGGAGGGTTTCTTTAAATGACGAGTCAAATTTGAAGCTTCTAGGAAGAAAAATTATCAAAATATATACATTTATTCTTGCTTATGAGAATTTTAATCCAGAGGCTTATCACTTATGTGTCCCATTTCAAGTTATTGGTAAATATATATTTTTTTAGGAGCCTAAATAAGTTTATAAACTAAGACGCAGTTATTTTTCTTATTCTTTTAAAAGCAAATATCTACTGTAAAGGTAACAGAGACTAAAGTCTGGAATAATGGATATTTAGTGTTGTGTCTTAACATGATTAGCCAATAAACCTCAATCTAATTTTGATAGACTCAAGCTTTTCTAGGCCTGGGCCATCTAGACGTATTATTCATTTTAGAAATTTAGTAGTGGTGTTTGTATTAAATATTTAAGGAATTTAAATGAAACTAACTTTACTGATATAGAACCATAATCTGAATTTAAGTATAAAAAAAATGACCAGTTCACGGCATAACGTAGAGCTTTGATTTTGTAATTTTATGTACATTTTGTTTGTTGGCTAAAACTTCATATAATCTGTTGTTATAATGTGAGCTTTGCTATTTGAATCTTATTTGGCTTTGTCTTTTTCACTATTTAGAATTAATTTTCTAAAACTACTATACTTACCTTATTTATTTTTTCAATTATCTCTTTTTTCAATGGTGTTAAGATCTATTACGGTGGCTTTGCATTTCTGGCATTCCATTGCAGAAAGTATCAATTTGTCACATAAAAAGAAAAATTAGATATACTTTATTCATGTTAAAGTCACACCCTAGCTTTTTTAAAGGCAGCTTTGACTTAGCGTTCCAAGCCTGAGGATGTTGATTTGAATTATGCATGACTGTCTGGTGTGCAGTTGCATTAGCCTGCTGGATGGATAACGTAAACATGTTCTGAATTTTAACTACATGACAGTATATGAGTGGCAGGTTAAAAATAGAACTAATAACCAAGTGCATATTTGGAAATTTGATTCTTACAGTGTAAAACTATACAGGGATGATCTCTGCAAATGGTTGACTGCAAATATAATAACTTGTTTTGTATTCTACAAATATAAAAGATACTGTCTGATAAATGTACTAGGTCAGTGATTTTTTTTCTAATTTGTGAACTTTTGGCAGTAGAAAACAAAAACACAATAATGTGCAAGTGAATAAGGAATACCTTTCACAGATTATTAGTTGATTGCTCAGACATGCTGTTTCTAACATATTTTTAAATAGTCAGGGAGCTTTTGATGCTAGTTTTTTACCACCTTGCGATCAGTGCAGCCATTTTGAATTCTAGAATTGCAGTGGGTACAACTAAATGTAGTTTACAAGTGAAATTTGACATTCTAGTCTCATAAAATCCTGTATCTTTTGCTCTCATTTCAAATTGGGAAAAAATAGTCAATTCTAAGTACAATCTGTATCTTTGACACTTATATTTCAATTTACATTTCTAGTTGTACATTCTCCTGAAGTTATAATAGTTCTTTAATTGTGCAAATAATTGCTAGCATTAGATTTTGATATTAAATGTTTTTATTTTTATAGTTTTTGTAATTTTATAGTTTATAGTTTTATAATTATGGTTTTTATAGTTTTTATACTTTATGTACTTGCATTATTAAATTATATTGTATATTATGTGCTTATATTACAATGATGTGTATATGTATATATGTGTATTTGAGATTGTTGGTAAATTTGACCCATTTTTCTTTTGCATTGATAATATTTTTCTTATTGATTCATAAGACTTACGGATATTAAGAATATTAACTTTTATTGTATATTATAAATATTTTTTCTTCTAGTTTTTTTGTATTGATGATTTTGCTGATCTGGAATTTTAAAATTATGTCAGATTTTTCAGTTTTTTTCATTTATGGCTTCTGGATTTTTATGTTATATTCAGAAAGACCTTTTCTGTTTTGAGGTCTGGAAAAATGTTTCATGTTTTCTTTTGATATCTTTACGGCTTAATCTTTTACCTGTAAATCTTTGATCCAGCTATAATTTGTTTTCTTGCAAGGACCGAGATTGAGATCTAGCTTTGTCCTCTCCAAATTACTAGTCGTTTATCACTATGTTGTTTGCTGAAAAATCCAGTTTTTTAATCATGGATTTGAAATGCTCCTATTATCATATATTAAACTCCTTTCTGGACTTGTATCTATTTCTGAACTTTATTCTGTTCCAATTAATTTCTCAATTACAATGTCTAATACAGTAACATATTCCATATCCAGTTTTTTATGAGTATTCTTGTGCCTTATTTCTTTTAAATGAACTTTAGAACAACTCTCCAGCTATTTTGAATAATATAACACATTCAACTTATATTGAATGTTTCTTGTTTATTTTTTCTCTTTCTTCTCCAACATTCACCCTATGTAAAACTTGATTATTTTTTAATGCAGATTTTAATTACCAACATGAAGTTTTTTGATGTCCCTTCTTTCCATTTCAAAATAACTTTTTATTTATATCTATCATCTCTGTATTTTTGAGGTCAGATAATTTTCCTGTGTCTTTACTGCTTTCTTCATTTGGCTTCCTTTGGGATTAGTTACAGCAATCACTTACTCTTTTTTATTTCATGACTTCTTTCTACAATTCACTTCCTTCTATTCTTAAACACTCCTAGATCTCCTTGTATGAACAATGTCCTCTCCTCTAATCATCTTTTTTGTTTATTATTTTTTTAGAAATTGACTTGAGATATAATATCCTTCCAATCTTTTTGTTTACTCTGTACTAACACCTTCTTTCCTTTCCTTATAAATTCTCCTTAAGGGCTAGTTGACAGTGCCCTCTTATCTTTATCTTCCATTTTTTTCCAAATCATTTGAAAGCTGGATTTTAGTTCTCTCACTCCAGTAAATTTTTTAACTGTAATAAAACGTACATGGTATAAAATTTACTCCATATAAGTGGGATCTCATATAAGTCAAATCATATAATATTTGCCTTTTTAAGTCTGGTTTATTTCACTTAACATAAAATTTTTAAGGTCCATTCATGTTATGACATATATCAGAATTTCCTTCT
The DNA here is from genome assembly GCF_040939455.1 of Microcebus murinus. NCBI lineage: Eukaryota > Metazoa > Chordata > Mammalia > Primates > Cheirogaleidae > Microcebus > Microcebus murinus. The sequence goes on along the minus strand of NC_134126.1, from coordinate 24,777,522 downwards.
TTTTTTAATCTGGTACTTATTTATTTTTAATTGTGGTAAAATATGTAAAACATAAAATTTGCCATTTTAACCATTTTTAAGTGTACAGTTGTTTGGCCCTAGGTACATTCACAGTGTTGTACAACTATCACCATTATCCATTTCCAGAACTTTTTCATCATCCCAAATAGAAACATTGTACTCATTAAAGAATAACTCATTTCCCCTTCCCTGTTCCTGGTAACCCCTTTTCTAACTTTCTGTCTCTATGAACTTGCCTATTCAAGATAACTCATGTAAGTGGAATCATAACAATATTTGTCCTTTTGTATTTGGTTTATTTCACTTAGCATAATGTCTTCAAGTCTCTGTATCTCTTGTAACATTCTTTTTTGTTTTTAAGTCTATTTTTCTGATACCAATATAACCTCTCCTTTCTTGTGGCTGCTATGCAGTTCAAAATATCAGTGAAGTGTTTGGGAAGGATGTGGCTAATGAATACAGAGTATGTCGATGGTTCCAGAAGTTCCATTCTGGTGATTTTAATCTTGAAAATGAACCATGTGGTAACCTGAGACCCAAGGTGTGAATAATGATCAGCTGACACCTGTAGTAGAAGTGAATCCATCTCAACCTATGCATGAATTATCAGCAAGGTTTGATGTTACTACTCCTGCAATATTGGACCATTTGAAACAAATCAGCAAGGTAAAGAAGCTGCATACATGGGTACCACATGAATTAAACGAGCACCAGAAGAGAAATTGTCTCAAAGCTTGCTTTTCTTTGCTGTCACAACATAAAGGTAAACCATTTCTACACATATTATTATGGGTGATGAAGATTGGATTCTTTTAGACAATTTCAAGCATTTGGCACAGTGGTTGGATAAAGATGAAGTGCCTAAACACAGTCCAAAACCGAATATTCATCAAAAAAAGCTAATGGTGTCTGTTTGGTGGTCCAGTGCTGGTATTATCCACTATAGCTTCTGGAAACCTGGTGAAGTGATTACAGCAGATGTGTACTGCAGACAGTTGGATGAAATTATGAGGGTACTTGAGATTAAGCAGCCAAGATTGGTCAATAGAGACAGACCAATCCTCCTGTAAGGCAATGTTGGGCCACATGTTGCACAAACAACATTGCTCAAACTACAGTGGCTGGACTTGGAAACTCTTTGTTATCCACCATATTCACCAGACTTTGCACCAGCTATCTCTTTTTCTAGGTTTTGGACCACTTCTTGCAAGGGAAATTATTCAGTTCTCAACAAGCTGTGGAAAACGCCTTTTGCAGTTTTATCACCGCTTGCTCTCCAGGCTGATTCGCTGCTTGCTTAAATAAGCTGTTGCTAGGGTGGCGGAGCTGTGTTCGCAGTTTAGGCACACACTTTGATTAATTGTGCTGCTTCTTGTTTGATATATAATAAACTAAGCTTTTGACTCAAAATTGGACATTTCATATTTAATGACCTAATAAATCAACTAGAGATTTATACTAGCTTAATTCCAGTGATATATAGAATCATTACTCTTATATAGTTCTATTCTCTTTTCTCCTTTTTTGCTATTTTATTATGATACATGTTACACCTATTAATGTTAAAAACCAAACAATACATTTTTATAAATTATTACTTTACCATTATAGTCTTTTCCTTAGCCCAATACAGCTTTGTTCCCATGTACCTCCTTTGTATTATCACTACAAATATATTACACATATATTGTATTTTTATATGTTATAAGCCCAGTGATATATTATGTACATATTGTTTTATACTACTGCTTTTTGAATCAGTTAATAGAAAAAAGAAAAAAATGCATTTCTACTATCTTTTATAATTATTTTCCTGTTTTTGTTGCTCTATGTTTTTTCTTATGGATTCAGATTATCATTTGGGGGCACTTACTTTCATCCCAAAGAAGTTTCTTTAGTATTTTATATAACATAAATCTGCCAGAAACAAATTCTCTCAGTTTTGTTATCTTGGAAAAGTTTATTTATGTTTTTAAATTTTTTGTGTGTTTTTAATTATTATGGGTACATAATAGTTGTGTGTGTATGCATACACACACACACACACACACACTTAGAGTACTTAGGGGTATCCATCACCTCAAGCATTTATCATTTCTTTGTATTAGGAACATTCCAGTTTCACTCTTTTAGTTATTTTAAAGTATACTATAACTTATAGTTGACTGTAGTCACTTTGTTGTGTTATCAAATATTGTTCATTCTATTTAACAATCTAACTATATCTTTGCACCCATTAACCATCCCCCCTTAATCACCTTCTCTCTCCCCACTGCCCTTCCCAGCTTCTGGTAACCATCCCTCTGCTCTCTGTTTCCATGAGATCAGTTGTTTCAATATTTAGCCCCTATATATTAGTGAGAACATGTGAGGTTTGTCTTTCTCTGCTTGGCTTATTTCACTTAACATAATGTTCTCTGGTTACATTTATGTTGTTGCAAGTGACAGATTTCATTCTTTTATGACTATATAATATTTCTTTGTGTGTATGTACTACATTTTCTTTATCCGTTCGCTAGTGATGGACACTTAGGTTGATTCCAGTCATTGGCTATTGTGAATAGTGCTATAATAAACATTGGAGTGCAGATATCTTTTTAATATACTGATATCCCCTCCTTTGGGTATATACCCAGCAGTAGGATTGCTAGGTATATATGATAGTTCTATTTTTAGTTTTTTGAGGAACCTCCATACTGTTCTTCATAGTGGTTGTATTAATTTACATTCCCCCCAACAGTGTGTGATAGTTTGCCTTTTCCCACATCCTTGCTAGCATTCATTATTACCTTTTTTTTTTTTTTTTTTTTTTTTGAGACAGAGTCTCACTTTGTTGTCCAGGCTAGAGTGAGTGCCGTGGCGTCAGCCTAGCTCACAGCAACCTCAAACTCCTGGGCTCGAGTGATCCTTCTGCCTCAGCCTCCCGAGTAGCTGGGACTACAGGCATGTGCCACTATGCCCGGCTAATTTTTTATATATATATATATCAGTTGGCCAATTAATTTCTTTCTGTTTATAGTAGAGACAGGGTCTCGCTCTTGCTCAGGCTGGTTTTGAACTCCTGACCTTGAGCAATCCGCCTGCCTCGGCCTCCCAAGAGCTAGGATTACAGGTGTGAGCCACAGCGCCCGTCCTATTATTACCTTTTTGATAAAAGTAATTCCAACTGGGGTGAGATGACATCTCTTTGTAGTCTGATTTGCATTTCTCTGAAAACTAATGATGTTGAGCATTTTTTCATATATTTGTTGGCCATTTGTATGTCTATTCAGATCCTTTGCCCATATTTTAGTCAAATGATTTGATTTTTTTCCTATTGAGTCGTCGGAGCTCTTTATATATTCTAGTTATTAGTCCCTTGTTAGATGGGTAGTTTTCAAATATTTTCTCAGATCCTGTGGGTTGTTTCTTCTTTTTATTGGTTGTTTCCTTTGCTATGCAGAAGATTTTTAGCTTGATGTAATCCCATTTGTCCACTTTTGCTTTGGTTACCTATGCTTTGAGGGTATTGAAGAAGTCCTTGCACAGACAATGTCCTGAAGCATTTTCCCAATGTTGTCTTTTAGTAGTTTCATAGTTTCAGGTCTTAAATTTAAGTCTTTAATCAATTTGATTTGATCTTTGCATATGGTGAGAAATAAGGCTCTAGTTTCATTCTTCTGCATATGGATATCCAGTTTTCCCAGCACCATTTTTTGAAGAGACTGTTCTTTCTCTACTGTATGTTCTTGGCAAATTTGTCAAAGATCAGTTTACTGCAGATGTATGAATTTATTTATGGGTTCTCTGTTGTGTTTCATTGGTTTATGTGTCTGTTTTTTTGCCAATACCATGCTGTGTTGGTTACTATAGGTCTGTAGTATAATTTGAAGTCAGGTAATATGATTCCTTGAGTTTTGTTCCTTTTACTCAGGATTTACCTTCATTTTTAAAAGATAGCTTTGCTGGATATGGGATTTTTAGTGGACATGTTTTTATCTTGAGCTGTCTAAATATGTTATCACACTGCCTTCTGGCCTTCATTCTTTCTTGCTGAGAAGTCAGCTGTTAATCTTATTGGGTTCCCTTGTATTTTGAGTTGTTTTTCTTGTTCTGCTTTTGACTTTAGCATTTTTGCTCTGTTGTTTCCTTGTGCATCTCTTTGACTTTATCCTATGTGGATTTTGTTGAGCTTCCTGGATGTGTAGGTTATTGGTTTTTAATAAAATTGGATAGTTTTTTTAAACTACATGCTCTTTTTCTCTCATCTTCTTTGGGTACTCCCATTACTCATAAGTTGGTGAGCATAATGATGTCCTACATGTCTCCAAAGCTCTGTTTATTTCTCTGCATCATTTTTTCTCCCAGTTTGCATAATCTCTATTAATCTGCCCTTTAGTTCACTTATTCTTTCTTTTTCCAGTTCAAATCTACTGTTGAGACCTTCTAGTGAAACTTTTCAGTTATACTTTTCAATTCTGTAATTTCCACTTGATTCTTTTTTAAAAAGTTGCTAATCTTTTGATGATATTCTCTACATGATGCAACATTGTGATTGTACCTTCCTTTGTTTCTTTAATCATGGTTTCCTTTAATTCTGTGTAGATGTTTATAATGGCTACTTGAAGGTCGTTTACTGATAAATATGACGTATGTTCTCTCTCATGGATAGTTTCTGTTAGCCTCCTTTTTTTCCTGGTATATGAGTCATAATTTCCTGTTTCTTCGAATGCCTCTTAATTTTTTTGTAGAAAACTGAACACTTTAGATAATATTGTGGCAGATCTAGAAACTGGTACCTCTAGCCTGAAGCTTGTTATTGCTATTTACTTGTTTAGTAACTGACTAGATTGTTCTAGTGAAGTCTATTTCTCTGCCATAGTATTCACCTCTGCTCTTCTTCTTCAGGAAGGCGCAGTTTGGGATATGCCCACAGTCATCCTGGGATGATAATGGTTTTGGTAATGCTCTCTTTCTCTAACCACAGCTAAGCTGTTAAACTCCATTAATTGCCAGCTGATTGTTCTGGTGCTTTCAACAATACCCGGAGGCATAAATTGCTCTGTAAACTAATCCAGTGAAATTCTGCCTCCTTTGAAGGAACAGTTTCTGAGGTCAGTGTTTGATTTCTGTTCTGATGGTAGGAGGTCTTCTCTCAGTTATCTTATTTCCCTGCTCTTTCCTGCTAGTTCCCCGAAGAACTAGCTAGCCTGGATTTTAGCCTGTATCCTCATTAAATCTACAAAGCTCTTCATTGCTTTTCAACATAACCTCCACTGTTCTTGGTAGCTCCTTTAGCCTTGAACTTCCTCACACTCTGTTGCAAAAGAAGTCAGTTCTTGGGAAGAGAATAGGAGGCCTGTTTTTTTGGTCTGTTTCTCCCCATAGGCAAACATCTTTGAACCAGCCAGGGCTTTGGAGATGGAATTGGGGACAGTGGCAAGCTTCTCTCTAACATTACTACTCTAGGAACTGAGTGTTTATTGTGTAGATGCCTGAGATCTAGCTTTGTTAGGTTCTGACAATTTACTATATTCTAAGAACTTTTTTTAGGAAATGAAATATTAGGTAGATTTTAAGGCCACTCTCTATATATCCTCATATTCTATAAGTTGGTATTTGTGCATGTATTTTATACATATTTTTAAAATTTACTTTCCCATTAACAATGTATAAGCATTGTTTCTAATCTTTTATGTCTTTATCAATGCTTATAGTTGCCAGACTTGTGCATTTCTGGCAGTCTGGTGGGTGGTATTCAACATTGTTGTGGAGTTCCTAAGAAGAGCAGATAAGAGAGAAAAAGAAATGTAAAGTGTAAAGATTGAAAAGGAAGAAATAAAACAGGCATTGCCTGGAAATGATTTGATTGTCTACCTAGAAAAGGAAAGGGATTCTACAGGCAAATTATTAGAAAAGGTATTTTATCTAGCAACCTTGTTTATCATTCTAATAAATTGTAATAATTTGTCTCTAGCTCTGGTGAAGAACTTTGTACAATGTTTAATACTAGTGAAAGTGGCTCTTGTTCCTGTTTTAAAGGGAACGCTTCTAATGTTTTCCTTTAATGATTTTTTCTGGATATTTAAAAAATATGGTTTATTGAATTAAGGAAATTCTCTTTGTTCCCATTTGCTAAAATTATTTTTAGTCATTAATTGATATTTAGTTTTTATCATTTTCTCTTTATAATATTTAAAATTACATAGATTTTATCTTTTGATCTGTTAGTGTTGTGAATTTTATTAAAAGACATTGTTTTTCTAAACCAACTTCACATTCCTGAGAATAAAACCACATTGGTTATGGTATATTTGATTTACTCTTTTGTTCCCTTTAGAAGTTTTGCAACTGTGTTTCTATAGGAGCTTGCTATACATTTTTCCCTTCTCATACTGCCCTTATTTACTTTTAGAATCAAGGTTTTACTAAAATTATACAATGAGTTTTGGATTATTTTCTCTTTTTTATTTCTCTAGAACATGATATAAGAATATCTGTTCTGTAAATGTTTGGTAGAATCAATCTGTAATCATTTATATATGAGTTTTTTGTAGGTAGATTTTTTAACACTTAAATCTTGTAGGTGTGATTAGGTTCTCTATTTCTTCATGAGTCAGTTTTGATAAATTATATTTTCCCAGGAATTTTTTATTGTAGAAGTTTTCAGAATTATGGTTATAAAGTTGTCAATAGTATTCTTTTCTTTGCTTAATCATATCAGGCTTTAATAAAAAATTTTTTTAGTTTCTTCCAAGGAAATTGGTTTGGGTTTTGTTAGTCTGCTTTATTAAATAGTTTTTTTTTAATTTAATTAATTTTTGTCTTCATTTTTTCTTTTCTCTTGTCTTTAGATTCATATTTTCTTTAACTTCTTAAGCCTAGATGCTTACTTTTATTATTTTTCAATCTTTTTGTTTTCTAAATGCATTTAAGACTATAGCTTCCTTTTTAAATACCATTTTAGTTGTATCTTATACATTTTAATATGCAATATTTATATTTTCATTTGTTTTTATGATTTTTCTAATGTTTATCATGATTTTTTTTCAGTTCCTGAGTTTGGATAAAAATATCTAAATGTATTAAGCTGGAAAAGATCTCCTTTTGTTTCTGAATTCTAAATTAAGTATGTTGTGACCAGATAACAAAATCTGTATAATACAACTTGCCATTTGTTAAAACGTGCTTTTTGTGCCTAGTGTATTTGTGTGTCTGGGAGGTGAATGTCTAATATGTTCATCAAAAGAGTATGTATTCTTTAATTCTTGGTTACTAGGTTCTGTGAATGTCCCTTAGTCAAGCTTATTGTGCTCAAATCTGTTATATCCTTCCCAAATATATATTTACTGCAGTACTTTTATAGTTATCCTTGTATTCGAATTTATTTCTACCATATTATTTTATTATATTTACCCTACTTTTTCTGTGCTGCGTTTTCCTTCTCCTGCTCCTCTCCATCTCTTTCTTCATTGTACAACCACCATATGTTTAAGGATCTTGAGAGCTTTATGTAGTCATGCAGGAAGACCTACATCTCAAACATTCAAAGATAAAATTCTATTAGAGTAAATAGACTTCCAAGAAAGGAGATTCTCTAGTTCCCTTTAACAATCCATTACAGCATTAGCCATTTTCACTTTTAGAAAATTAATCCCTTATTCTATTCCGGTTTGACAATGGAACTGTTAAATATTCTGGACTCATTATAGTTAAAATTGTAAAGATCTTAGTGATCTGGCTTATTTTCTTCATTTTACAGACACAGTCCCAGAGAGTTTAAATGCTCACTTCTTAATAACAAATCATGAGTTCAGACTCAGATTTCCTCCTTCCCCATTCAGTGTGCTTTATTGATTTTCCTTGTCCCTGATATAAAAGCTTCACAAATTAGGTTTTCTTCTTGAAGGCCTGTGGAGTTTCAGTAACTTGCATAATGCCTAGCACAAATAGGTACTATTTATAAATGCCTGTTGTTTACCATTTCCTGTGAGAGGAAAAACAGGTAAACTTGGAATTTTAAGTGGCTTGTATTTTGTTATATGTAGGCACAGAAGGGGCACACTGAAATCAGATGAGTGCTTTTTTGCAACAGTCCCCAACCTTTTTGGCATCAGGGACCAGTTTCATGGAGGACAGTTTTTCCACGGACGGAGGGGGGGTGGGGGGATGGTTTGGGGGTGACTCAAGCGCATTACATTTATTGTGCAGTCAAACCTCTCTGCTAATGATAATCTGTATTTGCAGCTGCTCCCCAGCACTAGCATCACCACCTCAGCTCCACTTCAGATCATAAAACATTAGAGCCTCAGTAAGGAGCACGGCCTAGATCCCTCGCATGCGCAGTTTACAGCAGGGTTTGCGCTCCTACAAGAATCTAATGCTGCTGCTGATCTGACAGGAGGCGGAGCTCAGGTGGTTATGCCAGCGATGGGGAGTGGCTTAAATACAGATGAAGCTTGGGTGACTCTCCCCACTGCTCACCTCCTGCTGTGCGGCCCAGTTCCTGGGGGTTGGACACTGCAGCTTTTTAGAATAGGTCCTTATGCCATTTGCCCAAACCACTCTTAACAGAACATGACATTGAGTCTCCAGTGGCAGTCAGGAGGGAAGCTGATTTAGGTGGATAAATTTTCTCTGCTAGTCAACTCAATTCAACAAGGATAGTTTGTGTGTGTGTGTGTGTGTGTGTGTGTGTGTGTGTGTATTTTTTTTTTTTTGTCTAGGCTTTTGCTATAATCTTTTTGTGATGAGGAAAAACAGATACTAAACATTCCCTATAAGTCTTAATAAGAATATCAAAGATGTATTATTTTTCTCCCAGCTAATTCTCATTTAAACTGAGTAATCCCATTTCCTTTAACTATTCTTGTGGTTTTTATTTAGAAACATTTCATAATCTTTCAGTAACTGCACAAGATACTTCTTCCACATACACGGATGGAGAAATTCAGGCATTTCGAGGTTTGACTTAGAACACTGTGTGGAATTCTCTGTATCAGATTAAATTTATGTATTATATGTGCTACTAATAAATTCAAAAGCTTTTTTTTTAGTAAATAATATATTTACATATTAGGTAATAAAAATTTTTGTGTTTATCCAATCTATATGATCTTTAGGTCATATAGAAGTCTATGTGAGGCCGGGCGCTGTGGCTCACGCCTGTAATCCTAGCTCTTGGGAGGCCGAGGCGGGCGGATTGCTCAAGGTCAGGAGTTCAAAACCAGCCTGAGCAAGAGCGAGACCCCGTCTCTACTATAAATAGAAAGAAATTAATTGGCCAACTGATATATATATAAAAAAAAAAAAATTAGCCGGGCATGGTGGCGCATGCCTGTAGTCCCAGCTACCCGGGAGGCTGAGGCAGAAGGATCACTCGAGCCCAGGAGTTTGAAGTTGCTGTGAGCTAGGCTGATGCCACGGCACTCACTCTAGCCTGGGCAACAAAGCGAGACTCTGTCTCAAAAAAAAAAAAAAAAAAAAAAGAAGTCTATGTGGAAGGAATAATATGTATTACTAGATGTAATATGTAAACTTGATGTTTCTTAATCATAAAATTTAAAATAATTAAACATTCATTAAAAAGGCATATCTGGCCACTTTGATAATATCATTCCTGTGAAGTAATGTAAAGAGACTGAAACTTGTGATTTATGGATTTATGTAGGTATATTTGTCTTAAAAGTAAAATTACACATCTCTGATAGGAAGTCTGGCTCCCTACCCCATACACATTTGTACTGTTTTAAAAGGATAAGTCGCAAAAGGAGATGTTGAAAAAATATTTTTTGTAGAAGTTGAGTTTACTATTCAGTTTCTTATTTTTAGAAAAGATTTCCTATCTAGTAAAAGATTTTAAATAAGGAATATTTGATTGTTAAAGTATGAAAGAAAGAAGTATATGTAGAATGAAATGATTCTGACATAGTTCAAATTATTCTGACCTAGTCAACATAATTTTTTTAAGTCAACATAATTTTTAGTGATTTTTCCTGATAACAATAATAAAAAAATTTTAGTCTAGTTTGCAACGATGTTTTTGTTACAAGTCAGTACTTAATCTTGGGCAATCTACGTGTTCTTATAAATGAGCTCTTCTGAAGTCTTTTTATGGGCTATATAAGATGAATATCCCTCTCAGATATTGTCTTTAATATAGTTAGAAGTTCTCATTACTAAACCTGAGTTTACTATGGGTTACAGGTTTTACTCTGGATTCTATGAATTGCTGATGGATTGTCACATTGGCTTATTTTAGTGTTTATACCTTTTCTTTTATAATAACTTATGTTTTCTACCCAGTGATTTGATGTTTATTCAGATTTTTAAAAATAATTTGCTGTTTAGCTGGTTTGTTTAATTAAAGATTTTACATATATATATGTATATATATATATGGTTTTTTTAAAGCATGAATAATGGTACAATTATAAATTCATAGTATCTGGATGGCTTGATTCCTGCCATGTCAGTTTTCTTGTGTTTGATGAGACACATAAAGCAGTTGTGAGAGAATGCTTGTCACTGGTATCCATGGAAACTCCAAAGATACTTTGGAACTCAGAGGCATAGAGTAAGCCACAGTAATAGGTCTCATTATGAGGGCAAAATACATAAAAGGTTCAGGCATATGCTTTTAATTAGTTGCCCAAAATACCTAGAACTAGAGAAGACACAGTGAAATAGTATTTTTTACTGTTAGAAATAGTATGGGCAGCATTTTAAATTTAATGATTGTCTTTTTGTTAACTAAAGTAGGAGAGAGATACACTGTAAATAGTCTAGTAGTATAGTAGTATAGTTCCTTACTCACAATTTGTACACAGGGGTATACATTGATAAAAAACAGACTTAGCTTCATACTGACACAAATATAGTATTTGCTTATCATTTTTAATTCTTACCCCTACAACATAGTTTATTCAGAAAGGCACATTTTAGGCTTTTCCTTCTAGGTTCTGAATTACCCCAGGAACGTAGTATATACACAATACACCGGAATGACTCCCATGCATTTTTGTTTTAAAATGTAAATGAGACAGTAGCCAAAATTCTTATTATTCAGGTATATTAAATTTTCAGTCTTTTTTGGAACATGCTAAATTTGAATGAGTTAAAACAGGATTCAGAAAAAAAGACTCGAATAATTAAGTATTTTCTGTTAGAGAATTATGATGGATAAAAGATTAATAACTCTTAAGACAAAATTCTTTAAAGATTTCCTTTTGAATTGCAATCTGTAGAATATAATCTTGTATTGCATTGCAGTTCAACACATTATTTCTTCCTGTTGCTATAGAAACTAATTCTGGTGCAGCTGTGATTGCTAATCAAAATTCTAACATTATACAACCTTTTTCCCCTTAGTGCTTCATTTTATTTTTAGTTACAAAATAATAAATTTCTATGGTGAGCTCATAACAGTGGTCAAAACATTAATACAAAGATTTTTTAAAATTTGAGCCCTTTCCTGTGACAATAAGGAAGTATTCTTATTGTATAGTTTCAATATGAGCAACAAGAAAACAAAGGCTTTTTGCTGAATTACAGAGGTCTATAATTGCTATATTACATCAACATTGTGAAGCACTTAACTGCTTCATAATCCTAAATTGCTACTATTTCAGCCATCTATTTTTAAAGTGTCTGGTAACTTGGTGTTATAAAAATGAAAAAATAAAAAGTCCTTAGAATGCCTGAAGTCTTTTAACACAAAATGGAAATAAAGCTTCCTTATTGTTTTATTCTCAAAGAATTGAGATCTCATCCCCAATTTATGTAATAAGTAAAAGTTAATTGGTTGTTCTCAGTCTTACTTTTATTGGTATAGAACCCTCCAAAAACAACCCTGTTAACATCATCCAATATAAATCTATGTATATTTTACAGGCCAAAAAGGAGTTGCATTTTTTGCCTTTTTAAGAATATTGATTATTTTCCATTTCATAAAACAAATATAAAAACTTATAACCAATTTATTCATTGCAAAAATGTACTATACACACACACATACTCTCAACAGGGCTTAAGCTAAATCTAATATTAAATCTTTGGTATGTGCTATAGTATCAATTACATATATTATTTTCATATGCTATCATAACATTTTATTTTCTGATTTGGTATATAAAGTAAGACAGGTGAAATTTATTATTTCAAATTATTGATTGATTTAAATGGAAACTCATATAAAATTTTTCTATTTCTATTTATCTTTGTTATCAACTAAATAAACCACAATGGAACAAATAGTAGATATGATTTAATACAATAATTGTATTTTTTTTACTTTTATTTACGGATAAGCATATTTTATATTTTGATTAACATGAGTATATAAAATTCTAGGAGCATATAAAATGTTACATACTTAAGAAAGTACCAGATATGTAAAATTTGTACCCGGAAATACAGTCAGCTATATTTTATTAAATTTGTTGCATCTCTGATGTAATTTGAATACTGTAAACCCTTGACTATATACCTCAAAGAAATCTGGGAATTCATTCTGTAGGCATGAGAATTCTATTTATTTTATGGAAATCTTTCTCATTCATACTTTATACTTAGCTTAATTGAATCTTCAATAATAATTTTGGGTCATGATTAATATGGATTATTAGATGGAACCAAAGTAAAAGTTGCAAATTAAGATACTCACCCTAATATAGATGGCATAGTATATATTACTAAATCACTTCTTTTTTATTTCAACATGTTACGGGGTTACAAATGTTTAGATTACATATATTGCCTTTGCTCCACTTGAGTCAGAGCTTCAAGCGTGTCCATCCTCCAGACGGTGTGCACCACACCCATTAGGTGTGAATAAACCCATCCCCTTCTCCTGCCTCCCACCTGCCCAACACCCAGTGAATGTTACTACTATATGTGCACTTAAGTGTTGGTCAGTTAAATCAGTTAATACCAATTTGATGGTGAGTACATGTGGTGCTTGTTTTTCCATTCTTTTGATACTTCACTTAGTAGAATGGGCTCTGGCTATATCCAGGATAATACAAGAGGTGCTGGATCACCATTATTTTTCGTTTATGTATACCACATTTTACTAAATGACTTTTGATATGAGCCATAATTCTGTATCATGCTTTTTGAAAAATCCTTGTTTGAATACTTTTTGTTAAGCCTTCCTATAAAGTTGGAGTAAGATGACATAACATTCTGTGCAGTTTAACAGGGTAGAATTTCTCCAAAATTAATCTGAAAACAAATTTAGAAGTTCTGTTGCTTTTTCTCAAGAACACTAAATAAAAAGTGAAAAAAATCTAATTCATTTATCCTTTCTGAGCTTCACCCACATCAGAGGGTTATTGTATTAATGCTAATATAATAACTATAATAATAATAACTTTTACTGACTGTTACTATGAAGCACTGTGCAAAGCACTTAAAACATTAACTGAGTTAATCCTCATAAATCATTCTGATTTACAGATGAGCAAATAAAGGCATTGGAGGTATAAATAAATTTTCCATAGTCAAATAACTAGTGAATTACAGAGGTAGAATTAGAACCAGGCAGTCTAATACCAAAGCCTACAATGTTAATTCTAGTTAAGGGTTGTATGGGTGATAAATTATTATATGAGCCTACTGTTATGTTACAAATATAGGCATCTCTTTGTTAGCCTACAACCACTGCCCTGTTGTTTACATTGTTTATACTATTGGAAGAAGTATATTTCACTCTTTAAAAAATTTGTTAGGATGTTCTCAGGTGACTTTGGTTCAAGTTCAGTAAATTTTTTACTATCAAAAGAAAACATCTTCCAGAAAGCAATACATTTCTTCTAACTCTCCACAATGTTTCCTCTGTATAGATTTTCTGGTATCAAAGGTATATTGTTGATATTAATATGAGACTTGAGTTTGTCTGTAATGGTACCTGCATTATGGATTTATTTTTAAGTATAAAGTGTTTTATATAATTTCCTTTCCCATAGGTTCATCCCTTCAGAAAACAACTTTTAAGCTTTTTGATAGCAAGACTCCATATTATTGATTTTATGTTATCTATAGCTAGCATGTATTTGGTACTTTTATTTACCCATTGAGACCTTATATTGTAGATTTTGGGAATATTAAAAGTCATTTTCTCCACTTGGAACCTCAGGCACAAGTAGAAGAAATATGTATGTTTTTGAGAGCTTTATTGAGATGTAATTCACATACTATAAAATTCACTCACTTATAGTGTATAATTCAAGAGTTGTACAGCCCTCACTATAATATAATTTTATAATATTTTTATCACCCCAAAAAGAAATCTTGTACCCGCTAGCAGTCACTCATCAATACCACCATCCAGCCCTAGGTAACCACTCATATATTTCTGTCTCTATATATTTTACCTGTTCCTCACCTTTCACATAAATGGAATAATCCAAAAGGTAGCTTTTTGTGACTGTCACTTAATGTTTTGAAGGTCCTTCCATATTATAGCATGTTACCTTAAGTTGTTGGCAGAATTCTAATCTGTGCATGTGTGTGAGGAATTACCCAAGACTGGGAAAGCAGTGGATAGAACAATTCCCAGAACTTAAACAGAACTGTAAATAATTTGCATTCCTTCCACCCAGAGCAGAGAGACCTTGAATTAATAATACATGACACATTGGGTAGAGTCATTAGAAGAATCATACCTTCATAGCAGGGAGAATTAAAGTTAAGGCTGTTCTGGACCCACTCCAACAAAGCTTAAAAAGAAGCCTCAAAAAGATTAAACTAATCCTTGGCCGGGCGCGGTGGCTCAAGCCTGTAATCCTAGCACTCTGGGAGGCCGAGGCAGGCGGATTGCTCGAGGTCAGGAGTTCGAAACCAGCCTGAGCAAGAGCAAGACCCCGTCTCTACTATAAATAGAAAGAAATTAATTGGCCAACTAATATATATATATATATATATAAAATTAGCCGGGCATGGTGGTGCATGCCTGTAGTCCCAGCTACTCGGGAGGCTGAGGCAGAAGGATTGCTTGAGCCCAGGAGTTTGAGGTTGCTGTGAGCTAGGCTGACGCCATGGCATTCACTCTAGCCTGGGCAACAAAGAGAGACTCTGTCTCAAAAAAAAAAAAAAAGATTAAACTAATCCTTAAGAAATGTTCTATATCTTCATTGTGGTAGTTACCCAATTTTATACATTTGTCAAAACTCATCAAAATGGGTGGGTTTTGTTGTCTATAATTTATGCCTCGATAAACTAGATTTTTTAAATAGAGCACTTAGTTCATTGGCATTGTCTAACCATTACAAGAAGGAACTCTGAATTCCCCCAGCATAGCCCTTCCGCCAGCACTGACTGGCCTTTAGCATCTCTGTGTTGCTCTCATTCCATAGCAGCTGCTGTCTGATAAGCTTTGGGTAGTATGTCTGTGCACAGATATAGCCAACTGCTGGGTATAGACCCCTGGGGGTCCTCCACACAGACTTCTAGGGCCCCTTCTCTGTACAGCTTTCTCCGTTTCAATACCCTGCTCCATGATTTCCAGGCACTTCAGCCACCTCAGACCCTTATCTCTGCTTCCTCAGCCCAGCTGCACTGTTCTGGCCTTGCTGAGACTATATGTAATCCTCTGTCCTGTAGTCCAGATACTGTCCCCAGATGGGGAGCTGGTCAGTTTCCTTCTCACACAGCATGTTGTTCAGTGCCTGAAAAGAGACAGGGAGCTCTCTCAGGGAGCTCAGTTAAAACATTTGAAGAAATAATTGTAATACATTGTAAATGATGGAAGCAAAGTGCTACTGAGGAACACCTAGCCCAACCTTCATGCATAGGTGTGTGTGTTGGGGGAGAGAGTGGATATGTTTGGGGATGGGTGGTGAACACAACTGGGAAGGATAGGAGAGAGTGAATCTTTGCAGTTTTTCCAAGAGGTATAAACTAAGCTGAATCTTGCCGGACAATATGTGAAGTTACCTAAGTAAAAGGGAGGAGGAGGTATCAGGTGTCCCAGGCCAAGATAGGAGGATGTACGAAAGGCAGCATAAAGGAGCATGGCACATTGACGAAACTGCCATTGTATGGCCATGACTGGATTGAGGATGTAAGGATTCTGGGAAGGGGAAGGGCTAAGGGATGAAACTGGAGCAGAGGCTAGATTCCTAATGCTTTTCTTAAAGTACGCTAAAGATATGTAGGATATTGTCCTGAAAGTGGCGTGTAGGCCTTTAAAGATTATGGAATTGGCTCTGTAGGACTATAATACTATGTAATAAGAACAAAATGTTTTCCCCCCAGATCCTGAACAAGGCTAAATCTGCTTCTGGATATAGTTAAGGATGTACAGGCATACCTCAGATATTGCAGGTTTGGTTCCAGACCACTGCAATAAAGTAAATATTGCAATAAAGCAAGTCACATGATTTTTTGGTTTTCTAGTATATATAAAAATTATGTTTACCCTCTATTATAGTCTATTAAGTGTGTGATAGTATTATACCAAAAAATCAATTTACATACTTTAAAAATACTCTACTGCTAAAAAATGCTAACAATGAGTGCATGCTGTTGAAAAAAATGGCACAAATAGATTTGCTCAACTCAGCGTTCCCACAAACCTTCAATTTGTGAAAACCACCATATCTGCGAACCACAATAAAGTGAAGGACAACAAAACGAGGTATGCCTGTAGTTTTTAATACGGCATATAAAGAATACAACCAGAGGGATAAACCTATGGTCTCAGCTTCATGAGCATCATGAACTAGCCAACTGTATTAACCTGCACTTAATTTCACAACACCTGGCTCCAGAGCACTTTCACAAAACACAAAAAGCAAAATCATAATACTATAATCATAATACTACTGTAGCTTGTAGGGGGTTTGAATTAGAACCTGACAAGCATATGATAGTGAAACATCTGGAAAGTCTTTTGATTAAAGATTAATATGATTAAGGATAGGGATTAGAGATTCATTTGGATAGAAGTCATGCTGAGCTCAATTGTGAAAATTTTTTGATGCTGTTTGTAGAATCGATAGAAAAGTTAAATGTTAAGATTTTCAGTTGGTATTTGACAACAGAAATTCAATCTAAGGAGCAATGCAAAGAAGTGGAGTAAATGCAGTTATAAAATTTAGAAACTTTTTCAATTTTAGAAGGAAACTTGGAATACATGGGGTTACATTTTAGAAAGAATGATATTTGGTGCATATTTGTGTTTTAAATTATATTAGGGATGTAAATGTTTTCAAGCCATAGAGCCATTCTAGGTGAAATTAGTCTTCTAGTCTTTCTCCTCCCAAGTCCTTACACCCAACCAGACCATTGGCAGCTACCCAGTAATTGAGACTAACTCTTTCTCTAAGCAAAGTTGAAAACCAAATAGATCACTAGGAATTCCACTGAAATTTCCTTCCTTTATTGCCTTTCAGAGCCACTTCTGAAAGAGACTGTAATACCAGAACATTTCACTTTTGTTGGTATTGGCATATCGCTAGATATAATTTTTTTACCCTCAGTTAGTCAGTCATAATGTACTCTTAATGAGGTTATGGGTACAAGTTAAGCAAGAGAAAACAGGCATAACTATGTTACTTACGTGTACCTTCAGAGCCGACTTAGTCTGAAAGTCCAGTCTATCCTCATCTGATGTATGCCAGTTTCCCTTGGTGATGGAGCGCAGCTGGACATAACCAACTTTATAGCTAAGTAGTCACATGCCGTCGTACTGTACAGGTTGGATAACATTGCTACCTGGTGTCCCCTGACCTTCCAGTGGATCTCTGTTTGATACCAGGAGCTGTTTCTCAAAAAAGAAGCACTTTTCACTATACTTAGTGGAGTGAGTATGCTCTTGTTTTGAAGCTTTAAGAGTCAAGAAATGAGAGGCAGTGAACTGATTTGTCACTCAAGAAATAGATGTACTGAATAAGATTGTACTGGCAGAAAATTGGTAGCTGTATGTGGGGTCTGGTTTGAACTAGGGATTATTTCAAACCATCAGGAAAGTAAACCAAAGAAAGATTAGAGTTGCAAGCCATGGTACAAAAATAAACTTTGTTTTCTAATAGAATGTATTTAAAGGTGCAGAAAAAAAAGATAATTTTTGAGGCCTCCACTGCAATTCTGTCAGAGCTTCCCAATGGTACTTTTTCACATCGTGACCTGCTACAGAAGTTGGAGCACCATTTGGTTTGCTGAGTCTTAAAGGTGAAGTGTAGCACTTCCTTCACACATCCTCAGTCATCTGGAGAGACTCATCTTTCTCTGTACGCTACTCACAGCTTTTAGCTCCTTAGTATCAATATGGAATGTGCTGCTTTCAAAGTGTAAAGAGGCCAGCTGAGCCTTTTGTCTCCATCTGAGTGGGCGATACACAAGAGGTAGTAAATTCTCTTTGACCTTGGAAGGAGTATTCCATCATATCCCTGGATCCTTAGGAGCTTTATTGAGATGGCAAGCTCCTCCTGTATTTTCGTAGGATTTAGTTCTTGATTCTGTCTCATGTGTGTATCTTACCAAAGCACTTCATCTCTCAATCTTCTACTCTCCTGGTCCTATTGGCATGTTGTCATCCAGAGCAGGATCAAGGAGATGTAGTACAGAGTGTTAAAGCAGCCACAGTCCCTGCAGAGCAGGTTGTGGCATAGGACAAACATTATCTGTGTTTCCCTGAAACAGTAGAGGTATTGCTGTCCTTCCCAGGTGAAAACAACCTGTTAACTTTTGTTCTGTCTGGATTGTTGTGAAGGAAAAAGCATTTGCTAGGTTAAAGCTACATGTCAGATACCCAAGGGTATCTTAATTTGTTCAAAAAGGACACTCCATCTGGAGTGGCAGCTGCCGTTGAATTCATCTTCTAATTAAAGTTTATGGTGATCTGCCATCATTTTTAAGCCTATTCGTTTTCTGCAGTAGCCAAACTAGTGGAGGCGTTTACCAAACTTGTAATTCTCAAGTCTCTGATGGTAGGCTGGTCTCTGCTTTTCTTTTAAGATGCCTTGTTGCTGGAGAAAGGAAGCTCTGATGATTTCCAGCTGTCCCTTGCTGTATTATGTAGTCACTGCTTAGAAAGCCGAAGTTTGGATTCCACCAATTTCTAAGAGTATACATTCTAATTATGAACCCAAGAACTAGAAAAATAACAGCAAGGTGATTTCTTAGATTTATTCCTTAGGTATTTGATGTTATCTGATGCTATTATATGTGGGATTGTTTTTAGATTTTACTTTCTAGTTGTTTATTGCATGTGTGTAGAAAGTCAACTGATTTTTTTTTAAATATTGGTCTCATATACAGTGATCTTGCTAAATTTACTTACTAATAACTCTTTTAGATTATCTCTAAATTATTTTGGATTTTCTACATCATGATCATCATCTGAGAGTAATGATAGTTTAATTTCTTTCTTTCCAATCATTTTACATCTTCTTTTTCTCACCTATTGCACTGGCTAGGACCTCCAGTACATTGTTGAATAGAAGTGGTGATAACAGGCATCCTTGTCTCATTCCCGATCTCAGAGGTAAAACTTTCAACATTTCACCATTATATATGATGTTTGCTGTAGGACTTTCATAGATACCCTTAAAGAGATAAAGGAAATTGCCTTCTATTTCTAGTTTGCTCAGAGATTTTATCACTAATGGATAATGAATTTTATCAAATGCTTTTTAAAACTCTATTACAGTTATATTACTTTTTTCCTTTGTTCTTTTAATGTAATGAGTTAGATTAATTTTTGAAAGTTAAATCCACCTTGCATTTATAGAATAACTCTGCATTCCTAGTGTAGACTCAAGTTGATTATGATATAGTGCCCTGTTTGTATAACTCTGGGTTTTATTTGCTAATCTTTTATATAGAACTTTAGTATCTTATGTTCACTAGAGGGATTGGCATATACTTTTTTTTTCTTATAAGATACTTTTTCAGGTCCTGGTGTCAAGGTTATGCTGGTCTCATAAAATAATCTAAGTGTTCCCTCTTTTTATATCATTTGAAATATTTTGCATAAGATTGGTAGGGTTTTATTTTTTCCTTCCTTGAATGGTAAATTCACTACTGAAGCCATCTGGGCCTGGAATTTTCTTCATTGGGGAAGTTTTAAAACACAGATTTGATTTCCATAATAGATATAAGTTTATATAATTTGCCTGTTTCTTTTTGGGTCCGTTTTGATAGGTTATGGAGTCATTTTATAGAAGCATTCTATTTTGTAAGAAGTATTCCTCTCATTGCATTTGATCAGATGATGTACAATTTTGATTTATCCCATTCCTCATAATGTTCACTTTGATCTCTTCGTCAAGGTTTGATCTCTACTACCAGGCTTCTTCACTGTAAAGTCATCCTTTGTAGTTAATAAGCATTTTGTGAGAAGGTACTTTTTGTAACTACATACATATCCTGTTCCTCAAAATCTTTCAATTTATTCATCTATTTCTTTATATGTATATGGACTTACGGTTTCCTCTTTTTTTCAGTGAGTAATAGTTACTATAGTTATTTATTTTGAAGCTCAAATTGTTAGTGGGATTTGTTTGTTCAGTTGGAGCCTCCTCCAACTGACATCTTTGTCCTTTTAACATGTCCCCATCAGTCTTTGAACATATCCTCCCTTTCAATACATGATTTTCTAGGCTCCTCTTGTGCTTTCCCTCGTTTAGCTCTGGAATTAGTCATTTCTTCAAGGAGTCCTGGTTCCTTTTAGTAGAGAATAGGTTTAGAAGCCAAGATCTGGGCACTAGGTTGGCTCACTGCTATTGAAATGGTGGTGTTCTCAAACCTTCTCAGTGAGCAAAAAAGCTAGAATATTTATGTATGTATATGTGTGTTAATATGTGCACACTATATTTCTATCCATATATTGAAAAATTATAAGTTCACATTGACATATCTAACTCCAATCCAACACTGTAGAGTTTGTTCTAATGTTTTCCCTTTCCACGTTTGTAACTCCCTTTTCCAACAATGAGAGACCTGGCTGCCATTAGCCTTAACACATTAATATTTATTATTTGATCAGTCTGCACACGTGCCCCTCCATTTGGGTTCTCGTATCCCATGCGGCCTTTCCAACTTGTAGATGTCCTCCCGCTGTGAGTATCCTCGTGACCCCCAGAGCCTGGGTTCTGACACCAGAGTGCCTTGCCCCACACTGAATGCTCTCATCACCCTACCTAAGCTCTGAGTTCCTACTGGAGTTTGAACACAAAGTCCAGGACTTCCTCTTACTCCACATGGTAGCCTTCTTCACCCCACTTGGGCTTTAACGCCACACTCCAGGTCACCCTCACACAAGACACCCTACCCAGCCTGCTCAGGCTCTGGCTTCCTATGTCAGGCCACCTGTGTGTGCAGACGCACACTTCACCCCGGCCATGCTGTGACATCCTTCACCAGGTACCCCTCTGTGTGGCTGCCCTCTTCACCCTACCTGGGCTTTCACAACCACACCATTCACCTGGCTCCATGGCTCTGATCCTTCTCACTCTGTGACTCTGCCGCTGAGTTGCTCCCTTTTCCTCAGTATGGACACACTCCTCATCCTGTTTGGACTCAGTGGCCCCGGAACGGGCTGCTCCTCCATGGGAACCCCCTCAATCTGCCGAGGCTCTGCCTCCCCTCACTGGGCCTTCCTCACCCTGCTCGGGCTACAACACGCTGTGTAGGACTGCCCCTGTGTGTGCATGTCCCCTTTACCCTACTGCAGTTCTGACACCTCCCTCCTGGCCACTCCCTGAAGTGAAGGCCTTTTCATTTTAAAATGTAAAATACAAAAGTAAAGTGGAAAGTAAAGATAAAAGAGTGGTATTATTATTTTTAAAACTTTGAGGATATGGTGTGGCTAAGATAAATTATATATTCCAATTCACAGCTTTAACATTGTTTCTCTCAAATCTAGAAAGCTGTAGTCAGATCTATCCATTGAACCTACTTAGCATCTTTAAATATCACAAATCTATTCTGTGTAACTTGTTCCTTGCTATCTGGAGCAAGAGTTACACTACATCTACACTACATCTAAACAAGAACTACATCTAAACAAGATGCCTGGAACTCTGCTGTGGAAATATACTTGGTGGCTGGCAGGTAGGCAGAGACCCAATATAAAAAAGTAAACCAGAGGAAATAAAGTATAACATTATTATTAGACAGAAATTACACTGTGCTGGTATATCAAAAGGAAGTTCAGAAAAAGTTCATTATAGTGGGACAGCTATTGAGGAAGGTAAAAACTGAGGTCAGATTGCCAAATTGAAGGGTAAGGAAGGCAAGGACTGAATCACGTTTGTTTTTCTTTTTCATCCTCCCTTTTGGATCCTGCATTGTTCAGTCATCTACTCTTTTCCTTATAGATATGAACAGAGAAGCTGGCCTCATGCCTAGCTTCAAATTTTACTGGCTGCTGATTGATCTGAGCCAATTATGGTAATCCCATTTCTTATACCAGTGATGGGTTGAGGAACAGATATGTGACTCAGTTTTATCCAGGGAGATCTATGAGGTAATATACTCAGAGACTTTAGGAAAGATCACCTGTCCTCTAAGAAAAAGGAAAAGGTGGTGTGCTGACTCCTAGAACCACTACATTGGGTAATTTTTACTTGACTTCATGTATTTAGGTATTACCATTTAATTCAATAGCTGATTAAATATATATTTTTAAAGGAGAAAGGGATTTTGGTTTAATGATTTATAAACTGTATCAGTTGAGAATGTATTTAGAAACAATAAAAAATCCATCAGGCTAGGCGTGGTGGCTCACGCTTGTAATCCTAGCACCCTGGGAGGCTGAGGTGGGAGGATCGCCCAAGGTCAGGAGTTCGAAACCAGCCTGAGCAAGAGCGAGACCCTGTCTCTACTAAAAATAGAAAGAAATTAATTGGCCAACTAAAAATATATAGAAAAAATTAGCCAGGCATGGTGGTGCATGCCTATAGTCCCAGCTACTCGGGAGGCTGAGGCAGAAAGATTGCTTGAGCCAGGAGTTTGAGGTTGCTGTTGCTGTTGCACTCTAGCCCGGGCAACAGAGTGAGACTCTGTCTCAAAAAAAAAAAAATCCATCAGGATTTTCTTTTTTTAACAAACAAGAAATTATTTATCTCAGGCATCAAGAAGTTTGGAGGTAGCTAAGTAGTGTTTCAGATACCCAGACCCTCCACGCTCTCTTCTCCATCATTAGCTTTCATTCTTATGCTTGTCACTTCATGGTCACAAGGTGGCTGTTACACCTCCAAGCAGGAGGAAAGGGAAAGGGGAAGGGACAAAGGGGCATGCCTGTCGAGCCCGCTTTTATCAGGAAAACAAAAGCTTTCCCAGAAGCCCCACTCTGTAATCTTCTGTATAGACCTCATTAGCCATCCCTAATTGGAGTGCTGCTTGGGAGATGAAGAGGTCACGGATCAGGTCAAGTCAGCCTGACAACTGTGCCAGCCACACCTACTTACCTACCCCACAGAAATGGATTGTGCTAGATAATCACTTACAGCCACTTGACTGTTATTCTGGAATGTTAAAGGGTTTTGGCTACTACTTACAGTGGGTCTAGTCTGTCTTTAATTTAGCTTCACCTATATTATTTCAGTAACTTTTTTACTTCTTGCTTATGTTTTATAAACTAAAATTAGTATAGCTGGCTATCTGTATCCATGTGTTCTGCATCCATGGATTCGACCAACCACAGATGGAAAATATTTGGAAAAAAATGGATGGTTATGTCTGTATTGAACACGTACAGATGTTTTTCCTGTCATTATTCTCTAAACAATATAACAACTATTTATATAACATTTACATTGTACTAGGTATTATAAGTATTTCAAGTATATGGAGGCTGTATATAGGTTTATGCAAATATCACACCATTTTATATCAGAGATTTGAGCATCTCCAGATTTGGTATGTGGGGAGCCTAGAACCAGTCCCCCACAGATACTGAGGGACAGCTGTATATTAGACACAATAAGTAGACATTGAGTGTTCATTTATCAAAGTTAGGACTTCTGAATGAATATGTACATTTGTGCTAAGTTCATACAAATTTTTATTTTTCATTTGAACCTGGCATTGTGCTAAGTTTAAAATGAGGCTTATAATTTTTAAAGCTTTTCTCTCTTAGGAAAAACAAAGGAACTATTGAATGGAACTCTATAACAATTATAATAAAACCACCCCCCTTTTCAGGGCCCCTTTTGAGAAAGAGGATACACTGTTCATTAACAGAAAGAAATGAAAAAAACAAAAATTAAATTTAGTATCTGATACTGCATTCAGGATTTATCTACACAGACTTAGCGGTTCTTAAATTGTGTACCAGACTCTATTCCCTCATCCCTTCAGCCCCCAGCTCCATCCTTGTTCTACAGATATGTTAATTATCAATCATTGAGATAAATCCTTGAGGTAAAAGTTAAAAGGGCAATTTAACGGTGAAAGAAAATCTACCGCTAGAAGTGGAGGTGCTTCCTGTAGACAAAGGGAAGCCTTGCGTTAGAAGGAATACAGACACAGTCGTGGAGTGGGGAGGGAAGTGCACTTACAGTGGAGAAGAGACAGAATACAGCCCCCAGTCTTAGCCGACTGATGGAGTTTAGCAAACGGAGATTGGGCCTAATTAACACTCCACCTCATTTTAGGATTCTGGATTCAGGATAGATGTAGAAAAACAGTTCTGACACTGCTAGCTGAATCCTAGTTTAAGTTCATCTCAGTAACTGAAGAGAACAGATGAGATTTTTATGTTTGTTTTATCTACCATATTTTTATTACTTCGGCTAGAAAGGCCACAGATCACAAGGGAATAGACGAAGCATGTGTGCTGCAGTATTGTTTCAAGAGAGAGAACCACATAAATGAGCTATTTAACTAATACTTATCACTCTCATTTTTATGGTATAGAACAGGGTCTCTCTTAGTATTGACTTATTTTTCCTAATCATATTATGCAGGAGGAGAGGAATGAGGAACCAGATTATTTTATTTCTACCTGTTAACTAGGGAAGAAGAAAACTCATTAGTAAATATAATAGTTTTATTGCCACAAATTTTTTAATCCAGTTGTTTAAAGTTATTTACAATCATTATAGACTGTACTGCATGTTGGGGCTAATTGGAAACAGTGACCAGATTCTTAATCATTATCAGGAAACTGCATTCAGAGAATGAGAAGAACACCCCCACTGGATGAACTGCAGCCACCACCCTATCAGGATGACAGTGGTTCTCCCCATCTCTCATGTACACCCTCTGAAATTGGGGACAGTAAATGTGAGTTTTCCCACTGCAGCAACAGTCCAAGATGCTCATATAACAAGTGCCCAAGTGAAGGAAGCGCAGGTCATGAAATAGAAAGTTTTCATAATAAAGGATATGAAGAAGATGTTCCAAGTGACAGCACTGCAGTCCTGAGCCCTGAAGTAAGTAAAAGTACATAGAAGTTTGAAAACGAATGTTATTTGAAGGCTAATAATCCTTTGCTTTTCCTCTTGGTAAAAAGAATTGATTTTATCACTATCTTATTCCTTTGTGGCTTATGGTACTAGTGTCCATCCTTAATTTAATCTTTATCCACAAACTTATCGGGACTGTCCCAACTAGTCTTCAACTCCCCACACACACACAACACACCCATCCCTGCCACTACAGGAAGATGCGTAGCTAAAGATAATTTTTTTATTTAACATTTTATATAAAAAAATTTAATTATTTACCTTCTTTCATCTTGGGTTACTATTTATGTTATTTTTATTATTTTATTTTGGGATTTTTACTATTGGGGGGTTACTCATTACTTTTTCATAAGTCATTCAAAATCATCTTACTGTATTTTCATATCAGAATATGGAAAGAATAAATGATGATTAGCTTTACTAATGAAATTTGAATTCATGTCTTCATACATTCAGGGTTGTTGGTTTGTTGAGTTTTAAGTACTTTTTTGGAGCAAAAATGTGAAAATGATGAAAAATAATTGTGTTGCTGTTTTAAAGTATTGTCATATTCTAAAACGATTTGTTTTAATCTTTCTATAGTTATGAAAGCTATCAAGATAATGTAGAGGTTTTTGTAAGGTAGTATTTATTTTTAGAATTTACTTTTCAAATTTTAGAGTGCAAGTTTTTACAACTTTTGTTCCAGACAACATTCAATAATACTGTAGTATGTTCAGTTGCCCAATACGTAAATTTTCTGATCTGCTCCCAAAATTAAATAAGGGAAGTAGTTTCCCAGTACACAGAATAATTAAGCTGTGGATATAAGTTCCTTAATTTTAGGTTTTTCTCCTATAAATTTTAAAAACAATTTTTATCTATTATGGCTTTTCTAGTATTTCTAGTATTATAGTATCTGACTTAGAAGAGCATTCTACATTGATATTTTAAGTTTACTATATCAGTATTTTATGATTTTCCATGATGAATGTTCTATCACCTAAACAAATTTGAGACAGCTGTTTTGTAGTTTTGCAAACTATACAGGTAGCTAACAAGTTAACAGTGAAGACTGGATTATGGAATTAACAACTACAATAATAGCTATCACCGGTTGTGCCAGGAATTTTGCTATGAGCTTTATATACTGTCAGCTCATCTAATTCTAAAAACCATGTCTTCAGGAAGTTATTATTTCCATTTTATAAATGAAAACATTAAGATTCAGACAGTTAAGCTATTTGCCAAGTATAAGCAGCTCTTAAACAGTGGAACTGAAATTCAAACCCAGGTCTGTCTGAATGCAAAAACGGTGCTCTTCACAACTGTATCATATTGCCATTCTTGAACCAAATTGTTACATGGGAAATTACTTTGATGAAATGGTATCCTCCAAGTACACCATCAGGCAGATTCTTCCAGAGGAATCACAGACTAAATTAAGATGCTCAGGTTATGCTTGCATTTGTGTGTGTGTGTGTGTGTGTGTGTGTGTTAATCTATTTCAGATACAAAGCAAGAACTAAGAGGAGCAAGATGAGGTAGGTTAACACTTCTAGGGATAGGATACCTATAGTAGGTACAAGTAGCAAGGGCACACTGTGTGAGTCCTGGTGTATGCAGCGCCCATACATCCTGTCTGACTGTCTCTGTTCCATCAGCATTCCTATGTATGATGTGGTAACAAGGACAAGAGTTGAGATTCGAACAAGAGTACCAAGAGCCAATAGCACACACTTGTTTTATGGCAGAGATGTAGGGGCAAGTATACCTGGCTACCACTGAAACTTGCTAATTAGCCTACTAAGCAGATGGAGGTTTTATCTGCATTTCTTAAGAACATGAGTGACAAAGCTGTCAGCCAGAGCTGCATGATACGGCTTGGGCTTTTCATCCCTTTCTATAGATGACACTCATTTATTCCATCACATTTTCTATTTAGTCCATCTGTCTTTGGCATATCTTAAAGGTTACTAACTTGGTTACTATCTATATTTAATATATAGTCTGAATTCTGCCCATGTCTCACAAGCTACTTCCTTACTCATTATCTATAGCTAACACACACTGTGAGTTTTGCCCATATTTCAGAAGCTGCTAACTTGCTATCTGTAAACATTTCTTTGGAATTTCCTCCTTCTTGCTTGTTTCCGTATCTTCTATAGCAGCACTGAATATATTCAAACAATAAAGCAATGTATATTATGTAAATATTTGGATATAGAATACTGATAGCCTATGCTAGTATGAAATTCATTCTTACTTTTTTTTTCAAGTTTATTTTGCATCCTTGTAATAGATATTATGTGTCAAACAGAAAATTTTTACTTTCCTCTTGATTTAATACAGGCTATCTCTATCTTAGAGCCTACCCACATACATGATTGAACTAAGAGAGAAGAGAGGGTTCAGAAGAATTCCATGGCAAGGAGTTTATAAACTCTTGCTGACTTGTTGCTAGCTAAAGACTTTTTAAAACTTGATCCAGACACCTTGAAAGGAAGGATTGTTTTCTTATTGCCTATTTGCAGAAGGCACCCAGTAGTTTTGACTGTAAAAGTGCCACCCTTTTAACCTTGGGTTTCATGAGAATTGTTAAAATGCTAAGAAAGAAAGAAATTAGGGGGCACCAAGAGAAACACAATTCAGAAATAGCTATCTAGGACCTTATAAAAATTTTATGACTGAAAATCTTAGCTGTCATTACATCATTTTAGAAAATATTTTATTAAAATGCCAAAGCCATATAATAATCTTCAATTATGAACTATGAAGTGGTATGCATCAAAACATTTTGCTGTATAACTATGTTTTTTTTAACACAGTAAGAATACATATACCCTGATTTCCTCATACTGCATTAAAAAATGAAGTCTGTGAGTTTGTTCCCTCTCCCCAAGTATTGTTCTTCCTTTATCATCCTTTTTTCCAGACATGATACCAACTAGCATGTAAAATTTATAAGATTAAAGACTCATGTCTGTTTGGTTCTCTTCTGCAGGAAGAAGAACTCTCCCAACCTAAGATAAGGCCTAGCACATAGTAGGTTCAATAGTTAGAG
This sequence comes from Microcebus murinus, assembly GCF_040939455.1. Classification (NCBI taxonomy): domain Eukaryota; kingdom Metazoa; phylum Chordata; class Mammalia; order Primates; family Cheirogaleidae; genus Microcebus; species Microcebus murinus. The sequence goes on along the minus strand of NC_134126.1, from coordinate 24,749,061 downwards.
TACATGTTAAGCTGCTATAACAAAGAGACACCACCACCACCAAATAAAATGGCTAAGAAACACAGAAGCTTATTTCTCTTTTGTTTAACAATAGTTCCGGGTGAGTAGGTGGCTTTGCTCTACAGTATCATTCAGGGACCCACTTTCTTCCGTTTTGTTACTCTGCCATCCCCTAGGATATTGTTCTAGTCTACAAGGTCTGAGCTGACCCACACATCCTGTCTGCGTATCTGTGTGTGGGAAGAGCAAGATGGAAAGAGAGTGAAGGACAAGTGATTTCTTATGTAAACCTGATCTGGATATTATACACATAAATTCTGTTTGCCTCAGCCAAAATTCTGTTTGGCCACAGTCACATAGTCATATCGGCTATAAGAAAGTCTCTGAAGTATACTCTCCTGGGCAGTGTTTCTAGCTGAAATTCAGGGAGGTTTTTTGAGTAAATGGAAGAAGGGAAGACTGAAATTTAGTATTTGGTGCCACATTAGGCATTAAATCAAAGTTTAGAAAATTATAGAAATTTATAAAATTGGTCCACATTTTAAAATGAAAATCATTTAAGGTTTATTAAAATACCTAAAGTGGCAAAGAAGTGTAGTTAAAAGGTCAGAGATACGGGTTTGGCATTGTCAGTAACTAGCTGAAACCCTCATTATATGGTACTTAGACTGTCAGGAATTTGAGACAATTACAGGTAAAATGGGTACAATTTCTTTTAATTTCTCAATTAAAATGTACAGTGTCAGTCTTTCTTGAACTTTTGAAATGTGTATTCTGCCATTCTCAATAGTAATTAATATTAGAAAGTAATATGTTTTTAATTCTGGTTAAAAAATAGCTTAAGTTATTGTGAAGTAAATATAGTCTCCATAAATATTAAAATATGGAGAATAAACATTTAGCTCCAAATACTTTGTGTTTATACTTCTATATTTCACATTTCTATTGTTTTATAAGTCTAAATATCTTTATATTCTATTGCATATGCGAACATTTTAGAACAAACCCTAAGAATGGAACCAAATTTTTCAATAGCATTATATTTTTATTTATGTTCTCTTCCTCTCTAGGATAATATTAAGGTGTCAGTTTCATTATTTACAATGTTGAAAGTAAAACTTAGTAGTTCCTACAAAAGAAACAGAGATATACATTAAAGTATATATTTGAAATTCTCATTTATAAAAACATATATCCAACTTTCTAAAAATTATGATGATGAATAGTAAATTCTAAAAGTATCTATATGTAAGTTTTTGAGTTTAACTTACTGCTTAAACTACTCTGACCCTATAGGGTAGCTTTTGATTGTAGTTGATAGTTAATTATTATTGTATTACTTTCTTTGTGGCAGCATATGAAAATTGTTTTTACATCATCCTCCTAAAGAAATATTAGGTATTTATTTACATGTTAGATTAAAGAATAGAGTTAAAAACTAAAAACATTTAAATTTGCTTTTCTTAGGATATGTCAGCTCAAGGATCATCTTCACAGCTTCCTAAACCTTTTGATCCTGAGCCAGAAGCTAAATATGGCACACTGGATGTGACTTTTGACTATGACTCACAAGAACAGAAGCTTCTGGTAACAGTGACAGCTGTCACAGACATCCCAACTTATAACAGGACAGGTGGCAACTCATGGCAAGTACACCTTGTTCTTCTACCTATAAAGAAACAGAGAGCAAAAACCAGCATCCAGAGAGGACCATGCCCTGTCTTCACAGAAACATTTAAATTTAATCATGTTGAATCTGAGATGATTGGAAATTATGCAGTTCGGTTTAGACTGTATGGTGTACATCGCATGAAAAAAGAAAAGATTGTGGGGGAAAAGATTTTTTATTTAACAAAATTGAATCTTCAAGGGAAAATGTCATTGCCTGTGATATTGGAACCTTCTTACAATCATTCTGTGAGTATCTCATCAAGTGGCCTGAATATAGTTTATGTTCATGGTATATAATACACAGAATTTTTAAAATCTATAATCCACCAAACAACTTTCTCAGTCCATCTTTTATATAGTAAACATACCTTTACAAAAATTTCTGAGCCCTGGATAGGTAGGTATAATTTTCTCCTGTCTATAAAAGTTGCCCCTGGAGGTGATTCATGATTTGTTTTATGTATTTTATTTTCTCCTTCACAGAATTCTAGCCCCAAGACCTTACATGTTTGTTCCTTTGTTGAACATTTATTAAATGGTTGATTATGACATCATCCAAACTCCTTATAGAATTTCTTATTTTATTTCCAGGTTAAAACTAGATGATATAAGGCCGGGCGCTGTGGCTCACGCCTGTAATCCTAGCTCTTGGGAGGCCGAGGCGGGCGGATTGCTCAAGGTCAGGAGTTCAAAACCAGCCTGAGCAAGAGCGAGACCCCGTCTCTACTATAAATAGAAAGAAATTAATTGGCCAACTGATATATATATAAAAAATTAGCCGGGCATGGTGGCGCATGCCTGTAGTCCCAGCTACTCGGGAGGCTGAGGCAGAAGGATCACTGGAGCCCAGGAGTTTGAGGTTGCTGTGAGCTAGGCTGACGCCACGGCACTCACTCTAGCCTGGACAACAAAGCGAGACTCTGTCTCAAAAAAAAAAAAAAAAAAAAAAAAAAAAAAAAAAAAACTAGATGATATAAAACTAGAACTATCTAGTCTCATAACTTACTTGCTGTATTGCAGAAATTATTTTCTCATACAGAATATGTACTGCTGCCAGGGTCGTGACTCTCCATAATCTCTCCAAAGCTGCTGTGAAATTATTTTAAAAGTTCAAAAAAAATCTGCCCCCCATTATACTTTCCATCCTTTTAAACAAAGATTTTGAAGTATTGCTGGGAGAACACTTAAGCTTGGTACTTTCAGCTAGTTCTCTCTTTTCTCCTTTTTCCTCCAGAGTATAATCGCCTGCAAATCTCCCTCTCTCCATATTTTTAACTGTATTCCCACAGGTATTGCAAATCACAGGAGAGAAATGTCTGCACTGTTTATTTAAACCAAAGAGATACGTTATGCCAGATAGTTATTATATTTAGATTATGAGAAAAATCTGTGATATGCTGTAAGTGCAAATTATGACTTATATTTATTCCTCTCTGCTATATTGAATAAAAAGCATTTTCAAAATATAAATCTTTACATTTTAGATAGATTTACATTTTAAAATAAAGGTATAGTATTTTAGGTCTTTCTTCCCCTCCCCCCCAAATTCCCATGATTAGTAAAGCAATAGGGTTGTTTTTAAGCTTTTAAATGTGTAAGCTTAAGTCCAAGTTTAAGGTCTCACCGTATTTACACCAGGGAGCGTTTGATGTTGTAGGACCTTTGAATGAATCGAACCATGCCATCTTAACTAGATAATTTTAGCATCTTTAAATACGAAAAGATGGTAAAAAAAAAAAAAAAGATGATGGTAAATATATTCATATGAGCTTATAAGATAAATTTAATCTTTATTGGGAAAATTAATAATTTGTTATCCTTTTAAATTTTCAGGATTACCATTTTTGGGAAATACCTTGTTTAAATGATATCAAAGTTTATAAGAGGAGATGTTTAAATAACATGCAGGCTGTATTTCAGGGGGAAAATAAATTTTTCATAAAATTGAATAATCTGCAATTATTAACATGATTTTGAAAGTTTTCTCATTATTTGGTCTGAGCAATCACTAGTTATTCTGTGGTAAATACACTCTTATATGGAAATAACTGATATAAATGAGAAGAGAAAGACTATATCATCAAGAGGTACGTATTTTGTATTGCTTTATTTACTTCAAATTATTCCCAGTTCTGTTTTAATTGTATTCATTTCACCAAGAAAATGGAGCTATAGAAAATAATATGGTCTTATCTCTGGTCAAACTAAATAATTTTTATATGCATCTACACTATGTACATTAGCTTATAGTCATTGATTCTATAATCTTTTTTTTACCAACTAGTACAATAAATTTCTGAGAAGTGTTCACAAAAAGGAAAAAGTGCTAAATAAATAGGTTTTAAGATATAACATTTAAATATGAATAAAACTATCCATCTTCTGCTCTTAGAGAATTTTTTTTCTACCTTGACACACTTCTCAAATTCAATAGCTATGTTTAATTGTTCCTCCTTGTTTTCCTTCTTTCTACACCTTGTCAAAATCCCATTGGCACACCAAACCTGGCACACCAAAATTGTGAGGTTAATACTCGTGATTCTGTCTATCAATTAACTTGTCATAGAAAATATAATAGCAATAGAATGTATATATTCACTTTGCCTAAGTTTTAATTTTAACTATATGGAGAAATCTCATGATTATAGTTAACTTGGGTGCTAGATTGACCAGAAGCAGAAAGGAAAGAACTTTAATAAGCTCAATTAAAAATGAAAAAGAAGAGAATTCACAATTGATATCATAGAAATATAAAACATCATCTTTGAATACTATAACAATCTTTATGCCCAAAAGCTTGAAACATGGAGGAAATGGACGAATTCTTAGAAATACACAACCCCCCTAGGCTCAATCAGGAAGAAATAGAATTCCTGAACAGACTAATCAAGCACCGAAATTGAAGCAGCAATAAAAAATCTTCCAATAAAAAAAGTCCCAGACCAGATGGGTTCATGCCCAAATTTTACTATATTTAAATTCTTGATACATAATTTACAATAGTAGGTAATTCATTTGAAAAATGCTTTAAGTGGTACTAATTTTTTTAAATGATACATATGAACATGTGTTTTATCAGAATATATTTTATACACCAACCAGTAGTAATGATACTGCTTATAGTATTTCCTCTGACTTAATATATTGAGGATGTTTCTTCCAAAATCATTGTGATTATGTTTACTGAAATGTTTATTTTGAGGTGGATAGGGTTTAATGCTACTTTTCCAGAGTAATGCCTGTTTTGGCAAACAGGGAGAATTTAAAGAGAACTGGAAAATACTAATTGCAAAAATGTTTTTCTCTCTAGAAAGGATATTCTCTGATCTTATCAAAAATATATATTGTTTTCTTTCCTGTATCTCTTAGACTTAGAATTGTTTACATAGGTTCTATATATCTTAGCTATTTCCTGTGTTCTTTTTTTTTTTTTTTTTTTTTTTTGAGACAGAGTCTCGCTTTGTTGTCCAGGCTAGAGTGAGTGCCGTGGCGTCAGCCTAGCTCACAGCAACCTCAAACTCCTGGGCTCCAGTGATCCTTCTGCCTCAGCCTCCCGAGTAGCTGGGACTACAGGCATGCGCCACCATGCCCGGCTAATTTTTTATATATATATCAGTTGGCCAATTAATTTCTTTCTATTTATAGTAGAGACGGGGTCTCGCTCTTGCTCAGGCTGGTTTTGAACTCCTGACCTTGAGCAATCCGCCCGCCTCGGCCTCCCAAGAGCTAGGATTACAGGCGTGAGCCACAGCGCCCGGCCTCCTGTGTTCTTTTTATAGTCATTTACTTTGGAGCAACTAATGATTAGAATCTTACTAAATTACATTTTTTTTGTAGTATAAAAAGCTAATAGAAATGAAAACTTAATGAGTTTGGTGCACATAGTTTTGTTATATTTTGAAATCACCTGATGTTGTGTACTTGAACTATTATATACACACACACACACACACACACACACAGTCATGTGCCGCATAACATTTCAGTCAACGACATATCACATATATGATGGTGGTCCCATAAGATTATAATACTGCATTTTCACTGTGTCTTCTCTATGTTTAGATACATAAATACTTACCACTGTGTTACAGTTGCCTACAGTATTCAGTAGTAATATGCCATATAATACAGTTTGTATCCTAGGATCCATAGACTGTACCATACAGCCCAGGTATGTAGTAGGCTACACCATCTAGGTTTGTGTAAGTAGTGTTCTGTGATGTTCACACAATGACAAAATCACCTAACAGTGCATTTCTCAGAACATATCCCCACCATTAAGTAACGTACGACTATAATTTGTATAATAAAAATTACATACATATCTCTTAATATTTCTGTATTTTACAATAAAAAGTAATCAGTGAACTGATTAAACTTTAATTTGGCTTACTTTTAAGGGAGTAAGGAACTGTTTTAGTTTATAAAAGACAGCATGCATTAGAAGTACATTTTTCATAGTAGTCAATTTATTTTAGGGGCTTATATTTTTCCCTGAAATGAAAGTTGGCATTGTTTCTTAAACTGTGTTCATGTTGTAAAAATGGTTTTTTAAACTAATTCATTTGTGATTTGTCACAAAAGATTAAAGAATTACTAGATAATAGAAATCTACCATTGTAATGCCAAAATTGTTAGACTTTCGAGACCAAGTTTATGTTTGCATTTAGGAGGGTTGGTGTAGACTAAGGTTTGAGAGCATGGCAGCTCTGTAGGCCCTGTGTTCACATCTTGGCTACCCTTCCATCCCAACTGTGTGTCCTTGAGCAAATACTCAACTTCTCTGTGCCTGATTTTCTTCATTTGTAAAAAGTGATGATAATATATTTGCCTCATAAAATTTTTGTGAGGATTTAGGGCATTAATCCATGTAAAGTACTTAGAACATCATCTGGCATAGGGTAGGAACTTAATAAATGCTAACTATTATTTGGTCTTATTCATGTATGAATAAATTTAATGTTCTAATTTCTTAATTAGGTACTAGTCAGTAAAAATTCTCATATTGTATTTTTCAAGTTTCAAAATCAGAAGAAAAGTAACAATCTGGAAAAAAAAGAAAGTGAAAGCACTTTATTTAATCCAACAATACAAGTAGCTAGTAAAGTAACTTTTTCAGGAGCTAATTATAATTCAGGCTTTGAATGTTTCTAAGATATAACTTTTTAGAAATATATTCTGAGTAATTATTAAGAAGTCTGAATCATAAATATCCTTTAAATATAAATGCAGTTTTATTTTCAGACATAATTGTAACTCCTATTCCATTAAAATATATCAAGAAGCTTAGACTAGGTTATTCTGAGCTAGCAAACCCTGAAACTTTTAAATGGCTTATAAGCAACAAAAGTTTCTTTCTTACTTAGGCTCCGTGTCCATTGTGGGCCAGTTATGGCTCTCTTCCCTGTCTTGTCTTCTCTGTGAGATCCAGACCAATAGGGGAGGTTCTTTCTGAAACTTTGCTGGTTGTCATGGCAGAGAACATAGCAAACTAATCCTTGTCTCTTAAAGCTTCTGCCTAAAATTGACATACCCTACTTCCACTTCCATTTCATTGTCTAAAGCAGGGGTTGGCAAACTTTTTCTGTAAAATGCCAGAGAGTTAATTTTTTTTTTAGTTTTCATAGGCCACATATGGTCTCAGTCACATATTTTTTTTTTTTACAACCTCTTTTAAAAATGTAAAATTCTTAACATACTGGCTGTACAAAAAACAGACTACATGCAGCATTCAGTTTGCAGCCTGTTGTCTGCCGACCTATGGTCTATAAGCAAGTCATTTAGCAAAGCCTGGTATCAACAGTGTGGGGCAGTGAATAATTGTGAACAATATTCCATGCCAAGAATTGTTAAGATTAATATTAACTATAGATTAACATTTATGTTTTCTATATCAGTGGTTTTCAAATAAATTTGTACTCTTTATAGTATATAAATTTGCTCTCTTGGTACAAACATTCTCTTTTAAATATTATTTAAATAATAGATTTGCATAACAAGGTCTTTCCTATATACTTAGCTCTATCTAGTTATCATAATTTCTGAATCCAGTTTCTTAATTCATAAAAATATTATTGAGCTTTAGAAACTTAAATATTAATATCTGACAGATTTTAGTATATTAAACAAGTTGGCCTAAACTGTCAGTGCCAGAAGAAAATGCAAGTAATTGTTTGTTTATTCTTATAAAGATAGTGGATTAAGCACATATAATTATTTCTTTTTCTTCCCATAATTTCCACTAAAATGATAGTTTTATAGTTTACAAAAATAAACACACACACATATGTCCATTCACATTTATACCCACAAGGTCAAAGTTAGCTGGAAAAAGGTATCAGCGGATGAGATACCAACTTCTGGAAAGCATTTTGGATGGATGGTGGTTACTGACTCAGTGGAATGGCGATAACCTAGCATAAAGTGCACATAGATGAAAGAGAGCGCTAATCTGACCCCCAGAACCATACTTACTTCCATATAAAGCATGGGTACCATGAGTCTAAGGATTAAAAGTAAGAGAGTCACTAAAAATTTGTGAAGTTTCTTGTATCTCCATCTAGCATGAGAAATAGTGGCGGACTTGTCTCTAGCCCTTGGGCAGTAAATATCATTTGTTATACTCTGGAAAAACTCAAGATTCCAAGTGAAGACTATGTCATACTGGCATTTAGGGGTCCTCCAGGGAAATTGCTTGATCCCATTGAATCACACGTATGCCTATCAGTGAATAAACCTTTTTGAAAAGTATAGAGTTTTTTTTTTTTTTTTTTTTTTTTTTTGAGACAGAGTCTCGCTTTGTTGCCCAGGCTAGAGTGAGTGCCGTGGCGTCAGCCTAGCTCACAGCAACCTCAAACTCCTGGGCTCGAGTGATCCTTCTGCCTCAGCCTCCCGGGTAGCTGGGACTACAGGCATGCGCCACCATGCCCGGCTAATTTTTTTTTTTTTTATATATATCAGTTGGCCAATTAATTTCTTTCTATTTATAGTAGAGACGGGGTCTCACTCTTGCTCAGGCTGGTTTCGAACTCCTGACCTTGAGCAATCCGCCCGCCTCGGCCTCCCAAGAGCTAGGATTACAGGCGTGAGCCACAGCGCCCGGCCAAGTATAGAGTTTTTGATTAGAGTTTTAGTGATATACTCTTAAATATTGATACAAACAAATAATCATGGCTCAGAAGACATGAATAGAAAACCTCTACCAGGAAAGAGAAAACTTAGGATAAACAGAAAACAAAATTACCCAACAGAAAGAATCTATAGTATGAAGATTACGAGAAAATTAAAAACTAATTTTTAGTGTCTTTAGAAAGATTTGAGAATACATACATTTTTAAAAAAGAGAGAAAATACTCAGGAAAAGGAATAATCATAGAAGAAAAGACTTTTGTAAATTACACATAAGATTGTAGAAAGGTCTGTACAGAGATGGGCAAAGTATGGCCATCCACCTGTTTTTGTAAGAAAGTTTTATTGGAACACAGCCGTTCCCATTCGTTTATGTATCGTCTATGACTGTCTTCAAGTTACAACAGCAGAGTAAGTAATTACAACAGAGATCATGTGGCTCATTAATTCAAAGAATTTACTACCTGGCCCTTTACAGATAAAGTTTGCTAACCCCTTAGTTAGAAGATAGAGTGAAAAAAGTCTTCAGAAAATAAAAAAGGAATATAGAGTAGAAAAGAAACAGATGGAAAGATTAAAAAAAGAAAAAGGATCATATGACTAACAGGTGATTCATAAAGAAAGAAAAAGGAAACAGAAGGGGGAATTTGTATTAAAAATACAAGAAAATTTGCCAAAGCTGAAGGGCTTAAGTCTCCAGTTAAAGGACTTGAACAATAAATGGAAAGTCCAGACGTAGACACATCATTGTGAAAGTTCAGAACACCAGGGGTAAAAGAGAAGATCCTAAAAGATCCCAGGCAACATAAAAATAAATGAAGATCAGAAGGGCATCAGACTGCTCAACTACAAAGCTAGATGCTAGAAGACAAAGTTAAGCTAACGCTTCAAAATTGAAAGAAAAAGTTATTTTCACCATATTAAATATTGTGTATAATCTCCTTAAATCCTAATAAGTACAACACTATTGTGAGTATCCTTTTTCCCCATTTACAGATGACAAAACTGTACTTTAGAGTTACTGTGTTACATTTCATTGCCTGGCAATCTGCAAATATTCCCAGCCTTTTCTAGTTTCTTTCTTGGATTTCAGAGGAATACATTTCTGAGATTCCCTAGAGTTCTGGATGCTAATCAGGTTCTACCAATTAAATGTATTTGTGCATGACTTGCAAGGTGAAATTGAGGCAGAGGAGGCCATTTTTATACTGCTTCAGGCAGGCAAGTTTAAGGAAAGATGTTTTTCTCCCTCCAGTAACATTCTAATAGCTAGTTTTCAGCTTCGTGAATGCTAAGAGATAATTGTAATGATGACTTCCCCATCCCTTGATCAAGCTAAGGTTTTTTACCTCTTAATGTATTTCTCTGCCTTCTTGGTAAAGTAGTAGCTCCTTTAGCAGGTTAGTTTTTGGTGTTATAGGAGTCGTTCCTACAGAACAGCCTAAATCCTGCTACTCCGTATCTTCCAACAATTTTGTAAGTATCTAATTTTCTGAATTAAATCTATTGTAAAACACCCAAAGTGATTTCTGTCTCCTTCACTGAACCCTGATGCAGTTCTCAAAGGTTTAGTGTTAATGTTAGAATAAGGTCTGAGATTTTTCAGATTTTAAAATTTATATGTAGGCAGTCCATGCTATACTAAGACACTGCTAGTCATAACTAGGGTTTGATTCTAGTTAAAATGGTTTTTAACATGTAATTTCTGAGAATGATTACGTTAGTAGAAAGTGGTGAGGGTGACATTCATTTTCTGTCTTCAGCTTGAATAGAGATTCCATGCCGTATATATAGTTTTAAGCACTTGATGTATATTAATTCAGATACCCTCTGATATTGGTACTGTTATCTTCAATTTATAGCTGAAAAAACAGGCATAGAAAGGTTAACTGAATTGCCCGGGGCCACATACATAGTGAGTTGCAGAGTAGGGATTTAAATCCATCTGTCTCCACAGTCTGTTCGTTTAGCTATTCTATACCTTATCATTGTATCTTATCATACTAAATTTGACCTAAAAGGAGGTTGGATTTGTCTAGGAATGTTGACAGAACCAAGTTTAAAGTATGAACATGTCTTTACTCCCATGTAACTTATTTTTATTAGATGTAAAAATCTCTCAGAATCTCTAAAATGTCAAGATTGTGATTTTTAAGACAAAAATACAATGTAAAATAGATCCAGAAATGAAAACTAAAAGTGTTCTTTTCATCATCAGTACTGGCTGCTCAAAATATATTATGACCAAAATAATTTTATGAAAAAGTACTGGATTCTCTGTGGCTCCCTCCCATTTCTTTTTAAATTTTAGGTTTTTTGGATGTTTCTTATATTTTTCTCAATCTTTCTGTACCCTAGAATGTATTATGAAATAGGTTAACTCATTAACAATCCTAGAATCTCATACCTCAGATCAATTAACAGTTGACTAAATTGTATTGATTACATATAGAAAAGTAGAAGCATTTGATAATTTTATGCTCCTTAGTGATTGGGATTCTCATAGTAGGGGCTTTAGTATTTAAAATGGGAAAGATGATAAAGTGTGTTTTTACAGGCAGTCCCCACCTAATGAATGCATTGTGTTTCTGTATTCATTTATAAGTCAGAAGTTTATTTGTAAATCAGTGTTTGGACGGTGTTTGCAAGTTTGAACTAAGGCTAAATATTACAAAGGCACTAAAGATTATAGGGGAACCATTTAAACTTGATTTCCACTGGGTAACAAGAGATACATTTCCCATCCTCACCCTCACTCCCATGGCAGTGGCTCTAGCAACCTAGAAATGGGAATCCTTGGGGCGTTGATAAGGAGACCCCTCAGTGAGGAAGTTGGTGGAGGAGGTGACAGTATCACTGATTGCTGTATCAGTGATCCCCTCAGCAGACTTCCTCCTAGATTCCATTGGCTAGGATTTGGTCACATGCCCATGGCCTCTGCCAGAGAGACTGGAAATGCAAGTGCCTGGCATTTTTAGTCTCCAGAGTGGGAGGAGAGCCCTTCCAGCAAGAAATAAAGAGATTGGCAATGGCTGTTGAGTGGACAACCAACTGTTCACTCTGGCTTACAACCAGGGATTTTGGTAGCAAGCTTCAAGCTTATATAATTATACTTGAAATTTATAAATTCAAATTTATGCTTTCCTGTTAAAATATCTTTTGGAAGAATGTATGTAAAATGACTGATTTCTCCTTTAAATTTCTCCCCTCTTTCCAAATACATGTTATTTTATATTTAATTGGATGATCAGATCTGATATATAACCATTAATTATTTTCAAGGTAGATTTACATATGTAGTCTGTTGACTAGTGAACAGCTATCTTATCTTGTAAAAGCAAACAAAAGTTTGCAATTCATACATAATATTTCTTTCTTTTTCCTTCTACATGCCAATCTATTTTCATCTTCTTTTAATAAGAACTTAGGCTTCTTTACCTTTGGAAAATATTTGTTTCATATTTTATATTAGAAATGCCACTCTTCAGAAAGTCAGTATTTAAAAACTGAAATATTTGTTATGAAGTGGATCCACTACCCTCTTCTACAGAACTTCTCAGAGTGAGCTGTACTAACCATTTGCATTAGAATCTCCTGGAATACTTTTGAACAGTGTTGATCCCTGGGCTCAATGCTAGATCCACGGAATCAGAATTACTGGGAAGTAGCCTAAGAATCTGTGCTTTAAACAAATTGCCCTAGTGATAGTTGCATACACTAAAATATCAGAGCTACCAGTATATAAAATGTTTTTCCAAGGAACATTGTGGATGTGAATTAGATGAGTGATATATTTTGGCGTACGTTCTGAGGATATATTTTTGTCTGTTTTTGTGTTTCTTCAGATCTTTCCATCTTTTATTGTCTTTGGTTTCCTTTCCAAATATTTAGCAATGTATGTTCATTAGGAATCCAAAAAATAATTAAGAAGAGTAGAATTATAAAGAAGTACAAAGGAAATTATAGTAAAACTATGAAGAGAAGTTTCCCTTTTAGAAAATCCCACATCATCATTTAATTAACTAACATTACTCATAAGGAGCAAGAGATTACATTGGGTAAATATTTGCATCAGTTAAGATTCTGTTAGCTTCAAGCGAATGCAAACCAACTCAAAATGGCTTAAGCAATAATGAAGGACCCAGAGTGTAGGCCTTTCTTCAGGCATAACTAAAATATTATAATGTTATCAAGGTACTGGTTTCTCTCTCTACACTGCTCTCCTACCCTGTCTTCCGTATGTCAGCTTCAAAATTGGGTTTCACATAGTGGCCCTCTTGAAACTCCTTGTGTCTCACTGGGTTACATGCCAATTCCAGAACCAATAACTGTGGCTACGGGACAGGCTATGCTGATTAGCTTGTACCCTGGAGCTAGGTGATGGATCACCTCCCAAGTCACATCAGATGAGAGTTGGAAAGGAGTTAAGTTCACAGTACCTCTACTGGAAGGAAGTGATGAATGAATGCTAGGGAGATAACCAAATAATGTATAATATAATGTTTGTTTACATTTCTTAAAAATAAAGTTCATTAAAGCTTTAGTGGTTAGACATATTATAGATGAAATCCTATTTTAAACAGTTTGATGCTACCTCAAAATTAGGCAGACATTTTTGTACATCCCCTTAGCAACCTTGAGTTCTGTGTTTCACACAATTAGTATCTTTCAGGTATACTTAATTGGCCAAGAAAGTCCTGAAAGTCCTAAGTCCTGAAAACTTATTCTCAATCTTGATTACACTAGAATGACTTAGAGAGTTTTAAAAATAAAGATGTCGGGCTCCTACTTAGACCTGTTGAATCATGGGGTCCAAGTATCCTCTTTACAAAGTTCTACAGGAAACTGCCTAAACAGTGTTGATTGCCATTGCCTTGTAGAATCTATATTATCTCCATATCTTATTCTTCACTGTTATTTCCTGTATAGCCATAGGACTAAAATAAGTCATTGCCAAGTTCTGAGACATCTGTTGAGTCTGACCATAAAATTTAACTTGAAACCTTATCATTTAGAAAACTGTAAGACTTGTTAATAGTATAAATATTTTTCTAAAATACTCTGCTCAAACTGCAGCCAACTAAACTATTAAAAATTATATTTAAAACAAACAGTTCTAACTAAAATACTTTATTTTAGTAGGAACTGGATTTTACTGAGTAGTTTGAAGTAGATCTCATTGAAAAGAAGCAGTTATTCACCACCAATAAATGTTAACCATTTCATTGCCTTTGGCTTCTTTCAAAATTTTACTTTTCAGATATATTGTTATATATTATTTAATTTTAATCGAAATATTTAATTTCAGATATATTGTTAATTATTAAAATTATTTATCTCCTCGATTCATTAGAATCTTGGCATATTGCTTTTTCTTGGTATATTTTGCGAACAGAAAAAGGTAAAAAACATTTTAAGAGGAATTAAAGTCATTATAGCCATGAAAAAAGTCTTTTTTACTAGTGTTCATTATATGTAACCTACACTATTATAGATTAGATTTTCTTATATAGATAAGATTGGACTGAGTTAATTAAATGAAGTTTATTGTGGCACTGAAGACATTAGAAATAAATTTTTTAGAAACTGACAATTTTGGGGCTGGGCGGAGTGGTAGCTCATGCCTATAATCCTAGCACTTTGGAAGGCTGAGGCAGAAGGATCGCTTGAGGCCAGGAGTTGGAGACCAGCCTAAGCAAGACCCCATCTCTACAAAAAATAGAAAACTTAGCCAGACATGGTGGTGCACGCCTACTCGGGAGGCTGAGGGGGGAGGGTAACTTGAGCCCAGGAGTTCAAGGTTGCAGTGAACTATGATGGATGAGGCCACTTCGCTCTAGCCTGGGTGACAGAGTGAGACCCTATCTCAAAAAAAAAAAAAAAAAAAAAAAAAAGGAAGAAAAAGACAATGACAAATTCATTATTTCCTGGACTTTATTAGCCTTTTAGGAACAGGAATTTGGGAAAATATGCCATATGTCTCATTAACTGTCCTCAAGGCCATATTTATGTTGTATTTCCACTTGGACTGTACAAAAATTCACACTGTAAAATGACAGAAGAAATGAAGGTAGCATTAAAAGATTTGTTCCCAAATAGCACATTGTGATAAAAGTGAAATAAAAAAGCATTGCTATTTCTATAGCTATTAACATTTCATTTCCTGAGAAATGCTTTTAATGCTCTATGAGGGTATGTACAAAAACAACAGTAATAACATCGTATTAAATAACTCAGGTGGCTAGAGAATTCACTATAAAGTTGCATTAAGACTTTTAGAAATATCCTTCTATATTCATATTTTAATGAACATATAAATCATATTTTGCTATTTCATTTGTCAGTAACTTATTCATAACATTTGAAATTTGAATCAGAACTAATCTTCAAATAGTCTGTTTTGTGGCATAGAGAATTGTTATTACCATTTTAAAGTTTAAGAAAGGAAATTTGAAACTCAAGGTGTTTTTAAATTTAAACTGAAATCATCATTGTCCTAATAGCTTAGTGAGAATGTGTTTAAGATTTTAATTTGTGTAAAGTAGTTAGCACAGTACCTGGGACTTAGTAAACACTCAAATATCAGTCGTGCTAACGTTAGTATATTATCACTTACTACTATTACGTACTACCATCGCCACTACTACTATCACCTTTTACCCATTTTTTCCATAAGGATAGTTTAATTTCGTTTCCTTTTAATGAGAATTCACAGTTCATTATCTTCATAATCCATGTTGTCCCCATGAACATTCTGCATGAATAATTTTAAAAATTTTCTCCCTTTTGTATGGATAGTCTTGAGTAGAACTTGTTATAAAATACAAAGGAAAGTGTAAGTTTTTCAGGTCCTAATTTTACACCAGAATGATATATGCCTGTGGTCCCCAACCTTTTAGGCATCAGGGACTGGTTTCACGGAAGATAATTTTCCCACAGGATTGGGAGTGGAGATGGTTTCAGGATGACTCAAGCACATTACAATTATTGTGCAGTCAGACTTCTTGGCTACTGATAATCCGTATTTGCAGCTGCTCCCCAGCGCTAGCATCACCGTCTCAGCTCCACCTCAGATCATCAGACAGTAGAGTCTCATAAGGAGCGTGCAACCTAGATCCCTTGCAGATGCAATTTACAATAGGGTTCATGCTCCTCTGAGACTCTAATGCCACCGCTGATCTGACAGGAGGAAGGGCTCAGGTGGTGATGTGAGTGATGAGATGTGGCTGTCACTTTCTCACCTACCACTCACTTCCTGCTGTGGGACTCAGTCCCTAACAGGCCATAGACCACTATCAGTCCATGGCCCGGGGGTTGATGACTGC
This sequence comes from Microcebus murinus, assembly GCF_040939455.1. Lineage (NCBI taxonomy): Eukaryota > Metazoa > Chordata > Mammalia > Primates > Cheirogaleidae > Microcebus > Microcebus murinus. The sequence continues at coordinate 24,732,934 of NC_134126.1, read as the reverse complement.
AGATATATACCATATAAGTATCTTTAATGGCTTATAACACTTTTTCATAGAGGCAAAAGTTATGAAATACTACTCTTCTTTTTTAAATTATTTTTCTATTAAAATAAAATACATATTACACACATTTATTTCTATATCTATCTAAATGTTGAAAGCCATGTGTTCACATTGAGGCTACTAATTTCAGTTCAGCACTACAGGGTCCATACTAATTTTCTCCCTTTTTATATTTTTAACTATCTTCTTTGATAGTGAGAAGCAGGGCTCCTGTTATTTTTAATATGTTAACTTATTTGATCAGTCCCTTTGTACGTAACCAATGTTTTATTGCAGCCATTCCTTCTGTATATCGATAGATACTCTCATTCCCAAGCTCAGCTTCCAACTCCCTGTGTCAGTTTTTTCCTCCTACATAAAGTCCTTGTGCTTGGCCTCTGTTTGCACACCCCACCCCCACCCGCCCATGAGTAAAGGCTCTCCTCGCCCTGCACAGGCTTCTAATCCCCATACCAGGCTGCCTCTGAGGCAGGACACCTGCCTTACCCTGCTTGGGCTCTCACGTCCTGCACTAGACCACCCTTCCGAGAAACACTCTACTTAGACTACTTGGGATCTTACTCCTACACTGGACCACCCTTCTAAATGGATGGCTGCCTCCCCCTAAGGGGGTGCTAAGGCTCTGACAGCCCACTGACATAAAGTCATCTGTCAGTGCCCTCAGTGACATGTCTTCCTTCCCTGCTAAGTCTCTTACACCTGTCTGTGGAAATGCCCTCCTCATCCTGCTCAGGATCTGATGGCTACGACCAGGCACCCATCTGGGCTCTTTCTCCATACTAAGTCACTGCTTCATACCTTCCCTCCCATCCCCAGCGTGAACACCCTCTTCACCCTGCTTAGGCTGGTGTGCCACTCCTCTGTGAGGATGCCCTCCTCGCCCTGCTTGAACGTAATAGATTTTTGTAGGTTAATGACTCCTCAGCAGTCTCTCAGTGAGGTCTAAGATGATGATGATGATAATGATTATATGTATGCTGATAATAATGCTAGCCAATAACATATACTGACCATTTATATAGATGTAGCCATACTGTTTGTCACAGTAAGGGTGAGGAGAGCCTTTACCCAGGGGCAGGTGGGGGACATTTTCCCCTTTTCAGGTGTCTATAAAATGGTCACCAGGCATAAACTTTAGAGAATTGCAGCTAGGTATAAGTTTTGGCCTTCTGGGATTAAAGACTGAAAGAAAGTGTTTGGTGGAGCTATCCATGGTACTGAGAAGTCCCCAGGCTCTTCTGGATTCTACTGTAGCTGTGTTTCTTGCCTTAGTGGAACCTATACTTAAATCTATTTGTGAAACACTTTAACTGATAACAAAGTGCTTTCACATACTATATATCTTTAAAGTCTCATACTTTAGTATGTTGTGTAAATGCAACATACACGATATTGACCTCGTTTCTGCCCCTACCCTTAAACAGGCTCCTGTGCCTCCTCCATTCCCTAAATCATTTTACAGCACCGCCGTACAATAATTGATAAAGCAGGGAGCTATAAGGTTATCACATATATCAAATCTTATTGATTGAGCTTCTCAGATCTATGGGTTTATAGTTTTAATTAAATTGGGGGCCTTTTATGCCATTATCTCTTCAAATATTAATTCTGACCACCTGGCCCCTTTCTGAGTCCCTGATTACACATATATGATATGCTTTGAAGTTGTCTCACAACTCACTGTTGTTCTGTTCTTAATTTTTTTTCTTATGTTTTCTCTCTGGCTTAGTTTTTGATAGATTCTATTGCTATGTCTGCAGGTTCATTAATCTTTTCTTCTATAGTGTCTATCATGTTGGTAATCCAATGGTAATCCAATTAGCTATTTTAATGTTTATATCTATAAATTCTATCACCCCTGTCATTTCTGGGTCAGTTTTTGTCAGTTGACTTTTTTCCTTAATAGGGGTTTTATTTTCCTCCTTTTTTGCATGCTTGATAATTTCTTAATGGATGCCAGGTATTGTGGATCTTACATTGTTGGGTGGTGAATTCCTTTGTTTTCTTATAATTTTGAGCGTTGTTCTGGGATGTAGTCAGGCTGCTTGAAAACAGTTTGATCCTTTTGAGGCTTGCTTATAAGTTTTGCTATGGAAAACTGGACATTCTTTATTCTAGGGCTAATTTGACCCCACTACTCAGGCAATTTCCTTCTAAGTACTCAATCCAATGCCCCATATATTACAGGTTTTCTCCACTTTGGCTGTTCAGAGTGTGAATTATTCCCAGGTCTATGTGTGTTCTGGGAATTGTTTTGCCTGATTCCTTCCAGCACTTCTTTCGTTGGCCATAGGTAGTTTGGGGTTCAAAAAGGGTTTTTTAAATATGAATGAGACTTGAGCATCTGTATATATGAATGAGATAAATTCAGTGAAGAGTAATATTTAGGATATGAGACAAATATAGATATGTAGTGTTTTTAAGAAGGCTGGAGAAAATTGGATCCAGACAGCAGGTGAAGAAATTGGTCTGACACAGAAAGAATGTTGAGCATTTTTTCATGTGCTTATTGACCATTTGTGTATCTTCTTAGAAGAAATTTCTATTAAAATCTGGTGCCCATTTTTTAATTGGCTTGCCTCTTTCTTTTTGAGATATAGTAGTTCTTTACATATTCTGGAAACTATTCCTTTAACAGATAAATGGTTGGAAAATATTTTCCTCCCATACTGTTTGTTGTCATTTTACTTTCTTGATGATGTTCTGTGAAGCACAAGTTCAATTTGTCTATTTTTTCTTTTTATTACTTGTGCTCTTAGTGTCATGTCTGTAAAATTAATACAAGGTGACAAAGATTTATTCCTATATTTTCTTCTAATATCATGATTTTAGTTCTTAAATTTAGGACATGCATTAAATTTTTTATATGCTGTAAGGCAGAGGTTTAAAGATAATTGTTTTATATGTGGATATTGTCACATCATTTGTTGAAAAGATTATTCTTTTTTATATAATTATGTTGACATCCTTTGTTGAAAACAAATTGAAAGTCAATGTAAATTTTTATTTCTGGACTCTCAATTATATTCCTTGATCTGTCTGCCTTGAAAATTTATTTTCGGTTAATACATCCAACCCACAAAAGGTAGAACTTACCAGTGAAGCCACCTGGGCTTGGGCTTTACTTTGTGGGAAGTTTTTAGAATAAATTACTAATTCATTCACTGTTATAGGTGTATTCAGGTTTCCTGTTTCTTGAGTCCATTTCAGCAGTTAATGTCTTTCTAGGAATTTTTCCATTTTATTTAGGTTGTCTAACTCATTGAATTGTAGGTAGCATTCCCTTACAATCTTTTTTACTTCTGGAAGGTCAGTAATGATGACTCCTCTTTTATACTTGATTTTAGTAATTTTATGCTCTCTCTTTTTTCTTGGATACTGAAGCTAAAGGATTATTAATTCTGCTGATTTTTCAGTAAATCAATGTTTGATTTTTTAGGTTTTCTCTATATTTCCTAGTCTTTCCATGCCAAAATTTATTATTTTCTTTCTTGCCTTTGCTCTCCATTTATTTTGTTCTTGTTTTTCTAGTTTCTTAAGATGGAAACTTAGGTTACTGATTTACTATCTTTCTTCTTTTTTGATACAGGTTGAACATCCCAAATTTGAAAATCCAAAATCAAAATTCAAAAATTTTGAGTACCAAAAGGACACTCAAAGGAAATGCTCATTGGAGCATTTTGGATTTGGGATTTTTTGATTTGGGATGCTTAACCAATGAATATAATGCAAATATTCCAAAATCTAAAAAATTCAAAATCCAAAATACTTCTTCTTGCCAAGCATTTCAGATGAGGGATACTCAACCTGAGTAGGCATTGATAGCTATAAATTTCCCTCTAAGCAAGATTTTACTATGTCCCGTAGGATTTGATATGATGTTTCATTTTTATTCATCTCAAAATATTTTCTAATTTCCCTTTCGATTTCTCCTTTGACCCATTAATTAATTAAGAATGTGTTGTTTAATTTTCATGTTCATGAATTTTGTTAATGGTTTCTACTTTAATTCCACTGTGGTTGGAGAATATACATTGTATGATTTGTCTTAAAATATATTGAGACTGTAGATGATGCAGTCTATTCTGGTCTACCAATGGAGAATTTTCTGTGTACATTTGAAAAGAATGTGTATTCACCTATGATCTGTAGATACCTTTTAGATACAGTTGGTTTATAATGTTCAAGTCTTCTCTTTTCTTATTAATCTTCTGTCTAGTTATTGTATTTAATATTGAAAATGAGACATTGAAGTCTATTATTACTTGTCTATTTCTCTTTTTAATTCTGTCTGTTTGCTTCATATGTTTGGCGGCTCTGTTACTGGGTACATATATATTTTTTATTGTATATCTTCTTGATGGATTGACCCTTTTATCATTATAAAATGTTATTCTTTGTCTCTAATCTAATGTCTTAATGTCTGTTTTTGTCTTAACATCTATTTTTGTCTGATATTGGTATAACCACTTAAGCTCTCTTCATTTCTGCATGCATCTTTTTTCAGTTAGTTTTACTTTTACCCTATTTATGTCTTTGAATCTAATATGTGCCTCTTATAGACCACATATAGTTGGGTCATATTGTTTAATCATTCACCCATCCCTGCTTTTTGATTGGGTTGTGTAGTCCATTTATATTTAATTACTGACAAATAAGACTAACATTTATTATTTGTTTTCCATATATCTTATGTCTCTTTTGTTTATTTCCCCATTACAGTCTTTTGTGTTAAATAGTTACTTTCTAGTATGCCACTTTATTTACCTTGGTTATTTTTTACTCTGTTTTTTAAATTATATTCTGAGTGGTTTTCCTAAGAATTACAATTAAAATATTCATATTAACACCAACTTAATTTTAATAGTGTACAAAAACTTTAATATATACTTCTATTCTCTTCCTCCCTTCTGTGTGTCGTTATTGTTACACAAATTACATTTTCATACATTATAAGTTCATCAACAAATTTTTATAATTTTATTTCATGTATTTAAAGTCAGATATTGAAGTAAAGAATTACATATTAATTTCTTGTAGCTACTGTAATAAATTACCACAAACTTAAAACAACACATTTATTGTCTTACAGTTTTAAGGGTCAGAAGTCCAAAATATGTCAACAAGTATATGTTCCTTCTGGAAGCATCAGAGAAGTTTTTTTTGTTTTGATGTTTTTTGTTTGTTTGTTTGCATTTCTAGCTTTTAGAGGCCACCTGCATTTCTGGACTCATGACCCCTTCTTCTCCATCTTCAAAGCCAGCAATATAGCATCTTCATCCATCTCTCTCTCTCTCTCTCTCCCCCCTTCCTTTTTCTCTTTCCCTCTCCTTCTGTCCTTCCCTCTGACTCTCCTGCCTCCCCTCTTACTAGGTCCCATTTGATTACATTGGGCCCCTTCAGGTATCAGGTAGTACAGGATAATCTCCCTATTTCAAGATCCTTAATTACATCTGCAAAGTCCCCTTTGCCATATAAGATAACATATCCACAGGTTCTGGGACTTAGGATATGTAAATCTTGTGGGGGGGATATTATTCAGCATACCATAAGTAATAGACAAAATACATTTATACTATCTTCTATATTTACCCATGTATTTGCTTTAAGAATTATTATCTAGTGACCCTTCATTTAAACCTAAAGGACTCTTGTTAATATATTTTTTAGAGCAGTATACCAGTAATTAATTCATTCAATTTTTGTTTATCTGGAAATGCCTTCATTCCTCCATCGTTTTTGATGCACAGTTTTTCTGGATATTGAATTCAGCACTTTGGATATGTCATCCCACTTCCTCCTAGCCTCCATGACTTCTGATAAGAAGTTAGCTGTTAATCTTTCCCATAATTCCTTAAATGTAATGAGTTGCTTTTCTTTTACTACTTTCAAGATTCCCTCTTTGTATTTTACTTTGTACAGTTTGACTTTGTGTCTAGGTGTGAATATCTTTTGTTTTATCCTACTTGACGTTCTTTGATCTTTTTGGATGTGCACATAAATGTCTTTTATAGAATTTGGGAAGTTTTTGGTTATTATTTTTTCAAATGTTTTGTGTACCTCTCCCTTTCTCTTCTTATGGGATTCTTGTTGTGCATATGTTGATATGCTTGCTGGTATCTTTGAGGCTTGCTTCATTTTCTTCATTTTTTTCTTTCTACTTCTCAGACTGGATAATCTCAATTGATCTGTCTTCAAATTCACTAATTCTTTTCTCTGCCAATTCAAATCTGCTATTGAACTCTATTAAATTTCTCATTTCAGTTATTATACTCTTCAACTCCAGAGCTTATTTTTTTTTTCTCTTTGATTACATGGAATATTGATAGAGCTTATTTTTTTATATAACTTCTAATATTTATGCATATTCTCTACTTGGCAAGACAGTGTTCTCCTACTTTCTTTTAATTCTTTAGACATGTTTTCCATTAGTTCTATGAACATATTTAAAAGACCTGATTCAAAGTCTTGTCTGTTAAGCCCAATTTCTGAGCTTTTTTAGACAGTTCCTATTGACTGCCTTTTTTCCTGTTTATGAGTCATGCTTTCCTTTTTTTTTTTTTTTTTTTTTTTGCATGTCTTATAATTTTTTGTTGAAAACTTGACATTTCAAATATTACAATAGGCCAACTCTGGAAATCAACACCCTCCCCCATGGTTTGTTGTTGCTCTTTGTTGTTTTTATTGTTGCTCTTTGTTTGATAATTTTCTAGAATTAACTTTGTAAAATATGTATTATCTATTATGTGCAGTCACTGAAGTTTCTGTTCAGTTAGATTAGTGGTCAGCTAATGATTAGACAGAGATTTCTTTAAATGCCTTGAATATATTAAGTCTTCGCTAAGAGGTTCTGTGTGTATTGGGGCATGCCTTCAATGCTCCAGCAGCCAGTTTACAACTGTGCCTTAGCCTTCACTTTCTGTATGCACAGAGCAACAAAGTCAGCTAGAAGTGAGAGATTAGAACCTTCTCAGGTTTTTTCTGGGCATGCACCTAGTCTTACACATGTGCATAGACTTTTAGATTCCCAGAAATATGTTGGAACTTTTCAAAACTCCCTATGAACATCACATTCCCCAGATTTTCCTCTTATTGTTTTTGTCAGCTTCTTGTTAGCCTCAACTAGTTCTGCTTCCTTGGTGGTTGCAATGTTAAACATTTGCCACTGATTGTTTCCAACAAATATCCTAAGGATACAACTATTCTGTTCACACAGATCAATCTCTGAGTCAAGCCAAATCAATACAAAGCCTAAAAATGGAACTTTTCATGGAGCTGTCAGACAAGTCAAGTAATGACAATTCTCTGGGAATGGGGCTTCAAAACCATTCCTTCCCCTGAGTGTCTGTAAGGCTGCTGGTTTTCACATCTACCATAAATGTGAGGCCATTGGCTTTTAAGGCTACCTTGAAACTAGGGAGAGGGAAATGGGACTAGTGTGTATTTAAAATGCCAAAAAATGTGTTGTTCTTACAATATTCAGCCATTTTTCTTGAATAAATATTTCTTGGATTATTGCAAGCCTTTGGTTAGTTCAGAGTTCTGAAAAAGTTGATTTTGACAATTTTTTTGCCAGTGTTCATGTTGCTTTTATGCAAGAGCAGACTTTCAGAGGTAGGCCCCTACTTCACCAGTCTGCCCTGTATTTTTGAATAGAAGTGAGTCACTATCAAAGCCAGTTTTATGGAAGTCTAGTTTACCAGTGTGTGATGTCTTTATCTTGGCATGCACATTGGGGAGCTTAGAGTGTGATAAGCTGATGCAAAATAACCATCCAATTAGGAACGATCTAAGAACAGTATCAAAAGAGAGAGGCCAAAAGTTCAAAGAATAAAAAGGAAGTAACAGATGAAGTGGACGTGGAGGATGACCTAACTGAGCATATAGGAGACCTCTCCTGTGACAGTTCTCTCCACTTCCCTCATCCTCTGTTTTCCACTGTGTACATCCATGACAGAGTGCATAGGTAATGGTGTACAGGAAGCATTAGAATGAAGAAAAGGTAACTAAGATGCAGCTGCATTATAGAAATAAAGTTATCATATTTCAAAGCACTTATGTATGTGAGCTCACATAATCTTATAACTTGACAGGACGTGAACAAGAATCTCTGTTTTATAATGGAGAAAAATTTGACTCTTGATAGGTAAATTACCTCTAATTCTTAGGGTTAACAACAGGTAGAGCTGCTCCTAGCTCTTTTGATTTCTTGTCAAATATTCTTTGCACTATTAGGTAATAAGATTATTAGAGGAGCTTTAGTAGTAAGAAAGAGCCAATTTTGAGATGCTTTCTGGAAGAAAAATTACCAGGATATATCTGGTTGGTTATGTGAGATTGAAAAAGAGAAGATGCCCAAGACTTGGAAAATGTAATCCATGGAAAATGTAACTTTAATGTATTGCAACCAGCCACAATATAAATGCTATTCTAGCCGGGCGCGGTGGCTCTCGCCTGTAATCCTAGCTCTCTGGGAGGCTGAGGCGGGTGGATTGCTCAAGGTCAGGAGTTCAAAACCAGCCTGAGCAAGAGCGAGACCCCGTCTCTACTATAAATAGAAATTAATTGGCCAACTGATATATATATAAAAAATAATAATAATAAAAAAAATAAAAAATAAATGCTATTCTAATGTGGGGGAATGATCAAGTTGCTGTTAATTCAGTGAAATAATCAGGGAAATACTTACTGGTTATTTAATTTAAGCCAAAAATGTGTACATTTTGTTAATTTTCCACCAGGCGTCAGTAGCACTTTAAACAATAGCAATTGTAGTCATTATTTGGAATTGGATATCGAATGTGTTAATATGACACAGTTGGGAGTATATTATGTTCATTTGTTCCCACTTTCAGATTGTTTATACCTCAGTATTGTGACAGATGTCATATACTATTTAGAGCTACAGTCGGTATTTTACCATCTACATTATTACAGTCCACCAGGCTATAGGGTTACTGAACTGTACTACTAAAGGATAAGTTTTAACTTCTCAGAAGACTCAAAATATTTTAGAGAAACTGAGCCGGCAGGGGGCAGCACAATCTTACAATGCTTAGAATCAGGTCATTTGACCATTTAGAAACAAGATCTAAAGATAGTGTGGTGCATGGGTTTTCAAGCATTCAAACCCTTTACTTCAAATGAAATATATAAGGCAGATAAAATATATAAGGCAAATATATAAGGCAGATAAAATTCATATTTTAAACATAAATCTTATTTTTACAATATTTATATGTAACATCAAACACTGAAATTAACAGGGTTGTTTTGATGAATGAAACTTTTATTCTACCCAATGGAATAAAACAGGGTAGTATTACTGTATTCGTTTTACAAATGAGGAAACTGAGTCTCAAGGAAATTATAAAACATGTCCAAGGTCATACAGATGGCAAACTGGTAGAGCTTACACGTAAACTCATCCATCTTACTCCAAGCACAGGCACCTACAATTGTACAATTGCTGATTAATACATTTTAGTCTTGCTGTTATTCTGAAATCCAATCCAATTTATTTCTTTTGTCTTAATTACTCAATTTAGAAAAAAGTTCTGATACACATAAATAAGAAATTACAAATGGTAACTCTTTTTTAAACAGCTTGTTTTGCAATCTCCAAATATTTGTCAATTAAACAGAAATGGCAGGTGAATCTTTAGTCCAAGATATATTAAATATGCAATGCAAATAAAATGCATCAGTGTTCTCTAAATGTTAACAACTACTATAACTACTAAAGAAGTAAACACAGTTATTCCAAATTTTTTAGATAAACTTAAGCAGGGAGATGCTAAATACTTCGCTAAAGCCACATTCCCATAACTGAAAGACCCTCCAGAACTATGGCTCCAAAGTTTGCTTTTTCTTACCATCAAAAGCTCTATTTTGTTATTCATTTATGTACTTGTATTGCTTTTATTTTACTTTTTAAATTGTTAGTATTATATTTTGAAAATGAAATTCAATATATTTCACTAACCACAGTTGAAAAACCAGTAAGCTACAGATAATAGAATATAATCTAAAACATGGAATACATTTACAAATAATTTGGGGCTCTTATAGTCTAACTGGCATTCTATTTAGTTTTATAATAGTGAAAACATATATATTTATATTAAAAACCTAGATTCAAATCATGTCATTTAAAACAAATTCAATAAAGAGAATATTTAACACATGTGAAATATACCAACCTGCATAGGAATAACTGATTCTGTAATTGGTGACCAATTTTAAAAAGCTCGCACCTCCCCCAGATGTATATGTGAGGACATTTCTGAGGTACAGAGTCTTTACTACTTTAATAACCCAATATGAGTTGCCGGTGATATATATCTTACAGAAACCAAGCTTTTGCAATTTTCAGAAATTTGATAGAAATCAAGGAATCAGATATTAATTTTGAAGCAGAATTCATAATTTGTAATATATGCTAAAGCGGTTACAAAAATCTTATATGGTCACTCCTTCTATAACATGTCTAGATCTCTAAGACTGATTATAATAAAATAGATATTTTAAAATCTGTTTTGCTACTGAGTAAAAAAAAAATGCAGTTTTTTTTTGCCCAGGAGGTAAAATATGCACAGAGACAGGCTACAAGTATCATCTCAAGTAAAGACTTATCAATTACTAGCATAGCTAATTGTGATACCTACCCAAGCACTCAGTCGTGCCACATATTTCACCCTACATTATTTTTTGAAGACATATATCTGAACATGTTACTCCCTAGTTCAAAATGCCTCCCTTGCTTCCACTGCTTTTAGAGTAGGTCCAGTTTTTTATTTGTTTTTTATTCAGAATATTACAAGAGTACAAATGCTTTGGTTACATAAATTGCCTTTGTACCTCCCGAGTCAGAGCCACAAACATGCCCATCCCCCAGATAGCATGTACCACACCCACTAGGTGAGAGTTTACCCATCCCCACATCCCCCCACCTGCCCAACACCCGATGAATGTTACTTTCATATGCACACATAAGTTTTGATCAGTTAGTACCAATTTAATGATGAGTATATGTGGTGTTTGGTTTTCCATTCTTGTGACACTTTATTTAGGAGAATGGGCTTTGGCTCCATCCAGGACAATGCAAGAGGTAGTTCACCATTTTTTATGGCCAAGTAGTATTCCATGGTATACATATACCACATTTTATTAATCCACTTATGTATTATTGGGCACTTGGGTTGTTTCCACATTTTTGTAATTGTGAATTGTGCTGTTAAAAACATTCGAGTGTAGATGTCTTTTTTATAGAATGTCTTTTGTTCTTTTGGGTAGATGCCCAGTAATGGGATTGCTGGATCAGATGGTCGATCTACTTGTATCTCTTTGAGGTATCTCCATATTGCTTTCCACAGAGGTTGTACTAGTTTGCAGCCCCACTAGCAGTGTATGAACATTTCTATCTCTCCGCATCCACGCCGACATTTATTGTTTTGGGTCTTTTTGATAAAGGCCATTCTCACTGGAGATAAGTGATATCTCATTGTGGTTTTGATTTGTATTTCCCTCATGATTAGAGATGTTAAGCATTTTTTCATATGTTTGTTCAAAAGAAACTTCTTTTGAAAAGTTTCTGTTCATGACCTTTGCCTACTTTTTGATAGGGTTGTTTGATTTTTTTTTCTTGCTGATTTTCTTGAGTTCTAAATAGATTCCAGTTATCAGCCCTTTATTGGATGTGTAGTATGCAAATATGTTCTCCCATTCTGTAGGTTGTCTATTCTCTCTGTTGTTCCCTTGGCTGTGCAGAAGCTTTTTAATTTGATCAGGTTCCATTTATTTATTTTTGTTGTTGCTGTGATTGCTTTTGAGGTCTTATTCATAAATTCTTTGCCTAGGCTAATGTCTGTAAGAGTTTTTCCAACATTTTCTTCTAGAATTCTTATGATATCATGCCTTAGGTTTAAGTCTGTTAACCATTGTGAGCTGATTTTGTGAGAGATGAGAGGTGCGGATCCTGTTGCAGTCTTCTACACATGGCTGTCTGATGTTCCCAGCACAGTTTATTGATTAGGGATTCTTTTCCCCAGTGTATGTTTTTGTCTGCTTTCTCAAAGATCCGATGGCAGAATAAAGATGGTTTTATATCTGGGTTCTCAGTTCTGTTCCATTGGTCTATGTCTCTGTTCTTGTGCCAATACCATGCTATTTTGGTTACTATAGTCTTATAGTCTAGCTTAAAGTCTGGTAAATTGATGCCTCCCAATTTGTTCTTTTTGCTTAAGATTGCTTTTGTTATATGGGGTCTTCTCTGTTTCCATACGAAGTGAGCATTATCTTTTCTAGATCTGCAAAAAATGGTATGAGTATTTTAATAAGGGTTGCATTGAATCTGTAAATCACTTTGGGTAGTATAGACATTTTAACAATGTTACTATGCTGATCCATGAGCATGGTATGATTTGCCATCTGTTTATGTCCTTCTGCTATTTCCTTCCTCAGTGTTTCATCATTCTCCCTGTAGAGGTCTAGGTCCAGTTTTTCTTACCGCCACGTTTCATGTCTCACGATTCATTCTTTTTATTCAGCAATATTTATTAAGTACCTGAGTGACAGGTAATATACTCATTTGGGCACATACAAAGATGCATAAAACAAAGGTTCTGCCCTCAAGGGGCTTACAGTCTAGTGGGAAAGACAGACGAAACAATAGCTACAGAGCTATACAATAAGCCTCTGATAGAAAGATGTACACAGTGCTGGGTGACTAAAATTTGGCTTCAACCTTCCTTTCCAGCTACATTTTCTACCCTCTCCCCATGTATACCAGCCACACCAGGTCAATTTACATTTACCAAATGTGCTACCACTTTTGAGCCTTAGCCCAAATTCTCTTTGTGGGAAATACCCTTCCCCATGTCTATTGAAAACCACTTATGGCCAACTTCAAATATCTCTTCTCAGGGATATATTAATAGTTTCTGTTATGCAGAGTTAACCACATCCATCTATTTTGTCCCATAAACCTCTGAAGGCATTTTATCATAGTGCACCTTGAAGTTGATTCATCTGTCCCTAGGACAGTGCCTGTGGGGAATGCCGTTCCACACACTGTTGCACTGCTGAGTTTCTAAGTAACTATTTTGTTTCTATTCTATTCAGTTTCCCTCAGTAAGATAATTTTTTATCTTATTATTTGTCTTATTATCTTATTATTTATCTTATTTTTTATCTTACTAGACACTGTATGGTCTATTAATTACTTTTTGCAACTGGCCTGAAGTCTGGTCACAAATAAAACAAATTAAGATTATATGGTGAATATGAGTGTTTCTAAAAATCACTAAGCAAACAAAACGTAAATATTAGGTACTAGAGCATAATAGATACTGTTGGTTTTCTACCAGTATAATGTCTCCACTACTTCTTTCCTTAAATGAAGTCCTATTTTGTTCAGGAAGCCAAACTGGGGCCATGCATTTCCCACAGTTTTTCCCCCATTGATGAACTCACATTTTAAAAAGTACAAGCAAGAAGAAATGATTGACCATGAGTAACAGTCAGCAGACCCAAAAGAAGGATGTATTGGCAGCTCTAGAATTAATAGAACACTGTGAGAGAGATTGTAAAATGATTATACTTTAAAAGAATAAAGAGATAAATGAAGTCATAGAAACCACAAGGAAAGACAATATGGGAAAAGGGGCAGATTTAAATAATGACCATATGGAACTTCTAGAAAGAAAAATAACATATTAAAAATAGAATCAATGAAATATATGAAAGTTTTGGAGGGTAGAGTGAGAATGTTAAGCATATTTTCTAGTAAGAACTTTAGAATAAGAGACTAGAGAAAATAAGAGAAAGTATTTGAAATATATAGATCATCAGACTGAGAGAAAGCAGAGGTCCTCAACAGGATTATTAAAAATGAATCCACACCCCTAAAAATTGCAATGAAAAGGTGAAACACCAGACAAAATGATAAAAGCAACCACAAAGAAAATGCAAGGGAACAACAGTTTGACTAACAGCAGGCTTCTCAGCAGCGACAGGGAAGGCCAGAAGGCAGTGCAGTGGTATTAATATAATATCTTTAAGGTGCCAAGGCAGAGTAACGACCAACTTGGAATAGTATAGCACCTAAATTATCACTTAAAGGAGAGGGCAAACTGCAGATATTTTCAAAGACCAAGAGAGTTTACCACCTATACATCATTGCCAGAATAGTTACTAAAGCATATTCTTTTGTTAGAAAAATAATGAATTCTAGAGGAAGAAATGAGATGGAAGAAGTCGTGGTGAGCCAAGAGATTGGTAAACATTTAGAATAGTCATGTAGAAAAATGAAATAAGCAGAGATAGATTAAGCAGAAAATATTAGTAAGGATATGGACAATTTCAATGTTTGACTTAATGGATTTTTATGGGATAAATTAAAAAATATTCACTTTTTTAAAGCATTCATAGAACATTTATACAAGTCAACCATATGCTAGGCCACAAAGGTATTCTCTACAAATATCAAGAGTCAATATCATATGAACTTCATTTTTTTACCACGTTACAATGAAATTAGAAATTCATTCCACAAGTATCTATTAGGCATATACTACATGGCAGATATTGTTCTAGGTATTCAATATACATTAATGGAAAACAGAAATAAATTTTGACCTGCATGAAATTTAATTCTAGGTAAGGAAGGGATAGAGGGACAGATAAACATAATAAATAAGTATGTGGTATGCAAGGTGGTGATAAGTACTGTAAGAGAAGAAAGAAACTGGGTGAGCAAGATCTAAATGCTATTGGGCACTCTGGAAGGCCGAGGTGGGAGGATCGTTTGAGCTCAGGAGTTCAAGACCAGCCTGAGCAAGAGCGAGACCCCCTCTCTACTAAAAATAGAAATAAATTAGCTGGACAACTAAAAATACATAGAAAAAATTAGCTGGGCATGGTGGCACATGCCTGTGGTCCCTGCTACATAGGAGGCTGAGGCCGGAGGATCGCTTGCGCCCAGGAGTTTGAGGTTGCTGTGAGCGAGGCTGATGCCACGGCACTCTAGCCAGGGCAACAGAGTGAGACTCTGTCTCAAAAAAAAAAAAAAAAGAAAGAAAGAATGCAATTGGGAATGGAGATGTAATTTTAAATAAGGGTCAGGGAAAGGCTCATTGGCAATGTGACATGTAAGCAAAGACTTGGAAGCAGTGAGGCAGTTAACCATATCTGGGGAAAGAACAGTGCAAGCAGATGGAACAGCCCATCCTGAGCCCACAGTGTGTGTTGTGTTCAAGGAATAGCAAGGAGGCATGTTTAGCTGGAAGTCCATGATTGAGGGGTAGAGTAGTAGGAGGTGAGGAAAAAGAGGCAGCCTCTCCAATCCCCCAAAACCTGTATTTTTGAACATTCACACAAACAAAAACTTTCTAAATTAACTCATGGTCAGAGAATAAACCATAATGAAAATTAGAAATATAAGAATGATGTAAATTGGTCAGCTAAGCATTCTTCAACTCGAGAAGTTAGAAAAGGAAAAAGAGAGTAGAAATTAATTAAAGGAAAATTATAAAGAGTTTAACTAAAACAAAATCTGGTTGTTTGAAATTACTAATAAAATAGATAAGCCCCTAAAGTTATTGAGCAGGAAAGATAAAGAAACTATGTCAAATGAAAAGGAAGATAGAGCCACCAATTCAGTGAAGATTTCAAAATCATAAGAGAATAACTCTAGGAAAATAAATTCGAAAAGGTAGCTAAAATAAGTGATTTCCTTGAAAAATATAAGTTTCTATAAAGTGATTTAGGAATAATAAAAAACATGAAAAGACTCTATCATTAAATAAATTCAATCAGTAACTAAAATGTCTCCTTAAAGAAGAAAGAGGTGGTTGAGTTTTAGAAGCAAGTTTTACCCAACTTCAATAGACAACTTCTATATTCCATGAACTGTTTCACAGAATGAAAAGGAAAGGTTCCCGACTTTTCTTCTCTTTCTAGGCTTGTCTAATTTTGACACCAACTAGACAAGAATAACATGAGAAACGAAAATTATAAACCAATCTCATTTATAAACATATATGCAGAAATCCTAAATTAAACGTTTTTAAATTGAATTCAGCAAAAATTATACACATATGCCTATATATATATATATACACACACACACACACATATCCACACACACATATATATATTCTTCAAATAGGTATTATTTCAGGAAAGCATGAGAAAAGAAACTTGTAAATGTTATAAACCAATCTCACTTATAAGTATATATGTAGAAACCCAAGTTAAATATGTTCATATTGAATACAGCAAAAAATAATATGTGCATATGTATATATATAAATTTTGATCAGAGCAGGGATATTTTCATGACCATTTCCACGTGATACTGTGGTCAAATGCTAGTGATGTAAAATATTTTGTTTTTATTTGTTTTACTATTTTTCTTCTATCTCGACCTTCTTTTCAGATATATTAATATTTTAGTGTTAATAGGTTATAAAAGAAAAAGTGAACATTTTCTTTTGTTTTAGCTCTTCCCTACTTAACCTGAATGTCAGCGCTATGTTCTATGAGTGTAGTAACATTCCCTTTCATAGAGCCATCTTTTCCTCTTCTGTGGCTCCTGCAAGGCTAATGACACACACCAAACCCAGCAAAGAGCACAAGTAGTGTAGTCACAATTGGAGCAACAGCGGCATCATCAGCTCCCCAGTTGCATGGCCACTGTGGTTGCCATTTGTTTTTTTGCCTAGCATCTGTATCTTTTTATTTTGCTCACAGTACCCAGGTTTTGCTTGCTGGGCCAGGCTGCCCCTGTATTTCTGCTGAAGCAGACTTTATTCTAAAGCTCTAGAATTAAACCTCAGAGGCCCTAACTAGCAAGTTCTGGGGTTTTGGTTTAAGCAGAAGCTGCCTTCCTCTTTGCTGCAACACTCAGAGCTGCTGACAACCAGGAAGGAAGAATGTTCCTGAGAATGAAGCCAAATTTGGGGAACAAACCTGAGAAATAGATAAAGGGGAACTGGTTCCTAGTGACATGGGTTGAGGCCTGGATCCATGAGTGCTCGAAGGTACCACTGTTTGGAACTGTTGTGTTACGTAAACAACACAAGAGGATGTGTTGGCTTTAGCCAGTTGAAGTTGGATATTCTGTCACTTGCAACCAAAAGTATCCTGATAAAGCTTACTGTTTCAGGCAGACTAGCTTCCAGCACCATTATGAAATTTAAACTATCTATCCATCCACAGCTCACCTCAGTAGGCTATCCTTTAGACTCACCTGGTATTTTTACAAGCCCTATAGAAATACAGACTGGCTCTCCTTTACACTGGATTTGTGGGGTGAAAGGGGGGGTGGGATTTGGAGCAATTACTCTTTCTCTCTCCTGAAATCTCCTCTGGGCTTACCTAGCTCCCTGGGCTAGGAAAGGGCCCGAGGAGGGAGCACTGCCGCTGGAGCTGAGACTCACCATGGGTGGCAGCTCCAACTTTGCAGCAGGTGACTTCCCTCATTTCACACTTCAGCACCCTCTGCCCCTCACCACCTCATTTTCAGAAAAGTATAATGGGAGCATTTCATACATAAATAAAATTAAAAACTGAATGCAATCTTCCAGCCACAGTGAAAACAAATATCACAGAAGTTATTCAAATTTATAGTAATTATCATTGTACAGTTCAGCAGTTTCACGTGAGAACTGTTGAGTATAAGTAGTTACAAGTGAGCTGGAATAAATTCAATATTAATAAAAATTCCAATATGTTTACCCAATAGGAATTCTGTTGCATTTTTAATTGTATGGCTTTTCTATATATATTTACAGGTTCCCACCTAATTTTAACCTATTAACACCATTAAGGAAATGCAATGGCTGCCTTAAGCACTAATTCTGGTTATGGTAAACACATAGGGTTTATTCATTTCTCTGAAAAATTAGATTTTCTCTACTCTTACAGAATTGCTTATAATCCTTCACCCTAGGGCATAAGACTCATGGGGAAGGAGGAGAAGTATTACAAATAAATAAAATACTATGCAAGATGGGAGGAAGTTTTGCTTTGGGGAGCAGCCTGTAGGACTATTCCTTTCAGTACACCTAGTTATGATTGGAATTTGTTTGACTTTGGGTTAATCACCTGCAGTTACAGCCACCTAGGCAAGCCCCAGTTATAAATTAGTGATGGGGTCTGCAGAAGGAGAATATGGTAGATGGTAGAAATTCTTGAATATATACTGAACGGAGCACCATGCCCTGAGGAACAGTCTAAGGAAAGATGCCACTAACGCATACAGTGTCTGTACTTAATTTTATTTTACTGCAGTTATTCTGTTTACATCGTTATTCTATACTGTGCTTGTTGTGCCAAGTGATCTCCTTGGACTCCCACAACTCTACCAGCATTAAATGGGCAGTTACGCTAATGCCAGTGGACAGGCCATGAGATTAGCACTTTTCCTAAGGTATACATTCAGTATGAACTCTTTTTAGAGAATAGTTTTTTCTGTTATTTAAACACTACAGTATTTCAGCAGGGCTTACTAAAATAGAATGTGATCAACAAGGATCTTAATGTTCTTGCTTTTTTCTTGGGCTTAGACATAAGAATTTCCACAGCAGTAAAGTATAGGGAGTGTTTTCCTTAACGAGTGAGAAAGGCCTTTCTTACCACTTTCTTTGGGCATCACTTTGTTTCTCAAAAGTGGCAGCATGGCCACTGTGTTGATAAGCAACCATTAGGTTCACATCTTATTATCCGACTGTAGGTTCATGTGAAAAGTACTATATTATGAAAAATGTATTTCACAGTATTCTAACAGATGCTGCTAGTATAATAGCCTAATGTAACAAATGCACCAAATGTGCTCAAGCATGTTTTTGACACTATTTTCATAAGTGATGATATATCCTAATTGAAACTTACTAAAATTATGTTTTCTTCTCCAACTGTCATGAAAACATACCCAACTATGTGTTTTGTGTACCCATGATCGAATAATATGTGTGTTCCTTTTGGCTTTCACTCTGTCGTTTAGAGTTATAAATTGAAAATATGAGATTTTATCCTTCTGAATATTAGTCCAATGAGTTAATTCAGTTCCAAGGTATGTTTTAATTCTCCTTCCTTACTGATACAGCCAGTAGTAGATTTAAATTTGAAGCTTTGTATAAAACATTTAAAAATTTTTAAATTGGCCGGGCGCGGTGGCTCACGCCTGTAATCCCAGCACTCTGGGAGGCCGAGGCGGGCGGATTGCTCAAGGTCAGGAGTTCAAAACCAGCCTGAGCGAGACCCCGTCTCTACCATAAAAATAGAAAGAAATTAATTGGCCAACTAATATATATAATATAAAAATCAGCCAGGCATGGTGGCTCGTGCCTGTAGTCCCAGCTACTCGGGAGGCTGAGGCAGGAGGATCGCTTGAGCCCAGGAGTTTGAGGTTGCTGTGAGCTAGGCTGACGCCACGGCACTCACTCTAGCCTAGGCAAGAAAGCGAGACTCTGTCTCAAAAAAAAAAAAAAAAAATTTAAATCACATTATTAGAAGTAATAATGTTATAGTCTTTTTTTTTTTCTTTTGTCTTTAACTCATAGAGTGAATCTGTTTGGAAATCTTCAAAGAAAGTCCTACATATTTATTTTTATCATTGTATATTAATTTGTGTACACTGTGTCCTTGTATCGTATAATTCTTTTTTCTTTACCCAGAGGCATCCATCATAGATGATAGATCATTACATAATTCTTTTCTGAAATCTTTTTTCTTGTGAAACCCAACACACATTAGAAAAGTATAAAAACCAGAAACGTACAACTCATTTATCACAAAGCATAACCCATGTAACTACTATTCAGGTCAGGAAGTAAAACACTGGCAGTACCCCCAGGAAACCCTCACTGTGCCCTTGCCAATCACTATTCCTTCTCTCCACCCCCAGAGTTAACCACAATTTTCATTTTATGTTAATTACTTGCTTTTCTTGATAACTTTGCCACCTATTCATCCATCTGGAACACTATGATTTAGGTTTAGTTTTGCCTGGTTTGAGTTTTTGTTTGTTTGTGTTTTTTTGTTTTTATTTTACATAAATGGAATTATGCAGCTAGGTATCCTTTGGGGTCCAGTATTTTTCACTCAAAATCATGTTTATATATACAGTTATAATTGGTTTTCAGTGTTTGAAGCATACCATTGCATGAACTCAGCACAAATTATGTCTCCATTCTCTTGTTTGAGTCCAGCATGAATAATGCTGCTGTGGATATTCTTTCTTATGTCTCTTGGTAAACATTGCACATATTTCTGATGGGTATATATGCAGGAGCAGAATTGCCAGATCATAAGATATTTATATTTTTAACATTTTAAAAAGTGTTTAAACTTTACACTTTACACTTCCACCAGAGAAATATGAGCATTCCCATTTCCTGGTCCTCACCACACTTGGTATTCTTTTACCCCATCTGTTTATTGTGTAGTGTTATCTCATGCTTTTAATTTATATTTCCCTGATTGCTGATGAAGTTGAACAAATGCAAAGAAACCTATTGAGATTTTTATGGAATTGTGTTTAATCTGTAGATCAATTTGGAGAGACTGTTACAAGATTGAGCTTTCTAATATGTTAACATATTTTATTTATATAGCACTTTTCAGTTTATCTCAGTAATGTTCATAGTTTTCTCTATAGAAGTCTTCCATATCAATTGCTATATTTATTCCTAGATATTTTATGTTTTGATGCTATAACAAATACTATCTTAATACATTTTATATTCAGATTTATTGCTGATATATAGTAATATATGGGTTTTTTAATTTTATCTTTATATGCAAATAAGGTTCATCTGTAGATTTGTTTTTATTTTCTGTGTACATAATTATGCAATCTGCACATAAAGACTTTTTTTATCTATTCCTCTTCCAAATCATTATGCTTTTTGTTTTTTACTTTAGTAAGGCTAGGACCTTCACTGACTAGTGTCTTCACTACAGTGTTGACTAAAAGTGTTAATAGTTGGCAGTTTCAAAGGGGAAGCATTAAATTTTTTTCCTATTAAGTATGATATTGAATGTTGCTGGATTTGTTTTGTGAATCGTATATTTAAGGTTTTTGAATCCAGGTTTATGAATGAGAAAATTCTGTAATTTTTCTTTTTTATAATGTTCTTGTTAGCTTGGTTTCAATATTTTGCTAGATTCTTAAAGGAAGTTGAGGAGTGTTTCCTCTATTATCTGGAAGAGTTTGTGTAAGACTAGCAGTATTAATTAGAGTTCACTAATGAAGCCATCTGGGCTTAAAGTTTTTTATTTTTGTTTTGTTTTATGTGTGTTTGTTTCGGAAAAGTTTTTAATTACAAATTCAATTGCCTTATTGACTGTTTAAATAATCTATTTCTCCTCTCTTCTTTCTCTTTTGATTAGTGATAGTTTTTAAGGGATATGTTCATTTCATCCAAATTTCAGTTTTGTTAAAGAAAGTTGCTTATACTGTTATCTTTTCATGATCTGTAGAAAATGTAGTGATAGCTCCTTTTTCATTCTTGATAAGTATTATTGCCTTCTTTCTTTTTTTTTAAATTGGATTCTCCAGGAGTTTATCCACTTTCATTTGTCTTTTCCAATCACTTATTTTTATTATCATTTGGTTAACTATGGGTTATTTAGAAGTGTATATTTAATTTCCAAAAATAAAAGGATTTTATTCTCCTCTAGAAAAGAATTTGGATTTTGTCAATCAAAAAAATTATGAATAGTTTTCATCATTTGAAATTATTATTCACTTTATTTTTGTAAAAATTCTATATCCTTGGGAAAATGTATATTCTTTAGTTGTTGAGTATAATGTTCTACATATGACCATTAGGCAGTTTTGTTTGTTGTGATATTCAAATCTGCTGCATCCTTACTGTATTTATTTGTCTGCCAATTTGGTCAGTTACTGAGAGAAGTGTGCTAACATCCCCACTGATTACAGGTTTCTCTATTTCTCTTTGTAGTTCTGGCAATTTTTGCTTCCTATGTATTGAGTCCATATTATTAAATGCATGAAAATTTGGAATTATTTTCCTTCTTAGTAATTTGAATGTTTTATCATTATTTAAGAATACTACTTCATCACTAATAATAGTTGCTGCCTTAAAGCCAACCCTGATTGATACTAATATATTAATACCTACATCAGTTTTCTTTTTGTTATTATTTGCATGATAAATTTTTTTATACTTTTTAACTTTTCTGTATCTCTGGGCTTTAGATGTCAGCTTATAAGTAGCAGATAGTTTTGTTTTGTTTATTTAATCAAAGTTTGCTAATCTTTGTCTTTAAAGACATAGTTAAGTCTAAATCTTTCCCAGTCTTTTGAGGTTGATAAGTTTTTAAACAGCAATTTTTTACTTTCAGAAAATAGTTTATTAAAATCTATAAGTTTAAGTAAGAAATTTATCTTCTCTGATTTATATATAAATATGGAGAGATTTGTGAAATCTTCTAATGTCCTATTACTTCCTTGACTCCTGTATAATGAAGAGAGATCCAGGGACTAAAATACACTGAAGATAGTAATTCTCATCTGGTATTTGGGTAGTTTGGTTTGCAACTCTTATCTGTATTGTGATTTACCTTCCTAATTCCAATAAAACATGTCATAAACAACATATCTCTTAATATATTTCTTTTGCAAAATACTATAAAAATTTCATTTTTTATTACAGGGCTGTGACTCCCAAATGAGCATGTCAGAAGTATCCTGTAGTGAAAGTACATCCTCGTGTCAGTCTCTTGAACACGGCTCAGTTCCAGAAATTCTCATTGGCCTGCTTTATAATGCCACAACTGGAAGACTATCAGCAGAAGTGATAAAAGGCAGCCACTTCAAAAACTTGGCAGCAAACAGACCACCCAGTGAGTGAAAAAAATTTTTTTTAATTCTAATGTTTTCTGCACTTATGGGACTCTCAGCATTAGGGGGCTTCAATCCTATCATTTAGTCTTAACCAATCAAAATGAAATGGTGTAATCATCAGCTAATCTGTTTCATGTTTTCTATTTCCAGTCTTTTGGGAAGTAGAAAAATTTGAAATTCAAAATATTAATTATAAGGTGACAGAACTTTTAAATTTTCATAGTGTCTGCAGAATAAATTATCCCTATCATAGCCATTATCTTTTAATGCCAGAAAAAGTTACAGGGTTTAAAAAAAGTGAATAGTATTCGCAAATGTGAACAGGAATGTGTATAGCTATTGTTGTTAACTGAAGATTAATGCTATGTTTTCTCTATGCATGCAACACTATGAACTATTATATTTACTTCTATATTATCCCTTCTTTTTCTCCCTTAACAATTTAAGAAGAAACTGTTACTTCACATTTTTTTCCTTTGAAATTATAACCCAACACTGCCAGCAGAGCCTTCTCTTTAATATTAATAAAATGGGCTTTGCTGTTACCAGGACAAAGAGATAAGGGATAGTTTTCTATCTACCTTGGTTGCTAGGAAGGGAAAGCTAGATGGCAGACCTCTGTCCTGAATATGCCTCTCACTCCTCTGTCATCTCTCTCTTAATTCAGGAGAGGATGGTAGGTTAGGGGAGTACAGAGAAATTGTTACCCAGTGTACCTCTAAAACTGTTAATATCTATTAGAAGCAAACTGGGAAAGTAGCAGCTTCTTTATATATATCTAAACTTAAAGCTGTTAATGCCCTATACTAAAAATTTGAAAAAAAAATCTTGAATAGTGATGCCACCTTAAATTTGTTTAAAGATTTCTTGCAGACTTGCTTAATGCAGTCTTTTATTCCAAGTAGCAAGTAATTATTAAAGGAGGGAAAACTTGAATTAAATCAACTTTACTTCTAAATGCCATAAAAATTCTTTATTCAGTGGAGGTAAAAAGTCATAAAAACATATTTGGCTTGCCCCTAGTAATATTGGAAAGCTTTTTCTTACATATATTGTAGAATATAGCTATCCCAAAATTAAAAGTCTGAAAGTTTAAATTATAATATATTCGTATTTCTACCCTTGGACAAATGACCTCCCTCCCCTAAGTCTGTTTCTTCATAGGTAAAATTAAGGTAATATCTCTCACAGGGTAATTGTGAGACTCCAATCAGATTAAGGTGCATAAAAGAAGGATGGAATTACTATTGTCCACTTTCTCATTTCAGAAGGAAAAATTCAGTGGGAGGAAAGAAGCAATTACTAGAATAAACAGACTAGGAAGTGTGACTTGATCATCTTCATTAATACACACTTAGAATGCAAACTCAAATGGCCTGCAATTTGAGAACTTAAATAAGTAAAATTTGTAGATGAAAGATAGGGAGCGCATGTTAGGGCTGTGACAAACCCAAGAGTGCACATCTGCCCTGAGACATTCTGATTCACAAATGTATGAGCCCCATGCCAGATAAACAAAACATCATTTAGGTCACGTTGAGCCCAAAGCTATCAGTTTGCCACTCATGCTTTAGTTAATAGTTTAATAAATTTTTTAACAAATATTTAACTGAAGATGCTAAAAAACAGAATGAAATGTTTATCTTTCTATCCTTACTGTAGCCACTCTGATAGAAACAGAAAAATACAAGTCACAACTAAAATGAAGGGGTACCAGGGACAGAGTCAGATAATAGGTTAGAATAACCTATTAACATCCACAGCAGAGAGTTGATCTTTCAGGTTAAAGAGTAGGTTATAGCAATTGTCATTGTTTTAGAATTAGATCTTCAGTGTAAGGATGATTAATGGTGTTAGTTGGGATGTAATTATAAGTAAATATAAGTCAACATTAAAAATAATGTTATTTGAAACTAGAATATTTATAAAGTAAAATGTAAGATAGTTTTATCAGTTTGTCCTAAAGTATATATATTATATATAATATTGTAGCCCCTCATATTTACTGAGGTTCTAGGCTTTGAACTATGTTACAGACTGAATAATCCCAATTTTATCCAAACATAGTAGCAACACTCAAGAACAAAAATTTTGATACTTCTGTTTTATTTTGTAAAACTTAATTTTATATCAGATTAGGAGTAATAAAACTATGTTAAACTTAAAATTTAGCATAATAATGATCCTTATAATGACTTTTATTCAGTCTTTTATAGTCTGATAATCTGCATGATTTTATGTTCAATGTGCTTTAGACCAAGAGGATATCATCAAAAGATGTCCCCCTTTAAAACAGTGTAATTTTTGTTTAAGATTACACAATGACCTTAAAAATTCTCGTTTCATGAAATTTACCCAACAACCCTTTTGTTCAACCCTCTACCTGAATTAAAATGCTAAAGTTTTGTGTTCTTCCACTCCAGTGAACAGTGTTTCCTCTTTAATTCTAACCTTTGACCCTCTTTCACCCAACGATTGACATCTGGTCATTATTTCTTTTACTGCTTTCCACCCCCTGTTGTCAGATGGACTGTTCTGTTGTCTAAAACACTTGATAGGTGGACAGGTTTATATAATCCGAGGTGAGTTCCTATAGAGGCTAATTGGATGTTGTCTTTTCATGCAAAACCAAAATACCCTAAAACTTGCCAGCAGTGAAGCTGTCCACCATGTTGGTTTCCAAAACAATGCACATTTATTATCTGTGGTACTTTAAATAAAACTAACTTAGAATTTATCTCTGATTATGGATGATGGTATTCAGAGTATCTCTAAAATAAGTAAAACTTTTAAAAAGTTTTTATTTGTTCATTCATTTGTACTTTGATTCATACAATAGAAATAAATATTTCATGAGCAATACTGCAATTTACTTTAAACTAATTGAAATTTTGATATGAAGTACACATGATGGATCAACATGCTGAAGATCATTTGCATGAGTCTAAAGAACTTGAAAACACAATCTTCTAAAGAGAGGATTTATCTCCCAAATAACAGGCAATGAACGGGTCATGTTTCACTTTGTACACTAAACATCACGTCAATTTTTTTTATAATTTGTGAAAATAGTTAAGATATCATACTTAAAATTTCACATTAAATTGTGCCAAAAAGCAATCCGATAGTATTTTAACTACCCCAAAAGCACATTAAATGTATTCTTGCATGAAACCAGGAGAAAGTTTTACTTCATTTGCTAAACTTTGAACTCTTAATGCATTTGGCTTCATTTTGGCCCTTCAGTGTTTTTAAAGTATGTTTAAAAACCACATCCATGCAGAGATTTTTTTGACATTTCATCCTAAGCTGTTTTGATGTCATCTTTGCATTCCTGTCTTCTTTTCCTCTTCGCCATTTGCCTTCATTTCTATTTGTTTGTTTATTCTTATTCTCTGAAAACACAGTGGAATGCTTTACAGTGTTGTGGCTAATTGAGCTTGCTAAGTGTCTATTAATGCTATGACGTCCTGCTTAGTGAAGCTAAATGGGGATGACGGGCAGGGGGGTAGTGGGAGGTCAAGGATGGGGAGAGAGGGTGGGGGAAGGATTATGAGGTATACCTTTAAATTCTAATTATTATGTAGAAATAGTGAGGTTGAGATACTATCACCCCCAAAAAACTTTTTTTTCGGCCTTCTTAGCATTCTCTGCATTTGTCACATTATTATAAACATCTACATCAAAATGGAATTGGTTGAATTTCTATTAAGCATGGTATACACCATATCCTTATAAAGTATAATACTTAATCTTCTTAGCCTATATTTTAAGTAAATTGCTTTGAGTTTGTTTCAAATGATATTGGTGGTATGTTGCTGTTTTTTTCCTTAGATACATATGTTAAGTTAACTCTACTGAATTCCATGGGTCAAGAGATGTCCAAATGCAAGACATCCATCCGCAGAGGGCAGCCAAATCCAGTATACAAGGAAACTTTTGTTTTTCAAGTGGCCCTATTTCAACTTTCTGATGTGACACTCATACTGTCTGTGTATAACAAACGCAGCATGAAAAGAAAAGAGATGATAGGCTGGATTTCTTTAGGTCTGAACAGCTCTGGAGAAGAAGAACTCAATCACTGGACTGAAATGAAAGAGTCAAAAGGACAGCAAGTGTGTAGATGGCATGCCTTACTAGAGTCCTGATGGATAGGATAAGCAAGCGGCTGTGCTTCAAGGCAGCATATTTCTGATTGCAACATTACTGTTTTTACCTAGTCACCGTTAGAAGAGCTATTCTTTGAAGAATCATATTCAACATTCTACCAACATGCTTTCAATTTTGTGGAAAGAACAGCTAATACTGACATAAATGAAGAAGAGATATGTCTCTGGTAGAGCTTGTTTGGGAAGCCAAAAAGCTTGCATCATCATTGTTAAACTAACAATCCTCCAGAGATTCAATAACATGTTTTTGATTTGAAGTTAATTTTAATTTAGCAAAAGAGCCAGTAATTTCATACAAAATCAAAATTAGAAGTGATTTTAAAGATCAGAAGTTTAGTTGCAACACTCTTTTAGTATCACCCTGCACACTATTTATAAAACATTTTGACTGGCCAGTCCCTGGTGTTTATAATGTTCTTTAATATGAAAAAGTAGTTCTCCAACCAACTGGTCTTAGTTCTCCAAGTCATATGTACTGGTGAAGGTTTCGGTCAGATTGAAAATTGTTTTATTTCAAATATGTTCCCTTTGTGCACTTAGTTTCATCGTGCCTCAGTTCTTCTCAGTAGCACTAAATCTAAGTGCAAACAAGTATTCATTTTCATACAGGAATTTTAAAAATATGTTATTTTTTAACATGTTCATTTCTTCATTTGCCTCTGCTTTTGCCTGATCCAAAGAGACCAAGTCACTGCACTGGTCCCTTGCAAGTCTTTTAGACAGGTTGTACTGTAGAACTATGTAACTTTCTGTTGAAAGCACTTCCTGTATTCTTGTATTCCAATGTAGGAAGCTAATAGAGCAGGACTTTACTTTAAAATTTCTTTCAGTGATCAACTCTTTAAAATTACAGTAATGTGAAAGTACATTTTTTACAAACTGAAAACACAGATAAGCTGTTGAAAATTGAAAACAATTCAAGTTAAAGAAAATGTTAACTATCTGCTCTGAATATTTAGTAACCAACACTGCATAAAGCAGATAGCATTCAAAATAAGAAACTGTTCTCTCTCTAAATCTTCACTCTTACTTCAATTTATATTTGTGATATAAAGACTATCCAGTGCTCAGTTTGAATCAGAACATCATGTTAAAAACAGTTCTGAAATTCCTTACGAAGTTTCTAGTGACTTGTGACTAGATTTTATGAAATTTACAGATAACGTTCTTCAACGTGATGTCATCTTGTGCCTTTCATGTAAGTTAAATTTGCTCATACAGCTCGAAAGTTGTATTTGCAAAATTAGGCCTTCGATTTTTATAAATGTAAAGATTCCTCAGAACAGTGTCACAAGATCTTTATTTCCTCTGAAGTATGTAAAAGTTGTATAATGTACTAATTTTTTAAAATGGCAAGGCACTTTCATTTGTTGTTTTTATATTTAGGAACTCTAATCAGGAATATTATAAGCTGTTTTCTTTTTAATTTTGCTTCTTACCTAATATATAATTAATTTTATGCATCTACTTTATTAAATAGACTATGTTTTGTATATATGGAAAATATTTTTTCTTTCTCATTTCTAGTTAAACTAGACAAAAACATACTATTTACCAATTCCTAAAATGCAGTATATCATTGTTCCTAGTCCCAACTGAGTACTATATATTATTGTAAACTAGAACTTGTTATTACCATAATAACAAAACCATGCATAGATATTATTACTTCAGCTTGGCTGTAGTGAAAGGCCTTAAAAGAAATCCAAAAAGACCTGTGTTTTTTAGTTTAAAAGGTGGCAGCTCTATGTATTCATATACATGAATTATAAGAAAAAATACAAACGCTATCTTGGGTGACATGAGGTTTGAGAATGTATATTATAGAGTTACATTAAAGGGAAAAATATATCCTTTTGTTGTTACATCAATAAGCTTTTCCCAGGGTTTATTTAAATAAATGAGTTAGATTAAGAGTTAGAACGTGAATCAAGTGGCAAAATATCTCATTTAAGTATTTTCAACAATAGTATGGAAAAAGATTTGAAGGGAGGATGTAGATTTTACTGAGAAATTGGACTTAGGCATTTGATGCTACAATTACCTTTTTTGGCTTTGAAACAACTGACTGCATTGCTAACAACTGGTATCTTCCTAATAAAAAGAGTTATCAGTCTCATTTGTAGCTATAACAGAGTTTAATCAAACACATTAATAAGACCAGCTTGGTGCTTTCACATTTAGTGAGAAAAAGACCTAACTAATTGTTATTTGTTAAATCTACCTTTTTTCAGACTATGCCCAGAATTGTGTGATTTGATATATCCTTAGGGGTCTATCTGGTATAAGTATCAAATCCTTCATGGCCTAAAAATTAATCATCAGTTTCTAAAAATTTCAGGAAAGACCCTACCTCCACCCCAGCTGCCAAGTCCTCAAAGATTAAAAATTATCTGTATTGGTGTGTATGTCTGTATAAACACCTGTACACACAGCATATACATGTATATGTTTACGTATGTGTATATTTATTTGTAAAGGTGAAGCTGCCCTGGCTTTTTCAGTTACTGAATAGAAAAATATTTCTCAAGTTTATGAATTATTTTTCTCCTTTATATATTTACAAGATATTATATTTGGTTTTGGGTGCTATCTGCTGCCAGTCTCCCCCACACATAGCAAAATATACACCTTTTTTCCTGTAGAGTGACACAACTTAGAGTAATTACTTCCCCAAAATTGTCTGTTCTTTTAGAAAAGGATTAAATAGGGCTCAAGAGACCCACTTCACTCTCAGAATCTAATGTACAAGAAGACAATACTACTGGTTTTTTGTGTGCCTGAATTTGCATGAAAGCTTAAAGGCAAAATCTTTATATCTCAGTAATTATAGCAAATAGGGGCCCACGGGTGGGCAGCAGGTGCTGGCTCAGAAACTTGAGAATGACAACCCACTTTCTTATTGTTCTGTTAAAATCTTCTAAATTTTATAATAAAATGAGATAGTCCAAATATGACAATTGACTGGCATTTATGGGAGCCCGTGAGTCTGGAATTATAGGCTTTATTTATCTCCCGAATTAGCTGCAGGATATAGTTATTGCTGCCCAGGAAAGAAATGTATGTCAAGTCAGTAAAGAATTTGCTTAGTATAATATCATCTTACCTTTCAGAAGCTTTCTTCTGTAATCTTGTGTCTTCAGTACTAACCACATTTTGTTTGAAATCTGTTTGCATATTGTCTTGCTTGTGCATTCGGTGAATTCTCAATAATGCTGTATTTGCTGACAAAAATAATAAATTGGACCACAATTTAAAAAAAGAAAAACCAATGAGAAAATATCTAAACCATTCTGATTACTATACACATGCTTAAATGTAGGGCCAGGTAGAGCAGCTTCATCTAATCTAGTGCCAGGGGCTGTATGCTAAATCATTTGCTTGAAATCATTATTATTTTCATTTCACTTACCAAGTGAATCAGAAGCATGATCAATGACTGCAAAGCAAGATAGTACCAACAGGGGAAGAGATAAGAGAATTGAGGATGTTCTTCAAGGTTAAGGTATGTGGGGAGATCGAATGATATCATAGTCTTTTCAGTGAACAAAAATGTAGGCTATTGAAAGTGTAAATTTTAGACGGAGTAAGAACAGCAGTCACTAAAAACATTTTTCAAGGTCCCTCTCCAGATTTGAATAGGAAGGATACAAATTTATTGCATAAAATAGCCATTTGCCTACATAAACTAGACAGTCCATTGAGATTTTTCACACTGATTTATTGTAGTTATTATGATGTTATTTCACATTGATATTATTCAAACAAAAGTGTTCATAGTTCTTGTCCATCCACTGTCCCCAATTCATCTGTGGCCTGCATGGAAGGTAGCCATCAGTATCATTATTACCAACCAAACTCAATATTGAGCACAAGGTTAAGCATGCTGCAAAGCATTTTCTAAAGCTAATTTTAAAACATCATCTTTGCTCCCCAAAGTGTTGAATAATGATAGTGGTGACGGCTACAATTTACTAAGATCTAGCACAATAATTTATTATTTTGTTTGATTTTTCACAACAATACTATGAGGTAAGTAATATTATCAACCTTTTGTCAGTGAAGAGACTGCAGCATAGATACGTTAACCGACTTTCCCAAAGTCATCCAATAAGTAAGTAGTAGAAGTGGGATTGGTACCGGGGCATAAATTACTCTAAAACTCACACTATGCATATTGCAGGTGCATCCCTGTTTACTAGATGCAAAAAAAAAAAAAAAAAAACAGGTAGGGCAACATTTCATTCATCAGTAATCCCACCCACCTTAACTGAATGACAGAACTGAGGAGTAAAGAACCAGCTGGGGAAAGAGAAAAGACAAAGAAGAAAAGATCAGAGATTTTTTTTCTTCTTGATATAAAAGGGTACTTTTGTGTCATACTTTGTAGGTGACTTTGACTTTCAAAGACTTGGGATTAATTTTCTCTTCCAGTTTAGCCAATACTTACTTTACGAAAGTATATTAATCAATTTGTTCTGCTCCTTGACCACTTTTGGGAATCCAAGGTATTTTAATTGCATATGACCCGCTTTCTACCCTGTGAAGGACACAGTCTGCGTCTGTTAGTCCATATCTTACTCAAAATGAGAGGAAAAACTCTTGTCTTCCACTGTTCTCTCATTGCAATTTATTTATGTTCCTTCTATTAAGATTTGATAAGAATTGTAGCTAGTTTTGTTACATACGTCTCTCTTTCCCCTCAAGTAGTAGTAAATGCCTTGTCATTATCTTTCTGTGCCCCTTTTCTCATAGTAGCTAGACAATAAATATTGAATTGAATATTAAATTCCCTATGGAAGAAATCAATCATACTGTTACATGAGTCTCAGTTTTTCGTGAATCTTGTGTTATACATGGATTTATTTATTCCTTCTTTTAATATGTTAATATATTTTTAAGAGTACCAGCCATATGCCATGTCCTGTTCTAAGTGATACAGATGCAGAGGTAAATTAGTTAAAGGAAAGTCTTTGCCCTCATGGAACTTGCATTCTAAGGAAGGAAGATAGCCACAGAAAGATGTCATTTCGGTCTAACATAATGAAGCATTAGACAGAGGCATGTGTAGAGTACAACATAGAGTTCAGAAAAATCATCCTGGAGAAGATAATCCCTGAGTTGGTTATCTAAGATGGGTTAGATCCCATCAAACTCCTGGACGCTTGCTCTTTCCAAGGGCAAAAGATAAAATAGTGGTTTCCAAACTAAAGTGTACTTAGAATTATTTTGGGGAGTTTAACTTTTATTCCAAAACTCCACCTCCAGAAATTCTATTTCATTTGGTCTGGAGGGAAGCCCAAGAATCTCTATTTTATTAAGCTGGCCAGGAATGCTGTCTAAGATATATTGGTATAGAAGATTGAGCTCATTACATAGAATTATTGATAGCAATGTTTCTGTGCCCATAGATTAGACCTTAAAGTGTGATAGTGACAAATACGAGAAAGTTTAAGATTAAGATACTGATCTTTTTCTTGTGCTTCCTCAAAAAGAAAGATGTTTAATGAAAACATAAAAAGTAACATTTAATAATGAGTTTCTATACATTCACATTCAACATAATTTTTTCAAAGTGTTCCTTGGTACAATGAGTAAATATGCTGGTTTATGATTTTAAAAAATTCTTTTTTATTATTGCTTAAATATTTCCTTCTAAGCTTTTTTTTAACAATGATAAGGCAAACAGAGAGTCTGAGGAGATATTTATCTAATAACTTCTCTGTCCGTATTCTAAATGAAGAAAGACTGACCGTGCAGCAAATGTGTGAGCAGCCGTAGGCGGTGGCACTTGTGCGGTCTTGTGTATAGGAAGCTTTCCTGCTCTCTGTCATCATCCTAAATGGCCTCGTTGTCATCACACACATCAGAGGGACTTTGGTCCTGGATGCTTCACTAGGGACAGTGGTGTCTCTGGCACTAATCTCTAGCCCCTCGATTGCTT
Organism: Microcebus murinus; assembly: GCF_040939455.1. Classification (NCBI taxonomy): domain Eukaryota; kingdom Metazoa; phylum Chordata; class Mammalia; order Primates; family Cheirogaleidae; genus Microcebus; species Microcebus murinus. The sequence continues at coordinate 24,699,888 of NC_134126.1, read as the reverse complement.
CGTTTTTTCTTGAGGTCTTTTATTTCAAACAGCAAGTGAATAGGGCAGCCTCAGGACACCCTCTTGCTCTCAGAATCAGTGCTCTGGAGAAGGTGCATCTGAGTCCCTGTTGTCCCTCATTTAAAATGTGGCCGTACTTCCTTCTGCGATGTAGTATTGCACATGAATATATTTTATATTTCGAACGTTTTCTTTTCTCCCCACATAGATCTGTGGTCAACCTACTGAAAAACAAGGTTTTATTTGAAATAATGTTGTTATGGAATCAGGCTGTTTTGTGACTGCTGGTGTATCACCTGTGCTTGATCTGGTCATATAGTTTGAATTCTGGTTAATATCATTTTAATATGATAGTGTTTGATGGACTGGAATTAATTAGTCCATTATCAAAAATGAATGTAAAACAATTGTTCTCTTCTCTCGCTGTTAGTATGTGTCTTTTAAAAAATATTTCTTTTTCCTTCCTCCCTGCCCTTTTTTCTGCTCTTATTCATATGCATTTATACTAGGTACCAGAGTTAGTTCATCAAAGCTGAATAATACCCATCAAAAAATGCTACCCTGACTTTTTTTCTCTTAATTGCATGGGCTGGACAGTAGGAGCAGATGGGCTTTCTTAGAGACTACAGAAGGAACAAAGCATAAAACTCTTTAATCATAAGAGGTTTGTTGCTGCTGTTGTGATAGTTATTTCTTTTGTTGTATACTTATCAATAGTGTGAAGTACCCTAAAATCATGTTGTATGGGATGGGAGCAGAGAAGGAAATTGACTATTAATCTAACAAAAGTTTGACATAATTTTATTGTAGAATTTCAACCTCTTAGAACATAAAAATGTCTAATTAATTATGAGAACAAAGTCACTGCTGTGGTAATAGTTGTGCAGGATATTTGGCATTGTTTCAATGTCAGTTGGACAGTCTGAATCATAAATTGTCTTATTATTTTAGGACCCTTCTTCACCCTCTTTATCATTCTGATTATCAGTAAACCCACTTTATACTGATTGATATGTGAGCTTCTCTTTTAAATATTCAAGAGTATGTTAAAAAGAAAACCTTAACACTTTTCTGTTTATTCCTTTTACATGTGATCTCTCACCTGACAATGTGTTTAAAATGAATATCCAACAGATAAAATATAGTACTCCATTAATACTCCATGATATACTGAAAAACTAATTTTCCAAACTTTGTTCATATATTCAGATATTGCTAGAGTATATATTTCCATAAATCTAAGCAATTAATATTAAATATGACTATTTTGGCTAATAAGAAAATAGAAATTTTTCCTTACCCCTGAGATTTATTGTTTCTCTTTGGCGTTCACATCTGGTTGAAGGTGAGTGGCTGTGAATCTCTTACAGCCATTCATGGGGAAGGTCCTCTAGTGATGCCTGTTCATAACCCCCATGAATGTTAATGAGAGTAATGCATGAGCACCAACAGGAGAAAAGGCCCCTACAGTGCAAAGGATCAGTATCTCAGAACCTTGATATAGGACGGCACCTCCAGTACCTAAATGTAATTGCAGTTAGAGGAGTAGAAGCCAACTTCTTGGAAGTGAGGAATTTTAGGTCATTGTGTCATATCCCCCCCTTTGGTCTTCTCCCTTCCCCTTCTAGCTTGCACGTTTCTTTTTTATTATTATTATTTTAAATTTTGTGAGAAGGCTTTAAAAACACCTGGTTTTTAAATTTTCACATGTTGCTTCAGCCAAGCAATTTCAAAAAATAGAAAACTGAACTAAATACCTTAGAGTCATAAGTTTTTTGCAGTGGAGTAGCGGGAGGAGGCAGAGTGTTTGTTTTTGTTTTGGGCAATCTTTTTGGATAAATATTAAGAATACTTACAATATTCTGTAATTATGTCACATTTGTCATGCAAGGGGAGATCAGGGTAGCTTTTTCACATTAGTTGGCTTTCTTACTATTTAAGTATATTTGAACAATTATTTGAAGCACAGTTAGAAATTAGTAGAGATACTTCCAAGCATCATTTTGATGTTATAAACACTACTTTAACTTTACCAAGAGAAAAATTCCAGTAGTAGCTTGTATTACAAAATTAATTTATTATGTTTCTGCATAATTTTGTTGAAATGACTTTTGTTTTTGTGGTGAAAATAATATCGTGGCAACAGTTTTGAGGAATCTTTAAAGCTGTCTAGAAGAGACAGCCAAACTTTGGTTGGTTTTTACTTGAGTTTTGAAATAAGAAAGAAAGTGTATAAATACTGCTTTTCAGTTAAATTAGTCTTGAGGAAGAATATTATATGAGTTTTAAGGGTCTTGATAAATGTTGAAATTTATTCTTTCTAAAACTCATGAGGTTTATCACTGCTAAGTACTCTTGCATTATATTTTATTTCTCAAAATAATGTAATTTTTATGGAAAACTCAATTAGCGGAGTCTTTTTATTCAATATTCCCTTCTCCTTCCTTCCTTCCTTTTTCTTTCATTTTTTTGAGGCAAGAAGCTTCCTTGATAGTATAGTTTCTACAGAGCTTTCTTACTTATTTTTCTAATAATGGATCTAACAGTGCGATGAAGTTTAAATGCTCTGTGAGCAAAACTCTATGAAACAACCTGAAGAAACATACTGCTGATTAACATTTCCCTTGGTTTGAAATCGTTTCCAGCTTATTCGCTAGTGACTCTAAACCATGAATGGCTCTTATTAATATATACAAGTGTCTGTGTGGTTAACAACAGTGTTGTATTATCACATATTAATTTGAATTTTTGGTCAAAAATATAAACAGATGTGTGTGTGTGAAGCAGTCCATTTTATAGAATGAGCACATATATATATCTAATCATTTTCATGTCATTGAAAATGTGCTCTATGTTGCATTTTATTCTCATCTGCTTTTCTATTAACACTGTCTGTACACCGATTGTCTCGGTGCCTTTCTCCTTTTGTATAATTGTATTACGTAAAGAAATTGCGGATCTCTGTGTAAACAGTGTAAACAATGTTAAAATTATTATTCCAAGAGATTTTAATGGCAGTTTAATTTTCCAGAGAATAAATTTTTGTGTGGGTTAAAAGTTAACTTTTCTTCACCTTTATGTGAGAAATCTGTTCACATTTTAGTACTCGCAGGGGATGGGTAAACATCTGACTTCACTGATGGTGACACATAAAAATCAGCCCTACTTCTTATCTTTGACAAATAAATGTTAATAGGACTGCTACACAAAATAGAATAATATCGAGTACATAAGGAAATATCAGATGGATACATGGAAATGTTATCAAGATCTTGGATTTGAAAGGAATCTCATGAAAATGTGCTATAAAATATTGCTGTCAACATATTTGAGTCATTTTATTTTCTTTAATTGTAAGTCACAGTTAGCCTCCAAAGAACATAGACGTAGACATAAATTCAGACATTTTCAAATAATCTCCTTTAAAGTTCATATAAATCAAGAATAAAACTCAGTAGCTTTAAGATGGCCTCAACATATAAAGCTGGAATATACCCTGTTCTTAGCTTGTTCTTTAATTTTATGTGAATTTATCATCATTCATATTGGTGTTGTCATTCTGTTTAACGAAATCATTTTCTCTTTGGCAATAGTAGTTTGTTGATTTTTAATTCCTTTTTATTAGGTAGTTGTACTGTTTCCCAAAGACCTTGAGTTTAGATATTTTTCACATTTCATTACCTTGCTCATTTTATTTCCAGCAAGAAAGATTTATAACAACAGACTTAACAAGTACTATTTTGCATATGAAAAAGAATTTAAACATTTGGTGCTCTAAAATTGACAGAAATTAAAGTTGCTACATCATCTAATCTCTGATTGTCTTTGAATCCTTAGTTTCATAAATTAACCAGAGCCTTTTTTAGTTAACTTTTTTTCAAGAGTAGAACACCAATGCTCAATTGGTCTAGTTGACTTTTGTTTTTCCTTTTTGTAAAGAGTTGTCTCTACCGAAACATAATGAAAACATGCAACACTTCTCAAAACAAATGGGTTCATAATGTAACCTACACTACACTGTAAGGAATTTGTGTCCTTTCCCAGGACTGGCTGCTGAGTTCTTCCCCTCTCTCAGGTATTTGGGACTTCCATTTAAAGATGAAGAAATAAAAGTAACAGACTTGCTTAAGTGTTTGCTAAAAAAATTTTCTGAATTGTAAACAATGTCTCAATTAGGGATGATTTATTAATTATTTAGAACTTGGGAAAAACAATTTTCATCTTAGTCATGGCTTATATCTTTTAGAGAATTCCAATTGATATAAAGTAAAATTTCAGCAGAAAATCAGCACATCTACAAAAATTGGATTGTAACTCCTTTGATCTGCAATATGTTGAAATATGTACACAACTTACCATAATGCAGAATCAGTGGGAACCCTGAGCTTGTTTTACTGCAACTTGTTTTCCTGCAACTAACGCCCCCACTGATCTGACAGGAGGCAGAACTCAGGCGGTGATGCGAGTGATGGGGAGCAGCTATAAATACAGATGAAGCTTTGCTGGCTCACGCCACCACTCACCTCCTGCTCCGTGGCCCAGTTCCTAACAGGCCACGGACCAGTACCTGTCCACTGCCTGGGGACTGGGGACTGCAGCTGTAGAGACACGCAAAGAACAGAGCGTGGAGGGCTTTGCCTACCTTGCTAAGAGTTTCACATTTATCAGTAGACAATGGAGAAACCCCAAAGAGTTCTAAGCTACACAATAACATGATGAAATTCTCATTTTTTAAGATCATTCTTGCAGCAATTTGGAGGATATATTGGAGCAAGGGGAAAAACTGGAAGCATGACCTCCTGTAAATAAATAGGCCATTGCAGTCATCTAGGTAAGAAATGATGAGGGCTCGGACTAAGGTAGTAACAGAGGGAATATAGAAAAGTAGATAAAGGAAATACTCAAGGACACTGAACAGGCCTTGGTGACGTCTCTCCCACATGCGAAATACGCTCACGCCTCTCTTCCAAGAGCCCTGAGTATTCATATTTTATAATTATGGCGTCAACATACAGTCCATCAGGTCTAAGTGTGGGTGAGGCTCCTTGGAAACAGCTCCTGGGTTCATCTCCTTGAATGGCATTCTGAAGAACCATGGGCTAAAAAGACAAGTGACGTGCTTGACACACACCCACCGTAAAACAGTAGCACAGGCAGAGGGTACCATCATATGCCCTGCTGCTCAGAAAGACTCTGCCCTTTGAGATAGATCTCTTCCTTTTCGACAAAACGTAGCACGTTTGCAAATCGGCAGTTTCGCCAGACTAGTTCCTGCCTCTAGAAGCTTGGGAGTCCAGTGGCCTCTTTTCACTTTGTGCTTTTTCCATTTCAGTCTAAGCAATATACTGTTTTTAAGATCCTTGTGGAATTTTTGTGTGTTAATTTCCAATCCACCCTATTTGATAAAAGCTGCACCTACAAACCTCTTCAAAAGAAGCTCTTCTCTGCCTCGGAACCTTTGCCTGACTTCTGTGGGCCAAGACTCCCAAGATCTTTAGATGCCCCATTCTTGAACAGGGAGACATTTCCTTAAGATCCTTAGAAAGATTTTTTTTGCCTGAAAAGTTCTGTAAAACAGCACCTTAAGTCTTTGTGAGGTCTTAACAAAGCGATTTCTAGTCCTGCCCTTGGCTTTATACGTAGACCACATTTTTTCTGCCGCAACATCAATTTGCCTAGAAGCCATTTCTTAATTCAAGCATCATTTACCATCTGGAGAGGCTGGAAATGAGAAACAGTTCATTTTTATACCCAACAAGCCCTAGCTCCTTATATTTAACTGTTCTTTCTCTTACCTCTCTTCTAACGCATAGCCAGTGAGAAGTCAGGCAGCATTTTCAATATTTTACCTGCACATCTTAACTAAACTATTGGCTGCATTAGGTACATTTCCTATTTTCAATATTACTGCAGATGACTTTAGGGACAGCTTTCCACCACTATAAAACAAAGGTCCACCCCCCCCCCTCAGCTTCCAATAATAGCTTCCTTCAGTTTCCTTTCAGCCCTCACTGACTGACAGCAGCATCCTCAAAGTCCTTTAGGTCCCTGCCAACACACTATCTCCTCGAAGCCCTTCCAGCAATGCCACATGATTTGTTCTGGTAGCACCTCACCTCCAGGTACCAGTTCTCTTGCTGAGTAACAAATCATCCCACACTAAGTGACTTAAAAGATCAATAGTCATTTGTTTTGCTCATAATCTGCAAGTGAGCAGAGCTTGGCAGAGACCCGTCATCTCTGCTCCATGCAGCATCAACTGGAATAACTCACAGACTGGGCATGACTGAGTTGGAGTCAGCTGAAGGCTCGCTCACCTGTCCAGTGGTCGACACAGGCTGTCAGCTGGGACATCAACGCAGGAGCATAGTGGCTGGGTTCCAGGAGCAAGCACCCCAGGAGAACAAGGCAAAGTGTGTGGCGTTTGTGTAACCCAGCCTTGTAAGTCACAACGTGCCACTTCCTCCAGTCCCTACCAGTTGACACAGTCACAGAGATCTGCTCAGGTACAAGTGGAGGGAATGCAAGAGGTGTGATATATGTTGGTGGCTGTCTTTGAGAAGTCAAATCTGTCACGCTCCTGTTAAATGATATGACTTAGTTTTAACCTGTATCTCATTCATAAATCTAGATTTTTTAAAAATATTTTTAACAAAGCCATCATCATTACAGGGACTGTTTGAACCTATATGTAATTCTAATTATCAGCCCTTTACAATAGATTATTTATACCTGTAATTGAATGCATTGTCTACTTTGACTATCAATTACAATGGTTAGATTATCACTATCAAGAGAATTCAACTTTGCTGGCAAGGGGTAGATTAATTTCTCAAGCTCCCCAACACCTGCCAACAATTTTATGAAAATATTATATGAGACCTTCGGTATTGTTAGCATTAGAATGCTTCATTGTTCTTCCCCACTAGCATATTTCTATCAAGAATATCAACTCCTATATACTTCCTGTGAATATAACCCAAGAGTACATAACAATCTAATTGTATGCATAATTCTTCCAAGAAGTAGTCTTTTAAAAGTTGGTCCTAAGGATCTCTTTTGCTAAACTCTGTATCCAGAGGAGGCCATGACTGATACAGACTTTTAAGTTTTTGTTCAAAATGGGTCTCTCTTTGACAGCACCAGAGTGAAATGTCTTGAAGGGGAAATTGCTCCATATGATAGTTTTGAAATAAAATGCCTGCCAAATTGGATTGATTGGAGCTATGAATGCAGCCATATTAATATTAAGCAAAAAAAAATGTATATTCCATTAAAACCTCTGAGTAAAATCATAGAGGAGTCACAGGGCTATATTTCAAGATGTCAAATGGGGGCTCATGGTATGGAAATAAAATACTAACTAAAATCGTGCCAAGTGCACCAGAAACTCTAGAGATGTGCCAAGGGCTTGAGGCACAGAAAGGGGAGAAAAATCATTTGTATAATCCAGGGTTTTTGGGTCTTTATTTCTTGAAACCCATTAGCGTCATTTCCTTCTCATTGCCACTACGAAAACACTTTGTTTCCAAAGTTATTACTGATTCTCGCTTTGATTTTGATTTTGATTTTGTTGTTGATAGCAACTGAGTGCTACACCTTTTTTTCTGAAGTAGCTGGAACCTGGGGCTAAATAGGGATGTCACCTAGAAACTCGAGGTGCAGGATCTACTCTCAAGCATCTTCAGACTGAGTGAATGTGTGGCCTCCAGAGGTCTAAAAAACTGTTGTATGGCTTTAATGTTTATTATAACCCTCATTATATTTACTGTTCATTGAATAATTATTTTTAAATGCCTCAGTAATTTATGTGTTAATTGAATATATCTGTCTATAACAGGACATTGTCTTTGGGCAGGAACTTCTCTTTACCCCTGTCCCTGTTGCAATCTTCTTTGAGCTGAGTTGAAGTTCAGAGGTACTAAGTGTGGATCCACTCGGTTTGACTTCCATTGTGTCCCTTTTGAGACTCCCTTGATCAGAGAAGGGGTGAGACTATAACTCTACCATCTAGTGAGGCTTAAAGAACAAAACAATGTTTCTCATAAACTGGAGCAGGACCAAACCCAGTGTGGATCCCAGGAAATAACAGTGAGATCCCTAAGAGGGAAGGGGGGGAGGTTGTTTTAATTATTTGTGGATAAATAATAAATAACTCCCAAACGCAGTAGCTTAATACAAAAACAATCATTGATTTTGTTCATGAATCTGTGAGTTAGGAATTAGGGCAGGTGAAAAGGGAATGGCTCATCTATGCTCCGTAATGCCCGGGGTCTCAGATGGGGTGATCCCAAAACTTCAGCGCTGGAACACCTGAGTCTGCCCAGCCACCCCAGGTAGGCAGACTTTTAAAATTGGTAGTTCAGGGCTCCAACAATGGGCGTGATCAGGGGTCTGGGCAGATGTTGCAAGACTTCTTAAGACCTAGCTTCAGAAGCCCTAGACTGTCACTTCTGCCATGTTCTATTTGTGGGACAAGTCACCATAGCCAGCCCAGATTTAAGGGGAGTGAAATTAGACTTCGTCTCTAAATGGTAGGAGTAGCAAAGAAACTGTAGCCATCTTCAATCTTCATAAGGGATGTTGCAGATAGCAAGAATCAATTTGCTCCACGTCCATTTTAACTTCATTACTACAGAGGTGGGAAAGCTGAAAGCTACATTTCCCCCTCTCTATTGTAGTTAGGTTTGCAGATGTGAACCAAGTTTAGCAAGTGGAGAGACAAGGTATGAGCATTCCTTTTTCTGGTATGCACCATGGCAGAGAGAGAGGGTCTACAGTCTGCAGCTAAAATGGCAGTGTGCTGTTTTAGTGGTATGTAGTGGTAGGCAGAATTATGGCCCCTAAGATCCCCTCCCCTGGTGTACACACCTCCTCCCACTTATTCAGTAAGACACTAATCTAGGAGTTTCTGTGAATGGTTTGGCAGATGTAATTAAAGTCCTTCTTCAGTTGCCTTTAAGTTATAAATATTATCTTTTGTGGGCCTGACTTGATAATCAGGTGAGTCCTCAAAGGAAGTCAGAGAGACACTTTCCTATTGACCGTGAAGGAACAAACTGCCCACAAGGTGGCAGGGAATGGCAAACAGCCTGCAGAGCTGAGAACAGCTCATGTTGACAGCCAGCAAGAAAACAGAGCTTTCATCTCATGGACTGTTGATGTCTGGGTGACCAGTGGATTCAGTGCCATTAGAATATTGACAAAGCTCTACTGAATTCTACCAACAACCAGTGACCTTGGAATAGGGCATCAGGTGAGTGATAGATGTCAAGTTGAGCTTCCAGAAAGATACTGGCATTCTTTCTCTGCACACAGATGAGTGAGACCCAAGGTTAAGTTGGAGATACATATATAATCATGCTTAAGGATTCTCAAGAATATTTAGAGAATGGAACCCTCATTTAGATTTAGTAGTTTCAGAGACCTCAAGCAGAGATGGGTCAGAAATACTTATTGCTTCTGGGCTATAATGTGCCGAAAATGTACAGACAGATTCTGGTGCTGACGGAGGGTTGATGCATGGGCCCTACACATGATGGTTCCACGTATTATGAATCTTGTTTGTTAAAGGATAAAGTTTGTAAGCGCTCAGTAAATGCTAGTTCTCTGAATGCTTTTTATGAAAGTAACTACCTACATGTAAAACTTTCCTAAATTTTGTATAGAATTACAGTAAAAGGTGTGGTTTCTACTCTCATCGAGGTTCTGAACCAACAGATAACAAACGTTTAAAATGGTAATTTCCTAAATCGTTAATGAGTTAAGGAGAGAAAGAAATAGCAAAAAATGTATTTGAAAGACTTTTTGTTTTAAAGAGATCTACCTTTATAATATGATTGCATTACTTGGAGCATGAACATTTTTCTGTATTACAACACCAAACAATAGCGCATCATGGCTGGGTGCAGTGGCTCACGCCTGTAATCCTAGCACTCTGGAAGGCCGAGGCGGGCGGATCGCTCGAGGTCAGGAGTTTGAAACCAGCCTGAGCAAGAGCGAGACCCCGTCTCTACTATAAATAGAAATTAATTGGCCAACTAAAAATATATAGAAAAAATGAGCCGGGCATGGTGGTGCATGTCTGTAGTCTCAGCTACTCGGGAGGCTGAGGCAGGAGGATCTCTTGAGCCCAGGAGTTTGAGGTTGCTGCGAGCTAGGCTGATGCCACAGCACTCTAGCCTGGACAACAAAGCAAGACTCAGTCTCAAAAAAAAAAAAAAAAAAAAAACAATAGTGCATCGTGTGGAAGCAAATGGAAAGTGAAACGGGTGGTTGAATATAATCAAGAGAAAATTCGTGCCTTAGGAATGGTGAAGTAGATACAGCTACCCATTAGGCTTCATGTTCAAAGTCTTTTAAATTTGCAAAATTTTTCTCAAATATATTTAGACACAAGGTGTCAGCACAACCTTGAGCTCAATTAATTCTCATCAGAATATCCAGATAACTGGGTAAGGAAGATTTGGTCCAAAGACAGCAATGTAGATTAGTTTCTCTCTTTTGTGTTAGGCATTCTGCTTATTTATTTAGTACTGATGATTTTTAAATGCTGTAATATAAACTCAAAGGGGTGCTCAAAAATAATATTAAGACAAAGCACAAAACCATGGGAAAGCAATAAAATGTATCCAAAGGGATTTTATAATAAAACATGGATTTTACAGGAACAATTTAGGTGGCAGTAAATATCTGATAAGATTATGAATAATGTGTAAAATTTACTGTTGTTTCATGCCTAATTAGAAGTCATGCATCTCAGACTATTAATAATAAAAAAGCTATTTCTACATATACATGTTATCACTAACCACGTACCTGCTCAGACTCAAGCAGAATCCAAGCAACTGCTTTCTATAGTACATTAAAGAATATATTTTTTCAGATTTCTACTTATAACAGATATTTTACTTATTTGTTTCCCTCCATTAACTGACTGTCAAAATATTACACGGTCCACAGTGGTTGGGAATGAAGTGGGACATTGTATAATGATAAAAGGGTCAATTCACCAAAAAGGTACAACAATCCTTAATGTGTATGCACTAATAGCTAAATCTTTGCTTTCATCCTCAATCATTTTTATTTTATTTTATTTATTTATTTATTTTTTTGAGACAGAGTCTCACTCTGTTGCCCAGGCTAGAGTGATGTGGCGTCAGCCTAGCTCACAGCAACCTCAAACTCCTGGGCTCAAGCGATCCTCCTGCCTCAGCCTCCCGAGTAGCTGGGACTACAGGCACGTGCCACCATGCCTGGCTAATTTTTTCTATATATTTTTAGTTGGCCAATTAATTTCTTTCTATTTTTAGTAGAGATGGGCTCTCACTCTTGCTCAGGCTGGTCTTGAACTTTTGACCTTGAGCGATCCGCCCGCCTCGGCCTCCCAGAGTGCTGGGATTACATGCGTGAGCCACCATGCCCAGCCCTCAGTTATTTTTTTTTTAGCACCTGCTTTCACAAATGGATGAGTATGTTATTTATATGTAAACCTAATGCTTCAAAAATGCTTAAGAGTGGTTGAAAGATTTTCTTTGAAATTTGATATGAAATGGTCATTCCACACAAATTTGTGCATGTGACAGTGGCAAGGTAAGTAAATTCTCCCCAATAGCCTTTGTATATCTTTATCACTAAATTCTCACATCATTTTATAATGATAAAATTATGTTTCCCTGATAGATCATGACCCTCCTTAAGGGCAGGGATTTTTGTTTGATATGCTTTTTAATACCTTGCAACTAGAGAGTTTGGTATAGCAACCATTCAATAAATGTTTGGTGAAGGAAGACTGGAATGAAGGAAGATAGAAGGGAAGGAAATGTAAACTTCAACTTGGTCCTTATCCAAATATCACAAATTCTAATTAGCATAATCCTATTAAAGGAGGTTAACTGTATTCATTGCCTTTTTTATTAATTTGTTGGCTTCTAAATCAATTGACTATATTAAAAATCTGCATAGAATGTATTGCAGATGCCTACTTAGGGCCTATTAGAATACTCTCTCTTGTCCAAAATTTTTTATAAACACCAGCTGATAATCTGCATTTCACATGAGGGAAAGTCTGGACGGGTTGACAATTGTCAAAATGCTATCTGTGAACTACTTCAACCCATGTATAAGGGAGTTTCAACTCTTCCTTTCCTGATTAATTACAGAATTAGGTTTTATTTTATTAAAATGAGGGTAAAATTTTCATTACAATTAGAATTTTATATTTGTGTGAAACACTTGTAAAAGCTAATCTAATGAGGATTCCATTAGTCTGAAACTTCTATTTAACCAGAACTTTGCTAGGCTGTTCATAGTAATGATTCTAAAGAATGCAGTGTTTTGAAATGCATTCTGAATTAACAAGGATTTAATTATACTTAATATAGGTTTATACATTGTTTTCAAATAATTTGAAAATTGATGTTGCAGGCAGAATCCGCAATGATTTTAGAGCTATTGTTGATTTTACAGATTGTCAGATTCAAATGTATCATTGTACACATAAGAAAACTGAGGCCCCAGATAGGTTAAGTGACTTATCCAGGGTCACACAGCTGGTTAATGTCACAGTGGAGCTAGGTCCTAGGTCTACTGAATCCCAGCCATTGCTATACCCATTGATTGGACAGATTGACTAACTGACCACTTCTTTTTGCAGTTGACCTTAATTCCTCACCTAGAGAATAGAGAGATTCTTCTGTAATAATATGCAAAACAAGGATAGGTCGAATGGCCAATCACATAAAAGACACAGAGATCTGACTCTATGGAGAAAAAAAATGGAATTAATTTCCTAAGGTCTGAATATGTTGAAATCAAATCTCTCAGAATAAAACTCCTCCATCTAGGATCTGCTTACCCTTTTATAGCTCTAGTTTTGGCACAATGCAAAGCAGCTGGTACCTACACGTTAGCTAACAAGGAAGCATGATAAGAACTAACTCAGTCCTCATTCTTCCCACCCTTAATGATCAAGTTGAGCATCTTTATCTCATTAATATCTGACTGTGAAATCTCTTGACACCTGAAAAGACTAGCAATTTATTTATAAGGATGTGGTACCTGAGTGTGAAGCTTTCTGCCAGCAGAGATTTTTCAAAGATTTATCTTTCTCCTGGAGTAAATATCATATTTTTAATTATTCATAATGTTTCTCCTGTTTTACCACAAGCTTCCTCAGAGGACAGAAGTGCATTAAGGCTCTTCTGTTACTATAAGAGTGTGAAGTGTGAATAGAATATATATTTTTTAGCATTTCATTGTTATTCTGGGCAAAACAAAATTAAACATGATTTGCAAGTGCTGCAGTCAGAAACAACAAAAGGTGTAAAGGGATGCAACAGAATTTATGCTGCACGCATGCCAGAAAACTTAAATGAAAAATGCTCATAGTTGAAGTGGAAATTGAGAAGATTTCATATTCCTAACAGCTATATTAGAGAGGTAAAAATGTGAGCATGCCTATAAATATGACCAGGAAAGCTTTATTTAGATTCGTGCTAAAGGAATACTCCACAATTTTTAGTGTCTTCTGTACATGCTAAATTTGGTAAGCTGCCTTTCCTCATATTGAATCCTTAATAATTAGCCAAAGAAAGAGATACTTTCTCCATATTTTCAAGTTAGCTGGAACCATTAGGTTACTATTTATAAATACTAATGGTGAAAGTAGCCCTATAGGCTCTTCTGTGAGGCACATTGAGGTCTGATTTACATACAGGAGAATTCACCATTTCTAGTGTATGGTATACAATCCTATGAGTTTCAACAAATGCATACAGTCATAACCACCACTGCATTCAAGGTATAGAATAGCTCCTTCTCCCCAGAATTTTCCTCATGCTCCTCTGTATTCCAGCTCTTCCCCCACTTTCAACCTAGAGCAACCACCAATCATTCTTCTTTGATTTTTTTCCCTCTTGAGAATGTCATGTAAATGGAATAAAACACAAAGTAGCATTTGGGATCTGGTTTCTTTCGCTTTGCATAATGCATTGGACATTCGTCCATGCTGGTGTATCAGTCAGTAGCCTGCTCCTTTTTATTGCCGAGTAGTATTCCCTAGTATGGATGTTCTAGTTTCTTCTACCTGCTCACCAGTTAATGGACATTTGATTTGTTTCCAGGTTTTGGTGATTATAAATAAAGCAGCTATAAGCATTCAAGTACAATTCTTTTGTGTGAACATCATAAGTTTTCATTTCTCTTGGGTAACTGCCTAGGAGTAGGATTTCTGGGTCATATGGTAAGTGTATGTTTAACTTTATTAGAAAATTCCAAACTGTTTTCCAAAGGGGCTATAACATTTTGCAGCATTCTCATCAAATATATGAAGCATTGAGTTGCTTTGCATTCTTGCTAGCACTTGATATTGAAAGTTGCTTTTGTTATGTTTTTTAATGTAAACCATTCTAATAGGTGTAGTGGTAACACATTACGATTTTAATTTGCATTTCTCTCATGACTAATAATGCTGAGCATCTTTTAATGTGGTTATTTGCCATCTGTATATGTTCTTTGGTGTAATGTATGTTCAAATATTTTGCCCATTTTCTTATTGGGTTATTTGTTTCTTTATTATTGAAGTGTTTTTTTAAAGCGTACTTTATATATGTATTGTAGTTACTAGTCCTTTAGGAGATATGTGTTTTGCAAATATTTCCTTCCAGTCTGTGGCTTTCTTTCCCTTTTCTCAACAGTGTTTTTAAAGACAAGAGGTTTTTAGCTTTTGTTTTCTTTTGATAGAGTTTTGGCATATGAGTGTCCAATAGTTCTAGCACCATTTCTTGAAAAGACTCTTTTCTCCATTAAATTGCCTTTGCATTTTCATCAAAATCAAGTGACTGCATAAGAGTGGGTCTGTTTCTGAACTCCATTTGTTTCCTTTTATCTGTTATGTTCACCAAATACCACACAGTCTTGATCGCTGTAACTTGATAGTGAGTCTTGAAATCAGATAGCATGAGTCCTCTAACTTTGTTCCTGTTATTAGACAGTAGTGAGTACGGGGAAATGTGAGTAAAATGGAGAATGTATGATCAACCTATAAACATTTCAAATTTAACCTTTAAAACTGTGTGTAGGCCAATAATATATATCTGCAGGCTGAATTCAATCTACAGACCATCAGTTTGTCCAGAGGGAGAAGGCTTCCTGGCAGATCTCCTAGAATACTGGCCCTTGCAGAAAAGTCTTCTTCAACCCTTACAGCAAGCCAGGCTTGACCTCAGCAGAATTTTCCCAGTTTTCCCAAAATAAAAATAGGCTCTCTGGTCCAGAGATTGCATGTCTCACCTTCTGTGAGAACCAGAGGCATGCTACAAATCACCCTTAAAGAATGAAATCAGAATTCCCTCCAGTGACAGCCCACTTTCCCTCCGACTTTATAAATGTCTCTATTGCTTACTGGTGGTTGAAATTCTTTAAGTTGAGCAAAAGCACTTTAAATTCACATTCAGAGATGAGGCTTAAAATGTAAGTGGCTGTTTCTTAAAAAGTTAAACATAAACTTACCATATGACCCAGTATCTATTCCTAAGTATCTAGTCAGGAAAAATGAAAACATATATCCACATGAAGACCAGAAAACAAATGTTCATAGCAGCATAATTTGTAATAGCCAATAAGTGGAAACAACCCAAATATCCATCAGCTATCATTTGTTTATCATTTGGATAAATATGGTGGTATATCCACATAATGAAATACTATTCAGCAATTAAAAAGAATGAATGGAATGAAACATGCTACATCTCAGTAATGTTATGCTGAGTGAAAGAAGCCAGACACAAAATGTTACATACTGTATGATTCCACACAGGCAAATCTATGTAGACAAAAAGTAGATTACTGGTTGTCTGGGGCTGAAAGTGGGAACATGGATATACTATAAATGAGCATGAGTGAATCTATGGGATTGATGAAAATGTTCTAAAACTGTATTATGGGGGTGACTGCACAACTCAGTAAACTTGCTAAAGATCATTGAATTATACGCTGAAATGGGTAAATTTTATGATATGTACATGATACTTCAATAAAGTTTTAAAAATCCAAGTAAGTGCCTGGTTGAGATAACAGTTTAGTATGAATGAGTTTCGAGTACACTGCAATTATTCAATCTCTGAACAAGTATAAATGGTGAATTGTAGAGTTTCCCCTCTTTTGTTTGGGGAGAAGATAAGGATAGAAGAAGGGATTGTGGCGAGTATAGAAGAGAATTGGGGGTTACAGGGTAGAGACAGCCTTGCAAAGGCATTAAGAACTTGGAAAGCCCAATCTGAGTCCTATCTGGCTCCAACACTTACTAGTAGGCCATCATGGGCAAGGTGTTTATCTTCTTTTAATCCCCACTTAGCCTCTGTGAAATAAAGTCTTTTCATAGGACTACTGTGAAAAGACAAAGTGATAATCCATATAAAGCATTTAGCATAGTACCAGGCCCATACAATAGTTTTTTAAATGACCAGTTATTACTTAAAATAGCAATTTTTTAATAGAAGACAAAACTTCAAGGTGCCACTAATTTGCATTGATATTCCTATCTACTCTTAACTGGGAAGAAAGATCTCTATCCTTCATAACCCAAAGTGCAAGTGCAGATATTATCAGAGTCTCCTTCAACCCACCCGAAGTTTCTCTAGGACTGTCTATAATTTCACATGCACACCCCTACTGGTAGCCAAGCAGAGGAGTATGAATGCTAAGTCCATTCTCAGGGATCTAGGAGGGTCTTCACCCTAATCTTGCACCTTATGAATCTTCCTTCTTCCACCCACTCCATCCTTTTTTATATATTTTTTTCATTGTTTTATTTGCATAAATTTATGGGGTGATTCATCATCATCACCCAAATAATGTACACTGTACCCATTATGTAATTTCTCATCATCTACCACCTCCTTGCCACTCCCTCACCCTTGAGTCTCCATTGTCTATCATTCACTCTACATCCATGTGAACACATTTTTTAGCACCCACTTATGAGTGAGAACATGTGATAATGTAATATCTGACTTTCTGTGCCTGGCTTGTTTCACTTAAGATAATGACCTCACATCCATCCATCCATATTGCCGCAAGAAACAGGATTTCATTATTTTTAATGTCTGAACAGTATTTCATTGTATAAATATACCATATTTTCTTTATCCATTGATTCCATATTTTGATATGTTGAATAGTACTGTGATAAACATACAAGTGCAGGTATCTTTTTGATATATTGCTTTCCTTTTCTTTGGGTATATATCCAGTAGTAGGATTGCTGGATTGAATGGTAGTTCTATTTTTAGTTCTTTGAGAAATCTCCATACTCTTTTTCCATAGAGATTGCATTAGTTTACATTCCCACAAACAGTGTATAAGAGTTTCCTTTTCTCTGCATCCTTGCCAACATCTGTAACTTTTTGTCTTTTGAATAATAGCCATTCTGACTGGAGTAAGATGATATCTCATTGTGGTTTTAATTTGCATTTCTCTAATGATTAGTGGTATTGAGCATTTTGTCATATACCTATTGGCCATTTGTATGTCTTCTTTTGAAAAATGTCTATTCATGCCCTTTGCCCACTTTTTAATGGGATTATTTATGATTTATCTGTTGAGTTGTTTAAGTTCTTTGTATATTCTGTATATTAGTCCCCTGTCAGATGAATAGTTTGCAAATATTTTCTTCCATTCTATGGGTTGTATGTTCACTCTGTTTATTATTTCTTTTGCTGTGAAGAAGCTTTTTGGTTTAATTATATCCTATTTGTCTATTCTTACTTTGTTGTCTGTGCTTTTGACACCCACTCCATTCTTGAGCTGGAAGTACCATCCACTTTTCTACAGCAAAGGGACATTGCTCTAGCTCATATTCCAAACTCTCTTATGTAGAATTTCACATTCAGATCTCCAAGCTTTGGTTTTGATAAGTGAAGGGAAGATTTGACATTTTCTCTCTCAACAAAGCCTGGCTTTCAAGACTTTACCATTCAAGATGCAAAAATAAAAATAAAGATAAAAATTGACAGGCAGAACTGAGCAATAACTTTGTTATAAGTTTTAAGGTGAACGAATGATAGCTACATAGGAAATGAAATGAACAAAAACCTGGCAATTATTCATCCCAGGGAAAACCAAATATTTTCAAAAAAAAATGTCATTGTAGGTCACTACATGTCTATTTGTGAAAAAATACTTAGTGTTAAGAATTCAAACATTGAATAATGAACTAATAAAAAATCATGATACAACTATATTAGGAAGATGAAGTGAGAAGGAGGGAAACATCAGGGGAGGGATAAAAATCTAAGGCCTCATCTTACAAAGTAGGACGTCAATAATAGATGATAACCAATACATAAAAATATAAGGAATAATGCTATAAAAAGGTTACTTTATTTTATTTTATTGAGACAGAGTCTTGCTTTGTTGCCCAGGATAGAGTGAGGACCATGGCGTCAGCCTAGCTCACAGCAACCTCACACTCCTGGGCTCAAGCAATCCTACTGCCTCAGCCTCCCGAGTAGCTGGGACTACAGGCATGCGCCACCATGCCCGGCTAATTTTTTTCTATATATATTAGTTGGCCAATTAATATATTTCTATTTATAGCAGAGATGGGTCTCGCTCTTGCTCAGGCTGGTTTCGAACTTCTGACCTTGAGTGATCCGCCTGCCTCGGCCTCCCAGAGTGCTAGGATTACAGGCGTGAGCCACCACGCCTGGCCAAAAAGGTTATTTTAAAACATGAAGGTAAACACACACACAAGACCTAAACGTGTCCTAAGTGGTTGTTTCTGGATAGCAGTAATTGGGGATGAGGAGAGGTAGGGTGGAAATTGTTGGTTTTAGTTATAAGAATCATAGAACTTTAACATTTTAAACTGTGCATATGGACATCTTCAATAAAAATCAGGGGGGAGTAAGTAATGGAGGGGAAATTCTTTCCTAAGTTTGAATTGGAACTTTGGTCTGGGTTCAACGTATTTCTTCAGTTTATTTCAATTAAAGATTGATCCCAGGGAATATCTCCCTGCTTTGGACATATTCTTAAAAGCATGAAGTCCTTGGCAATAAGGACACCCTCCCCAAATTGTGTGATAAGGAAAACCACAGTGTTCCAGAGCGAAGGAGATACCACAGTGTAAGCATGGCCGCTCTTTAGGTAGAGAGTCAACTTTATCCAAGGGTAACTCATGAAAGGCTTGGCTTCTTTTTATATCTTAGAAAACATGCCGATGTTATGGAAGAGAGTGGAACATTCAAATACATAACTGGATGAAACCTCAGGAGATGTACTCATTTTTCTCCCTGTTAGTGCAGATTTGTCACATGGGTATATTGCATAGTGATAGAGTCTAGGCTTTTTGTGTACTTAGTGGGTACTACATACACTAATTGGGCGAGGGTTACACAAAAAGCCCAGACTCTACCACTAGGCAATATACCCATGTAATAAATCTGCACTTGTACCCCATAAATATATAAAAAACCTTAATATAAAAATTAAAATTTAAATAATAATTAAATAAAAAGGAAAAAATGTTCTCTGCAGAAAAACTACTATGGATCTGAAAAAGACAACACTGTTCTAAACCCTATGTATTATATAGAAGTTCAATTGGTTTAGGGATCTATAGATACAAATGAAGTTAAAAATGCTTATCTATCACAGAAGAAATTTCTAATCAATGGTGTGCATGTGTCTTGATGCACAGTCTACCACAAATGTCTCTGAAATATATGTACTATCTCAATGTGCTTATTGGGAGTGACTCTAGAATAAGGGCCTGAAAAAGTCCTATTCCTCTTCGTGTTATTAAGAACTTCAAGGCCGGGCGCGGTGGCTCACGCCTGTAATCCTAGCTCTTGGGAGGCCGAGGCGGGCGGATTGCTCAAGGTCAGGAGTTCGAAACCAGCCTGAGCAAGAGCGAGACTCCGTCTCTACTATAAATAGAAAGAAATTAATTGGCCAACTGATATATATATAAAAAAAAATTAGCCGGGCATGGTGGCACATGCCTGTAGTCCCAGCTACTTGGGAGGCTGAGGCAGAAGGATCGCTCGAGCCCAGGAGTGTGAGGTTGCTGTGAGCTAGGCTGACGCCACGGCACTCACTCTAGCCTGGGCAACAAAGCAAGACTCTGTCTCAAAAAAAAAAAAAAAAAAGAACTTCAATTCTGGCACTTGAATTTATTTATCCAGCGAGGAGTTGAGAATTGTGATATAGCTATGCTGATAATTCAAGTTAAAAACACATTTTCTTTGATTATCTGAATGTCGCAGGCAAATGTAGAAACTTATTAGCATGAATTATTATCCAGAGAATTGACTCAATTTTCCATTTCATTTTGCTCATGTAAGCATGGTCTAAATCACTGGGTGAGAAATGTTCCCGGCAATGAACTGCATTTAAAACCTTGGTAAAAAGTTATTTCAGTCTAATAGCCAAACATAACAAATAATAACAGTGATGAGTTGGCACTAGCGAAATAAGACAGGATCTTAGAAATCAAGGGATTTGATGGAGATTACACAATTTAGGACTCATGAGTCCTGGTTCAGTGTTTTTTCCACTACTTCTGGGGCTCTTAACAATTTTTGTGCCATGAGCCTCCTTAGGAATCTGGGGAAGCCTTTGGACCCCTTCTCAGAAAATGTTTTCAAACGTATTTTTAAAATACCATAGGATTACAAAGGAAACCAATTATATTATACTACAATTATAAAAGTATTTTCAAATTTGTGATACAGTAATACATGTGCATCTTTATTAATACCTTAAATATTAAGATACTGTAGCAAATGTAATAACCACCATAATTTCAAAGTAGTGATGAGTGTAAATAATAATTCAAGATATTTACAACAGCTATAATGTGATATAAGTATCTGTGATTTCTGTTAGTGACAAAGTCATTGATACTGCTACATATAAAACATCGGGAGTTACCAATAAATATTAATAGTAATCCAAACAGGATGCAGTATTAAGAGTTTTGAATTGAGATAATTATTTGATCAACTTCTAGAGTGATTCAGTAACTCTTGTTGGGTTCTTAAGAATGAGACTAAGACCTTGGAGTAGCTTGATATTGGACCAGGGGTGTGTGTCGGGGCCGGGGGTGCCACTACTAAAAGGTCTAAAACCCATGCTAAGTTATATGCATCCTAGAGCCAAGAAACTGTATGCTGCAATGACACTCATTCATTCAACAAGAATTAGCTGCTGGTAACCAGGAACTGAGTGGGTGCTTCCTTAGCAACTTAGCCCTATCTTCAGATATTCAGAAGCCAGTCATAAAAATCCAGAGATCAATTAGAAACAAAATTGCATTAATTCAAGAAAATGCTATGTATGTGTATGTTTGTGCTTGCCAAAATATTTTTATAGGCTTTATTTCTTTGGAACAGTTTTAGATTTACAGAAAAATTGAGAAGATAGTACATATACCCTGCACTTGTTTTCCCTTATTTTTAACATATTAGTATGGTCCATTTGCTATAACTAATGAACTGATATCAATAGATACATTATAATTAAAGTCCATACTTTATTCAGATTTCTTTAGTTTATTTAATGTCCTTTTTCTATTCCCGGGATGCCATATTATAGTGAGTCATCCTGCCTTGTTAGGGTCCTACACTCCTCTTAACTGTGACAGCTTTCAGACTTGCCTCATTTTCGATGACCTTGACAGTTTGCAGGAGTACTGGCCAGGTATTTTGTAGAACGTCCCTCTATTGGAATATAGCTGATCTTTTTCACATGATTAGGCTGCAGTGATGGGTCTTTGAGAGGAAGATCACAGAGGTAAAGTGCATTTTCGATACATTATGTCAAAGGTGCGTGCTGTCAACGTGAGTGATCGCTATTGATGATCCCATGGCTGAGGTAGGATTCATCAGGTGACTCCATAGTAGTTGTTATTTTGCCCCCTGTTAGCTCACTTTTTACATTTCTGTAATTCATTACTGAAGAGAAAATAATCCCCACTACTCATGATAACCTAGTCTTTCATAGGATCATAGATCTGGAAGAGACTTTGGAAGATTAGTTAGTCCAGTCTCTTGCCCGTGTATCTACGCCATCCAGTTTCTGGCTGGCCTACTTTCAAAGACAAAAAGGGATGGAGACTTCACAGTGAAAGAATTCTGAACTCTTGACAAATGAGGTTCTGCGGCTCAATCCATCAACAAACGCGTAGTAACGTCGAGCGAAGGAGCCCGGTGCAAGCTGCTAAGATATGTGTATAACTCCAAGGCATTTACACCATCTTAAATCATTTCTGGAACAAGGTGGAGTATAAATAAATAAATATGTGAGTGGAGAGACAAATGACTGAATAAAATACAAGGCAGTATAACACAGCGGGAATCGGCACAAAAAACAATTGCAGTGGATATAAACACAGTCTTTGGACTCATAAGATCTAAATGTACATTCCAGGTCCACTGAATTAAAATCATGCAGCTTTGGAAAAGTCACTTAGCCTTTCTAAGTCTCAGTCCCCTTAACCGTAGAATGGAGATAATCATACCCACTATTAAAAGTTGTACAAATCAAATAACATAGAGCATCTGGCACATAGTAGGTCCTCAATCCATTGTAGCTATTGTTATTAGACAGGTAATGATTATATGTCCCCCACTTTAGAGTCACTGTGTTTTATGTGAGTTTTCTTCTGCTGAAACTGGGTTTAGGGAAGGCATGCTGCGTATCCTTTTTCATGTTCTCCCTGCTTCCTACCTTCCTCCACTCCCTACTTTCTACCTTGTTTTCTCTCCAATTTCGTTACCTCTCTCCTGTTCTCTTCGACTGCTGGTGACTTCGAGAATCCTTCCCCACTGCCAAGCCCCTTTGTTACAGTGGCGTCTCTGAGGCAGCAGAGCCTCTCGGTGACTGATAAGAACTGCTTCTCCCCCAGGTAGTCGGGGAGAGGCAGAGAGCTGGCACCAGCCGGGAAGACGTTTCGTTTCTGCGTGCGGAGACTTGGATCCCTGCATTTGTTTGTTTTGTTTTAAGTGGTTGCTTTGCTGATCCTATTACCGTAAAGGGTAATGATATTTGGGAATAAAAGTCTATGAATAAGTAATGATAATAGAAGTAAGAAGCAGAACTGTGGGATAGAAAGTGTGTGTTAAAAATAGTCTGTCATTTTCGACTCTGCCTACTAAGCCTTTTTCTAGACTGAAAGACACAGATAGTGCTTCGGAGAGAGGAGCCAACACAGAGTGGTGGGAGTCATTCCACGACCGAAGGAAAACCGTGCTCCAGGGCAGAGAACTTCTCCATTGTGGTCAAACCACCTCCACTGGGTTTCTCTGCTGCAGGCAAGGAATTTTTTTCCCCCTCAAAGCCAAGTAACTAGAGTTAAAAAATGTAAAATGTGTAGATTTGAGAATGGAAACTAAAAAAGGAAAGCACATGCTAGGAGGGTCTGCTTTGAGAACTTTGTGTGTCTTGAGACGGTTATTCTTCTAAGCAGTATATGCTGGTATGTGTTCTGCTATAACAGGCAGCTGCCGCGATCCAATTAGAGCACAGCTATGAGCAAGGTGAGCCATAAGGAAATATGAAAAGAGATGCAGCTCAGGATGAGAATTGAAACCGTAGCACCTAAGGCAGGGGTCCTCAAACTTTTTAAACAGGGGGCCAGTTCACTGTCCCTCAGACCGTTGGAGGGCCGGACTATAGTTTAAAAAAAAACTATGAACAAATTCCTATGCACACTGCACATATCTTATTTTGATGTAAAAAAGACAAACGGGCAAAAACACCCGCACGTGGCCCGCGGGCCGTAGTTTGAGGACGCCTGCTCTAAGGCATCATGCATGTCATTATCTAGAAGTCTGTTCAAACTGAAGTCCCGCAACCTCAGCACAAATGGCTGCCAAACCCTGATTCTGGTGAACTAAGAGAAAACAGACAAGCAAGGGCTTTGTACTCAGAACATCCAGCCTCCAGTCCAGGAAGACCGGATCCGAGGACTGCAAGCCAAGACATTACAACCGACCTGAGCCATTGCTCCGGTGCCAATCGTGGCCTCGGATTTATTGCTTTAATGGCTAAGGTCACAGGCTAAGGCATTCTCCAGACTCTGCTATTGAATACAGACACCACACCGCCCCTCCTTCCTCCCCTCGTCAAACACCAGGAGTCTGTTAGGGCAGAACTGCACAAATGGGAAACACCCATCAAATGCAGCAGGAATATTAACTTCACTAGGAAGCCTTTATATGCCATTACTTTAGAAAGGATTCCTTGTTAGTCCTACCATTAAACAATTAAATTGTCAGAGATGAATTCTGTGCATGTGTGTGCAGAGCCTGCCTGTGTGTGCAGGATGTGTAATTTCCACTCAGGTGATGTCTACTGCAGGTTGTCTCTCTCTCTCTTTCTCCCTCTCTGTCTCTCCCCCCCCCAATTGTATGCTTTTCCCTTTACATTGTTGAAAACAAATACATCTTCCTGATGGTATAAGTGGTTTTTGTTGTGAACTTTGATATGCCTGCACATTTGATACAACACAGAAGATAGGAATGCAAAATGAAATGCTCAAAGATTAATTTGTCTCCAGGTATCTCTCTGCCAGAACATGATTTTTTAGCTCCCCTTTCCTGACACTAGTTATTGATATAGTCAGTTCACTCTACGTGCATTCTATACATGGACGTTATATCAAAGAGCTCTAAATCAAGGCAAGGCTAATGCCTACCGATGGGAGGAATGATTAGCAAATGCTATGTTTCCCTTATATTTTCATTCTAATTAGGGATTTATGCCTTCCTAACACTAATTTCCTTATCTTAGTTCTCTATTATAAAATGGCCTGTGAAAATCAAAGCTTGGGAAAAGTACACACGTTTCACTTAAACCCAGTGCTAATTATTTTAGTCAAGAAGAAAGTGCATTTTATTTGAAATAAATTTAATGATATTTAATAAATATAAATAGGACCACACTTCAATCTCTATAGTTTCTTACATAGCTCATGTTTTTACCTAATCAGAATATATTCTGGCCCTTGTCAGCCACCAAAACTCTTCTTTGAGGCTCTAATCTTTTTGAAAATGCTAAAAACAAAAATAGCTATACATTGAGATAAAAAGACTTCTAGAAATTACATATGTATAAGGTAAAGAGTGAACTCAAGAAAATACTGCCAGTATCTATAAATCTTCCAGCTCCTGAAAAAACTATGTTGGATTAATTCTCTGTGTGTCAATGCAACTATTAGTCACTTAATAAATGCTTCTTTATTGTGATGACATAGTATCATAAATGTATCCCATTGTCCTAATATTAAGCTTCATATAACTGTTCAGCCTTCCTGTTTTATAACAACGTACAGAAGAAGCAAAGAGAGAAAGGAGTTTTGAAATCAGATTATTAGTAGCTACAGTTTCTCCACAGACTGCCTCTTTTTAAAATCTCATTTCCCCTGGCTTATATCTTTTTCTTAAACAGGAAGACAAAAGTATGATTTTTGAAGCCTCTCCCTGTTGCATAGTGAGAGGTATATTTAGGCTTAACCTGGGCTATGCCCTACTGTCCAGCTCTGGGCCCCCTCACACCACCCTGCACAGTCTCTCCCTTGCACCAAAACCTGTCTTCGGGTTTCAGATCAAACGCTGCACCTCTTTACTCAGTCACGCATACTTCTGAATTTATGTTCTGGCACAGCATGGACCCATGTGTTTAGGTTTGGGGTCTAGAAAAAACTGTATAGGCCCTTACTCCCAAAGGCAGGAAAGGATATAGGGGGAAATTTTTCCTTGGAAGAAGAAAAGGAAAATAGAGCAAAAAAGATACTATTCCCAGAAAATACTCATGTCACCATTTTTTCTTATTTACTTATTATCTCAGTTCATTATGTAAAAATTTTAAACCCACACGAATGCACACACACACACACACACACACACACACAGAAGAGCATTCTTTCACCATCTTTTGCTCAAATAACTCCTCATTTTACCTTTGTGCTTCTGACAGTAACACTGCCATCTACCCAGATATAAAGATTTTTCTTTCTTTTTTTTTTTTTTTTTTTTGAGACAGAGTCTCACTCTGTTGCCTGGGCTAGAGTGCCATGGCGTTAGCCTAGCTCACAGCAACCTCAAACTCCTGGGCCCAAGCGATCCTTCTGCCTCAGCCTCCCGAGTAGCTGGGACTACAGGCATGTGCTACCATGCCTGGCTAATTTTTTCTAAATATATTTTTAGTTGGCCAATTAATTTGTTTCTATTTTTAGTAGAGACGGGGTCTTGCTCTTGCTCAGGCTGGTTTCAAACTCCTGACCTTCAGCAATCCGCCTGCCTCAGCCTCCCAGAGTGCTAGGATTACAGGCGTGAGCCACCACGCCCTGCCCACAGATATAAAGATTTTTAAAGTTTAGCGTTGGTTTTGATTCATTCAGTGTCCTCGTGCCTGGAGCACTCTGTGCTCTTGCCCACACGTGGGACTCATGGATGCTGCCCCTTAGTGCCTGGGAGGTTTCCTTCCTCCTCCTCTTGGGTCATCCAGGTCCCACCCAACTATGACCCACCTTTTCCCTGACGCCTGAGATGAATGTGAGGCAGATGTAGGCCAGGTTACCACACTCTTAATTAATATAATATTAATAGCTTTAAAAGTATTTCAATAGAAAATTTGTAATTGAAAAAGTTACCAAGTATATTAGAATAACATCTCTTTACAAATAATTGGTATGTTTACTGTAAACCATTCCTATGCATTCATTAATACAGGTCCCTCCAAATAGTCCCCTGAGCAAGGGGCCACATATGTTATGTGATTTCCATTCGGAAATAACACCAGCTTGTGCTACACCTGAAATCATGTCATTAATTATTGCTTTCATTAAAGTTTTTGTAGCATTATGACACTTCTATTAAAATACAAATATCCCTGAGAGATACCACTCCAAGCTCATTATCAATGGTTTACATCTTTTCAGGGATTATTTCAGGATTATCTCATAAAACAGCAAGTCACTTTCCACCTGTGACAATAAATAAGTAAAAGTCAGCCTCATGAGGAAGCACAGCATATAGCTACTTCCGTGTTGTGATAGCAGGACCGTTAGAAGAGAATGCCCACTACCCAAACTCCACCACCCCATCCCAATGTCTTCCTTTACGTTTAAGCCAAAAGGCTCTTTGTACACCATTAAATACAGATATCCCTGAAAGAGGTCACACACGAAGCCCAAAATGTTATTTTCATTTCTGAACAAATGCATTTATCAGATTCTTCAGGATGATGACCTCAGCCCTCACTCTTTAATTCTTTGAAACGTCTTCAATAATTTCATTAAATCTTAAGACTTCAAGCTTGATGTTTATTGAAATAATCATACATTGTTATAATTTGCTCTCATACTCTATCCTCGGCTAGACGAGAATATTCAGGTGACAACTGGACATCTCCATCCGTCTGTTCCATGAACACCTATCTCATGCTCAGAGCCAACACAACACATTCCCTTCAAACCTACTTCTGAATTAGTGCTCTGGCCCAGTGTGGACCTATGTGTTTAGGGTTTTTGGTCAAGAAAAAACTGCCTAGGCCCTTACTGCCAAAGGCAGGAACAGTATATAGGGAGAAAACTCTCCTTGGAAGAAGAAAAGGATAAACAAACAAAAAAGGTAATATTCCCATTTGTTTTGGGTTTACTTAGCCACATGGTAACTCAAGAGGTAACCTCAGGGCATTCTTCAGTTTTCCCTCCCTTACAATCAGTGACTCTATCCTAAAGATTCCAACTTTGTGACACCT
Source organism: Microcebus murinus (assembly GCF_040939455.1). NCBI lineage: Eukaryota > Metazoa > Chordata > Mammalia > Primates > Cheirogaleidae > Microcebus > Microcebus murinus. The sequence continues at coordinate 24,672,120 of NC_134126.1, read as the reverse complement.
CACACTTGTCTCCCCATTCAGAATCCACTTCTCTAATGAAGACCTAGTGAAGACTAATGACTCCTCACCAGACTGCCAAAAGAGTGTCCTACCTACATAATGTTCCCAACACAGGTCTCCACTGCACATTACTCTTCCTAGAGCTCGGCTTTGATCAGATCATTCTCCAGATCAAAAATGTTTAATGCTCCCTATTGCTTACTAAATTAAAATCAAACTCATCTTGGTTTTCAGTGTATATTATGATATGGCTTCATCTACCTTCTACCTTCGCATACACTTTAGTAAGACCAGAACACTCACTCTTCTCTAAAGATACCCTTTGCTTTCCAACCTACCTGTCTTTCCTCAAACTGTTTCCTTCACTTGAAATGCTTTTCACACATTCTCCATTTCCACCCATTGAGCACTACCTGTCTTCAAGGTCAACTTCAGGTTTCGCTTTCTCAAATAAGTGTTTCTGGCTCCCCCCAGCTGGATGTGATCGTCCCACCATTGAACTCCCATGGCATCCACTACGCCATGACTTACTAAGTAGTACCATTATTCCTCTGCTCGTCTTACGATACTAACTATATTGACAACTCCATAAGTCTAGGAACAGTGTCTTATTCATCTCTACTTCACCTGCAGTGCCTAGCTCAATTCCTGCATATAAAATGCACATAATTATTGAAGTGTTTCTGAGCAAGTTTGGAAGGGAGGATAAGAAAGAAAGTGGAGGAGTTCCTGGCTTCTGAAAGGATGGCTTTGCCATGAAATGCCATTATAGGCTCCTGGGGAGCAGCTTTTCACACGTTGTAATTTTGTGTTAAGTTTGTAGCTTAGGGCAAGCATCTTGGCAATGATGGAAATCTATATTGGGGGCAAGGAAGGCTAATCCAGAGCACCAGCGTGCACTTGGTTAAAATCGTGTCCTGGAGACTCTCAGGCAGGCAGGGCAACATGGAACAGTTGGGTGCCAAGAATCTTGGGGATGTCTTCAGGTCCTGCAATACTGCAGGGCAGATGAGAGCACTGGGCCAGAGAATACTAGAAGAAGAAAATGAGGCAATAAAACTAACTGCCTATTTCACCATTCTACATACACTAGACTAGAGTACCACAATTTTAGCCTTGTTTAGGTTTGTATATACATAAAACTAACTATTGATCAATTGCTCATTCAATCATCACACATTTATTTATTAAGTGTCTTCAGTATGCCAGGCACTTGTACTGTGCTAGATGCTAAAGATACAGGGGTATACAAAAAAGACGAAAATCCCTGCCCTCATAAACCTTACTTTCTAGCAGGAGAAGTGATAAATACAATATACATATAAACTAAAGGCTGTTAGGAGACAATCAATCCTCTAGACAGAAATAAAGCAGGATATCAAGGCAAAATGTTGGAATTTTAAGCAGACTGGCCAGGGCTCCTTAAGAATGGGATACTTGAGCAAAGATGTGGAAGACGTGAACATTCACCTATGCAGCTCTCTGGGAAAAGAGCATAACAAAAAGAGGGAAGAGCCCGTACAAATGTCCTGAGGTGACCAAGACGTGATATAGTGGAGAAACAGAAAAGAGGCCAGAGTGGCTGGAGTAGTGTTTAGAGGCAGAATGAGGTCAGATGAAAAAAAAAAAAAAAAAAAAACCTCAGGCTTCAGGTCTTTGCAGACAATTGCAAGAATGTGGCTTTTTCTTTGAGTGAAAGGGGGTGGGGGCCTTACAGAGAGTCTTAGTAAAAATTGACAACATTTGCCCTTGAGCTGACACTGAGCTGTACAAAGGGCCAAAGACTGAAGCAGGAAGACCAGTCAAAAGGCTATTGCAACATCCCAGATGAGAGAGGATGATGATGGCTGTACCAGGGTGCTGGTAGTAGAGATGAAGTCATCAGATTCTAGAACAATTTTAAAGGTAAAGTCTCAAGGAATTTCCGATGTTTAAGATGTAAAGTATGAAGGGAAAAAAAGACTCAGGATGACTCAAAAGTTTTTTTTGCCAGAGAAACAAGAAAAATAGTTTGGTTTATTAATGCAGACAATGAAGGGTGGCCTTGGTTGGGTAAGCAGAGACGATCGGGTGTTGAGTTTTGGATCTGTAACGGGTATCTTGTGATACCTATTAGACATATACACAGAGTCTGGAGTCAGGAGAGAGAGTCTGGGCTGCAGATATAAATTTGGGAGCCATCAGGATGTAGACAGGATTTGAAGCCAAGAGACTGGCTAAGGTCCACAGGGGAGTGGCTGTAGAGAAGAGACAAGGTCCAAGCACTGAGCTTGAGGCATTCCAACATTCAGAGGTCCTAGAGGAAGAACCAGCAAAGGAGACTGGGAAGGAACAACCAGAGAGGTAGGAGGCAAACCAGGTGGGCTTGTTGTCCTGGAAGCCAGGATACAAGGTGTGTGAAGGAGGAGGGAGGGAGCAACTGGGTCAATCGACCTTTGGATTTAGCAATGTGGAAGTCACTGGTGACATGGGCTGGAATGGGGTTTCAATGGAGTAATGGAATAAGAAAGTCTAATAAAGAAAGGTTTGAGATCAGGAAAAGAGGAACTGGGGAGACTGAGTGTCGATGCCTTCTTTTGCTATAAAAAGCTTGCATTTTTTTGAAAAAGCCAGTAATTCAGACTTTTTATTAATCCACATGGGCATGGTGTCCACAGCAATCTGAAGAAGTCAAATTTTACTTGTGAAATCTCCCTATCTAATGAGAAAAAGGTTTTGTGAAATGGGTTTCAGCAGTTTTAAGTCTGGCACTCTCTTTGTTAACTGAAGAAAAACAATCTCTGCCTTCAGTAAATTTGCAGCTCAAAGTATTTTAAGTTTTACAACCAAACTTCTATCTTGGAACTTCTCTCTCTCTGTCTCTCATACACACACACACACACACACACACACACACCCCAAAACGATGACATCATAGTTCTCAGTTGAATATTGTACCTCATTATAAATAACATTCACTTATTTCAAATATTTCATTGTTGATTTATAGTCAGTTCTTTTCTCATGCCATAGCCACCCCTTCCTTTAAATTTTTAAGTGATATTTCTCATTCCATAGACCTTTGACTGCCTTTTCTACTTGTAGACACAGGTTCACGTTGTCAACAGTTGGGCACTGAATCTCAGAAAACATTAAGCTTGGGATTAAAAGTAGGGCAGGGAAAGCTGTCAGTAAAATATGCTAACCTAATGGATCCGAACAGGACAGGGTTGAGGTTACACTCAGAACTGCAAGTGTGCTGTGAGGTACGATGATTTGAGACTTGTGTTGTGATGTCATTTTGTTGTAACATTAAAGCCAAGAGTCTTCTCCACCCAAGGGCAATGCCAATTTCCCAGAAGGCTCATTTGTCAGAGCCAAAGCTCCAAAGATGCCAATGCACCCATGCTGATACTTAGTCTCATGTTATTTCTCAATTTTATGCTTAATTTGCTCCTTTTGGTTTTATGCATTTTGACACAGCCAAGTGTATGTGGGGATTTCCCCATAGTCCTTTAAATGCTATAAAACTTTAATATAGGGAGATAAAAACCATAATAAGCCATGCCTCCAAGCCCTCACATTTAGTTCTTTATTTGACTTAGACAATAACCAGTTTTAGATACTGATTTAGATTTTTAAGTACTTTGACTGCTTTAAATGCCCTTTGCCTGTCCTTACTCTGCTCCCCCACTCAAATGAAAATTATATTCTACCTTTAATCTGGACGCATGCAACTCCCATTGATTATACAAAATGGCATCTTTACAATTCTTAAATTGTCATCATAATGACCTACGTGGAGCATGAGCCAATGCAATTTAATATGGTTCAGAATACAGCCAAGATGGATGCCCAATTCCCAACTTTAGGCATGCAACCCTGGAATGTCTTTTGGAAAAAATGGAATAAAGCTCCTGGTAGGCTGTTGGGTTCGTCTGTTTTCAGCATAATTGCCGTCTCTCAGCTTCCTAATACCCTCAAAACCTCTGAGAGTCTTTAATGTACAAAGTTCAACAAAAACACCTTCGGAACAGATTAGTTCTAATTATGTTTAATATTTGTTTGCTGCTTTATTGAATAAACTGCATTTGCTTTAAAAAAAAAAAAAAAGGAAATTCACTTAACTGCATGTCAGTCACCCAGATTTTAAGTGTACAAATGAAATGGAAAACATTTATTACACAAATTTAATTACAATTCTAAGAAATAAACATGCAAATTAGATAGAGTTCAATTTGCAGATGCTAATCCTCATCCTTGATCTTGTTCCTTCCCTCCCTGATTTTCAGTCTGTGCAGGTCCTGGATTCCTAGGGAGCCAGGCAGCCAGAGGTTTGGTTTTTCACAGTCGGAGGATCACTGTTTTAAAGAAGTGTTATATTTAGCGCATCTGGCGTAGTAGCAGTAAACAAACATTATAGTCTTTGTGACACTTTCGTGCAGGTGCCTTCTCCCGGTTTTATTAGGTCTATTCCAAGCCTCTGCCTTCACTGCACCTGAAATGACCCATCTCCGCTGCGGAGCGGTCCCTAGACAGAAGTTATGAATTAATGTTTTAAAAAACAAACTCCAATTGAGCCCAATGCAGGGGAAAATTACTATTTGCAAAATACTCTGATTCTGGGGCTCAGATTACATTCTCTTGAGCAAAGACAACCTCCTTTATTACTTTTTATTTCCTGGAGGTTTTCTCTGGAGGATCCCCACCCAGAGGAAGGGTTGCCAATTCAAGTTGCAGCAGGACCAAGGTTGCTTTTTCTTACATATGCAGCTCAGGAGGGGAGCCGGCGGGGGCGGGCGGCGAGGGGAGAGTAACTGCTTGGTCCTGCAAAGACATCTGTTTCTCATCTCCGTTTGCTGTGGCAAAGGAAAAGAAAGTCTTTTGCAAAGGGTGGGAAAGGCACAGATTTTTTTTTTTTTTAATCACACGCACACACAACAACAACAAAACTAAACCAAATAAAAAAAGACGAGACACCCCAGAAGGTTGCAGAGCGAATACATTATTCGGCTGGAGCCGAGCCCCCAGGGCTAGGGCGGGAGCCGCAGAGCGCGTGGGGTCTGGGCTGCGGGCTGGAGCTGGGCCCGCGTGTCCCCGGGCACCGGGAGGGGAGGGGAGGCGAGGGAGGAGGGCGGGCGGGAAGGAGGGAAGGAGGCAGGGGGCGGGCTGGGGTGGGGGTGCGGGAAGGCGCCCCGTGTGCAGCCGGAGGAGCGGCGGCGGCGGGAGGAGAGGGAGGGCGGGAGAGCGGGCGCGCTTGTCATGTTCCCTCTCTCACCCTGGGGGCATCCTGCAGAACCTCTCCTCGGAAATCCACGGGGAAATGGCAAACAGGATTGACGGGTTTCACACGCTCCTCGCTAGACAGAGCCGCTCATTACCATAACCGTCTGCGGCGACGGCGGCGCAGCGCCCCAGTCGCAGCGGCGGGACCTGCCGGGACCCTCGCCCGCCGCGCTCCAGCGGCCACCGCCGACCGGGCCGCCGGGGCGGGACCGGCGCGAGTGTGCACCGGCGGCCGGGCTGGCGCCGAGCCCGGGCGGACCAGCGGCAGCTCCGGCGCTGCGGCCGCCGCCGCCCCGCTGACCCCGCGGTAAGAGCCGGTGCGCGCGGGCCGCGGGGACCAGGGCCAGGGCGGGAGGAGGGCAAGGCCCCCGGCTCCTGCGCGCGCGGCCTCCCCGCGCGAGGGCAGCGCCGGGGTCCCCGAGTGGACTCGCAGCGGCCGGAGCGGGGCGGGCGCGGCGTGCGGGCCAGGGCACAGCTGGACACGGAGGCGACGCGGGCTTTTCCAGGGGCTGGCGCGCCGCGGCGCCCGCTCCGGGGCGGGAACCGCCGCCTCCCCTGGGGCTGCTCGGGCCGCCACCCGCGCGCGCCGAGCCGACTCCAGGGGCGGGCGGGGACCGCAGCTCGGGCGAGACCTCGGGGTCCTCGGTGACCGCTCAGTCCCTCACCCTAGGGGACGGGGGTGAGCAGAAGGGGTGCCCCCAGGTCTGGACGCCGCGGCGCTGGGCAGGTGGGGAGGGAGAGACCGTGGATGTCAGGAGCGCGCGTTTGTAAGAAAAAGGAATAGACGCGGGAGCTGACACCTTCTGTCCCCCGCCACCTCCGCCCCCGCACCCTCCTCCCCGGCAGCCGAGCCGCGCTGCGGGCGGCGGCGGCTCCTCTGTCCTCAGCTCACCTCCCCGGCGGGCTGAGGCTGCTGCCCGCCCGGCCCACGCCTCCGCCTCTCTCCTCCCTTCCTCCCCTCCCGCCTCTCCGGCCCTCGCAACTTTCCCGAGTGCCCGGCTGCGGCCGCGGGGCCGGGCGGGCGTCCACGCCGCGGGGTCCCACGGGCGCGCGGGGCGCTCGGCCGGCGAGGGGGGCGGGCCGGCGGGCATCGCCGCGGGCTGGAGCGCGGGGCCCGTCGGCCTCGCCGGAGCCCTGCCCGCCGCCGTGAGTCACTGCCTTGGAATCCTACCTTTGCTGTGTATTTCCCTTAGAAGGAAACTTGGTTTAAAAAAAAAAAAAGGATAAGACAAAACGAGTAATAATAGCTCTTATTCTTCAGAAGAGGCACACGGCTCCGGCACCGTGGAGACAACTTGCCTTTGTTCCCGGACACTTGGGGTGTTGTTTACTTTCTCCTGCGGCCAGCGGCCAGCCCCCGGGAGACGGGCCGAGGGGCGGCGGCACCGGTCCCCGATCCCCGGGGCTGTGTCTGCGCGCAGCCCGGACGCGGTGGCTGCCGCCGCCTGCAGGGGCTCGGCCCTCCAGACCTCCGACCCACCCCCTCCTGGGCCTGGCTGGAGAGGGCCGCCGCGGGGCTGGGGCACCCCTGGGCGCTCCTTAGGCCCAGCCCCGGGACCCGCCTAAAGCCTTTGGCCTCGCGGGGCTGCAGCTGAGAGACGCACTTCCCAGGGCAGACAGGTGTACTGCAGGGACCGGCAGAAAAGCGACATCTGTCTGTCTAGAAGGGGCGAAGGGTTTTGTTCCGCCCTTCCAGACCCTTCCACCGCCTCCACCTCGAGTACTAGCTGCTGAGATCACGTTAGGGACCATGCGGAGGTCAGGGGCTTGGTGCCACCTGGGCAGAACATTTAAGACTGGCAGCATCAGCGGTGTGTTGGAAATACCAGTGCTTTACTTCCCTGCCTTCCAGGTTTGGAATCAGACTTCTAACTGCTATAATGCTCTGAATAAAATGTTCTCTAATGTCCAAAGACAGGTGGGAAGAGGGGTAGGTAAAGACTGGCCAGGAGCCCACTGTTAGATTCAAGGTGCCACTGAATCCATAGTTCTGTGTGCCAGCCACTCCTATTAGCATCATAATGGCTCTGAGGAAAGAGCAAACCCAACTCTCTCTTGAAAAACCAAATCGTATAGAAATGCCTGGTAACTTTACCGTGAACAGTTGCTGGGAAGGCTTGACATTTTAGCCCTCAGCCTTCTGGGAATGCTCGAGCTGTCATTCCACGACATCTACTTGGGCGGCAGAACAGATTTGCAGGAACCTAAGGATAAAGGGTTAGGGCTTTTTACATTTTTTAAACCCACGCATAGACAAAACACACTTTCACACTCTCTTTTTTAATCCGATCACCTCTGGTGTTAAGAAAACAAAATTTGCCTTAATATACATCTTTGTCTATATTTGATATTGACAGCACATGAATGTGTAAACTTGAACTTCTGAATTCAGTCACAGAATTATAATGTAAATCTGCTCATACAGAGAATGACAGTTTGGATCTCCACATATAATACAAATAAAGATTCATGTTAAACATGGGTGCTTAACACTGCACAGTCCAATTTTTTCATGAGCATTAAACTTGCCTTCTTAATTTGTTAACATCCCAGTGTAAATTCTAAACAGACTAGGAAGACTCAGTTGCAAAATCTCCTCCCCACTCCCAAATAATCCCAACCCATTCATGTTTTATTCAGATTTACATAAATCACTTGAAGAACTCAAGCCTTTCTAGTTTAGGATTTTGTGTGTAGCAGTTTCCAGTTTAAAAAAGAAAAACTTACTGAAATTAGATATTGTAAACAAAAGAAACAGCTAAGATAAGAACTATTATGCCACGATTCAAGTTCAAATGCATGGTGATAGAATTTCATATGCTGGAAACAATGCTAACAAATAGAAACACTGAAGTCCTTAACAACCAAAAAAAGCTACTACCAAAAAGTCATTAAAATGTAAACAAACTCTGCCTAACATAAAACGGCACAGGGCCCATATAATGTCCTATTAAACAAAGGTAATTGCTGCTAGGGGCCTGCAAATGCTTTTCTTTTTTAAGGGACACGAGTTTGTCAACCTGCTTTTGTTTATATGTAATAAAATTCTACAGAGGCAAAGGCTTGGATCTTATTCCCAGAATCCAGCACACAAGTGAGTGTAAATTTCTAGCTGGAAAATGTTGCTTCTCTCAATAAGAAAAGGCTACCGACTGTATTAAAAAGCTGTAATTCGTGTGCTCCTGGCAATAATATCTGATACAATTGTCTCTTAGAACAGGTTAGGAAATTGGACCATTTCATGAGAGTCTTCCTGGGAATAAATCATCATGAAATGTTTTACCTTGCTGGGATGTGGAATTTGAGGAGTGGTAGGCACAATGGCTTAGTTTGTTAAAGCAATGTAGGTAAAATTTATTGGTTGATGATTCAAAGAGAAAAATTAATTTAACCTCCTTTTTTTCTCTTGTAATAAGATTTTCTAATAAGTCCTTCTGATGTCTCTTTGGAGAACATCTTAGAGCAGGGGGAGGTGATTTAAGCAGCCCAAATCAGCTGGATCCTAATTCCACCTACTGACCAAGACACCTTCCTGGCCTGTCATAAGGTCTTGCTTCATTATTCATTGGGGTTGGGACAGAATTTGAGACTTCAGAAAGAAGACTGGATGAAAGATAGAGTCATTGCTGCCAAGAGCTGCTCTGTTAGCCAGAAGGACATTGTCACTGTAATGAAGCTATTTCATCTTACCCTGGTGACCTTCCTCCTTTTACCTGGAAGTAGACCCTTGTGATAGCATGTAGGTTAATAATAGTCTCCCACAAGACAATGATAGATTCGCCCTTTCCCCAAAAACATTACAAGCTGTATAATTTGGAAAAGAAAGCAAGAACTAGACCCCTAGTGTATATGTGAAAGACAATCAATCTTCAGGAAGCAAGCCTGACATCACTTTTATGACAGTTCTTTAAACCGCAAAGTGAGATAGTGGAGGTTTGAGTCTCCTGAGGGAATTGGCAGTTAACGAGGCATTGAGGCTGCGGTCACCAATGGCCCCTAAGTCCTTTTACTTTAACATCAGACTCTCTTCTCCCTTGAAGCTACTCTTGACCCTACCTTGAGCCCTGCCCTGGACCAAGTAAAGACACTGAGCCCCAATGGAAGTGGCCCCAGCTGCCTGAGTTTTGGGCTGGGAGGGCGGGGGAGGCACCATGCCTGAGTTTTGGGCCGGGAGGGGGGGCATCACCCAGTAGAGAGCATCTCTCCCTGCAGGCCCAAGGGAAGGGAGTGAACCGAAGAGAAGGGCAGTGATGTGTTGCTTCTTGGAAAGTTCCTGCCTTGTGTCTGGGCTTTGCAGTGTAAAGAGTTGTTGGCTGCCTCTGGCCCCAGAGCCCTGGCTCCTGTTTAATATTCTGCCTGCTCGGTTGATGTTGTGCTTGGCTCCTGTGGGACTGCAACTCACGGCTTGAAACTGGAGCCAATTTTCTGTCTTCATCTCGCAGTGTTTTGACTGGAGGCAGATCCAGTTCAGGCCGATCAGGGCTGGTGGAAACAACTACCAAGTGTCTCTCTCTCTCTCTGCTTTGCTTTGGGAGAGGAAAGTGGAGGGAGCCCCAGAATGTTGTAGAGGAACTGGCCTGCGGAAACGACAGGAGGAGGGCGTAGGGGCAGCGGATCAGCCCGAACCTCAGAGCATCACTTGGAATTACGGTGGAGATTTCTGCCTCCCCCGCCCTTTTCTTTTGATTGATTAGTGGATTTCATCAAAAGAGACTCCCAGGGGATTGCCTAGAAAATTGATTTTTGCCTTATTAATAGAAAGGAAGCGCAAGGGTTTTGGCTTCTTAGCGGTACATTTTCTGCGGGAAGGTCAGGAGGAAAATGTGTTCAGGAGGCAAAGCAGCTGTCTGCAAGAGGGCTGAGGGGAATGTGAGAACAATAAGAAATGGGGTTTTAAAGATCCGCCCATGAAATGCAGATTGCTGCACACAGAGGCTGAGCTAATAGCAGCAGGAGAGTTTGCTGAGGTTTCCTTTGGAAAAATAATAAAACGCTTTAGGGTGAAGGGGAGGGCCGGGGAGTAAAAGTTTCCCAAAGCAAAGGAATGAAGATGCCAAGGCCATCCCCAGGCTTGCTCTTCATTAGGGCTGTTTTCTGTTTTCTTTTTTTTTTTTTTTTCCTTTCTTTTTTTTTTTTTCTTTTTTCAGATCTGAGGCTGTCAGAGATGACTCTGGTTCTGTCCATGAATAGATTCTGCGAGCCCATTGTCTCGGAAGGAGCTGCTGAAATTGCCGGGTACCAGACACTATGGGAGGCTGACAGCTATGGAGGCCCGAGCCCCCCAGGCCCTGCACAGACTCCTTTGCAGGGAGACCGGGGAGCTGGTCCCCCACTGACAGGTATTTTACCCTTGACCTTGCCCGCTGCCCTCTGTGGCCAGGCTGGTGGGCGGGAGGCAGTGTCTGGGGTGCCCTTCTGAGCTGAGAAAAGGGCTAATGCTCTGGGTACATCCCACACTGCCTGTGCCCCTCCCCTAAGCCAGTCCAGGGCTCTGGGGAAAGGACCAGAGGTGATTTTTCAATTGCATTCAACCCTGCATCTACCTGTGCTACTACTTGCACGTAAGTCTCGTGTCTTTATTGATAAGAGACCCAAACCAGATATTGAAACTCTTGAGTTTGGGTTTTGGTTTTCTACCCTGTAGAACTGTATGGTTCTCTCAGAGTTTCCAGAGTCCTGGTGGGCTCAAAAATGAAATCTTTATCCCTTGAGACAAAAAGGAATCTGCACTTTGGGCCAGCAGCTACGTATGTGCCTTTTCTTTTTATTAAGCACACAACTGGCTTTGGTATGGTAGGAAAAAATTTTTAAAGCTGAGAAAATAGAAATATGTTCTTCCTGATTCTTTCTTCTCCTAGACTAAGTTCCTTTGGATTTTGTGTGGTACTAGCTATCTTTCAAAAAGAAACTAAAACACAAAACAAATGCTCGATCAAGTCTGTTTTAAAAAAAAAAGGATTAATAACTGTGATCTTTAAAAATTAGACCCTACTTTTATGCGTGGTTTACATGTTACTGTTTGGAGAGTGAAAAGGACTTGCGTTACCCAAAATTTTAATTGCAAATGTCAAAAATTTAAGTTTCATGTTTTGAAAGAGGGAATATTATAGTTCCAAGGTGCAGACAACCATTGGTTTACTAACTTAGAGCCAATATTTTTAAGTTGTTTGATTATCAGTGGTTACAGTTTAAGATGTACACATTTGAACAGTGGTGGTATGTGACCGTGGGTTTAATTAAACAATTTGAATAAGTATTAATATATTTCAGAGTAATCACACTCCTCCCCTTTATGAATTTTGCTGTTTGCCTGTGCATTGAGTTAAGATTCTGAGTATTCAGTAAATGCTGAAATATGTCATTTTCCTCTATGATTGCCTAGAAATCTTTGCCTCACCTAGGTTATAGGATTCCGCATGATAGCAACTATTAAGACAAATGTTTATTTTTAATCACCACATGTACAGGCAAATACGTAGCCAAGTTATCCTCTATAAGGAAAGGAAAGAAAAGTATTTTGTTTAAAGAACCTCTGGCAAACCACATGTCATTTGTCATATCTGATTTATTACCACAGGATCACATTACAGGGGAATTTCAAATCCTATAACAACATCCAAGATCACATACTTTAAGAGGAAGTATGTGGAAGAAGAGGATTTTCACCCACCACTCAGCAGCTGTAGCCATAAAGTATGTTTTTTTAATAGTCATTATTTTTATTGAGTTTAAGATACTTAGTAACAGTTGCTTGATCCATTTCCAGAAGTTAAATTGTTTCGCCCAAGCAATGAAAATGAACCACTTCTCAGTAGAACCACATTAATCGTTGTCACTTTTTTGGGTCCTGTGTTATTTTTCACAAGTACTTGAAGAGAAAGCCAGCAAGAGCTCTTCTACCCAGAAATAACAAAATTATATAATCCAAGGAATTTTTTTTTTTACTTATGATTTAATATTTCTCAGGTTGCATTTAGGGTTAAGGTTCTCCCGAACTTTCATGAGCAGGGGAATGCACTTGTTCTTTCCAGTCATTTCTGCCCCCAGTCTGGGCTCTGGCTTCCTTGGCCAGTGCTACTTCCACGTGTGTCTGCATGGGGCTGGTGACACAGGGCTTTTCCTGACCTCTTAAGAGTAGACATGAAAGTGTGCATGCAAGTAGGAACGTGCTCTTCACTGGCCATTCATTACGTATGTTAAGTTTGCTGAAATATAGAATTCACTCCCAAGAAAAGACCAAAGCTAACTTTTTTTGCATGTATAGTAAGAAAATAATAGGATGGAGAAAGTGTATGGAATTATGAATCTGGGCATCTAAGCTTTTAAAATATCGATTCTTCTTTTTTTTTTTTTTTAACTATCTGCTGATTTAATCAAGGAGGGGTATAACCCCAAACCACAGTTGTCTGAAACACAGAGAGAGTTTCAATTCTTCTCTGTCTCTTCTCGCCCTCTCCCACACCCTGCCACGCCATCCTTTAGATGTTGCTTTTACCTTGCTCATAAAAAGACATCAGCATCCACTAGCAGGTGCTGAGATTTTCCCTGCATGGGTAGTTCCTGCCTTTGGTCAGTCTGGGCTGGTTCAGTTCACAGCTCTTTGGGTCATGCAGCCAGTTTGCTCTCTTTATGACCTGGAGGAACGGGTCCCCAGGACACAGGCAGTTGATTTCCTTTGTAGTTCCTGTGTTGTGGCCGTAGCAGTTTTCCAATTGCTACTGGATTTGCACCAACTATCACACAGTGACAGTATCACACAGCCCAGGAGTGAGTCCTCTCATTTCCTCTCTGCATCTCTTCTCCTGCCCTACCCTAAAAGGAAGCCTACTTTGGTCCTTCAACTGACAGAACCAGTCAGGGTCTGAGCCTCCTTCATTACTGTTGTCCTCTTATTAAGCAAGCATCATTGCAAGTGGGAAATCCAGGGCATTAAAAGAGAGACAGCACTGAAAGCCAAAACTCATGCTTCTTGATGGTTAGACCAGGGTTTGAAGCATTCTCATTATGACTCGCACTTTGACATCTTTATAAAAACATTTATGGGTGTACAGCATGTGACTGTATGTCTCTGTGTGTACATGTGTATACATATACACACACATAGAAAAAGTAGAAGTATCATAGGACAGCTTGATACATGTCACAAAGTGATCATACCAATGTAACTAATGTCCAGGTCAACAACCAAAACATGAGCAAGCAACCAGAACCCTTCCTTGTGCCTGCTTCTAGTCCCCACCTCTCTGCCCCGCCCCTCAAAGTCACTGCTGTCCTGACTCCTAACAGCTTAGACTAGTCTTGTGTTTGAGCATCTCCCTCACTGGGCCAGGAAAGATGGAAAACCTGACCCATCTTTGCTGGGGTCTGCATGGGGCTGGAATCCCAGTGAGTCAGGAAGGGGGTGGGAGCTCCAGCCAGGTGAGGAAGGGGGGGTGTCAGCATCCCTGGGGACAGCATTTCTGAAGGAACCCTGGGGAAAAAAGACCACAGCATCCCCACACCCAGTCACTGCCAAGAAAGAAATGTGCTGGGATGATACTTTTATATAGTCCATTTCCTAAGCTTTGTCTTCCTTGTTTTGGTTTTTAGACCATCTCGATTTTTGAAGAACGAGCCCACATCCTTTATATGTCCTTAGAAAAGCTAAAGTTTATCGATGATCCCGAAGTGTACCTCCGAAGATCTGTCCTTATAAACAATCTGATGAAAAGAATCCACGGAGAAATTATCATGCAGAATAACTGGTGCTTCCCTGCCTGCTCGTTCAATGGCGCCTCTGCCCAGGAGTGGTTTATGGCTCAAGACTGTCCTTACCGAAAGCGACCACGGACGGCCAAGGAGGAGTGTGAAAAGTTTCATGCCTGCTGCTTTTACCAAGAATGTGGCGGCCACTACCTAAATTTGCCCCTTTCTGTCAATGCCAATGTCGGAAGTGCCTCCACCGCTGCCTCCTCTTCCTCCTCCTCCTCTTCCTCATCTTCCTCTTCCTCTCCCCCTCTGCCTTTGCCAAGTTGTTCCCACCAGGTGGATTTTGATGTAGGCAGTGCACCTATTTACAAGAGTGATGGCCAGATACCCGCCAATGAAATCTTTGTTACTAATGTCAGATCCCTTGGTATTCAGGAAAAGGCCAAATTAAATGATGAGAAAGCAAATAATGACACCAACAGAGAAGGTGGCCCCCTCAGCCATGAACCTGCGGGAAATGACCTTGCTTTTGAGTGCAAAGGCCAATTTTATGATTATTTTGAGACTGGATATAATGAAAGAAACAATGTAAGTGAGTCTTGGAAAAAGTCCTTAAGGAAGAAGGAGCCTTCACCAAGTAACAAACTGTGCTGCAGCAAAGGAAGTAAAATATAAGCCATCTTTTCACCGAAACTTTGAAGCATGCACAGCATGATCAATTAGCTCTCATAAATTTTATTTTGAATGGATTTTATAGTTTTGTACAACTGATAAAATTATGCCATGAACATGCCGTGTCATTTTAACTCCTGGAGAGCAGATTGCATAAAACATCTGCATAGTAGGCATCAGCGAGCTACTTATAAATGTGATTTTACCAAGAAAACAGTCGACTTCATGCTTAAAAGTATATCTTAGTTTTCGTACAGAAAAGATCAATAGATTAGATGGGGGGGCGACAGTGTGCCCTTGTGATAGTTCCATTGCTTCCCCCCAGGGAGCCTGTCACTAGCTAAAAAATTTCAACATGTTTGCCAATTCATTTGGTAGTCGTTTGGTAAGCAAATCAGTATAAACCAGCAAAGATGTTTGCTTCTATATGATACAGTTTTTTTTTTTTTAAATAAAAGGCTGAAGACAGGGAGCTAGATGAAATGGCTTCATGGTGCTGTTAAGTATTTATATTTAACAGTCTTTTGTGACAGATGAAAATAGGATGTAACGTAATGAAACACACCTGTCTAGGGGCGGCAGTCAATAGTCTGCGGAGGGGGTATTCCTTGCAAGTTCCCGGCTTGCCTGGGATGGGTGATGAGGCTTTTAGAGAGGTGTTATACAGGGCGATTTTTGGTGCCTTACTTTCACTTAATTTTTGCCAGTGTGAAAATTAAGGATAAATCAGAGTTACAGCAGGGATTTGATAAACAGGAATAAAAAAAAAAAACAGGGTGGATCGATATGGTTTGGAAACTGTTAACTTTGAACTGTTGTGTTCAACCTTTGATTCGACATCTCTATTCTTTATTTTTGATGCCCAATTGCTTTTGGGTTTGGCATTTTTCGATAGGGATGGAGGAAACGATGTAGAGAGCTGTTAGAAACCAGCACTAGCTGCTTGAGCTTTTCTATGGCAACGGTCTGTTGCTGGGGTTTGGGTTTTCTGGGTTTGGGGTTATTTTGTTTTGGTTTCTTGTCCAATGAAGTTCATGAACCAGTGGCATGCATTATATTTTAATCTGTTTTGCATCATTTCACTCGTTTAGATTATAAAAGCATGTGGTTTTTTATATATGACTTTTGCTGTTGATTAAGAAGCACAATGTTAATAAATGATGTGGTGATCAATGAGGTTTATCTTAAAGAATGTAAAGATTTTAGTTTGGGGAAAGTTATTTTGGAGAAATGGGACTTAATCTGTGATAGTTACTATGTATTTGGTCAACATTTTTCTCAATAATATCTTTAATTTGTGTGCTTGAAAAGTGTTCAGAATGGCCCTCCTACCAACTTCCCTTCCACTCCAGCCAATTCCTGCTAAACTAACTATATTCAAGTTTCCAAGTCACTAATTGACTTGGACCACTTTAAACAATATTTCACAGGAACCAAATGCCAAATGGAGGAAATAAGTAGGTCCTCCCAGTTTCTCCAAGATAAAGCTTTTTTTTTATTATTGCTATTAATATTAAATATAGGTCTCATTCATACAGTGTATGAGTAGGATCATTTGGACAATTGTCCACAAGGACCAATTTTTAAAATATGTTCTTGTGTTATAGCTAAATAGTCTAGTAATGTTTTGACCTTTATTTTCAATATTTGATAAACATTTGATGTTGAAAACTTAGATGATAGATGCTTGTATATGAATGTGTTGTAATAAAGTGAGGTTTTCTTGATATATATTTATTAAAATGATCAAAATTATTAAGATTTTTTTTTATTTTAATGCTGATTGGCTATCTTTCTCTTTTCCATCATTCTCCTTTAAAAAACTCAAAATGTTTAGGAATTGTAGCGGACAGGGGCCACACAGGAGTTTTCAAAATAAAAGAGTACTTTAAGAAGCCAATCTGGCAAGTATTTTAGAATGGTCCCAGTTTACAAGTTTAAATTTCTGTTGATTAAGAAGCACGATGTTAATGGATGATGTGGTGATCAGTAAGGTTATATCTGAACGAATGTAAAGATTTTTGAGAAAGTCTCTGAAAAAAAATTGCATAACATGAAACCATAAACACTGAATCCTATTCGCTGATTCCTTTATGAAATGTCGAATTGTTAAGAAGATGACCCCATGTAAATGTTTATAACAGCTACAGATTCTTGTTAGTAGTATTCCGTACAATCCTGTATTAATGTTATTCTTAGAAGCTAATATTTTCTTTGATAAAGTGGGGAAGCTAGTTGAAAGCTAATTAATTTGTCAAATGTAGCATTCTTATTATGAGTATAATACCTCATGGAGATTTAAATATGAAAGAAAGGATTTATCTTTTTGCTTTTGAAAAGCCCCCAACATTACCAGATACAGTTTTGCTTGATGGCCAAAACGGTAAAATGACGGAAGTGGCGATTTTCAACAGCACACACCAGAGCTGTGGGCCCATGCACCTGTTCAGGAGAACCCATTAGAATTGGTTTTGCAGGATGAGTGGTGCCTTTAAATCCAGCAGCATAAAAATCGATTATATTTAGTCATCATGTTTTTGTTTCTAGGACATTTCTAGCATAGTAAAAAAATTCTTTTTCTTCACACACACACACACACACACACACACACACACAAAACCCTAAACACCCATCCAAATTACAAAAATTTTCTTGTTGTTAGTAGGTGAGAACTTTAGGGCCTCCTATGCTCACTTCCTGTGCACCCAGCATTGTTGTTCTACTCATGACATATTAAGTTAGATTTTTCCAAAGTTGCCAAGGCACCCATTCATAAGAACTTAAATCTCTTAACTGGGTTCTATAGTTTTATCTTGAGAGACTTGGAAAAGCTAAGACAACCTCCACTCCACGCTGCTGTCTACCCACCTGGAAAATAATACCTTCTCTCATTGCTGTGCTCTGCTTTAAGGAAAAACCTGATATGACAGAATCCAGACCTTCAAAAGATAATAAATCTTTCCCTTAAGAAAGTGGCCCTCCTTCTCCAAGAATACCTTTCATTGCTAGTCCCCTGGATATATGGGTGCCTGTCATTAGCCAAATCATTAACCTTTGTCTCTGGTCCTTCCTTCCTAAAGGGGCTAATTGTAGCAGATGGTCTGGCAAAGCCATTTGCAAAAAGCAAAGGTATCAGTATATGCTTCCACTCTTAAAATCCTATTATTCTATACTTCACCTTGAGGGGCTCCTAGGGATTGCAGGGGCATGGGAGGAAGGCAGAAAAACCCCAGACCAGTAGAAGCCACTATCTGACAGCCAGTCTATAATTAAGGTAAAGCATCTTTGGCATGATCTTTTGTGAAGACAATAGAAATTTAGAACATTTTACATGCCACTTTGTTAAATAAATGCTGAAGCTATTGAGTGAAAGTATTTATTTTTTTAGAGTTCATAGCTGACTCTCCAATTATGAACTCCTATTGCAGCTCCTCTTGATGTATCTTGTGTATCAGCAGAGCAGAGAACAACTTGTAGAAGGCATGGTTGTTAAGAGACATCAACCTCACAAACAAATATTAGACAAGGATTTAAGGATTCTTATGTGATGCAGCTAGGCTTTTATGCCCTTCAAACTTACTGTGAGCAGGAAACATTTTTGCAAATAATTAGTTGTTAAATTCCATTTTTATGACAGCCCCTTAAATTTGAAGTCATTGCATTTGTAGTTAAGGTTATCACATCCCTGCCAATTTTACTAGGCTTTTGCAAAGACAAGGATTCAGCATGGCATAAGCAATGATGGTTTAAATTAGATGCAGAACTGTCTCCCATGAAGAGAAGAATGAAATCAGTATTTAAATAATAAAAGAAGAGACAATGTATGGTTTCTAGTAATTCATTTTAAGATCACTGTGTTTTGATTCTGTGGTTTAAAATAAAATGCATTAAGCATCTTTTAAGTTACTACCAGATGCCTCCATTGCTTTCTTAGAGTTATGGTGCATAAGCAAGGTATATTCTCTTCACCAGGCTACAACTTCTCCATGTTATGTGATAGAGCTACATGACCTGGGGTGAAACAGTTACTAGTTTAGAGATTGTTTCCAGCCCTGGGTACATGCCATAATTTAGCTGGGAGCACTCACTTAGGAAAAGCACTTGCAAAGATGTAAGTTATGAACACTTGGATCTTGCATCCTGCCATAAAGTGCATCAGCAAGTGAGTTTAATAAAACATGCTGTTTAAAATAGTCTGTAATTTCCTGTTTCTGCGTTTCCCTTCAATATCTGTGACAGGCTGAAGAATGATGACTAAACGAAGGGAATTTATACAAGCTAGTCGTGGTGTTTGCAAACCATCGCCATGAGCTTCATCTTCTTTGGTAAACAATTCTCTGGTGGGCTGTCTATGGTTGGTTTTTTTTTTCCCCTTGGTGTTGATCCAATTTGTTAATTTTGAAAATGCAAACTACTTATTTACAGTGTGGAAACACCTGCTTTTGACCACAATGAAACTGATAGAACGTATGGCAATGTGTTAGTTATTTCTCATGAAATTTCTCAGCTCCATTTGTATAACGATTCCCTTGATTTAAAATTATAAAATCTTACAAAATGCCATATCTTGGGGGAGGAGGAGAACGCACATAGAAAGGACCTTGCAGAGATGTAAGTTGTGATCTTGCTTTCTGCCAAGGTCCCCAAGACAACAGGCAAATGTCAGAACTTTGGGGGAAAGGGGCCTAACACACCCCATGGTCTGTGCTATGCAGACCAGCCTCACCTTAGGCAGTCACTGCCTCCTTCCAGGTCATTCCATGGGAGCAGATGAGTGCATGCACCACACATGTGATCCTCCGCTGCCTCCTCTGGCCAGCTCACACAGGAACCAGTTCTGATACTTCTAGACACAGTGCTTTTTTTTCTGCAGATGCCCTTTAAGGCAATTGCAATGGACTAAGCTCAGATGTGGTATGATCTTTGCACCCTCAAAACCAAGAGGCCAGTAGATGTCTCTGAAATGCACCTGGTGCAGCAGCCAGTCATCTACGCCATCTGCAAAACTCACAACACCCCAGTGTGCATGATAACGAAAAGACAAAGAATGACAGCCTTTGCAAGGTATTTCAGCAAAAGGTTAGGACGTTGATCTCTGACCCAGTAGAGTGGGGGAAGTCTGAGAAATACAGTGCTCCACATGGAGTGGAAAGTAAATTCTCTTTCTTTAAGGAAAATTTAAAGACTAAAAAGAAACGAAGACAGAATTTTTTTTTTTCATTTGTCAAACCTCTTTATGAAGACAGCAAAAAAACATTTCAAGGACTAAAGGATTTCCTTTATGTTTTTGCAGGAAGAGAGAAATGGCTCATCTGCCCTCTCTGGAGCTTCCAGGGTTTCTTATTCTCCAAGTAGTTCGCTGCAACCTCAAACTCCTGGGCTCGAGCAATCCTCCTTTCTTAGCCTCCTCCTGCCTCAGCCGCCCAAGTAGCTGGGGCTACAGGTGCATGCCACCATGCCTTGCTAACTTTTCTATTTTTAGTAGAGATGGGGTCTCATTCTTGCTCAGGCTGGCCTCAAACTCCTGACCTTAAGTGAGCCTCCCACCTCAGCCTCCCAGAGTGCTAGGATTACAGGTGTGAACCACCTCGCCCATCCATTGCTGTGCTTTTCAATAAAGCCACCAAACCATCTTGTGACTAGGTATATACATTAGCCCAAGGCTCCTCTCTCCTGTTCAGTTTAGAAGCACAGAGGTTGTGGGTTTCTCATGAGACTGGAATACAGCCGAGAGTTAAGAGAGTAGGGGGTCGCAGTCAGACTGCCTGGATGTAAATCTCAGCTCTGTCACTGTAGTGCAACCTTGGACTTGGCCAACAAGTCACTTTACATTCTGGTGCCCCAGTTTTCTTGTCTGTAAAATGGGATGGCACATGGTATCCACCTCATAAGGTTGTCAGGATTAAAGGCTAATTTAATATCAGGGAAGTGACCTTGCCACGGTGCACATGATGTGCAATGAGTGAGCCTTTGTGATTTCCCCACTACTGTCCCTACATGCCATGAGGGTGGGATCTGACAGTGCTTGATCCTCCTTTGGGTGGAAAGTGTCCAGCCTCTTGGGTTCTGTACAGTGACCTTGAAATTAAGTAGGGGGATAGTGTCAAACCTGGGGTCCAAGTCCCTTAGCTATAAAAGTAGTCATTGGTGGCCCTGAAATGTGTTTAATATTTCAAAAAGCTTATTGTGAATCATCAAATTTTCTGAAAGTGATTGCACAGGCTGACCCCATGTCAGATGCCCTACCTTTGGCTGGACTTCAGCTTTGGGTTAACACAGTTATCACAAACGAAGAAGATACTCTGACCAGGAAAATGAAGGCATTATCCTTAATAAATGCAATTTGTTTAAAAGACAGACTCTTTCAGAACATTGGCTGTTCTAAAGGGAATAAGAGGTGTGCCTTGCAAGTGAAAAGATTGAAGACCGCTAACTTCTGATTCATCCCCAGGATTTGCCAAAGTTCAAGTTCATTTAGTTACTGTATTGAATGATTCTCTTAGACCTAGTTTTTACTCAGAAAGAAACACAATATTGAGTAAAAAAAAAATTGGATAATTTAGACTAAACACCTTGTGTTCCTATACCTGATAACGGAGGCCAAAGCAGAATTTTCTGGATCATCATAACTGAGGACATGGCCTATCATAAAATAACTAGGATACTGTTACCACTTGCAAGATCTAAGTTTAAAAAGCAGATCAATGAGGGGTTTGTTATCCCTACTTTGAACTCTCATCCCTTTCTGCATTTCCATTAAACTCAGAGCCCAGCTGATAGCTTAAAAACAGGATCCAATTTACAACATTACACTTCCATCTCTCTCAATTTTTCAAGAGTGTGTATTTTTCCATAAGGTGAGGTACACTTGTGGTGAGGCTTGCTGATGGGTAGGTCCTAAAATGAGAACAAAATGAAGCCATATGGGTTGAGAATAAGAAATGGGCCCCAGAGTGTAATGAAAGCAAATGCAATGTTATACCATAATGGGCCCAGGGCTTCTCTGCAACAGGTTCTCCTCCTACCCTCCTGAGCTCTGGAATTTGTGATTGGCAACCATAGTTGCCATTTGAGCCAGCTGGGAGAGGCACTGGATAGCCAGGAGGCCTCAACCTGCACGAGGAGATCCAGGCTGGCCATCTCCCAAGCTTATCCTCTAGGTGTTTGGAAGCCAAGCAGCTGGAATAAATATTTTTATTTTCCAGGGAGTAGGATTCCAACCAGTGAGGATGATGAGTTAGAATTCTCAACCAATCCAGCTTTGACCTCGCTAGTTTTAGCCGAGATGACTTAATACACAAGGGACATCTCTCTGTTTGGAAACAGTATTGGGTCTCTGCACAGAAAGAACTCTTAAAGAAACCCTGGGGTCACCTGTCCATCTGGGTGTTTTAAGGGATGTATAAACAGATACATACTAAGAAGAATCCTGGGATGGGATTTGCAATAATTAATTGGTTTCTAACTCTTATTCTCATTATAGATCAGACAAGGTTTAACTCAATCATTCTAAAATTTCCTTTTTTTTTTCTTTTAGAGTCTACTGTATTTATTTCTGGTCAAATGACTGTGGCTTCTTAGCTACAAAATTATAACTAAGTTAGTGGTGAGACCTCTAGGATTTAGGAGACAGACTCTCACCCAACTCTGCCGCCCACTAACTGTCTAACCGTGAACAAACCCCTTAACTTCTCTGGGTCTTAATTTTCCATCTGTCAAGTGATGAGGGTGGGCTCAAAGGGCCTCTAAAAGACTGCTCTCTTCTGGCCTTCACATGCATGATTCTAACCACCAGGGATCTACTGAAGATTTTCACTTGAGCTTTCTTCATGTCACCCCTTCCTTTCCTTCGCCAGAATGCCTTTTTTCCCCCCAGTGAAACGCAGGAACTGCTTCTGGATGTTTCTTAGAAAATAAATCTCTGAATTTTCCGGTCCAGAATGATTGTTTTCTGCATATGGCTGCCAACCTATTGTCTGAAATGCATTCCTCCAGATAGGCCATGCTCCCCATCCTCAATGCAGTTCCTCCGCCCCTCCCCCCAGTGGAGCGCGCCCCCCTCCCCCCGTGGCCCATTAGCTCTGCACACCCGGAGCCAGCCAGGCACAACGCTGCTCCACCTGGCACAAGATTGTCCTCGCCTTCAAGCAACCAGCCCGCCTGCACCACGCAGGCAGGAGAGCCGCGAACCCTCTTCTCTCGCGCGCTTGTGCGCAATAAAATAGCGGACTTTCCTCTTCTTTTTATGAAGACAGTCCTCGCAGCTGTGACTATAACTGTTTTGTTTTTTTTCCATACCAGCCAAGATTATGGTCCCATAACCCAATTAGCGTCATTTGGTGGTGGTCCAAGTGCTTCCCCTGCACGAGTTTTAATTTGGGGATCCCCGGAGGCTGCGCTCCACATCTGTAGCCGGCCTGTTCTTCCTCTTCCCTTATTTGCTCGAGGTTTACGGGAGGATTAGCTGTGTGGTCTGGGAGGCGGCTGCTTCTCTTTCATCCGCGCAGCCCTCGAGCCGCCGAGGAGCCTTTTACTTTTCATCAAGCCCTGGCACCTGGAGGGCGGGCAGCGCGGCGACTGGGATGAATCAGTGGATGCCCCGCAGGCCCCGAGGGGCGCGGCCCCGCCAGCCGGGGGGAGGGGAGGGGAGGGGAGGGGGGAGGCTGCCTATTGGGCCGCGCACCACCCCGCCGGGCCGCGCCGCGCTGCGAATGGGGGGCGCTCAGGGCGAGGTGCCCCCCCGCCCCGCCCCCACTCCCTGGCTAGCGAGGGCTGGCGAGGGCTCGGGGCGCTCATTGTGCAGGCAGCTGGCACCAGCTGGGAAGGGGAATTAGCATAACAAAGAGCCGGAGCGAGCGCGGCGCGGCCCGGCGGGGGCTCCGCGGAGAGCCGGGGGCTCGGCTCCGAGGAGCCGCGCTGTCACCCGCAGCAGCGCGCCCCGGGCCGCCGGGCCTGAGACCCTCGGAGCGGCGGAGCCCGGCCCCCGGCGGGCGTGCCCTGCCTGGGTCGCGGCCGGGACTCGCCCAGAGAAGTCCGTGGGCGTGAGTGTCCGAGACTGCGTGAACGGGCGCGGGGGCGTGTGCGCGGGCGAGCGTGGGGCCCTGCGCGTGTGTCTGAGCGCGCGTGCAGCCCTGTCCCTGGGCATGTGAATGCAGGTGTGGACGGGTCACCTGCAGACAAGAGGGGACCCCACCAGCCCCCTTCCTTCCCGCCCCAGGAAGGCCTCTTTGTTTATTCCTTCCCCGAAACGGTGGTCGATTTCTTCCTTAAATCTCCAGTTCTCAATCCTGGCTGCACTTCGGAACCCCCTTGGGGAGCTTTTACAAAAAAACACCCTCAGGCCCCGGCCCGCCCCGGCCCAAAGTCTCGAGGCTAACTGGCCTCTGCTGACGTCCCCCCGCGTGGGTGTTTCTTAAAACGCCCGGGTTGACTGCCACGTGCGGGGCTGGGAACCGCAAGGGAGGCCAGGGCCGGCCCAGCCTTGGGCCTTGAAATTGGTCCTTCGCCCTCACTGGCTGAGGTCAAGTGCAGGTTCCTGCGACCCCGGCGACTTCACCTCCACCAACGCCTGCCAGCCTTGCAGCAGCCCCCTGGGAAAAGAGTCGTCAGGGAGCGCTGGCTCAGTGAAGTGTCACCAAAGGTCACAAAAGCTAGTGATTCGGCCCACCGAGTTGGAGCCCAGTGCCTTTGGACTCCAAAGCCCGTGTTCTTTCCATTGTAACATGGAAAAATTAAAATTTAAAAAACAAAACCAAATACCCCGCTGCTTTTCAAGAGCTGCCAGGCCTCGAGCTGACCAGATCCCTGGAAGGAGCCTGGGAGGACTGTGGGGGAGGGGAACTTAGGGTGCAGCGGGACCCACAGCTCGAGGAGGCAGATAAGGTCCAGACGACGTCCCTAGAAAATGCCCGGGACATGTCCTCCTGCGCCACCTTCGACCTGGGTCGTCCTTTTCTCCACCTGGGCCCCGGCGTGGCAAAAGGGCCCCGGCGTGGCAAAAGGTCCCCGCCCAGCCTTTTCCTGGCTCCTGCTCCCAGACCCCTCCCTACAGGAAGGAAGGATGACAGCACAAGCCAGCCGTTCCCTGTCACCCAGGAGCTGTCGGCAGCTGCGCAGCCGGGAGCAGGCTGGGAGTGGGCGGGAGGGAGCGCAGCGGTCAGAGACTGGGGACCAGGGGACCCGGGGACCTCGAAGCTGCACCTCAGGTGCCTCGGGCCCGCGCTTGGGCCTCGCCTCGCTGCGCCTGCTTCCTCCTTTTGAGAGTGACGTGTCTCTGAGCCCCCTCACCCTCTGCTCGACAGAAGTCCCTTGCCTCCCGCTGCCGAAGCAGCTCTCCCGGAGAGGGAGGACAGAACTGACATGAGCTGCCGGGCTCCACCGGCCCCAAACTCCCCCGTTACCCAGGGCTGTGCGTTTCCAAGAGCGCGGGCTCCATCCGTGGCCTTAGCATCACCAAGCTCCAGAGATGCGCGTGCTTCTGAGGCCACCCAGGCCCACCCACGCTTCTCACAGCCCTGGAGATAAAGGCCCAGGGCTGAGAAATGACTGCAGGTGACACAGCCTCCGGACTGCCTGCCCAGCTTTGCTCGGCCTGCACCAGGCTCCTTAATAGACAAGCAAGCCTGGGTGCTCGCTCACCGGGACGTCTGCGGCGAGAGCCCCAGTGCTGGGGAAAGGCGCAGCCGCAGACAAGCAGCCAGTGTCTGGCCCCAAGGTGCCCTGGAGAGGGGAGAGGGTGGAAATAACCCTGGGCCCCGGCCTGAGCACCACCTGGTCTGAGTTCAGGAGTGCCCACGGGAGCTGGTGGCCTGGTGGGGCTGGTAGTGGCTGATGTTGTTTTATTATTAAGAGTTCAGAATTCTCGTAGGTTCTAACAACTGTGTTCATTCTCAATAAATGGTTTCTTAATAATTGTTTTAATTAGCAAAAAGGCTGTCTTATTAAAGCTAATTAAAGGCAATTTGGGAACCTTATTTTCATACAATCATAAAATTAGAGAAACAAGAGGCTAGAGAAATGGGGAATGTCTCAGCTTTTTATCTGCAGAGGGGGGCAGGGAGGAGCTAGGAAGGGACACGCTAGCCCCAAGCCAGGCCTGCCAGGAGCCAGTGCCCAGTGGGACGAGAACCTCCAGACTTGGGTGTAGCCTCAGACCGGGCTGGGGACCAGCTTGCAGGGAGGAATCCTCTGTCCCCATCCTTCAGAATCACCAGGACCCCTCTGCTTCCTCCCTCTGCTCCCACAGTTAGCTCTCGCCATCACGCTATCTTTAAACTGAACAAGGCACTACCATTGCACCTCTGCCATTGCACCTGGCAGCCTTAACACACCCCAGGCCCCTCTCCTGCCCAGAGCGCCCCCTTGAACCCCGGGGGGATTCCCCTCAGCTTCCCTTCTGTGGCTGATGGCCCTAAGTCACCTGCTCCACAGGCGCCTGTAACCTCCCAGGCCTGACTCTTCAGTGCCCTCCAGACCTCAGCCCAGGCTATGCGCCCAGCCCCAACTTCTGCTTCCTGTGGGGGACCTTCTGCTTCAGCCATGTCTGTCCTCTCAATGTCCTCTCTGCTGACCTGCAACTTCTCACCTCCCAGCCTCCACCCCTGCTTTTCCCGTAGCCTGGGATAACCTCTCCTGCCCCTGCCCCTTACACAAAGAGTCACTTCCCCTCAAGGCCAACTCAAGGTCCACATTTTGTATGAGACCTCCCAGAGCTACTCTAGGCCTGTTCCATGATACAAAAAATGTAATATTCCCACCCCCCACTCCCCCATGAATTACTTTTCAACTAGAATCATAGTTTGAGGGGGTGGGTTTTTTTATTTTTATTTTTAGAAAGGCATAACAAAGTAGAAACTAAAGGTGAGATTTGGAATTAGAGACCTTACCAACAATCCTGGCTTCACGTAACTTTGTGACCTTGGGCAAATGTCTTGACTTCTCTAAGCTCTGGTTTCTTTATGAGTAAAATGAGGCTGATGAAAATACCCATAACTAAGTTATTGGGATGTGTAAATAAATAATGCATGGAAGTCACTTTACATAATACCAGGCACATACTGCTAATAGCTCTGTGATCATTGTCCTTGTTGACATGAGGGACAATTTAGGAAGTATGAGCAAGTCCTCTGGGAAGAGAGACCACCCCCCAGTCAAAGGGATTCCTTGGCTATCTGAACTCACGACAGCCTCATCTCTAGGGATTCAGGTGGCTCAGTGCCCTCCATTCCTTCTCTCCAGGGTCCAAATCTTAGGACAGGACTCTTCCCTGGGGTGCATGGGATAGTGGTTTACGGACACATACTTACCTTTTTTTTTTTTTTTTTGAGACAGAGTCTCACTTTTGTTGCCAAGGCGAGAGTGAGTGCCGTGGCGTCAGCCTAGCTCACAGCAACCTCAATCTCCTGGGCTCAAGCGATCCTCCTGCCTCAGCCTCCTGAGTAGCTGGGACTACAGGCATGCGCCACCATGCCCAGCTAGTTTTTTGTATATATATATATATATATATATATATATATATATATATATATATATTTTAGTTGGTCAATTAATTTCTTTCTATTTTTAGGAGAGACGGGGTCTCCCTCAGGCTGGTTTTGAACTTCTAACCTCGAGCAATCCGCCCGCCTCAGCCTCACAGAGTGCTAGGATTATAGGCGTGAGCCTCTGTGCTCGGCCTACGTACTTACCTTAAGTGTCTAGCATCAGAGCTCCACAGGAGGAGGATACTGGACACGGGTCAGCTCCTTGCCTTTTTATTTTAAACTTCCAACCTCTATCCTCAGTAGGCATCCCTATAAATAAGCCATTGTGGCATGAATCTAACAGTTTAAAAGAGATCTCCAGTATATCCTACCATAACACCAGGAATTCTTGCCTGTCCTTGAAAACTCAACTTGATGCATAAGTAGATTTTTGCACCTCGGGCCTTGTACCTCTCCTTATCTGTTGCTTAGGCCACGGGCCAGCCAGTGGCTGTGAACCGGCAGGGAGGTCCCTTTCCGTCCAGCCCTGGGCATCCTCTGGATGAAACCTTAACCACAACAAAACTGACCACAGAGGAAGAACAGCGAACAGGAACAGATTCATGACACACTAGTGCTTAGCTGCCCATTCACAAAGCAATTGTTCACGTGGGGCCCTCCCCTTTGGTAATAGCGATTATCACAAGACCTTATGTTATATTCATTAGCAGCTCCTCACCGGGAGGAAACAAGCAAGCCTATGACATCTGATAAGCAGCACACTTTCACCTACCAGGGGCTGTGATCGAAGCAGAAGTGCCACCGAAATGAACCAACAGTCCCCCGCATATCAAGCACAGCGTATGTATATTTTTTCCATTGCAGCCCAGAAAGGGACTTATTTCCCACCCGTGAGCATCCGTGGCTGTGTCAGCCCCACCACTGCTTCCGATGGGGCTGGAGCTACCCTGACATGCATGCGTGATTAAAGCTCCCAGTTCCACAGCAGTGGCTGCGTTTTCAAGAAGATAGAGGAAACCTCACAGGACCCCTGGGGCAGGACACAACACTGCTCCTCAGAACATTCTTTTTAAAAAAGTTGTCATGAAATCCAATTAACCAGCTGGAAGGCCAGTGTGGGCAGGCCTCCTCGGGGTTAATAAATAATAGAACATGCCCTGCATTGGAAGGGGTATCTCTCTTCTCTAAGCTCAGAGGCTGTGACAAGCTCTCCCAGCAGGAAAAAAAAAAAAAAAAAAAAGCATGTACCACCACCACCTCCTGGTCCCTGAAACTTCAGTGAGTCCAGCAGTGAAGATCCCCTAGACAGATGCCCAGAGTCCTGGGGGGCAGCTTCCCCTTCCCCTACACCTTCCTGCCAGTGTTTTCCCAGCCCCAGGAGTGAGGGAATGAGGGGGCTTGTCTGGGCAGCATTAGAATCGGCTCAGGAGCTCTGGTTCTAACTCCAGGTCTGTCTCATTCTCAGGCAAGCTGTTCGGAGAATCCTGTACCCAGCTGAACAGGACGGTTGCTGGTAAGGACTGCAAGCTGGAGACAGCAGGCCCTCCCTTTCTGGTCCTCTCTCCATGGCTGGCACCCTGGGTGGGCTCTTTGCTTCTGTTAGACCAGCACTGTTCAATAGAAATATAATGCAGACCACAGATGTGATTTTAAATTTTCTAGTAGCATCATTTTAAAAAAGAAGTTAAGGGCTGGGCACAGTGGCTCACGCCTGTAATCCCAGTACTTTGGGAGGCTGAGGTGGGAGGATTGCTTGAGCCCAGAAGTTCAAGATCAGCCCAGATAACATAGTGAGACCTTGTCTCTGTAAAGAATAGAAAAATTCACTGGGTGTGGTGGTGCAAGCCTGTAGTCCCAGCTACTCAGGAGGCTGAGACAAGAAGGATCACTTGAGCCCAGGAGTTTGAGGTTGCGGTGAGCCATGATTGGGCTACTGCACTCCAGCCAGGGCAACTGAATGAGACCCTGTCTCTACAAAAAAAAAAAAAAAATCAAAAAAAGTTGCTAATTTTGCAAATTGATTTTACTTAACCCAATATATCAAAATATTGTCACTTCGACATGTAATCAATATAAAAATTAGGAGTGAGATATTTTACATTCTTTTTTGTTTTGTACAAAGTCTGAAACCTGGTGTGTATTTTATACTCATAACACAAACCAATCAGGACAAGACACACTTCAAGTGTGTGCTCAATAGCCACGTGTGGGGAGCGGCCACCACTGGAAAGGCCAGGCCTGGGTGCCACGACCCCTCGTGCAGGGACTCAGGCAGCCCCCATCTGGCTCGTAACCGCATCCCCTCTTCTCCCTGCCTTCTGGACACCGTGTTCTTGCTTGTTGGGGCCCCTCAGCCCGTCTCTCTAGTTCAAGGCCTCGGAACACAGAAAGTGACGGAAGCTGCCATCACTCTTAGGAACTTCCCAGTGGAAACCCCCGGGCCCCAGAAGGTCACCACCTCGGGCTGACTGGCTGTGGTCCACGTCCTCCTGCATCGTCTCCATGCCCCAGGAGGGTTGTGTGGGGCCGCCCCGGAGTGAGCAGAGCCAGGACTGGGCAGGCAGGTTGCGAGTTGCAGACAGTGGCATTCCCAGGGCGGTGAGGGCTTTTGTTAGGAGCGGAGTGAGCAGCCTTTAATCCTCTCTGTTACCGGAGAGGGAGAATGCAGGGGGCAAGTAAGGTCTTGTCGGGGAAAACACTGGCAGGAAGGTGAGCCACATGCCCGAGTAATCGCTGAGTTCACCACTCTCCTTTGATGTAGCGCCTTGGTGCCACGCAGGCCAGGCCGGGCCTGTGACAGGCGCAGGCAGCCCTTCCCGGGCCATTGCGACTGGGCGTGTGTGTGTGCGAGTGTGTGTCCAGGCTGCAGATGCCTGTCTCTGCGTGCCCTCAACCGGAGAGCACCCCAGGGGGCATGAGCCCTGGGTTCGCATGTTCTGAACCCCAAATTTAGACGTGTGGTCTGAGAAATAGAAGTGACCACAGGCTGGGACAGATGGCACTGTATTCACCATGCCCGTCCTTCCTCCCTGACTGCTCTCTGCTACCTTGTGGACTAGCAGTGGATGAGCCGAGTAAGCACGTGGCTGTTCCAGACGGCGGGCAGGCCTGGGAGATGCTTCCAGGCAGCCACTGTCAGCGTGCGGAGGTGAGGGGCTGCTGCTGATTGTGGAAGTGACAATCGATGATGGTGGGCCTGGAAGGTGAAGCATGACCGGCCTCATTGAGGCCCCATGAGCAGGGAGAGGGTCGCCCATTTGCAAGGGGCAGCATGGCTGGAGTCCAGTTTTCGGGCCCCAGAGTGGTACCAGAAACTCTGCCAACGCTGGCCTGATGTCACCACCCCCCTCCCAGGCTTTAGGAAAGGGGAAAGGGAACTGGCTGACCGATTTCACGTTTATAAAACACCTTATACCTTACAAAAAAACTTCCCTTCTATTACGGTATAACTCTCCTAACAATTCTATAGTGTTGGCAGGGCAGGTATTATTGTCTTTATTTTATAGGTAGGAAAACTGGGGCTCAACGAAGGGAAAGACTTTTTTTTTTAAGACAGAGTCTCACTGTGTTGCCAGGGCTAGAGTGCTGTGGTGTCAGCCTAGCTCACAGCAACCTCAAACTCCTGGGCTCAAGCGATCCTCCTGCCTCAGCCTCCCAAGTACCCGGGACTACAGGCATGTGCCACCATGCCCGGCTCATTTTTTCTATATATTTTTAGTTGGCCAATGAATTTCTATTTTTAGTAGAGATGGGGTCTCACTCTTGCTCAGGCTGGTTTCGAACTCCTGACCTTGAGCAATCCTCCTGCCTCAGCCTCCCAGAGTGCAGGATTACAGGCGTGAGCTACCCCGCCCGGCCGGGAAAGATTCTTTCAAGGGCAGAGCTAAGATCAGCCACCAGCATTCCCCAGAGTCACCACCCCACAAGGGCTCTTATAATTTGGGGTACATAGATCCCTTGGGGGAGCCTGATTCAAAAAAAGCTTTGAATCCTTTTACTGAATAAATGGGTTTTAAACAGTTCACAACCCCCTTGAAATTTCACAAAAAATATTGTGTGTGCATTTTTGGGGACGGTGTTGGGAATGGAGTTGGCGGAAAGAGGATCAAATTTTTAACAGAGTCTATGACACCCAAAAGGTTAAGAGTTAGTGATCTGGTCCAACTTCTTCATTTGACAGATGAGGAAACTAAAGCCCAAAGAGGGCCAGCGATTTCCCCAGGATTATGCCAGCCTCAGGGCAGAGGTGGGACTCACAATCTGAGTCAGACTGCTCTTTTCACTCTACACCAACATGATGAGGTTTGCAGAGCTGTGCTCACGGCTCCGAGTCCCTCACAGAGCGATCAAGGTTAAGAATGGGACGTGGCATCCCAGCTCCAGCCTTAGCCAGCCACACGACAATGGCCAAGCCCCTGCACGCTCTGGACATCCTTTTACCTTCCCGAAGGACAAAGAGACCTCTGTGCTTCTAAGGAACAGTGTGAGGATGCAAGGACACGCAGAGACAGGGCAAGGGGAGGGGAAGAACAGCAGGCAGCAACTGGAGGTAGAGCTAGGCTGACAGAGGCCAGCGCTGGGCACTGGATAAATGGGATGTTGCGTTTTATGCCCCCATTCATTCCCCTGGGGCTCAATTTCCAATCATCCGAGCTGATCAGGGCCCTTCTTTGCAAAACAAAGCAAACATGAAAAGCTGGAACCCTACCCACCTGTTTTAAGCATAAGGGATTTATTAAGGGTACTGGAGGACTGAAAACACAGACCGCAGGATGATGAGCTTCTAGGACCGGCCCCAGAGCCACACGGCAGATCTGGCTGCCAAGGGAGCTGCTGCCTCCGTTGGGGACAGGACGCTGCCTGCCAGCTCTGACCCACTCTGCGCCTGCTGTGATCTGGGGCCAGCAGAAAGGGAGGACCCCTTCCCGCCGAGTCCCTGTCCCCAGGTAACTCCGTTCTGAGTCAAACATTGACTCACATTCGTGGAACCAAAATCACTCTCCGGCCCCAGCAGCCAGGGAAACTGGAAAATGTAAGCAGTTTTGTTTTGTTTTACTTTTCCTTGGGGAAAGTAGGATACATACTCTGAAGAACTATTGAAATAGGCAGCGGGTGTCGAAAAGATTTGGGCAACTATGAATGACATGTACGTATGATAATGCCCCCCAAGGTGACATGCAATTCCAAGAGGCCTGCTACAATGACAACCGGTTTTTGAGGTCTCTCATTTCAATTAAACAATTTTTTAAAAATTCATGTGCCTTCTGTATTATATGTGATATCTCTATCTATTAAGACTTAGATATATATATATATGTATCTACACCTACACACACATACGCTATGTATAAGAACACACTACATATATACACGTATGTCTTATTTAACATAATAATCGTGTTGCTCTGAAAATCTTTGAGTAGAATTGAGGCATCGAGGAGAGTATTTGAAGCTAGTCCTCTGGTTTCTCATAACCCTCAGCTGCACACACACCAAGACCCTTAAAGATCGTAGGAAGGGAGGGGAGCTAAATGTCCCGGTTTAGCTGGAACAGGCCTGGTTTATGCCTGTGGGCCCAGCGTAATGATTAATAACACCTCTTACCTCTCCAAAGTGTCCCCGTTTAGATGATAAATTATATGGTCATCTTGTTCTTAGGGACACCTGACAGGGCCTGGCCTCTAGGGTGTGCTGACAGGGGTGTCATTGCAACCTGACCCGGCAATCCCTTGGGAAGAACAAGGCAGTCAGCTGATCTGTCTTTATTCTCCTACCATGAGCAGCTGGACATTCAGGCCCTAGCTCGCCACCCCCAACCAGTTGAACCGAGACCTCTGGGGGCATGGGCTCCTAAGTCCTGCCCCCTAAGAGCTAAGGGTGTGTAATTCACAGACTCTCACACACAGGCTATTATCCTAGCCAAGCCACAGCCAGCCTTGCTGCCTCAAACTCCTCTCCTCTAGGAACCCTTCCTGACCCCAGTCCACTGTAAATATAAATCCTTTAGTACACGACATCCTCACTTAGCACGAAATTCACCGGAGCCTGTTTTCATGCCAGTTTTGTATGAGTTTGATGATTGTTTCATTGAGTGCAGTCCTGCCTCTCCCATCAGACTAGGGGCCCCAGGGCCAGGGGCATGTATTGGGCATCCCCTAGGGGTAGGAATGGGTTTCCCTGCCATCAACCCAGGGGTGGCTAAGGGCGGGAGACTGTCTCCCCTATCAGAGGGAGCTCCCAGGGACAGGGGTCCTGTAATCTGCAAGACAAAGATTTCATCTCCTCCTTGCTACTACTTTTGCCTTCAGTGCCCAACCAAGGCTCCAGGGAAAGCACAGGTATGAGGCTTGTTCTCTAACTAGCACCCGACGTGGGCCGGGTGGAGGGTGAGATGTGTCCCTGCTGCTCCCCCTCAAAGCAGTTCTAATTTTTCCAGTCTGCCTGGGCCTCCAGGCTGCAGAGCGGACTGTGCTTAATGAAGCGCATTCTCCATCTGTGGTCTGGCCCTCCTGGCAGCTCCAGCTGCCTGGGGCCTGGCTTTGGGGAAAGCAGTAAAGAAGTTCCCTGTCTCAGGCCCCCACCCCCTGTGTGCACACCAGGGGACCCACCCCCAACCTCCACGGCCAGCCCCACTCCACCCATGTTAGGCTAACGAGAACCAGACCCCACACCAGAGCTGCCCTGATTGGGTTGACCTATTTAATTAAAACAGCAGCTTCCAAAAATGGACGTTCTGCTCTAAGGCTCTGCCCCTGGCCACAAAGACAGACTCTGGCTGTCTCTGGCCAGCTAGGACTTTGGCACTCCTTCCCTGTCCCTGACTTTCTTCTCTCCCTCCCCTCTTTCCCTCTCCTCATTTTTCCAACATCTGTGTCCAGAAAGGAAGAAAAACCCTGTTTGGACTGGCCTCCTTCCATCTGTCATTTTTTTCCCCCTTTTCAAACGTCTTGTCTAAAGCAGAGTCGGTTACATAAACATTCCACCTCTTTCCATAAATTGGCCACAGTTTGCGAACAATGGAGTTACTGTGCAGGGGAAGAAGGGGCCCAAGGCCACACCCCACAAGTGCTGGCCCCCCAGCCAAACAGAACCAGAGACTCATTCTTTGAAAGAACCAAGAGGAAATCCAGCATCTTCAGGCGAGACCCTTTCTGTTGTGCTTGGAGCGGATCCTTCGCCAAACCCCCCTCTTGCCCTGCCCTTCCCGCGGCCGCCTGCCATCTCCTCACTTCAAGCTGTTTGAACTGATGCCCAGTGTCTGTTTTTTCCCTTAACCAAGCCTGACAGTGTGTGTCACTGTGTGTCCCTGTCCTGAGGGCAGAGTGTGTGGATGATGGAGTCGGTGGTGGTGGTGACGTGTGTGTGTGTGTGTGTGTGTGTGTGTGTGTGTGTGTGTGTGTGTTGGCAAGATTTTTGGAGGCACGCCCTCAAGGTTTTGTTGCCTTTTTCTTTAAATAGAAACAGCTAGACCTCACTAATTCAGACCAGTTGGAGAAAAGTCCAGAGGGGAAGAAAAGAAAAGTCTGACTTAACAGAACACGGTTAAACTTAGGCCTTCCTGTGTCTCCCAAGCACATCCAGTTACTGGAACTGAACTAACCACATGGGCAGATGCAGTCCTGCCAGATTCGCTCCATGAATAGATAAAGACCGCTTTTTACCATCATCTCGAATGCCTAATTAAATGTGAAGGCCACTCAGGGTGTGAAAACACATTTTTTTTCTTGGTAGGTCGGATATCTTCCATATTTGTAGTACTTCTCACTGGGTTAGTGAACTGTCTTCTTAGCCAGACTGTGTGTTCTTTAAGGACAAGTTCCATATCTCAATCCATTCGATATCCAATGCCTATTGTATCTTCTAGTGCATAGTAAGTGTGCAAAATATATGTTGATCAGTGGGTGGGTGGGTGGATAGATGGATGGAGAGATGAAACTAATAAGGCAAGAATAGGAGGATGGGGAAAGAGCCTTGTTAGGGGAAGTTTAAGGGACACTTCTATTGGCCTTATCCTGATGAACTGGGAGAAATAGCAGACAGCAGGTAACTGAGAACGTTGTCATCAGCTTCCACAGCAAGTGGCAGGAGACGGGGAAGGCAGAGATGGTTGGAGCTGGGCTGGGGGAGTGAGTGACACTGAGACTCAGTACAAAGCAGAGGTGGGAAGCTGTGATTGATGGAGTCAGTGGGAAGGTGTGATTGTGTAAATGGGTCTGTGAGCAGGTGTGGGGCTGGAGGCAGCTGTGGGTATGGAAAGGTAAAAAGAGATTCATCTGCTATAGGTAAACAAAGTTTGGGAGGTGGATGCAGTATTAGTTAAGATGCTTTTGGCTGCAAGTAATAGAAAACTTAGTTCAGTTGGCTTCCACCCAGTGGTTCTCAACTGGGGGCAATTTTACTAGAAGCAAGTTATATTTGGCAAGGTCTGGAGACATTTGTGGGTGTCACAACTGGGATGGGGGGTGCTACTGGTATTTGGTATTTAAAGGTCAGAAATGCTGCTCGACATCCTACAATGCACAGGACGGATGATGCCCACAACAAAGAATCATGTGTGGTCCAAGATGTCAATGGCGATGTTGAGAAACGCAAGCTTAAACCAACAAGGGACAATGTAACAAGTAGTCCCAGGGACGGCTATTTTATGTGCTCATTGAGGAGCTGGCTTTGCCGCTGCCATTTATAGGGTCTTTGCTTCCTCGGAGCCACAAAAGGCTACAGTGGCTCCAAGTGTCACATCTTCACCCAAGAGCATCCTCTTGTCCCTTTATTGAAACTCAAATTCCCTTCCTGTCTCACTAGCTTTGTGTCCGTGCCTGTTCCTAAATGAGCCCTGGGCAGGGAGATTACCTTGATTAGTTTCATTGGGATCCCTGACCCCATTCCTACACAGACTTTAGGGCATGGAATTTGAAACCTAAAGAACATTTACATTCTGTTAAAAAGAAAAATGGGTCTTCTGGAGAGGGAAACGTGTGCTGTGTGGTCCACAACAGAATCCCCAGGATTACTGGGCTCGTGAAACTGAGAAATGTGTTCCCGGCTCTCCAGGCTGGAGCTTGCTGCTTAGTTGCCCACCTTGGAGCCTCTCAATCATTCATTCCATAAAAAATAGATAGTCACAGATGTCTTCTCATGGTGCTAGGGACATCACAGACATGGTTCCTGCTGACTTGGAGCTTTCATCTTGTAAGGGAGACATTAATCAAATAATCTCACAGATGATGTGCAATTATAGACAGAGATATTGTCTTAGTTCATTTATGTTGCTATAACGGAACACCTGAGGCTGGGAAATTTATAAAGTAAAGAGGTTTATTTGGCTCACAGTTCTGCAGGCTACACAAAAGCATGGGTCCATCTGCTTGGCTTCTGCTGAGGGTCTCAGGGTGCTTCCACTAGTGGTAGAAGGCGAAGGCATGTGCAGTGATCACACAGTGGGAGAGGAAACAAGAGAGAGAAGGGAGTGGTGCCATGCTCTTTTTAACAACCAGTCTTTGTGGCAACTACTAAGAGAACTCACTCACCACCCCAAAGAGAAGGTATTAATCTATTTATGAGGGATCTGCCCCTATGACTAAAATATCTCCCATTAGGCTCCCACCTCCAACAGCAGGATCAAATTCCAACATTAGGTTTGAGGAGGACAAACACCCAAACTATAGCAAGTATACTATGATTCAAAATAACATGGAATGACAATGACATAAAACAGAAGACCTTACGTAGCAGGCAAGGGAGAGTCAGAAGAGGTTTCTTTCGCTGAGCTAAGATCTAAAGAATGAACAAAAATTAGTTCAGTAAAGGACAGAGGACAGAGGAGATTTGCCTGGGAAGGGGACCTCGAGTGCATATTCCTCTCTTGGGAGGAGCACAGCCCAATCTTGGAATTGACAAAGGGCAGTGTAGTGCAGAGCAGAGATCCAAGGGAGAAGAGCACAAATGTTGAGAGGTCACAGGGTCTTGCATATGTTAAGGATTTTGGTTTCGATCTTAAGAGCAAGGTGTTGTAAACAAGGATCACTTTGATTGCAGTGTGAAGAACAAACTGGAGAGAAGCAAACTAGATTTGGGGAGATGGAATGACTGCATGGGGGGGAGACAGGCAGAGAGTGATGGTGGATTGGATCAGAATGGCAGTGAGGATGAAGAGAGGTGGTGAGATTTGAGAGGCATTTAAGAAATAAAATTAACTGAATTTGTTGATGGATTTGTTGTGGATCAGGGGTGGGAAGGAGAAAGGATTAAGGATGATTCCCAAGTTTCTGGATTGAGAAAATGGTTGGAAGGTGGAGTCATTTATTGAGAAAGAAAACAGTGGAAAAGGATCAGACCTGTGGGAAAATTAGAGTTTAGTTTTGGATGTGGCGAGATCACAGTCCCGTTGAGACATCCAAGCAGAGATGGTGAGTAGGCAATTGGATATATGGATCTAGAGATCAAAGAGAAGACTGCATTAGAAATATAAATTTAGGAGATATCAGTATACAGATGGTATTGTGGCTGTCTATTGCTGAGTAACAAATTACCTCAATACTTAATGACTTGCAACAACAATCATTTATTATCTCTTATGGTTTGGTTGTGTTGTAACTTTGGACGCGGTACAGAGTGGATGACTTAACTCTATTCTACAATGTCTGAGGTCTCAGCTGGAAGACTCAATGACTGGGAGCTGGAACCATCTGATGTTGATGTTGGCTGTTGGCTGAGACCTTAGCTGGAGTTGTTGGCTTCCACACCCACATGTGGCCTCTCCATGTGGCTTGAGTCTCCTCACAACAGGGTGGATTGGTTCTAAAAGTGAGAATCCCAAGAGACAGAGAGCCAGGTGGGAAGTGCAACCTTTATGTGACCTGACCTCAGAAGTCACAGAGTGTCACTTCCACCATACTTCATTGACCAAGGAAGTCATAAGCTGCTGTTCAGATTTAAGGGGAGGGAACTTAGACCCCACTTCTTGGTGGAAGGGGATCAGTTACTTTGTAAGAGGAGTATGTGGGATGGGATACATATGAGGTGTGGCCATTCTTGGACAATATAATCTGCCACAGATGCAAATTAAAGGTCTCCCAAGGATTATGATCTCCCAATGAAAGGGAGCACCTAGAATGGAGGCTTGGAGGGACCCTATATGGCAGGATGAAGAGTAAGAATCTACAAAGGAGCTAGAGAAGGAACAAGACAAGGAGGAGGAAAACTAGAGTATGGTGTCACAGAAGCCATCGGAAGTAAGTTCATTCATTCAAGTATTTATTAAGCATCTACTATGCCAGACTATTCTAGTTTCTGGGAGTATTTTGCACTTACCTAGTGAGTGCAAAATTCCCCGGCTTCATGATGATTACATTCTAGGAGGAAAATACCCAGTTAGTTGGGGATTGAAAAAGTGTGCCTTGGATATAGTGGCATGAAGGTCACTGGTGACCTTCATGAAAATGACTTTTTTAAGAAATTGAGCAGAAGCCAGACTGGTGTGGATTGAGGAATGAATTGAGAATGAGGTGTCTAACAAATGAATTGGGAGGTAAAGGCAGCTCTGGGTCTCTGAGGATAAGATACAACCCTGACAGAGCATTTCATCTTCTCTGTAGCTGTCCTATTGTCAAGCTGGGTGTTTGCATTGGCTTTTCACACCCAGAGACTCAGAAGTGGGAAGGGGCTGAAGCGCTACTGGGACTGGCGAGGAACCTGGATGGATGAATTTCTCCGGGGCTCCACTCGGCATTTTGGGGGAGGTAACTGAGAATGTGCCGCCTATGCATCTTCAGCCTCCAAACCTCAGCCAACAGCTCTGCTGTCTCTCTCCCCCTCATGGGTTCTTTCTTGGATGGCTTTTAGGTTGCTGCCCAGCCCCATCCTGAGCTTGCAACCCAGATTCCAGCCACATCAGTCTCTGTGCCGGCTATGCCTGGCCTCCTCTCCTTCCTTCCTTCCTTCTTTCTATCCTCCTCTATTCGAGGCCCACTTCAAGACACTGTCTCCAAGAAGAAGCACCCACTCCAGCCCCCATGGGTGCCCTGACCCACTGAAGGCTGCACCACGCTTGGCCTTGCACCATGCATGGTTTGGACGGGCTCATGACCTTCGTGTCTTATTTAGCCTCCCATATCACAGGTGACCTCCTTAAAAGAGGCCCAGGTTGAAGATGTTGCCTATGTCTTTACAGTGACCCTGAGCATAGCCGAGCATTGGACTAAGTAAATAAATAGCAAGGGCCCTATATTTGTTGCATCTGTCGAATGACCTGACACAAAGCCTACCTGTGCCCTCCCATACTTGCCCCAGACTACCTGCCCCGTAAGTCTGGAGCAGTAGCTGAATCCAGGATAGGGATGTGGGCTGATTTTTCAAGAATCTGCTTGCAGAGTTCCTGGGAAATAAACACCAAGAGAGGACCTCTCTGTACTCAGGGAGCTTAGAGTTCAACATGGAAGAGGGATACAGTTCCCCATGCCCATAAGCACCTCCAAATAAGTTAGAACACACCAACCCACAGCAACAGAACAAGTATATTTAGGTTTGGTGAATACATAGAGAACAAAAAAATGACCAAGGCGCAGTGGTCTTCTCTGGTAGTGTTTTCTGCAAGTGAAATGTCTTATACTTGATAGGGGAAAAATTCAAAGTATCACTTGTTAGCTGTATCACCCTGTACAAATCACATAACCCTTCTGAGCCTCAGCTTTCTAATCTTTAAAATGGGAATAATAATACCCACTACATGGAATTGTTAGGAGAAGTGAATGGGATTAATGTGCAGTCAATGCTTATTATTTGTGGACTTCCTATCTGCAAATCCACCTACTCACTAAAATTTATTTGTAACCCCTAATATTTAAAGTGTGTTGGGGTCATTTGTGGACATGTGCAGAGCACTGGGAACTTGAGTCACCCAACACGCTTGTTGTTCCCAGCTGAGGTAAAACAAGGCTCACTCTGCCTTCTTGTCTCAGCTTTCATGCCGTAAACAAGTGTGCTCATTGAAGTCCCTTTTGTGCCATGTTTTTGGATTTTTGTGCTTTCTTTTGGTGATTCCACTCTCTAAAATTGTCCCCAGCATAGTGCTGAAGTGGTGTCTTCTGTTCCTAAGCACAAGAAGGCTCTGATGAGCCTTACCAAGAAAATAAGTGTGTTAGATAAGCTTTGTTCAGGCACGAGTTATAGTGCAGTTGCTGTGAGTTCAATGGTAATGCGCCAATGAAATATATCAACTAAACCAAAGCGCACATAAAACAAGGTTATGTATTGATCAGGTGATGAAAAAGTTGTGACCAGAGGTGCACAGGAAG
Organism: Microcebus murinus; assembly: GCF_040939455.1. NCBI lineage: Eukaryota > Metazoa > Chordata > Mammalia > Primates > Cheirogaleidae > Microcebus > Microcebus murinus. Next base: position 24,631,721 of record NC_134126.1, on the reverse strand, counting down.
CTAACCCTGTGTTTCTACAAGGAGCTAAAAGGTTCAGGGTTGGCAGCGACTTTATAGAACATGACTACACAAGTAATGAGAGTCCACGATGAGTAGAAGCACCTATGCAGTGCATGGTGTAGACGAGAATGTTCAGGAAATGTTGACTCCTAATCTCAGTGAGAAGGTGGCAGGAAGCACTCCAGGCAGTTTATTGCCATAGTTGTTCATGCTTTGCCAGGAATTGGGCTCCTAAAAGAGTCAAAAAGGAATTTTTGCGTATCACCACACCGTTAGTTCCTGTTCTCTCTTTAGAGATAGTATTACAAGAGGTTGTAACCACCTCTTATACTTCTGCCGATTGCAAGTATATTCTTGTTAATAAGTTTGTGTCTTATTCCTCTTATAACCTGTGGGTGCTTCAGACAGGAGCTCTAGGCTGGGGCTGTGTCTTCCCACAGCCCGAGGGGTTCAAAGGGAGGATGTCCCCTGCTTTCTGTGTGTTCTCTGCCTTCCTTCTCTCCCAGTCCCGACCGTCTTGTGTTTCAGTGGTTGCCTGCATGTTGCTTGATCCTGGGAGAAGGAAAAAAGAAACAAATGAATGCCTTGTCTGGATCCAGGTCCCTTCCCCACCCCCCACCCCCAACTCCCTATGGAGAGTGACGAAGACGGGGTCTCTAAGCTCCAGCCTGGGGAGAAGACAAGTGGGGCAGGCAGGAGGGGCCCTGACCACCAAGTTCCCCCCCATAGGATAGGCCCTCCCCTATCTATCAGACTACATCTCCTCCCGTGCAGGGATGGAAGCAGCGAGAACAAGGAAAGGGGACCAGAGGTTTTCCCCACACATGGGTCTGATTAGACTGCCATTCCTGAGGCGCTCTGGGCTCCAATGCCTTCTCCCCAGGAAGCCAGACAGCCAACTGGAGAAAAATCTGCAAACCTGCGCTGAGGCCAGGCTCCTGGAGGCAGCCCGGTGGGGTGGGAGGGCTGTGGGCACTTGATCTTTATCAGAGCCCTCTGTTCCCGGCTGCCTGCCAGCTCCCGGTAGCCCCCGGCCAGGATCCTCCAGGAATCCAGAGCCTGAGGATTGTGTTACCTTCTGAATTCTATTAGCACAGGGGGGGGGGGGCTGGGGGGCCAGCAGGGAGCCGTCCAGCGGCCTTTGGTGCCAAGCAGGCGCCTTGCCTTGCATTGCTTGCTTCTGCCTCTCCAGCTCCAACTCCCCTCTGCCCTCATCTCTTATGCTTGCTGCAGGCAAGGACGTGGATTATGTACGTATAAACTAAAACAGGCAATGGGTTTTTCAGATGTTCATAGGAAACAGAAGTGATAGTAATAATAGCAAAACCAAGTGCCAGGAACTGTTCTAATTGCTTTGCATATACAGTCATGTGTTCCTTCACGATGGGGATGCGGTCTGAGAAAAAGCATCCTTAGGTGATTTCTTCGCTGTGCAAACATCATAGAGCACAGCCTAGACCGCGCAGCCTGCTGCACACCTAGCTGTGTGGCACAGCCTAGTGCTCCTGGGCCACACACCTGTACGACATGTCACTGTAGTGGATACTGTAGGCAATTGCAACACAATGGTAAGTATTTGTGCATCTAAACATATTTAAACATGGAAAGGGTACAGTCAAAATATAGCATAAGAGATTAGGAAATGGCACACCTATATCAGACGTTTACTGTGCATGGAGCTTGCAGGACTGGAAGTTGCTCTGGGTGGGTCAGTGAGTGAGTGGGGAGTGAATGTCAAGGTCTAGGGCACTGGTGCACACTACCGCAGACTTCATAAACACTGAACACATAGGCTACCCTAAATTCATTTTAAAAATTAGCTTTCTTCAATAATAAATTAATCTTAGCTCACTGTAAATGTTTCCTTTATAAACTTTAAAAAAATTTTTTTAAACTTTTTGACTCCTTTTTTAATAACACAGTTTAAAACACATTGCACAGCTGTCCAAAAATATTTTCTTTCTTTATAGCTTTATTCTATAACCTTTTTTTCCCTTTTTAAAATTTGTAATCATTTTACTTTTTACAATTTTTTTTTTGTTAAAATCTAAGACACAAACACACACATTAGCCGAGGCCTACCTAGGGTGATATGGGGTCCACCGGCTTCACCAGCCTGTCAAAGTAGTCAAAGGCCCCTCCAAATTCCCAAAGGATAAGAACTCCTTGCCTCTCTCTCCTTTCTCCTTTCTTTTCTCTTTTCTCTTCTCGATCTCTGTTCTCACCTTCTATAGCAAGGTGATTGCAAGGCAGAGAATCCCACTGATACTAATAGCCACCGGTCTTCACAGCATATTTTTGATACATTCGTTTAAAAACTTACAAACCTATCCGGAGAGGAATAGGGAAAGAAAGACAAAGGGGATGGCCTCGTTCCTATTTTCTAGTGAGGAAGGAATCCCTCCTGTGGTTTATTTTATGTCAGTTCCCTCCAGAAAGGGCTTTGGGGCAAATAGAAACATTTCAACATATGCAAACCTATCTCCTAGGCATCAAACAGCAGGACAGAGAACAGGGAGCCGTGGTGGGGTACTTGCACAGACCTTGCTCAGCTGTTGAAACCAGCATTAGCATTTGGCTCTAATCCAAAAAGCTCCTTCATCACCTTCACAGCCTATCTCAGAATCTAACGATAATTTAAGTGAGTATTTTTGTCAAACTTAAAAAGCTCGGCGTGTTCTGTCCTTTAATAATCTTTTCTCAGAAAAGGTAAGCTGCTTAATAAATCTCAATCGTAATGGATGGAGTCAATCAAGAGGAAGAAGGTTTATTCAATAGTCATCTGACTTAATGAGTCTTCAAAATATTTTCCTGGAGAGGAATTGGACAATTCAAGTCTCTTTTCCCATCAACACTGTTAAGGCTTCAGTGCTCAGCTAGTAATGGGGTGATCATAGGTGGCTTCTAGCTTCCAATGTTTGGAATTTTGTATAGTTTGGCAGTATATAGTTTGGCATTTTGAATGTTGACCAGAAACAATATGGCATCACTTAGATGTTTTCAGAAATCATTAGGAATAAAAATTCCATTGGGATCCCTAAATATACGTGGGTTCTATAGCATACATAATTGGTTGCCCACAGTATCCATTTTCCCATCCTTTCTTTAGTGTAGAATCACCGAGATTTAGCTGGGCACATGACTACTCAGCTAAGGACATTTCCAGCCTCTTCTGCAGCGCAATATGGCCATGTAACTACATCTTGACCAATGAGATGTGAACAGAAGTGATATGTGTACCTTCTAGGTCATTTATTTAGGAAAATGATGTTCACCGTGGCCTTTCTTCCCTTCCCCCTGGCTGGAAGGAAGAAGTCATGGCAGGAACTGGGGTGGCTGTCTTAGACTAGGAGGTGATGCCAAGTGCTGAGAATGGCAGAGCAACACAAAGGAGGAAACCTGGCTCTCCTACAAGATATAGTAAGCCTGGATCTCCAACACCACGGAGCTCCCATACCAGGCCAGAACCATCTACCCATAATCTCATATAAGAGAAATAGGCTTTGTTAAAGATGCCATTATTTTTGCCTTAGGTCCAGTAGCTAAATCTGGGTCCTAACCCATATTGGTCCCAGCCACATTTATTCCTACTCCTAGTTACTCTTACCCTCTTCTAGGCTCCATTTCATCTGGCTGGGCAATTCTGACATTTTGCTGTCATGATCCATTGCCAAAGCTTCCTGTCACTCACCCTTCCTGAAGCTTCTGTCCTTCTCCATCTTCTCTCTCCTCCCCATCTCATTCTTTGTTCTGCACCATGGCTTGCCTCTACTTGCCTCTAGGCAATCTGTGATCTCCAATTTCTGAAAAGAATCCATAGAAATAAGACAACAAAAGCTGACAATATTTACTTAGCACTTGTCATGTGCCAGTTTCTGTTCTAAACTAATTACATATTCATGCAATGTCTAAACTAATTACATCTCCTTGTAACCTTTCAACGACCCTTGGAGGAAAGTAGTTTTATTCCTTCTGTTTGGAAGATGGAAAAATCTGAGGCACAGAGAGAGGAGAGGATGCTCTTCCCGCTAATGCTGACGGGATCCCGACTCCAGAAATCCTGGGCAGAGATAAGGAAGGACAGAGAAGTCCTTGAGGTCACTGAAGAATATGAGGGCCAGGCTATCTAAGATCAGAGGGCCCCAGGGCAGCTGATGGCTCTTTCATGGTGGCCCCAGAAGCCCACCTAAGGAGGTCAGCCTCTTCCAGGCGAGCAGAGCAGCCTACGTAAGGGCTCAGAGCCCTGGAGAGGGAGGCCCTTCTCCTTGTTGCTCTGGGCTGTTGAGCTTTTACGGTGAAAGGATTCCCCGCATAGACTGTCTCAAACATGGAATTCCATTTATTCCCCACCCCTCTCTCTTATCATTAACTCTGCAGCTTCTCCTGGCTCAACCCATTTGATCATTGACCAAATCACAGCCCCACTCCCCAAGCACCATTCAGTCTTGGCCAGGGTTGCTGAGTGGCTCTTACCTGAGCACAGGGGCAGTCCAGCCAGTGATCCGTCAACCCTAATCCAGAATGGGCACTCAGAGCCTAGCTAGTTCTGGTGCTAGCGATGGCTCTGGGTAACACCATAACTGGGTGATGGAGACGAGCTGAGAAGCTCCGGGGGCCTCCTCCTGCTTGGCTGGTTCTCAGGAGACTGCTCAACGGTTGTTGGGGCTCTTTTGTCATTTACCCATTACCATGTACTCCTCTCTCTCCCTTGCTCCAAAAGCCACGTAATTCCATGTTTGTGTGGAAAAGTATTCTACCAATGGCCCCATCAGAATCCTCTAATTCCTGCTTTCTGGCTCTCATTATTTTATCTTTTTTTTTTTTTTTTTTTTTTTTGGTCAAGGTTTGTGTTTAATTAGAACCACATAATAGTAGAGAGCAGCTTACCAAGCCAGACCTCCAGAAACCCCTATGAGGAGGAACTAGGACTCTCCTCTTAGCCTGGGGACAGCTCTGTCTCTCTTCCCCACCCCATGCACTCAGCGGCTGAAGACGTTCAGTATGGCACAGAGAAGTCAATCTGAAGTCGCAGAGGCCTATTTGAAATGGGAACTTCTCCCTCTCTCACCCTTCCTTTTTCCACCTATCACATCTCTTTCTGTTCCTTGCTCCCTTTCCCCAGCTTCATCACCGGTGGAGTGTGAACGCATGTTAATCGAGTTGTAATTCCCCCTCCTGTAAAAGTGGGTAGTTGTTTATTCACAGAGGAGTGCAATGCTCTTGAGACAGGCATGCCACAGGTAGTTCTTCCTTCTTTAGCCCAGCATGTAGTCAATGCTGTGTGTTAGCTGTGTCATTGTTCTTCTGCAGGAAGCATGAAAGGGCTGCAGTAGGTGAGGTCGACTGGTATTCAGCACCTATTCCGCCTTCCCAAGTATCATTTCCTGTACGCGTTACACAGGCTGGAAGACCAAATCTGTGTTTCTCAGACTCCCTTGCAGCTAGTGTTCTAGAGGAGAAATCGGTTGTGCCAATTAGATGCAACTGATGCAGGTGAGACGAAGGGCCTCTTCCTGCAGCTTTGGCACCGAGTGTCTGCTGGATAAGCAAGTGGCTCAGCCTGTCCTACCTCAGGGTCTTGCCCAGAGCCAGCCCTGGAGCCAGCAGCAAGCATGGCCTTGCAGACATTGTGTTTCTCAATAGCAGTTTTCCATTGCTCTGTCGCCAGCCTCGTAGGAGTGAGGAGGCAGTGGCTGTGGTGGGGGTGGTGACAGATTCCTGCCATGGCCACATGAATTTTTTAATTCATCAGCTTCAGATTTACCTACGTAGGTGGCGGCTCCCCTGCTGGGCCCATTCTGGGAGCCATTCCCAGAGGCACAGCCTAGAGACTTCTGCTTCTACTCTGCCAATAATTTTTCAGGCATCTAATTTCTGATATTAAAGAGTATTTTTTTGTTGTTGTTTAAAATGGGCATAATGACCTCTGATTCCAGCAACTGAACTCTTTTGAACTCTTTGCAAGAAAAAAGAGCTGAGAGCCATGGAGAAAAATTCCAGCATTTGGCTGGGGAAAGGGTACAGTTATAATAAACTGTTCTTGCTGTAATGCCCATGAAAATCTAGAAAGGTATTTTTTTTTATGCCTATATGTATTCCAATTTAGTCAGAGGGCTTAGGTTTAAAGATTGCCCTAGGAAAATTTCATTCATTCAGCCATTCAGCAAAGTTTTATTTTGTGCCAGGGACTATACCAGGCACTGGGGTCAAATGAAGAATAGACCGCAATCCTTGCTCTCCAGGTGCTCGGGGCAAAGATCCAAAGCAAAATTAAAGGTAGCCTGGAAGAAGCATTGTAATCAAAGTTTGGGAATAAGACCAAGCTTAGATTAAATTGTGATTGATGACAGCTAAAATTGCCCAATTCTGAATACTTGTTCCCCCAAAATCCTTTCTGGAACTGACACAAGTCAGTAGATAAACATTCTTGCCTGTGTGCTTTATTGAAATGCTTGCTTCGTGAGCAACTTATCCAAATGGAGTGTTTGTTTCATAGGTGTTAGCAAAGAATTATATTTTTCATTTTTCAAATGTCTAGAAATTTTATCATTCTAAAATAGATCTTGGGTACAACCAACATACTATAGTTTGAAATGTGATATTAAGACATTACCACCAGCTGGGTGCAAAGCATTCCAATTCAGGGAAAAATACAGCCTCCTAAATGCTGAATTTGTAAAACTAAACTGTTACAGAGACAACAATAACGTGCCACTGGCTATTGCTGTATCTATGTACAAAGGTTTTTGATAATATTGGCCAATTAAATCAACTGTTTATTTTAACACACACAAAACAGAACTCTTCTTCATTTTCTTCCACAAACCTTTGTTTCTATGAGGGCAGAGACCTTTTCAATTTTGTTCATTGCTGAATCTGCAGCAACTAAAATAGACCCTAGCACATAGCCGGGCTCACCCTAGCATATAGCCGGGCTCCATGAATGTTGTTTGAATGTTGAATTCATTTTTTATTATTTATTTATTATTTATTTTTGAGACAGAGTCTCACTTTGTTGCCCAGGCTAGAGTGAGTGCCATGAGGTCAGCCTAGCTCACAGCAACCTCAAACTCCTGGGCTCAAGCAATCCTACTGCCTCAGCCTCCTGAGTAGCTGGGACTACAGGCATGAGCCACCATGCCCGGCTGATTTTTTTTTTTTTTTTTTTGGTATATATATATTTTAGTTGGCCAATTAATTTCTTTCTATTTTTAGTAGAGATGGGTCTCGCTCAGGCTGGTTTCGAACTCCTGACCTCGAGCAATCCGCCTGCCTAGGCCTCCCAGAGTGCTAGGATTACAAGCGTGAGCCACCTCGCCCGGCCTTGAATTCATTTTTTAAAAGATCCTTCTGGCTACTGCATGGAGGATAACTTTGGACTACAAGATGGCAGGCAAAGTGGCTACAGTAATCCAGGTGAGAGATGGTGGCTGATTGGATTAGAGTTGGTGGTGGAGGTGATAAGTAGTCTGACTTAGGATCTCCTTAGAATGAAAACTGTCAGGACTTGCCAATGGATTGGCTGTGGAGTAAGAAAAGAAAGGAGTCAAGAATGACTCCTAAATCCATTGCCAGACCAATTGTAGGAATAGTGGGCCACTCATGGGAAGTCCAGGCTTCAGGACAGCCCAGGTGGCAGCCTAGGCAGGAGTGCGCTTGGCTTGCTAAAGTGAGAGAAGGGAGACCAGTGAGTGATCAAAGGTAGGAGCTGAGGTCAGAGAGGTGGTGGGCACCAGACCCTGGGGGTCTTGGCAGGCGAGGTGAAGACATTAGACGTGGTTCTGAGTGATGGGAAGCTCTTGGAGGACTTTGCACAGTGTTCTAACATGACCTCATTTGCATTTTATAAAGGTCATTCAGGCTGCTGTTGTGGAGAATCTACCAGAGACAGCAAGAAACAGAAACCTGGAGGCTGGCTAGAGCTATCCACAGTAGGAGACCAGGTGAAAGATGGAGGTGGCTTGAACCAGGTTGGTAGCTGGGGTGGGGAGGAGACAAATCAGATCATGCTTCCTTCTCAAACACGCCACGCTCATCCCCTCCTCCTGGATTTGGCCGTTGTCCCTACTGCCTAGACTCCACTTCATTCACGATGTCACTTCATGCAGGTCTCCGGCCAAATATTAGGGACTTTCCATTGACATACTACCTGTGGTCAGAGTACTAGTAGGTTGTTGCTTATGTATACAAGTAATCTCTTGCATCTAGATGGAGGTCTAAATGAAAAAAATTATTTATTTCGTTTAGATAATTTACAACTGATTCATCTTTGAAACCACAGCACATATCTTCACATGGAGATTTTTGCATGAATGCTTGGGTTGGGCAAATACATGCTCCTATATTATTTTTAAATGCAGTCTTTCTTTTCCCAATTTCCTTTTTTATGATCAGTCCTAGCCCCATTTTCTACCTACCTTAATGCTTTTAACGTAAAGTATATTTTTCCATATTTTTCTCTTTGTTAATGTAATTCCATGTAGAATATATACTTAGACACATACTGGGGTGTGGGTGGGGGGAGTGCTGCTCACTGTTTTATCAATGGAGGACCATTTATACACTTTTTTTTCACATCTCACTTTTCTCACGAAACACCACTTCATAGAAATTCCTCCCAGCTACATGGCATAGCTCTGATTTTCCATGTCCGTCGGTTATGTAGTATTCCATGGTGTGGATATATAGTAAGGTAGTCAGCTATTTGCTCTTGGAAGGCATCCTTCTGTTCCCTGACTTGCTCCTTTGAACTCTGCCATAACACTCATCCTTGAAATGTACGGTCTCAGAGCAGGAGGTGAAGTTGGATGTTCTTTAATTCAATCCCACAATTTTATAGTTAAGACAAATAAATGAAGATCAGAAAGGTAAAGGAATGTGCCCAAGGTCACACACAGCATTTCGTCTAGTGTTTTCTAAAAAAATTTGAAGAGCCACTATATTATATGCTACTCACAAGCAAAGCAAGTACCATCATGTCAACCTTAAAGGTAGAAAAACTGAAGCCAAAGAGACTAATTGCTTTAGTTTTATAGCCAGTGAGGGCGAAAGCCAGGGCTTGAAGCCAGGACTTCTGATTTCTGATCCTCGGTGCTTCTTCCTCTCCAAGGCTTATTGGCACCATTGACGAAGGTCTTTTGTTAATATGTTGTGGACATTAACTGTACACCTTGCCTGGAAAAAAGAAGTTTTGTCAAAAGAATGACACAATTCATATTTGCCCGTAATTCACGACATCCTTTCATTACCTATCAGGAATCATCATTGAGGTTGTTAAAAACAGGCTTTGGAATCAGACTTGACTTTGAGAGCTGGCCCTGCCATTAATTCCGTGGCCTTCAGCAGACTACTCAGTGCCCCTAAATTCCAGTTTCCTCATCTGTAATTGAGGGATCCAACTGCACTGCACCTGTCTTATCACGTATTGTTAGGAGTAGATACCATAGGTGTGAGAACAGATAGGACAGTGCCTGGCACATCGTAAACTCTCAGTAGGATTAGCTATCATTTTGGATGTTGTTATTCTTTGGTCCCACCCAACTGAACTGGAAGATGTCTTTGATACCTTTCTTTCTTCACTATTCCCTGGGATAAGAAAAGCCTTTCTCATCTGCAGCTCTTATCACGCCTCCCCTGAGGAGTGGCCAGATCCAGATGTTCTCATCTCTGGTTATTTGCACACAGAATGTAGGTCTGCAGGTGCCTGGGAAGGTGGACACTACCCCAGGGGAGAGGCGTGAATGCAGAGAGCTAAGTCACCATTTCAGACCAAATGCAGTGAGATGTCCTTGCTGACTACCTTGTTGTTTCTTCATAGGTCTAGGGTAAGAGGGAAGAAGACCCTGAAAGAGTTTTCTCTGTTTGCATTGTACATTGCCATAAAGCGGGAGGGAATCTGTCCCTAAATAGGGCAGCGCAGGAACATTCTGCCCCTCCTGAGCATGCTCGCCTCTGCGAGACGCGGACAGTGCAGACGTTTTTCAGCGACAGAGCATAACTGTCAATGGATGTGTTATAGCTATTTTAGTGCCTTCTCCCCTCCTGGAGAAAAGCCATTTTCAAGCCGGGTGCTTGCAATGCATCAAGTGATGAAATACAGATAACAAATTGTGCATTTGTTTGGCTTCATGCTTATTACACCCCCAGTTCTGGAAAGCATTGCACTTAGCCCCTTAATAATCCCTCTCCCGAGATCAATTACCAGGATTTATCTGGTTCCTCGAGCATAAAAGTGTTTTATTGTTTTTACTTGTGCTCCAAGTGAAGCATGAGGGGGTAGGCCAGGTTTAAAGGGACTGTCCCAGGCAAGACCGTGAAGCTGGGACCGCTGGCTCTGCTTTACTGTGTCTTCCATGTCCTTGTGAACAGGAACGGAGGGGGCATTTGGAAGCGCCTCCTCTGAGGAGTGGCCAGATCCAGATGTTCGCATCTCTGGTTATTTGCACACAGAGTGTAGGTCTGCAGGTGCCTGGGAGGTGGGTGCTACTCCAGGGGAGAGGCTGGAAAGCAGAGCTAAGTTACCATTTCAGACCAAATCGTTTTTCCTCTAGAGTTTCACTGTAATCCAAACCAGTTGAGCATTTGAGAAGTAGGTACCATGAAAAGGGGTAATGGAATTAGCTTTCATGTTTTTCCAGGACTCTAAACCATATTTCCTGTCACAACTGTACATTATTAATACAAGGCATCTGTTAGCGCAGAACCGCCTGAAAATGTGCACCCAAAACCTTACATCTGGTTTCGATAATTTATTTCTGACATTTGTGGTTGGTGGTGGTGGGGAGGGGGGAGGATGGGAAAAAGGAGGGGGAGGGAGAATTAAACCAAGATGTTGCCTTTAACCCATCAGCAGCTCCTAGTTGGAGCCGAAAGCCGGAGTTCTTAACGTGGCTTCTGCATTAGGTAATATAATTATATTAATTTAGCAGCAAATAGCATGACTCCAGGCCTGGTGGGTGTGGGTGCCCGCTCGCTTTTATCCTGCCTTCTCTGGCTGCAGCAATTAGCTTCCTCTCGCGCAGGGGATTAGCAGGGCCACCCCCCGGCGGCGGGGGCTGGGGGCGCGCTCTCCGAGCTGTCAGGTGTCACTCGGCTTCCCCGGCCCCCTCCTCCTGCCCGCCCCTGCAATTAATTCCCTCGCGGGCTTCGCCAGGCCCTCGCCCGCCGGCGCGCAGACAAAGAGGCCTGTTCCCGAGGTGCCCGACCTCCGCCCCTCGGCAGGCCCGCCCCAGGCGCTGGGAGCCAGACCCGCCAGGTCGGGGACCCGCCCCAGACTTTCCGGGATCAGATTTCAGCTCCAGAGGGAAGAAAGAACGCGCGACTTCCGCGGACCCGAGCCGCGCCGGGGCCCCGGGGAGACGGCGGCCTGGCCTGGGACGCGGGGCGCGCGGGGAGGCCCCGGGCCGGGCCGGGCGCAGGTGCCCGGGAGGGGGCGCCCAGGCTCGACGCGGGCCGGCAACCTGCCCCTCCGTCGCCGTCGCCGGGGCTGCGGCGCGGGCAGCCCCCCAGCTCCGCCGTCGACTCCCCCAAGTGTCCCGGCGTCTGCCGAGACGCGGTCGTCGGGGATGCCCCGCGGGAGGCATGGCCTCTGAAGCCAGCCGTCCTCGCCCACCCCGCCTAAGGGTGGGGGCAGCTCCCAGGGCGTCTTCAGTAGAACACCTGCCAAAAGGGGCCTCGGTGGCCTTTGGCATTTGGGGACTGTTTTTTTTTTTTTTTTTCCAAGCAACAGACGTATCTTTCTAGACTAACTTAGAAACACACGTTTTGTTTGCTTAATTATTAAACCTTCAAAGATCACTGCATCCAACAGCCTCCTCCTCATCCTTTTCCAGATGAGGGAACTGAAAACCAGAAAGATTTTGCCTTTGGCTCCAGGTCACACAGTTCAAGTTCGCTGTGCAGCTGAGACTAGAGGATCCAAGTGTACTGAGCCCTGGCTCGTTGCTTTCTGCAGCTATGATCTGAAAAAAAAAAAAATAAGTCTGGCTGGTGGGGGAGAGGGACATCCAGGCCTGGCCTCCACAGCCTGCAGGGACGCTAAGCTCAGGGTTCAGATTTTCCTGGAGCCGGTCCACCAGCGGTCAGGCCACATGTGCATAATAAAAAATTGGAGTGCTGTGTACTTTAGACTGGTCCCCCTCTTCCTGGCCCCCTTCCCCAGCCTCAACTTCCTTTTGGAGTCCCTACTGACTTCTGGGTGTCCACCACAGACCCTGTTGGAAAAACTTCAGCTCCATCTCAGAATAAAAGGAATGAAAACCTAGGGAAAGGAGCCAAGGAGGAAAGCCACAAATATGCATCTGGCCCAGGCAGACGGAGCAGCTCCAAGAGTCTGCAGAGATGCACCATGTGATGGCTGTTTGCAGATGCTGAGCTGCCAGAGGCTGGGGTGTCCTCCCTGGCCCTGCTCCTGAGAAACAAGAGAGGCAGAGAGAGAAGTCACATCTTCCTTACTCAACGTTTCCTCCCCGCCACCCTCCCAAGTCCTTCAGGTTTCTACAGACCACAGGGAAGAGCAAGAACTATGGAGTCAGACAGTAGTGGCTGGAATTCTAACTCCACGACCCATTAGCTGGGGCCTTGAGCAAGGGACTCAACCTCTCAGAGCCTCAGTTTCTTTACCTGTGATGTGAGGGTAACAGTGGGACCGTTATGAGGACTTATATAGCCTGAGCTGTATAAAGCACTTAGAGCTTTTGCACCCGGGGCTGTTGTGACTTTTGTGGGTCCTAAGTGTTTTCGCCTCTGTGGCCATAAGGCTCTCCATCAAAAACAAAACAAAATTTTTAAATATTTTATGTCCGCATTGGTATAAGGATGAATATGCTAATATTATATATTAAAGCATTTTGAGCTAAAATTCCATTTTTTTCTTTTTCTTCTGTTTCTTTTTTTGAGACAGAGTCTCACTCTGTTGCCCGGGCTAGAGTGCCGTGGCATCAGCCTAGCTCACAGCAACCTCAAACTCCTGGGCTCAAGCGATCCTCCTGCCTCATCCTCCTGAGTAGCTGGGACTACAGGTGCTCGCCACCATGTCCGGCTAATTTTTTGCTTCTATGTTTAGTTGCCTGGCTAATTTTTTTTTTCTATTTTTAGTAGATACGGGGTCTTGCCTTTGCTGGTCTCGAACTCTTGACCTCAAAGTGATCCTCCCGCCTCAGCCTCCCAGAGTGTGAGGATTACAGGCATGAGCCACCACGCCCAGCCTTCTTTTCCTAAAAAAAAAAAAAAATATTAAAACATTGTCATGGGGCCCTAAAAGTACTGCAGGCCCTTGGCACTGTGCCTATGGATGAGTCAACCCTGCTTGTGTCCCAGCTCAGAGGCTGCTTCTGGGGAGTCCAAACTGAGACACAGGGGCATGCCTAGCACGTGTGGGGGACCATAGCAAAGAGACTGTTGAGAGTGCAGTGAGGGTGGGTGGGGGAAAGAAGGAGAGTAATAGCTTTCACAAACTCAGCAACCCCCCCCCCATCCTCTCTCCAGCCCGTGGGAGTTGCAGCTGTGACAGTCCCTGCAGAATCTGTGGCGGTGGGGGGGGGGCATATAGGCCCCTCTCCTCGGTCACCTGCATCCTGGTCCCTCCTGCCAGCAGTGATCCTGGGCTCTGGGCTCCCTCACGGCCCCAGCCTCCTGGGGCCCACATGTGGCCATGTCCTCCCCGCCTCCTTTCCTCCTCAGGGGGTACCCCTCGGCTGCAGAGCGCCTCAGGAGGAGAGAGAGGAAAAGTAGTTCTCTCATACATTAGCCTTCCCCCGTCTGAGGTCACAGGGCTGGATCACGCAGTCCCTGGGGGCTCACAGCCCTCAGCATGCGCTCCAAGCCACCAGGCCACCGGCTTATGCGTCTAAAGTGGGAGCGGCTGGTGTTTATCGAAGATGGATGTGTGGGCTCCAGCGGCCTCTCCAGACGTGGCGGAGGCCTGTCCTGAGCTGCAGGGAAGCAGGAAGTCCCCGGCTGGGCTGGGGCTTGCAGGCGAGATCTGAGGAAAGCATTCCTCACCAGCAGTCTCCTTCAAAGGCTGCCGGATTCCTTAACAGCTAATTAGTGAGCAGCCGCTACCGAGACGGGGGCTGACCCAGGCCTTCCTCCCCCTCTTCCTCAGGGCGAGGCCCCCGGGAGGCCAGCGGTGCTTTCCTGCGGCCGTGTTTCCTCCCCACGTCAGCGCCTTCTGCGGGGACCGTCCCTCCCGCCTAAGCCTTTTCTCAGAACCCAGCTTTTCCCTGACAAGTCCGCAGCTCCAAAGGAGCCGGCCCCTCTTGCTGTTGAAATCGGGCACATCTGGAAGCTGTAAACTTTTCAGCAGGCTGATGGGGAAGAAAAGACATCTTGTAGGGGATGGCTTCACCTCTGGGACTAATTATTCTTTATATTTCACCCGTCACCTTTACCATCTTCATCAGAGCAAAGAGACAATAAATGATCTCATTAAATCCCAGGAAGATGCTGCTCCCCTTCAGGAAGCAAGTCCTCTCAACGCCCCCTGTTCTCAGACGACGGCCGTGTCACCGCGGCCGGCACTGGGACCGGGAACCAGGGACAGGTGGGGCAGACGCTCTGCCTCGTTGGAGTGCAGTATCTGTGTTTTCCATCGCTGGACATGTCCTTGTGAGCCTGACATCAAAGCTCTCTCTGGCCACATTTTCCCCAGAGACAGGCTTTCTTGGGAGGGGGACACACAGAGGAGAGGCGATGCTATTATAGGTTGTGGGGTTAAGAAAAGTCGTCTTGGAGGAATTCTGAACCAGCTCTTCTCTCTTCTTCCCCTTGTTAAAAACTCATTCGGAGGCCGGGCGCGGCGGCGGCTCACGCCTGTAATCCTAGCACTCTGAGAGGCCGAGGCGGGTGGATTGCTTGAGGTTGGGAGTTCGAAACCAGCCTGAGCAAGAGCGAGGCCCCGTCTCTAAATAGAAAGAAATTAATTGGCCAATTAAGATATATATATATATATATATATATATATATATATATATATATATATATAAAATAGCCGGGCATGGTGGCACATGCCTGTAGTCCCAGCTACTAGGGAGGCTGAGGCAGGAGGATTGCCTGAGTCCAGGAGATTGAGGTTGCTGTGAGCTAGGCTGACGCCACGGCACTCACTCTAGCCTGGGCAACAAAGTGAGACTCTGTCTCAAAACAAACCAAAAAAACCAAAAACTCATTCTGGTAAAAAGATTCCAGAAAAGACACTGAATCGAATTCTCCCAGTGCTGGGTGATCCCCCACCCCCCCAAAGCCATCCCTGTGATACAAGGTTTTGGGGGCTTTTGTCATCTCCTTTTCCAACGACATAAAGGGGCAGCTCAGACAGGGCCACAGCGTCTGATTGTCTTCCCAACCCACACCTGCTTACTCTCCAAAGGACAACTTAGAAGGGACCTCCCCTCCCCCCACGCCACCACCCCATTCCTTAGGTGAGGAGATGTGTGTAGGAGGAGAAATTCTCTACCTCTGCAGTCTTGTCACATATTGGCCCCAGGTGGCCCCAAAGGGCTGGAACCCCTTTTTTCCAAGGGTGCTGGTGCCTTACCAGGTCCTTGCTAATTAAAATGTGGCTGGCAACATTAGCATAACTTGGGAGCTCCTTAAAAAGACACAGAATGTCCTCACCCTTCCCACATCCCAGGTATTTTAACAAGACCTCCAGGTGATTTGTAGGCGCGTTACAGAGTGAGAAGCAGTGCCCTAGACCGGTGGGTCTCAGCCTTTGACTTGGCTCAGAATCGCCTGCAGGGCTTGTTAAAATGCGGAGTGCAGGACCTCACCCCAGAGGCTCTGACTCCCGGGTTCTGGCTGACAGTTCGCATTTCTAATAAGTTCCCAGGCAGTGCAGGTGTTGCTGGTCCAGGTCCACCCACATCAAGGGTGGTTCCCAAGCCTAATGGCATAACACTTAAGGAATCCTGTTTAAAAATACAGATTTCTAGGCTCCATTGAAGGAAATTCAGATTCAAAGGTTTTATAATCTAATAGTAGGGCTGCTAGAACTAAGTACATTTGGATAGCTCTTTACAGTTACAAAGCACTTGGACAAGCATTTCATTTACTCTTTGGAATGAGGAATCTTCTTACAAAGACACAACCTATTCTTGCCCACCTCATTATGACCTGTGTTACGGAATAAATTCAAAGACTGAATCCAGGGTTCAGTGAGGTGGCTCACGCCTATGATCCCAGTACTTTGGGGGCGGTGGGGGCCAAGGTGGAAGGATCACTTGTAGGCCAGGAGTTCGAGACCAGCCTGGGCAACATAGCAAGTCCTGTCTCTACAGTAAAAAAAATTTCTTAAAAACTTAGCCAGGCATGGTGGCGTGCACCTGTAGTCCAGGTACTTGGGAGGCTGAGGCAGGAGGATCGCTCCAGGCCAGGACTTCGATGCTGCAGTGAGCTATGGTCGCACCATTGCACGCCAGCCCAGGCGACAGAGTTAAGATCTTGTCTCTTAAAAAAAAAGAGAGAAAAAAAAAGACTGAATCCATTTCAAGTATTTTTAGTTTCATGATCACATTTGAGTTAACTGTTCATAGAGTTTTTTCAGAGGCAGATGTATAGTTCTGTGGAGTCTGGCTAATGCACAGATAAGACTGTTTTGTACCGGGCAGCATCCGTTTTCATTCTGGCAACGTCCTACAGCACTTAGAAGCATGCCAAATAGATCGAACGTGCCTTCTCTCATCTTGCCTACCCTTTCACTTCACCTTTTTTAAACAGGCTAAAAAAAAAAAAAAAAAAAAAGCAAAAAGACTCACCCCTTTCTTTAAAGGTCAAAATGATCAAATTTTGATTTCTCTGAGTCTGAATCAATGAGTTCACTGTGTGTACAGACTCCCAGTCCCCATCATGGCCATAATACCCAGCTAAGCTTTTTCAGTCAAAGAAAAGGTGTCTGCTTGCATTGTAAGTACTAGTTGTTGATGACAAAAAAAAAGCACCCAAAAAAATAACATTATATGCCTCAGGCCATATCTATGAAAAAAAAAAAAATCTTCTCTGAATCTGTCCTCAGATCCTTTTTAAATGCAAGTTGAGACGAGAGGTTTCCAAGCCGGCTGGAACCAAGAACAATGCCTTGTGGCCGTGGGTGTGGGAATGTGTACAGCTTGTCATTCGGTGGCCTTTGAAGAGGTGTCAGAAAAAGGCCACTTTGAAATAAAAGAGAGCGGTGCCTAGGTCAGAAATGTCCAGGGGTCTCATGGAAAAGAGAAAAAAGGCAAGAAAAGCAACTTTCCTTCTCCTGGGTGTCTGGGGAGCAGACCTGACACTCTCCCGTTGCCTGAACACTCCCTCCCAGAGGTGTTTCTGGAAGCAGTGGGATCAAATTACTAAACCATTTTCTGCCTGGCAATGACTTCGTTGGGGTTTTAACTGGGGGAACTTTCTTCTTTCCAAGTCTAGTGTTCCATGTATTTTCCCTCCCCTGCCCCCCACCCCCTTGCCCTCCGCAGAGGTGGGAGTTGGGGAATCCAGGTGCTGCCCCAGGGTGGGCCGAGGGCGCCCATGTCTTTGATCACAAGCAGTAACCAGGAAATACTTTTAGAAACTAAAAAAAAAAAAAAAAAAGCTCCTGGGCAAATGGTGTCGATCTTGTGCTGTTTGGGGAAAGTGGCTCATCAGAGTAAATGCCTCTTTCTCTGATGCCTTAAGTATCCTCCCTGCCGCAGATGAGCAGGTTATTAAGGTAATGTTACCCTTTATTGCTGAAAAGCAGTGTAAATAGACACCCAGACTACAGAGATTGCCTGCTTTCAAACTGCAGAAATGAGACACTTTCTCTTACAATTTCCCTTTCCACCAAATAGCATACCCTATTTACTTAGGGGAAATAGTCGCCTTCTTATAATGACCACACCCATTCGCTCGGAGGCAAAAAGCTGGCAAAGTAAGTGCAGCTATTATGTGGGCTGATCTTTCAGAGTTTTCTTCCTCCTGTGTTGTGCTGCTGGGTGCTGTCTGCCGTCGCTTCCTATGGTCCCATACAGAAGGTACCACCTCTTCAACTCCCCAACAAGGGACAGGGAGCTCCAGTCCTAAGGCGGAGGGTGCCTCTTGACTGATGGGGGAGGCAGAGCATCCTCCCAGGAAACTCTGAGATGGAGGGAGGAGACCCAGCCAGCTGCCCTTGGAGAGCTCCCAGCCAATGAAGAAGGCATAGCCTTGACATGAGGAAACGTACACACACGCACATTCATACACACACATATATTTACATGTACAGATACATATGTGCACATATGTGCATATATATTTTCCACCAAATATGACATGTTAATATATAGATCATACTTTTTTTTCTTAGAACACATATGGAAATGTGGCATTTGGTGAATAACATTGAGACTAGGAGACAAAAGCATAATTAGCATGAGTTGACCCAAACTATGGAGTTAGCGCTGGGGAAAGAGGTCTCTCTCTTTCTTTCTCTCTCTCTCTCTTTCTTTCTTTCTTTCTTTCTTTCTTTCTTTCTTTCTTTCTTTCTTTCTTTCTTTCTTTCTTTCTTTCTTTCTTTCTTTCTTTCTTTCTTTCTTTCTTTCTTTCTTTCTTTCTTTCTTTCTTTTCTTTCTTTCTTGACAGAGTCTTACTCTGTTGCCAGGGCTAGAGTGCTGTGACATCAGCCTAGCTCACAGCAACCTCAAGCTCCTGGGCTCAAGTGATCCTCCTGCCTCAGTCTTCCGAGTAGCTGGGACTACAGGCATGTGCCTCCATGCCCGGCTAATTTTTTATATATATTTTTAGTTGTCCAGCTAATTTCTTTCTATTTTTTTTTGAAGAGATGGGGTCTTGCTCTTGCTCAGGCTGGTCTCGAACTCCTGGGCTCAAACGATTTGCCTGCCTTGGCCTCCCAGAGTGCTCAGCTGAACACTTTTAGCTGTCATTCCCCTCACTGAATCCTCCCAGGCTCGCTTTGAAGGGAAAGGAAATCTTTTCACCCCAGCTGTCACCCCAGGTGTCCAGCTCCACGTAGAGCGCATCAGTGTGGCCTGGGTATACTCTGGGCGCTTAATATTGGCCTAGGAAGGCATGGCAGAAACTCTGCCTGCTTCTCCCCCGACAGGAATTCCTTCATCACCGAAGCACAATAGCTCTACCCAGCCCACTGTAACAGGGTAAACAAGTTTGATGTAACTTCCAAATCTATTTTCTATTGTAAGTTCCGTTTATTGAATAAAATAGCAATTCAACATGTTTGCAAATCGTGGTGCTGTTAGATGCCAGCGCTGGCAGAGATTCATGTGTTTACTGTACGGCGCGCCCAGTCAGGCTCTGCTACTCGGCGGAGCGGCAATGTGGAATTCCAAACAGCTGCAAAGTAGTAAGTTGAAAGCAGTTTCTGCTAATCTTCCAGGGGGTTATGTGGCATGGCGGAAACTGGTTCCAGACAGCAAGAGGTCCTTGCTTGTAGAGTCAGGACTTGGAGCAGCTTCTGGATACTTGCTATTTTGGACTGATAAAAATTAAGAGCGAAACTGTGACGTGATTTTGCGCATTTGCATTTAGTCTTGTCTAAGTGTGAACCTGAATTTGTTTTACATTAGAAAACCCCTTCTTTGCAACATTTTTTGGGCCTGGTTCCCAGGCTCTGGGGAAAAGGGCACAAAAGCGAAGATGTGGTCTGCTGAATGGAGGAAAATGGGCAAGCTAACACTACCTCCTCGATCTTCTCTAGAGGGTTCGAAAATTCTTCAGGGGATTTTTTTTTTTTATTTATGTTTTTACCAATGTCGAATGTAGAATTGACTTACATTCATTCAGCCAGAGAAAAGCTGATCTTGGTTTCTCAATAAAAGCACATTTTTAAGATACAGGTGCAGAATCAGGGGTTTGGTGGTAGTCTACCAAAAAGTACATCTAATCTGGGAATTGTCCTGCCCAAGTTAGCCACTCTAACATCAGGGTTTTCTAGGGCTGGCATCACCTATTGTCCTGCAATGATCCCCAGCTCTGCTCCAGCCGCTTCTGGCTAGAACGGGCTATGGGAGAGCAGGTTAGAGGCCGTGTTTGTTTCCCATCAAGCCTGGGATGTGAAGACCCACTGCTGCTGCCCTTTGCCTGCGGCTGGAACATTGCGAGCGAGCAAGCACAGCCTTGAAGCTGGCTGCCAGGCGCGCGAGTAGCCAGGCTGTCTGTTTGATCCCTTCTGTCCTGATCTTTGGCATCCAAGGTAGCCCCAGCCTGTGTTCCAGCCGCCGAGCTGCCTGCTGCCAGTTCAGTTTCCCAGGACTTGGGCCTCATCCCAGTCTCACGCCTTGCATGGAGCTGGCTGGTTCCCGTTAGCATTTCAGTCTACCCCTAACAGTGAACGTAGCCGCTGCCAAGAACTCATGAAACTGGATTCCCACTTGGCCCCTTCTCATCAGACCCTCCTGGATCGCTTTTCCTGCTTGGAAACAGACGGCGGTTGTGCCACGTCCCTTGGATTCGGCTATAGCTGCGCCGGGAGCGGCTGCGTCTGGTCCATATGTTCTGATTTGATACCCCCTTTCCCCCGCTTGCAGCGGGACTGGCTCTCATCTGGAATTCTAGGTAATGCTGACCCCTCTTTTGGAATAGCGCCTATGGCTGCAACCTGCACGGACCCAAATAAAGAAATCTTATCAAGCGAGGAGGCTTTCAGAGAACTCTGTCTACCTTTCAAAGCAAAGTTCTCAAGAGCATTCTAGAAGGTCACGTTTTGTTTTTGTTTTGCTTTATTCCTTTTTTTTTTTTTTCTCCCAGCAGCTTAGTTCAAGTCACAGGGGCTTTGATAGATTTATGACAAGGCCTTTTCCACATGTCTGTCTGGCTTTGACCCGCCCTCCAAAAAATGCTTTGCCCTGGAGCAGGCCCATCTGGCCCGCTGCAGTTACTAGAACCCGGAGGTGGTCCATCAACTTACCATAGACAAAAACAATTAGCGAAGTCTATAGTTGGCCCTCAGAGTGTACTTCTATTTTCAAAGCTATTTTCATTGAGATCTTCTTCCTGGACAAACATACTTGTTGATATGTGTGTTATGAAATATTAGGCTAATGACATTTAAAACTGTTAACAGCATTCAGACAATTTGTATTTATTAATAGAGCTTTAATTTTTTTTAAACCAATAATAATCTATTCACCTAAATGCATACAGAAACACAATTTATGAGTCGGCCATTATATTTTCTTGCTATGGAAAATTAGTCAACAACTGTTAAACAGACCCAGGCAAAAAAAGCAAGGAGAAAAAAAAAAAAAAAAAAAGAAAGAAAAAAAACCCCAGACCCACTCAACCAGCAGTAACTTTGAAATATAGTTAATAACAAATGTATTTGTGATCTTTTGTTATTTTGCTTATTTCCAATGGATAGAATCAATATAAATATCACACATTAAGATTTGTGTTTCTTCATTTTCTGGTGGGTGCAAAAGAAATAAAATAGTATTCCCAAACACTTAATCTTTTAATTGCTTCGTTGTTTTCAATGTGTTTTAGAAATAAATCACTTACCCTAGTCTCATCCATTCATAAAAAGTTATTACTGCTTCAAATGCTCTTTTGGCTAGATTGTATATACAAATAAACATGTAATTCACTGAAAAATCTACTAGGTGTAAGTTTCCAAGCTTAGTCAAAGGAGACCTAAAGCAGGAGTGTTCGAGACCTTTCTTTTAAGCTATGAAGACCTTTTTGTTAGTTACAAAACCTCTCTTTTACTATAGGCAAAATAGGTGAAATAGTGACTACTGTGTGGTTAGGTTGGCGGTGGAAGGCCCAGAACCTTCTTTGAGCTACTCCCCTAATCTCAAGGGTTCCCTCAAAACACCGAGATGGCTGTGGAGCACAGTTTGAAAACAAAGCCTCACAGGTGAGGTGTAATTTCAACCCTAATGTTTCTTGGGTTAAGGGGCTTGGAGGGGCGGTCACCTTGATAGTAGTAACCCAAGTTTTATCAACTCTTCTTGCCATGTGCTCCACTACCTGTTTCAACAAAGTCCCACTCAGACTCCACAGAGTGTGTCTCTCATGTCCTTATGAATGGTGACAGTCAACACACTGCAGGCTTGTCCCCTTTTCTCCTCTGTCCACAAAGCCTCTCCATTGCCCAAGCTTCTGGCCACCACAATCAGAATTTCAATATCCATGCCCAACTAAATCCAGGGGCCAAAGTCTCCAGTGCATGATGGCTGCAGCGGCACTGTGGTCCGGCCTATCTGTCCGGCAACCTGTGTCATGCTGGTCCCTTGGGAAGGTAACAAACAATGAAAGCTCAATAACAATGCCGGAGTCCTTCATGAAGACCAATCCTCCACCCACTTTTACATAAACAGGGCTCAGACACCACGCTGCGGTGCCAGGCATGGGACACATCCCACGATGGCCTTTCATTTTCACCTCTCACCCAGTGGCCACCAAACTGCCTCCCTTCTGTTGCAGCCCCACACACCAAACCTGTACAACAACTGTTCTTGTCAACCCATCAGTTGAGGTCCATTCTCTGACATGCTTAAACCTCAGTTTGGGCTCAAAGTGAAATTCGCCAGATGACATTATTCTAACCTAATTTGATACCAGCTGTCCTGCTTTCCTTAGAATGACACCATCGCCTTCCTGAAGCCATGACTCTGAGCCCCACCCTGGGTGTGCCATGAGCTCAGATGCGGAGATGTGCTCAGGGTGTCAGACAGTTTCAGCGCGTGCATTCATATCCTTGGCCCTTGGAATGCATGTGTTACCCGAAGGTAACCATCTACCGTCTTGACTGGATTTCCTGGAAAACTACGGAGAAAAACAAACAAACAAACAAACAAACAAACAAAAAACAAACAAACAAACAAACAAACCACAAAATTTGTTTCCTGACTTTTCCAGCAACTCTGACTACTTTTGAGTGGGTTGTTTTTTATTATGCCTTCCTTTGGGGAACAAATTAAAGTGGTGTGTTTATTTCTGCAACATTGAGAAACGCTAAGAGAAAGCCTCCCAAAAGGATGATCCTGTTTCTCATTCCAGATACCTGCCAACAACCACATGAAAAGGAAAAATAGACTTGAAGGCATTGCATTATAGAATAGATCGGCCTTATAATATTACTTATAATTCCATTCCTATTTTAAATTCACTTGGGATGTGACCTCCCCCACTCCCCAGTACCATTCAAAGACATTTAAAGACCTAAGTGATAAAGAAATGATCTCACTGATACAGCCTCTCATATTTCCAGAGAGAACACGATTCTAACAAAGACCAGTCATGATCACAGTTGGCATCTCACTGCGGGCGGGTGGGGGTGGGTGGGTGGACCTGTTATGTTCTTTTCCCATTGACTCTCCTTTTCTGCCATACTAGAGACAGCTTTAGGGTACCTGAGAGCCCCTTCTTGAAGACCTCGCAGGGCTGGTTTTAGTTAGTGGCCCTTAGAATCCAACATTGACATATTATTCCAAGAGGACCACCCCTAAGCAACCTTACTTCTGCCAACAGCAACAGTGTCTCATAACTGGGATGTGTTATTGTGCTAAGAGAACTCCTCCTCTCCAAATTGAGGAAGGGGTAGAACAAAGTCAGTTAAAGGTACTGAGAAATGCATGTGTATTAGTTCCCTACGGCTGCTATAACAAAGCACCACAAACTTGGTAGCTTAAAGCAACAGAAATTTATTCTCTCACAATTCTGGAAGTCAGAAGTTCAAAAATCAAGGTGCTAGCAGAACTGGTTTCCTTCTGGAGGCGCTGAGGGAGAATTGTCCCTTGCCTTTCTCCCAGATTCTGGCGGCTGCTGGCAAACCTCGGCATTCATTGGCTTGTAGACACGTCACCCCAGTCTCGGTTGTCACATGGCCTTTTTCTCCATGTGTCTTCTCCCCTTCTCTTATTTTTATTTATTTATTTTTTGAGACAAGGTCTCACTTTGTTGCCCGGGCTACAGTGAGTGCCGTGGCATCAGCCTAGCTCACAGCAACCTCAAACTCCTGGGCTCAAGCAATCCTCCTGCCTCAGCCTCCTGAGTAGTTGGGACTATAGGCATGTGCCACTATGCCTGGCTAATTTTTTTTCTATATCTATCAGTTGGCCAATTAATTTCTTTCTATTTATAGTAGAAATGGGTCTCGCTTTTGCTGAGACTGGTTTCGAACTCCTGACCTTGAGCAATTCACCTGCCTCAGCCTCCCAGAGAGCTAGGATTACAGGTGTGAGCCACTGCACCTGGCCTCTCCCCTTCTCTTATAAAGACACTTGTCATTGGATTTAGGGCCCACCCTAATCAAAGATAATCTCCTCTCAAGCGTCTTAATTACATCTGGGAAGACTGTTTTTTCAAATAAGGTCATAGTCATAGATTTTGTATCTTTTTTCCAATGGGGAGTAGGGGGGTTGCCACTGTTCAACTACCACAAGAAGTAAAAGACAATCAAGTAAATCCAAATAAGAAAGGCAACAAAACACCTCTATAGCCCTTTATGAGCAGATAAAAGAGACTGGAGTTGGGAACTGGAGTCAAGATATTGGGTTACAGGCTTAGTTCTGTCAGTAGTGACTCTAGGATCTTGGGCAAGACCCTCTCCTTTGCAGGCCTGATTCCTGCATCTGTAAAATGAGAGGGCGGGTTAAAGTAGCTTGAAAGTACATTCCAGCTCTGGTGTTCTGTATCCAACATGAACAGCATTTCGCCTAACTAGTTCTCACACATGCTCATGTGCACACACGTGGGTACAAAGCACACCCCACCCTCCTAAAGATCAAGCCGGATACCTCCAGACCCAACTCTGATTTCCACACTGAGTCTCTAACTTATGCTTTCTCATGTGGGCATCTGGAAGCCGGCTTCCACTGTGTCCTGTTCAACTTGGCTGGAGAAATAAATTTGGCAGTGCTGAAAAATGCCACACCTTTTTATTCGGAGTTTTTCCACAGTATTCTTGGTATCTGGATTTCGGGGTGATTTTCTTTCTAATTTCCCAGTTTTGTATTTCAGCCTGTGGTTTTCATCATGCCCACTGCTCTTTCCTCACCAGGAGCAGCCCACATCTCAGCTGGTATGTCCTGGCAACTGGTAGGTGACCTAAGAAGAAGGTGACAGATAAAGAGAGAGGCTGGGAAATTCCATGGCATCGTTTCTTCGTGGAATTCCTGATGGTCAAATGGCCACATGCTGGAAATGACACTGCAACTCTACTCCAGAAAACCTGCACGACATCTGATTTTGGTGGATTAACTGAGTCTTACGATCCCATACCGCTACACGTGAGGGCTGGGCAATAGAAGGCCACAGTCATGGAATCATAGAATGACAGAGCTAGAGAAATTGCACACCATTTTTTTTCTATGTACACTGTACATGCATTTTTTTCCTCCAATGTACATTCCATGAGAGCATAGGATCTTGTCAGTGTTGCTCAGAGCTGCCTCCTGGACACCTAGCCCAGGTGTGGCACATAGCAGGCACTCATCGCATTTGTGATTATGAACGAAAATGAATACGAATCAGATTATTAGTAGGAGGTCAGATCGCACTCGAAGTCCTCGTTTCTGATTCATTTTCTGTAGCCACAAATATGAGTAGGTTAATGCTTCAGTTTCTCCCTGCTAACTAATTGATGAGCTAAAAATGATGAAAAGTATTAAGGGCATTCTGTTCCTTATTAGCTCTTGTGATCCTGCCATCATAGGAATTAAGAAGACTACGCCCCCTACCCTGCTTTGTAAATTTAGATACTTTAACATTGGTTTTTCTTCAATTTCTGACTTTGCCTCGCCATTCTCCCCACTGGGGACCCCCAAAACACACACAGACACACACACACACACACACACACACACACACACACACACACACACACACACACACACACACACACACACACACACACACACACACACACACACACACACACACACACACACACACACACACACACACACACACACACACACACGGCGGGAGAGGGTGGTCTCTTTTAGCACCGGCCTGGCACCTGCAAAACAAACGAGGTCCTGTGCGGCCACCTAGTGGTGTGTCTTCACCCTGCAGTGGCCCACAGCTTCTGAAGGAAGCGAGCCGAGGGAGCCGCGGGCGCCGAGAGGCTTGAGGACCGCCTACTTTCTCGAGGCGTCCGCGGCCCGACCGGAAGTGGGGCCTGAGGAAGGAGGAGCGCGGGTTGGGGGCGCGCCCGGCCCGGCTGCCTCCCTCCCTCTGGGCCGCGGCCGGAGGCTTCGGGTGCCAGGCCGGGCCGGGCGACCCCTGAACCACCCGAGGGAGGTGACGTCGCGGCGTCCTCCCCAGAGATGCCTTTTGGCATGGAGGGGTGGGACAGACGACCCTTGACCCCCGGGAAAGGTCAAGCTTGGAGAGACGTGGTTGGCAAGGGTCCCTCGCCTCCTCGACGTTGAGCGCTGCGCGCGCCTTTGTAGAATCGGCCCCTGGGACCGAGCGACTGGAGTGACCGGGTCGGAGTGGGTCAGCAAAGGGTCAGAGTGGGGTTCAGAGAACAGGGCCCAGTGGGACTCAGCAGCCCCCCTGGGCAATGGGGTTTAAATAAAGAGCCGTGGCATTGAACGAGGCTCCTAGGAGTTCCTTGGAACGCTGGACCGTTTCCACAGGGGCCCCGATCTCCACAGGTTCTGGGGTGCTGGGACCCCAAGAAGGAGGGGGCGCTGGGAGACGAAGTCAGTTCCCTCGCTGATCACAAGCACACACACTCTTAGGAATACCTTTTTCCCCATTCTTTCCATGCCATACACCATCAGTGGTACCGTGGTGCGACATCACCTTCCCTCTGCTCAGTTTATCAGTTTTCACCCGAATAAAAATGTATCCGATGTACACTGGCCCTTACCTTTCCCTAAGAATAGCTCTGGGTAAGCCCTTCTCATCTGCCTACACATTCTTGGGTTTCTCCATTTAAAATAAACAGGATTTTCCCTCAAGCCTGCCATCCATTCTCCTCCATACCCACTTCCCTGGCCAGTGTCTCCAGAGAGCAGTGTATTCTGGCCACTCTTGTCCTGACCCCATTCCCACCTGGCTTCTGTCCTAACCATCCTGTGGAAGCCACCCGTTTGGAGATTGCTCCTGACTTTCTGATTGCCAAATCCAAAGGCCTCGTTAATAACGACACGCAGGGGCTGGTGTGCAAAGATGTAACTTTATTTTCCCAGAACTGGCCTCAGATCATTAACTCAGTCTCCAACAGCTGCTTAGCAGCAGAAAAATGTAGACTTCCCAACTCAAGATAAACCCAGCCTGTTCTGTTTTAGAACGGAATTAAAACACGGTCTCTTTTTGGGTAGTTACTCAGCAGTTCCCATGTCCTTTCAGTCTCTGTAGCTGCAAAGGGCATGTGCCTTGAAGGGCAGAGTTTGTGTGTCCGTCATGCTGGTTTGGGGAGGAGAGCAGTGTCCCGCCCATCGTGAGGTTCTGTCCACACCAGCTTCCACTGATGAGTGACTCTTCCCACTTGCTCCCATTGTCCTGAGCCGGCTAGCTTCAATTCCTTGATGTCCAGGTTTCTCCCATCGCCTCCGTTTGTTTACATCCTTATGGTCCAGACCCCAGCTCCTTCAGGTCCTTTTGGTTTTGTTCAGGGCCTCTTTATGTGTCCCCTTTGGTGGCCTCAAAAACTTTTCGGCTCTTTCCCCCACCTCACCAAGGTGCCTGGGTCTCTGCACAGCCACTCTAGACCATGGCTACTCTGTTCTTCCAACACAGTTCTTGGATGCAGGAATTCTCCCAGGAGCTATGGTCCTCCTTGGAACATTCTGAGAGGAGAGACACACATGGCCTCTGCTATGGAGTCCCTGGCGATGGTCACGTTTCTTTGACTGTGACCACAATAGAAAACACATTTTACAACATGACTGAGTACATGCACACAACACAAATGAAACAGCTTTGTGAAACAATATCTACCAGTACCTTGCAACGAACTCTGGTGTTTTCTATTCCGTTGTATTTTGTTTCTTTTAATGCTGGTTTTACCCTAATAAATCAATTTTATGATCCAAGAATAGGTCTCAGCCCACAGTTTGAAAAACATTTCCTAAATAGTGGGTTTATTTTGTTCAGGGGGTGGGTGCTGGGCCACATACCCCAAATTAGGAAGGGACTATACCGTTGTTTTGTTCTTTCTCAAAATGCATGCACGGCTTTTGGAATAGAAGAAAGTCCTGCCTTTCAAGCTGTTGTCTCTACTATGGGTTTAAAATAAATCCATTCAGACATTCAACAGATTTTTTTTTTTTCTTCCAAGCCTTATCTACTTTCTGTGTGAGAACAATGTGTATGGAATATGACAGAAGGGAGAGAGAAAAGAGTAACGGGTATAAAGAAGCACAAAGGAAAAAAACTCAGTTAATATTTCCAAACATTATATATTCTACTGGTAATAGTAATAGTAATATATCTAATTATGATTCAGTGTATATTATGGGATGGCACTGTGCTTAGCATGCTTATTATTTCAGTTAATCCTTGTATCTTTCCTATGATATGGTACAAATATTATTTTCATAAAGTAACATTGCCTTATTAATAACTAAATGAAGCATAGAAAAAAAGAAATTAGGGCTAACCTGAATTTGACTCTGTGTGTGCCCTTCATGTCTAGAGACCATGTCTCGTGTCTGTTCATTCTCTGGCTCTTACCCCACCTCTACCAAATGAGCAATGGAGACTAGATTCTCCCTCTCTGCTCAGACAGACCCCAGCAACCTTTTTCAAGGCACCACTGCTTTTCACTAAGTTTGAAAGGTGACGGTCTTGCTGCACGGGCCTGCAGCTTGACTGGTACGCATCCCTCCTGCCGTTCTCCACCCAGGGCTCCCCGTGGCCTAGAGCTCAAGGTCATCCACGATCTTCCCCCAACCAGGAAGGAATTGGGAGTCCTTCCTGGTTCTTCACAACCTGCGGGCCCACATATTACGGAAGGTGAGCATCGTAACTTCCCTTTATCTTTTGTAAAAAAATTATAGACTATTGATTTTTTCAGTTCCACTCTGGTGAGTTCCTTCATTTATTCAGCAAATATTTATTGAATATGTATTAGGTGCTACTGGAGATTTGGTGGTGAATAAGACAGATCAAATTCTTGCCCTTCTGGAGTTTATGCTCTATGGAGGCTGGTTTCAGCGGAGGGCAGACATTCACTGGTACTTTTCGGACTTCTGTTAAATCCCACTTCCAAGTAAGAAATATTTTTGTGCAGCATTGTAGTATATTCCTTGTCCTCTTTCCCCCTGCGGAACAGAATCAAAGTTTTGTAGAACAACACTTGCTTTTATTACATATAAAAAACTAAAAACATAAAGTAACATTGCCTTATTAATAACTAAATGAAGCATAGAAAAAAATTCCCCAATAAGCAATAAAAAAACAAGGATCAGGCAAGATTTTATTTATTGCACTAGGAGTGTTTGTTTCTAAGTTTATTCCAGTCCAGAACATACAAGGACAATATGCATTGTGTCCACACCCATGCGTCTGTCTCTTTCTGTCCTTTGTTTTCATGCATTTTAGGGGTTGGAATCCTGGTTCCTACAAATCCTTTATTGTGAATAGTAATAATAGGGATGCATTCTTTTTGCCTAGCAATGGAAAGTCTTCTTTAATCTTACTCTAAAGTGATGATGAATTTAATGTCTTGTGATCATTCTTTAGTGCAAATGTAGAACCAAACTGCAATCATTCATTTGCCTCTTTAGGGCACCAACTTTAGGTTAATTATTGATTCAGGGTTTTGAAAAGAAAACAATTCTTTTGTTTGAAAATTTTTCTCTAATATTTATAACTTGTCTTCTGGAAAATGATGATCACAAGTTTGAAACTGAGAAGTGAAATGTAACAATATCCCTAATTTTATTCCAGTCACACTGTCTTTACTAATAATGTCCTTTTCATTACGTTGCAAGAATATTAAGAACAAATAGGTGCTAGGGTAATTGCTTTTAAGTCTCACTTGCCATGACAAAACGTCTTTGAAATCCTGGATACGTTTGACTTGCTGAATTGTATTGTTGTTTTTCTCCCTGAAGTTATACATTTAAGTTCATTAAGAAGCATCCGTTAAATATTCTAATTTAAAATCCCAAACATCATCTTTGAAAATGAGATTGCTTTTCAAATGGGATTGCTTCTCAGCTAGAAAAATGTGACTGTCATGTCTGAGTTTATTCACCCTGTTTAATACTTTCCCTTATGTTCCCTTAGGACAACCAATGAATTTCAGTCTTCTTCAGCATGAGCGGATGGTCAGCTCCAATCTGAACAAAACACATCAATATTTTGGCTATTTAATGAGCTCTCTTCAATGTTTTTCTTTTTTTCTTCTTTTTAGAGACTGGGTCTCGCTCTGTAGCCCAGGCTGGAGTGCAGTGGTACGATCATAGCTCACTGCAGCCTCCAACTCCTGGGCTCAAGCGATCCTCCTGCCTCAGCCTCCTGAGTAGCTGGAACTACAGGCATGAGCCACTGCTCTCAGCTCACAATGTTGTACAGCACTTGGATGAGCTATACCAGAATTATTTCTAGAGCTGGCACATAAAATTCCTTCTGATGCTGATTTCTAAACACATTGATATTAGACTTTAACAATATTTTAATAGTTTTGTTATGTTTTCTAGCCATATCTGCTGGCCCTATCACTCATAATTCCATTGTTATTTTCCCAGTTTAATAAATATATCTAATCCATTGGATGAGAGGTTAAATTTAAACAACACACATCCACACACACACACCCCTTGTCATTTTGCACACACTAGAAGAGTCCAACAATTTGCATATCTATGCTCCTTATGGGATAGAGCTCAAGCACTATACTGGATTTTAACCACATGAGAGGCATGGGTCTAGAAGTTTCTGTAGTAGTGTAGATTTGACTGGAAATAGTATTATCCCAAAGAAATGTAAATGTTATCAGCTGTTTGGCATTAAAATCATATTAATCTACAAATGTGAAGAATGTGGCAAAAAAAATCATATTAATCATATCTATATGTGTTAGAAGAATAATTTTTCAACAACTGTGTGAGCCATTTTATCTTGTGCCAAACCATATGCAACTAAATCTCACTAACAGCCCATAGAACAATTGAGAAATTGTGCCAATAATTTTTTTTTTTTGAGACAGAGTCTCACTTTGTTGTCCAGGCTAGAGTGAGTGCCGTGGCGTCAGCCTAGCTCACAGCAACCTCAAACTCCTGGGCTCGAGTGATCCTTCTGCCTCAGCCTCCCGAGTAGCTGGGACTACAGGCATGCGCCACCATGCCCGGCTAATTTTATATATATATATATCAGTTGGCCAATTAATTTCTTTCTATTTATAGTAGAGACGGGGTCTCGCTCTTGCTCAGGCTGGTTTTGAACTCCTGACCTTGAGCAATCCGCCCGCCTCGGCCTCCCAAGAGCTAGGATTACAGGCGTGAGCCACAGCGCCCAGCCTGCCAATAATTTTTTGTCCTTTGTTTTCATTTAAAAATATTTGAAGGACTTTCTGACAAGTCCAGCATGCTGTGTTTTTAAGTACCCTGCTGGTTTTGAAGGTGTCATTATAATTAATATATCGGGGTTTGTCATTTTTGTTGGATTTTACACACTGAAAATATATTTTAAATAATCTGCCTTAAAAGCCTTGCATTCTCTTTTTCTTTTTAAAATGTACCTCAAATGAAGTTGAAGCCTACTAATTAGAATCGATGGTTTTCCCAACATTGTCACAATTCACAGTTCCAGGTATCTGGCAGTTGAACTTGGGCATTCCTCTAATTTTTACTTCATTATTCATTTTTCTTCAAATAACGGAAAATTCTGTTAAAGGGACATTCGTGTTTATTTAATGAAATATTCATTTGATGCAAAGTTGAGAAACACTTCACTTGATAATATCCTTTCAGAAAAATGCTTTACAGTGAACTCTGAGTAATGTTAACATAAAATATAAATTGTTAATTATCTTATCATGGCGATGGCTATATTCACATCATATATCTGAGAATCAAATGAGATGTTTGTTTTTAGAAGATAGAATGACTTGCACTAGTCAACTGATATTTGTCATAGTCTTTTATTAGCTCTCTTAATTCTGTTCATAGCAATTGGATGCATTTTTCCAACAATGTTCACAATTCTTAATAAAAGTCCAGTGATGTGTTCTCATATTTTCTATCCTAATTATGTATTCTACTCTATTCTATTTTGTAAAAAAAAAAATTAAGTCTAGTTGTGACCCATTCACTTTATTTTACAATCTACTAATGTATTGTGTCTTGTGAGTAGTCTGAGAAATGCTGACATAAATAATAAATAGGCAAACAAACAAGAGAAGTTCAGAAAATGGTAAGTGCTTATAGGAAAATATAAAAGAATAATGTGATAGAATAGAGAGTGGGCAGGGATTAATTTTGCCAAGGTGGCCATGGAAGGCTTCTTGGAGGAGGTGACATTGAATTGTGTTCTGCATAGTTCAGGCTACTGATGTGAGTCCGTCCTTCAGCATTTATGGGTAATTTGAACTATATCCTTTTAATTATGCTTATTATTTGCTAGGTGTTTTGTGTAGATTTGGTGACTCCCCAGTTAGACTGCAACTTCCTGCAGGACAAGTCTTTTTTCACTTTTAAAAAAATCTACCCCCTGCACTCAGTTTTGTGCAGTGTGTAAAGTAGATATTGGACAAATGCTAGTTTAACGTTGGTTATCGAAAATCACTATAAACAAGGGTCAACATCCTCATCGGTGGAGCAGACAAGAGCCTGTGCCAGCTGGTCAGGGTTGAGTAGTTTCCTGAATCCTAGAACAGCTCTCTATTATTGCTTGGGTGTGAAATTTCATAATTAGAAATTCAACCCTTTGTCTTAAAGCCTCTGTCAAGTCAGTCTAAGCAACAATTTGTGCCTCTGTTGAATGAGTATAATTTCTATGACAGAGTCATGGTTGAATTTAAAAGAAGGGTTGGCCTGGTTAATCCCTTCTAAGCACCAGTTCTGCTGTCTGGAGAGTTGCTACCAGGTGCTCGGGGCTGCCTGTCTGGACAGGCCCCACCAGGACACGCATACCCCGCTAACTGGGAGTCAGAGAGAAAACACGCCCAGTGCAGGTGCCTCATTAATGACTTCTGATTAAAATAATAGTGTGAAGAGTGACTGACCGTTAAATTACTCACATTTACATACAATTTTGATATTTTTGCTTTTAAAGAAATTCAGTACCGAGGCACAGATTGGTTCCCTCCTTTAAACCTCAATTATCATCAATTTTGCCCAATTTACTCTATTCCCAGTTTGCTTCTCAACTCCAGGGAGGACTCTCCCTGGCTTTGCCTGCACAGTCAGAACAGAAGACTTCCAAGCAAGAGTCTCTGGTCATGTCTGGCCCCTGGGCTGGCTGCTCTGGCTCCAAGTCGGGAAGTCCTGGAGGCCTGACTGCTTCAAGTCAGATACAGATCTTTGAAGACCAGACACTTCTGCCTGTGTGTGAAGCATTAAAGAGAGGGGGGGAAATCCTCCCTTCCCTCCCATCTATGCCCCCACCCCTCAAACCCAGCTTTTTTCCTGGTATTTAGACGTTGACATTGGTATGTTCTAATGATCTTATCTCACACTTCCAAGAGAAACAGTCTCCTACCATCCATTCCTTCCACTCCAAGCTCTGGCCACTAAAAGATGGCTATGTTTTTCAACAAGTGGAGCTGGGAAACCTGGGTCTCCACATCCAAACGAATGAAGGTGAATCCTTACCTTAGACCCAATGCAAAAATTAACTTGAAATGGATCAAATGCCAAATATAAGAACTAAAACTATAAAGTTTTTAGAAGAAAACAAAGAGTAAAATTGTCATGACATTGGATTTGGCATTGATTTCTTGGATGTATCATGAAAACCACCAGCAACAAAAGAATAAAGTGGACTTCATCAAAATTAAATTTTCTATGCATCAAAAGACATAATCAATGGAGTGAAAAGACAACCCATGGAATGGGAGAAAATATTTGCAAATCACATATCTGATAAAGGGTCCATATCAAGAATGTATAAAGAACTCCTACAACTCAAAACAGCGCAACGCAAACCATACAATTAAAAATGGGCAAAGGACTTGATTAGACATTTCTCCAAAGAAGATATGTACATGACCTATAAGCACTTGAAAAGAGAAGCACATCACTCATCATTAAAGAAATGCAAATTAAAACCACATGGAGATACTACCTCACCATTAGAATGGCTGCCATAAAAACAAACGTTTAACCAGAAAATAACAAGTGTTGGTATGGAAAAATTGGAACCCTGTGCACTGATGGTGGGAATTTAAAATGGTGCCTCCATGGAAAACAGTATGGTGGTGTTTTATAAAATTAAAAATAAAATTACCACATGATCCAGCAATTCCACTTCTGGGTGTATACCCAAAAGAATTGAAAGCAGAGTCTCAAAGAGATATTCATATACCCATATTCATAGCAGCATTATTTACAATAGACAAAATATGGAAGCAATCCAAGAGTCCATGGATGGATGAATGGGTAAAAATGTGGTATACACATACGATGGAATATTATCAGCCTCAAAAGGGAAGAAAATTCTGACCTATGCTACAACATGGATGTACTTTAAGGGCATTATGCTGAGTGAAATAAGCCAGTCATAAAAGGACAAATGCTATATAGGTACTTTGCATGAAGTACCTAAGGTACTCAAATTCATAGAGACAGAAAGTAGAATAATGTTTTCCAGTGGCTGGAGCAAAAAGGGAAATGAGGAGTATTTAATGGGTATGGAGTCTCAGTTTTGCAAGAGGAAGAGTCTAGAGTTGTACAACAAGGTGAATGTACTCAACACTATTGAACTGTACACTTTAAATGGTTAAGATGGTAAATGTTATGTTTTGTGTATTTTATCACAAATTATTTTAAAAAGAGATGTCTGTGCTATTAAGCTTATGCCTTTTATTTTTTATTTATTTTTATTTTTTTATTAAGCTTGTACGTTTTAGAGTTTAATCCAAAGGGAGAAAAACCCAAGGCTTCATGTGAGTTGCTGAAATTTTAAAAATACTCAAGGTACTTTAATTAATATATAGTTATATGAATGACCTATTTGATAAATTCAGTGTAGAATTAAGAATTTGCTAAGGATAGTTCCTAAGTTAACAGATGACAGAGTTTGGAAATGTGTCTATATTTGGAGAAAATGTTTTAAGGAACTTTTAATATTTAGATAGCTCAGCATTCAGTATGTAACTATGCAAAAGTAAGATTCTTGAGTCCATAAAACTACTTTTATGATAATAAAAGCCTTTTGTTTGTTTTTTAGGTAATATTTTTTCTATTATAAAATTTTTTCCATAAAAATGTGGAAAATTAAAAAGCCCCACTATCCAAACTCAACCTTACTTGTTTTCCAGTCACTTTTCCATGCATACCTTTAAAAGATATGTAGTTTTGTCATATGACATATACCTGGTAACCATTATTTCAAAGGGTTGCATATGTAAGACATCACAAAGCAGAGCTTATAAATTTTGATTGTACTGTTTTTGTTCTCTGCTTTTGGAAAACTATGGAGTTTTCAGGATGTTTTTCTCCCGGTTATAGTATATTTTGGTAATTATGGTATAAATTAAAATAGTACAAATTAAGATTATAACTTTAAAATTATTTTTGATTTACAAATCATAATTGTATACATTTATGGAAATTAAAATACTTGTTCATAACTTCTTTTTTTTTTTTTATATTTTAGAGACAAGGTCCTACTCTGTTGCCCAGACAACAGTGGCATAATCATAGCTCACTGCAGTCTCAAACTCATGGGCTCAAGTGATCCTCTTGTTTCAGCCTACCAAGTAGCTAGGACTACAGGCACATCAACACCACACTCAGCTCATTTTAAAATTATGTTTTTGTAGAGATGGGGTGTCACTATGTTGTCCAGGCTGGTCTCGAACTCCTGAACTCAAGCAATTCTCCCACCTTGACCTCCCAAAGTGCTAGGATCACAGGTGTTAGTCACCAGGTCCAGACTTTAAGAGCATTTTCCAGCATTATTTACAATAGCCAAGATATGGAAACAGCAGTAGTATCCAACAACAGATGATTGGATAAAGAAATTTGGCATACATGTACAATGGAATATTATTCAGCCTTAAAAAGAAGGAAATCTTCTCATTTTGTGATATACATGAGCCTGGAGGGCATTATACTCACTGAAATAAACCAGATACAGAAAGACGAATACTGCATGGTTTTACTTATATGTGGAATCTAAAAATGTCCAATTCAAGGCTGGGCGCGGTGGCTCACGCCTGTAATCCTAGCACTCTGGGAGGCTGAGGCGGGTGGATTGTTCGAGCTTAGGAGTTTGAAACCAGCCTGAGCAAGAGCGAGACCCCGTCTCTACTATAAATAGAAAGAAATTAATTGGCCAACTAATACATATAGAAAAAATTAGCCGGGCATGGTGGCGCATGCCTGTAGTGCCAGCTACTCGGGAGGCTGAGGCAGCAGGATTGCTTGAGCTCAGGAGTTTGAGGTTGCTGTGAGCTAGGCTGACGCCACGGCACTCACTCTAGCCTGGCAACAAAGCGAGACTCTGTTTCAAATAAAAAGAAAAAAAATGTCTAATTCATAGAAGCAGAGAGTAGAACAGTGGTTGCCAGGGGTTGGGGCATGGGGGAAACAGGGAGATGTAGTCAAAGGGTACGAAATTGAAGTTATAAGTAAATTCTGGAGACCTAATGTATGACAGCATGGTGACTATAGTTAAACATAACATATTCTTGAAATTTGCTCAGAAAGTAGATCTTAAGAATTCTACAAACACACACAAGGTAGCTATGTGAGATGATGGATACGTTATTTACCTTGATTGTAGTAATTTCAGAATGTGTATGTTATCAACACACTACATTGTACATCTGGAGTGTACACAACTTTGGTCAATTACCTCAATAAAACTAAAAAGGAGAGTGTTTTCTATATTAGAGACTATTTTCTTTCCATTTATGCCCATAAATAGAATTCAAAATCAAAAAGTTTGAGCACTTGTAAGGATTCTTTGAGCAATTTTAAGGATACATTTTAAGGGTTTCAATATTGCCAAATTGATTACCTACCTACCTAAATATTGTGTGAGTGCTATCACCCAGCACCCTTGCCAGCCTTTAATATCATTTATTAGTTTTTTTTTTTGCCAACTTACTATATGGAAAACTGTGTGTTCTTGTTAATATCTTACTATGCATTCATTGAGCTTTGTGCAATATATTTGTTTTCTAATTTTATTTCCCTCCTCTTTTAGTGAATTGACTGTTCATGTCTTGCTCATCTACACTTGGCTTCTAGTGTTTTCTTATTAGTTTTATTATGTCTCTATATAATAATATACACTTTGCATATTTCCCACAAATACTTTCCCCAGTCTATTGCTTATCTTTAAATGTTGGCTATTTTTATTTAATTGATGTTTCTGACTTGCCTGTGGTCAAATCTACTTTTATTTTCCTTTGTGTTTTCAGGTGAATACAGTGTGTTGGGGGGGATGGAGGGGGGTTAAGTGTAAATGACTGTGAACCTACAATTAACATCTCCGCCTCATTTAGGAATAATGTAGGAGCTGTTATCTCATTCCTGCCTGAGTCTGACCCTCCCTGAGCTGAGTTCTTACTCCACCGCCCCCCCTCTGTCAAATCCTTGGATCTAGAGTTGCCGGATAAAATGCCCTCTTAAATTAGAGTTTCAGATAAACAACGAATAGCTTTCTTTTTAGCGTTAACTATGTCCCAAGTATTGCACGGGCAGTATTGATGCTAAAAACGTATTCGTTATCTGAAACTTGTTGTTTATCTGGGGGTCTCACTATGTTGTCCAGGCTGGTCTCAAACTCCTGAGCTCAAGCAATCCTCCCACCTTGACCTCTCAAAGTGCTGGGATCACAGGCATCAGCCACCATGACCAGACAGCATTTTCTAGCATATTTACAATAGCCAAGGTATGGAAACAGCAGAAGTATCCAACAACGGATGATTGGATAAAGAAATATGGCATACATGTAAAATGGAATATTATTTAGCCTTAAAAAAGAAGGCAATCTTCTCATTTTGTGATACGTATGAACCTGGAAGACATTGTACTCACTGAAATAAGCCAGATACAGAAAGACAAATACTGTAAAATAAATTTTAATTTTTATTTGTTAAATCTGGCACTCCTACTTGGGGCTAGTTTACTAACACCTGCTTCCTGAACGCCATCCTGTACCAGGTGTTAGGAGTGGGATGGAGGAAGCTGAAAGAGAAGATAGTTCTCTTTCTTAGTTCATACTCTGGCTTCCCGGAGAATTTTGCAATAAGAAAAAATAATCTTCTGGACCATATCAATGACTGCTAGATTAAATTCCTTAGAACACGACCTCTGTGACCCCCTGCTGCCTAGCGCAGTTATCCACATTGACCTCATCACAGAGCCACCTGAGCCGCCCCTCCCCTGGGCAGTCCGAATGTTTGGTTTGAGGAGGGTTCCAGAAGCCTGAGGTTTTAACCAGAGCCCAGGTGATTCTGCTCAGATCAATCGAGAGCCCAGGTGAATCTGCTCAGATAAGGGATCGAGCTCAGATAAATCGGTGGAACCCGGGCAAGTTCTGTCCTTTAGCTCAGGCTTGAAGGCCTCTGAGCAGCAAGACTCTGCATGAGGACGCCGTCGCGATCACATCCAGTTGAGGCATCTTCAGATCCTCGGCTGTTTTCAAGCCCCATTCCAAATTGCTGCTACCCATTTTGCAGCAGTGATCTCTGTAAGTTGCTTGACGATTCATGAACTTCGTGCCATTTGATTTTCACTCTGACTTGCGAAGAAAAAGCAGAGCAGCTTACTTCTGCCTTGCAGCGGCGGACCGGGAGGCTCCCAGGGGCTAAGTTCAGCCTGCAAGCTCGAGAAGCTGCCAGGGCCGCAAAGCCCGCCCTCTTCCCACCCCGCCGGGCGACCTCCGTCGGCCTGCAAAACGTACGTGGGGACCACTGGCGTCGGATCGGCCGCCCCCCTTGAGTTTCAGGTGACTTCCGCCCTGCAGTTAGTCTGCAAGCAGCCCCAGCCCTGCACTGCGCGCCCGGCTCGGCGCGGGGACTGGGGGGCGCGCAGGCGGGGTGCGGAGAGGAGGGCCGCCCTCCCGCCGCTCCCCTCCCCCTCCCCCGGCGTGGCCTGCTCGCCACCGCCCCGGGGACGCCGCGGGTCCCCGAGTCCTGCTGCCTGGGGCGCGCGGGCACGGCGGGGGCGCGCGCGGGCGGGGGCGAGCGGGCGGCGTCCCGGGGAAGCCCTCGGCTGCAGCCGCCGCCGGGACTCGGAAGTGCCGGGAGAGGGGTGCTGGGCGTCGGGGGCGCGCCAGAACGTCGCCGCCGCCGCCCGGGACCGCCCGGAGGTTGGTAGCTGGGCGCTCGCGGGCTCCGGGGAGATGAGGCGCTGGCTCTCCCGCTGCGCTCTGGCGCGTTTGGAAGCAAGGACTGCGCGAGACGCGCGCCGCCGCCTACCCCGGGTCCCGTGCGCGCGCCCGGGGCGGGACGGAGGAAGTTCCCGGGCGGCCGAGGAGACAAAGGCGGCGGGGCGCAGGCGAAGGCGGGGGTCGGGGCGCGGTTACCCGGGTTCCCGCCTGCCGCACCCCGTCCCCGCGCCCGCTCTCCTCGGCTTCCCCCCCGATTTCCAGCGCTGCTGTGGGGTCGCATGCTCTGCTCCCCTTGAAAGTATCAGAGGCTCGCCTGCCTGCCTGCTGCGACCCCAAAGCTAGAGACTTCTTTTGCTCTCTCCAGTCTTGAGACTCAGTTTCCCTCATCTCTCCTGAGCCTAGTTTTCAGGGGGCACCGATCTTTACGTGGAAAAGCCCTCCTTCCCCCAGTCCTCCCCGGAGGCACCAGGGGTGGCATTGGCGTTGAACTTGCTGCTTCCTGTGTTCGTTGCTGTCGGATCGAGACTGTTCTGCTAAGGGGGTTGGCATCTTTGGTGGTTTGCCTTGTGTGTGGGGGTGAGACACTGCTTCTGTCCCTTTCTGTCTTGTGTTTCTCATTCATTTTTCAGAGCTAGGCAGCCACTTCCACGTGATTGTTACGGGAACACGGGGAGAGGGAGGACTTCGTTGAAGAAGGGGTGGTTTTCATACTAGACTCTGAAGAACCGTTCTTCTTGTTCCATCTTTATTCTCCCTCCTTTCTTGGTGGCGGTCCCTAACTGTAAGTGTGCGAGTGGGGGCAGTTCTGACCTGCGAGATTCAATTAATGTTAATTGAGGCGACTATACGCTTGTCAGGTGCTTTGGAGACATTATTTCAAAACCTTACAGCAACTGGGAAAGACAGGTAATGTTACCCCTTTTCACAGTGGGATAAAGTTCAGGAGGGGGCCAAAGCCACAAAGTAGTGCAGGTAAGGCTCTGTTTGGGACTCCTCTTTTGGCTCAAAGCCTGTGCTTTATCTACTTTTTGCTTTGCCCCCTTCTTGGGAAGGAGTGTAGATGGATCCACCTAGAGCCAAGGCCAAGTCTCTGGAGGGGGCAGTGAGTTTTGGGGGTGGCTGGATGCTGGTGGGAGCCCTGTAGGTAACATCAGGAACTAGTCAGCATGGGCCTGGCCCAGGGGGAAGTGCTCCTTAAAAGTTGCATTGCATTTCCCTGCCTGGCATGAAATCTTCCATTCCTCCCAGGGGTTCCTAGGGGTTTTTTGTTTTGTTTTGGTTTTTTTTTTTAAGACAGAGTCTCGCTTTGTTGCCCAGGCTAGAGAGTGTCGTGGCATCAGCCTAGCTCACAACAACCTCACACTCCTGGGCTCAAGTAGTCCTCCTGCCTCAGCCTCCCGAGTAGCTGGGACTACAGGTATGCGCCACTATGCCCGGCTAATTTTTTCTATGTGTATTAGTTGGCCAATTAATTTCTTTCTATTTATAGTAGAGATGGGGTCTCGCTCTTGCTCAGGCTGGTTCAGAACTCCTGACCTCAAGCAATCCGGCCTCCCAGAGAGCTAGGATTATAGGCATGAGCCACCACGCCCAGCCCCTAGGGGTTCTTAATTTTTTTTTGTTTTGTTTTTTGGTGCCATGGACCTCTTTGGAGTCTGGGGTAGTCAATGTTTTAAAAGGCA
This sequence comes from Microcebus murinus, assembly GCF_040939455.1. Taxonomy (NCBI): domain Eukaryota; kingdom Metazoa; phylum Chordata; class Mammalia; order Primates; family Cheirogaleidae; genus Microcebus; species Microcebus murinus. The sequence goes on along the minus strand of NC_134126.1, from coordinate 24,590,652 downwards.
TTAAAAAAAGTCATAAATGATATTGAAACAAACTTATCAAAATAGTATTAAAAACATGAGTATATGTGCTTCTTTATTAATGCATCAAGTAACAAAATTCAGTGCAGTAGCAAATCCTGTAATTTCAAAGTACTGATGCCTGTGTAAATGATTTTACAGTATCTGCAACAGCTGCACCGTGGTATGAAAATATCTGTGACTTTCATTGGTGACAAAGTCACCGGAACTGGTCTTACTATAGCTGCTTGACCACATTTATAACCCAACAAAATACTGATTTTTTTTTTTTTTTCCAGCTAGAGATTTGTGAAAATAAAGATGTATGAGAAAAAAAAAAAGTATGATCTCATGGCTCCTTGAGTTCTATCTCTGGTCACCTTGGGAGTGGAGGGCTGGGTATCCCAGCTTACAACTCTGCTCAGTGGTGGTTTTTCTTCTAAGTTTTTGCTGGCCACGCTAGCACATTACTAACAGCGGTTCCCTCCTTCGGTTCGTGTCTCCTTTTGCTCAGGTTCACAGTTGTTTCTGGTAGTAAACGCTTTGGAGAGAATTGCTGGATTATTCATATGCTCCACCTGCTCTGCTCCATCTGTGGGCAGTACTGCTGGAGAATATTCCTGAGATTGTGGATGGGTATGATGGTGCACACCAGCCTTTTTTTTTTTTTTTTTGTCTTATTTTTTGGTGAGTGGAAACGAGCCTTAGAGGTGTATGGTATTACTGGTGTAATACCATACGAAAAGGAATTATCAGTACATATCCCTCAGACACTGAAAAGAACTTAAGATGTTATGACAATTATGTGGTAATAGATTGGGAAATTCAGATGAAATGGACAAGGCTTTCCACATAAAATGTCTCACATGAGACCTGAGAACTAGAAAATCTGAGTAGTCCTATATCTATTAAGGAAATTGCATTTGTAGTTAAAAATCTTGCCATAGAAAAGTTTTCAGGCCCAAGTGGCTTCACTAGTGAAATTTTCCAAATGTTTAAAAAATGAAAGAGTGCTTTTATGAGGGCAGCGTAACCCCGTTGTTAAAGCTGGATAATATTACAAGAAAATTATAAGTCAAGTGCTCACAAAAAGATACAAACGTCTTAAAACACGCCTGTAATCCTGGCACTCTGGGAGGCTGAGGTGGGTGGATCACTCAAGCTCAGGAGTTCAAAACCAGCCTGAGCAAGAGCGAGACCTTGTCTCTACTAAAAATAGAAAGAAATTGGCCAACTAAACGCATATAGAAAAAATTAGCCGGGCATGGTGGCGCATGCCTGTAGTCCCAGCTACTCGGGAGGCTGAGGCAGGAGGATTGCTTGAGCCCAGGAGTTTGAGGTTGCTGTGAGCTAGGCTTGATGCCATGGCACTCTAGCCAGGGCAACAGAGTGAGACTGTCTCAAAAAAAGGCTTAAAACAATGCATTGGTAAATCAAATCTAGAAATCTATAAAAAGGTTAGTCATGACCAAGTTGGATTTATTTCAGGAATGTAAACTTTGGCTAACCTTAGAAAATCAACAAATGTTACTTAACCTCATACACAGAATAAAGGAGGAAAAACTATTTGATAAAATTCAACACCCATTCATGAAAAAAACTCATTGCAAGCTGAAACGCTGAGAAATTAAAGATTTAAAATAATGGTGAGTTGTTATTGCTCTGCAAAGAAGCCTGTAGATTGAGTGTAATCACGACCAAAATCCCGGCAGGCTTTTTTCAAAAATAGAAGTTGATAAGCTGATTATAAAATTTATTTGGAAATTCTAGACAATAGAAGAACAAAGTTGGGGGTCTAAAGCTACTAGATCTCCCAAGAATGGAAAAACAAGCACCACATATACTCACAAGCAAACTGGTATTAACTGAGTAGCACCTAAGTGGACACATAGGTACTATAGTAATAGGGTATTGGGGAGGGGGTAAGGGAGAGGGGGGCGGGTATATACATACATAATGAGTGAGATGTGCACCATCTGAGGGATGGTCATGCTGGAAAATCAGACTTGTGGGGGGAGGGGGGAAAGGGCATTTATTGAAACCTTAAAATCTATACCCCCATAATATGCCGAAATAAAAAAAATACAGCTACTAGATCAATAATGGAGTCATGTCAGTGTGGTATTGGCACAAGTCTAGACAGACTGTGGAACTGAGTAGAGAATCCACGAATAGGCTTATACATATGTAGTCTTTTGATGTATGACAGGTGACATTGCAGTGGAGAAAGGATGGCCTTTTCAGTAAATGATGCTGGGTCAACTGAAATGGACAAAATGAATCTTGATCATCTAACTCATCTCATATACAAAAATTAGTGAAGATACATCATACACCTAAACGCAAAAGCTGTAGCCATAAAGCTTCTGGAAGAAAGCAAAGTAAAATAGCTCTGTGGCCTAGGGACAAAGTTTTATTGAATAGGACACAAAAGGCACTAATTATAAAGGAAAATATTAGTAAGAACTTGCGTTCATCCAAAGATATTCTATAAAGAGAAGGCAAGGTAAAGAATGGGCGAAGTTAACTGTAATATGTGTATCTAAATAGAAAACTCATGCCCACAATGTAGAAAGAACTTCTATAAATCATTAAGAAAAAGATGGGACTACTCAGTAGGAAAAAAGGGACAACGGTCACTTTATGGAAAAGGGTCTCCAAATTCCCAATAAACATGTGAAAATGTGAACAACCTCATTAGAAAGTAGGGAAATGAGCCTGTAATCCTAGCACTCTGGGAGGCCGAGGTGGGTGGATTGCTGGAGGTCAGGAGTTCAAAACCAGCCTGAGCAAGAGCGAGACCCCGTCTCTACTATAAATAGAAATTAATTGGCCAAGTAAAAAATACACATATAGAAAAAATTAGCCGGGCATGGTGGCGCATGCCTGTAGTCCCAGCTACTCGGGAGGCCGAGACAGAAGGATTGCTTGAGCCCAGGAGTTTGAGGTTGCTGTGAGCTAGGCTGATGCCACGGCACTCACTCTAGCCTGGGCAGCAATGTGAGACTGTCTCAAAAAAAAAAAAAGGTAGGGAAATGCAAATTAAGACCACAATGGGAGGTCAGGTGGGGTGGCTCACACTTGTAATCACACTTGTAATTTTAGCACTCTGGGGGGCCAAGGTGCCAGGGTTGAAGCTAGGAGTTCAAGACCAGCCTGAGCAACGTAGGGAGGCCCTATCTCTACAAAAAAATAGAAAAGTACCTGGGAATGGTGGTACCAGCCTGTAGTCCCTCCCAGCTACTCGGGAGGCTGAGGCAGGCAGATCACTTGAGCATGGGGTGGGGATGGGGTTCAAGGTTGCAGTGAGCTAGGATCCCACCACTGTACTGTATCTAGCCTGGGCAACAGAGCAAGATCTTGTCTCAAGAAAAAACAAAACAAAAAACCCAACAATGGAATACCACTGTATACTCGCCAGAGTGGCTCAAATTAAAGACTGTCAGTGCTAAGTTCCGGCTATGGTATGGATAAACTGGAACCCTCATACGTTGCTGATGGTTATGACAATTAGTATAAACTGCTTTGTGGTATCATTTACTAAAGCTGGACATATACACTCCCTATGGCCTCAGCTATTCCATTCTGAGACAACAGTAAGGCACACACATGTGCACCAAGACACACAAAAGAATATTTTGAGCAGTATTGTTCATACTAGCTTCTAGTTAGAAATGACTCACATGTTCATCAATAGTAGAATGGATAAATGCATGCATTGTGTATGCCATGAAATATTGTAAGATGAACGAACAAATTCTCTCACGACAATATAGATGAGTCTCGCACAAAGCTGAGCAAAAGGAAGGTAGATATAACAGTAAGTACTATGTGATTCCATCTATATGAAGTTCAGAATCGGGCAAAACTAAATCAGGCTAATGGTCACCTATGACGACGTTGGTGACCAGGACAGAGGGGCTTCTGAGGCATTCAGTATTTTTATCCCAGTGGTAACTACTTCGGTGAGTCTACTTGAAAGCATTAAGATTTTTTTCCTTATTTAAGTATATTTTAATAAAAAGCTTAAAATACTAAAAATTTAGTTCACTCAAATGCTTCTAATCTGGGACATGTAAGATGGGATGGGCATGATTCTTGCTGATTAAAAAGGTTTAAAATAGTTGAGAATCTTCAGGGGAAAGAATGCAATATCACATCAGTAGCTTTTTAAGATTAAGAACTTATAAAATTGACTTTTTTTTGCCAGTCTTTAACAGCAGAGATCTGGCTTAAGGGAAGTTCATCTAAAAAGGCTTAGAGTTTCATTTGATTATAAGATCGGTATCAGTATGAGGTAGAAGCCGAAAAATGCTAAGGGAACTTTGAGTATACCATTTTGTTTTCAGATTTAATTTTCTTCCAATTTAAGTTTTTAAAATTTATGACAATTGGATTAAAAAAAACCCCAGTCTGTTTTATATAAATCCTTTTAGTGAAGTACTTTTCTCCCCTGAGGCCATGAAGTAACTGAGGGTAGGGATGGCGTGTTAGTTTCCTATTGCGTCTATAACAAATTACCACAAATTGAGTAGAAGAGCACATATTTATTTTTTTGCAGTTCGGGAGGTCAGAAGTCCAAAATGGGTCAGCAGGGCTCACTTCTTTGGGAGGTTCTAGGAAAGAATCTTGTTGTTGCCTTTTCCAGCTTCCAAATGTTTCTCATTCCTTTGTTTGTGGTCCCTTCCTCCATCTTCAAAACATGTCACTCCAACCTCTGCTTCTATCATGTCACAGCTTCTGTCTGACCCTCCTGCCTCCTTCTTATAAGGAACCTTGTGTGATGATATTGAGCCCACCCAGATAATCCACGATTATCCTTAATCCCATCTGCAAAGTTCCTTTTGCCATGTAAGGCAACATAGTCACAAGTTCCAGGGATCAGGACATGCAAGTTTCTAGGGGAGCTGCCCTTAGGGGGATCCCACTGATGGGATCTTTAATATTTTATCTTCACAAATAGCACAGTTCCTGGTTCTCAGTAGGAGTTCATTGATATTTTTTGCATGAAGAAATGGGTCTTAAGATTTCATTATTTGAAGTATAGTTTCTATAAGAAAAGTGATGGTCTTGCCCTATTCACTCTCTGCCACATCTGGAATTTCGGGTTCAGTTCTAGGTATCTATGCTATTAATATAAAGAGACAACTGACAGAAAGGTGAAGGATCTGGAAACCAAGTCATTGAAGACATAGTCAAAGGGATCATAGATATTACAGGTCTGAAAGAGGGCTTGAATGGAGTGGATGGCATTAGTTATTTTTATTTTTATTTATTTTTTATTTTTTTGAGACAGAGTCTCACTTTGTTGCCCAGGCTAGAGTGAGTGCCGTGGCATCAGCCCAGCTCACAGCAACCTCAAACTCCTGGGCTCAAGCAATCCTCCTGCCTCAGCCTTCTGAGTAGCTGGGACTACAGGCATGCGCCACCATGCCCGGCTAATTTTTTTCTATATATATATTAGTCGGCCAATTAATTTCCTTCTATTTATATGAGAGACGGGGTCTCGCTCTTGCTCAGGCTAGTTTCAAACTCCTGACCTTGAGCAATCCCCCTGCCTCGGCCTCCCAGAGTGCCAGGATTACAGGCGTGAGCCACCGCTCGGCCAGATATTTTTAAATATTCAAAGGAATATTATTGGAAAGAATAAAGCCTTTTAAATATACTTAATAGCAATAACATTAAAAACAATAAGTGTTTGAGAGTTTATGCCCAAGGTACTCTTTTATGGGTTAATAAGCTCATTAAATGCTCACAGCATCCTTCTAAGGATTACTGTTATCCCATTTTACAGATAAGGAAATTGAGGCACAGAGAGGTTATGCAACTTATGCTAGGTCACACAGCTAGGAAGTTGCAAAGCTGGGATTCAAACTGGCATTCTGACTCCAGAGCAATCCTGTAACCTATATCACATTATCTTGCCTCCATGCCTTTAGTTCCAGAAGGTAAAATAGGACTAATGGCGCAAGATTATTTTTAGAAATAGAGGGCCAGATTTCGACTCAGCTTCAGTAAAAACATGCTACTAATCAGAACTGCTTAGAAACAGTGTTTCTCTACTTATAGTGTTACTGGAAACAATCAAGGTAGGTTACTGTAAAAGGAATTCCCAAACTGGCTGAAGATTAGAACAGAAAGTCCCCACTGATTTTGAAATTGATTGGGGAACAAAATTTCTTAAATCATATATGGGGGAGAACAGCTTTTGTGACATTTTATATAATAAAGGTCCACTGTGAAATGTAGTTTTGTTTTTTTTTTTTTTTTGAGACAGAGTCTCACTTTGTTGCCTAGGCTAGAGTGAGTGCCGTGGCATCAGCCTAGCTCACAGCAACCTCAGACTCCTGGGCTCAAGCGATCCTTCTGTCTCAGCCTCCCAAGTAGCTGGGACTACAGGCATGCGCCACCATGCCCGGCTAATTTTTTCTATATATATTAGTTGGCCAATTAGTTTCTTTCTATTTATAGTAGAGACGGGGTCTCGCTCTTGCTCAGGCTGGTTTTGAACTCCCGACCTCGAGCAATCCGCCCGCCTCGGCCTCCCAGAGAGCTAGGATTACAGGCGTGAGCCACCGCGCCCGGCCTGAAATGTAGTTTTTAAATTCATTTTCCAGATGTTATTAGTAACTACAATAACCCTGGTGTGTCAGACTGTGTCCCCATGACCTTTTTTCCAAGTGCCATTGCTGCCCCTTCCATAAAGAGAGGGGATCTGTTTTCTCCTCCTCCTCCTCAAATCTGGGCTGGCCTTTTGACTTGCTTTGATCAATGGTGTTCTGTGAGTGCTGGAGCCTCACCCTTAAGAGACTTTGCACCTCTTGCCTTTTGTTCTTTTGCAACCCTGAATCCCCCATATTTTGAAAAAGCTGACTCTAGCCTGCGCGGAGGAGAAGCCAGGTACCTTGTGTGAATGAGCGTTGACTAGCAGACTTGTGCATGGGGCCACTGTGGCCCCTCCGGTGCCATCGAGCTGTGTGGTGACTGCACCCACATGAGTGGCCCCAGGGAGGACATCAGCAGAACTATCCAGAATGCCATCCCAAAGGAGCCTGAGATAGAATAAATATGTGTTGTTCTAAGCCACTACGTGTTGGGACGGTTTATTATGCAGGGGTGCAAACGGATGCATAATATTTTGGTGCAGATTTGGGAATAGTATGTATATTAAGATAGTCTGTAATTTGACTTTTCGCCCAATCTCCTGGACCTCCTCCAACCTATCTAACCATTCCTCTGCGTTGGTGAGGCCTTTCTGGGTTTCCACTTGGCATTATGTGGGTAGAAGAATAAGACTCTTCATAAGACTCTCAAGTGGGGTTTGGAGAGAACTGTGACATGCAGGGACACAATGAGTCTGGACTTGGTTTTCCTGGGGGAAAATCATGTCATTTATATTTTGCGAAATAGTCTTTTCCACCAAATTGGACCCTGGAAAAGAGCAGCAGTCTCATACCACTTTTTCCAAGTATGCTAGAATATTGCACCACTATTTCATTTTCTTCAAAGCCATTGTCATTTCAGTGGGCATGTGCTGCTTTCACTTTGATTTACTTTGTGGGTTTCTAGAGGGCTCATTTGTTCCTGAATTTAGAACTATTTCAATTGTACTCAACCTTTATCTCTGGCCTAACTGCTGACTGTCCCCTCTCATTGCCAAGGTAAATTGGTTAGGTTTAGTTTGCCTCCTTCAGTAAATCTTTAAGCCACATACATGAATTAGATGTTTTCTGTGTGTTTTGATTACATTTAGTTGACTTTCAAATTTTATTAGGGAGCATCTGAAATTATACCTGGCATTAAAAAAAATTCTTTTACATTTGGAAAGCTTATATTATCTTTTAGCTTTCCTAATAGATTGATTTAGGAATAAAATGATTCTAGTACGCACTGTAGGAATAGTGAGGTGGCTCACGCCTGTAATCCTAGCACTCCGGGAGGCCGAGGTGGGCGGATGGCTTGAGCTCAGGAGTTTGAGACCAGCCTGAGCAAGAGCGAGAGACCCCATCTCTACTATAAATAGAAAGAAATTAATTGGCCAACTAATATATATAGAAAAAATTAGCCGGGCATGGTGGTGCATGCCTGTAGTCCCAGCTACTCAGGAGCCTGAGGCAGGAGGATTACTTGAGCCCAGGAGTTTGAGGTTGCTGTGAGCTAGACTGATGCCACAGTACTCTAGCCCAGGCAACAGAGTGAGACTCTGTCCTCCCCTCCCTCCCCCCCCCCCCAAAAAAGTGAGATGGCTGGGGGAAGGCTCTGAAGTTAGACTTGGTGGATATGAATCTAAGCTTTGCTGCTTACCAGCTGTGTGATTTGGGGCAAGTGTCTTAACCTTTCTGGGCCTTGGCTTCCTCTTGTGTTAAATGAGGTTATGAGAAAGTACCAATCTCAAAGGGTTGTTATGAAGATTGAATGAGATAATACTTGTGTTTTTCTAGCATAGTAATCTATGTAAATAGTACTTCTTATAGTATAGCTCTTGCTAAAGTATAAGAACACTTAATAGAGGGAAATCTTACTTTAGGATAGTGAGAAAAATAGTTGGCAGCAGTGATTGTGATGCTGGCTGTGAAGGATTGTTAGCTTTATGGTGAGAGCTGCCTTTTAAAAGTCCTCTGGTGCATGTGCAGTGCTGCCTGTCAAAATTTAGGAGCAGAAAAAATTTCAAATGGAACTGTTGGAATCCATTAGTTGCCTGCATCAGAAATAAAAGTAAAGTACTTTTGAAATGATATTGGGCATTGCCGGGGGAAAAAGCATCTTAAAGCAGTTACGTTTATATGCACACTTCAGGCTTTGGCACCGTGAGCTGTACTTTCCTCCCAAGACTAAGGAACAGGATTTCTGCCTGTAAGACAGTGCGAGTTGGAAATTTCGGTTCTAATTTTTGCTCCATTGCTGGCTTCTCTGTGTCCTTGGGCAGGTCACCTTTTCCTGAGCAGACTTCTGATTCTTGAAAGGGAGCTAAAAAGTTAGCCCTCCTCTGAGGATCAGAGTAGGTGGCATATTTTAAAGCAGGTGTAGTATTAAATTCCAAAGTAAATGCAAATAATATATATAGTCACTCTGTATAGAAAAAGCTCTGTCAGCTGAGGAATTCTTGCCATTTTATAGCTAAGATTTTATTCTGTGGCCCTCTTTTTTTTTTTTTTTTGAGACAGAGTCTCACTCTGTTGACCTGGCTAAAGTGCCATGGTGTCAGCCTAGCTCACAGCAACCTCAATCAAACTCCTGGGCTCAAGCGATCCCCCTGCCTCAGCCTCCCGAGTAGCTGGGACTACAGGGATGCGCCACCATGCCCGGCTAATTTTTTCTATATATATTTTTTAGTTGGCCAATTAATTTCTTTCAGTTTATAGTAGAGACAGGGTTTCACTCGTGCTCAGGCTGGTTTCGAACTCCTGACCTTGAGCGATCCTCCCTCCTTGGCTTCCCAGAGTGCTAGCATTATAGGTGTGAGCCACCTAGACCTCTTGAGTTCTATGATTCTCAGATTTTTTTTTTTTTTTAAATATCCAACACTGGGGCTCTTGTACCCAATACAGAGATAAAGAAAGGTCCCTGTTACTCCAGTCTGACTTCATTCCCTCTGACTCCAGGGAAGCCTTTGCTATGATTTCCTTCCAACACCTACTATTAAATGCATTTTCTATCTCTTTGTCTTCACTTGCCTCGAATTTCTACTCTCATCGATAACATTTAGCTTTGAGATCCTGTAGTCTTACTAGTCTGTTTTATATTCTTTATTTTCCTATTTTTTTTTTTTTTGTTCCGACTTCTGGACTAGTTTGATGCCAGGGGCAACCCAATTTTTCCTCATCTGTGTGTCTTGGTTCCAGCACCTTCTCTCCACTTCCCACTGAGAGCCTGAATTGCTTACTCTGTCTCAAAAAAGAAAAAGTCTCACTCTGTTGCCCAGGCTAGAGTGAGTGCTGTGGCGTCAGCCTAGCTCACAGCAACCTCAAACTCCTGGACTCAAGTGATCCTGCTGCCTCAGCCTCCCGAGTAGCTGGGACTACAGGCATGCTCCACCATGCCCAGCTGACTTTTTTCTATATATATTAGTTGGTCAATTAATTTCTTTCTATTTTTAGTAGAGATGGGGTCTCGCTCTTGCTCAGGCTGGTTTCGAACTCCTGACCTTGAGCAATCTGCCCGCCTCAGCCTCCCAGAGTGCTAAGATTACAGGCGTGAGCCACCACACCTGGCTTTGGTGACTCTTTAGGAGTGGAGAACCTGTGGCTTTGGGGCCACATGTGGCCTTCTGGATCCTTGAGTGTTGACTTTTGACTGAATCCAAATTTTACAGCGCAAATCCTTTCTGTTGAGATCCAGTCCAGGGGCCACACTTGGGGATCTGGAGGGCCACAGATCCAAACTTGAAGTCACTTGTGTTGAAGACACTCTGCCCTGGGCCTCCTATTCTCCCTTCACCTCTCTACCCTCATTTTCTCCTCTTCTGGTCCTGACCAATATTCCCACCCTGATGGAAATGTTCTCAGACTATTCTCCTCACTGTCAGACATCCCAGCACCCTCTTGCCTCTCATGCATTAGCAGGACAGCCTTATCCGTGTAGATTGATCAGTTAGACTCCTGCTCAGAAATGGGCTATGTGCCTATAGACTGGCCATTTCCTGCAGAAATGATGTTGTAAATGGTGATTTATAGCACTGTCTCATAGCTACTCACTTAGCTGAATGTTGCCATAGGACTAAATCCATGCATGAAAAATAGAAAGGAAGCGTCACTAACATATTCTTCTTGATTTCATCCTGATGGCTTCTGCCTAAAGAAGAACTCACTTGTTTAGAACATGAAAAATAGGGCCAGGCGTGGTGGCTCATGCCTGTAATCCTAGCCCTCTGGGAGGCTGAGGTGGGTGGATTGCTCCAGGTCAGGAGTTGGAAACCAGCCTGAGCAAGAGCGAGACCCCCGTCTCTACTAAAAATAGAAGGAAATTAATTGGCCAACTAGAAATATATAGAAAAAATTAGCCGGGCATGGTGGCACATGCCTGTAGTCCCAGCTACTCGGGAGGCTGAGGCAGGAGGATTGCTTGAGCCCAGGAGTTTGAGGTTGCTGTGAGCTAGGCTGACGCCATGGCACTCTAACCTGGGCAACAGAGTGAGACTCTGTCTCAAAAAAAAAAAAAAAAAAAGTTCTGGTTATATTCCCATACATACAGCTTTTCTTTTCTGTGATGCAGTTGTGTCATTCAATTCTTTAAAACATACATCTACTCTGATTTGCTTTCTGGGTGCACAGCTGAAATGAACAGAGAAACGAAAATAGAGTAATTTTTCTGAGATAAGTGGGCAAAAGTTGAAAGAAGATGTGAGGAAGAAAGATCTCTTAAGAAAGATACGAGGCTGGGCTCAGTGGCTCATGCTTATAATCCTGGCACTTTGGGAGGCCAAGGTGGGAGGATAGCTTGAGGCCAAGAGTTCGAGAATAGCTTTGGCGACATAGAGACCTTGTTATTACCAAAAAAAAAAAAAAAAAAAAAAATTCAAAAATTAGCCAAGGCAGGAGAATCTTTTGGGCCCAGGAGTTTGAGGTTACAGTGAGCTATGATCGCACCACTGCACTCCAGCCTGGACTAAACAGTGAGACTCTTGTCTGTCTCTCTCTCTTTTTTTTTTAAACTCAAGGATATGTGAGTGTCTGTTTTGAGAGGGTGATGAAACAAAGTTCAGAGTACAGCATATAATTAATTCCCTTGGGGCTGAGCCAGAGAGGTGGTGAGGAAGAGACACTGGGCAGACAGCTCTGGGGTGGCCCCAAGGCACAGTTTGGCCTTGGGTTGGGGACGGGAAGAAGAGTGAGACGTTAAAGAAAACTCTGGGGTTGCCAACCTGCTGAAAGGTACAGACGCAGGTAGGATGGCCGCACCCCAGGGAGGGTCAGTTAGATTTTCTCCATTCAGGAAGAAAACCAGAGTCGTGGGTGAATAGGCTCCTGATGAGCGAAATTCAGTAACTGTTAACTGCTAATGTTTATTGAGTGCTTTATTCAGTGCTGGGCCATGGACTTAGCATTTTACATTTAATCATTCAACCCTATGAGAAAACATATCTGGGAGGTTGTTACCTCCCCAAGTTTCTCAACCCATAAATGGCAGAGCTGGGAGTCCCCCGGCTGGGTTTGGTGCCAGCATTTACTGTCAGATGGAAGCTATTTGGTCCAATCCTCCAATTTTGGAGGTGAGGACACAGCTAGTTTTGCTGCTAGTGTTACTATGTATCTTTGTGTACATGTCTGGAAAATGCACAGCAGGTCCTCGAATAGTGTCTTTTTGTTCAACATTGTTTCATTACCCTGTTGATGAGGAAGAAAATGATTCTCTGCCAGGACCACTGTCTGTCTGGAGTTTGCACGTTCTCCCCACGTTTGCATGTGTTTTCTTTGGATACTCCGGTTTCCTTCCACATCCCAAAGCTGTGCCTATTAGGTTCATTGGCGTGTCTAAACGGTCCCAGTGTGAGTGCATGTGGGGGTGTGTGTGTATGTGCGCATGCGCTCTGCCAGGGCACGGTGGCCTGTCCAGGCTTGGTTCCCACCTTGCACCTTGAGCTGCCAGGATGGGCTCCGGCCACCCCAGACCCTGAGCTGGAATAAGCGGGTTGGAAAATGAATGAATAAATAGAAATGATTGGAAAATAAAAACTCATAAAATCTATGATAATCATTCCAATGCACAACAATAAATGATGAGGTGCAGAAGTGCTCAGTGAGTCTGACCTAACTGTGATGGTTTTGAACTGCGCGGTGGTAGTGAGAGCACTTACAATTTTTGCTTTGCAAACATTTGCTCCTTTATCCCATCACAAATGTGACTTACCATCACTCACAGGTGCACCAGAACCTGGGTAAATAATGATTTTGTTACTAATCTTTCTTAAATGTTTGTATAGCTCACATTTATTTCGATGTTTAATATTAGAAATATTGTGGGTCGGTCTTTAGAAGTTTGGTAATGTATTTGTGACCAGAAATAATGCTGTAGAAACTTAACTCTTGTTTGTATCAATTTGCCCTTGGTAAAATTGGTTTGGTTATATGTTGTTTCACTTAAAGTCGCAGTTTCCAAGAACCTGCTAGCAACCTCAGGTGGGGACTTACTGCACAATATAGCTAACAGCAGCACTAAGAAGGGCAATGTTATAAAACTGAATTTTCTAGTTCCCAAAGGGTTAAATCCTTAATGCAGGGAAATTGCCCCAGATAGACTGTCCTTGAAAAGCTTCCAAAGAGTAGGGCTTTAGAACTTTAATCTACAAGATTATTTAAGTTCAAATTTCAGTAGCATTTTTAGGAGTTCAGCTCTTTGCTAATCACAGGTTCTTAGCAAGGTGAGGAGGTCATGCAGTATAATACCAACAGCCTTTGATCATAAAACCAAGGAGTTAAAATTAACTTCCCACTAAAGAGAGGACTGCCATATTCCTACAAAGTTCCAGAAAGGAATCTTAAGTTTTTCTAGAGATGCAAGTATATAAAGATAAAGTAGAAGTAGAAATGTACGAAGCTAGACATGGTTCTGAAAAATAGCAGGAACCCAAGAAAGTTGGGGCTTTAGAGAGAGGCCTGTGAGTGTCTGATTGCTTTTGGAGCTCCTAGATTCAGGAGAAACCCAGACCTGCCTTTCTGGGTGGCTTTTAAGTAATAACCATGGGGCACTCTGGGTGGAGGACCACTGATTTCTGACCTCATAGTTTATGAAAGCCAAAGTTTATTTCCTTTCCTGCTCTGTCTCCTGGGAGCTTGAAGAAAGGAGTTTGTGTGTGGCAGATTCTGAGCCAAGCTGCAAGGGCGAGGAACTCGGTAAACTGGCATTCGTGGGGCTGGCCGTGGCAGAGGGGCGGGGTGGGGCAGGGCGGGGGCCTGGGTGTCCAAAGACCTAAAGCTGAGCCCTAGCTCAGTTTCTTATTTATTCATTTATTTAGACAAATAAAAATTGTACATATTTATGGTATAGAACATATTTTGACATACAGATACACTGAAATGATTAGATCAAAGTAACATATCTATCTCCTCACCTACTTAGCATTTTTATTAAAAAAATTTTTTTTTGAGACGGAGTCTCACTCTGTTACCTGGGCTAGAGTGCCGTGGCATCCGCCTAGCTCACAGCAACCTCCAACGCCTGGGCTCAAGCAATCCTCCTGCCTCAGTCTCCCGAGTAGCTGGGACTACAGGCATGCGGCACCATGCCAGGCTAATGTTTTCTATATATATTAGTTGGCCAATTAATTTCTTTCTACTTATAGTAGAGACAGGGTCTCGCTCAGGCTGGTTTGGAATTCCTGACCTTGAGCAATCCGCCTGCCTCAGCCTCCCAGAGTGCTAGGATTACAGGCGTGAGCCACCACGCCCGGCCTACTTAGCATTTTTAAATGGTGAGAACATTTAAGATCTAGTCTCTTAGCAATTTTCAAGTACAGGATACATTGTTAGTAACTGTAATTGCCACACTCTACAATAGATCCCCAGAATTTATTCATCTCATTTAACTGGAACTTGGTGCCTTTTAACCAACGTCTCCTCCCAACCCCAGCTCTTGGCAACTATCATTCTGTTCTGTTTCTGTGAGTTTGACTTTTTTAGATTCCACATAGAGGTGAGATCATCTGGTATTTGTCTTTCTGTCCTGGCACAGTTATTTCTGGCTTTGTGACCTCATCACGTTCGTCATCGGTAAAATGCCTGCCTCCCTTGTTCCGCCTACTTCACCAGGCTGTTGTGGAAACAAAATGAGACGACGTGTGAGTTCTGGGTTTTGGCATTACTGTCACATATTAGAAGTGCTTCTGTGGGGCTTAAAATTTTGCTCTCAATTTGGCATTCATGAAGGTCATAGAAGGGCTTACGTTTAGTTAATTCTGTTACTTGGGAACGTTTGGGACCATTTAATTTGCAGAATTTTAGTACCCAACTGTCCATTACCTTCTCTCTTACTTAGAATCTAGTCATGGCTGCCATGACAGAGAGATCTAGAATGATAGAGGCTTAAACAACCTAGAATTGCATTTTACTTTCATGGAACCGTCCAGATATCGTTGGTCTGGGGCAGCTTTGGAGGTGGGAGGTGTGGGGTAGTACATGGAGCCAGAGAATGAGGTGGCTCTTATGTTCCCACGTGGCTGTCACCTCTTGGTCCAGGTGGCTGTTCCAACTCTGCTCAACAGGAAAGGGAGGAGTGAAGGGTGTGGCCACAGCCTCACGTCCCTTCATACACACCCCTCTGGACGGAACTATTCAAGTGTCTACACTTGGCTGGAGTGTAGTGTTGAGCTCAACATCCATGTGTCCAGATAAAAATTTCAATTCCTGTGTAAGAAGAGAGACTGAATGTTGGGGGCTGGGCAGCAAGCAGTGTCTGCATCAGCTGCCTGGAGTCATGTCATTAACTCACTTTTAAGAAGTACACAGAGCGTAGAAGGCAGAGCAGTTTGTATTCCATTCTGATGAACAACTATGGAATGATACTTGAAGGGGAGGATGAGGGAGGGTGAGGCTGTCAGCTTAGAAGAGGTTTAGAACTTATTTGTGCTTTTATTCAGGCTTTTGAAGCCATTTATTATTTCTAATAATAAATGCACCTAGTTATTGCTACATCCCGGGCACGGTGCTGGGAGTCAGAGGTCATGGTCTCTGCTCATTGAAGGTCACTCCACAAGGAAGACAGGTGTGTCCTGCAGTGACTAGGAAACTGTGGTGAGAGGCTGTGGGAACTTCTAGGAAAAGACCTGACCCCCCCGCCCCCTGGGCAGGCAGGACGTGTATGTGTGTTAGATGCAGCGTGTGGGGTAAGTGTCACTTCCATGGTTTAATGTTTGATCTTTGTTTCTCAGAATCGTTCCACGTGGGCGTTGGGAACCTCCATGACAAGTGATGCTGCCCCGATGGGAGCTGTCTCTTTACCTGCTGGCTTCACTAGGCTTCCACTTCTATTCTTTCTATGAAGTTTACAAAGTCTCCAAAGGTAAGCTCCCAAGCTTGTCCGATCTCCTATCAAAAAAGGAGCAGAGGCCGGGCCTGGTGGCTCACGCCTGTAATCCTAGCACTCTGGGAGGCCGAGGCGGGCGGAATGGCTGAGGTCAGGAGTTCGAAACCAGCCTGAGCAAGAGAGAGACCCCGTCTCTACTATAAATAGAAAGAAATCAATTGGCCAACATATATGTAGAAAAAAATCAGCTGGGCATGGGTGGTGCATGCCTGTAATCCCAGCTACTTGGGAGGCTGAGGCAGTAGGATTGCTTGAGCCCATGAGATTGAGGTTGCTGTGAGCTAGGCTGACGCCATGGCACTCACTCTAGCCTGGGCAACAAAGTGAGACTCTGTCTCCAGAAAAAAAAAAAAAAAAAAAAGGAGCAGAGGTAGAAGATTTAGGAATATGGTCCAAGTTACAGTCAAGGTGACTCGGGCCCTGCTGTGCTTCCCCCTAGCCTTGAATTGTCCGAATTAATGACTTGAGTCCATGAGGTTTTATGTCCCTGTCCTGGGTCTTCTAGATGATTCTGTGGCTTGTCTTCTATAATAGGGAGGGGTTGGTTCAATGGCTATCAAAGGCCACGGAGGGGATTTGCATTCAGGATTCAAAGTAAACCATTTTCTCTTTCACCGTTACTCAGACATATCTCAGACGTATGGAGGCAACTTGATGGTGTTGGAGACCCAGATGCCTTTTATCTTCTTGTTCTGTCATCTTTAATATGTTGCCTTTGTCAACATACTGAATGTTGGAGATGATGATGCACGTTGGAGATGAACCATCCTCAAGTCTCATTCCAGCCCATAGTCAGGGGAATAGGAGCCGTCATTTCTTTAAGGACAGTTTGGCAAGTAGCACTTGTCACTCCTGCTCACACCTACTTGGTCAGCACTCAGTCACAGCTGGGAGGCTGGGAAATGTAGTCTTTGGCTTGGTGGCCATGTGCTGCCTAAATCTTCTTATGCCATGGAAGAAGGAAGGGACCATGAGCAGTCTCTGCCAGAGGTAGGGATGGTTTTGAAGAGGTGATGACGATTACTGAGCCTTGCCTCAAAGAGGAGCAGGAGTCAGCCAAGTAGAGAAGAAGGCTGAGGAACTACGGACAGAGATGGGTTTGTAGGCAAACGGACAAGCTTGTATAATGCCATTGGTGTGGGGGAAAGAATAGCATGATCTGGGAACGGTGAGACCCTTGGCAGGACTGGAGTGCAGGGTGTGATGGGGGAGTGGAAAGAGTTGAGCTTAGATCAAAGTGCAGGGTTTGATTGGGAAAGACACTGTGTGTCGGATTTATCTTGAAGACGGGGAGCATGTTGAGAGTAGTGTAGTCATGGAAATGGCAAAGGTAGGTTTTGGGAGCGCACTTGAGAGTGCTCTGCCTTCATCTGTCGCCCTGTGGGTCACCAGGATTGACCTTTCTCCCCATTTTTCACTTGTCCCACTCAAAGCTGTGGGCTTGGGTGCAGAGTGACCATCTAAAGTAGATGAGCAGTGTTCTTTGGTCAAGGCCGTCCAAGCAGCCACGTCCCCTGGTGTACTCTTGGAGCTCTCAGAGCCCACATACCGTGTTTCCCTGAAAATAAGACCTACCCATAAAATACGCCCTAGCAGGATTTCTAAGCATTTGCACAATATCAGCCCTGCCCTGAAAATAAGACCTAGTGGTGTGTGTGGCTATGCATACATCTGCACAACCCATGCATTTTGTCCCAGAGCGGTATAGAAGACGAGCAGCCCTTCTTATCTGCCCCATTGTGACAGCTACTATCCCAGAGGTGACTGGAAAAGTGCTGGCAGCCCCACCAAGGTTGGCTCCCCGTGTCAGGTCCCTGCCATCCTGTGCGTGCTGCAAGCTGAGGCTTTGAGGGGAAAATAAAACATCCCCTGAAAATAAAGTCCTAGGGTGTCGTCTTGAGGAAAAATAAATATAAGGCCCTGTCTTATTTTCGGGGAAACACGGTAGAAGGAGCTAACCTGCTCTTGTTGGGCACTGTGTTGGGCACTTCATGTACCTGTCTCATTTGATGGCTTGCACAGTCCTATGAGGTGGATATCACTTAAAAGACAGGCTTGGCTGCAAGCCAAGTGTGGCAAGTGCACAAAATTGGAAGCTGCAGATCACTTTAAAACCCAGTCTGGGAAGTTGCACCGGTCACATGAGGTCATGGAAGCTCAAAAAAATTACTTGTCCAAGGTCTCACATCTAATAAGTAATGGCTCTGGGCTTTGAACCCTGGTCTGTTCAACTCTAGACTCAATATTTTTTCCTATTTTGTCATTCATATTTGTTGATAATTTCTTGAAGCAGCTTGCTTTAAAGGGGAAGCTCTTTTGTCTATTCAACTGTTAAACTTTAAAGTCTCTGTGTTCTGGAAGCTGCTGGGATGGGTGGGGGACCCCTCTGTGGATAGTACAAAACTTGTCTGTCCTTCAGCTGGTCCAGAGGCTGTTGTGCTTGTGTGTGGCTTCTTACTGGCCATTCCCAAGCCTGAAGCTGCTTTTATCCTTTATGCTTTTCCTTTTATCGTCAGTGCTAAAGTTTCTCAAGCCATTCCCAAGAAACTCCATCTTCCTCTAATGGTTTTGCCAGTTCAGCTCACGGAAGCCAGATCCCCCTGTCTTGCCAAAGTATGTGTAACTGGTGCAATGTTGAGTCGTCTTGGTGCCACACCTCACTTTCTAATTCAGGAAAAAGTGCTGCTTGCCTACATTATAAAAGTAGGCCACTGGAAGAATTGTCTCTCATACTTTTTGGGGGCATTTGTATTTGGAGCAAATACAGTGCCTAGAACGTAGTAGAGCAGGGGTCCTCAAACTTTTTTTTTTTTTATCTTTTTTTTTTTTTATTTCGGCATATTATGGGGGTACAGATTTTAAAGTTTCAATAAATGCCCTTCCCCCCCCTCCCAGTCCTCAAACTTTTTAAACGAGGGGCCAGTTCACTGTCCCTCAGACCGTTGGAGAGTGCCCACTGCGGGCCCGGGATGAGTCGGCTGCTAAGCAGGACAGGCAGCGGCGGCAAGAACACCCAGAGGGCCGGATAGATGTGCTTAGGTGGCTTGCATGTGGCCCGAGGGCCGTAGTTCGAGGATGACTGTACTAGAGGCTCAGAATGCATTAAGTGAAATGCCACCGGTGGGTAGCTGCACAGCTGCCCTCTCTGGGCATGAGCAGGCATCTTCTTCATTGCTGTCTCTCATCATCAGCAGTAGCAGGCTGTCAATCATTAGAGACAACAGATTTTAACAGCCATAGTCAAATTGAATCTCTCAGCAAAACACAGCAGGGACTCCACAGAATACCCCTTCTTCCCAACTCTACCAGGTCTAGACCATCTTAAAGTCATATGGAAATACTTGGGTGGGGTGGGGGGGTCTGCTATTTGAGGTGACCTCATCCCTTGTGCTCTGCAGTATTGTGGCTAATCCACAGCTACTGCACTGAGTTTGTGCCTTGTGGGTTAGTAGGTGTGGAACTTATGCCTCTCTGTTTACGTGTAATGTGAGGAAAGAAGCCACGTGCCATGCATTGTAAGGCTTGCATAATGAGCTTTGAAAGAAAGAATTGATGCCTCTGCCTAAAGGAGGGCATCAGTTGAGTCAATCGATGCAATGGAATTATCAATTGAATGCAATACTTGGAATGAAAACAAATTGAATTCTCGTTAAAAACAGGTGATAGAAGGTGGTATCCTGTTTTAAAAAAAGGCATCTGGGAGGGAAAGTCTTTGACTATTTCAATTTACCAACTAAATTTTCTATTCTAGTACTCACTTTGACATCTTGTAACTTTCTAGGAATCTGTACATTTCACCATAGGTTTTCAATTTGATTAGTATATTGTGCTTCATAAAACTCTTATTTTTAATTTTTTTGTTTCCTTCTCATTGTTTATTGTGTATAGTTTGTTTATTTGCATCTTTTCACTGCCCCCACCCTTATTCCCTCTCTCCACTTCTCCCTCCCTCCTATTTTTTCTTTCTTTCATCACCTGTGCCAGAAATTTTATTAACATTTTCAGCTTTGGGCTTTGTTAGATTTCCCAATTGTTTCTTTGTGTTCTCCATTTCATTGATTTCTGCCTGTGTCTTATTTCCTTCCTTATTGTTTTCTCTGAGTTTGCTCCATTCCTTTTTATTCCAACTTCGTGAGTTGAATGCTTAGCTCATTTCTTTTTGTAAGGAATGAATTTGTATTGTTGTATCAAAGCTGATTGTTTTTCTCAGGAAGATTTCCAGCAGAGGAATTACAGAGTTGAAACGACAAGAACGTTTTCCAGGTTCTTGATAGATTCGCCGTGCCAGGCACTCTTGGGAAGGCTGTGCCAGTTACCACTTCCGTGGGAGAGTGTGCGTCTCTCTGTACTACCTCTTAGCGGGTTCAGTATTCTTTAACCCATCTCAATTGTATTTGCTATATGATGTGAAATGAAGAGTTAAATTATTTTTTGCAAATAGGTAACTAAACATTACTTACTGTCTTTCCATATAGAATTATGATGCAATTTGGATCATGTACCAAATTCTTCTATGCCCTCCAGACTGTTGGAGGGGCGGTTTTTTCTGTTTCATTGATTTCTCAATCAATTCTCACATAAGTACTGCACCGTTTTAGTTATTTTTGCTTTATAAAATGCTTAAGTATTTGGGTGGACTAAGTTACTACTCATTGTTCTTTATTTCCAGACCTTTCTTGGCTGTTCTTAACCAACTTATTCTTCCAGATACATATTTGAACTTGGCAAGTTCCAAAGAACTCTTATTAGAGTTTTAATTAGAATTACAATAAACCTAGAAATTAAATTATAAATAATTGACATTCTTATAATATTGTGTCTTTCCATCCAGGAATATAATATGTTTTCTTTGTTTATTCAAGGACTTCCCTTAATTGAAGGTTCATGGTCTTCAGAATAGGCCTTGCTAAAATTCTTGAGATTTTTTGAGTCTTTTTTTTTTTTCCTCCTTTTATGATCAGGATTTTTTCCAATTATACTTCTTAAATCTTCTAGCTGGTCATTTCTAGTCTTATAATAAAGGCATTTATTTTTGTGTTCCAACAATCTATTGAATTCTCTTAGGTTCCATTGGCTTATCATTTGATTCTCCTGGCTTTTCTATTTAGATAATATCATCCACAGATAATGATAATGGTTTTGCTTCATCAGTTTTTGCTTTGCTAAGACATCTAGAATAATGTAATAGTTGGATGTTATACTGCTTAAATTCTGACTTTTATGGAAACTCTATTGCTTTCGCCATTAGTGAAAAGTTGAACAAGATTTGTTCATTTATTTTTTAAAGTCATGTTAAGGAAACCTAGCCCTTTTAAATTGGCAATAGTGTTGAATATTATCTGTTTTTAAAGTACTTATTCTTTTTTTGACCTATTGATATATTTTAAAGTCATCAATTTTCTAGTAGCAATCCATATGGATTCC
The DNA here is from genome assembly GCF_040939455.1 of Microcebus murinus. Taxonomy (NCBI): domain Eukaryota; kingdom Metazoa; phylum Chordata; class Mammalia; order Primates; family Cheirogaleidae; genus Microcebus; species Microcebus murinus. The sequence continues at coordinate 24,569,214 of NC_134126.1, read as the reverse complement.
TATGACAAACCTACTGTGACCATATTACTTTTATTTAATAAATATACTGCTTTTTTCCCTAAGTTTTAAAAAAATATATTGATTTCTAAGTGAGAGTGATTGGCCTGTTAACTTTTTTTGTTTCATCATCAGATTTCAATAATGGCATTCTGTTAGCTTTATAAAACAAATGAGGAAGATTCCATTTTTTTCGGTTTTCCAGTGTTCCAGATTTCCATTTTTTTCCAGTTCCAGATATTATGGAACTGTTTTAGTATATATGAAATGTCTGTGTCAAAGTTCGATATTCACTTCTAAGTTTGTCTAGGCATGAAGTCTCCTGGGAGTAGATTCAATGAAAACTTTTCAGTATCTTTCAGTGTTATGATATATTTAGGTTTTTTTCCTTAAGTCAGTTTGAGCAATTTGTTTTTCCATTTCATTGACATTTTCAAATGTATTAACATACAATTGTGTATCATATTCTTATAATGTTTTGAATCTTGTATGTGTCTCATTCCTCCTGTCTTAAGAAATTTAGCAAAGATTTGTCTATTTAATAGGCTTATTCTTTTTCAAGTTCTTGGATTTATTTATGAATTCTGCCATCTTTTTGTTTTCTGTGAAGATTATTTAATGATCATGCCACCCTAGATCCTTCTGACTTTATAAAGCCAGGCACACCTTCCTTTATGAGGCATCTATCTTCCTGAAAAGTTGCATTTTAGTGACACTTTTTAAATGGAATTGTGCTTTCCATTGATTTGGCTTTTCATTTCACAAATGCTTTATTTTCATTTCTTTAATCTTCACTGATCTGTACTTAACATTTCTTTAAATAGACTCCAGAACACCAGGGAAGCCCTCATGTTTAAAGAGCCTTTGGTTTTTTTTTTTTTTTTTTTTTGATACAGAGTCTCACTCTGTTGCCCGGCTGCTAGAGTGCCATGGCGTCAGCCTAGCTCACAACAATCTCAGTCTCCTGGGGTTAAGCAATCCTTCTGTCTTGGTCTCCCGAGTAGCTGGGACTACAGGCATGCACCACCATGCCCGGCTAATTTTTTTTTCTGTATATATTAGTTGGCCAATTAATTTCTTTCTATTTATTGCTCAGGCTGGTTTTGAACTCCTGACCTTGAGCGATCTGCTGGCCTCGGCCTCCCAGAGAGTGCTAGGATTACAGGCGTGAGCCACCAAGCCCGCCTGGGCTGAGCCTTTGGTTTTTATGGTGCAAAGTATTCATTTGAATTTCCACCTCCTATGTCTTTGTTTTTATATAGTAGGTGTTCTTAAGGTGTGCTGCAACTAGTATAGTTGAACACATTCACTTTCTACCTTTTGTTTGTTCCTGTACAAACCTGTGCCCTTCACTATTACTAATATCAGTTTATGAGAAAAGGATACAGCAGCTCATTTGTAGATTAATTCTTCCTTTTATAGTGTTCATACAGCACAGTAGCCTCTCACAGGGTGTGGGGTTTGTTAGGAGTTAATTTTTTCCACTTTGTGATTAAAGGAATTTGGTTGCAAGATAGCTGTTAACTCTGGAAAGCCCCTGCAAGATGGGGAAACAAAGGCTGCTGGTCCTGAACAGGTGTCCTTGCCCTTGGAACCAGGTGAGCTGGATGCCCATGCAAAGTGCTCACGTGGTGGAATGCCCTGGGAGACCCGGAATTCCTCAGGTGAGCAGCAGATGAGCTGCCCTATTTGGGAGGTTCTAAGGCCATTTATGAAGTTTATCTTCTTGCATCCCAGTTACTGATAACCCCAGTTATCTGATTTCCTTTTGGTTGAGTTATTTCTAAATCACATTTTCATTCCCTGAGTGGGAACTGGGAGAGGCACAAAGAGCCCCCCACCATGCTTTAAGGATGTCATGGAAAACCAGTACCTTATCACTCCTTTTCTATAGGACAATCTGCAGATGAATATTTGGGAGTTGCTTGCCATTAGATTTTCTCTTATCATTAGAAGCGCATCTTTTCTGCCCCATGTTTCCATTCTCATTTGTTCCACAGTCGGCTGTACCCATGGCTTCCTAGAGAAATAAAGAATTAGTGGGGGGTGACGGGAGTTTTTCATATGCATAGAAATACCAGGACACATGCACCATGACTGGGTGTGCAGCTCCTTAACGGTGGCTTGTATCACTCTAGAGTGTGTGTGTGTGTGTGTTCCCCTCTCGTCCTGATTATTGCCCTCTAATTACCCCCACCCCAGAATTAATTTCCCACCAAAATGTTGAGGGTGAAACCGCAGGGGTAGGTTAGAGGCTGTAAGTAAATGATTTATCATCACAGCTCATTGGCAGTGATTAAAATGCAAATCCCCGTGTATGGTAGGTAGGAAGGAGCTTTGATGGATCCTTCTGTTGGAGGGAGGAAGCGATAGCTGATGTAGTCATGGGGTTCAGCAGCAGAAATGGCTTCATTGCTATGCCCCAGTTTTGTGGAGCACTGAGTTTGGGGAAATGGAATCAGGGCCCTAGAAGGAAGAGCTGGGCCTGCCATGATAGTCCTGTGTAGAGAGAATTCCCAGGCACGGAAGGCTGCTTTCTGTTTTGTAGCAGCCCCTTGCTTGACTGTACTTGAGTTATGGTGAAAACTCCAGTCCTGCCCAAAATGGGGGTGCGGGTCAGGGATCGCTGAGAAGGTAGAATCAGAGAAGGGCTGAGGCCGTTGCTGTTGATGGCAAGACCTCCCGCTGCAGGTTCTCAACTTCTACTCCACCGTATCAACTGAATCCTGCAGTCGCAAATCTTCAGCTAACTTAAAATAGTGACTTCCAAAGTGGACACGAATGGACTTAAGTTACGATTTAAAACTGACAGCGTTTGTTTGTGTCAAGGAACCAGGCAAAGGTGATTTGTAGGAATTCTCCAAAATACGAGGGAGGATTTTTGGTCTGGGACTATGTTGTCCAATACCACAGCCATCAGCCACGTGCAGCTGATGAGCCCTTAGAATGTGGCCAGTCCGAATTAAAATGTACTGTAAGGATGCCATGTACATTGGATTATGAAGAATTAGTAAGAAAAGGAGCATGTAAAATGGCTCATTGTTTAATATTGGATAATATTTTGGATATATTGGGAGAAATAAAATATAAAATTTCACCTTTTTTTCTTTGTAGCTATTAGAAACTTTAAAATGGCAAATGTGGCTCCCGTTGTCTTTCTATTGGACAGCATTGGGCAGAATGTCATCATTTCTCCTGTCTGTGCAGGGGCCCTTTTTCCCCACTAGGGGGAGTTATGTTCCAGCTTCAGGAAATCCACGGTTGGCATGTAAACTTCACTGCTTTCGAATGTACTCTTTTAAAAAAAAAAAAAAGAAGAAGAAAAAGAGCTCAAAGTGTTGCTTTATTTTAATTCTGTATAATTCTGATGTTTCTGGAGGTTGCACTTTACGTGCAAGTGAAGCCAAGACAGAAGAGGCAGAGAGAGGTTTTCCACCTCTGTGTGTTAACAAATTCAGAGATGCCTGTTCCTCCTCCATTGGAATGCAGCAACTTGGCATGTGTTCACTGACTGTTCCCTTGGACTTGGGTCTGTGTGCGATGCAACACGCATATCCACGTACGCGCACACACCCAATGTGGCCTTGTGTGCAGCCGTAACAGACAGGACCGGAGCTACGATCACACGTCTCTACGGCACTCCGAGAGCACGGGACATGCCGTGTGGATGGGGCGCCCGGAGTGGTGCTGTCGTCTGTACCTGGGCCGGTGTGCGACGCCTCTCCCTTTCCCGTCGTTCCTAAGTGCAGCGTTGCCTGAGGTTTGGGGCTGGGGCAGCTGTTTGCACGTAGCGCGTGTGAACCTGCACCTTGATCCTGCGCTGAAGACGGCATCGTTTCGTGATTGTGTTCTCGTGATAAACCACCCTCTCCTGGCTTTCCTTCTGGGAAGTTCCTCTTTGATTTCCCATAGTTTTTGTACTTTTGTTGATGGAAAAAGCATCATTGTTTCCCCCCTTTTCTTGTGTTACGTGCTCTTTGTCACTTTCTGTGGGAATCTCAGCCATTCGGGCACCTTTGTCACTACCTTTATACTGAGCGCCTCTAAGTCTTCATCTTCGACTAAGGGCATTTTTGAGTTGTACCCACCCCTGTCCAGCTGCCTACTAGACAGCACACAGAGCTCAGAGTCAGGCCCCATGGCCCTTCTTCCTTCCTGCATGGTGGAATTCATCAGCGCTGCTGTGGCTTCTTACTTCTTATTTGTCTCTCTTCCCCAGTGTACAGCAAGCCCCAGGGGGACGAAAGCCACGCCAGTCCTGTTGTGTGTCATACCTAGTACCTTGCACCATGCCTGGTTATTGTACATCCTCAAGAAGTGTTTGAAGATTTTTATTATATCTTTTGTTGTAAATCAGCTGTATTGTATAAACACTTTATGTGTATATGTATAAACACACTTATTGCCATTATGATTCCATCTAATTATATCTTGTTAGCATTATGTCATATAATGCAGACATGATCACCGTAATTTCGTGGCATGGCCTGTGTACAAATTTCTAGCAGCCTCTACAAGTGGGGCATTTGCACTGGTCCCTCCCGTGTTTGCTCGTACTGGGAGCTCTTCTCCCTCGTGTCCCTCTCCTTTTGTGACCCTTATTACAAGCCGAGTTTCCATCAGCCCCGCTGCACATTTCCAGGAACTCGGGTCACGGAGCGCTGGAAGGAAAGGTCAGGGCGTGTGGCATGTGTCCACGCCTGCAGCCCAGTCCACTGGCTGCTTTTCCAGGACATAGTCCAGTTCTTTCCATGCTCCTGCTATTCGGCCAACCCGGATTTGTTTGGATTTGGGACTAACAGAGCCTTTTTTTCTTGTCAGAACATGAAGAGGAACTGGACCGAGAGTTTGAGCTGGAGACCGACGGTTTATTTGGAGGATTAAAGAAGGTATAAGCAGATGAATGGGAAACCTCAACTTTCGAACCTGGTTTCGATGTTTTGCATCCCTTTAGTGTTTGGGGTGCACCCAGGCATGGTGTCCGGCAGCGATCCGGTATGACGCGCCTTTGCTGCCGCAGGGGTGTGGCTGTGTCGTGTTGGAGAAGCCATTCCCCCGGTCTTTATCTTCTTGTCCCTTGTTCTTAAGGTTACATAAGCAGATTTCTGGTATCTTACCGGTTAGTATGATTTTTTGCTTTTCTAAAGACCCGGGAAGTCCCTTCTTGACCTGGCCAAATCTGTTAGAATCAAATGCCGCCCCTCATGCCAACTGCTGGAACACCTTCCTTCCAGCACCTGAGTGACCCTGGCCATCCACACTGCCGCAGAGCATGCTGGGAATTCCTGTCCCCTCCTCCCCCCAGTGCTGCTGTGGCAGGGGGCTGGCTCCAGCTCATTTAGCGTGCTTCGGTAGCAGGCCAGGGTGGCCACTGCTCTGTCACCTACCTGTGTCCTTCTGGAGTTGACAGCCCTTCCATTCTAGAGTTTGGTGTGGGTCAGTACCAGCTCCTCCTGTCCAGATGAGAGATGCTAGACTTTTTTCCCCATGACAGTCCCTTTCCCTTTGTGGCTGGGGTTCTTCTCATCCCCTTTCAGTTTCTTAGGACCCCATTTCAGTAATGACTTGGATCACAGGAGATCCCGGGCCCAGCTCATGGTTTGGGGTTTATTTAGGTCAAGGCTAATAGGAGCTGTGTATTTGTTTTCTAAATACTTTGATATGTTTTAAAAATATCAAAGCATTTTTTCTTTTCATTTTTTTAAACTATTTTTCCTCTAAGTATTAATGTCATTTAGCAATACATTATAAATTCAATCAGCTTTTGTGCACTGGCTTGGGACATAAAATACAGCTTGCATTCCAAGTTCTGAACATCCTGCTTACAAATGAACTTTGGGAAGACAATTCGCTTCCAAACCGGGTACTGCTTGTACTGACATTTTCCCATTTCGATAGTTGCGGATCTTGCTTAGAATTGTCAAAGATTTGCTTCAATTTCCATTTTTATTTGGTTAGGGTAACCTGTCCCTTTTCCCAGCTCTGTACAGAGACAGTGTATTAGATAGAATGCCCACGTTTGTCTGGCTGCCCTGTGTGGGTGCTGTTCTTGGCTTTTGTTGTTCTACCTACCAGACACTTCCATGAAAAACTAGATGTAAATCAAATTTTCATTCACAGCATCCATTGCTAGATTTTTTTTTTTTTTTTAATTTAAGCCCTTCTTAGGATTAGCAACAAGAATGTAAGGTGGGTAGGATTGTGCCCACTTCCAAGATGAGGAAATCTGGCAAGCTTTCTGTTGCAGTGGAATTTGAGATGTAATAGGAGATAGCCCTTGGATCTACTCTTTAGAAATAGAACACTATTGGGTCTCTTACAACAGAAAAAAAAATGGTTATCTTTTTTTGCTTTAGACTCAAAATTCAGGCATTTCATATAATATTGAAAATACAGAATTGTTTGCCAGGGGCAGAATTAAGCAAACATGTTTTAGAGACTTGGCTAAAGAGAAGCAATTGTGAGGCAGTGTGGGAAAGTGAACCCAGGGTCAGGCCCCGGCAAGTCTTGGAGCTCTCAGGGATGTCACTGTGGAGGGCAGGCTCGGCCCAGCAGTGTGTTGCCACTTCCAGACAAAGGAGCATTGTCTTCACTGTGACTTCCCAGCTCCTATCAGTCCATCACGTCTGGCTGCTTAATTCCCTGCTAGGGCTCCAGAGTCCTGGGGAGGTGACCCCTTCTAAGCATCCTCCACTGCAGCCTTTGGGACAGGGCGTGGGTCAGGAGTGCTGGCCTTCAAGCCAACTCTGCCTTTGTGGAAAGTATGCAAGGCATGGGTGCATAACCTTGGTGTCCTAAGGACTCAGTCTTTTTGCCATTCTGACCAATCTCTGTCCATCCCTCTGTCCATCTGACCATCTATCCAGTGAGTACCTCTCGTTTTCTCATCTTTCCATATCTCATTACCTTGCATATGGGGTTGAGTGGTTTGAAGTCCTAGAATTTAGAGAGAAGAGGATGAGTCCTGGTGGCTATACAGCAGATGAAGGAAACTGATGCTGCGTTCTTAGGTTCTGGACAGTCCTTGCTGAATACTTCCTTTCTCCGAGGCTATAGGAGGTGGCAAGTGAATGCTACTTTGGTCCAAATTGTAATCACAAGAAGGTATTGGGTGTAGATAGAGATTGTGAACTTTAGAAGAAAGCTTATGTTTTCTGACATCCCTTGCGTATGCTATCTGCAGCACTGCTAATGTTTTAGATCAGGTGACTATTGTGGGGGGCTGCTCTGACATTGCAGGATGCTTGGTGGCATCCCTGGACTCTGTGCCTAGTTAGATGCCAGCAGCATCCTCTGCCCCCAGGTCTCAACAAGCAAAATTATCTCCCGGCATTGGCAAACGCCCTCTGCAGGCGAAATCTCCCACACTTAAGAACAGCTGGTCCACAGCAATACGTAAGGGCTTTGTCCCCACTCTCCTATCATGCTGGGTTGCCATTCTTACCTTTGCTCATCCTGTGTTTCATTCTGGATTGTGCCTCACCCCTTCGCTGTGTGGCCTCCACTGTCACTTCAGATCTGAGCTTTGTCTCCCTGTCGTGGAAGTTGGGCTCGAAGTTGGGCTTGGTGCTTACAGTTCTGACACTTCCCTGCCTCTCTCCTTACTTCCTGCCACAAATAGGGCTTTTACTGAATGTGTCTCTGTGCTCAGGTCCGTGCCGAGTCCCGGGGACAGTGGTGAACCACACAATGTTGCCATCCTACTGTCTCCTAGTGGGAACGGATTGACAGTAAATAAACAGACATAACAGCTACAGAGTGAGCTCAATGATATGAAGGTGATATTAAACAGGGCAATGTGATAGTAATGCTTGGATCATACTGTAATGCTGAATTTTGACAAATTGACTTGTAGAATTTTATTTTATCCATGCCTTACTAGACTTGAGTCATCAAAGGCAAGTCTGAGATTTAATCATTTCTGTATCTTGAGTGCCTGGGATAGTTAGGTGAGTACTTTATTGAATTCATTTGCAGGAGAGTGAACAACACTAGCACCACGCCAGGCTGCAGCACTAAAGTCAAATGCACTCGTCCTCAGTGCATCTGATGGACGTGCCCGCAGATGCTAAGTAGACAGTGTTTATCGTCAGAGACCCTTGTAAGCACAAGCACAATCACAGACTGCTTTGGGGAGGAGAAAGTTGCCCTTCAGCTGAGCTCTAAAGAACGGGCAGGATGTGGCAAGGTCAACAGTAGAGGAGATGCTGTTCCAGTGGGCATTGCTATAATTAGAAAAGAGAAGGACGTATTGGGGGGGATGGTGACTCAAAGTGAAGCTTCATTTAGGACAGTGAAAGGGCGCAGGGCCTGACTGCGGTCCTTTTGATGATAGGGTTTGGAGGATTATGCCCCAGATCAGGAATGCCTGGGAGCCTTGTAATTTCTTTGGGATGATGCCAATTGCTCTTGCCAAGACACCAGATGTGGAGTGGGAGCTTGTATGGTTGTGGCTGTTCAGACTCCACGTGCTTCCGTGTCTGCGTCCTGTTTTGTGATGTCTGCTCTTCTGGGCTCCCGGAGTGAGGGCCTCCCACGCAGGCGCCAGCCAGTGGCCTCCTTGGACGATCGATCTTGTGCTGGGAGCCTGTGTGTGTTCCACAGGGGCTGGCTTTCTCTTGCAAGCCTTCTCTGTCCTGGCGTCAGGGAGATAAGGGAAATGTCGTCAGTGCCCACGTTGCTTGCTTGACATAGTAAATGGGTCTTTAGCCAGTAGGGTCTGAATCAAACTGATAACAAGTGGAGCTTTGTGTTGTGTCATTAATTTTTTTCCCTTTTATTTTTTATTTCTGAGTCAAGACACTTGGCATAATAGAAAGAGCATGGGTTTGGAGTGGGATGGACTGGAGTTCGATTCTGGCTTTGCTACATCTGGGAAAATCATTTTACCCTCCTGCGAGCCGGTTTTATTATCTGGATTATGGGATGGGAGGTTATGGGGGAAGGAAGGGATGGATAAGAAATACCCAGCTGGTATGTTGGGCACCAAAATCGATGCTCAATACTTGTTGTTGTTGTTTTTTTCTTCGGTGGATGAATATAGCCTTGCTTTAGCATTAAGAATCACTGATTTCCCCTCTCTGGCAAAGACATGTGTTCTGCAGAGACACTGACGTGTAGAAGGGAGTTGCTACTACTGAAAGGAGCGCTCAAACTCCTGATGCATTATGAAGAGTGTTGCACACGTATCAGTCTTTTCTTTCCTGCCACGGTTTCCTGCGGCAGGTTTCTGAAACCGAGGCATACCTGTAAATAAGCCTGCCTTTCAGAAATAAATTCAGAGAGGACTTTATAGTCCCTGCGAGAAAGCTTAGGAAGAATAGACCAGGACAGAAAGGGAAGCTGGAATAATGAATAATAATAATAATAATGCCTTTGCACGTTGAGAGAAGAGGTAGTTTTCTTAAGTAAAGACAGTTTTTAGCTACTCAGGCTTTGCCCATAAAGATTTTAAGATTTAACTTATTTATAAATCCCTCTGTATTTCAATAATTCAGGAGAACAACAATGCTCCATTTTGATTCATTTAACAAATACGCGTTGAGGGGCTACAGTGTGAGAGGCTTGTGGGGCCGTGTGCTGGGCTGCTGTGACATTCCAGGCTGACTTCGTCCTACTGGGTGACTCACAGGGACTGAAGCTGAGGTGTGGCTGGGAGACAGGAGAGGTCGGTGAAGGGAAAATCATGCCCGAGGGACCTGGATTTGAGAGAGTAATTCCGCTTGGCTGGAAGGTTGAGGTGAGGAGGAGGCAGGGGGACAGGTCATAAAGGCCATTAGGTGCCATATGGGGAGTCTGGACTTTATCCAGAGAGCAGCAGACAATCACTGAAGGGTGTCAGGTGCCATTTCTTCTGGGGACCCATTCCAGAGCCCCTGGACCGGTTGCCTTGCCCTACCATCCATCTCTCTGGCTCTGTCTCACTGTCTGTCTGTCTGTCTCTCTCTCTGTTAGTTTTGCAGCACTAAATCCTTGGTTCTAACTACACCTTATTTTTCTTGGCCTTTTCAAGGACTTCTTAAACGAAACAATAATTTCCATGAATTCATAGACAGAAAAAGAGAGTGGAGCAGGGTAGTCAGTAGCTGAGAGTTGTTAATAAGCAAATTTGAGATTTATCAATTGCAGATCCTTATTTTTACACAAGGTAGAGGGCGACAATTCCCATTCCTGTCCTCTCAAAGAAATCACTACCATCTTCTTTCCCTACCTGCCTGCACACCTCCTGCACATCAAGAAGAAAATCCAGCAGGGATGGGACTAGACGAGTGGCCTCGGGATGACAGGTAAAGAGCAGGAGTTCTTTGTGTCAACGAGAGAGAAGCAATACTGGTGTGTGCTCGTTTGGGAACCTTCCTTCCATTGCTAATGCTTGGGTTTCTTGCCCCTACCATTTGGAGACTCTTCAGTCCACAGTTCCTTTGCCGGGAGGGGCTGGCCTGAGACTCAAGCATCTGCCTCATCTGAGCTGCCCCTCAGCGTAGGGGCAAAGCTGTAGAAAATCCAATTCTCTGTTTATGAGCACAGGCAGAAAATTCACACACACACTTAGTAACCAGCTCCTGTCAGGAGGAGGGAGGGAGGGAGAGAGGACGGAAACCTGGTAGCAGTTTTTGAGGGGCTGTGGCCTCATGAAAATCAGGGAAAGTCTAACCTTTGTAAACTCACCGGAGTTTAGACACATGAAACAAAGCAAACGTCACCAAGAGAGACCAGTGTTCCTTCACGAGACGTCCTCAACCAGATGGGCATGTTCACCTCAACACCCACTATTAAAAGTCTAATGTGTCCGGGAGTTGGATGCAGAGATGAAAGAAAATCCGCCATTTGGAATGGTGGGAAATTTCTTAGCCACAAACCAGTCAGTTTACAAATGAGTGTCTGCTTACTCCTGGCTTTGTGGCCTGGGCTGCAATCAGTTACTGTAGGTTAAGGAAAATAAGAGGTGTTTTTTTTCTCTCAAGAAGTTGGGGGGGGAGAAAAAAGTTTATCCTCTGTTGGAGAATGGCAGGCTGACATATAGGTTTAATAGGAGTGACACTCAAAGTATTTAATTAAGGGCCAAATTCTTTGGTTTTACTTTTGGTAGCTTCTGGCAGTTGGAGGTGGGTAGGAATTAAATGTCGTCTTTCCCACGACCTTGCTCCCAAGTGGTTATGTTACAGTGAAAGAGTCTAGATCTGAATTCTCCTATACACACAAACATTTGTTAGGTAGGCAGGTACAAAACCCATCATCGAACCTGTTCCTAAAAGCTTGTGAAGCCTCTACTGTCTGTCTGAGGGTTCTTCAATAAGCATCTTGCAGAAAGGTTCATTCCGAGGCTGATGCAATTCTATTCTGGCTAGCAGCCCCACCTGTCTTCTAGTCTGATTAGAAGATGGAGTTTTACTAGACGAAGGGACACAGACCAAAGGAGTGTTAGACTTAGGAAGCTTTGGGTGCTGGGCTCAAGAGATTATTCTGCTTCAATCTTACAAGGGTGTCGGAGCCCAAGAAAAATTTTAACCCACTAACTGTTGAGTACCACTCTTTTCACTGGTAAAATATTTATTTCTAATGTCACTCATGCTAGTAAACTCTCAGGTGTAACTTTAGATACCATATTGGAATTATTTGAATGATAGCCATGTCTGGGATGTGGATTTCAGATTAGGATCCTTCAGATGCTAACTCACTCTTTCTGGATTCCTCATTTGGATACTTCCAGTGTTAAGAACTGTCCTGAAGAGGTAGATTAGTTTACACACAAATATTCTATAGAAGTGCTCTAACAGATAGGCTTCAGAAAGAAGGGGGCTAGGATTATTCTAGCAGGTTAAATAGCGGCTTAGATCTGAAATTGGGAGAGGAGGAGGTATGGGGAAGTGGGGAGGAAGAGAAACATTTCCTTCTCTCAGTATGTTCCCTAAAAGTGGTGGCTGTCAGCATTTTTAAAAAGGTTATTACCTTTTAAAATCGTGACATGACAGTTGATAAGTCTCTGTTAAAAAGAAATTAGGAGCAGCAGCAAGGTAAGAGCGAGATCATGGGGCATGTGGGAGAAGATGTGAAGGGGGGTGTCTTTGTGTGGGGAGCTGAGTGACGGCCACTTTCAGGGATGACAGTAGCTGCTGAAAACTCTGAGATGGATGAAGGTTAGTTATGCTATCATAATTTTGCTCTCAGGTTTTATGGAAGCAAATCTTGGATCAAATTCTGTCATACACGTAGACATTAATTAAACATTTATTAGGCAAGTGGTAGAAACCAGTTTATACCAACTCATTCTTCGGGATCCACGAAGTCCTTTGACAAAGACGTTACATGGAAGATTAGAATGTCAGCCAGTCCATGTTTCTCACACTGGTAATGCTAACTAGCAAGGCAGATTTCACCAGGGAAAGTTCTCTTGACATCCACAGTGCTAGTTAGTGGATTTCTGTTAGAAATAGCCTTAATTTGACATCCATAGGGTGCCAGTAAACAGAATTTCCTCACTAAAAACTCATGCTATCTAGACCACAACTGAAAATTAAGCAGCTGCATCTTAACTAGCTAAAGTGTTTGTTTCTGAAGAGTATTAACTTTCTTTATAACAATGTGATGCAGCCTTGCTATAAGGCAAGGCCTCAAAAAATTGCACAAAACTCAGAGTTGTTCCTCTCCACGGAAATCTTTAGTAAAAGGCGAAAGATTTATACGATCTGAAGAGAAACCAGAGTATGAGGTGGTATTCTGTCACTCATTACTCTAGTAACTGCAACTCCTAGTTCAGAGATGGTGGCTCTTTAGCCCCAAGGAATACTTACTACCTAGAGTTTACACAAAGAATTCTGTTGTAAGTGAACTTCTCATACTTAGAACCGTCAAGTCAGAAATATTCTTTTAATCCTCAAAGCAGTGTACTATATACAGGGTATTATGGGTATGCAAATGAGCAGTGAGTCACCAATTTTAAGATTCCACAAACAACTTGGTTATTCACGGGTGTTCCTGGAGCCACCGTTAGAGGGCGAAGTAGAGGTCTGGCTAGCTGGGTTCTAAATCCCATCCTGGTTCAACCATCAAAAACCTGTTTTATCCCTTTTGTATATTGGGAATGTGATTTCTTTTCTTCAGAATTCTTTTCTTTTGAAATACACTCACAGGAAATTGCAGCAATAGTGCAGAGAGGTCTCCTGTACCTCTAGCCAGCTTCTTCAGTGGGGGGATCTTTTATGACTGCAATGAACTTTCAAACCCAGGAATTTGACATTAATATAAGCCACAGACCTTATTCTTGATTTTGCACCAGGTTTACGGGCCCTGCTCTGTGTGTATAGTTGTATGTGGTTTTATCATGTGTGTAGAGTCATGTAACCAACACAATGAAGACACAGAACCTCAACTACTATGTGCTGCCTCTTTATAGTCATTCACCCTCCCCCTCATCTCTAGCTTCTGGAAACCACTGTGTGTGTGTGTGTGTGTGTGTGTGTGTGTGTGTGTGACCTGTTTAGGATTGTCGTATTTTCTTGGCGAGAAGATTGGCCTTTTTATCATTCTGTAATGACCCTTTTTGATGCTGGTGATTTTCTTTCTCTGAAGTCTACTTTATCAGATATTAATACAGTCATTCCTTCCTTTTAATGTTTGTACAGAATAGCCTTTTCCATCTTTTTACTTTCAACTTACCCATATTGTTATATTTGGAGTGTATTTCTTATAGACAGCATAGAGTTCGATCATTTCTTAGCAATCCATGCTGCCAAGCTCTGTCTTTTAATTGCTGGATTTAATTTGATTGGGGTTCATTCAGCTTCTTGCATCTGTAGGTTTAAGCCTTTTGCCAAGTTTGGGAATTATTTTGCCATTATTTCTTTGAATATTTTTTCAGCCTCACATTTTTTCTTCTTCTGGAAAATACAATGACTCAAATATTAGATCTTTCGTTATTATACCAAGGGTCTCTGAGAGCCTCTATTCATGTTTTCAGTCTATTTTTTTTTTCTCTATTCAGATTGGGTATTTTTAGGTTCAATAATTCTTACATAATCTCCTTCTGCTATTAAGCCCATCCAGTGAGTTTATTTTATTTTGTTTGTCATTCCTCAAGTCCTGAGGGTCCCTAGCCAGTCTGTGCTCTTCTTTCTGCCTTTCAGAATCTTCTTCTTTTTTGTTTTATATATTGTATGAATGTTTGCTTTTAGCCATCCTTAGTGTGAGAGAGACAGGAAGAACTGGGCCTGTTATATCTTGCTTGGAACCTGAAGTCTGTGTGTTGATGTGTTTGAAAGTAAATTTTAGCATCATAAAAGGATAAATAATTTATTACCACACAAATACATTTCTGAAGAGAGGTGGGTGAAGCAGTGGGGGAATGCTATGGGCCCAGAGGACGTGGGGGGCTTTGGTTCTTGTTTGTCTCTGTCCCCAGCCTTCCAGCCTCCACTGGGGTCTCACCATGTTTGGGGGGCTGTCTTGGACAGCTTGGGCAGCCAATGGGCAGAGGGGACAGATTTGAAGGATGTATGGGAGAATCCTTCCACGTGACTCCAATTGCCTACTCCCTTGGTCTTTCATGCGGTGTGTGAAATTCAAGGACAAATATGGTATCTGGAATCATGAAAGAGTTTTCCTCTCGAGACCCCTGGATGGCTGGATGGCAAAAATGCTAGTTTTCCCTTTTTCTTTCTAATACTCTTTCTTTCTTAATTGGCCTTCTGCCCTGGGGACCTGCAGCATTTTGGGACTCCATCTGGAGTTCCAGTTTGCCAGTGTTTGCCCACTGTATAAACTAGTTAGGTATAAACGAGTTTTCTTGAATGTGTGAAGGCTTTGTAAGGGGAAAGCAAATTCCCTGAGTGTGAGGGCCATGGCCACCAGTGGGCTGAGGAGGATCTTTTTTTCCTCCATGTTACTGTGACTTGCTTCATATTTTTGGTATTCTGGGGGAGTGACACTAATGGGATGTGTGATTTATTAGCCTAGTTTGGAGCTGACGAGTCGTGAATCTGTGTAATTTGCTGTCTAGTCATCCCGTACTGTTTTTTGTCATGATGCTTATCTTGTTCATCAGCCTCACTCATTGTTTACAGCTCTTTTCTCTGTACACCTTGTAGAAAATATGGTTAGTGTTTTTCCAGTTTGAGCAGTGTGAGGAAAATACAGGTTTCTGTGCCTTTGACTTCATCCTGGAATTTAACATATTTTTTTAAAAAACATGTGACTCTTCCATTGTTAGCTTTAGGAAGAAGGGGAGGAATATGGAAAAAATGGGGCAGGGAAACAGAATCTATCCATGTTAGACCAAGGATATATATAGTCTTATATAATCCAGAGTGACTTCTGGGAAATAGATAGGTAGAGAGTTGTAACCACAGGTTGTAACTGAGTTTAGGTTGGCAATTGTCTTGAAGATATTCTCAGAATTTACCCATGCTAATTAGGTCCTCATGATTTAATTAAGTCCTTTTAAGTGGCTTTCTCTTTTCTTTTGTCCACAAAATACCTCCTCTCTACCAACCTGGGCCAACTTGCCTGGTTTGGCTGGTGAGGAGCAATGAAGATTGTTGGTGTGGTGCTCCGTAGAATGGTGCAGTTCGTGCCTGTCCTGTTGGCAGGATTCCTACCCTTGAAGCATCATCTTGACCTATGTAGGATAGCAAAGATGTTTCTGCAGAGACTTTGTTATTTACAGGAAAAAATAAGTTCTGTTAGTGGAAGCATTTTATCCTTAAGGACGTGTCGGGTTGGGAGCTAGTGTTGTCGCTACATTGTAAGCAGGAAACTGATTTCAAATTATTTTAGAAATTGCAAAGCAGCTGTTGAAAGAAAAAATTCTTCCAATAATTGCTCAATGAATCATTAGTCTGAGTTCATCCAGAGAGCAGCGCCTGTTCTGTGCAGAATTCCTGCAAAATTATTCTCCTTTTGTGGTTTTTTTTTGTTTGTTTGTTTTTTGGTTTGGAGATTTATAGGCCATTAAGGTGAGTTTGCTCCCTTTGAAAGTGAGGGGAACATTTGTGTTTTCAAGAACCTGATAAAGGATTTCTCTGATCCCAGATAACTCTTACTGGGATAGTAATTAGGGATTTTATGCAGTCTCAGAGTAAATAATAACCAAATAATGCTACTTAGGAAGTAGAAGTGCAAAAATGTCCAGTATTTCTGTTGTATTGTTTTTACAACATATTGGATATATGAGAATAAGGAAAATAGTATATTTACCTCTCCACTCAGTTTTTTCTGAGGGGGAAAAAGGTATGATAATGAAAAATATAGACTGGTGGGTAGGGCAGGTCATTTTCTATTTGGTTTTTCTTTTTTTTTTTTTTTTGCTTTTTTTAATTGATATATAATTGTACATATTTTGGGGGTACATATATTTTGATACCTGCATACAATGTGTAATGATCAAATCAGGATACTTGGGATATTCGTCACCTTAAACATTTATCTTTGTGTTGGGAACATTACAGATCTTTTGGTTTTGAAATACGGCAAATGCATTTGTGAGCGTGTTCTAACAAACGCTGTCTTCGTTATCCAGTTCTTGAACTCCTGTTGTATCGGCCCAGCTGGAGTTTTCCTCCATTTCATTTTCCTCTGCTGAATACTTATTTCAGAATAGCGCTCTTCCAAGTGAGTTGTTTTCATAATGCTTCTATTACAAAGCTCGAGCTGGATTCCCATCAGAAGAGGCGTTTCCTCCGTTTGTTCATCAAGGTTCCACTGCAGATGACAGGATCTGCCCTAGTCATTTTTTTTTTAATTTTTAATGTTAATGTTAATGTTTTTTTTTCTTTCCGAGACAGAGTCTCGCTTTGTTGTCCAGGCTACAGTGAGTGCCGTGGCATCAGCCTAGCTCACAGCAACCTCAAACTCCTGGGCTCAAGCGATCCTGCTGCCTCAGCCTCCCGAGTAGCTGGGACTACAGGCATGCGCCACCGTGCCCGGCTAGTTTTTTCTATATAAGTTGGCCAATTAATTTCTATCTATTTATAGTAGAGACGGGGTCTTGCTCTTGCTCAGTCTGGTTTCGAACTCCTTACCTTGAGCAATCCAATCCGCCTGCCTCCGCCTCCCAGAGTGCTAGGATTATAGGTGTGAGCCACCACGCTCGGCCCACTCTAGTCATTTTAAAAAGAGAATTATTGAAGGGATTTCAGGATATGTTTCAGAATAGTCGAAAGGCCTTGTAGACACAGGCACTAAGTGAGCTTCCAGAACAATCCCCAGAGCTGCTCTACACAACCACTGCAGACACACAGCTCCCACCTTGAGACCCGAGGGCTGTGGGGCACTTGCAAAAATTGCCACCTCGGGAAGCTTCAGCCTCCTGGGGGTGGCCTGGACCCCTGAGTCTCCACTGCCGCTGCTGCAGAGCAATCAAAGGGCCTCTGTCACCATTCGCTCAGAAGAGTCCCAGCCCATATGTGACATTCTTTTACCTTCAGAGTCACAGTTGTGTGGCTTTGTTCTTCAGGAGTCAGGCCATCGGCAGAAGGGCCGGTTGCAAGAATTTTTGGAACATGCAGTTTCCAGCCTTCTACCCTCTACTGTGCAGGAAGTCATGCTAGGCGGGAGGGGTCTGGAGGATGGTGATCGAGCCAATCTGCCCGGCAGAGCAGGTGTCTTCTCTAGAGGAGGTTAAGATGGGTGCTTTCCCCTGGCCTTTTTTTTTTTTTTTTTTTTTCCAGCTGTGGTAGCTTTTCTGAATGCTGCTGTTCCCGGTTAACTGTGGATTCCTTTCTTTCCAGTCCACAGCCTCTAGAACCTTCTTTTTTTCTTTTGACTGCAAGTTTTTCCTGGATAGCAAAAACGAATGGACATGCTTCCCTCCCTGGCCGTCACGAGCATGCGTAGCAAATTATCTGGAATGCCGTCCACAGGTGTGTAGAGTGAGACAGCGCTCCTGACTTTCTTTCACTAGGAGATAACTAGCAGGACGGAGGGGATCTGGGTTGAAGAGCTAGTGTGGACTTGGTGTAACTGACCCACCTGCAGGGCAAACTTCTCTTCTTTACTGGGGCGTCTTGATGGGCGCCTTGGCATTCTACTTGGCACTTGGGACTTTAGCAGTTTAATCTATTGGCCTGGCCTTACTAGCCATGCGTCCGTGTTGTCTTCAGCTGGAAAATGAGCTTCAAGTCTGTGGCTTAATTCGGTGTTATCTGGGGAATGCAAGAGAAAGCACAGAGCCCAAATCTTAGTCCTCTGCCTGTGTAAGGATGCAGCCCCCAGGTAAGAGACTGTGAGTTGAGAGTGTTGTTATAATCCAGTGAGGTTTAAGGGTGATGAGAAATCAAGCCTTGAAGGAGGAAAGATTTGCTCAGTGGTGAGTTGATAGTATAATTCCTCGTGTGCCAGGAATTTTTTCTTCTAGCTCTTCTACCCCAGTCACATAGGGGTGTAGAAGGGGAGATCACCCCCTCTCTCTTGGACGGTGGGCACTCAGGCAGGACTCAGTCTGTGGGTGGGTGACCAGTGCTCTTAGTAATTTCCCAGGCTAAAGGAGAGAAATACTGTTTTTTTCCTACTCTCTGAAAGGAATCTTAGACATTGTGCTAGTTCAAACTCTTCATTTTACAAACAAGGAAACTCAAGTCCAGATAGTTAACTGACTTGCCCAAGTTTTAACAGAGGCAGAAATGGGACGAGAACTGAGGCCACCAGTTTCTCTGCCCTCTCCCGCCTGCCTTACCATTCAGAGGTTTCCTGAATGTTGGGCATCATTAATACAGGTTGGATGTAGGTGAAGATTCTTGCTCTCAGGGAACTCACCATTTTTCTCCAGGAGAGAATATACATGAATAAAAGTAATATGCTACAATGAAAGTTCTAGAATTGAGGTATGGATGACAGAGAAAAGGGGGTGGAAGAGGGGTGGGGTGGGAAATGTCAGTCTTGAGCTGACATTTGAATTGTGCCTGTTATTGAGTACTTATTTTGTGCATGTCACCATGCTGGCTTTGTGGTTATGGGCATATTAATGAGAGGCACCTTCTAGGATGGAGATTATTTGGTCAGGTAGTGTTGTGTGTGTGTGGGAGGGTGCGGTAGGGGAGAGGGGCAGTTCAGGTAGAGGGACCAGGGCAGGTAGAAACATCTTTAGAAAAGATTTTCCTCGTTGGCATCAGATAGGCCTTGGCTTGAAACCCAGCTCTGCCCCTTACTAGGTCTGGGCAAATAATTTGCTTTCTTTGACCTCCAGTTAACTCATCTATAACATAGAATTAAAAAACAAAAACCAAAACTACTTTATTTCAAGTATAGGACATTCTGGAAGAGGCAAAACTATGGAGATGGTAAAAAGATGAGTGGTTGCCAGGGGTTGGGTAGGGGAGAGTGATGAACAGGCGGAACATAGAGGGTTCATAGGGCAGAGAGACAATTAATGCTCTGCATGGTACTATAATGGTGCATACATGTTGTCACATGTTTGTCCAAGCCCACAGAATGTACACGATCAACAGTGAACCCTAATGTAAACTACAGACTTTGGGTGACAATGATGGGACAATGTAGGTTCATGCGTTGTAGCAAATGCTCCATCCTGGCGGGAGAGGGTGTGCACGTGTAGGGACATGGGAACTCTGTACATTGTGCTCAATTCTGCCGTGAACCTAACACTGCTCTGAAAGAGAAAAATCTATTAATTAAACTACTTTAAGTATGATTGAGGTTGTAATTAGAAAACACATGCCCAGAGTGTTCATCAGTGATCGTATGGGGAGAAAGGAAAGGCCTCTGTCAGTGTTGCTATTACTGTCTGTGAGGTTGGATTGTACCCCTGTCCCCTCTTCTGCCTTGTTGCTGGTTTTCAGTGTGTCTTGGCTGTGCGGTCCAGTGGCGTTCGGGCCAGGGGTCTTCCCAGCTAGACCTCCTGCTGTGGAGCTCTCTTTCCCCACGCAGCGTTTCTAGCCTAGGGTAGGATGCTGCTGGGTGTAGGAAAAGAGGCAGCTAAGAACGTCAGGCCCACTCCCTTTGTTTAAGCACAGGAAAAAAACAGTGTTTCGCCAGGAAGTCAGTTACGGTTTAAGAGATCCAGAACTATTGTGCCCCTCCCAGCTCTGAGTGTCGCCTGGGTGCAGATTGCAAGCCCCAGACTAAACAACCCCATTTGTTACTTTCTATCCAGTCCAGTGAATTCTGAAATCTAAGTGCTCAGAGCTTTCAAGGTTGAACAGGATGATGAGTGCTCCCTTGGCGAGTGTTAGGTGGTCAGTTTCAGAGCCGGTAGGGGTTCTCTGAGTTGACGAACATTCAGCTATAGAAAGGCGCAATTAGTGGTGTACATCCTTGCTACTCAAAGTGTGGTCCCCGGGCCAGTAGCATTGCATCATCTGCGAGCTTAGTAGAAATGCAGAATCCTAAACTCCACCCCAGATCTACTGCTTCACAATCTGCATTTTATACATGGGTCACCTTGAAGTGTGACAAGCCCTGATAACAGGTTGGCTGTGGATTACTTTCTCTGAGCATGCAGCCTCCCCTTCCTGCATGGGGGAGCCCTCCTGGCTCTTTCTGGCCAGGATATACCCCTTTTTTATCTGACCCCATTACGGTGCTGAAGACGTTTCTAGTTGACTAAGAACCATGGCACAAGTAGGAAATGGGAGAAGGTACACAACTTGGAGAAGTTGTCCTTGACCTGAGGCTTTAATGTTTGCCTTGAAATGTGTGATTGAACTTGGAGTCTGTAAAGCTTTTGCTTCTAGAAGCAATGAGTCAGCATTTTTCTCACCCATATCACTCACTTGTCATCTTCTATCCACTTGATCAGCATTTCTGCCTGGTCATTTCCTTCAGGTGACTATTTTATTGAGAAGGATAAATTAAAAAATCTCCCTCATGACAATAGACATGAGGGAGATGTTTTTTTATTTCCTTTAAATAAATATTTTCTAAAAGAATTAGTGGTGAAAGACCATGTGTCATTTTTGACTATGGGATTTTACTAGCACAGAGTTTTCGGTAGTCCTGAGCCTTCTGGTGGAGCAGAGCCTTTTTGGTTGTGTTATATCCTTTTTCTCCCTTAAAAAAAAAAAATTAAAAATTAAACTTCAAGGCACTCGAGGCAGAGGTAAGCCTGGGGTCATGAATTCCAAATGTTATTCTTTGTATTAAAAAACATGGTATTTACAAAGCTGAAATGTTGGGGTTTTTTTTGAGTGGGGTATTCAAAAAAAATTCAGTATTGGCTTTTAGTGTCTTTTTACCTGTATCCCTGTTAACAAAAGTGGCATTTAATTCATACTTGCATGGCATCGCCACGTGACCTTGGAACTTTCTTTTACCTTTATTCGGTTAGTTGACTCTCCACTAACTTGGAAATCTCAAGATGGGGGAGTAAGCTGTGGATCAGGAAGGAGGAGCCAGGTCTAGGGTTTGAGATCCCTGCTCTGCCGCCGCCGTGTAGCTGTGGGCACATCCCGGGTCTTGGTGTAGTTGTCCCTAGAAGGGGCCAGGGGCTCTCTGAGCAGGTTGTGTGCGTATCAGGATCTTGAGGTGTGGGGAGCATGTGTTATGTGAGAATGCACGGTCTTGGATTTCTTTATTTGGGAAAACGGGAAACCTTTTTTAACAAGTGGCACAAAGTAAAGCATACAGTTTTGGCTGGTGGCTAACAAAGGACAGGAAGCACATAGGAGTAGCAGTTAGTGCAGGTACTCCTGCTTTAGTGAGTGCTGTGTGCTGGGCCCTGTTCTAAGCTTTCGATGTATATGTCAATAGAAAAAAAAGCCAAAGTCTGCAAAAGATTTTATTCTGAGCCAAATTTGAGGACTATGACCCAGAGCCACTGCCAAGAGGCCTTGGGCAAGTGGACTCGCTGTGGCTGGGTTACAGTTTGGTTTTTATACATTTTAGAGACAAAGGTTATGGGTAAAGCCATCAATCAATGTGTGGGAGGCATACATTGGTTTGGCCCAAAAAGGAGGGCCATCTCCAAGGGGGGGGTGCTTACAGGTTATTGGTGGGTTTAAAGATTGGCTAAAGACACGAAGAAGCTTTGTCTAAAGACCTGGAATGTGTTAACATAAACTGTTTACCAGAGATAAACCACTATTTGTTGCAAATTGAGGGCCTGCAGGTTTGTCTTGTACCCTTAGGCCTGTTAGTGGGTTATAAAGGAAGTCTCTAAGAAGGGAGGGGGGCATGATAAGGCCTGTCTGACCTCCCTCCTCCTGGCAGGCAACTTTGCCCTTGAATATTCCTTTGGCCACGAGGGAGTCCATTCAGTCAGCCGGTGGGGGGTGGGGGGAGCATTTTAGTTCACATATATATGCTCTTATTTAAAGCTAAAAAAAAAATCTCCAGAAGTACTACTGTCTATGAAGAAACAGAACAGAAAGGTTAAGTATCATGTTCAAGGTCATTGCAGCCAGGCTGTGGGCAGATCTGGGACCCAAACCCAGCTTCAAGTCTCAGCTGCTAGTCCTGCTACCTCTGCATTCATAGTCTGATATGGGTCAAGGTCAATTTTTTCTGCTGAACAAAAGAGTTTTAGTATATATGTAACTGATATGAATTGCCCACAATCCTCAGGTACAAGAAAAATCCATGTTTTCCTCTAACTCCAGTTGAGTGGGGCTCCATCCAAGTTCCACTTGCAGAGATTGGTGAGGGTTTCAGCATCAATAGCCATTGTAGGATTCCCTTCCCGCCCACACATTTTGCTTAGAAAATTGTGAGGCCTCAAATCCTCGCTCCACCGAGGTGGTGCTGAGATGCACCCAGCCTGCGTGGCCCCTTTCAGTGTGGCCGGTCACTGTGTGTGTGCTCCCCATGCTCAGCTCTGCCGCCATGATCTCCCTGGGGCTCCTGGGGCCGCAGCATTTAGGTGTCCGTTCCCAGGTGTCCACGTGGCCACTGTTGCCAGAGCACCTGCTCCTGCCCAGGAGCTTCATAGATGTGGAACCTGGTACCAGTGTAGACATGGAGTGCTGCCTGGACCCAGAGTGTATCTTTTCTTGCATTGTAAGTTTATATGAAATTAGTTAATTTCTCTACGAAATTATCCTGCTGCCTACAAATGACAGCAAGATTTAACACGATCGACCTTAAGGAATTTTATTAGTATCCAACTTTCATTTCTCTTGTTAGTGAAAGTATCTAGGTGTCTAATCTGCGGTAGTCTCAGTTCGTTACTTGTACTTTCCATGTGACCATGGCTAAACAAATTGAGTTCCTAAGCCTCTGTGTTATGTTTTACACAATGGAGACAATAAGTTTCTATGCCATGGAGGGTTCTGGGGGGTCAGCTTAAAGAAAGACACTGTGTTGTGGAAATGACAAGGTGCATTTGGGGAATGGCAATGAGGCCAGCAAGCTGGAGGGGAGAGTTACAGGGTGGGTAGGGACAGGACTTGGAGTGCATAAGTGCTGTTTTACAGAGTTTGGACTCGCGTTGGCCTTTCTGGCTGTTGACTGGAGTTTGTGTTCTGACTCAGACGTGTACTAAAATCCTTCTGATAACTCCTGCTTTGATCTATTTAGGATCCAACTGACTTTGAGTGGAGCTTCTGGATGGAATGGGGGAAGCAGTGGCTGGTGTGGCTTCTCCTTGGCCACGTGGCAGTGTCTCAGATGGCCACCCTGCTTGCAAGGAAGGTACGATTATGTGTGTTCTTTCCTTTTTTAAATATCCTTCTCCTTTGCTTTTTGTGAAGAAAGGGTCCTGAGCTAGAAATCAGAAGACGTGGATATTAGCCTTGGGAGCCTGGAAAAAGATGTGAGGTGATTTCCTATGGAGTAAAAAAGTCCAATAAGGAAAAAAACAAGTAATAAGCTTGATGTGAAGAATTCATATATATAAAAGTGGTTGCATTGAACTAGAGAGCCCACATTCTTTTTAAGAACACATAGAATATTTATACAAATTGACCACCTACTAGACCATAAAGTAACTTTCAACAAATTTCAAAGGATGTGTTTTATATAGGTTAACTTCTTTAATCCCAGTGAAATTATGTTGTAAAACAATAATGATAAGATGTCCTGAAAACTCTAAGTCATCTAGAAATTAAAAAAGAAAACATGCTTTTAAATAACTCACAGGTCAAAGAAGAAAACTTACTAGAAATTAGAAAATGAATGGAAAATAATATTAGCTATCAAAATTTGTAGGATACAACTAGAGGCTACTTAATTGGAAGCCATAACCCTACATACTTATATTTAAAAAGAAGAAAGGCTGAAATTAACGAGATAAGCATACAACTTAGAAAAGAACAGTAAAAAAAAAACAACAGCAAAGAAAAAAGGAAAGGACAAAAGAGCAGAAATTAATGATATAACCAATGACAAGATGGATCAAGAAAGAATGCACAAATAACCAATATTAGGGATGGAAACCATAGATATTACAGAGATGAAATAAGAGGATATTATGTACAAGTTTATTATGATTTTGAAAACTTTGGCAAAACAAATTTCTAGATAATACAACAACAAAACTGATTCATAAAGAAAGACTGAATATGGCCGGGCGCTGTGGCTCACGCCTGTAATCCTAGCTCTTGGGAGGCCGAGGCGGGCGGATTGCTCAAGGTCAGGAGTTCAAAACCAGCCTGAGCAAGAGCGAGACTCCGTCTCTACTATAAATAGAAAGAAATTAATTGGCCAACTGATATATATATAAAAAATTAGCCGGGCATGGTGGTGCATGCCTGTAGTCCCAGCTACTCGGGAGGCTGAGGCAGAAGGATCACCCAAGCCCAGGAGTTTGAGGTTGCTGTGAGCTAGGCTGACGCCACGGCACTCACTCTAGCCTGGACAACAAAGTGAGACTCTGTCTCAAAAAAAAAAAAAAAAAAAAAAAAAGAAAGACTGAATAATACTGTAACCATGAAAATCAGTTAAAAATCTATTTGTAAAAAACCCACTAGTCTAATAAACCAATACTACTAAACATCCAAAGTATACATAATTTGAATCTTTTGCAGGATTTTTCAGAAAAGAGAGGGAACATTCTCAATCATTTTAATGAAGGTGGCATAAGATTAATACCAAAATCAGATGATATACCCTACCAGGTATTATGCCATATTATAAAGACATAAAAATTAGGATGTTGTTATATTGGCGCCAGGATAGACAAATAGTCCAATAGAACAGAATATAATCTAGAAAATAACTACATATAGATGGAAATGTGATTTGACAGAGTTGGCCCTTCAGGTCTAGGTGGAAAATATGAATTATTCAGTTGTGCCGACACAATCATTTAGCCATATTTAAAAAATGAATACTTCATACTGTACATAGCAATTTTCAAGGAGCATTAAGGACTTAAAATGAAAGCCAAAAGTATTTTAGCAAAGATTATATAGAATATCTCTTGGGGTAGAGAAAGCTCTCTTATTTATACAAGACATAAAAAGTAATAATTACAAAGGAAAACATTGATAGTTTTATATTAAAATTAACATAGTTAAATTAAAATTTGTGTTCAGCAAAAGAGACAATAAAAAAAGCAAAAAGGCAATCACTGATGGAAATGTTTGCAAACTGACAAAGGATTGGCACATGGAATATATGAAAGAAACTTGATAAGAAAAAGATTACTTAATAGAAAAATGGTAAAGGGATGAAGAGGAATTTTCAGAAGAGGAAACACAAATGACCAATAAACTTAGGAAAAAATGTTCAACTTCATTAGTAATCAGGCAAAAGCATCTTAAAACTATAATAAATCATTTCATACTTTCTAGTTTGGCAAAAAGAAAACAAAAATCCCCTAACATCAAGTAGACACCTGAACTCACAGGGGGTGTGAATATATATTGCTGTAACTGCTTACTAACATGTTACCTAGAAAACTCAAATAGGCATCCGCCCCACAGCTACCACTGCTGATCGTGAGAAACTCCCCGGAGAATCTCTTCTGCCAACCAGGGGGCGTTAGCCAGGATGTTCATTGCAGTGATGTTTGTGATAATGAAGGAACCAGAAGCAGTCTAAGCATTGATTACGGGGAAGTGGGTAAACTGGAGTTGAATCCATCTCATGAAACGGAATGAATTATATTTATCAACATGGATGAATTCCTGGATCATGCCATTGAGCTAATAAAGCTAGTTGCAGAGAAATGTATCAGATAAGATTCTGTGTATAGAAAGCTCAGAAGTGTGCAAACTAAATGATGTGCAAAACTACAGTGAAAAATGAACCATTAAAATTTCTGGATAGTGGTAGCATCTGGTTGGGAAGGGAAGTGGATAGAAAGCAGGGGAGATGCCTGGGGCTGTTTAAGCACTGAGAGAGGCTGTCTTAAGCTGGTGGTGGGTCTGCAGGTGTGGTTTCACTAGTCTTTATACCTTATAAACTATGCCTCTTTCCTCCCCCTCTGTGGACCTTTAATTCTACAGAATTCTATGGATTGCCTGTGCATCTTCTTATGTATTTACATGTGTGTCTGCTTTAGACAGAAGAGTGTAGGGTATTCTTGCCTCCCAAAACCAAATAACTTAAAACGCATACTATTGCACCGATTTTAATTTCCATTCTCACCTTAGGCCTAGCCTATGAAATCTGCCCCTGTCTCTTGTTTGGAGGCAATATAGGCCCTGTTGAGAATATGTGATTGAGATGAATCTGTTCCTGAGTTGGATGCTCCTCTCTCTTTCCAAACCTTCTCCTCCTCGTTCAGCTCCTGACACCATCAGAAATCCGCCTATGTTGGGATACAGGTGTCTCTGCATCTGTGTGTACCTTTGCATTCCAGCTCCTGCTACCGTAGCAGGCAGTATTTGGTGTGGCTGAGAGCACGTGGGTGAATCCCCTGCCTTGCCATGCTCAAGCCGTGTGACCTCAAGCAGGTTACTTGATGTCCTTGAGCCCAATTCCTCAGCTGTGCAGTAGGGATGGCACTGCTGGCCTCCGGGAGCTGTGGAGAGGGTCTAATGAGCAAGTGGTTTTTCAAGGTCATGCCTGCATGTGAGGACGGCCAAGTCCGCAGTGGCTGCTGCTGTCCTCACCTGCCAGCCTTTGCCCCCGGACCAGTCCCCTCTATGGTGTTCACGAAAGGAGGCAACTGTCTTGAGATGCCACAGTCTTCTCAAGGGCAGAGGCCACGTCTGACATCTAGACCAACATTTTCCTAGTAATTATCTTTTCAAGCTTGTCCTGGGGGGTAGGGGGGAAGGATTGAGAAGCAGAGCGCTTTTCCACGTGGACTCAGTCCTAACTCGAGTGAGAAGTTAGAGAGGAAACCAGATAGTGCTCCCTGCCTGGACCCGCCGTGGGCCGGGCACACTGCAGCGTGGGAGGCCGGGAGAAGGTGTGGGTCGCACCTGTCCTTCAGGTGTCAGGAAAGGCCTCCGAGGGAGGTGGCTTTTGAGCTGCGGCTTGAGGGCAATGGAATTAGCTTGTTTCAGCTTTCTGCTGCTTGTCAGGCAGGGGTGGCCAGGCGGGCTTGTCGTTTTCTCTGCAGAGCGGCACGCCTTGGCTAGCGTCAGTAGGAGGTGTTCTTTGCGTGTTTCTCAGAATGAGGCAGAGTGCACGCTGAGTCATCCCCCTGTGTGTGTCTCTGGGCCCCTGTGCGACCCACCGCAGGTCTGATTTGTGAGACGGCGGCTGGGCGGGGCCCTGGCTGTGGCCGGGCACAGTGCTTTCTTTGTCTGTGTCCCCTTGGCCCTTGTGTAAGTATGAGCCGCAGCTTTGGCCTCATTAGCTCCCTGCTTTCACCACCTGGACCGAGTGCTCCAGATGGCCTCAATTCGGGAGTTGTTCTTGGTACTTATTCAGGGTGGAAGATTTGGGCTGCGGTGGTCGTTTATTTCCCTGTTCTCTGCGGCTTCGTAAATTCCAGGCGATGTTCTGAAGGCATGGGCGCTAGCAATTCTTGCATTGCCAGCCTGGGCCCTGAAGGACGCTTCCACCCAATCTCATCTCTTTGCTCACCCCACCACCTCCCACAGGGAGGCAGGTTATTTTCAAAAGTATAATCTATCCCCCCCTTCTTTTTTTTTTTAACCATAAGTAATAAAACTTTCCACTGAGCGCTGTGGCCGAGGTTAAACCCCTTTTCTCTGGGTTTTGGCGAGACTGTACCGAGCCAGTGCCCTGGGAGGGGAGGCTGAGTCATGGCCCCGAGCTTTGGCCGTGGCTTTGTTGTCATTGGATTGTGCATTGGGTGGGTCCCACGGTTGCCTCCTTTCATGCATGCCACCGTGGCCTCTTCACCACCTGAGACATTGCGTTCTCTGCCCTCAGAACTAAAATGAGACCCCCGCGTGTTAACGTTTTGAGAAGGCTGGCCTGGTTTTGGGAGGCTGAAGGTGGGTGCCGTTGCTGACTGCAAAGCAGTTTTCACTGCACCTCTGGCTGGGAGGACCCATGTCGTTAGCACCGGGCCCAGCAGCTGAGGTCATCGGCCACAGGCTGTGCGGAGGGCTGCAAAGCGGGTCCCCCAGTCCCCGGGAGAGGAGTGAACTAACCTCTGGAAGGCCATGGTGAACAGGGCTCTCTTCCAGTGGATTCTCAAATCCAGGCTCCTAATAGAAATCTCACGCACTAATGGTTTTCCTGGCACCAGACTCTCCTAGCTCCACCAGTGCATGGGTCAGGAGGGATGACATTCCCTGTGTGGGCCCGCCGGCCTTTGCGCCCAGGAAAAGCAGGCTTGAATGCGGTCGTTCAGACTCTGGGATGTGTGTTTCGTTTTGTTCTGTGTGTTTGGGGGAGATTTTGTGTGTGTGTGTGTGTGTGTGTGTGTGTGTGTGTGTATATTTCAGTAGCAGCTGTCATTAATTATGTAGTATAGAATAAATTATGCCATACATAAGAATATCAATTGATTTCCTTTCTGCATTTCTCAAATAATGCTCCCACTGAGTGGTTTCCTGGCAGATGTGCAAAAAGTATTAACACAAAGCAAAGTCTGTCCAGTTGCCAATAATTGAGACTTTTGCTCCTCCCGACAGAGGTAAGCTAACCAGGGAAAGCACTCAGGCATGGCACAGGATAGGATGAGCTGAAGTAGAGACGGGGTGGGGAAGGGGCAGTGTCTGCCATTGTTTCCTGTGGCTGGGTTCTGATGCCCCATGAAGGAGGTTTGAAGAGTATAGATTTCAGCAGCCAAGAGGGCAGGTCCATAGTGTTTTATTAGGACCAGCGTTGGAGATAAGCCGGCTCCATTGGTTAGACCCCCAGGGGGGTCCACTGGGACTAACCCACACGTTCTCTTGCAGACGTGCTGTGTCCTGCTGGTGTTAGCTAGAGGTGATTCCCCCCAACACAAGTAGAGGTGTAAGAGACCCTGTGGATAGGAAACAGACGGTGGGCAGTGAGATATGAAATGACTCCCTTCTATCTGCATTGGCAAAGTAGTCTTTGTTTATAAGGAGCTAAGTGGGACAAATAGAGACTTAGGAAGATAGTAGGTTTTCACATTATTGAACAAAACAGCCTCAAATTTTGGTATTATTTTCTTGTTCTTAATCATTAACTACTGGGTTAAATCCCAAGTCTTGGGAAAGCATATTCATCTACCTACCCACACACCCATCCATGGACTCCATCCATCCATCCATCCATCCAATATTTATGAAACGCCTGATAGGTGCCAGGCACCGTGCTAGATTCTGGGCTTACATTGTTGTAATATGTCTAAAGCGGGATTTTGGCCTGCTAAGGGAGACTAGCAAGTAGAGCCAGTTGGATCCCATTTTTGAGAAATGGTTCAGTGTAGACACGGGAGAGTGGGAGCGGGAGGGGGAGGATGCCTGCCTGAGTCAGGCTGGGGCAGTGGGCTCCGTGTCATCAGAAAGGCCATGGCATGCTCAGTCTGGCTTTGTCTCCACTGCTGCATGATCTAGTTTCTTAAAAGTTTCCTCTCTCCCCCTGCTTTCTGTTTCATCTTCTATTACAAGCTGAAGAGCCTGGAATAGAGAGTTGAGGAAGGGTCAGGGTAGTTTCTGATGGTGCTGTCGTCCTGTGCTCCGGCAGAGATCTCTCAACTCATTTTAATCTCAAGCTTCAGGTCGCTCCCACGTTGCTACCCTTTAGTAGAGAATTGTGA
Organism: Microcebus murinus; assembly: GCF_040939455.1. Taxonomy (NCBI): domain Eukaryota; kingdom Metazoa; phylum Chordata; class Mammalia; order Primates; family Cheirogaleidae; genus Microcebus; species Microcebus murinus. The sequence continues at coordinate 24,539,228 of NC_134126.1, read as the reverse complement.
AGTCAACTTGAAACCGCCATGGGTTGCCACTACACGCTTACCAGAATGGTTTGAATAAGATATAGTAACAGCACCAAATACTGGCAAGGGCATGAATGAACCGGATCACTCGTACATTGCAGGTGGGAATGTACAATGGCACAGGCTCGCTGGAAAACGTGGGCAGTTTATTATAGAACTGAACATGCAACTACCATGCAGGCCAGCAAGCTTGCATTTATCCCAGAGAAATGAAAATTTATTTTTATATAAAAACCTATACATGTATGTTTGCATGAGTAGTGTTTTTTTTTTTTTTTTTTTTTAGAATAGCTCCAAATTGGAAACAGCCAATTTCCTCCAACAGGTAAATAGTTCAACAAACTGTGGTACATTCATACCATGGACAACTACTCAGCAATAAGCAGGAACGAACACCATTGATAGGCACAGTGACTTGGAGCAATCTCCAGGGAATTATGCTGAGTGAAAAAATCCAATCCCAAAGGTGGCATGCTCTATGATTTTTGAAATGACAATTTTAGAAAAGATGAGTAGCTGCCAGGTTAGGGATGAAGGAAGGGGGTAAGGGGGAGAGGAGAGAGGGGAGGCAGTGGATATGGTATAAAATGGGAACAGGAGCGAGATCTTTGTGGTGATGGAACTACTTTTCATCTCTACCACGGTGGGTACAAAACCTGCACATGTGATAAAATTGTATAGAGCTAAACACACATACACAGTACAAGAAAAACTGGGGAAATGTGAGTAAGTTTGGTGAACTGTAATAGTGTCAGTATCATGGTGGTATTTGTGGTTTTAAGTGTACAAAGGACCTCTCTCTAGTATTATAACTGCATGTGAATACAACTATCTTGATAAAAATCTCCATTAGAAAAAGAACATTATATAAAAGTTGTCTGTAAGTAGAATCTAAATTTCTTAATGAGAAACATCACAGCCCAACATTAAATTAAGGCTGTGTTTTATTTGTACACTTTATTTGATCAATATGATTCTCTGTGCCTTCTTTCAAGTGACTAAGAATTCCCAATTGTAATCATCATTTGAACTGGCCTATTTTGACTTCTAGGTGGGGTTTTAAAACTTGAGCTTGGCATAGAGTGTATGCGTGACCAAAGCCACAATTGTATATGTGCTCAGATCACCCTGAAAATTTGGAAGACGATCTTAGAGCCCTGCTAGCGATGAGTCAGAAGTGTTGCTTTGGAATAAAAACATAACACATCTTATTTTTTGATTTTTGAAAAGCTAAAAAATACTCCGGCCTAGTTGATGTCAGAAGCTTAATACTGATTCTAAGCATTTTCACTTAAGAGGGAGACAAGTTTGATAAATAAGCACAGTCGTCAGCGTAGAGATAGGCGGGGTGTTGGCTGTCTTTAGGCCTTTGCATGTGAAATTGGTCATCGAGACACTTAGGAAAAGTGGGCCATCCGTGCTGCCACTTGCCCTGCCAGGCAATGCCACCCTGCAGTCCCTAGACCCCTCTGCACACTGCTTCAGATCCAGGCATGTGTGTGGGAGGGATGGTGGCCGGGCCAATGTGCCCAAGGGCCCCTTCTATGGTGGGGACTGCCCTGCAGTCATGAGAGTTGGAGAACAAGGTGTGGGAGGGTTGATTATGCTCTTAGGATTTTAATGGTGTTTTGGGAATGGGATTCCAGTGGCGTTTTTACAGATAAAGTATGAAAATCAGTATTTCAGTGGGGGCTCTAATTTATCCAACAGTTTTGTGTAGGTGATTCTTTTTGCATCATCCATACCTTTTTATCGTACTTTTCATTACCTGTGTGCCATGAATATACGTAGTAGAGTTGGCTGTATTCCTTGGGGGAGAATAAGTGGGTAATGTTAAGGTTTATAGAGAGCATGAGCATCTGTGATGTCTTAGAACAGTATTGAATGTTGTCTGCCTGTGCTGTTTGGCAGGAGGGAAACCGTGGGGGATGAGAATATGGGACAAATTTGTCTGCCCTAAGGTGGCTTTTGAGACCACTGTTAAATGTATCAGAGGCTCTCTCAAGTAGATGGGGTTTACACAGCACTGTCAAGTATTTCCTGAAGGTTCTTTCAGCCTTTTCCAAGTTGAAGCAGCTTCAGTCTGTGGTAAGTTCCCAAATGAATCCCAGCAAACCAGCTTTTTCCAAATGGATCAAATGGCACTTAATAAAAATGTAGCTGTGTCTGTGTACATAGCCACACATGCATGAAAAAGAATTCCAACGGTAAACGCTGTAGATCATGCTGGAAAAAGATCCTCCTGTTTTTCATTTGTTTAAACTATCTCTTAAAATAGTCTTTGGCAACCTCGTTCCTTATAATTGGATTCTCCCCAGAGGTGAGTGTTGGGGGGAAATTTCAAAAGCAAATTTATGTGGCTGTTTTCTGTGGGTAGTAGGCTGGAAGAATAGTAAAAATGAACTTCAGATTTCTCTGGTTTTCTTGGAGCTTAAAAGTGGCTGGCCTAGTCTCACATTTGAAATGTTCTGTCTTGGGCTGAAGTACAGGTTTGGGAAAGAGGAGCACGCAGGCAGTATTTTGGAAGAGTTGGCATCTAAGGATGGCGTTTACAATTTACACACCCACATCTACCTTTCCTTGAAAGAAGACTTTCTCTTTTCACGAGAGGACCTAAATCCAGACAGTCCCCACTTTTCCACTCGGCGTATTTCTGGGAACCACATTTTAAAATGCACATCCATTGAGACACATTTCCTAGTAGGAATAACTACTAGTATTTGCAGCTTTCTTACTAGGTGTGCAGATGCTGTTCTAAGCATTTTACAGGCATTAATTTATTTAATCCTCACGATAACCTCATGAAGTGTAGGTACTATTATTATCCCAATTTTATATATGAAGAAACTAAGGCACAGAGAGATTAAATAAGTTGCCTAAGGTGTCACAGGCGGTTAATGGAGACACCAGCATTTGAATGTAGGTCCTTAGACTTGAAAACTTGAGTCGTTAAACCATGGATGGTATCTTGCATTTCAATGTTAAAACATTGCAGTTTTCAAATAAGGCTTTACCAACCAGCTATAACCAAGAGTGTGTCATAAAAGCAAAGACATGTTAATTCGCCCATGTAGTTATTTAATGTAATAAGTATAAATTACTTGATAATCGTGTAGAAAAATATTCCGATTCTCCTAAAATGGGAATTAATGTATCAGTCAGATGGACCATGCAGAGGCCTCTGTATCCCAGCAATCATGATAGTTTTTCTGTGATACAAATTTGTAAACAATATGCCAAAAATGTAATTACATACTTTCAAGTCTCTGGCTTAGACTTTAGAAAGGTTTCATTGGGTTTGGATAGCCTGGTGTTCTCAATGTGACTCCCTAGAAATGTGTACTAATACTTTCACCTTTGCTTCTGAAGGGTGGTCGGTGCAGGGCGTGGTGGGTCCAGGTCAGCAGCTTTTCCAGCTGTCTTCTGGCTTCCACGGTATAATATCTATTGAAAAGTCAGCTTAATTAATGTCTTATTGTAGGGGGGACCCTGGGGGTTTGGGTGGCTTTGGTTGAAGGCAGGAAAGTGATTACTCGCCTGTGGGTGGGATCTGGTGGAATTCTGGGGTCTGATGTGGAAATTCCTTCTGAATCCTCTTGGTCTGTGTTGTACCAGATTCCCAGGAGAGTGAGGATAGAGTTTGGTTACTGAGTTAGCAAACATGACCCTTGTACATGTAGAACCTTAAACAGCAAAGCCCGTGAACTAAATTCTCTCTTTTCCTCCCTCTCCCTGTGTATCTCCGCAGCACAGACCCTGGATTCTCACGGGCTATGGGGTGTGGGCCTGCTGGTGTGTGCTGGGGCTCCCAGGCGTGGCCATGGTCTTGCTGCACGCCATCATCTCCTTCTGTGTGGCCCAGTTCCGGTCGCTGATCCTGTCATGGCTCTGCTCTCTCCTCTTGCTCTCCACCCTGAGGCTGCAAGGGGTGGAGGAAGTGAAGGTAAGTGTCTTTCTGTTACCCTCGGGAAGGAAAAGGCTCTGTTGGCTTTGCCCTGATCTCAGCCCATTACCTTTGTTTTCAGACAAGAGACGATTGTAGAACCAGGATGGGGCTCCCCCTAGCGACCATACGGGGTTGATACACGTGCACCCCGGCGGGGCATTCTGCAATCTTGTCTTTCGTGTCTGGCCAAGACACACAAGGTTTTGTGTCTCCCTTTGCCTTTTCTCTTAGGTAGGCATTGGAGGGTGCTGGATGTTGCCAGGAGCAGAGGGGCAAGAACAAAGGGCAAAGAAGCAAATAGTCCCATAGAGATTTAATAATAATCGTCTTGAGAGCACTTTACAATTTGCGGTGAACACTCACATTCCTTATATCCAGTACCTGCATGTGATGGTAAAGCAGGTGTTTTTCTTAGTTGATGGAACAGGTTTATTTATTATCTACTCGCATACCCCACTGGAAACTCTTTGAATTTAGAAAGTGAAAAAAAAAATGTTTTTTCCCCCCAAAGGCCACAGACCAAGCTTTCATTTTTGGAAACCCAAAGACATTGACAGACCTATCAATTTTTCGTGCTAATGGAGGAGGACATTGGGCCTACACCCCGCTTCTTTATGGCTTTTGTTTGCATTAGTAAAATTTTCCTTTATAGGCATTTATTTTCTTAGCTTTATTTTTTTCTTAGTCACAATGACAGTGCATTTTTATTTTGTGAGCGGACACCAGCTTTGGCCCAGGGGGTGACAGGCTGCGTTCCAAGTTGGTGTGTGTCGCTGAGCTGATGGCACCCATGGGCGGACTCTGCCCACACCGCGTTTTCCGATTCCTGTTGTACGTTCTCCGATCATCCCCTGGGCTGTGAGCACCGTCCCCTGGACACCTCCAGACCCTCTGGGTGTGCCTTTGGCAACTGGAATGACCTGGCCCTGCTGGTCTCAGGCCCACTCTGAGCTTCTCTCCCTGGCCTGTCATCTGTTGATTGATTGTTTCCAAGTTGGAGAATCCAGCTTGTCGTCAAAGCTGCCAGGGAAGCCATCAGATCTGAGGTTGCGAGGGACGGTCGGTGTGGAGCTCAACCATCCAGAAGTGGGAGCGTCCCCCGGGGTGGCAACACGTGGAAAAAGCAACACAAATCCAGGGCCCCAGCTCCAGTGTCTGTTTTTGGGATCTGGGCATTAGGGCGCCTTCAGAGCTGCAGGGTCAGTCAACTGCAAGAAAGGCCAGCTTGAGAGACTCGCAGCTCCGAGAACATGGGGCCATGTGCCCAGGCCAGAGCCATGGCAGTTTTCCATCTTCATCAGCCACCTCCCCTAGCCCGGTTCTCGGCCACTGCCTGAGTGTGGGGTCACAGGAGCTGTTGTCTGGGTCAGGCTAATCTGCTTATCTTTCCCTTTACCACATGTACACATGTCTACCCTGTCTCTTGGAACCAACCTCCCTCCCATCCCCGTCCACCAGATTCTCTTGTCCCTTTCAAAGTAGGCTCAGACCAGTCTCTAGTGCTGTTCCTATCTCTGCATAAAACATTTCTCCAACCCCAGTTTTTCTTTCTGTGTGTCCTCGGATGGCATCAATGGGTTGTACTGACTGCTCTCACGAGTGCTGGGCTCTGTGCTGGCTTAGGATTTTTTGTGTTCACTTTACATGATGCAACGTGGACATCTATTGCGTGGGGTGTCTGGTTTTGTGGACTAGAACAGAAACTCTTTGAGGGGAAGGGCAGTGTTTCCAGGCACCTGCGTATGAGACTGCAGGCCCGGTCCCCGCAGGTGCCTGCTGACCGAGCGAATGTGCCTGTGGAGATCGTATGGGGGCAGAGGAAGGAGTAGGCATGTGCAGTGTCCCATGAGGCTCCGTGTGACGTCCTGCTGCTCCTGTGTCCCGGGTGGTGAGAGGGCCGGCAGCTCTCTGAATGGTACTTGATGCTAGCGGATCGGTTTCTCTGTAGGCTGTCCTTTATTTCTTCCCCCCATTAATATTCCTTGCAAAATCTTGGGAAGTTTCTTACATTCTCTCTTCAATCACTGTGGGACTGAAACTCCTGTGACATCTTTATTTTTGTTCATGTGCTCATCGATTCACTCTTTTGATCGGGGTGACCGTAGAACTCGTGTGTCCTGGATCTGCACAGTGGGAGGAAGGAGCATCATGGGAAAAATGGGCCGGCGGCCTGGTTTCTAGTCTGTTCTATTCTGTCTCCCTCCTGCTCTTGAAGCTGGAGGCGGCCATTTAATGTCTGAGCCTCAGTTTTTTTTGTAGAACGGAAGTAACAGCTGCTCTGCCTGTCTTACGGGATTGTTCCCAGGGTCAAACAAGATCAACGTTAAGTGATTTTATGAAAATTGTAGCTGTTAGGGTTGGACACTCCCGAGGAGCACATGGCGCTGGTTGAGAAAGAGTTCTCACACAAAGATTAGGATAAAAAGAAGTAAAGTTTATTTACCTTCCCAAGAAGGGAAAGGAAGGAGAAAAGAAAGGAGAGGAGAAAAGAGAAAAAGGGAAAATGGCACAGAACTGAGAGAAAGTAGTGAGAAATGCCAGCAGCTGAGGAAAAGTAGCTTGGTGATTTTTAAAGGGTAAAAATCACTTTTTTTTTTTTCCCTGTTGCTGCAGACTGATAATAGGAGTGGCTGTGTTTGCTCTTTCCATTTTTTTTTTTTTTTTTCTTGTGAGGCTGGCTTTCCCAGAGTTCTTGACATGCAGTCCTGGCAGGAACTGAGGCGGAGAGCTTGCTGCACCATGTTGTCTGTCTGGGGCTCTTCAAGGCTGCGAAACAATGAGTTAGGTTTGAAGACAGTGAATTGAGTCCCGTGTGTTTAATGAAACAAAACGAAGGGCAGTTGTGCTATGAGTTTTCTCTTCAAAGGAGTAATCGTGTTTCGTGAGTTTATTCCTCTTCCTGTTTATTTTTCTGTTAGATAACTTACTAACAAGGCCACTTTCCAGTGGCCTTTCAAAAGTTCAAGTATTTTTTTGCTGCTGTTAGACTATCATAATTTTTCTCAATCTCACCAATGGATTGGGGCTAATACTTTGTTTTAAACACACATGTCAAAATCTGGACTTATTGGAGTAAATTAGGTAGTAACTCTGCCTTAACAAAAGATGCGTGTCTTCCTCTCAGAATGATTAATGAGGCAATCATTTAAACAAGTGTGTTTAAAAATGGATTTGCAATAAAAATATGAACATAAACCTAATGTTTTAGGGACCTGGCCAGTGTACAGAATCTAATTTATCATTTCTTTGGGGACAGCATCAGTTATGGATGTTGGTGGTGAATAAATATTCACTTTCTGTGCACATTTTATGGTGAATTGAAAAACACTGCAGAAGGAGATGAAATGCCCAGGAACAAGTTGGGTTCCATGCTTCTGCACCTGTGGTTCTCTTGATACGCATGTTCTGCTCACCCTTAGTGGCTGAAGTCTTAGACAAGAAGTGGAAACTCTGTTCAATGGTTGGTTTATCTGTGAACAGCCTTAAAAGACCCTCATGGATCAAATTAACTACTCATTCCTTTGACCCAATTCTATATCTTGTATATAGTTCCATAAATTGTTTTTTTTCATTAAAAAGTAATATGTATTTTTAGAAAATATGGAAAACATAGAGATTATAAAATGATTCATGATTTTATTCCCCCGATATTAACATTTGATCACATTTCCTTCTTGTCTTTTGTCCCATGTGGGGTTTTTGTACAGGCCTGTTCTTGTTTCATGCTGGATTGTAATTGCATTTTTACAAACCTGTCTCCTGTATGAGAATTTAAACACATTGAGAGCAGGGACTATTTCTTTTAAATATGTGTCTCTAGAGCTTATTTGGCAAATGGTACCCAACTACATATGGAGCCAAATCAACAGAAGGGTGAAAAGAAAAATATGTTGAAGACAGAAATCCCACGTGACATTGTAAGTCCCTTTGTCATCAGAGCTGTCACAGTAGCCATTGAATGTAGCTAATCTCCACTGGATGCATCTAGCAGATCCATAGGCAGGAAAACCTTCATTCTGTTGCGTGTCAGGTCTGATGCGAAGTTTGTTAGAGACGTTCTTTTCCCCACTGCTCGTTAACTGGTTGCTTTGATTAGCAATGAGATTAACCTGGTGTTCATTGGGTCTTCATCCTCTTTATGGTAGAGCTGCTCTACTTGGGGAAGATCTTACTCCCAGGGCTCCTGGGCTTCTCAAAGGTGGCCAGCACCTGCATTGGACGATGTCCCTCCTGAACACTCTAAGGTTGCTTTCTCCTTCTGATTCTGCAGAGGAGGTGGTACAAGACGGAAAACGAGTACTACTTGCTGCAGTTCACGCTGACCGTCCGCTGCCTGTACTACACCAGCTTCAGCCTCGAGTTCTGCTGGCGGGAGCGGCCGGCTGAGCGTGCCGCCTACTCCTTCCCCTGGCTGTTGGCCTACGTCTTCTACTACCCGGCCTTCCACAACGGGCCCATCCTGGGCTTCCCGGAGTTCGTCACACAGGTGGGGCCCGTCGGGGGTTGGATTGAGTAAGTCCCTGACCTTGTTGCCCAGGTCATCTCTGGGACTTTTGAACCTTTTCATTCAGGTGTGCTTGAGATTTAAGACACACGCTTAGCTATTGTGAGTTTTCACGTAACAGACCAAATACACGGGAAAATAAGGGTGATCTGCCTCTCATGTATGTTTGCTCTAGGGGTGCCCATTCTGATTCTCAGCGGAGCGCGGCAATTGGAGCTGATAGCTGGGGCACACGGAGAGGGACTTGGGAGTTGGTGTCCATTGCAGGGAAGTCCTGGGGAAAGAAAAAATTTATGAAATAGGCCTGCCGTAGCCTGGGAATCAAGGGTGACCCAGATGAGAAAATAGGGATTGGGGGGGGGAGGTGAAGAAAGTTCAAGGGCAATGGTGCGTTTTCGGGTCTGGATGCCTTTGTGTGCCTGGGCCCTGCCTGACTTCTCTGGATGACGTCCTTGTCCCGAAATGCCATGTTAGGCTGCCTTCGTTGTTCCCACTTCACCTTTCCCTCTCCTTAGAACTTTCTTGTTTGTTTTTCTTTTCCTTTAACCCGTATCTAGTTTCATGGAACATGTTTGCTAAGTTAATTCACCTAAGGTATTAATAATCAATAATACCTACAGCAGTGTTTCTCAAGGGACATTGCTACTCCCACCACCAAAACGAAACAATTCTGATGGAGAGAATAACATGTTTGTGCATACAACAAACACACACACGCCTGGCATCATGGTTTAAAGTGGAGAGCCAACAGCAGTCTGCACGTTTCTGGGGTAGGGGAACATGAGGGGGATGCCCCCTGGAAAAAAAAGGAGCATTCTTAGAAATGCTTCTGTCTTGAAAATTCCTGTAAGTTATGCATTGTACTCAGAACTGTATTTTTGCATTATAACAATGACATAATGTTCTAAAACAGCCAGTGAAAGTGTATAACTTTTTTTCTCTTTAGAAATCTTAAAGTGAAATTGACATTCTAGGTAGATGTGTGTTTAGGGTGTGGTTTCTCATACCTTGGTTTGGGTTACATAGGATCTCTTGTCATGAAGTTAATTTGAAATCTGTGTTTAAAATTATTGTATAAAACCATGGTCCCCAAGGGTCTTGTGGCCTCTTAGGAAAATCAGGCCACATGGCAGGAGGGCCAGCGAAGCTTCATCTATATTTACTGTTGCTCCCCATTGCTCCCCTTCTCCCCATCGCTTCTCATCTCCCTGCAACGTTCCCCCACCCCCAACCCCACCCCCCACCCTCCCACCCCCGCTCCTGGGTCCATGGAAAAATTGTCTTCCATGAAACTGGTCCCTGGTGCCAAAAAGGTTGGGGACCACTGGTGTAAAAGACAGAGGAGGTGGTTTAGCGGTGGCAGCAGATCTTCTAACTCTGGTTTGCAAAGTGTGGTCCCTGGGCCAGCAGCATCTGAGTCAGCATCGCCAGGGAACTTGTAAGAAATGCAAGTTCTCAGGTCCTACCTGACCTCCTGAATCAGAACCTCTGGGCGTGGATCCCAGCAGAGTGGTTTAACAGGCCCCCAGGTGGCTCTGATGCTTGCTAGAGGTTGAGGATCAGCATCCTTCCTTCCTCAGAAGGGGGTGTGGGAAAGATGCTGTATAGGGGTGGGTTCAGGTCCTGCCAGTTTTGTCTGTTTTACAGTCTCCTCACCATTGTGAGTTTTGAAGTCTTCCCAATTTTCCAGGCAAGAACTTTTGGACTAAACATCCATACACAGACATCCCTGTCCTGAGGACAGATGGTGGGTAGGTAATTCTCAGAGAAACACAGACTAAATCCATTAGGAGGAAACAAATTATTTTCCTAACTGCCCCTCCTTAATAAGGAGCTTTGTCCTGTAGGATCTGCACTTTGTTATGGTGCAAAGCAATGGGTCTTTTTGCTTCTCATCTCCTCTCAATTTGTGGTCTGTAGGGTCCAGTGGGAATATCGGAGGCCTATTGTGGGGTCCTGTATCTGTCATGCCGAGGCTCACTTCGAGGTTATTGCTCACCTCAATCCTCAGCCCAGGGCTCATATTGTCTGGTCTCAGTCTGGGGGACAGAGCTGTCGTTTCTTCCTATCCAGGCTCAGTTATAGAGACTCTGGGTTCCATGTATATCTTATCTCTCTCTTTCTCTCTCTTTTTTTTTTTTGCCTCTTCTAAAACAGTAGCAATTGCAGAGAGCAGAAGAGAACTTGGAAGGGCAAATTAAAATGTTTCTGTATGATCTGAGAATATTCATAGAAAAGTCAATCTAGAAAGGGAAAAATGTTCAGTGAGCTACAAGCACATACAAAAAAGCCAGGAAGTTTCTGCAGCTGTGAAGATGCCTATGGGTGCTTCCCTCCTATAGGCAAGGGGGCTTTGAAAGGGGAGGAGTTGGTTAAATCAAAAAGCTAACCTAGTGGTGAAAAGATTCTTTCAGAGAGACCAGTAGGGAAAAAGGTTGGGACGGGGAGGGAGAAAGCTGTTGGAAGAACTTGTAAGCAAGATTTGTGCTTGCAGGTGCTTGAATGAATGAATGAACATATACAGTGCCTTCAAATGTAAGCATTGGTAGTATTGAGATTCATAGGTCTAATTGTCAGGTCAATGCTCAGAAACAACAAAGAGCAGCAGGGTGAGGCTGCACCACCAGGGGGCAGCAGAACCCCATCATGGAAACCAACCCAGGAGGGAAATTGGTGCCCGGTTGGGAATTTGCAAAGTCCAAGTGATAAAATGGCCATGTTAGGTACACCCCTGGAGGGGGATGTGTCTTTCACCCAAGTTTTTAGCATGTAAATTTACATACACAAAATGCAGGAAGTATAGAAGGAGGTGCTTTCTGTAATGTAAGGCATGTGAAATTTACACACATCATTCACAAACAGTTAAAAATTTACCTCCGTGCCTTAACTTGAAAGCCATTTCTGGTGGCATTTAGAGCCCGATGGGCCTGATTTATTTTTGTCCCGTGTTTCTGTGGAACTTGGATATCGAGCCAGGGTGAGGCAGGGATGGGGGGTTGAGGGAAGAGCAGGACGTGCCGTTTATTTGCTTAGCTTGGAGGGTAGGGCCACGACATTTCGCTTTGACCAAGCTGAATTGTGCAGTGTGGGCTGGGGGGCTCAGTGTGGTGGGTGGGGTTCTTCCATGGGGTGGTTCTCCTACCTCAGGATTTGGCATGGAGGTTAAGAGCAAAGGCTCGAGCCCGACTATGCAGATTGGAATATTTTGCTTTGGCTTGAGAGGATTTGGTGAGATACTACCTTATTTATGCCTCCAGTTACCTTATCAGTGAAATGGGTTGATGTGAGGACTAAATGATTTTGAATAGGGAATGTGGCTTGGCACATCAGTACTAGGAGTATTGATTCTTACTACTATTATTATTGTTGATGTTATTGGCCAAATGCCTGTGGCAATTCCAGGGTGAGTGTGGGCTAGAACTGAGACCTGGGTATATCCAGTCTGGTAGGGGCACAGCAGCAGGGGGTCCCGGACAGCGGCCATCCTTCACCTCGGAAGAGGCCAGTGTGCTGGTCCCCTCTGTTGGAAGAGACCCAGGCAGTTGGGAACCAGCTGCAGGTACAGGGTGGGGCCCAGCCCTGAACAGCTGGGCCTGGCAGGCGCTGGGCAGGCAGGCAGCGTCCCAGAGCTTAGCCCGGGGTTTGGCACGGGCTCTGGTTCTAGAGATCACCTGGAATGATGCTAATTATATAATAAATAATACTGAGTACTCCGAGCCAGGCTTTCCACGTTCTAACTTGCTTCATCCTCACGATAGCTCTATGAAAGCAAAACTGTTGTCGTCACTTTACAGACTGGGACACGTGGGGGCAAAATGAGGCTATTGGAATGCAGATTGGGTAGGAGGAAGGAAGACATGAGCCTGGCCATGCTGACTTGGTGTGACAGGAGGGAGGGGAGTAGAGGGTGGCCTGGTGGACGCCCGAGTCTGGACGTTCAGACTGGCCAGACCAGGTTCCAGTCCTGTGGCAGCAACACCAGCGGCAGGCCCCACGTGCTGCTCTGGTAGACGTCACTGAGTGTCACCGGCCGTGGTCCAGAGGGCTGGGGAGGGGCAGTGAGGATCTGATAATGAGGGAGTGATGTGTTGGGAGCAAGAGTATAGTCTGTGACCGACCACAGAATGCAGACGAACTGTGCCCACTGTAAAGGAATAAGCCATCTGCTACAAAGCCCCCAGACCCGAGCAGAGAGAAGCCAGGAGCAGGAAGGGCCCAGTTGAATAATTGGCTCTGGGTGAGGCTTTTGCTGGTGCTCTCAAACACATGTATTATTAGTATGTGAAGGAAAGGGACCTTTCATCTTTGAGAACTTGTCATCTTTCATCATCAGAATATCTTTGAAAGAGAAAGGCTTTGCTATTCCTTTTTATGCAATTTGCATGAAATGAGGCTTTAAAATATAATGCGTTTTGAAATGCACTTTGCAGATGAGTTAATGTGTATTTTTCGGTGGCGCCTGAACTTTAAAATTTCCATGGCAGCAGTTTCCAGTGGTCTTGAGGTTGGCAATCTCCCAGGTTTGAAATGTCTCAGATGACAAATTTTGCATGCAGACAAGAGAGAGCGGCCCTTCTCATTGGATGAGATGTGTACAGCATGTCTGTTCTTCCTGCTGGGTTGACAGGGAACAAATGCTGTTTTTTTTATTTTTTTTTAATAAAAGGGAGCCAACCACATTGAAAGTATAAATGGACTGTAATAATGACATGACTAAAGAAAGATAGCCTTTTTTTTTTTTTTTTTTTTGAGACAGAGTCTCGCTTTGTTGCCCAGGCTAGAGTGAGTACCGTGGCGTCAGCCTAGCTCACAGCAACCTCAAACTCCTGGGCTCAAGCGATCCTTCTGCCTCAGCCTCCCGAGTAGCTGGGACTACAGGCATGCGCCACCATGCCCGGCTAATTTTTTATATATATATCAGTTAGCCAATTAATTTGTTTCTATTTTTATAGTAGAGACGGGGTCTCGCTCTTGCTCAGGCTGGTTTTGAACTCCTGACCTTGAGCAATCCGCCCGCCTCGGCCTCCCAGAGAGCTAGGATTACAGGCGTGAGCCACCGGCCCGGCCGATAGCCATTTTTTTTAAGGTAAAAGCAGATAGGAAAGTTGTATTGTTTTCCTTCTGCTGTGTTTATTTGCATAATTAGGTAATAAACTTTTTTGTCCTCATAATGAGGAGGCATTTAGCATCAAAAAGGAAGCATTGCAGAGAAATGTCCAGCCCTTTTGGCGCTATAGTGACACATAATCATGCCTTGTTAAACCCGGGAGGGAAGTCTTGGCCTGTGGAAAGTAGGTAAGCGGTTATTGGGAAGCCAGTGAGCCTCAGAATGGACTTGCATGGTTCTTGGCACTGTGGATAAGCTGAGAATTTTCTAAATCTTTATGTCCCACTTCCCTTTTGATGAACAACTTTGTTTTTAAAGCACTCCTGCCTTCTGCCATTGGACCATAAACAGCCGAGCAGAGCCAAGCTTGCACCTTCAATGCTCTGCTTAGAAAAAGGGCTTCTGCTAAACATCCAATTTCTTCACTCAAAAGTTCTGCCTTCCACACAACACAAGGATACGAACATAATTTAGCCAGGTTTCTTGCCGTTTTATAACAAGAGCCGCCTTTCCTTCGATTTCCAATGACAAGTTCCTCATTTGTGCCCAATAAATCAGCTGTCCCCAACCTTTTAGGCACCAGGGACCGATTTCATGGAAGACAATTTTTCCATGGACTTGGAGTGGGCAGTGCAGGGGGGTACCCAGTTCAGGTTTTTAGGTATTTGTCACATGACAACAGCACTCTTGGTACCAATTTTCTGTCTTAGTCCATTTGGGCTGCTGTAACACAATACCATAAACTGGGTGGTTTATGAGGCAACAGAAATTTCCCCCTCACAGTTCTGGAGGCTTGGGAATTCCAAGACCAACGTGCTGGAAGAGAGAGAGTGTCTGGTGAAGGCCCATAGGGGGTGGCACCTTCTCGCTGTGTCCTCACATGGTGGAAGGAACCAGCTAACTCTCTGGGCTGTCCTTTATAAGGGCATTACTCACAGTCCTGAGGGTTCTGCCACCATGACCTGGTCATTTCCCAAAGGCCCCGCGCCCTGGTACCATCATCTTGGGGATTAGGATGTCAACATACGAATTTTGGGAAGAAACAGAACAGGCTAGACCATGGCAGTGTGTCTGTAATCATTTTCTCGTTTGCTAGTGGTCATTAGGTCAAAGCGAATTTGCTTTAAAGAGCTGGAACAGGGTTGAGAGGAACAAAGAAGAACTCGGTTCATAGCTAAGAAAATCTAAGAGTGAAAGGAGAAGGTAAGGAGAAATAAAGATCAGTGTAGCATGAAAGAGAAGAACACTTGCTCACAGAGGATGCTGGGTTTCTTGGCAGAAGTCCTGACCCCAGAAGTGTTCAGGAGTGGCTGCAGAAATCAAGGGGCCTTGAGTACATTTCACTAGCAGAGAGGGCCAAAGCCATTGCAATAGTGTAAGGTTACATTACTTTCCCCCTGATTTAAAAAACAAAAAAACCAAAAGAAACCCAACCACTTTAATTATCTAAAATAACTAAAATCTCACCATCTGAAGATTACCACTGTTGCCATTTTGGCGTATGTCCTTCTAGCCTTTCATTATCGTAGGCACGCTGAACAGAAGTAGCTTTCCTGGCTACATGATAAGAAAGTGCACTTGTGCCTGTAACCGATAGCCTGCTTGTTTGGGTTTTTCCCATTTTCTTCCTCCTCGATTAACGCAGATACGAATGATCTGGAAGGTAGGTGCGTCTGCATTGAGGATTTAGTGATCTGCTGGCTTGTAGCTCCACCACTGTAGACTTTGTAGGTCTCTCGGAGCATGCATGCATGAGGTAAGGATTGCAACTGAAAAGCATCCTCAGTTTATGGCCCGAAAGTGTTCTGCATTGGGTCACTGCAGTGCAGCTGGAATTGCGGTAGGTGTGATGAGTGCAAGTCTGCAGATACCCCAATACGCCTCGTCTTCCTTCTTGGGGAACCCTTCCCAAGCGGTGCCTCCCTGTCTAAGCCGACCCGAGGGATTCTTCAGAGCAGTCGCTGTTATTTCCTATAGCAGGTTGGTATGGCTGCACACATACCTTCCCGAAGTAAACCAAGGGAAACTAAAGGATCAAGGGAATTTCTGTTAGTCTTATCCATTTACACTTAAAAAATTAAGCCAGTGAGTTTTGCTGCGCATAGTTAAGTATGTAGGTAGCAAAGGGGAAAAGTCATTCCTGAAGATTATCATAGTGCCACTGAGCCTGTCAGAATTTCTAAGCCTGGCTTCTTGCGGTGCAAGGACAGTTTGAGAGGGTGATAGAATGTATGTTAAAAAGTGGAACAAAAATAAATCCCCTGGTGTGTAGCTGTCACTTCCCCTCTGCAGAGGGACTTAGTGCACCTTCACAGGGAAAGGGGAGAGAAGCAAGAAAGCACCTCGCCATCATCTTCCTCTAGCAATGGCCCCTTCTCATTTAGTGTCTTGAGCCCCAGTTGTCAAACGCTAGGTCAAGTCCATGTCATGGACCAACTGATGGATTTAGCATCTTTATCATTTAGCACTAGTTTCTCCTCTGCGTTTCAAGGCAGCCTTCAGTCTAATCGAATCTTGTCATTGTGAGTTGCAGAAAACTTACTACCCTTCTTTGTTTTTCTGTTTGTCTAGTCTTGGAGGAAATTGGATTCACTTCAAACTTTGCAGCATGTTTATGAATTCTAGAATCTGTGTTTTAAATAATGCAACTCTGAACAACAGGCAAGATCACAGATCCAGGCTACTATGGTAGACCTTTTGAAATTTTTATCTGTGTTGTCCACACTCTCAGTAGCTTCTGTGTATGTCTTATCAATAATGAAAACATTCTGGAAAACAATTCTTCTCTCACATTTGGCATTTGGTTCTGAGCTGTCTCCTAATGGTGCCCTGTAGCTGGTGGTCTGGGTGCCACGAGGGAAGACTGTGAAGAAGGCACAAGTAGGAGGCACGTAACGATCAGATGTTGACTACCAATTACCCAGAGCCTTTTGTACGCCAGCCACTGTGCTTAGCACTGCACATACTTTATCATATTTAATCCTCACAACTATTTTTTTCCACTGTATTGTGAGGAAACACAGACTCTTGAGAGGTTAAGTAACTTGCTCAAGATCACACAGCTGTGTGGTTTGTGCTAGAATTCGATCTTGTTTCTAAAGTCTTTTTTTAAGAAAAAATTCATTTACCATGACATAAAAAAAAATACTTCGGAATAAATTTAACCAAAGAGGTACAAGGTTTGTAGCCTGAACACTGTAAACACTGATGAAAGAAATTAAAGAAGACCTGAAAAAATGGAAAAATATCCTGAGTTTATAGAGTGAAAAACTCAATATTGTTTTGATGGCGACACTACCAGGTGTTTGCATTTTCTAAAGTCTGTGTTCTGAACCGTTACGCTATACCACCTGCTAAGCAGGAGACTTGTCTCACGTGTGCTCACTGTTGCATCTGCTCTGCCATGTTGCAAAAACAACTGAAGGTAGAATGAATGACACACCCATGCTTCATTTTATCCTTGCTGTGTCTCTATCGCTCGTTCTCCCTTTCTCTTTCCAGTCCTATGTCCCTTTTGACTGGGCTTTGCTTTTACCAGCCCCAGATGTGAGTCAGTGATGGATGAAGACAGGCAGGTGGCACCTGTAGCCCAAAGATCTCAGGGTCCCAAGGAGGAGAAAACACCCAGTGCTCCCTCCCAGCTGGGCTTTTCCTGGGGTGTTGCTGGGGTTGGGGATACAGAACCTGTCTCTGGTTCTTGGCCCTGGGCTCGCTTGTCAATCTCACCCTATTCTTACTTTGGGACCCTTTTCAAGCTCAGATGTGACTATGTCACCCAAGAACATGGAGTGTTCCCAAGGCAAACCAAACCTAACCTTCTGTTAGTCTGTACGGCAGTTACATTTGCGGGAAGCTTATTAAAAACATTGTCTGGGGGACTATTTTGGAAATCCAGGCATAGTCTAATGACTTCTTTCGTTTCTACTTCAGATGCAGCAGCAGGAGGTCGGCTCCCCGAAGGCCAGCCTGCGCGTCCTCATCTTGGGGCTGGGCCGCCTCCTGCTCTGGTGGTGGCTGGCCGAGCTGATGGTGCACCTCATGTACATGCACGCCATCTACGGCAGTGTCCCCCTGCTCGGGGCCGTCTCTTGCTGGACCTTAGGTAACTGCGGAAATCACCAACAGTGGGACTTAGCAGCAAGAGTCAGAGGGAAGCTGGACGGGGCTGGGCAGGGGTATAGGTGCCTGGAGCAAACTGCTTTTTATTTTAACCCAGCTTCCTGCGTGGCTGAGACTATGCATGTGGGAGGAGGTGGTGGGCGTGGTTGATGGAGAATGGGGGCGGTGCTGTGGGCCTGGAACCGATGGGGAGGGTAGCACCCCTTGCTGTAACGGAGTCCTGCTGAGCTTGGGGGGGGTCTGCGTCTTCCCCACGTGGCCAGCAATGCACAGGGCGGGGGCTGCCGGGGGCAGCCGTTGAGTCTGTTCTGAGAGGTAATGACCCAGGGTCAAGTTGTTCCCCCGTCCTCCTCGTTCTTCATGTCTGTGCTATAAAGGAAAGAACATGAGCCACCGGTTTGAGTCCCAGCTTCCCCTACCACTCATGGGTAACCTTTGGCAGTTTATGAAAACTCTGAGCCTTTAGCATCTTTATCTGTAACACGAGGAGACTTAACCTTTGCAGAATTGTTTTGAGGATTAAATGAAATGATGCAGTTCAAGGATGTACCCTGTAACATGTCTGCTAGATGGAATAAATGGGGTGTGTGTGTCTGTATTTCCCTCTGTGGGTCCCCTTTTCTTGCCTACCCCTTTCTTTCTGTCTGCCAGGGAGGTGGGGCTGGTCTCCAGTATGGCATTTGCCTGGGGAGAAACCGTTGTTCTCTATTCCTCTGGCCAGACAGCTGAGATCATTCCCCTTTCTGGGCTAAATCTCCTCACTCCCTTGTTCTGTCTCCTTTGGAGAACTCCCCCGGTGGCCGAATTCTGCCTGTGGTTTGACCCCAGCCTGGAGCTTTGATGGGAACTGTGATCTCCTGGGCAGATTAAACTGCTCTTTGCTTGAGGGCAAGAGTACAAGCCTGGCTCCTTATCTGTTTGGTGATTTACAGATTTTTTTTTCTTTTAAATCTTGATTGTCCTTGGTATCACGCTTCATCAGAATGTTTCCAAGGAATGAGTCTCCTAGGATTTAAGAAAAAATTCTGAACTGTTCACTGGTGGTCTCTCCTTTACAAACAACTATTTTTGTAGTTGGGGTTCACTAATATTGTAAGGTTTTAATGATACTGTTAGAATAGGAATAGGATTAAATACAGAATAGGATTAAATGAGAGTTTATATGAAGTCAGATCCCAGTTGTACAGCATCTAAATTAAGGGACTGTTCCAGTTGGAACGTTTTTAACTGTGAGTAGTAGAAAATACAACTCTAAGTGGGGCTTGAACAATAAGGAAAAGTTAACCCTGTAACAATTACACCAAAGATCAGTGCTTGGGGTAGTAGATTTAGTGACTCAGAGATGGCCCCAGTGATCCATTTGTGTGTGTACCACTTGGCTTGAGAACTAACCAGAATGCTAGATGCCCTTTGTTTGTACCTCCAAGCCCATCACCTCTCTCACCCTCTATAAAGGATAACCTGATTTTTGTGTTTGTTCTTCCCTTCTTTTTCGTTGTGCTCTTTATCACAGTTAAATCCTTAACATTGCATATTTTAAGATCTCTTCATATACACAGGTTCATACTTAGTATGTTCTTCTATTTTTTTTTTTTTTGCTTAATGTTTCTGAGAAGCATCTGTGTCGATACATGTGACCATTATATGTATCATTTTTGCTGTGACATAGCAAGGCAGTGCATCCATACACAACAAATTGTCCATTCTAGATGGAGGACTTCTGAGTTTTTCCAGGGTTTTGCTGTTGCACATAATGCCATTTCTGCAAGTCTCTTGGAGCTTATGTGTAAGAGTTTTCCCTGCAGGGCAGTAGTTGTCAAACTCCTTGGCACATGACCCATAGTAAGAAATGTATTTTGCATTATGGGATCGAATGTGTGTGTGTGAACTCTCACAAAACCATACTTTACCTTAAGCCACTTGCAGTATACAGAGATATTTGACTTTCTATTCTATTTTAAAATGCTAGTTAGAAACTACTAAATTGGGTGCACCACTATCTAGAGTTTGTAAAACACTGCTCTAATAGATATACCTAGAAATAGGTATTGTGAGCAGCGTACATGATCAGATTTATAAGATAATGCCAGATTATTATTTTTTAAATTGGTTAAACCAATTTTTATACTGTTCTTGGCAGTATATGAGAGAGTTTCCGTTATCTGGTGGGTGTATGTTATATCTCATGATTTTAATTCACATTTCCCTGATTCTAATGAATGTGAGCAAGTTCTCATAGACTTTAAAGGACTTTGGTGTATTATTTTTCAATGGAAATAACTGTTGATAACTTTTGCCCATTGTTCTACTGGGATTTATGTTTACCTATGGATTCACAAGAATTATTTATTCTATGTTATCTTTTTTTTTGTTATAGATGTTGCAAAAACTGATTTTCTTTTGGTTTGTAGTTTTAATGTTTTTTTTATGTTTTGATGAACAGACTTTGTTTAAAAGTAGTTGCATTTATAAATTTTTCTTGTTCTTGTTTGGGTCTTTTAAAAACAATTCTCTCCTACTCTAAGGTTATAAAGATATTCTCCTGTATTTTCTAAAGCTTTTAAAGTAAAAGTCTTTTTTTAAAATTATGTACATTTGCATTGTAGAAAGTGGCAACATATAGATCACCCAAAATTTTAAAAGAAAAGCATTGTATAACCATCTATCCAGTGATCATTATTGATAAAATCTCTATACTTATCCTTTATCTTTTTTTCCCATAGTTTTTTATACACACATTTATGATTTCCCCAAATGAGTTTGTTTTATATGTATATAAAAATTATATATAAAAAACTTCTATACGTAAAAGTTTATAACCTGAGATTGATTTTAGTTAATCATCTGTTACCTTCCACATCACAAATTTTCATTCTCATTTGATGCCCTAGACAATAATCAGATTTGACCAATTGACTCCAAATGTCCTTTATACCTAGTTTGGCCAAGCGAGTATCCAATCCAGGATGACAGATTGTGTCTAGTTGTTTTGTCCCTTAAGACTGTCTTAATTTAACACCAACCCTTTTTATGCCACTGACTTGAAGGGACCAGGCCAGTTGTCATACTGAATGTTCTGTCATCTGGCTTCTCAAAATGTCATTTAGCTTATTCCTTCATGCCCTCTGTTTCTTACAAACTAAAAGTTATATCGAAAAGCTTCATGGATTAAAGTTAATTATTTTAGCTATAATACCTCATAGGTGATATTATGTATTTAAATTTTTCCTCAATTCTTATGAAAAATTTTAATCATCTAGAAAGTTTGAAAGAATTATATAACAGATACTATATATCTACCATGTAATCCAACAGTTGTTAACTTTTCACTTAAAAATAATGTTCTACCTATTATACAATCAGACATCACACTTAAAAAGAATCCTCTAATATCATCTAGTCAATCTTCACATTTTCTAGTTGTCTCCAAAATATATTTTTAAGCTATTTTCTCAGCCCAGAGCCAGCTGAATGTATCATTTGATTTTATTTCTATTAGTTTACTTCAATCTAGACTAGTTCAACCATTTATTATAAACGATACTGACTTTTGGGAAGAGTCCAGAGACCTTATAGAATGTCCCACACACTGGATTTTTTATTTTTTTCATTGCATTATTCTTAAATTTGTTCTATCCCTTCTAGTTTCTGTAAACCAAAAGCTAGATCTAGATCCTCTAGGACAAGCGTCCTCAAACTATGGCCCGAAGACCATATGTGGGCCGCCTAGCAGCACATTTATCCAGCCCTCCAGGTGTTTTTGCCACCGCTGCCTGTCCTGCTTAGCAGCCGATTCGTCCCGGGCCCACAGTGCGCACTTTCCAATGGTCTGAGGGACAGTGAACTGGCTCCCTGTTTAAAAAGTCTGAGGACCCTTGCTCTAGGACCTTGATTTAATAAAACTTAATTTCTTTGCAAAATCACTTCATACAAGATACTGTATACTTGGTATTGTATCCATGGAATGAATAATGTCAGGTGATTGCCAGTATCCCCATGGCTAAGAGAAATCACTTGTGCATGCTGGTGGCTGTCGGATCTCTCACTTGTTAAAGGTACATTTTCTCCCTTTGCAATTGGCAAATAACATGTTGGGTGTTAATTGAGGGCTATATGAGTCCTCTGTTCCCCAATAACCTGGAATAGTGTTAGTGAATAGTTCTAACATCCTTGGATGAACCATGCCTGGTTTCTTTCACTGGGAGTTGGTAATGCTGATTTTCTAAATCTGTCATTATATCTGCATGGGATAGCTGGCATTTTTCTGTAAAGAAGACCTTTCCATCATAAACTGGGGTTAAATACAGTTTCTCCTTTAAAAAAAAAAAAAAAAAGGCCAAGTGTGTAATAGTTTCTCTTTCCATATTATTTTATAGAGTAAGGAGTTCAGTGAAATACTTCCCTTGAATGGTGGTGTTCAATAATTTTGTTTGATGATTAAATACGGTAATTTTTCTTTTTGATGCTAAACTTGTCCCAAATTTGGTCCTGCTGGCTACTATGTTCATTTGACATGCATTTGTTTGCCTCGGAGCATTTCCTTGCTTTCTAGAAATAAAAGATGTCCCAGCACTCACCTTATATTTTCCTTGGCCCTGTATTGCAATCAACTGAATTGTCAAAATGAGCCTTGGTTCCTTTTAGTTGGGGGAATTATATTTAGGAGCCAAGGTCTGGGTGTGTTCATTGATTACAGGGGTGTTCATGTTTGGAGGCTTGAAGATTTTCAGTGCACAGATGTAGGAAATATATTTTTATATATTTTTTATATATTTTATAAAACCTGAGTTTTATAAAACATGAATTCATATTGATATTTTAAATTCAAATTTAAGCTATTTTTTTTCCATAGAATCTTTGACTTTATATTCGTGCATTCCTTCTTTAGTAATGAAAATCTTAGTTCCTAATTACATGAACACCTTATTTGTTCTGACATTATACAAAAATAGTTTCAAAATTGTAATATTCAATAATTATGGCTAAAAATAAAATAACTGACATTTAAGAAATTATGTCTGTTCTTTTTATTCTTATAATAGGTATATACTGAGTGAATATGCTGTGTTCAAAAGCCATTTGAAGTGATTCTTTTTCATGTGTGTTCATATTACTGATTTGCTATTTAGGTTAAATTTGTTAATCTTCTAATTTTGAGTTTGCTTTTTATCTTTTTGATCAATTATTTTTTAAGTTCTTTTTTCATATCTGCAAGGTCTTTCCTTGTAGCTTTTCTTTCCTGTACACACATATATTTTCAAATTTGTTTCTTATGTTTTCAAACATGCAGAACATATTTATCTTACATTCTCTAGCTGGTAATTGTACATCTGCAATCTTTGTTAGCCTGATTCCCCATTTTACTTCTGCCGATTTGCACCCGTGTTTTTGGATATTTAACTGGTGAGCTTGTGTTAATTGCTGTTTTGTCCTTGGGAATTCTTTGGTGTCTGTGTTTGGAATATGTTCATTCAGAGGAGATTTATGCTTATTTCTGCCAGGTGTCTGGTGGTGTTACCAGCACAGTACCACTTTCAATTTCTGACATGAGTTTTTGGGGGGACATGCAGGTAATGGGAATTTTGGCCTTTGGAAATCTGGATTTATGTGGGATCTTACTCTGACCTCCTATGTATATGGGCTGTGAGCATTGCCACCTGTCCTCACAGGTGGCTTATGGACAGCCAAGCTCTAGGTACCTGTGGCCTGGCAGGTGCCACCAGGGCAAAGACAAGCACCCATTCACCCATGGGTGAATGTTCACCCATTTTACTGCTTGTGTTTTGTATTTCTGGCCTCCAAGGATTTCCTTTATTTTGCAAACAGCTCATATATGTATTTAAAAAGATGATTTTAAATATCTTATCCAACATTTCTTAGGTGTTCTCCATTGGGAGTGATTGTCTGGTTGGGCAATTTGTTATGTTTGCCGGACATGGAAGTTCCACTGTGCATCTTTTTAAGAGGGTGGAACCTCTCCCAAGATGCAACCCCAGCAGCCTATCCTGGTACCTTGTGGCCATAACTGGTCCTATGCCCACAGCACAGTCATCCCATGATTAGTTACAACCAGGAATTTCTCCCAGGTCACTATGGGGAAGAGATTGGACACTTGAACCAAATTGAATTTTCCATAGCAAGGTTTGAGGGGGAGAGTTGTTGGTGGGCAACCAGGAAGGAATGCCTGCTTCTGAATACAAAAGAGCAGGTGTATAGTATCTGGAAAGTTTTAAAAATTAGTATGAGAGGGAGCCAGGAAACTAGAAGATTTAATTTTTTATAATTGTTTCATGTCACTCTTAAAACCATTAATTTGAGGCTCATGATTTTGTAGGGTTACCACGTATTCCATTTTGCAGCCCTATTTTGTACCTGTTGCCTTGGCATGATTATTCATAACAGTTCCTTTCATTCTCTAAACTGTCATGATTTAAATGATACAGTCACCTTCCTGATAACCTTTTCTTTGCCAACCCATATTTTTGCTCCATTCTTATTCAAATCCTAACTCAAAACAGCAACCTTCTCATATTAACCCCTTCCAAACTTTGAAAATGCCTTTATGCTGAATTCCCTTAGCACTTGCATGCTTAACCTTTGAGCTGTGTGTTGTCGTATTCATTTCTCCATTCAGTAGGCATTTATTGTCACGCTTTGGACTTGGCCCTAGGGATATAGAGATGAATGAGAATATAGTCCTTATTCTTAAGAAGCTTGTTCTAGAGAAGCCATATATGAAGAGTTTGGTTTTCTTCATGTATAGTTATTAATATGTAGGAGTGAGGGTAGATGTCCATATAGATTCAGTGGACAGAGGACACAAAAGGGGACGAGGTTACTCCTTACCTCTGCTGTCCCCAACCCGCTGGACTGCAGAGCTCTGCTGCCACCTGCCCCTAGTCCGTGGAAAAATTGTCTGCCGTGAAACTCAGGAAGGGTGGGGGGAACGCAGCAGGCGAGCAAGTGAAGCTTCATCTGTATTTATAGCCGCTCCCCTCCACACCCCTTGCATCTAGAGATGATTTAAAATTATATGGAAAGTTGTCTGAGGTTATGTGCAAATATGATACCATTTTATATAAAGGACTTGGGCATTCATGGATTTTGGTATTGGGATGGGGGTGTCTCGGAACCAGTCCCACATGGATGCAGAGGGATGACCGTACTATAGTCAGAAAGATGGAACTGGAGCTCAGGAGAAGGGAGGGTGGCATTGGAGACAGACATTTGGGAGCCATTGCAGATACGTGACAGTTGAGGCCATGGGAGTGAAAGGATCTCCTAGAAAAATGTGTAGAATGAGGATAAAGGAGGGACAGGTATAGAACTTGAGGGAATGCCAAGATTTAAGAGGCAGAAGAAGAGGAGCCAGTAATGAATGAAAAGGAATATTGATACACAAAGGAGGAAGCATGGTTCTGTGAAGGTTTCAAGAAGAAAGAAGTCTCAATTTATCAGAAGTTGATGAGAGACTAAGGAAGAGGGTGTTGGAGACTCTTTCATGCTGGTGAATGGGAGGTTGTGGCTGACTTTGGTCATGGTTCACATTGTTAATTTGGGGGGACTATAAGCCAGTGTTGTAGAATAAATCGAAGGTGAAAAAACAGAGGCAGAAGCAAATATGCTGCTTTAATTGCATTAAATGGTGATGGCTGGTGTGTTCTGCCCTGCCAAGGAGTCTCAGATGGGCTTGCTGTGGCATGGCTCGGTGGGGTCCCGACTGAGTCTTTTTCCTTCAGGCGGACCTGCCGTCCCCAACTCTCAGGGTTTCTGTACCCCAGGCTGCTGTGGGGTGGAGAATATCACAGCAAACACCCTCTTTCTCTCTAATACACAGGCTCACCCCAGCTTCAGGGTCTCGCGGCTAATCCCTCTTGGGATGTTGAGGAAGATAAAGAAAATAAGCAGGAGAAGATTATAAAGTTTGCAAAGGCCATGTGGGCTTTGGGTCCTGGCTATTGTCCCTGATTTCCTTCTGAATTCATAAAAAGTTCATTTTTTTCTGTTACTTTTATTTATTTTGAGACGGAATCTCACTCTCTTGCCTGGGCTAGAGTGCCGTGGCAACAGCCTAGCTCATAGCAACCTCCAACTCCTGGGCTTAAGCAATCCTACCGCCTCAGCCTCCTAGGTAGCTGGGACTACAGGCATGCGCTACTGTGCCTGGCTAACTTATTTATATATATACACACATAAACTTAGTTGTCTAGCTAATTTCTTTTTTTTTTTAGTAGAGATGGGGTCTTGCTCTTGCTCAGGTTGGTATCAAATTCCTGAGTTCAAACAATCTGCCTGCCTCAGCCAGAGTGTTAGGATTATAGGCATGAGCCACCACACCCGGCTGTTCTGTCACTTTTATTCTCTCGATGTAGGGCTTTCTCTTCTTTCGTGATGGCCTTTTCCCCTGATCTTAAAGTTGCAGTTGAGTGTCAGGCAGTGGCCTAGACAGAAAAGATGCCTCTTTGTCTCGCATGCTAGAAGACATGCAACTGATCTTCACCAAGGATCTCAGCACTGGATGACATCCTAGCCTGTCCAGAAAGGTCCCCTCTGAACACCACCAAGCATGGTGAGGGCTGTGCTGGAGAAGCAGCCATGCTGTCACCTCTGGTGTCTTTCTCCCTCAGTGCTCACTGCACAGGTGCCTAATGACACTGCACATGGAGGTTCCAATGAAAGAGTTTCACAGGGAGTCTGCCTAGCAAATGACCTTAGACTGGTGTTTGTGTGAGTAGCCAGCTATCCAGATGAGTGACGGATCCAAGATTTTGCATAAGGGCAGCAAAGAGGAAATCATGTACCTACCTTGCATCATTATTCACAAAAGTGATCGCTACGAAGTTAAGAGGAACAGGGAATGTAAACGAGGTGGTTTATTGTGGGATTCATTGGATGTGGTTGATCAGATGATGAAGATACTCACAAACTCTGCAGACGGTATTAAATCCTCTCTGGCGGAGACAGGAGAAGCAGTGGTGGCTGGTTGTCTGTCAGGGCTCAATTGCTACTCACTGTAAATGAGAGGACATTGGGAGCTCCATGGCAACGGGGTGACATTTGTTTTTCTTTCAGTCTCTCTAATCCTCTCCTGGAGATGTCAAAATTTTCTTCCCATTTATTTTTATCTCTTTTCAGAGCGATGTTGATTATTATTATTTTTAACTTTCTACTTGAATCTCCAGTTATGCTGAGAGCTGCTATAATCAGCCTCTCAGGTGGAGACCAGGCTCCAGGAAGGAATCACTCCCTGAGCCACAGGGTGGACAGGGCTTTTGGCTGTGGATGTCGCCCACGCCAGGGTTGTTCCAGCCCTACGTGGGGTTACCTCTGCTTCCTCTGTGCCTGGACAGCACCTGCATTCAACACCTTGATGGAGGGGTAGAATTTTAGAGCACACTAACATTTAAGAGACAGATAGAACAAGAGCAGTCAGCAATGAGTGAGAAGGAATAATTATAAGTGAGGGAGGAAACAAAGGGTTTTATGAAGGATTCAAGGAAAAGGAAGTGCTCAGTTTATCAGAAGTGTGAAGATTTATCCTATCAGTTGTCATAGTTTCAGGTCTTAGATTTAAGTATTTAATCCATTTTGAGTTGATTGTTGCATATTGTGAGAGACCAGAGGTCTAGTTTCATTCTTCTGCATATGATTATCTAGTTTTCCCCAGCACCATTTATTGAAGAGAGCGCCTTTTCCAAACCATTGTATGTTCTTGGCATCTTTGTTGAAAATAAATTGGCTATAAATGTGTGGATTTATATCTGAGTTCTCTATTCTGTTCTATGGGTCTATGCGTCTGCTTTTATGCCAGTACCATGCTGATCTGGTGGCTATAACTGTGTAGTATATTTGGAAGTCAGGTAGTGTGGTAACCTACAGCTTTGCCTTTTTGCCTAGGATTGCTTTGGCTATTTGGGGTCTTTTGTGGTTCCATATAAATTTTAGGGTTGTTTTGTCTGTTCCTGTGGAGAATGTCATATTTTGATATATAGAGCCAGCTAATTTGTGTTCCTTGATCAGGGAGTTTATAATTTTTCCCTTTAATTTCCTATCATTGTTCTTTTTGCCTTCAGTTAATACTTTTGCTATTTGGGTTCTTAACTCTGGTGTCATCCAAATCTCTATTTCTGAGCAGTTCAAGCCTTGCAAGGCCTATGATACATTTGGCTGCTGTTGTCTTCCTCCAGCTAACCATAGATGCTAAGGAGATGCCCAACAAAATCGCCTAAGCTCCATCTATACTCCTTCCTGCCTCCGCTGTGTGGAAGTAACTCTATTTCCCCTTGATACTAAAGATTAACTTTCCTGGCTTATACAATAGTATAAGCTCTTTTACTCATCTACCCCTCTTTTACTCATTCACCTAGTTCCATGAGAAACCCCAAATGGCTAATGATACTAGTCTCAGCTTTGAGACTAAAATCGTTGCTGTGTCCCCTGGTGGAAGCATTTCTTGTGCTTTGTAGTAAGATCTCTAATCAAGCACATCATGCAGTTGCAGGGATGGGAAGAAGATATTTTAAGAGTGGGTTAAGAGGTATAATGGTGAGAGGTGCCACTCCCTCTTCCACTCTGTGAATACCAGCCCTACATACTTGGGTTATGGGTAAGAACACTGCATATATTTTGCTGGTTCAGAGCACATCCTACGTCCTACGAGATAGTATCTCAACATCACAAGATACTTTTCGTCTGGTGCTAGACTAGAACCTTTGATATAGACTATTTTGTAAGGCCAGATGCTTCTGAATGATGGGATAAGACAAGTGAATCCCAAAGGCACAACCCATTGTCTGACTCCCATTTGCTACAAAGTGAGGTCATGCAAAGTGATAACATGATAATGGCTATCGGTGAGTCTGTGGATTGTGGGACTGGCAGGAGCATGGTGGGTTTGGAAAGCAAATTCACATCCAGAATAAAGACAGCTCTCTGGCCCCTTCAAAATAGAAGTAGGCCTAGTGTATCAGCCTGACACCGGAACATGGTAGGTCATGGAGACGGGTCATGGAAGCTGTCAGCTGTGCTGATGTTTAAGCTAATTGTGATGAGAGACAGTCTACAATGTTGATCCCATGCAAAGCCTTCATTGCCACTGTAGTGTCACTTGGGTTACGAGCCAACTGGAATGGCTGTGGAGTGAGGCGGGCTGATGTACACAGGCATGTCACATGTCACCTTGTTAAGAGCTGCAGGGCCTTTTTGAGTATTTATATGGGTCACAGATATCCTCCCTGGGCCCATTTTCAGGTGTGCATCTACACACCTCTTCCTCAAACCTTCTTATCAACATTCCTTCAATCTCATTTCTTCTAACTATCCTAGGAAAACTGTTAAACATGCCCATGAATCGGTTCTCGATCTTTCCTTCCAGACAGATTGGCCAATGGTGTGTACCGCTTGAAATTCCACCCAGTGTGAGGCTGTTCCTTGTTTGCTGTCCTGGGACCACCTCACGTGTAAGGTTGAAGCTGTCCCTTTCCAGCAGATTCCAGCATATCATGGAGAGCCATCAGTGACCAGGACTCAGTTTCCCCTTCCTCTTTCAAGTCCTCCTGGGGCCTTAGGTGTGGGATGAGAGAAAGATGGCAATATAGCAGGAGTCAGCACACTGGCAAAGTGAGTTCCCCCTTTTCTGCTACTTGTGACTTCAGGATCCTGTGTGTGTGTGTGTCTGTGTGTCTGTGTGTCGATAATGGAATGCTATCTGATGATACGGTGGAGTGGATCAGATATATCCTAACTGATAATGGACTACTCAGGTAACATGGTCCTCTGGTGTCCTGTGGTGAAGCGTAGCTCACCTGGTAAGTGAGTTGGAGTGACACGTCCAGCTGTGTACACATTGCCTCACATTCCAAAGATGCTTACCAATAGTTGTGCCTCTTTCTTAGGGGTAAGTGGTTTAAGGTGGACCAACTTGTCCTTTACTTGGATCTTGACACCTGAGTAACTTCTCTGAGGTGATATACCCTTATATATATGTGTGTATGTGTGTGTATTTCTAGTATACATGTGTCTTACTAAGGCATCTGGTATACCTAGGACTCCTAACTTTTATAGGTTCCATTAACATGATGGTATTAATGATTTTTCTTATGTTTACTCAGCTTTCTCTATATTCAGAGGCTCTGGAGCTGTGAATTGACTCAGGTCTTGAAATTGGGTAAAGGATTTTGACAGTCATGGTGGCTTAAGTCAATCCTTGTTCACTAAGACTAGATTATTTCCCAGTTAAACATATGACAATAATAACCGTTGTAGTAACAATAATGATAGCTAACATTTATTGAGCATTTAATGTATGCCAAACATTGCTTTAAGAGCTTTACATATATTAACCTATGTAATTCTCGTAACAACCTTATGAGTAGGTGGAAGTTTTATTTCTATTTTACAGGTGAGGAAACAGAGACACAGAGAGGTTCAGTAATTCACCTAAAGTTAAACGCCTGTGTTTTTAAGATCAACGGACCCTGGGTTGAAAGGCATATGGTACACTTGGGGGTGAGGGGGGAGATAAAATAACAAAAATTAAAAAAAATAAAGAAAAAGAAAAAAAAAATTGGGGCACCTGATGATCAGTTACCCTTTGCCAGAAATCCCAGAGCACTGTGACCACCAGGCTGGCCATGCGGCTTACTGGGCCAATCGTGCTCGCTTTGTCTTGGGGTTCAGCGGCACCATTTAATCTTTATCACTTAAGGATTTTGGTCTCCATGTTGAAATGAAGACTCTCGTTGTCCCCTAACAGCACCCTCAGCCCAAAGAGAAATGGCCTTGGCAACACGTTTCTGAGACGCTGTGCTCTGCTCACTAACATATTTCTCCAACTCTTGGTGAAAGGAGCATCTCCTGGGCACTCTTAGGGGCAATTACGGGGTGGGTTAGCAGGTCACACATGATCAATCCAGTCTGACATTCTTATCTCCCAAATTCATTCTATTACTTCCTTTGTGATTTCCCAGTGAATTTCTGGCATCTCGGCACCATACATATGGGCAGTTGTGGCGTATGGGTTTCCAAACTCACTCGATCACCTCCACTCCTGGCTGCTACAGCTGGCGTGTGGGATCCTGAATGAGTGTACGCGTATCGATAATTCTGCCTAATCTAACGTTTGTTCTTTTTCCCTCCGTCTAGAATCCTCAGAATTCATTCCCAACAGCGAAACCTTGCAGCCCTTTGGGAGTAAAGCCCTGTAACAGGCGCCTTGGGCCACGCTGGGGTCCATTTCTAGACAGCAAGGAGTGGTGAGCAGGAGAATTGGCTTTTCTTGCAGAGTAATTCCTTGAAGCGACCTCATTATAAGGATCTTGAGGCAAGGCCAGATCAGCCTTTATTACACAGAGAAAGAGCGGCTGCTCTGAGGGCAAAGGGGTGTTCCCTGAGGTTTGGGGACTGAGGCTTTTCTGAATCATCATAAATCCCCATTTTATTTTTTAGGAGTTCTGCTGTCTGTAGCTTGGTACCCTCATCTATAGCTGCCTTGCAAGGGTGAGAATTCAGCTGACAGTGTCATTTAATAAAACTAAAGATCAAACTTTTGGGGTTTTTTCCTTTTTTGCTTACTGAGCCTTGTGACTGCAGGAGAGAAGAGATTGTTTTTTTTTGCAGAGTCATAAAAGGTCCCTGGGTTTCAGTGCATGACCTGAGCTGAGAATTTAAGCCTGTCGTTTTCTTCTTCTCATTCTTTAACCTCTCCGTGGCAGTGGGAAGCAAACAGCCTACAGCATATTTCTTGAAATGAAAGACACCAGCCTTGTAGTAGCTGCAGGCTGGGGTCCCCAGGGAGGGTGGCTGGCGGCTGTTTGCGAGAGAGTTCTCTTGAGATGAATCCCCATGGAAGGAAAGGGATGGAAGGAAGATGTGAACTGTGATGCCGTCTTCAGGGCAGCTTCAGCGGATCCAGTGGGAGGTTCTTCAGGTTGGGATGGTTCTTCAGGGCTGGCCCAAGGACAGGGAGGAGGATAAGCCTTTATATACCCCCTGGTCGCAGTCATTGGCTACAGGCTGATGCAGGGAGGGGTATGTGACCTTGGGCCACGCAGCTTTCCTGAGCAGAGGCAAACCCCAAAGGAGGCTCACAGCTGGGGTGTTTCTACTGGTCACACCCCACCAGCTGGGGCAATGGAGCCCTGAATTCCAGAAGGCAGATCTGGGCAGTGTATCACAGTGTTCACCATGACAGGGTTCTGTGGAATTGTCCCCTTGGTCACCCAGAGTCTTATTTGGAGTGGCTGCTGCTTTCCAGGTGACCCCAGGCCATAATTTGATCAATGTGATACTCCTTCCAGAGTCTCCCTGTTTGTTATAGCTGGATTTTCACTCCTTAAGCTCCAAAGAATCCAGATAACCAAATCTAGATTCCTTATATTTTCTGGAGTGTGTAATGCTGTGCAGGTACCTGGTGTCAGTTTCTGAACCAGTCAGTTTCTTCCTTGCATGTAGCAGAGACCAAGGGTGGATGATTTATGCAGAAAATTGAATGCATTAAAAGGTAAATGAGTAGCTTTTATACAATCACAGAGCTCTGAATTCAGAGAACAGAGTTCAGGGCTATGCAGGCAGGAGTCAAATCCCACATTATGCCTCAGAACCGACTCCATGGGGGTACCCCTCCCCGCCGCCCCTCCAGCCACTGCTGGGCACTGGTCTCCATAGTTTCTACTGTCAACGCCACCAGCACTGGCCACTGCTTGCTACCACTGGTGCCACTGCCACCAGAGTGGCCTTATCTAGTTGTTAGAGCCCAGGTAAGGTGCAAGAGAGCCTGGGGAAGCAGTGTTTGGTGTTTCTAGCTTCCATAGAAGGAGAAAGGCTACATCAACTCATAAGATGGAGAATTTCTGGAACACAGGGAGAGTTCCAACGCTGGGCAGCCAAAAGTTGCTACGAATGGTCACTGTATAAATTTAAAAACATGACCTTGACCACTCACCCCTTGTCCAGTCACCCTCCTGTCTCCTTTTTCCTCAACCTTTTCCCCTAACACCACCATACTAAGCTATTACGTGTATTTTCACTCTGGAAGATGATAATTTGACCTTTTTATACCCCACCTCTACTACACATGTGCACACTTCTCATACTCAAATCCTTCCAATATAGTTATTTCCAAGTTTGATTAGATCAGTATATAATGCTGATATGACAATCCAAGTATGCATTTTCCATGATTACTCTTTCTTTACTGCATACATTTTTAGTTCCCCTGAGGCTAATAATAGTGTTGTTTAAATTACTATGTATTCATCATTAATTTATCTCGACATTCTCTCCCAGCTGTGTGTCTCCTTTGAATTTATTCACGGAGCTTGGATATTATATCAATTTTTTTTTTTTTTTTTTTTTTTTTTTTTTGAGACAGAGTCTCGCTTTTTTATCCAGGCTAGAGTGAGTGCCGTGGCGTCAGCCTAGCTCACAGCAACCTCAAACTCCTGGGCTCAAGCAATCCTCCTGCCTCAGCCTCCCACGTAGCTGGGACTACAGGCATGTGCCACCATGCCCGGCTAATTTTTTATATATATATCAGTTGGCCAATTAATTTCTTTCTATTTATAGTAGAGACGGGGTCTCGCTCTTGCTCAGGCTGGTTTTGAACTCCTGACCTTGAGCAATCCGCCCGCCTCGGCCTCCCAAGAGCTAGGATTACAGGCGTGAGCCACAGCGCCCGGCCATATATTATATCAATTTTTATCTTCAAGTCTTTTCTGGAACCTTCTGTCATGTCTCCATCTGGATTTCTTGAGTCCTAGGCCTGCTGCTTTGCTGTTGGTCAGGGATATTCCTTTCTCTCTTATTCCAGGATTCTCTTGGCCTCTCTTGTGTTGGAGACTTATTTTTCTGGAACTCACATATTCTTTGATTTATTCCCCTGAGACAGGATGCATGAGGGTAAGTTCCTGATGCCTCACATGTCTAAAATGTCTTCTCTCTGCCTCTCTGATACTCTGCGGTGTGGCTGGGTATAGAATTCTGAGTTGGAAATTTTCTCTCAACAGAATTTTAAGAATGTCGCTTTGTAACCATCTGGCTTGTGGAGTTGCAGTGGAGTCTCATGTCATTCTTTTTTTTGGATCTTGTGTGTGAAACCTGACTTTTAATCCTCCTGAGAGCTTTTAAGCTCTCTCTGTCTAGAATGTTCTAAAGTTGCATGATATATCTTGGTAAAGGTTTGGAACTATTTTCATCCATTATACTGGATACTCAGAGGCTTTTTCTAAAATGAAATAACTTGTTTTAAATTATGGATAATAATCTTGAACATTTTGCTCATAATTTCCTCATCTCCTTTTTCTGCTTAAGTTCTCTCTGATGCCTTCAGTTGTTGGACCTCTTAGATCCTCTAATTTTCTAACAGTTTGTCTCCCATTTTCCATCTTTATTTTTTTTTTTTTTGCTGTTTTATGGAATATTTTTCCAGCTTTCTCTTCCAAACTGCCTATTAATATATTTTTAAAACATTTAGCTTTCCTGGTTTTAATTTTGAAGAGCTTTCTTATCCTCTGAATGTTTTCTCTTGGGGTTCAAGTCTCTGTCTTTCACATAATCAATGACTGGTAACCATTGGCCATTTGTTTTTGAGAGTGAGGCTGTTAATGGTGGGAGCAGAGTTCTTTTTGCTGACTGAGGTACCTCAGGAAGGCTACACACCCCCTTCATAGCTGTGGTCTCCAGATGGCTTCTCCTTCCCGTATCATATCATTCCAGGAAGGGAAAAATGGAAAGACAAAAAGGCTGAGTTTCAAATCATTCCTTCCCTTCTGTCAGACAAACAGTAGTTTTCTCAGAAGTCCCTAGATACTTGCATACATTCTCACTGGCAAAATCTGGGTCACAGGCACTCCTAGGTGCAAAGCATTCTGGGAAGGGGAGGATTGTTAAGTGTTTACATGGTTCCTTGAGCAAAATCAAGATTCTGTTAGGAAGAAAGGGCAAATGGATACTGGGTAGGCAAATGGCAGTGTCAGCCGCACCAAGCACTGTATCTGGCACATAAATACCTATTGAGTGGATGAATGAAAAATGAGACAAATTTACACAGATAACCATCTGGTAAGAAACATTTAAAAATAGACACGTGGGGTTAATTGTGAGACACCGCTGTGAGAAATCTAAAATTCTTAGTGCTTTTGCAACTAAGAATATAAGTTAGAGTAGATTCTTTTGGAAAATGCCACAGACTGAAGAAAAATAAAGTTAAGGGCTAGCTTTGTTTTTTAGAAGTCACTTACCCTTAGTCAAGTAATCTGGCATTGCTTGGCTAGTTACTGGACAAGTCCTGGTAACTAGCATAGGAGAACTGGTGGCTTTCTCCCGAGTAAGAGTCCGTCTTTATTTTGTTTTGGTTTTTAGAGATAAGGTCTGATTGCATCACCCAGGTTGGAGTGCAGTGGCATGATCACAGCTCACTGCAGCCTTGAACTCCTAGGCTCAAGCGATCCTCCTGCTCCAGCCTCTGGAGTAGCTGTTGCTACAGGTGTACACCACCATGCCTGGCTAATTATTTTAATTTTTTGTAGAGACAGAGTCTCACTATGTTGTCATGCTTGTCTTGAACTCCTGGCCTCAAGCAGTCAGTCCTCCTGCCTCAGTCTCCTAAAGTGCCGAGATTACAGGGGTGAGCCACTATGCCTGGCTGGAGTCTATCTTTGTGTGACTCTCTTGTTCTCTTTTTTCCAAATCCTCATTCCCAATTATATGGTTTCTTGCCCACTTGCCACACCCATACCTAACTCACCTGTGATGTTACGGCCCATTGCATTCTCCAAAGTTGGGGTGTGTATGTGTGTTGTATTTGTATGTGTGTGTATAGATATAGCTATTTTAATAGCTCAGGCCTGTACACGTGTCCCATTGTGAGCAGACCTGTGAGAAGCTGACATCTCTGGATGTTGCTGGGAAAGAGCCCTTCTCATGTTCTGAGGCTGTTTCTCTGTGGCATTCCCTTTGTCCTGGGCTGCACTTTCTTTTAGGTCCCAGACATCTGGAAAGAGGGAAGTGAATGACTACTTGAAAAGTGGAGGCTAGATCAGGGGTCCTCAAACTTTTTAAACAGGGGGCCAGTTCACTGTACCTCAGACCATTGGAGAGTGCGCACTGTGGGCCCAGGATGAGTCGGCTGCTAAGTGGGACAGGCAGTGGCGGCAAAAACACCCGGAGGGCCAGATACATGTGCTAGGTGGCCTGCATGTGGCTCTCGGGCTGTAGTTTGAGGACGCCTGGGCTAGATACTCATTTTCAACTGAACTTAGGGGTCTTTTTCCTATGATTGGCACCATAGACCCCACCTGAGGATGTTCCCCCAGCAGCAAGCACTGCTGTGTGTATATTTGTAAGATGCTGATGCCTCTGAAGCCAAGATCAGACTACCTTGTTCTTCAAAAAAGGTCTTGTGCAGCCTGGAGGGACCAGGAGATAGAGAAACTCAAGTCAGCAGGCCCTTGAAATAAGGAATCTAAGACTGCTGTCACTTGTAGTCTTTGCACTTGTACTTGCCTCACTGATAATCCCATCTCCCATGGAATTCTCTTTAGATACACGATTATTCTCCCTAGCCATGTGTTTATGTGGTTAAAGCCTGAACTTGGGCTAACGTCCACCAGAGAAAAGTTATTGGTTAAGTGTATTAACATTTCTATCCATTGCACTATTTGATTATGTGACTTGAGACCTTATTTTTGGATAGATATAACTTTAACAAGAAAATGTATTTGGCCTTCAGAAGCATGTGTGAATTCTTTCCATCAAGAATTCAGGCTCACTCAATGTCACAGGCAATAACTTACAAGTCAAGGCATGGGATGATAGCACGCTAACAAATCTCTTTCCCTTTCTGTAGAGCTGCACACAAGACCATAAATGCCATTTGTTGTTGCGCTCATTATCCTCAGTTCTGTCTCCAGTCACATTAGTGTCAGCTTTGTTGCAAATACCATGAATCTGAGACCCTTAGGGATGGAAACTAGAAATTTCTAGAGTAGCCAATCCACGACTCTCTTCTTATAGCATCTGTGGCTAAAGTTTAAGCTCCAGGGTTGTTTGCTGGGAGCATGGGCTGAGAACATGGTCTGGGACTGATCAAGCCAGTGCCCCAAATTGTTGTCCAAGACAGGAGAATAGAGGTTAGATCCAGAAAACCCAGGAGGATTGATTTGAGAGAGGTGGGGAGGGACATGAGAGCCGGGAGACTATCCTGAGTGGTCAGAACAGAACTCTGTAGGCAAGGATGAGGTTTTCGAAGCAACACTGACTAAACCAGATGAAAAATTTAAAACTAGGGTCAAAGATTTAAAGTTACCAGGCTGGGACTTCATAGCAATCATAAATACACAGAATTCTGCAAATTTCTGCCTGTAAGGGGTTCAAGGGACTTTGGGGCTGATTTAAGGAACAAGACATGAGTGTTAAGTGACAGAGGCACACTCAGCTTTATTTGGGCTATGCTTTGACACGTTTGCATGCTGAGGAAGTTCCTGGAAACATGGGCCCCTCCAGAGGCTATGGCAGGGGGGCCCACTACTCAGAAGTTGACGAGGGTAAGGGAACTCCTTGGGGAGAGGGGAAGGAGAGAGAGGATTATGTGCTTAGGTGATGTCACTCAGCAGCATGCCAGGCAGTCCCTGGGTCAGGGAACTCAGAAAGGCAGCAGCAGCTGGGAGTCTTTGTGGCCCTGAGGTTCAGCTTTATCTATGGCTAGCAGATATTGGAGGCAGTTTCAAGGAGCGTGCAAAGCAGGCAGGCTCTAAGTGATTAAAAATTTGCTTATGTGGGCTGTGTTAAAAACTGGGTGTGTAAAAATTTGAAGTTGACACAGGCAGGCTTTTGAACTGATGGATCTCAGCCTGCCATGAAGAAATGAGCCACCCAGGGGCCAATATACAGAGACATTTTGGCTCGTGTATACAATGTGGCTTCCTCCGAAGGACACGCCCATCACTGCGCTGGTGCTCTGGGCAGGTCTAGCTCGGGAGACAGGTGGAAAGCAGGTCAGTCTACCCTGGGTCAGAGAGTCTGACCAGAGGTGGAGCCTAGTGGGAAAGGGTGGAGTACAGATGGACCCCGTTGCAGAACTGTGAGCTACTTATTCACTAGTGGACTGTCGTCACCTTTTTTGGTTTAGGTGACAAGGATATAAAGGTGAACAAGGCAAGTGCAGCCTCTGTCCTTGCAGAATACATGGTCTGAAGTGTAGATTAGACAAACAGGCGGTTACAATGCAGGGAGATAGATCTTGGAATGGTGGAAGTCCAGGATGCTGTGGGGAAAATAGGAAAAGCACCTAGCTTGGTCTGGGGGATCTTGGGAAGCTGCTCAGGGGAAGTGGTAGCGTCTAAGAGGAAACCTGAAGGATAATTAGAAATAGACGAGGGAGTGAGGATCAGAGAGGGAGGTTGCTTTAGGAAGAGGGCTGGGCATATCCAAAAGTCCAAAGATGAGCGATCGAAGGGCCTGTCTGGGGAGCTGAAAAGTTCAGCATGGGTAGAAAGTCCTGTGTGGTGTGTGTGCGCACGTGTGCATGTTGTGTTGGAAAACAAGGCTAGAGTGAACAAAGGTAGACCAGAGGTGATGGAGGCGTGAACCAGGATAATTAGTGTTTAAGATCCATGGAAACAGAAAAGCAAATTTGGGGCATTCATGAGGAAGCATTGATTTGGCATTACCACGTGGTTGGCTGTGGAAGTCGAGTGGGAGAGGGCAGACTGGGGTTGAAGGCTGGATTCTGCCTTGTGCACCTGGTGGGCAGTATCAGTGATCCTGTGAGCCACACCCTTTAGGGCTCCCCTGGGGGCTCCTGCAGGAGACCTGTCTTCTTGACATTCCTGTGAGCAGTCAGTGGATGAAAGCAGCCATTGTCAACTTGTGTTGAGTCACCCGCGTGAGTGTGTATGCTGGTTTCTGATGACTGTGCCTGAGATTTCAAGAGCTCTCTGTCTTCCCTTCTCTTTCTCTCTGGAATATATAGAGAACTTAAGAACATCAACTACAGGATATGAATATCTCTTTTGCTCCCTGTTCTAAGATTTCTCTGCAGTTGAGAGTGGATGTGAGCTTTTAGCTACTCCAAGTGCTTCTGATTTCTGGCACGCTGATTCGGAAGGGTGCCTGGGTACAGTAGCTTAATCACAAGCAGCAGAACAGCTTTCTTGCTTCGAACATTCTCGCCCTTTTCTCTGTGACTCCTATTTTCCATATTTCAGGTCAATTTCACAGATGGTGTTAGGTGCTTTGAAGGGTTAAACAAAAGACACGATGCCTGTCACCCACGGATATACAGCGCTTTGAAAGAGACAAACCCTTGGGTATTCTGTGGCTGCTCCTATTTTTCTGTGATCTTAAGGTTGAAATAGTTAATGGTTTAGTTTTGATTGTAGATAACCAGAATGGAGCCAGTTCAGGAAATGTGCTTGTTAAATGCTTTGGTTAATATATCCATTAATGATCAGCAGACTTTTAGATTGTAAGTGCCATGTGACTGTCTCTTTCATCTTTGTTTGCCTGGCACAGAATAAGTGCTCCATACATATGTATTTGTCAAAAGAATCAAGGAGTGAACAAATAGGTTCTTTTGTTGACTCTTCTGTTGTGAGCCATATATTTGATGCTGTCTTAAGGGCATTAAGGATGCAGTGATGTATGGTGATGGCTCAATGCTAAAATAAGGGATTTTTCTTATTTATATGGTTTTTGTTGAATACTTATAAAAATTTTTATTTTTTTCTTTTAAAGTGGCAGAGTTTTTTGCAATTAATAAGAGCACTTAGTGGATGGGGTGAATGAAGATGCTTTTATCTGAGGACAGGGTGTATTGAGGGCAACCAAGGAATCCATTTTGGATGATCACTAGCTGGTGTTGATGGGAGCAGCAGCATATGTACAGGTCAAAAAGGTGTTATATTTTGTTGGGATGTGGAGTGTAAGAGGGTATTTTGGGAGAAGCAAATCGATCAAAAAATGTATTGAGAGCTAGAGTGACCACTGTCTTGGTTTGCCTGGGACTGCCCTGGGTTTAGCACTGAACGTTTGATCCTGGGAAACTCCTCCTCAGTCCTGGCCAAACTAGGGTGAGTGGTCTCTTACATGAGAAATCAGAATTGAGTATAGAGCAAATGTAAGTGGTACTTTTGCATGAAGGGGCATTATACAGAATGGCTTTCTCAGGAGGCCCCTAACGGAGGTATCTCAATTGTTTTTGCAGGGTCTAGACTTGTACAGTGAAACTTACTATAAAAAGGAAAAAGTATGAGAAGATCTCTGGGCTTATTTGATTGGGCCACCTTCTCCTAAGGGTTTCTTTGGAGGCAAGACATTGGAATTTGAGAACCAAATTAGACTTGGCCAGATTATCTAATATTCTTATTGTATAGATTAGGAAATGGAGGCTCAGAATGACTTGGTGCTCTGTGGGGTCTTAGCTGGTTCACAGTTGACCCTAGGTGGGAGCCAGGTGTGTTGATTTGCAGCCCTCATTCTTCAGCCTTCCCTCCCTCTCATTTGGTTCTGGTGCCTTACCTGGGTGCATAGTAGTGCACAGTGGCTGTCACCAGTCGGGGCTGACATGGGCTTTATAGGGGAAAAAAGTAATACCTTTTCCTCACCCATCACAAGGTTCATGGCTGACACCCCTATAACAAAAGACAGATTAACAAAAGAAAAGCATAATAAATTTCTTTAACCAAACGTTTACATGACACAGGTCTGAAGACCCAAAGAACCAGGGAAAATTGTGTATTTTTATGCTTAGATTCCATGAAGAGTAGACAGCCATGTAGAAGTAGGATGGGACAAAAAGGGTATGAAAGCCTGTTTGTTCATATGCTTTTCTATGTCTGTGTCTTCATCCTTTTTCTTGAGGTATAGGGCAGGACACCTGTCACATGAGGGTCTTTAAGGGAGAAGGAAACAAGAATTCTTTTTATGGACTTGAGGGGAGAAAGGTGGGAGAAAGTTCAAGAGTGATCTTCTTGCTTCTGCAGTTTTCTCAATTTTCTTCAATACTCAAAATGCCAAGCTTTCATATTTTGGGCTATTTTCTTCTGAGCCCTAAGAGCTGCTTGTATGAAATGTGTAAAAATGGGCTGGGCGCAGTGGCTCACACCTGTAATCCTAGCACTTTGGGAGGCCAAAGTGGGAGATCTCTTGAGGGAAGGAGACTGAGACAACCCTAGGTAACATGGCGAGACTCTATCTCTACAAACTTAGGCAGGTATGGTGGCTCACGCATTTAGTCCGAGCTACTTGAGAGGCTGAGGCAGGAGGATCGCTTCAGCCCAGGAGTTGGAGGTTGTAGTGAGCTATGATCATGCCACTGCACTCTAGGTTGGATGACAGAGGACAGAGTGAGACCCTGTCTCCAAAAAAAAAAAAAAAAAAGTAAAAATGGAACACATTCATCTGTCAGGTGTGGGGAGCAGGGAGTGTGTGGTGTGTGTGGATGGAAGGTCAGGAATGAGGAATAGGAGGGGGCTGTGGTCAAGTTCACAAGTGCAGTGTTGGTTTTCGACAGTAGCAGTTTGAGAATGTAAGAGTTGCAAATGAGGCCGCCTGGGATTAAATAGGAAGTCTGAGTGATTGTGTTTACACAGGTACAAGGTGCATTCTCAGAATGTCAAAGTGTCTTTGCCATGAGGGATAAGGGACCTTGCTCACTTTTCTGGTCAGTCTTTCTCTTCACCCTCCTGTTGTCAAACTGTTACCCAACTGAGGGTTTTCTTTTTTTTGTAATTATTCTACATATATAACACTTTATTTTTATCAAATTATTTGCATTTTGATGTCAGTGGAAATCAATCTTAGCTTTGGATTTTGATAAAAATGATCCTGTGGCTCACCAAGAAGATCTTAGTTTAAATCGTTCTTTTTAATAGTGTGGAGTATATTTATGCATGAAACTGGAAGAGATTGGCAACTGGAAAAATAATGTTCATTATTTATAGTCTAGAATTCTTAGCGTCTTCTCAACTTTGTAATTAAGAATAAAAAGGGGGGGAAGAGGAGTGGCAGGGGCAATATATGTAACCCTAACAATATTTGTACCCCCATATTTTATGATAAATAAAAGGAAGAAAAATAGAAACTCAAAAAAAAAAAGGATCAGCTAAATGTTTCAACATGTAATATATTTGAAGAGAAATAAATGGATGCACAGATGCAAACGTGTACATAACACACAAGTGAGTTTTCAGCCAAAGTCCACATGCTCAGTAGCCAGTGCACTGTCGGTGTGGGGCATGTAACTAGAATCGTGCTAGCGTCTCGGCCCCGCCACCCTTCGTGTTTGCCTCCCGCTTCCTGTCCAGACTACCTACGAGCATTGGCTCATTGCCTTACAGCCTACTCTTTAGGCTTACTGTGTTATGAACTTCTCATGTGAATAAATGTGCTTTTAGTTTGCATCTCTTTTGGAGTCTGATGTTTGAGTTTTATGGTATTCCTTCCTATGGCTTTACTGTCATTTAGTCAACCGATTCTCTGTTGATTAAAGTTTTGCCTCGTTATAAATAATGCTTCAGCAAATATACTTAGTCTTTTTTGAACTCAAGCGGGATGATATCCTAAGGGTGGATTCCTAGGTTAAAGACTCCTGCTACATGGTACCAAAGGACAGTGCCATTTTTCTGTACCAGTGTCCACAGTGTTTAAGATTGGTAGTGGTGGACTGATTTTTCTTAATTCAACATCAAATAATTTCTTCTATTTAGAAGAGCAAAAATTTCCTCCCACTTCCCCTGCTTTTCTGTCTTCCTGATTCTTCTTCGTTGCTCCCTGCTTGAGGTGCTTTTGAATCTTCCTTTTGCTATATAAGATGGTTAAGGCTTTGTCTTTGAGTCTGGAGAAAGCCACAATCGGGTGCCTGCAGAGCAGTGACCTGTGGGACATGCAAGAGTGGCCTCAGCTTGCAGGAGACGCCCGGCAGGTGGGCAAGGCTTGGTGCTCTGTCTGCCCCAGCCTGTCTGAACTGCACCCTGCGGACAGACAGCCGGGGCCTCTCGGGAGCCTTGCGGAACTTTCTGGAGCTCGTAGAGCCTGAATGTGGAGGCCATGAAGCTACCACTTATAAATGTGGGTTTTCAGATGGGACAAACCTTTCTCCTTCTTGCAAGATAAATTGGGTTTAGAGTCTTTCATATACTTCTGTTTATGGGGAGAAAATTTAATATCAATAAAGACTCGAATCACTGTGTGCTAGGAATATGGGCCAATTAGGACTTCGAGGTTCTTGGGTGTAAAACTTGTTCTGAACTGGTATGACCTTGTGGGAAGGCAGCATGTTTCTGTGGTGGCATGATGGCTTCCACTGTGCTAAGGTTAAAGCCAGACCGATCCTCCTTACCACCTCCCTGGCGGTCTCATCCCTCCCTTCCCTCTGCGCTCTGGCACGCCGTGCCCCTCGCTTGTCTTCAGACGTGGGGAGCACAAGGCGTTCGTTAGCTGCTGCTTCAGGTTAGAATGCACCTCTGCGTCACCATGGTGTGACTTTATCTTGTCATCCCGATCTCTGCTAAATGCCATTTCCCCAAAGCAGCTTTCCCTGGTGACTCGCACGGAAATACCCAGCCAGTATTTCACATCACCCTGTTTTGGTCTCTGCGTAGGGCTCACCACTGTCTGCAGTTCTCCTGTTTGTCTGCCTCCCACCACTGTGCGCCATGGAAGTAGGAACCTCATTGGCCTTGTCCACCATCGTGTCCCTGGTGCTGCGACAGTGGATGGCTAATGATTGACACTTGCCAATAGTTGCTGAATGTACAGATAGCACTGTCAGGCAGGGACCCTTTATGCTTGCTGTTAAGAGCAGGGGTCCTCAGTGGGCTCCTGTGGGGTCTGAAGATCTGAGTTTTATTCTTAACCCTATATTTGCTAATTCTGTGACCTGGGAAAAACTCTGAGTCGCAGTGTCCTTGTCTGTAAAATAAGAATCAGTGCTTACCCAAAGAACTCCATGGGGTGGTTGAGAAGAATACTGTGATTGTAGATGTATAAGATCTTTGTCGACTTCTCAACACATGGAAATTTCAACAAATTCAGCATATGGAAGTTGTCATTGCCTGTTTATTGGAAGTGCCTGGGACTGCCATGGGGTTCCTCTAAAGCTTGGAAATAGTCTGCTCCGCAATGGGCTGTCCTTTCCCTACCTACCATGCCAGTGCCCAATGGGTCAGAAACACGTATT
This sequence comes from Microcebus murinus, assembly GCF_040939455.1. Classification (NCBI taxonomy): domain Eukaryota; kingdom Metazoa; phylum Chordata; class Mammalia; order Primates; family Cheirogaleidae; genus Microcebus; species Microcebus murinus. The sequence goes on along the minus strand of NC_134126.1, from coordinate 24,495,355 downwards.
TTGGTCAGCACTTGATTGATGGACAGCTCCACGGGAGGCTTTATCATTACCCATGGAAAGATTTTGCCAACCAGAAAGAGTTGGTTCGGTCAGAATTAGACAAGGAAACATCTAGAAAGCAAGTCCGGACAGTTGGCATTCAGGTACTGAGTGGGTAAGGATGTTCTGGTTTAGCGATTTGTCAGGTCCAGTGGCAGAATATCCCTGTTGTGGAGACAGGTGCTTCCATCGGTCAGAGCCTAATGTCACTGAAGGTTTACGGTCTCTGGCCCTAATTTCTTCCCCTCTACACAACTCTGAGTGAATAATTTTAACTTCCTATGTGGCTGACCTAGGGAAAGGGAAGAGGTCTTCATAGAAAGATGTGAGGCCCCAGTTACCTTGGAAGGGGTAATAATTCTCACTCTAAGTTGGTAAAATTGGCCTTCTGGTATTCCAGATCTGTCTCCATGAGCTAGGTTAATGTGCATCTACCCTCAGGTACAGACCTGTCCTCAAGGTGCTCACAGAGCAGGCTCCTGACCTGCAAAGCTGAGGAACCAGACAGTGGCTGGGTGACTTTATTAGTGTCCCGCTGCCTCAACTGGGATGTATCTGGGTAACTAGCTGCCTTGATCAGGGGCTCCTACCCAGCAGCATAGCTTTCCAATTGCAGTGTGGTCATAGTTTAATGTGATGCTTTGGAGAATCTTGAATGTAATAATTGATACTGCGTGCGGGGGTGGTTATCAGTATTAGTAGCTCAGGGTTAGACATATTAGAAAGGGCCAGGAGGTGGCAGTAAAAGACAGCTAGTCATTCAAGCAATTCAAATTAGACAAAATTTTATTAGTCTAATATTCATCCTCTCCTGGGCAATTTACAAAGTATTGAGGTGAGAGAGGGGGGAAGGGCTGAGAGGGGGAGTCTGCCAAAGTAGCTATTCTTACCCCAGCTTCCGTGATGTCCCGGAGTCTTTTCACTTTGTTTTTTTCATTAAATTCTCCTGTGAAATTAAAAAAAAAAAATTCCCCATTTACTCTAGTTTCCTTATTTTATGTAGAGCATGTTTTTTATAGGCTCATAGGTCACACTGTCACTGGATTTTAGCAGTGAGGGTCTCCTAGCCCCTAAATTTCTAGGTAAGGTGGGTTTGACTCTGTTTCCTGGCTTGAGCCAGAGCCCAGTGTTCTCCTAAGATGTCCAATTCTGGGTCGCTTCTGTCTCTCTCGTCTCTTGCTGCTATAGAATTATTTCTGTTTAGAGATTGTATGGCTGTCTCTACTGTGCATTACTCTGAGTATTACAAGGTATCCGGCTATTTTTTATTTGCATATACACACCATGCATGATACACACAACCATGAACAAAAATCTGTTCAGCTGAGGCATTTGTTTGTGTAAGAGGATTTTAATAAAGGTTTTGGAGACAGTTACACCCACAACTTAAAATTAGTGATTGGCCAACCTCCCCACCCCCTCCAATCTGAAACTCGGACTCTGGCTTCTGGCCATGCTACTGTCTTCTCTGGCCACTCCTTTTTATGGCCTTTCTCCCCGTAGGAACAAAATCCATCCCCGATTCCTTTTTTCTTTTTTCAGGCTGATCTTTCTAAAACACACAGAAACATCCTATCACTTTCTTATTTGATTTCTCGGGTCTTTTGTAAAGTCGTGTTTCTTACCCGACTCGTGTGACCCTCTCTGATGATGCCTTTCCCGGCACTGATGCCGTGTCACCATTCCTGCACATGATGCCCCCGGCTGTCCTGGGCTGTTTCATGTCATCGTGGCTTGTACATGCTGTGGCTTAAGGTTTCCTTCAGCTAACTCCTCCTTCAAAACATCCACGTCTGGGCTGCCTCTCCTGAGCCCTATCGTTTAGATCAGGAGTCCTCAAACTTTTTTTTTTTTTTTAAAAGGGGGGGCCAGTTTACTGTCCCTCGGAACGTTGGAAAGTGCACACTGTGGGCCCAGGACGAGTTGGCTGCTAAGCAGGACGGGCAGCAGCAGCAAAAACACCCGGAGGGATAAATGTGCTAGGTGGCTCGCATATTGCCCGGGGGCCATAGTTTGAGGACGACTGGTTTAGATGATGCCTCCCTCTGCCCTCTTAACTACTGTAATGAATTACTTTTGATTAAGTGACAGAAGTTGAGTGTTCTGGACCTGAAGTGTCGCCAGTTTTGTGACACCGGGCACATTAAGGAAGGCTAGAGGGGCTAAATGATTGGGACGAGTTTCCTCGAATCCTAATTGTGGTCAATGAAAAAGTAGTAATGGTCAATGGAAAGCAATTTAATTCAAATCAATTCAACAAAGTTTTGGTAAGTTCCCATAAAGAGTTTTACTCATCTACTCTCAAGCTTTATTAGGCACATGTTGGGGGCCAGATACTGTGTGGGGGACTGCAGGTACAGAGACAAACCGGAGATGTCCAGGGGAGGTTGTATCTATAGTTTTGTGATCCAGGAGAAACAGTGGGGTTGGTGACATATATTGGGGACTCAGTAGTGAGAATATTGCCGTTAAAGCTATTGGAGGTGGCGTAGTGGCTCCCACCTGTAAGCCTAGCACTTTGGGAAGCCAAGGCAGGAGGATTGCTTGAGCCCAGGAGTTTGAGGTTGCAGTGAGCTATGATGATGACATTGTAGCCTGGGCATCAGAGTGAGACCCTGTCTCCAAAAAAAGGAAAAAAGCTATTAGGATGATGCCAACTGGGGAAAACATGTGGAACATCCACATAGATCTCTGGGACCTTGGACACCCCCTGCTTTTCAAACGTTTCTTCTGTGAAGGAGAGGTTCAGAGTATAACTGCCCTTTTCTGAAGGATCTTTAAAAATGTTATCTTTTATAATTGGTACATTTGTAATCATTTTCACATACCCCAAGGACTATGACAAGAGCAGAGGGAATATTTTAAAATGAATCTACAGATTAAGTAAATACAAAGATGAAATGTATAAACGGCCTAGTTATTTGACTTTTTTTTTCCCTGCAATGCTAGCAGATCTGAACATTACCTGAGGGTTTACTCTTTGAGAGAGGGGGCTTTGACAGCTGGCAATGACTTTAACTTTTTTTTTTTCTTACACTTCCCCTTATGTTATGCAATAGAGTGGAGTGGTGTTAAGTTCTGCTGAAAGTTGTTTGTGGTTCTATTTGTGAAGGTATTTATTTTAGCAGAATTCTGTGGAGAAGCTCAGGACTGGGTTTCTCTAACAGCATTAGATTGGGTTTGGGTCACCACTGATCTAGTGGTCTAGACTTCACTGATCTTCTCAAGTGAGCAGAGCATTGGTTCTCCACACTTAAGTTGTGTTTGTCAAAATCATAAGTCTCTAACCAATACAATTAAAGGTCAATCCTGTGGCACAAGCTTTTCCTTTGAAATTCCCCGCATGTTCTCTTTTTGGATATCTCAGTGGTGAATGTCAGAATGAATTGGGAACATTATCTTTGAAATTCTGCCATGTAACAGATTGAGCAAGAGAGGTGACTTTTTTCTTTTCTATACATGAAAATCAGAAAATAGAAATGCACAACACAAAGATAATCTAATTTTCCCCAAGAAAACTGCTATTTACACTTGGATATATCTTTTCGAAAGCGGGGAAAGGAAGTAGGGTGTGGATCTTCTGAGATTTCTTAAGCTTGACTGAGGATAATTTTACAGTGCTTGTTTTATATGTAGATTTCAGGGCTTTGACTCAGACCTACTAAATCAGAATCTCTAAAGGACAGGCTAAAATTTTCTGTGACTAACATCATCCCAGATGGTTTTGGGGACCAGATACATTTCAGAAACACTGTTGTAATTCTGAAGATCTTGGAAGGGCATTTTCCTAGGAAGATGTTCTCCATAGGCTGCCAATTCCCAATGATCCAAGGCCTCATAAGCTAGTTCATTATTCTACCCCTTGGCATTCTCTCCTTTCATCTTCCTATAATTTGCCTCTCCATTTTACTATTTTTCTTTCTATACGCAAACGGTAAGCAAGGAGGTAGAATTTTGCTGAGATAGGTCCATTTTGCTCATTGTCCCCTGCGCATGCATTCAGTTGTTGTGTGAGGAGGAAGTTGAACGTGCTGGCTAAAATTCGGGGTTCAGGTGGGGGCTCTTAATGCCTCCCCTTTTAGAAAAATGTATTCTCTAAAATTAAAAGCATAAACATGGAATTAACTCCCATGTAGTCATCACCTAGGTTCAATAATTATCAAATCGTGAGCAATTTTCTTTCCTCTGTGTTCTCTGGCATATTGTTTTAAAGCAGATCCCAGACATCTTATCATTATCCATAACTATTTCAGTAATATCTCTAAAAGATAACTCTTATTTTCTTTTGAACTCCAGAATCCTATAAGAAGACAAAATATGGTCTACTGGGACTCGCCCACAACTCGACAGAGCCTAGGATTAAGGGGAGCGAAGAGAGTGACTTATGGCTTTTCTTTAAAAGAGCTCAGAAAGATTGCATTTCTTGCATTCATTATTGAAAGGCACTTCTTCTCGGTAAATCCAGGTTTATGAGTTTATGGGGAGAAAAAAGAACTTTGGCAAGGGATTTGAGAGAGTGAGTGAGGAGGTGAAAATGATTGAAAGTAAATTCTTACCTGGTAAAGAGGTAATAAAGCTTCATGGAATGTACATTAGAGTCCTTTTTGAATGCCTTAGCTGTTCACTGGTGGAGTTCAGGAACCTGTCTCCTGATTCTAGAGGGTTAGGAGTTAGTCAGAGGGTTGTTTAGCTGAGCATTTAAGTACCAGCTGGTATTGAAATAATGTCTGTGCACCCATCTAAATGGGAATGAAATGCTAAGAGTCATTTATTTGCTTTTCTTCATTCTATAGCATCACAGTGAGGGGAAGGGGGATGAGACATTTGGCATCTGATATTTGTTTTGAAAACTGGGGACAGCCACATGTATCAGCTAGCCTAGTCTTTCTTTCTTTTTCTATCCTTTCAAGGCATTAAACATCTTAAGGTTTGTTAGGCTACAGTAGAAAACCATTAATTTTTATAAGTTCTCTCCTTGGATTAGAATCCCAAGATTATTTAAAATTAATGCAGTGTGAACCCAAAGCTACTCTGGGATTTGCTACCGTGGAACTTAACTGTTGAATTGCAGATATTCTGTGTGGTGTGAAGATAATTTCATGGTGCATGCTTGCAGAATGGGAGAGAAGCCTACTTGATGTGGCATTGTAAAGGGTAGCAAGTTGCACTATGGTTATTTAAAACACCAACTATTCCCTGCCTCCGTCTCCCATTTGTACCTGCTGTCCCTCCTGCTACCGTGGTCTTTGCTGATCCTTACCGAACTCATAGTGCCCATGTAGCTGGTATACAGATAACTTCTTAGATGGGTAAGAATGGTCTATTTTTCTTTTAACCCAAGTTGCTTGGTGAATGAATGAATGTCCAGGGAGAGTGTACTATGTGAACCCATGTATGCCTTTTTGGGGGGAAAAAGGGTGAGGTTAGATAAAATCAATCCTAACTCTTGCTAATTAAAGACTTTTTCAAATACAAACCTAGCAACATTTTTGGAAGTATTGAAAAATAGTAAAGTTTTATATTTTTTAACATGATGGGAGTTAGTTCCATTTATGTATGTCACATAATGTTCAGAGTAGAGTCATTTATATTCCTGTGTTGCCTTCTTGCCTACTGCATGCCTGAGAGAATGTAGCAAAATCTTGAGGGTCAGCCCTGAGACCTTAGACCAGATTTTACAGGGGAAAGACTAACTTTTAGGTAAAGGAGAGAGAATGAGCCCACGGGTCTCTCACAGGGATAATGAAAACCAACAGCTAGATAGCAGAATAATTAAACCCTTAGGTGCAAACATAATTTTTTTTAAAAAATGTAGAAATTACAATTTAATGCTTTAAAAATCATTGTCTTTTTCCTATAAGCTTGCAAACCAGTTATTAAAATTTCAGGGGAAAAGAATCTATTTAAGCCTTTTTGTATCTTAATCTATAAGAAATACTCAGTAACAGGTAGAATGCTTGTTGCATATTAATAAATGTGTGCTCTCCTGTGCTTTCCCTTTGTAGAGGGGTTAAAAAAAAAACCAATTGCTTTATCTTCAACTGGATTTAGCTATAGGGTTATATTAAATATCTACGCAAAATTAATCCTTTCGTTAGCCCAGTTCGATAGGAAAGTACTAACAAATGAAGATTCTGTGCAAATAAAGGGTGGCTCATAAAAATGTAGACTCAGCTGTAGATTTTAGTTCATATACCTTGGGTGTGACAATGGTACAAGAACAGCGTCAAAAATAAAGGCAGTATATGAGACACAAAGCAACCCGTTCTTCCTGATCTGGCCTCCTGTCAACAGGGAACGGAAGTCTGTGATGCTTCGTAGACATAAGAGCTGGAGGTCGGGTTGGCCATAACCATGCTCAGGCTTCCGTAGGTCCTTTGACACCATCAGGTCTTCAGACTGACCATATTCTGCTCAGAAGCATCGTGCCCTTCCATCAGTCATCCTTCTGTGCGTCCTGCCACCTCTAGCTCCAGAGTTTCTCTGACCAGAGTCTGCTGGTTCATTTTGGACCATTTTAGAGCCTCCATGGAGGCCATTTCAGCCAGTGCAGCTGATTTCTTCATGCAGAATGTTGTGTGCTCCCCTAGTGCTTTTAAGATAGTGTTGCTAGCACATGTATGCCACTGTTTGATGAGTGAGTGTGTGTGTGTGTGTGTGTGTTACACACACATACACCCCCTCAGATTTTTTCCTCTTATCAAACACACCCAAGAATGCTGAAAGTTTACACCCAGGCCTGCTAGCAGCTATGACTGTAGTCTGGTTTCTCAAAGTCTGGAGAACCTGTTTGATCACTGGTGAATGGGAACAAGACACTGCAGTTCCTGGGGTTTTCTTACTGCAGGACACATGGCTTTCACATTGGGACCACCATCTGCTGTCACCCAAACTGTGTATTCAGAAAATGGCTATGTGTTTCTTCTGGTAACAGGGTTACCATTTATAGCCACACTATCAGACAGTTCTATTTTCTGCTGGTACTTCTGTAGGGCTTAGTTATTTCCTTCAGAATATCCCAGAAGATAACTTGGTCAGCTGCATGTGCATGTCCTGTGGTCTTTCCCTGCACGCCAGGGAAGGTGGTCTCAAGGTCAAACAGCACATGGCTGCTGGTCTCTTCCTCCTCCTGGGATTCCTCCTGTGCTTTGCCTTTAGCCTTCTGCTCATGGGCACTGCTCTGGTGACCCACCCCCTCCTCTACTGCTGAGGCCAGGTCTATGGTGCCCCCTCGGCATGGACCCTGGGCCCTCCCGTCCCACCTGCCAGGGCAAAGAGGTGGAATTGGCCACACACTATGAAGTGCGAGGCTGTCATTGGCAATCCTGTACCAGAAGAAGCCCAAGGAAGGTGGGAGTCGGTAGAGCATCTTGAGTCTCAGCTGGGGAAGTGGGTCACTCCCAGAGGGGACAGGCGGAGACCTGCAGGGGCCATAGCGCTTATCTTAGTCCCAGCATCAGACCCAACACCCACGTCCTGAGTTCCTCCTGCTGTGACAAGACGTGTCTCGGGCCAAGGGGCTGCTGCAGATGGCGCCCACAGAGGCAGTTCTTAAAAATAGATTTTTTGGGATGTAGATCACATACTGGACAGTCCACTCATTTAAAGTGTACGATTCAGAGGCTTTAGTATATTTGCATATGATTCACCTATTGTCACCACCAAACTTAGAATACTTTTATCACCTTGAAAAGAATCCATACCTTTTTAGCTGTTCTCCCTCCCCAAGTAACCAGTAATCTACTTTCTGTACTCTGGGCTTTATATGAATGGAATCATATACTATGTGGTCTTTAGTGACGGGCTGGTTTCGCTCAGCCTAATGTTTTCAAGGTTCATCCACATGTGTTGGTATTTCAATCCTTTTCATGGCTGAGTAATACTCCATTGCCTGTATATACTACAATTTATTTGTCCAGTCATTTGTTGATGGACATTTAGGTTATTTATACCTTTTGGCTATTGTTAATAATCTGCTATGAAACAGTAGGGTACAAGTTTTTGTGTGAACATGTTTTGATTTCTCTTGGTTGTATAGCTGGGAGTGGAGTTGCTAAGTCACATGGTGACTCTGTTGACTCGTTTGAGGAGCTAGCAGGCTGTTTTCCAAACTGTTCTCCACTTTTGCATTCTCAGCAGCTGTGTATGATGGTCCCAGTTTCTCCGCATCTTCACCAAACACTTCCTGTCCTGACTTTCTGATTCTAGCTAGCCTGGTGGGTGTGAACTCACGTGGGTTGTGAAAGGATTTGGGAAGGATTTTCCTTTCCTAAATTTTTTTAAATGCAGTGTATGTTTTTGGGGCATTCCCTTTCCTAGTCTCTGTAAAAGCATGACTGCTAAGAGGGCAGTGAAGACTGCTAACTTGCCTGTCACAATAATGAGATGTTAATATTTCTTGATCCCCAAATTTCACTGAATAAAACCAACGTGGGATACTTTTTTAACACATTGACTGCCACACTAGAAAATAAAAATTTTCATTGGGGCCATGGTGTTTTATTATGAAAACAGAATAAAAAGTTCAGAAACAAATCGATCCTTTCTCGCTTAATGAAAAATGTGTTTTTTATTTTCTGTGTGTGAATTATATATAGCAGCTTGAAAAATAGTTCATGCAGCTCCCATAGTGAAGAGACGTGTGAGTTACATCTGATTCGCAAGGCCCCAGGCTCAAAACTAGTGTGAGTTAAATACAACTCACATGGCAGTTAATGTGTTAAAATGTCTGAGTTGAAGGGAAGAAGGGGTGGGTGGAGGGGGGCGGGCAGGTGGCTTAGCTCCTGGGGGGGGATGCTCTCTCCTAGGAGACTGCTCTGCCTCTCATCTGTGTGTCTGGCCCCTTTGCCTTTCAGGAGGACTGGCGTTGGCACAGGTGCTCTTTTTCTACGTCAAGTACCTGGTGCTCTTCGGGGTCCCGGCTCTGCTCATGCGCCTGGACGGACTCAAGCCGCCGCCCCTCCCCCGCTGCGTGAGCACCATGTTCAGTTTCACGGGGATGTGGAGGTCAGTCGCCTGGTTTGTTGGCATCCTTCAGGGGCGTCCAGTGGGAGGAGCCATGGCTGGGCCCTCTTTGAAGAGTTCAGGCCACTGTCCTCCCCTTGTCCCCTCACTCAGGCCACAGTTGGCACTTTTGATTTCTTCATCTGACGACAACAAAATGACAATCCGTGCTTTCTGGACCTGCCCCAATTATTATAGGGCTACATAGGTGAGATCAGAATGTTTCTTTCTAAGTCTGTGTATCAATACACAAACAGTTATGTTTGAAGTGGTTTCTTGCCAACTCGGGATATTGCCACTATATATTGATTATTTTATTGATTCCCCTTTTCTTGAAAATGACACCTGTATAAGTGGGGACTGTTAGTTAAGAAAAATAAGACTCAGAATAATAGCATAGACCAGTGTTGCTGTTCACTAGTTCTCAGATCTGGGTCAATTTACTAAATTTTTCCACGTTTGTTTTCTCACCTTTTAAACAGTCACAATAATAGTAATGATAATACCCATCTCCAAAAGTTGTTTTGAAGATTAAGTCACCTAATGGGTTTAGAGCAGCTGGTACATAGTAAATATTTACAAATGTTAGCTTTAAACCTCACATTATTCCTATACTCAGTGGACATGGATAGACGGATGTTTTTTTCTGAATTCTCTTACTCTTCTTGATTTTTTTTTTTTTTCCCCATAAACTTGTGGTTAGTCTGGAATCTTTGTTCCCTTAGCCCCCTGCCATTTCTGGTTGATGTTTTCCAGATGCACTTGCTTGCTGCTGTGTTTTTCTTAGCCCTTCCAGGGTGTAACATGTGACAGAATTGCTGTTGCAAACCGCACGTGAGAGCCTCAGGGTTGGCACTGTCACTGCCGTGGGACTCAGTGCCTGCCTAAACTTTGCTCTCTAGGTACCCTGTGTGCCTCTCTCTAGTTCTGGCCCTGTTAAGAGTTGCCACACTGGTTCGTTCATGTGGCTCGTTCATTCTTTTATTTCATCTCTGTAGGCAGAAACCTCAAGACGCAGGTAGGGGAGGAGCTCAGTGAATACCTACTGTCTTATGTAATATTGTTACTGAAACAGGAAGGTGGCACTCCGCGTCCTGGTGTAACAGGCTAACTAATTACAGATGCCGAATTTATCTAAGCCCCTTTAAAAACATATTTTATGTTTGGTCCAGTTTGCTGCTTGGGGTTAGAAATTCCGTATGGTTACTGCAAGGAATGTCAAATAATTGCTTTGATTTGTCCTTAATTACTGCATCAAAGACCACAGGTTGCCCTGTTTCCATGGCGAGATTGGGGAATGTTGACAGAGGGGACCTCTCTAACTAGAAGGCCAGGGGGAGTGTGTTTTTATACGAAGGGTAAGCCTGGTTGGCATGCTCTGTTAGCTTTTGACCTACTCATAAAAGGAATTTACTAAATCAGTGGGTTGGGGCCCAGCATGAGGTGGGGGCATGTCACAGGTGTCAGGGGCGAGCTCAGCATGCGTCCTCAGTGTGAGTACTTGTGCTAATGCATCTCTTGGGAAGTACGTTCTCCTAAAAGGCTTCTCCAGCACTGGCTGGCATAATAAAAAAAAAACCCATGACTTCCAGGCAGGCACGCCAGCTCCTGGCTCCTTGTCCCCAAATACCAATCCATCAATTGTCACAACAGTTTAGACAGTTGACTATGTTTCTTATTGTCATTTATTTTATTTGATTAATTGATTTTCAGTCCAAGAAAGACCCTCAGTTCTGTATAAACCAGAGGGTGGACAGACCATATCTGGGAAGACCTTTGTTATTTTCTTAATCAGAATTAGACTCAAGTCATTTAAACCCCAGGCTGTTGAAACAGTTTCTCCTCCCTCTCAGTTAAAGTTTTAGGGCAAATGTAGGTAAGAGAGGAATCCTGAAAAGCTACTCCGAGGAGGAAGCTCTGGGGTGGCCTCTTGGGGTGATGTGGTTCTAAAAAGAGGTGTTTCTGAGGGCATGTGATGAAATATTAATAATAATATTATTGGAGTGACCTAACCTCCTATGTCAGCTGCTTCAGCATGCCTTGGGTGTAGGTCTCCCTTCCACATTTGCATCCCCTTTTTAAGTTTCTTAAAGGGGTTTCCAGTTTGCCAGTTATACTTAGAAACCCTGGAGTCTTTGTGCACAATGGCCATTCTGTATTTAGTAGTGTGAATTTAGGAGTGGAGATTAACTCTCTCTGAGCTACAGTATACAAGATAGGGCTCAGAGGTGGTTTCTAATGGAAAAAAGAATAAAAATGACAGCTGAGTGTTTTGCACTGTTTTCAGATGCTCCTTCATGCTGAGGATGAGGAGGCTTAGCATATTTCTTGGTCAGTATCTGGCAGTATACCCTGACACTGGCTCTAATCCCCATGCTCTGAACTTTCCTCTTTAAGAATGCTGGTGAAGGGGGTAAAAAAAGGGGTTTGAATTTGTAATTTCTACTAACCGTTAACTTTTGAGTTTTTCTGGAGCATCTATTGAGATGTTGCTGCAGACAGGGAATGGCTCCTTCTTCCTGGACTTAGGTCTCAGAAGCATTTAGTCGTGAGCAGATGTGAGAGCTGGCGACACATGCTCCTCTGCTGGCCGTGACAGCCATTCACATGGTGACACAAAGGGCAGGGTGGATGGGAAGTGGAGGGAAGAGATTTAAAAAACAGTATCTAGAGATTGTTTGATGGTTACCTGAACTTCTAGAAAATCTATACGGGATGGGTTTCAGAATTAATGATGAGACATGCATTTTCAGCCTACCCCCTTTGAAAGGCGCCTACGTGCTTGTGCTGATGGATTGCACCATCTTTGAGCCCACTTAGCACTGAGCAAAGGCGGGAAGCCAGCAGCCTGCTGTATCAGGCACCTGAGCTCAACATCACAGAACAGATGAGATTGGCCATCACCAGAGAGAGAATATTCCTCGACATGATAGCTCAAATTGACCATGAAAAATTGCTATTAACACAGATGGCTCAAACCTGAAACTTAGGACCTGATGGATTTGTTTATTTTGTTTCTCCCCTAGTTCTTCTCTTTCGTACAATTTCTGCCTAAATATTTGCAGGCATAACAAGGCCCTAAGGAGTGTGCCTATTCCCACTTGCGTGGCTTCTCTGTGGTCTTACGGACCTGAGAAATTGGGAATTTTATGCCTAATTTTTAGGTTTCCTGTTTTAATTTAGATGAGCTGAGATCTAGAATGAGCATCTTTTGCCAGGAGTCATTAAAGATGACACTGCATGTCCGAGGTTCCAAATTAGACATCCGATCCTAATCTGACATTTGATTTCTAGCGATGGAAGCGAAGTGTGCAAAGCGATAGAATTTCCCATGGTAGCTGGTGTGAGTTACGGGTCAGTTTCAATTATCTGAGGATCTTGCACAGCTTAACTCTCTGCATTTCTTGAATTATGATGCTCTCAGGTCTATGCAGGCAAACTCATGCATCACTGCTTATCCCAGAGGGATCTGGGTGCTATTGGTGGCTGCTAGACCTTAATAGATGGGGATGTTTTCAAGCTGGGAGTGGGGAGGAACTAGAAGACTCTTCTTTCGGTGGGACATTGATTGCACAGGCTGTTAGGTCAATAGAAGAATGTAGGGCCCTAGGTGGAGAGATGGTCCAGGCATGTGGACCGTCTAGCTCCACAGACAGCTGGCTGTGCGTCAGTCCTGCTTTTGAATCGTCTTTAACCTCCAGTTGCAGGGCAGGGTGGCAGACACGGAGTTGGTGAAATGTATATCATGTGTACCAGCATCGTTGGGGAGAAAGGAATACGGTGAACATAAAGAAGAAAAGGTAGACTCGATGCTGTTAATAAAAATGCACTTTATTTTTTGGAGGCAGCCTAGTGACTTAAGAACTTGCTACTCATTCACGACATGACTCTGGGCAAAGAATTTAAGTTGCCTGGGCCAATCCTTTCATCTCTCAAGTGAGGATAATGATAGCACTTGCCGCATAGGGATGGCATGAGGATTGATTGAGCCTGGCATATAGTAAGTCCTTAGGAAGTGGTAGCTTCTTAGTGCTTGCTTTTTTTTTTTTTTTTTTTTTTTTTTTTGCTTGAAAATCAAACAGAACCAGAGGTGCTGGCAGCTTCGTGCTGTAGGGGAGCAGGGAGCGGTGACGGACTGTCTGAGGACAGGTTCGAGTCCAGCTCCACGCCTGAGGTGTGGTGACTCAGAGACTGTGGTGGGGGAGGGTCACGGGCTCTGCCTTCAGGGGGAGGGGCCTCAGTCATGTCGCTTTTGTCGCAGTGTCCTCATCTGTGGGGTGTGGAAGACTAGGAGCAGAAGCTTGTCACTAGAGGGGATGCCTGCACCCCCTTCCACTTCCGTCTTTCTGCTAGCCCCAGCCACGTTGAGTGGCGTTGGTCGCCAGCATCCTGGTGCTGAAGTCTCCCCAGCCCCCATGAAACCTCACTTACTCCTCAGTTTCTGGGGTATTAAAATAGTGCTAATCGTAGTATTTGCCTCCCTGAGTGGTTGTGAGGGTTAAGTAAAATCATATACTGAAGCACTGAAGACAGAGCTAGCCAGGATGCAAACCCAGGCACCAAAATATTAGCTAATATAATCATTATTACAAACACGAGAGTAAAATTTACATTACATGTTTGTTTTTTAATTGTCCGGAAGAGAAAGTCCTGCTAGTGTGGGTGGTTGAAGGAGGTGACAGGGGTGGGTCACAATATGTGGACAACGTGGATTTCAAAATGGCAGCATATGGGGGTCCCCAGAATCTGCCCTAGCATGGCCTCTTCCTCCGAATGAACCGGCAGAGCTCTTGTTTGTTAGCACGGCTTTGCACATGGTGTCCGGCTCCTGGGCGTTTGTGTCACCTCCCTTCTCTGCGTACCTTTCTCCGTCAACCCTCCTCTCTCATGATCCCTTCTCAACAGACTCGGAAAACAAACCTTCCTTCTCCTCACATTCATATTTTAACACCCCCCCTTACCTTTTCCTCCAAATGTAGATGTCCATGGATCAAAGTGGAAAAGGGTTACCAAGTGGAGGCAGATCTTATGGACCCTCATCATGTTTTGCTGCCTGCGTTTATTTTTGCTTCAAAGACAGTGTGTGTGTCTTCCTCTCCGTCTTCTCCCTGTGTGGGAGATTATTATTATTGTCGTTATTTTAGTTCTCTTATTTACCCATTTGACTGACGGCTTCTAGAATAAGAAGCAATCCGGTGCATGGAACACCAGGGCCCCTTCGAGTAGAGGGCGCTGGTCACAGTTGCCGCAGCATGGTGTTTGCGAGCACAGATCTGGGCCAGACCGCCGAGCTTTGAACCCAGGCTTCGCCACTTCCTAGCGGGTGACCTCCCTTGGTTTCCTCCTCCGTAAAGCGGAGAGACTGTCATGCCTGCCTCGTGGAGCGGCACGCATGAAGCACGCTTGGACTTGCCATGGCAACAGTCGTGAGCAAGTCACACCCTACTTGGTCACACCCCGCCAGACTACACACCCTCGGAGGGCGGTGGCCACGTCTTGTTCTTGCTCAGCGCTGCGTCCCCGTCACCCTCCCCAGTGCCCCGCGTTCAGTGGGCGCTGGCAACCTGTGCTGGACGAACAGGTGGTCGCTCTTCTGCAATTTTGATCTCCACGTCTTCAGCGTAAAAATGTCAACTGTTGGGATGCGGCAGCTGAGCGGCTTGTCTCTGTCGCACGTGCGGACATGTCACCGCAGGTGCACCACGCCGTGACCACTGTGGATACGCTGCCGTCTTTATCTCCCTGTGTGTTTCTGTTGAAGTGTGATCGCACGACGTGCCGGAATATCATCTGCCACAGTTTTCTTGAGCATGAATTCGCTTTGCAAGGAATCTAGAACCGCGAGGAATCTATGCCTTTCTTACTTAATTACTGGCGTTATTGTATGAGGCATTGTGTATGCCCTAGATGGGAGATGGGGGGGAGGGAGGGAGTCGCAAACTCTAAGGGAGAAAAGGGATCCAGTTCACACTGCCGTGAGAGAGGGGTCAGCCCGACAGCTTTGCTTGCAGGATGGGATTTATCCCAGGGAGGCGCTGATAAAGGAAGATATCCTAATCCCTTATGAGGGAAGGTAAGGGGCCCGGGTGTAGGGCTGTCCCCAGAACAACTAATAATAGTAACAGCAGCAATCCCAGCAGCAGCAGCAGCAAGCACACAGTGCTTACCTTCCACCAGGTTCTCGGCGCTCTTGCGTATTCAATTTATTTAATCCTGAGAAGACCCCTATGAAGTGGGTCTATTAATATCACTGCTTTACAGATGATGAAACTGAGGCATAGAGAGGTTGAGTAACTCTGCTTAAATTGCACAGGTAGTAAGTAGTGGAGCTGGGATTTGAACCCAAGCCCACGGCTCCAAGAGTCTGTGCTCTTAAGCCTTCCCTTTTGCTGTCTGGCTAGTGACACGGAACCGAAGCAGATTCCTCCTCTGCGTTCCAGAAGTCAGAGGCTTCGGGTTCTCTGTAGCTTCTCAAAACACGACTCTCCATAGAATTGCTGCCACCCAGCGTGGTGCCTGGCGCATAGTAGGCACTGAGCAATGTATTTGCTGAGTGAAAGAATGAATGATCATTTCCCACTTTCCTCACTTCCTTGAAGAGATAAAGAAAAATTGGGTTACAAATTAGATATGAGTCTAACTTAATTTATTTACAGTGGTGAACCTGCCATCCTAATTGCATTTATGGTGATGATAAAATGTCATCTTTTGCTATATTCTCTATTTCCTATGTTGACCTGAGACTTTCTGGGCCCATCCTCTGGCAGCATGCATTGTAGGTTTTTTTTTTGTTTGTTTCTTTAAAATGTGAATGTTGCCATCTTTTGTGTTGAAAGACTCAGCACTAGAATCCAAGAAAGAGTTTGTGTTCCTTCACTGATAAAACATGTGTATTCTTATTCTCCGGGCAAGGAAGCCTTGTGGCCTAGACCTTGTAGGGTAGAGCCAGGGTATTCTTTCTGTAATATAAAGGAAAATACTGTAGGATTTGACTCAGTTATATTTGATTCTGAATTTGTGAGCAGCCAGACAACACGAGGAAGCAGGGAGTGCTGAGAACAACATGCATTGTTTTAGTTTTAAAAATATATATATCATGTTATAATTAGCTTGCTTATTCTTGTGTAATAGTATTGTTAATTAATGGTTTAGTTATCATCATCGTCAATGAGAATCAGAGGCACTAAGTAATATGTCCCAGGTCATGTAGCTAGTAAGTGCTAACTGCATTTAAATCTTCTTAGTAAGAAAGGTTTTGATGCATAAATGCATCTGCTCATAGATAAGTATGTGATGATTTTTGTACATTCAATAGCACCATGGGTGGATACGTTTCCTCCTCTGGTTATACCAAGAAGAAAGGCAGAAGTATTTAGTGTGATCCATTTGGTGAGTCCTGAGATTGCAGACGACTGTAGCTGCAGGCACTGTTGCAGTGTGTTGGCTACTGCAGGCCCACCTGCCATCTTCATTCTAACCCACCTGTCTGCACAGACATTCAAGGCCTTTCTCTTGGCGTACTAGCCACGTTCTCTGATACCGTCCAACTGCTTACCTGCTGAACAAAATGAACACTTTGTCTTCTGTTACAACTGTAAGCTGTAGTTAACCTGCAGGGTAAAATTTTTGATGGGTTCTTTGGTTGTCATGCTTGGAAGTGATGTCTTATTGTTTAGCATGGCGTACAAGCCTGGCTCCAATCTGCCCTTCCAAATTCTTCCTACTCACCTCCCATGGCAGCGGTACAGAACAAGTGCCTGTTGCTCGGTCCAGCCCATGTGGCTCTCTCACACCTCCATGACGTTGGTGTGCTGGCTTTTTCTAGCACGGCACAGCTCATTCTGGATCCTTCTATCAGGCAAAACACCACTGAGCTTTTACAGGACAAAGACTGTCATAACTTATTTTGTATGTGGTATTTGCTTTAACACAGCCAATGTGTCTGGATTTAGCAAGAGCCTGGCATCAGCTCATTGCTATCCCAAGATAATTTGAGGAACAGCCACATCAGCTTGTTAGAAACATAGGATCTTGGGTCCCACTCAAGAGCTATAGAATCAGAATCTGCTTTTTGACAAGATCTCCTAGGAACATCACATGCACATTAAAATTTAAGAGGCATTGGGCTATAGATGACTCCTTGGGATAACTCCTCACTGATATCCCTGGCTCTGTAGACTACCTGGGTGATCACCATGAGTAACTGGAAGTGTGTTTGAATTTTTGGTATCTTACATTCACGTGGGTCACAGGCCCCAGAAGAACCTGAATGGGAGCTCTCCTGATTTTCCTAGGGGATAGGGCCACAAAAGGACTAAAGAGATGGGGGAGGATGAACCTGACCAGCTCCAAGGCAGGGAGGGCCCTGGAGGGTGGCTCTTTGATGGAGGATAAAGAACTGAGGAAGCCAAACTGAGATGGGGGCCACTGTTCTACAGCCGCAAAAATTAGGAAAAATGAGCTGCCCATTTGTTGGCCGCAGGATGCATTTGTCCTTCAACTTGTGTTTCTCTATACGACTTCTCTTCTCTGCCCTCCTCTCACTGTTCCCCTAGAATTGCTTCTCGTGTGCAAAAAGCCCACGTATGAGCGACTCTGCCACCCAGTAAGGGATGCTCAACCTGTCCTGGCTGCTGGCTGAGTCCTGCAGACAGCCTTCCCGGGACCCTGGGGGGATTGCCACCCCTGCCGTCCTGTTGCAGGGAGGGATGTAGATCCCTGCGAGACTGCTTACGGAGGAGAGCTGACCTACGAGACTTCTGGAAAGCAATGCCAGGGACATGGCCTTACTGTTGAAATAGAGATGACAGGTTCAAGTAGGGATTACCTTTCTGGGAAATGTTGCTAGCTGCAATGTATAGAGGATTTTCTAACAAGTTAATTAAAACATACATCATGTGTGGCCTACAGGTGCCACCCGGGTTGCGATTAGTGCATGAGTGAGAGGCAGGCAGGCAGGCAGGCGAGGTTGCTTGCTGGATTACTCTAGTTGAGGGTATTCAGCTGGTGGTGAGGAGCAGCGTTTATTAGGAGACTAAGGGAAATGGATGCGCAGAGCCTTGGTGGTGGCAGTAGCCCAAATCTCATTATGGCACGTTGTCATCAAAATGCAAATCTGCATATAATAATATTACTTGTCTTGTTGGCAGCTGACTTAATTGGCTGTAGTAATTGTCACAGCAATATATTTCCCAGACTACTTATATTTTTGTTGCAGTTGGGATTAAGTACCCTTCTTGCAGTCTGTGGCTTTACTGCAAACATTGACAACTAAGATCTTAGGTCCCCTAGGATTTCTCATTCTGCAGGAGAGAGAAATGTGTATCTGAGATAGGCTGTATTTCCTCCAGGGAGTCGTGTGGTCACTTGCTCCAAAGGGGTTGAACCATAGGAAAATCCGAAGGACTGATTTGGTAGGTTATGTATTCTGTGTTTCATGTCCCATCAGACAGCAGATTTAATTTTCCTACAGTTACTAACAAGATCATTTGCCTTTGATGCAACCATTATCAACTAAAACGTGACGTGCGTGGCTGGTGTGATCGAGGGTTGGGAGGGGCCTGACCTCTGGTCTGCAGACCCCACGGGCAGACCGCAGGCTGAGGCGTCCAACTCGAGTCCCTCAGGCAAAGGTTGCCATGGCAGACACTCCGACCTGCAGCGGCTGAGGTGTGACAAAGCTGCTTTTCACAGGGACAACTCTATGAGCTTATTCCAGAGCATGCACCATCAGGGATCTTACTTATCAAGGATTAATGGAAATATGGCTCTTGGTAACCCCTTGGAGGCTCTTGGAGTTGTTGCACACTGGGCCCCGTGGTGGCCTGCACCTCCCATGTGTACCGTCTGCCTCTGGAACCCTGGTAACTGTCTACCTGGATTTAGCTTCAGAGCCTGCAGGTAAATGCGTTCTGCCCCAACTAGCCTCCACCTGCCTTTGGGCTCAGCTGACCGTGGACTGTTTATCTGACTCCTCCCTGGTAGCCCCTCTCCAGGCCAGAATCTCCCCACCTTAGTCCTGTGTTTTTCTGGATACAGTCATGTGCGTTTATCCTCCCGGAAGGCACTTGTCCAGACCTCTGCTTCAGGGGGCGAGCTCTGACTCTCCATCCGTCTGTTCATCCATGCATCGATGGAGCAAACATTTGCTGAGTCCCCATTATGTGCCAGCAACTGCGCTAGGTGTTTGGGGACATGGTCGTGAGCGATCCAAAATGAGCAAAAGCACATGCTCTCCTGGAGTTTGTTCTCCAGCCGGGGAGACAGATAACGAACATAATAAATAAGAAAATAATACCCTATGTTGGGACATAATAAATGCTGCGGAAAAACATAGAGCAGGGGAAGAGGGATTTGGAGTTCCAGGGAAGGGTTGCAGTATACAGTCAATGACATTTCTGCAAGCTCTGAATTAGTGACGCCTAAGCCATTGCTCCGAGGGGAAATAGACAGTTAGGTTCCTACCAGCGTCTGGTCACAACCTTTTCATCAACTGATCAATATGTAACTTACGTTTTACGTGGGTTTCTGCTTAACGACACCTCCTTTTACTGCATACTGTTGATTTGTTAACATTGAACTCGTGGCCAACAGCACTGTAACTTGTGCCCGAACAAAGTTTATCTGACACTCATGTTTTCTCTGTCAGGCACATTGCAGTCTTCTCGTGCTTAGGAGCACTGGACAGCCATTCAGCCCCATGGTTGGGGGCCGTTTTAAGCAGTGACATCACCAACAAAGGCACAAAAATGTGAAAAAAGTGGCACTAAATAGATGGTGGAAAGGACGCTTGTTTACAAGTAGGAGAGCTGAAGCAAGAAGGTCGAGTGTGGCGTGTTTGACCTCAGCATGCCGGTGGCTCAAATTTGTCGCCGTGCTGAGCTTGTCTATGAATGACTGACTGCAGAAGTGCGTCCAGTATTGATTTTGGGGTTACAAATAAATTTTAGTGAGTAAGGGAATTTGCAAATACAGAATCTGTGAATGATGAGGATTGACTGCCAACGGTAGGCCTCACCGAGAAGGTGACGTTTGATGAGGACTTGGAAGAGGTCACGTGAGTCGTGCAGGTTTCTGGCACAGTGCTCCAGGAAGAAGGCGCAGCCCACGCGAAGGGCCTGGGGCATGCTGGGATCACTCACGGAATAGCAAGGAGGCCAATGTGCTGTCGTGGGGTGTGGAAGGAAGTGGGGGTGGGAGAGGACTTCATAAGCCATTGTGCATCCTTCGTTTTTTGTTCTTTTTTTAAATCTTAGTTGGGGAGATGTGGAAAGAGGTTTAAGCTGAGAAGTGACACGGCACTGTGCCAAGGCAGAGAAGCAGTAATAAAAACCAGTTAAGAGGGTATGGACAGCAATCCAGAGCCATGCCTGGATGTTCACCACTTAAAAGAACTTTCCTGCACCTTCCCGTCCCTAAGTCACTCCCAGGTCACAAATGGAGCAGAGCTTTTGGAACTCGGCTGCCTTTTTGAAGCATCTTGCAGAGATGAGCTGTATAAGACTGCAATACCTGGTGCTGCAGGTGCTATCTGAAGGTGTGCTTCCACTTGAACTTGAACTAATGGAAGCTTTAGTTTCTATAAAGCAATTTGGCACTCTGCGTTGTTAGCCTTACACATTCAAATTATTTTAAACATAGGGTGCCAGTAATTAGGTAGAAGAATACTCCACTGTTTTTCTGAATAAAAGATAACATATTTCCTTATTAAGTTTCAACTTTGCTTTTTTACAACCATGATCCCAGCCCCAGAGAGCCACTTCTCATTCACCTTGACTGGGAAGGGGAACGTGGCGAAACAGATTGCCTGCGTGTGAGGATATTTGTATCTGAAGTAGAGTAGGGAAATAATTCATGTCACGTTGCTGTGCTGCTGTAATGAATACAGAAAATACTTTAGGTAATGCATTATTAAAGGTATGCATGGCGGAGATTCCGTGTATACAATCAGAGCGTGAACTTATTAGCATTTCAGGTTGCTACCTCTTTTTAGATTTAATTAGATTTCAGGCTTCCATCAATTTATTAAATGAATTTCTCACTGCTTAAAAGGTATAATATGTTTATGACAGTAGCTTCTCATCACTCTTCTCATTTCCTCATGTGCTTGAGCAGATCTCAGCTTCCATCTTGGATTCCAAGCCAGAGGTTCTTTTCCAAAGATACTGTGCAGTGTATAAATGTAGCCTCTTCCGTGCTTGGGGAGGCTGTAGCTATGAGGAGGGTTAGTTTTTATCCACATCGCCTAACATGAATGCACCTCTTGTAGATCCACCACCGGTCAGTATAACTAACACATCATAATAAAGCCCTGTCCCTGTTTCAGTGGCCCTTTCTCACTGTGACTCTGCTGTTATTTAGGCACAAAATTCACAAACCTTCATTTTCTATTGTCATGGGGACTATTCAAATAATGGGAAATTCAGTGTAATGAATCAAACCATTTTTGTGATTTGCAAGATGAGCTAAAGAGCTAGACCATAAAGTGCAATAATTTAGAAATGTTCTGCGTTTGTTTAGAAGAACAGAGAGAACACTTCTGTGAGCTACTTGGAGGATCCTAATCCCACCTCTATCATTACCCATCTGCATGGACCTAAGCCAGCCATTGGGCCATGATTGCCTCTTGTCTACGAAGCAAGGCTCCTGATGTCTTCCCATCCAAAGGCAGGGGAGGGGTCTGCTTGATGTGGTTTTTTTTTTTTTTTTTTTTTTTTTTTGTGGTTCCTTCTAGCTTTAGGCTCTGTCTGTGGGTGTGGGTGGGTAGAGGGGAGTGGGCAAGGGGAGGGTGATGTTTGAAAATGGATCCTTTTCTAAGTATGTTTAATAACCACAATCTAGATAAATGATGTCTATTATATAAAGTGGAAGAAGTGATAATATCTGATGTATTTTTAATTTATAAATGAACCAGGGCCTCAGATTAAAGTCGGCTGCAGCCAGCTCAGTGAAGGAAGTTATTTTTATTATGTGTACTGTACATCTCCTAATGTATTACCTTTTCGAAAGTTGAGTTGGAAAGGAGATTAAAGACCCAGCAACCAAGGTAGAATAATGTAAGTATAAATCCACTTCTATACCATAAATCTTTCTCTATAATGTGTAAGGATCAATCCATTTTTGCCACAGAGCAAGAACTGTGTTCAGAATGCTGTGAATTCACAATTCAGAAAAAAAATATATTAAGAAGCAAAGCCCAGAGGCAAAAAACGGGATTGTGGCTCAGCGGCAGGCTCATCTTCAAGGGCAGTGCTGGTTTCATTTATTTTGCAAAACTAAGCTAGGTTATGTAAGAGGTTTGTGAATGTTTTAAAAAATTCTGATTTTTTCCACCTGCAGATAATTCATATTAGGAGTGATAAAAACCCTATTATTAACTCCAGGCCTGATTTCTCCCGGAGGGGAGAGTAGAAAAATGCTAGACTGTCATGTAGTTAGGTTTCTAGGGTCTCCTTTCATCTGGGAGTTTTACATGGCCTTTGTCTTTTATGGTGTTGAAGAATATCATTCTCCTTCGTTTGGTAGAATATTCACCATTTTGATGTTTCCTCGCGATTAAGTTTATATTATAAATTCTGGGAAGGAAGACCACATCAGAAATGTGTCCTTTTCAGGGTATGCCATCTGGAAGGACACCATGTCTAAGTGTTCAGACTGGTAGTGTTAACTTTCCTCGTCTTGGAAGAGTGTTGTCTTATTTATCCACTGGATAGTTAACTTGGCTTATTTAACTGTAAGGCAAAAAAAAAAAAAAAAAATCTATGGGAGATAATTGAAGACCATGCAAATATCTTGTGCTGTGTCAAAATTTCCCCCTACGTTTAGCTTTATGGATGACTTTTGTCTGAGCCAGTCTTTACTCTGATAGTTGCAAAATGGTAATTTTCCAACTTTGGCACTCACCAGTTGGAACATGGCATTCTAGGTGAACAAGAGCCCCACCACTTATTTATCTATTTATCTGTATGGATGTACCACTTCCTATTTTTCAGTGGTTTATAATTCATCACTCTACTGAATATTTTGGTGCTCAAATTGTCTCAGTCTTAGCCCGCGGGAGCCCTACAACCTGGCTTCTATGTGCTCGGACGTGCCCAAATGGTATTTGAGGAGGATGCCTCACATTCACAAACCTTGCCCTGCCAATCACCCTTCCTTCATCGCTGGTCCCTGCAGTATCTGTGAGTTCCACGTCACAGCTGGCTACGTGCAAAGTACTATAAGATGACCTGCAGTCTAGAGGTTCAGGTTTGCTCCTCACGGAGCCCAAACTTGACCCTCAGTATCTTGCCTCGTGTTGAGTGGCTTACCAGAACAACAGGAGGGAGAAGAGAGTAGGCGAGAATATGAGTGAGGAAAGACAGAGAATAAAGAGGGCACACCTCTTCCCTGCAGGAGTGGGCCCGAGACCTGGATGGGAGTGAGACGAAGGAACACAAGTGGGGATCTGACTTTTTAACATGGCAAGTTCTCCCTCTAGGACGTGGAGCACATGATCCTACAGCTTGGGCACCCCGAGGCCGGTCCTCTGTGGAATCGGGGTCAGGCTCCCTAGACTTGTTTACCAGTCTGCCCCTGGTTCGAGCTGTGGCCTTCATCCTTGTCTTCACAGTTGCTTAAGAACAGGGTCTGTTTCATCCCCTGTTTTGGTGCTCCCAGCAGAATTGACACATGGGCAGGTGGAAAAGCCACCAGCAACTTTTCAGGTCCAAGTGCCACTTGGACGATGGGATCTCAGACTGTGTGGCCTGTGTTGTCTTGTGTTTCCAGAGGGTATTTGATAAGCTATAATATTGGGCCTCGGTTGCCTTTAATATTAATACTGAAAGAGGGATTAGGATTTAGGATCTTTAAGATATTCTTCAGCTTTAAAATTCAAATTTTACGTGCTTGGATTAGTATTCTCATGTATTTGTCCTTACCGGTCAACATTAAGGCTTCTGCTCTGTGTCCAGCAGAATAGGCACTTGTCATGGGTTTTCTTCCTTAATAATTTCTTACCCCCTCAGTTATCCCTAATGACAGAAGTATAATGAAGAGTTTGAATTAATACGTTTGCTAGCTATAACACAGAGATAGGAAAACACACAGTATTGTCACAATATAGGAAATGAATTTTTGTGATAGTTTGTTAAAGGGCCTTTTTTTTTTTTGAAAGTTGTATTTCCAAATGTAAAAATAATACATGTTCATTCTAGAAAAGTGGGAAAATGAAGAAAAACATAAGCAAGAAGCTGTATCACCCAGTGGTAACCAACTTAAACACAAGGAACTATTTCCTTCTAGTTCTGTTTCTACTTGTAGAAATATTTCTCTATTGAAAAATAGAATAATTTTGTATTTCTACAAGTAGAAATATTCTACTTATAGAATATTTTTCTTCACTAAAATGGGATTGTATACAGTTTTGTTTCCTCTTTCTCATTCACTGTTATATGATAATTAACATTCTTTGAAGATACTTTCATAATCTGCATAATTTCCCATTGATTAAATGGATTATTATGTATGTCACCATGCCCTGATCACTTTTGGTTATTTTCACTGGGAATTTTTTTTTTGATATTATAAAATTCGCTGTGATAAAAAGGGCATATTTTAAAATTCTTGCTAAGACTACATTAAGTGAATGCTTACCCATAATGATGCCACTCCAATCAGCTTCTCATCTTTTCTTCACTCATTTTGAAGGATTGTTCTGGAGATGCTGAAAGTGCTGTTCACATTATTAATAATTAGGGCTTTTATCTAGATACGGGGTGCTCTTCTCGGGTACTCCAGCTGTCCGCGGCTCTGTGTCCTTATCTGCTAGACGGAGGGTCAGGCTGACCAAGCATATGTCCATTTGGGTGGACAGAGTCCACATTCGGACCTGCAGAGTGGGGGAAGAACAATGCTTTCTGTACATCAGGCCAGCTTCTGAGGTGGTTCATCATGGGGATTTGCTCTCAGTGTTTGCAGTATTTATCTAATAGTGCCTTTTCTCTAGTTTGTGTACTTAGAAAGTCAGGGGCTTCTGAAAACTCAAGAATCAAGAGCGTTCATCTCAGGAAGCAAGCCTCTGGGTTCTCTCCTTGGTGGCAAGTGTCCCCTCCCCTTGTCACTGAACCCTGCACAGGCTGCTAGCCTAAAGGAAAGCCTGATCTGCTAACTATGCCGTGGCTTTGAACTTGGTTTCTGGCCTCTTTGACAAGGAGGGAAAACGTCTGCCTCTGAAGGATGTGATGAAAAGGAGGGTTGATAATGAAGTCCCTAGTCTCTCTCCACTTCCAGCCATATAATTATTTTAAATTGTTTTCATTGTCTATTCTTCATGCCTGTGATGTGATTTTTCAGATGTCACTCCTAAGAAGTCCAGGTGCAGAGGGCTGAAGGTCAGCTCAGACGGCAGAGTGGCAGGTCTGTGGGCGCAGAGCGAGGGGCTCAGGCCCAAGGGTGGAAGAAAGGGAGTTACAGAACTGTGAGGGTGTGCTTTTAAAGGAGGCCACTCCCAGAGTTAGTTGATACTTTAAGGAAAAGCAACCGGGAGAGCGTTTTAGCTAAGGAAGCGGATAAAGAGTCTCCTGCAGAGCTGTGCGACATCTACTTGAGTTCCTTCCTGGATTTCAAAGAGAGTGGCCTTCAGGGGTGTCCAGTTGAAAGCTCAAGGTCAGGACTGCTCTGAAGGGACGTTTGCGGTCGCTGCCACAGAGCCCCATCCTCTTCCACGTTTGTTTTGACGGCCAGAAAGCAAGTGTGTGTGTCAATACGTGCTTGTGATGTGACATTGGAGGGGTGGATAGCAAATGCCTTGCAGCTCGGAAGAATGATCTGGAGATGCTGGTGAAGGGGTTCACACGTCACCCCAAAATATGCCACTTTGGAGTATCAATTATTTTGAGCTAAAAGAAACTAAGAACCAGCCAATGCAGGAAAAGCTCTTTACCTGTTCTTGAACTGCCTGAAATAAAGCATGAATTTTCCCTTTTGTAAAGGAGATTTACATTTA
This sequence comes from Microcebus murinus, assembly GCF_040939455.1. Lineage (NCBI taxonomy): Eukaryota > Metazoa > Chordata > Mammalia > Primates > Cheirogaleidae > Microcebus > Microcebus murinus. Next base: position 24,469,326 of record NC_134126.1, on the reverse strand, counting down.
TAAAGGAAGCCTTTATTACTAAAGGTATCTGTATGGGGAAGAGAACGACTGGGAGGCAGAGGCTCTATCTGCACACGACGGCAGCCTTTACCTGCCAATCATTCCCCCCCTTTCCCCTCCCCATGATTTGCCCCCACCACCCGCTAGAAGCCCCGAACCCCTATTCGTCTCTGTAGCTCAGGAGGATGTATTAGTCTGAGGCATCTGGCTGCTCCCCTGCAGGGCTCCTGTGCAAATGTGTATAAATAAAATTGTTTTTCTTCTGTTAATCTGTTTTGTGTCAATTTAATTTGTAGACCAGCCAAAGATCCAGAAGGTTAGGAGGGAGCAATTTTTCCTCCTCTGCACTGGAGGATTTGATGGATCGGCCGAGCAGTTCATGATACAGAAGGGAACCCTGTAAAGGTCACCTGGCTCTGCCTTCTGCCTGCTGTGCCCTTGCCCACGTTCTGCATCACACGTTCCCTCGTCACCTTCAAGTCTTGCTCAGATGTCACCTTCAAAGTGAGCCCTACCCAGGCCTTATGATTATGATTATGCTTAGGATTGCAACCCACACCCCACCCACACCCCGACCATACCCCACTTTTTGTTTTTCTGTTTTGTTCTAGCTCTTAGCATGCCTGAACACATGTAACTGGAAGATGTCATGTTATACACATCAGAAGGGTGTATTGTTGTTGTCTGCCTCTCCCCGTTGGAATAGAAGCTCCCAGAAAGTGGGGATGTTTGTCTGTTTTGTTCTCTAGTATACTCCAAGAGCCAAAAACAATGCCTGGCACCTGGTAGGTGTTTAGTGATTATTCATCCAATGAATGAATGAATGAATGAAATGAGTAAGAGAGAAAACATTCACTGACATAGTAAAGAAGCCAAAATGGGACCCTGGAGGAAGCCCATTCTCAAGTTTGGCTTAACAGAAAAAGGAAATTTCCATGCCAAAAGGTGGAAAGCAGAGGCAATGCTTTGCTGAATGGTTTACAACAAAGTCTGTTCATTGCAAAATCCTAAGTGATGGGTTTTCCACCCATGCTTCTTCATTCTCTTTGATTAAAAAGTGATTCTTTTGATACTATGCCTTTCGGATGCAACTGCATTTAAAAACAGAATATTATTTTTTAAAATGCGACCGTTTTGCAAAAGGCTGTGCTGTTGGTGAATGGTTTTTTCCTGGCCCTGGATTGCTAAGAGTGGAGAGTGAGGAGATGAGTTAAGCTGGAGGGAAGGGAATTGAAGGTAAACCAGCCAGAGGCAAGAGCTGAGCCTGGGATTCTTTAGGAGAAATGACTGAAAAGTCACTCTGAGGCCCTGTCAGTTTAACAACATAATCGTTCTACACAATTTAATACGTAAGTGTTGAGTAAATACTGATTAAAGTCTTTATGAGAGAGAAGCAGGCCTAATCCGAGGCTCTTATTTTGTGTGTGTTGACTTGTGTTTGTAATTGTCCCCATGTTGTTACTTTGTTTTCAGCCTCCTCCAAGTAGTTTGTTGGTTTCCCTTGTCCGGGCCGCTTTTGGTAATGTTCTTTTCCTACTCTATGGCAACTGGTATTCAGTGTTGTCCTGGTAACTGCCATCTCCTGTGTTTGCATTTTTTTATTTGGAGCTTGTAAAGCTAAGATTGTAGGTTAGGCTTCCTGCATGCTGATCATCCGTGGGTTCAGGAAAACTCCCCCTGACCTTCTTAACCAGAGCTTATGTTTAGCACCCTTAAACAAATGAGCACCTCGAGTTAAAGAGGGGCTCTGGAGAGATGCTGGCCCCACGTCACTGCTGGGTATACATCCCTAGTGGTCTATAGGGCCAGTTCTTTGTGAAGGCCGTAACGTCACCCATGATTATTTCTAATCAGCTGAGTGGCCTCGTTTGTAGGGGACATGTTCCTTAATGATTTTTTTCATGTCTTAACCTAGAGCCTCTACTAACTGCTGAGATATAGAAGGAAGCAAGGAATTGTGTGAGCCATTTTAGTAAAAAAAAGAAACTGTAAAAATCTACAATGTGGCCGGGCGCGGTGGCTCACGCCTGTAATCCTAGCTCTCTGGGAGGCCGAGGCGGGCGGATTGCTCAAGGTCAGGAGTTCAAAACCAGCCTGAGCAAGAGCGAGACCCCGTCTCTACTATAAATAGAAAGAAATTAATTGGCCAACTGATATATATATAAAAAAAAATTAGCCGGGCATGGTGGCGCATGCCTGTAGTCCCAGCTACTCGGGAGGCTGAGGCAGTAGGATCGCTCGAGCCCAGGAGTTTGAGGTTGTTGTGAGCTAGGCTGACGCCACGGCACTCACTCTAGCCTGGACAACAAAGCTAGACTCTGTCTCAAAAAAAAAAAAAAAAAAATCTACAATGTGTCTGAAAGCACACCTGGTACTGAGTAGTACCAGGGCCTCTGAATCAGCCCAGGAGATTGGCATCTGAGTTTTATTCCCTAATGTCTGTGGAAGGGTCTGGAGTCCAGGCTCACATGTTGGCAAGGTTTCCCACGTCAGGAAGTGGGAATCAGGGAATGGTTTGGAAGAGGGGAGAGAAAGCCTTGTTAAATCAGAGAATAACTCCGGCCTCGAACACATTTCTAAAGAAAGAGAAGGTATCTCTGAGCATGTCAGAGAAATTTTGGCCACCAGCAGGTGTGTGCTACCAGAAGTAATGACTACAGATTTATGTGAGTAGAGACCTGAGCCTACTGATTTCTTTGGCTGTCTCCACCTGGAGTAGAAGTGCCCTTGCTTAGCCTTGGTTCCCAGGAGAATTCTCTCTCTCATCTGGACATTAAGGCTGAGGCTCAGAAAGCAAACCTAAGAATTTTCATGTTCACCCGAGAGGTGATACTCTGACCAAGTCAGACACCTTAGACAATTTCCGAGGTTTGGAATCCCTGTCTATCCTCAGGCAAAACCCTTTAATGAGGCTATTAGTCAAAACTAATGTTCTCACAAAGGGAACAGGACAGGGACCCATTGACCTGACGTTGGCATGAAACCAGGACTCTAAATTGAGGTCTGTGGCATTTAACCTGAGTGTCACGTCTTAATTTTTGGCAAGTGGAAACTAGGTGATGGGAAAAGAGTGCGGAGACTTTCGCCTACTAAGAAAAACATTCCAAAGTAGAGATTTTTTTTTTTTTTACTTTCAATTTAGAAAAAATGCTTAAAATACAAAATTGCAAAAACAATTTTTTCACACCAGAAGACAAAAATAACACATTATGAGGAGCACAGGGGAAAAAAAAAAGTTCCATGTAGAGAAAGTTAAAAACAGCCAGTATGTGTTTAAGTATCTTCATTATGCAGCTATCGTACAGAAGCTGCCTGAAGATACCTTTTTTTTTTTTTTTTGAGACAGTCTCGCTTTGTTGCCCAGGCTAGAGTGAGTGCCATGGCGTCAGCCTAGCTCACAGCAACCTCAAACTCCTAGGTTCAAGCCATCCTCCTGCCTCAGCCTCCCCAGTAGCTGGGACTATAGGCAGGCGCCACCATGCCCGGCTAATTTTTTCTATATATATTAGTTGGCCAATTAATTTGTTTCTATTTATAGTAGAGACGGGGTCTCGCTCTTGCTCAGGCTGGTTTCGAACTCCTGACCTCGAGCAATCCGCCCACCTCGGCCTCCCAGAGTGCTGGGATTACAGGCGTGAGCCACCACGCCCGGCCAAGATACCATTTTTGTGTGAGAGAATGTGTGTATGTGTTCCTTGAGTGAAAGTGGGAAGAGATGGAACAGGGGCAGCGATTTCTTTATGGTCTGCCAAGGTCTCTGAGACCTTAGTCCGTATGGTCCAGGTCTCTGAGGCTGATCTCAGCAATGCCCCCTGCCTTGCAGCGAGGCCAGTGTGAGATTCTTCTAGAAGACAGTCTTTATCCAGTCTTTCCTCTGCTTAAAGCTGTTTAGTGTCTCCCTAGCACCTTTAGGATAAGCCACAAACTCCTTCTGTGGTGTATGAGCAAGTTCAGGGAGGTGGGCTGAAGGCAGGGGTCACTTCCGGGAGCCCTGGAGCTGCCTTCCTGCTCTAGGATTCTGCCTCAGCCGCTTACCAGCTAAGAACCTTTAGGCAAGTTATTTATCTCTCTGGGCTTTAGCTTTCTTATCTGCAAATAGGATCTTTATAGGGTTGTCTAGAGGATTAAATGAGTTCTGACACATACTCCACACCCAATACTCACTGTTGTGATTATTTGTATTCCGCTCTCACTTTTCCCTTTAGTCATAGCGAACTATTTGCACATCTCTTCCCTACCCCCAATGGACTGTGTTTCTTTTTTGTCTCTAGTTCTTAGGAGCTGTTTCCTCTGCCTAGAATGTCACCCTACGCATTCACCCACTCACTATACCCTCTACGTTTGTCTTCTGTATCCTCCGACTGACTGAGGACTGAACTCTGATCTTTTTCTTTTGCTAAGAACTCTTTCCTAAGAGTTGGCCAGCTGGGTCAGGCTGACAAATGGTAAATTCCTACTAAGCGGCTTTTGTTAACCAAATAAAGCGGTGGTTTACTTCCCAACCTGATTCTGGTATGGCATTAACATCACCTAAAAGATAGGAAGCCCCTGTCTTAACTCAAGCATCCCAGCAGATGCCTATCATAAATTTAAAACATCTTAACTCAAGCATCCTAGCAGGCGCCTATTGTAAATTTAAAATGTCCTCCTGTCTGGACCTCCCAGAGTGCTCATACCCTTATCTTAAAGTAAGCATATCCTTTCTGGTCTTCTAGATAAAGTCTAACTCTCTCAGCCAATTGCCAGCCAAAGAATCTTTAAACCCACCTATAACCTGTAAGCCCCCCCCACCCTTCAAGATGTCCCACCTTTTTGGGCCAAACCAATGTATGCCTCTCATGCATTGATTTGTGACTTTGCCTGTAACCCCTGTCTCTCTGAAAATGTATAAAACTGAACTGTAACCCAGCCACAGCGAGTCCACTTGTCCAAGGCCTCTTGGCAGTGGCTCAGGGTCATGGTCCTCAAATTTGGCTCAGAATAAATCTCTTTAAAATTATTTTACACAGTTTGGCTTTTTTTTCGTCCACATGACTCTTCCTTAACCTTCCAAGTTCAGCTCAGGTCCTGGCTCCTTTGCTCTGAGCAGCCTACCCGGATATCTCTCTATCTTACTTATAGGCTCCTACAGCGCCAGTTGTTCATCTTTTTATCCTACTGTTTATCACATAGTACAATAATCTCGTTACTTGTAGGTCTGTCTCAATAGACAATTGCTCACTCCCCTGGCCTCTGCGAAAACAGGATTATATCTTGATCATTTGTGTATCTACTACCTGTATACTGTGTCCTCGTGAACGCTGGATGCCTGAATGGATGGATGCATGGGTGAGGCAAGGCAATCTGGGAGACATTACCAAACTGGAGTGTGTCTAATGTGGCTGCAACGGTTAGGGGCCTGGAAACCTACTGAGCTGAGAAATGAGTTACTCTATGAAAGACATGGCCAGGAGAGGGTTTAAATAGCTGTCTTTGGATGTATAAAAGGCTGAAATGTGGAAGGGTACATTGACTTACTCTGCATTGTTCGAAATGGCAGTACTATGATCAAGACTGGGATGAATGATACAGGCCAGTTTCAGCTCAAAATAAGGGACATCGCCTTCATAAAGAGAAATTCTCTACTCTCTGGGTTATAGCAAGACTCAGTACAGGAAGAAAGGCTTGGCTGAATGAGCTCTGAGTTCCACTGTGTGCCACAGTTGCTGTGTTCTTCCCGTCAGTGGACGGGGTCATATCCCAAATGCTTCATCAGCCTTATTGACTGTCGTTGCTTAGAAGGCTGCTGGGCTCCGACTCTGGTCTAGTTCTTTCACCTTTTTCAGCTGGTGCACCCTCATTTTCCAACAGATGCCCTTCTAGCTCACACAGTATCAGTGGTTGGAAGGATCGTGAGGTGCCTTCATTCCACTTTGAGCAACCATCCGAGACTTTGATTTCCTTTATAACACCCTTCACGGTGCTGGGTTGGTTACTCCTTTTAGACATCCAGGTAGAGATAGTAAAAAAGCAAGGCTATATATGGGTCTTGTTGTAGTCAGTGTTCTCCAGAGAAGCAGAACCAATAGGTTACACGTGCATGTATATATGTGTCTGTATTCATTTTAATGAATTGTCAAGTCTGAAATCTGCAGGGCAGGCTGGCAGGCTGCAGACTCAGGGAAGAATTGATGTTGCAAATTTGAGTCCCAGGGGACACCCGAGACTGCCAGAGGCAGAATTCCTGCCTCCTTGGGGGTTTTCTGTCTTTTCTAAGACTTGAGCTGATTGGATTAGGCTCCCCCACCTTGTGGAGGATAATCTACTTAGAGTCTACCTAATCACATTTTTAAAATGCCTTAATTGCAACATTTGGTGTTTGACCAAATAATGGGTACCATTGCCTAGCCAAATTGACACTTAAAATTTAACCATCCCAAGTCTGGAGCATAGAAGTCTGAGCTAGAAATACCAATTTGGGAGTCTTTAGTATATTGGTAGCACTTAAAACCTTGATACTGGGTGCCAGGTTACTAAGGGAATCTGATCTGGCAGGGAACTTCCCAAACCAGCCCATTTGGTTAGAGTCTTAATTGCATGCAAATCCACCTGAAGATACTGTTCTCTGATTCAGTGCTAATCCATATTAAACCCACCTGCTCCTGTGTCACCCCTCAAATGGTGTACTTTCACATCCCTTCCTCATCCTGGTTGGTATCACCTAGACCCATTTCTCTTTGTCAGACTCTCTTTAAAGTAGGGAGTTGAAATTGAGGGTGACCCTCTAGGTATGGTGCAGGGAGCACAAGACAAGCTCGATTCTTTTGTTCTTCTGTCAAAGCAGGAAAATATCAGCATTTGGGGGGTAGGATTCACAACACTGTTGATTCCTTGAACTCACTCTTGGCTAAAACCCCTAAATGTTAATGCGCTGAATACAGACTTGCCTCAATCCTGTACATGCAGTGCTTGGTAGCCCATAGTAAAGACTTTAGCTGTTCCTCTGAGCATAGTGGGGGCAATTGTAGGGTTTAACTAGAAGAGTATATCTGCTGCTGTTGGGTTCTTGCTTCAAATTCGTGGCCATGTTTTATGCACAACTGTGTGGGCTTGATTCAGTTTTCTTGTAGAATGCAATCCATACACTGCAACAGTGGGTATGCTTTCTGCCTTTATCCTTGTCTGTCCTTTATTCCTACCTGCTTGTGAGTGCGATCTGAGTAATGAGCTTGTGGGAAATTCTACCTGTGGATAAATGGGGTATAATTAAACTTTTATATTTTGTGAAAAGGGATTATTGCATACATAAAACTGTGCCCTATTTAAAGGAATCTTGTGGAATAATTACAGACATGATTTGTAATATAATTTGATACACCCTGCTGTGAAAAACAAATCTGTCTTAGCCCTCCTACGTGATAGATTTTGTTTTTCCTAGTGTAAGTGACTAGGAAAGAACAAATTATCTTTGAAGTGCTAATAGAGATCCTTAAGCAGGCTAGAAGTCTCTAGTTAAACAGTTAAAAGACCAGGAGAAAAAGTGCAACAGGAAGGGAAAGACATATGGTCACTGGCTCTTAACTGCCAACTGTGGGAGTTTGAAAATGGAGTGGTTTCTGGATATAAAGCAAGGGCTGCCAGTTGATTGGAAAGGAAATATCCTGCAAGACAGTCCTGGCGTGGTGTCTGCCGTTCATGCTTCAACATGCTCCTGCTGCTTGTCCGCCCTGCAGCCACAGGTCTTTTCTGGCTGAAGATTTTGTAACTGACCGAGGGCTTTTCTCCCTCTACCAGTCACATCGGAGGATCGGAGTTCTTGTTATTCTCTGTGGCTTCCCAGGTTCTTTTGTTCTCGAAGAAGAGCTCCCAGAATGCTGGGCTTACTGCAATTTTTTTACTTACACATCAGTTACACCGCTAAGCTGTCAAGTCTTGCAAGCAAGGGACTGTCCATCCCTGCGACCTGACAGTGTCTGGTAGAGGCTCGACACATACAAAGAAATTAAGTCCTTTATTTATTCTCTTGGATGGATTTATGTCCAGAAAAACAAGGTTTGTGATACAATATACATAGGATACTACTTTTGTCAGTGTTTCTATTAACTGTAAGTTTTGATTTTCCTTGAAATATGTGAAATTTTAAAATGTTGGACACTGCTTATAATTCCCATTTTTTTGAAGTAAGATCTCCGCCCCCCCCCCCCTTTGAAGCCTATATCATTTTTGATAACATTCAGTGGGGGAGAGATTTAATGTCGAAAACACAGATGTGTGGGCCCCCGACACCATGAATGTGCAGGTTGAGAACTGTTTTGAACGAGACAACTTTGAAGGTCCCTTTATGTTCAAACCTGTGCATGTCCCGGAAGACCAGGGAACCCCGTCAGTCAGCTGTACGAAGTGACTCCCTCCCTGTCCAGATGCTGAGCAGTGGTCTGTTAATGCATTTGCCGTAGGCCTTGGCCCACGGACCTGGCTTTGGTGTAACTGTGAAGACCAAAAGCAAGTTTTGGCATGGTGGTTTATGAATAGGCCAGGTGCTTTTGTATGTATCAGTTCTCCGTCTTGCGGGCTGTTCTGATTTTTCCTTGCTGCCTCTGCTGCCCTGGTTAACCTCATGGGATGCCCTGTCTGGTTCTTGAGAGACCTTAGATTAGTTCAGCCATGGAGGTGAAAGAGATGCCCAAGGAGAGACTTAGACATTTCGTGAGTAATTGGTGAACGTAGGAGAGTGAGCAAAGACTAGGAGATCTTCTTTTAAAACCCTAGAACTTTGCTTATATCTTGGACAGTCAAGTGGGGAATAAATACCAAGTGCCAATTGTTATCGTGGCTTCTATATGTAATTAGTATGAAAATAAAACTGGGAAAGGAAAGGGTGAAATTAGGGAGAATGACACTAGTATTGGATTTATTTTAAACATATGTTATTAAGTAGCCTTTTTAGGTAAAATGACTGTTGTTTTCCGAATCCCAGTTGTAAAAAGTCTCTTGTTTCAGTATAGAAAGGGGGGAAGGGTTGTGTACACGCTTTGTAATAAACAGGTTGGCCTTGGCTTACTCATACTGGCAGAGCCAAATGCTCAACTCTTCCAAGAGGGGAAACCAGATCATTGAGAAGGGATCACGTGATGGCAATTTTTCAAACCATAATGAACAGATTCATCAAACGCATCATGCATAATCACTCATTGTAATGCATTCATAAATGACATGCTGTAGGGTGGAATGAGTTTTTAATAAGATGACTGACTGGTAATATATAACATGCAGAGAAGACATTATTCAGCTTTTAAGATTGTGTTAATCATAGCCTTAACATTTGCTTCACGTTAAATTCTTGTGACCTGGTGGCATTTTGGTGTATGTATTGACTTGTTTAATTACCCAGCTCCCAAACCCCAACCGTTTGAGGCCTGGCCTAATTTCTTTTCGGTCCTGAAGCTCTGGCTATCTTGGGTCCAATTTCCTTCATGCACAGATGCTGAGGCCCATGGGTCTCTATTATTTTTCTGGGGGTTGGGGGTGGGGCAAGAGTCACATATCCTTGTTCTCTATTTGGAGATAGTCACTTAGTGTGGTTGTCAATGGCAACCTGGGCAGACAGCTCAGCAGGGCCCTATCAAGTTTCCCTTAGGGATGTAGATTTTTCTCCTCTTTGTCTTGCTGATCTGGGTTGCCCTGTGGGCATTAACTGCTGCAAGTGCTGCTTGGAAGACAGCGGAGAATATTTATCAGCATCTCCTGTGGCTCTGGAGCCAGCCTCTCCTTTTCCTGTCAGTAACCAACCCCAGCGGTGGTCTGTGGGTGTCATTGCCAGTTGGCTTCCAGCTGAGGAGCCTAAAGTGCTATGGAATTGGCATGTTGCCTGGGAAGGACCTCCCACTCCAGGCCAGCCAACTTCTACTCAGTCTTCAAAACCCAGCCAGAGCATCACCACCTCCAGGAAGCCCTTCCTGCATGCCTCCCCTGCCCTACCCCCGTGCTGGTGTAATGTGAACACCCTTCTCATGAGCTCTCACAGCATCCCATGATTACCTATTCCTTGGCATTTGTCACTTTGTTCTGAATTCCCTGTATCACTTGTATTTCTTTTCCACTAGACTGAACCCTATAGGACTACACTCTGCTTCATTCTGTTTTTACTTACCCAGGATCTAGTACAGTGCCTGGCATATAGTAGACACGCTATTAAATAAATGAATGTCTCTCCCATTCTTAGTCTCTCCCCAACTCTGGCCTTAGTCTCCCCCCAACTCTGCCCTTTCCAGATGCCTCAGGTCTCCTGGCACGCACATCTGTCCTTATCCCCTCCCCCCTTTCTCTTTTCCCCAACACCTGCCACCTTTCATCTGTGTGTTGCAGATTGGCCAGGAAAACAGACACCACTCAAGGTATCTTGGGTGGAATGGGTTTAACAGGGGGAGCCAGGGGCACCCCTTGCTGTGGGCAGATGGGGAGAGGGTAGGAAGCTGTTGGAAGCTGTTGCTGCTGACCCAGGCAGCCGGCAGCACCCAAGTGGCGTCTCAAGAGGCCCCCACTCGAGGAGCAGCTTGACGAAACCCATGTGCGCGGTCTGCTGATGTCCCCAGGCCTGTCCCCAGCTGCTGCCAGAGGAAAATTGGCCGTCTTTGCCTTTCGCTTTCAATCTCATGAGAGTGCCTCTCATCGGTGGGACTTAATCAGCAATGAGCCAAAAAGGGACTCTGGGAAGTGTTGGTTTATAGCCTTTTCACCCCTCGGGTACAGACCAGTGCCTGGGAGGATGGAATATCCACAAAAAGTATCTGGCACATCTAGTGTGCTGCCTTGCTTAATCTGGGACCACCTTGGTGAACTGCCGGATACCACGTTTTTTTTTGTTGTTTTTGTTTTTTTTTTAAAAACAAGGCTCTGCCCACATTATTAGCAGGTACTTTAATTTTATTAATATAAGGGAAATTGCATCCATAGTCCTATCCCAGCAGTTAACATCCATTGTAGCTCTATTTTAGGTCCCCCAAAACATTGCATTCTCCTTAAGAATTAAAAAAAAAAAATCTGTCCTAGCCCAGAAATTTTAAACATAATCTTTTGATAGGCATATCTCTTTTAGTTTATAATGCATATGTCATTTGAAAATCTCCAAATTTTTTTATTTTTATTTTCCAGAATATTATGGGGGTACTAATGTTAAAGTTACGTGTATTTCCCTTGCTTCTCTGCCCCCTTGAGTCAGAGCTTCAAGGGTGTCCATCCCCCAGTTGGTGCGCATCACACTCATTATGTATGTATTTACCTATTCCCTCCCCCCTACCTGCCCGACACCCGATAGATGTTATTCCTATATGTCTACTTACGTGTTGATCAGTTAATACCAATTTGCTGGTGAGTACATGTGGTGCTTGTTTTTCCATTCTTGGGATACTTAATAGCATGGGTTCCAGCTCTGTCTAGGAAAATACAAGAGGTGCTATATCACCGTTGTTTTGTATAGCTGAATAGTACTACATGGTATACATATACCACATTTTATTAATCCACTCATGTATTCATGGGCACTTGGGTTGTTTCCACATCTTTGCAATTATGTATTGTGCTGCTATAAACATTCGCGTGTAGGTGTCTTTTTCATAGAATCACTTTTGTTCTTTTGGGTAGATGCCCAGTAATGGGATGGCTGGATCAAATGGTAGATCTAGTTGTATCACTTTAAGGTATCTCCATATTGCTTTCCACAGAGATTGAATTAGTTTGCAGTCCCACCAGCAATGTAGGAGTATTCCTATCTCTCCACATCCATGCCAACATTTATCGTTTTGGGACTTGTTAATAAAGGCCATTCTCACTGGAGATAAGTGATACCTCATTGTGGTTTTAATTTGCATTTCCCTGATGATTAGGGATATTGAGCATTTTTTCATATGTTTCTTGGCCACTATTCTGTCATCTTTTGAAAAATTTCTGTTCATGTCCTTTGCCCACTTTTCGATAGGGTTGTTTGATTTTTTCCTTTCCTGAGTTCTAAATAGATTCTAGTTATCAGCCCTTTATCGGATGTGTAGCTTGTGAAAATTTTCTCCCATTCTGTGGGTTGTCTGTTTGCTCTCTTGACAGTTTCCTTGGCTGTGCAGAAGCTTTTTAGTTTGATCAGGTCCCATTTATTTATTTTTATTGATGGTGTGATTGCCTTTGGGGACTTCTTCATAAGTTCTTTGCCTAGGCCAATGTCTAGAAGAGTATTTCCAACATTTTCCTCTAGAATTCTAATAGTTTCACACCTAATGTTCAAGTCTGTTACCCAGCGTGAGATGATTTTTTGTGAGAGGTGAAAGGTGTGGGTCTTGTTTCAGTCTTCTACATGTGGCTATTCAGTTTTCCCAGCACCATTTATTGAATAAGGATTCTTTTCCCCAGTGTATGGTTTTTGTCTGCTTTGCAAAGATTAGATGGCTATATGAGGATGGTTTTATATCAGGGTTCTCTGTTCTGTTCCACTGGTCAATGTCTCTGTTCTTGTGCCAGTCCCAAGCTGTTTTGATTATTGTAGCCTTGTAGTATAGTCTGAAGTCCGGTATATTGATATCTACCATTTTGTTTTTATTGCCTAGGATTGCTTTTGCTATGCAGGGTCTTCTCTGGTTCCATACAAAGTGTAAAATTATTTTTTCTATATCTGTGAAAAATGATGATGTTATTTTAATAGGGATTGCATTGACTCGGTAGGTCACTTTGGGTAGTATAGACACTTTAACATTGTTGATTCTATTATCATCTGGGAAATCTTTTCACTCCGGAGCCCTTTAGTCCTGGTGCTGGTGCCATCTCACCTTTCCTTTCCCCAACTGTAGGAAATGTTCAGATCTCCAGGCTCTTGGGTTATTATCCAGAATCTCCTTCCAGATAATCTGATGGGCACACACACTCATTTCATCTGTGAGGACTGTGTCATGTGAAAACCTGGCACTATTTCACCATGTTTGCCCCTCAGAGTTTGCCCTCCCAGGGCTACAATTCCCATTTTCTGCTTTCCCATGAGACTTTGGTATTTCACCCACTGTGGTTTGACTGACAACTTGGGATCATTGTAGACTGAGTTCACTTCCACTTTTCATTGTTTTCCCAGAATAGCTTTTTATTCTTGACTGAGAGTAGGCTCTAAATCTCAGATTGATACTGGGTTCACAGATGGAGCTGAAGATGGTATGATATGGTGCCAGTTACTATAGGATGTCATCTGGGAGCCTGTTCAAAGCATGTGTCCCAGGAATTCTTAGAAAATAAAGTCATTGATTGACACTGAGGTGGGGTCAGTGTTGGGGTGCTTTGAACAGAGACCTGGGGGCTGGGGGACCTGGTCTGTTAGTCTCTGCTCTGCTACTAGTTGTATCGCAATTACTTCATGTCCCTTATCCTCTGTTTCCTAATTAGCTGTGAGAAGGTTACAGCAGGTAAACTTTAAGGTCTTCTCTGTACTATGAAATTAGGCAAGCCATCCAGAACTAAATCAGGCCTCCTTGAGTCTAGGTATGAACTTTATTGTCCTCATGATTTGGTTTGGTGTTCACTGCCAGCTCTGTAAGTCCATTTCCAAACTTCTCAGGCAGGAATGCAAAAGCTAAACTTTGGAAGCCTGCTGTAAGGGGATGAACGAGTCTGGAGATAAAAGACTGGGGGTTGTAAATTGAAGAGGAAGGGGGCAAGGATTGAGAGCTGAATGTTGGCATGTTGTATAAATACTGCTCTGCATGGGTCGCACTAAGCGGCCGTAACAACAGTGGTTCTAGAATGTTCCTCGCTGGTTGTACTGTATTTGCAACTTTTGGCCACAGTCTGTTGCTGTTTTTATCCCCAGCTCCCGGTCAGCCAGGATCAGCCTGGAGGAAGGACAGGACCCTGAGGGGCAGGCAGGTTGGTAGAGCAGAACAAGCTCTAGAATCAGCCATGGGTTCTGGTCCGAGTTCTGCCATGGACGTGCCCTGTGGGCTTCTCTGCCAAAGGTGGTGAGGGGAGAGGGATGTTTCTAAGCAAGATGATACACAAACTTCTCTGCTCTGTAAGTATCTCCGCAGCACCACTTTGTCAGGCTGAACGAGCCTAATTTTTATGCACTGCAAGGCTGTAATGAGTACAGCCGTCATAAGCGCAATAAATAAAGCATCGGGGCTGCAGCGGAAGCATTAGCCCAGGCACAGCCTGCTGATTTCCTGATGGTTATCAGACAAGAGCTGCTGCCACGCGGGTCCTCCTTGGAGATGCTTCCGGAAAGTGCCTGAGACACGGACTCGGAAGCCTGAGGCTAGAAAGAGTCTTAGAGGTCATCCATTCTAGCTCTCCGTCTGATGGTTTAATTTCCTCTAAACACCCTTTTTTACCCACAATTGAACTCACCTAGTGATGAGAAGGTCACTGCCTTGTTAGGATATTGCAGCTTATTAGAAAGTTCCTTTTTACGTCCTGCTGAAATCCCCTCTCCGTCGATGTTCAGACAACAAAAAAATTCCACCACACACAAGATTTCCTAGTTTTAATTTCTTCGAGAAACCAAGAATGTCACAGAATTCGTGTTCTTAATGTCTCCTTGTAAGGAGATCCTGTTTTACTGTGGGCTGGTAGCTGTGAGATTATTTTCTTAAAAGATGATAATCATTGTGCTACACTTTGATAAATGTTTTATTTCAGAAGAGAAACCCCATTTCTATCTGCGGGTATTTTATGCACTTCACATATGATAATGGGTGTATTAAACAGCTGCTTTGGAGCCTGTCAGTCTGTCTGCAGTGCACTGTGCTGAGTGTGGGAGCACACGGAGGCGTTCGTGCCTTATTGCAGCGTATCATTCACACGCTGATGCACTCAGCAGATATTTATAAAGACATGAGGCTTTATAAAATAGGGTCTTACTTTATAAGGCTGTTGTGAGGATTAAAATAGATAACGTACAGAGTGCATAGCACAGTGCATGGCATATATAGTTATATATATAAAAAAGAAACCCAAACCTATTCCCTTCCTGCTGTAGCTCCTTAAGATGCCTTTTACATCTACATAAGGAAACGAAATGAGAAGATACTTCTAGAGTCCATTGGTTTGCTAGTGTTTTGTAATTAACAATGGCCTCACAGGGGGAGGTCCCGCTCCTGAACCCTTTGGAGGGAGCCTCAATCACCTTCTCCATGGTCAAGAGGAAATCCATACTATTTTAAAATTGCTGAGAGAGTAAATTTCTACTGTCCTCGTCACAAAAAAATGTCAAGTATTTCAGGTACTGGATGTGTTAATTAGCTTGATTTACTCATCCCATATTAAAGAATCATCGCTTTGTACATATATACAACTAAAATTTGTCAATATGTGATGATGATGATAATGAAAAAAGAATGAACTCATGATTCTAAGGAAGCTGTAAATGCCCACAAATTCAAATAATCCTAACACGAGGCTAGAGACCCCTGGTAGGGAGACCACAGTTGTCTTTTGGACAGAATCATTTTCTCGTAGGATCCCTAAAATTATCGTTAAGGCAATGATGAGATAATGGCATTATTTTTTCAAAATAACTCATGTAAATTTACATAACAGTTTATAGTTGTAAATGTGTTTTGTGTATTTCTTTTTAATGGGAGCAGGTAAATAGCTATGTAAGTTCTTTGGGCAAAACCTCAGCATCGTGTTAATGCTTAGCCTGACTCCTTGGTGAACAGGTTGGTAAGGTTAAGATAACCGCTCTTAGGAAGAACAGCTTTATGGGCCACCTCATTCTCTCACCAGTATGATATCTGTCACTGTTACTTTTTTTGATTTTCATTTCATATATGCTTATTCACAGCTCAAAAACAAAATATGAGGAAAAATTAATCAGAGTGATAGAAATTACATTCTGATTTTAGCATATGCTGTTAGTTTCTCTCTATAAAAAGCATGAACTTTTTTTGACTTTCTATTTGTAGGGATTGTGCTTTTTTTTTTTTTTAAAGTTGAAATAATAAGCTCAGAGGAATATTAGAAGCGCACAGTACACATAACTTTTCCCCTGAAATTATTAGAGATTAGGTTGTGGACATGATACATCTGCACCCCAAATACTGCAGTGTGTCTTTCTAAGGATGTTCTCCCACATATCTGCAACGTATAGGTGGAGTATCCCTTGTTGGAAATGCTTAGGACCAGAAGTGTTTTGGATTTGGATTATTTTAAATTTCAGGATATTTGCATTATACTGGTTGAACGTGCAGATATCTGAAATCTGAAAGGCTTCAATGAACATTTCCTTTGAGTGTCATGTCAGTGCTCAAAAAGTTACTGATTTTGGAGCATTTCAGATTCCAGATTTTTGGATTTGGGATGTTCACGGTGTAATAACATCAGGAAGTCAATGTTCTTGGATTACTACCATGTATTCCTTGAAATCCTGTTTTCTTGGGGATCTTCTAGCTAATGTGGACTATCTGGGTTCAGATGCTGGCTTTACCCCTAACCAGCTGTGTGGCCCTGGGATGGTCACTATACTTTTCTCTGTGCCTCTGTTTCTTCCTCTGCAAAGTGGGCATGATAATAGTGCCTATCTCATAGCATCGTTACAAAGACAGTTTGTATGCGTAGAGTAGGAGAGTGCCTGGCACATATTAAGCACCATGTGTGTGTTGGCTTTAGTTATTGATGTCGTCCTTCTCCACTGTGTGCTGTACTGTCTGCAGGGCAAGAAACTGTAATGCTTTACTCTCGTTAGAAAGCTTCGCCTTTTTCCCTACATGATCCAGGAAGGTGATAGGCAGCATTAAATTAAAGCTTGTGTGCATCCGACTCGTAGTTTGCTATCATTGCAAAGTCTCTTAGAAGCAATAAAAAACACCTGCTCTATGACCTGCCTCAGAAGCTAGAATATTAGTTCTTAGACTGATAGCCTCATACCTTCATGCATGGGCTGGCTACACAAAATTGTCATTGGGAAGTATCTCCAAAGCCCTAAAATGTGCTTTGCGATGGAAATCTGTCAGGGTATGCTGTAAGAATGGATAATTTCCTGGCCATTAGTCAAATAAGGAAGACAAAGTTTGCCTTGCAGAAATTGTTACATTTCATAATGTGATGTGATTTTGAATATGTTTAGTTTTTGAACATTTAACAAGTGGTGTGCTACTGCTTGGTATCCAGTAGGTAGACCACGTGTTACAGGTGGAGGAGGAGAACAGAGAGGGCTTTAGTTGGCCGGCAGCCCTTTTTGTGGGGCGGGCAGGGCACCAAGAAATGGAAAGTAAATCAGTTTACTACATCATTCCTGGGAGGCCATGGCTAGGTCTATAGAGAAAGATGGTGTTGCTATGAATTGGTGGGTGAACCTTATTTTTAAAAACTTAAAGCCATCTAGACAAAAAAGGATGATAAATACTGTATGTTTTCATTTATATGAGGTACCAAGAGTTGTCAAATTCATAGAGACAGGAAGAACAGTGGTCACTAGGGCAACCTTGGGGGGAGGTAGGGGAAAGGGGGAGTTAGTGTTTCCTGGGGTAGAGTTTCAGTTTGGGAAGATGACAAAGTTCTGGAGATGGATGATGGTGATGGTTGCATAACAATGTAAATGTACTTAGTGCCATTGACCTATCTGTGCACTTAAAAACAGTTAAAATGGGCCAGGAGCAGTGGCTCATGCCTGTAATGCCAGCACTCTGGGAGGCCGATATGGGAGGATCGCTTGAGCTCAGGAGTTCAAGACCAGCCTGAGCAAGAGTTGAGACCCTGTGTCTATAAAAAAAAATAGAAAAAAATAGCCAGGCTTGGTGGTGTGCACCTGTAATCCCAGCTGCTTGGGAGGCTGAAGCAGGAGGATCACAGGAACCCCCAGGAGTTTCAGGTTGCTGTGAGCTATAATGATGCCACTTCATTCTATTTTTTGTTTTCTGTGCGTGAGTTATATGCAACTTGAAAAATAGTTCACGCAGCTCCGAAGGTAGAGATTTGTAAGTTATATATGCTTCATGAGGCCCCAGGCTCAAAATTAGCGTGAGTTAAATACAACTCACACGGAAGTTAATGTACTATACTCTTCTCCCTCCGAATGAGCTTGCCTGTCATCGGGTGCTTGAAGCCCGCCACTTGTCCTGGCCCCAGATTCCCTCCACCACCACTCACTCACTCATGGGGAGAAAGAGTCTACAGTACAGCCCATGTCACCGTCCCTCACTTCCGTAGTTAGACCATGGCTACAGGTGAAGCTGGGCTTGCACTGACGTGTGGTACCAAGATGGCCGTCTGGAACAGGGCAGGCAGGGCAGGGGCCTTCCCTGCTGGTCACCAGGGCCCACTTGCCAGCCCTCCCAGCCCACACTCATGCTTGGAGGCTTCTAGCCTCTCTGTGAGGACTCTGTGGGACGACTCATCCTCCTGCTCTTCTGTGTCCTGAGCTCTGCCCCAGTCCCTCAGGGGTCCCTGCTACCCCTCACCCCCAACCCCACTGCTTGCCAGCTGCCCTGCCTGTGCCCTGGAGTTAAGTGGTCTCTCTTTCTGGCTTGCATGTTCTTTTTATGTGCTTGCTTCTCCCACTGAGTTGTTGGGACTAGAGATTCCACTAAAACAACTTTTAAAAATAGGGAAGGAGATTACCATTTATTGAGCAGTGACTGTGTACCAGGTCCCGTGCTAAGCCTCGTTTATATATTGTGTCACTGAATTCTCATAACTCTCCTGATGAAGGGCTCTTCATTTTCCCAGTGAAGAAGCTGGAAGCTAGAGAAGCTAAGAACTTTCTGGAGCCTGGCAGGCACTCAGACTGAGGGGGCAGGTGGCGCCTGTGGAGCAGGTGTGTTCAGAGCCAGGTGGGCTTGCTTGGAGCAGGGCAGCCACACCAGGAGAAGTGGAAATCGGGTGGAAGCAGGAAGGCGTAGGTGTTTAAAATGAGCAGCCATTTTCATCAGTGCTAGTGAGAGGCGGCGAGAACCCAAGCTTTTAGCGGGGTGCTTGGGAAGAGCAAGCAATTCATGCATTTTAGTGCTCCCAGCTTTGTCCTCTACTGGCTTTGAACTCTGCAAATCACCTAGCCTCTCTGAACTTGAGTTACATCACCAGTAAATGGGGATATCAATTTACTGGCTCTACATGTGAACCCTGAACGAAGTACTTGCCATATGCTAAACACTACATAACTTCTATTAATACTATTAAACTTTTCATTACTCTGTCTCTTTTATCTGTGATTCCTGGAATACAGTCTGTTGCTTTCTGTAGCTGATACAGTTTAAAAGGCTCAATAAGCTGTGGATGAGAGAAGGAAGCTGGAATCTTTGTTTTATTAGTAATTTATATATGCTTCCTCCTCCCATATTGCAGATCTGGCAAACTTAGGCTTTCTATCTGTGGGATGGATATTTACTCATGTTGCTAAGCAAAGTAACCTTGGTTTTGGTTGAGAGGAGGAGGGGTTATTTCTATTTTTAAAAAATCTGTGTTAAATATAATTATAGGGAGAACTTGGCATCTTATCAAGGTCAGTGTAAAATCAAATGAACCAAATCAGCTCTCCCTGCAGTTGGATCTCCCTTTAGAGAACAGCTTTGTGCAGAAGACTTACGAATAAATGGAATCCATATGTCTTGAATCTCATTTTCCCTGAATTATGTAACTATTTCAGCTAAGTGGTGTAACAAATGAGGTAGCTTGTATTTTGGATTTGTTTCCCTATTCTCACCTACCCTTTGTCCATGATCTGTAAATAGATATTTAAGTACTTAAAAGAATCTGGCCATTCGAAGGTATCTCAGAAGGAATCCTATTGTGATAGCAGCAGTCACTTGTCATATATCAGGTAGGGTGTGGTACCAGACATGCGGGGCTGCTCCAGGGACAGGGAGAAGGGGTACAGCTGGAAGCTAGGGACAGTCTGCTAGGGCCTGGGCAGTTGGACCCCACTGTAGGGTGAGTTCCTGTGCCCATTGCCCCTCGTCTGAAGGGACCGAATTAACTCAGGCTTACTAAGGCGGACTGCCACCAAGAGGTGGGTTTGGTGGGTGGGGCACAGCAGCCCCCCTTTAGGTGTTAGGGGTGCAATCATGCCTGGTGGACAGCAGCAGTATGATTCTGGGCACCCAGTCTTTTCACTCGCAGCCAGACCCAAGGGAGAGAAGGGCACTGGCTAAGTGGTCGGAGGTTCAAGGAGAATAAGCATGCTAATTAAGGGGAAACCAAGGCAGTGCCATTTATATGTGCTAAGCCAGTGTCGTCGTGTCAGGGGAAGGCTGCAACTTAAAGGGTCCACCATGGCCTGGGGGTTACAGAATTCGAGTGTGAGGCTGAGCATGATGGCAGGCTTGGCAGCTAGTACGTGGAGTTCTCCTCTCTCCTCTGCTCGGGGCAGACCCAGGTGTGGGGCAGGTGGAAAGTTCCAGGGACCATAACTAGGTGGGGCCTGGAAGACCAGCGCTGACACCCCCCTTTCCCCATTGGCTGGTGGGGTTTTGGGCTTTGAAAACCTGTTTCATTTATTTTTCAATAATTAAACATCTGAGACACTAGGATTACAAAAGGACTCACCTGTTAGCAAAGTGGGGGTGGTACCTGGGAGAGCCACACTTGATGGCCTTTATTTCTAGAGAGCACACTTAGGCTTGCTGAGATGCTTTTGCTACCAAAGAGCAGTGTTTCTGCATTGGTGTCGCCTGGAGGGCTTGTGACTTCTGACTGCTGGGCCCAACCCCATAATTTTTGAATCTGTGTGTCTGTGGTGAGAATTTGCCTTTCCAGCAAGTTCCCAGGTAATGCCCCTGCTGACACTGTCCTAGAGTGATGGATTTATTCATTGTGCTATAAGTTATATATATATTTGTCAAGTCCACCATTAATGTAAATATCTTTTATTGACATGCTTCTCTGTCTCTTCTGAACAGGTATTTTGACGTTGGACTGCATAATTTCTTAATCAGGTAAGCCAAAAATTTTTGTTTTAGATAACATTAAATAGCATACTTACTATATTATGAAAGGCTGAAATGGAAAATAAATCCTCAAGTATCGTGACAAATAATGGCAGTTGTGTACTTACCCAGAAAACATTGCTAATGCCATGGATTTTTGAGTCTCCCAGAATCATACATGATTCAATAATTAAGGAAATCAATGTGTAAAGGGATTTATATCTGAAGTGACAGTTACCCAACATCATGGACTAGCTTAATTCCAACTACTAGGCTGCTGAAAAAATTATTAATAACAGAGAAATGAGGAGCGCCAGCTTGTATTCAGACATTAAACAACTCACTTTTAACCAATTTTCCCTCCATTGAATTTAATCTTTTTAAACTGAATCTACTGGTTGTTTTACAGTCATGAAGATACAGACTTGTTCCTAATTGAAAGAGATTGCAGATGGCAGTTTATATCCTAGTTTACTGGTGATTTTGACGAGGGTTGGCTTATGGGGCATATTAATTTTAAATAGCTATTAAATCAAGCAGAGATTAAGTGGAAATATACCAGATTATTAATAGTGTTTGTAAGAAAATATGCATGATATTTTTTCTGCTATCAACTTTGCTGCATCTTCTAAATTTTTTATAATTAGCACGTATTATTCTAATAATGGTGAAAAATGATCGTTAAAATGCCTGTCAAAAATACTGAGGGAGGCAGAAATGGTTGCTGAAAGACTGTAAACCAGACATTATGAGGAAACCAGAAATCATGGAGAGTGATTTGCTTCCTGCAAATATGGGGCTGTAAATGCTAATTAATTCTAACGCTCTGCTAATAAGCAGTCCATAGATGCAGTGTGATTTTTGGATAGGTGTCCTGGTGGTTCACTTCTCTGCAGGGCAGTCCCATCTCCCTGTTGGGGGGGGAATACGGATTGTCCTGGCTTTCTCCAGGATATGAAACACGTGGTAGTGTGTAAACCTGCAGTCTCCAACCCCCAGGCCAGGGACCGGTACCAGTTAGGAACTGGGCTGCACAGCAGGAGGTTGGAGCAGCAGGCTAGTGAGCGAAGCTTCATCTGTGTTTACAGCCGCTCCCCATTGCTGGCATCACCACCTGAGCTCCGCCTCTTGTCAGATTGGCAGCAGCGTCAGATTCTCGTAGGAGCGCGAACCCTGCTGCAAACTGCATGTGAGGGATCTAGGTTGTGCTCTTCATGTGAATCTAGTGCCTGATAAACTGAGTTGGAGCTGAGGCGGTGATGCTAGTGCCGGGGAGCAGCTGCAAATACGGATTCTCATTAGCAGAGAGGTTGCATTGTGGTACGTTGTACAATTATCTCATTATAGAATACAATGCAATAATAACAGAAATAAAGTGCACAGTAAATGTAATGCACTTGAACCATCCCGAAACCACCACCTCACGCCCCACCCGCAGGTCCATGGAGAAATTGTCTTCCATGAAACCAGTCCCTAGTGCCACAAAGGATGGGGATTCCTGGTGTCAACCACTACCCTTGACATGCTGCAAGGGAAATGCACTTGAGCAGAAGGGATAAAGGACAGGCAGCCATGGAAAGCAGGCATGAGATTCCATATCTCAACTGATCATGGAACACTGCATGGGTATATACTTCAGGGAATAGTTGGGGCTTTTGAGCTGATGTCTTTGGTACCCTGCACTACTCCCATGGTGCCGTTTACCTGATGCCTTGTGGCGGATGCAAGTTTGTACTTATTTCCTGTAGTAATTTTCTTGAGAGTGGGAATCGTGCCTTAATCACCTGTCAATGATTAAATTCAGAAACTTGTACAGAATCAAAGCTTCAGCCAGTAAACATTTGTTGATCTTTTGAATTGTTTTTTAGTCTGTTTCATTTATTTATACTGAGCTTTATTATTTCCTTCCTTTTACCAATATTGGGTTTAGTTTTTGCTTTTTTAGTTCCTTGAGGTGTATGGTTAGGTTGTTTATTGGAAATCTTTCTTTTTTGATACAGGCATTTATTGCTATGAACTTTCTTTTTAGAACTGCTTTTGCTGTGTCCCATAGGTTTTAGTATTATGTATTTCCATTTTCATCTTAAATTTTATTTTTATTTTATTCTTACTTTTTTTATTTTAGCATATTATGGGGGTACAAGTGTTAAGGTTACATATATTGCCCATGCCCCCCCCTCGAGTAAGAGCTTCAAGCATGTCCATCCCCCAAACGTTGCACATTTTACTCATTGTGGTTGTATATACTCATCCCCTCCTCCCCCCCCACCCTCCCGACACCCAATAAATGTTACCTCCTATATTTCCACTTAGGTGTTGATCCGTTAATACCAATTTGCTGGTGAGTACATGTGGTGCTTGTTTTTCCATTCTTGAGGTTGCCTTCCTGATTTCTGAATTGAGCCATTGGTCATTTAGGACATGTTTAATTTCCAAGTATTTGTAAGGTGTATGAATTTTTTCTTGTTGACTTCCAGTTTTATACCATTGTGGTCTGAAAAGATATTTGATTATAATCTCTGTTGTCTTAAATTTGTTAAGACTTGTTTTGTGGCTTAACATACGATCAATCCTGGAGAATGTTCCATGTGCAGTTGAGGAGAATGTATATTCTGCAGCTGTTGGATAGAACGTTAGGTCCATTTGGTCTGCAGTGGAGTTTAAGTCTATTTGTTGAGATTCTGTCTATTGTTGAAATGTGTCTGTTGTTGAAGTCCTCTACTGTTACCACATTGCAGTCTATCTGTCCCTTTAGATCTATTAATACTTTATATAGTTGAGTGCTCCAGTGGTGGCTGCATATATATTTATAATTGTTATATGCACTTGTTGAATTGATCCCTTTATCATAATATAATGACCTTCTTTGTCTCTTTTTATACTTTTTGACTTAAAGTCTATTTTATCTGACATAAATATGGCTACTCTTGCTTGCTTTTGGTCTCTGTTTGCATGGAGTATTTTTTTTCTATCCCTTCATTTTTCAGTCTGTGTTAATTGGGTCTTGGTTTTTGTTCTTCATTTTTGTTTTTAAATCCCTTCAGTCATTCTGTGTCTTTTAGTTGGAGAATTGTAATCGATCTACATTCAAAGTGGTTATTGCTGGGTAAAGACCTCCTCCTAGCATTCTGTTAATTATGTATCATGGGCTTATTTCTCTTTATGTTTGATAGTTTATTTTCCTCTGTTAGGTATGTTATTAATATGGCCACCTTTCAATTATAATAGACTTTTTTAAGCTGATAACAATTTAGCTTGGGTTGCATGACTTTTAAAAGATGACCTGAAGCCTTCTCCCAGTTTCTCTGAAATATCAAATTTGTCATTTCCTTTTTTTGCAATTTTTAAATTGCTTTTATGCTTATAAATTTAAATATCAGAAAAGTATTCACCTATATTTTCTTCTTATTTTCTATATTGTTTATATTTAGCTCTTTAATCCCTTTCAAATACATATTTCAAATAAGAACCTAGCTTTTTTTTTAAAATAGCAAAATATTCCCAGCACTTTGGAAGGCCAAGGTGGGAGGACCGCTTGAGGCTAGGAGTTTGAGAACAGCCTGGGCAACATAGCAAGACCTTGTCTCTATAAAAAAACAAGAAAAAATTAGCTGGACCCCATGGCATGTGCCTGTAATTCTAGCCACTTGGAAGGCTAAGGCAGAGGAATTGCTTGAACCTAGGAATTTGAGGCTGCAGTGAGCTATAATTGCACCACTATACTCCAGTCTGGGTGACAGAGTAAAACTCTGTCTCTAAATAAGTAAATAACTAAAAATATTTTAAAAACAGCAAAATAAATTTTCTTTATCATTTGCATATTTGATCTAGAGACCATGTGTGAGTTCATCAGAGCCCCTCCTTTGAGCATAAGGAGAATGCCTTGATATCCTCTTAGGACTAGCAAAAATGCAAAGTATGGAAATTATGCCATTGATACTTCTTTGGCAAATTCAAAAACGCAGTGAACCTCTGGAATGACTCTAAAGCTATCTGAGATTGCTGCAGTTAATATAGTCCTTAGAAGATAAATTTCTTTCCATAAGTTAATGTATTCTGCATATAAAATGGTGTTCAGTATAGTGCAGATTCAATCCTATACAAATGTTAACATTTATTTCAAAGAGCATGTGCCCTTTTAAAGCATGATTTTGTTCTGATGAGAGAAGGTGGAATGGGACTACTCTTCACTTCTTGTAGCATCTTTTGTTCTTCTTCTGGAGGTTGGTGCAGATACTCTAGGAGAATCTGGAGTGTCTGTGAATTGACAGAAGTGCAGTGAATGTCAGTAATATGTGAATCGATGGTTTACTGAATTCTAAAATGATCAGAACTAATATTACCTGCTTTTGACTTTTTCTGGTTGATACCTTGTATTAATATCTGACTCATTCATAAAAAGAGCCCTGCAGCAGAATAGAAGTGGCTTTTGGGCTAAAAATGATGGCAGTTTTGAGCTTTATGAATCACAGTGTAATTGTTAACTTTCTTTATCTTAGATACCACAAAGCTGACCACCATGTTTGATATATAGTTAATTGTAGCATTTCTGGTATTGATGAAGTCTATCCATCATCATTTGAAGTATGTCTTGGATTGTGTGGTGTCTGAACTGTCCAGAAAAGTCTGCCTTGCACCTTTAAGAAGCCAAGTGATCAAATGAAGGGTTAATTCAGGCTAAAGTACTTCCCCTCAGAAGGAAGGGATCCTAGGCATAAGCCAGCCTCTGTCCTGTATCCCCTTAGGGGTGTTGAGAGATGTTTGAGCTCTGAGCTACTCTGGAAACAGCAGGAGAGGGTGCATATTTGATTTTGGGAGTAAGACCCAGACAGTAATGGGAAAATAATTAGCATTAGTATTCAGTCTAGCAACTTAGAAACAGCTAAAGTGCATGCAGTCCTGGTCCACTAAGAAAGAAAGATAAAGCCATTATGTATACATTTTTAAACACACAGAGGTGATAAAGGCAAAATACTTGTCTTGTTGCATAGGATTTTAAATTTTTTATTTTGCAGATGTAACATACAAGTCAACTTCTGTTGGTCTAAGGAAACAATTTTAAATAGTGGTATAAAACGTGAATTAGCTTCTTAAAACACTGCTTCCAGCTGAGGTGAGTCTAAAGTCTGTGTCTTTGTGGCCCTAATTAGGCACCACTGATAATCTCTTAGTGGCAGCCAGAGGGGAGAAGAGACACATGGGAGGAGTCCCCAAGCTTCTTTCATCCCCGCCTGCTGCAAACTGCCTTTGAAGTGACTGCTACCTCACAGTTTTCTTCTAAACCTTTCTTTAATTCCACTTGTGATAGGAGAAAACCAGAAGCTAATGATCTGTATGGTGTTCCTGTCACACAGTCTTTTAAATAGAAAGTGAAAAAGGTGTGAGTGAGGAAAGCCAGGTACCAAAACAGGCCCCACCGAGGCAGTTAATGCAGAGGCAGGCAGGTGCTGAAGAGAGGTCACCTCACTTCTGCTTCCGGGGGGCTGAGACCCCTTGCATCATTGCCCTGCACCCAGGCATTTCCCAAATCCTGTTCACTCTGTCTCCTTAACCTCTCTCTACCCATTTGTTTCAATTTCTGGAGAAAGAATGTGCACCTTTGTCTATGAACTGGGCTTCTTGCCTCACAGAGCTGTAGTGAGGTTTAATAACATGCGCTAATCACTCAGACGTGTGCCTGGAAACCATGGGGCCTCAGGAAGGCTGGGTTTTTTGCCCAGCGCCCCCCACCCCATCCGCACTTCACCTCTGGAATGAGAGTCACAGGGTTTGAGTCCTGGCTCCGTCTCCTCCTACCTATGTAACTTTAGGCAACTCACCTAACTTTTCCGACACCTTGCCTGCTTATCTGTACATGGGAAATCATAATTCCTGGCTCAGGAAAGTTGTTTGCAAGGCTCAAATGGGCTCAAGTAGGTAAAAAGCATTTTATGGGCAGGGATCTCTGTGCAGATATATATATATATATATATATATATATATATATATATATATATATATATTTTTTTTTTTTACTGAAGACTATTATATAATTTCAATAAAACTTAAAAGCAAGCAAATAAACATTTAGGAATATATGTGATTTGTTTTTAGAAAACTATTTTTTCAGAAAAGGGGTATATTATTTTTATTTTTTTATTTAGGCATATTATGGGGGTACAAATTGTAAGGTTTCAAAAAATGCCCTTTGCCCCCCTCCCCCCACAAGTCTGAGTTTCCAGCGTGACCATCCCCCAGATGGTGCACATCTCACTCATTATGTATGTATACACCTTTCCTCTGTGCAGATATTCTTTACTATACAGATTTTTATTTTCCTCTCGTATGAGGTTGCAGGAGCTCCCTGCATCTCTCCTCTCCTTTTGTGCCTTTCTGTCCACTTTGTGGCCACTGATTAATCTCCTAGAAGCCCGCCTTCAATGCTGTCCCTCCCTCCTTCTAACTAGATTACCCCCCATGTCCTGGGCCCACCACAGTGGGTCTAAGGCTACATTTCCTTCTCATTTCACCATTATTCCCCTTGTGCCACTGCCAAATGGGCCCAAATGCTGCTTTTTGTCCTCCTGCCGCCAATTCCTGGCTTTCCTTTGCTCCTGCATTCCCTGTGCTAACTGCTCACGCTTCCCCATCAGTGTGAATCTGCATCCTGCCCCGCTCGAGCCCAGCCCAGACGTTGCCTGCTCCATGCAGCCTTCCTCTGTCTTCCTCAATAACGCTGCCTTCCAAACTTCCTGGGTCCTGGAAATCTGCTGGTACTTCTAGACCCCAAGCTCTACTCCCAGAGATTGTACTTAGTAGATATGCGTGGAGCCCAGAAATTGGTATAATTGCCAGTCACCCCAGGTGACTTCATGCTCAGGGAAGTTTGGGGCCCATGGCTTTAAACACAGGAGGATTTTGGTGCCTGTCTCACATCCCCTCCCAGACAGCGAGCAGGGTCTGATTCACCTGAATATTCACCGTAGCACCCATAGCATGTAATAATGTCTAGAGAGCCCTTACAAATGTTTGAATAGAATTTAATTTTTAAAAATCCAAAAGGACTCAGTAACCATCTACTTTTCATTTAGCCCATTTACTTACGCAACTAATTAAGTGGTCTAAGCACTATTCTAGCTGCCAGAATCAAAGCAGTAACAAGCTGGACAAAGTCCCTGTCCTCACTGAGCTCACATCCCAGCAGGGGAAGACAGAAAAAGCAGCATGCAATGACATGAGTGAGCCTGGAGGACATTAGCTAAGTGAGATAAGCCAGTGTAGCAGAAGGACAAAAACGGCATGATTCCATTTTTATGAGGCATCTAAAATAGTCAAACTCACAGAAAAGAAAAAAAAAAAAGGTGGTTGCCGGGGTGAGAGAAGGGAAAATTGCTAATCAACGGGCATGAAGTTTCAGGTTTGCAAGTTCTAGACATCTGCTCTACAACACAGTGCCTACAGTTAAATCTGTATTATCCTCTTAAAAATCTGTTAAGAGGGTAGACCTCATGTTAAGTGTTCTCGCCACAATACAATTTTTAAAAATTGAAGAAATATAAAAGACAGCAAGTAAGCAAGTGCCATAATGCCCACGATGTGACGGAGGGTGCAGGTGTGAGTGCCACTTTGGAAGGGTGGCCGGAAGGGCCTCACTGGGGCAGCAGGTGCTGCAGAGCCACATGGTGAATGAGGAGGAGGAGGAGGTAGCCAGGGCAAGGGCTGGGACTAGATCATACTAGGCAGAGGAAGGACAAGCCCAGGCCCTGAGCCGGAAGGAGCTTGCGTGAGAAGTGGGGAGCCCGGGCTGGCAGGGAGAGGGGCGTGGCTGGAGGAAGAGAAAATAGCCAGACTGGGACCAGGACTCGGTTCCACTTTAAATGCATTGGGAGCCCTTGGAGGGTTTTAGGTAGGAGGGTGACGTAAAAGTCACTCAGTGACAGGCTTTATTGCGAACTCCTCTGCCTTGCGCTGGAGCCCAATGGTCCAGGTCTGTCCCACTGCTCAGGGAGGTTTCTTAGCTGCTCTGAAAGCTACTGCATTGGGTAACAGTAGCCCTAAAATATCCTTCAATTTCTTTCTGTTTGCTTGGTGTGTTGTAAAAGATGTGCTTACAGACGCGCACATCAACTTGAAGGCAGTTACGTGATGGTGGATCGTGGCAGTGGGCGCTCTCTGGAAGCTTCGGCAGCTGGGGACAGCTGGGGCCGGGGCCGGGCAGTGCAGCTGGGATGGAGGTTTGCAGCTTTCTTAGGGTGTCAGGCACCGATCTTGTCTTCTGGCCTCTCAGTGACCCTGAGCTTCAGCCCCTTCCCTGGTGTGCTTCTCTCTGTCAGACTCCAACACTTGGGGTGATTTGCTGTCCTTCTCGTCCTTTTGTAGACTTTTAGGATGGAAAGACCACATCTCATTGCTTCTCAGTTCTTGGAGGATTTCTCAGATCTGCTCCTTGCTCTGATCCTACTGTTAACCACGTTTGAGGGAAAACTTGTTAGAGAAGTATTCATCTTCGTGGCTACGGTCTGTTTGGGTTTGTTAATTAGAAAATCCAGATGCGAAAGAGAAAACAAAAACCTTAAATCCTCCACGCTTGAGAGTTGAAATGCATAATTCAGTTCCCACCATACATAGCTTCTATCAATTCAGATGTTCCTGTGAATAAATGTATCTTTTAAAAAAATTAAAAAGAGCCCCTGGTGACTCAATTGAGGTATTTGCAATGTAGAGACAGTTTTACATGTAAAAAGCTCTGAGTCAGGGGTGCTGTTTAGCAGATGGGACTCGGCCTTGAGATCTCTGGTCTTAGGCCAGAGCAGGTGGATTATTGACCCCACAGGCCATTTGTTCAGTGTCATTGTTGCCCTGTTTTGAATTCTCTTCCTTATGCAAGGGGATCTTTCTGCCTTATGGGGTTACCACACCTGGTGGAGGCCAGAAACTCACTATCCTTCCTTGGGGTGTAAGACCTTGCTAAGGGTCTTAGATCCCCTGTACCTGAGATTTAGATTCTGAAGAGAATGACAGGTGGGCAGAGGTGGGACGTAGAATGCACGTCCCACACTGGTGAGTGTGGCAGGAGTGACACCAGTATGGAGGGGTAGAGTCCTGGGGTGGACCCCATGCCCAGCACCAGTGATGGGGCAACCCTTTCCCCCGAGCCCAGTGGCAAGCCTGGCAGGTCCCCACTGGAGCAGCTGGTGGTGGCTCTGAGGCGCGCTCAGAGGTTGCATGAGCTGCCTAACTGTCCTTAATAAAATTCCTTCTTTTGGTTAAACTAACTAGAGTGGGTTCTGTTATTTGCAACTAAGATAACCCATAGTGTTACTTACCTGATGGGCATTGGAGATGCCTAGCTCAGCAGGGGGCGTGCATGACCTTTAGTTGGTTTTGCCCATAAGCTGCATCGATTGCAAATACCAGAATTAAGCAAAATTACAGCTATTTTTTGCATCAGTAACAGAAGCAGCCTGTGACAGGAAAAGGGCATTGGATCGGACGCAGAGGACCAAGGCTCTAGTCTGCCTTACCCCTCGCTTGCTGCAGTGATTTTGTGCAAGTCACTTCTCCTGTTTGTGTCTTGGTTTTCTTATTTGTGAGAAGGGAAAATTATGCCAGATAAACCCTAAGATCCCTTCCAATCTCAGCAACCTCTGATGTGAGCAGCCTTGAGTTTCTAATATTAGAGAGCAGCTTCTGTTGTCTGGATCTACGCTAGCCAGTACAGTAGCTATTAATCACACATGGCTATTTAAATTTAAATTAATTAAAATTCAAGAAAATTACTGTGGTATTGTGGTATAATGTGAAATACGTATTTGGTCTCTGCCCCCTGCCTGTTCCTGGCATAGAGCTTCTTAAACTCCTGTAGATGATGGGGTACTAGGAGAAATCTTTGCATTCTGATATTTGGTCTTTTGACCTTAGTTCCTGAAACAGAGCTCCTTAAATCCCTTGGAATTTCCTGGGTGATAGGAGTATCCTTCGTTCTAATGAGGCAATCTTGGTGGGCTTCCACGTTGCCTCAAGATATGGGGGTTGGTTGTCAGGGGAACCAACCACGTGATAAGAGGGTTGGAACTTTCAGCCCCACCCTCCTCATCACCCCACACCAATGGCGAGGGTAGTAGTGGGGAGTGAAGGTTGAGTTGGTGACCAATGGCCAGTGATGGAATCAACCACGCCTACCTATGCAGCCTCCATAAAAGCCCCTGTGTGGACTGGGAGAAGAAAAACCTTAAGTGTTTTCCTATCTCAGTAATTACAAATTCAATTCCTTACTTTCAGGAGCCACATTCCAAGTGCTCAGTGGCCACATGTAGGTACTGGCGATCATACTGGACGGAGCACATGGAGAACTTTCTCATCATCACAGGAAGGTCTCCTGCATGGTGCTGGTCTGGGGGGTCATGCCGTCTGTCTGCTTCCCTTGGAGAGGTGCTGGGGGGTCTGTTCTGTGTCCAGCTGACTGCCGGAGTCAGCCACAGCCACCTTGTGAGCCACTCAGCTGGCCCCAAACAGAACTTGCTGTCCACTCTGTCCTTCCTCCGAGCCCAAACCCGACTCTCCCTCCCTCTCAGGGAGAGGCCCCAGGGCAGAAACCTCAGGGTTATTCTGGAAATTTCATTCTTCCTCACCACTTACACCCATTTTGGTCCCTAATTCTGTCAGTTCCTCCTATTAAATGTTAATTGTGCATGCCTGTCTCCTGCATCGCTATTCCGTACATCCTAACTGAGGCCCCCTCGTCTTTTCACCGCCCTTCCATTGAGAATCTCACCTTTAGCTGCTTCCCCGTTCCGGCATGTCCTCCTGGGGTACCGAATCAAAACACAGTTTAAAAATAAACGAAGGCAATTTTCACTGGTCATTCTCCTGTGTCACAGCCATACACTCAGCTGCCTTTTCCACACTTAACGAACAGCTCTTACCCCGTGAGCAGTTTCTTTCTTTCTCTCAGCAGGCCATGCACCTTCATTTACTTCCCTCTTGTGCATGCTCTGTTCCCTTTCCCTGCATAGACTCCATCAGCACCCTGCTCAGAGTCCCCTGGAAGAGGGGGGTGCCCCCCATGGCCCCCTGGGGTGGGACAGAGGCTGACCACTGGGAAGGTTCTCCCAGGATGTGGTGCTTGGGGTGGAGGGAAAACGATATTCACACTCCTGTGGTGGGAGGAGCAGGGTGCATTTCAGGAGCAGGAACAGAAAGAAGGTCCCTGGGTCAGGGCACCAAGAGCGAGGGGCACACTGAGCCAGGTGCCGTGGAAGGCCTCGAAAGCCATTTTAAAGACCGAAGTCAGGCTTAGATGCTAAGCAGCAACTTGAAAACGGACAACTTAAGAAAGTTCCTAAAGGAATACAGCCATGGTTAAAAGTTACATATGCAAATATGTCCTAGCATGTCAGAAGTTCTCACTCGGGCAGTGGAATGAACATATCGAAGAGAAAAGTAATTTCAATAGAAAATGCATAGTGTAGCCCATTACTATGCTAGAGTGGAAGGATCTGTTATGAGGAATATTATTACTAATCTGTTACCAATACTAATACCAGTGTTTGCAATGATGTATGCTTTTGTGTTAATTAGAGCAGATTCATTTGCATCCAGATTTCCTGAATGAGAAAAATGTGTGACGATATAATGAGTGTGCTGGAAATGGGACATACCCTGCAATCCGTAGGAATGGGGAGCTCCCAATGTACTGGGTAACAGATGTCATGCTCGGGGTCTGCATTTGTTTCCCGGGATTGTCAGAATCCCTGTGTGCTCATGGGAACATGTCACCCTCTGGAACATCACTGGTTAATAAGTGCGGCTTTGGAAGCTTGGGGATGGTTCCGAACGTTGGTCAACACACAAGATCAAGTTTTGTGACAATGAGGATGTACGCCGTTAAGCTGATGGACGTCAGACAGAACGTTGAATTTAGCAGGCCATGAGGAATGGGGTCAATTTGCCGTGGGGAAGAAGCTTGGTGTAGGGTAGGGCGTCATCCTGGTACCAAGAGAATCAGTATTTGCCGAGATCAGTATAAAATTCGTTCTATACTCTATCCAGTATGTTTTGAATGTTCTTCTGAGTTCTAAGGAATTCCTAGCCTTGAATACTCTGCTGCCTCAAAGTGCAAGTCTAAAAGTCACTTTCTGAGCCTCTCTTGAAGCTGGTAGCAGAGTGTGTCCCAGGTCCTGCCACTCAGATGCACCCAACAGGTAACTCCGATTCAGAAGAGAGTCACAGGAGCAAGAGGGTATCCCACAAAACTGTTTCTGGCAAGGATGATAGTGAGAACTTTCCATGCAGCATGAATAGGGGTTCTGCAATGCAAGCCACAGTACCACCAGTAGTGACACCAGAAGTAGGGTGACCTGGAGCAGTCTGGGGAAGTAACTGTCCCTTAGCCTACTTTTCTGGCCCACCCAGGTAGCCTATGAGCAAATGTGCTTTAACAAATTCCTTTTCTGCTTAAATGAGCTAGAGTCTGTTGTTTGTAACCAAAAACTCTGAGTTATATATAAATCAGCATGGGTCAAGGCAGTAACTTGTTTTCATAGCAAATCAGTGTTGAAGAGGGACCACATGAGTCTGCAGGTAACTGGATAAAGTTTCATCCTTCTGGTTGTGATGTCAGTCCAAGTGCTGCTGCTGTGACGCAGGGTTTACCAACTTGAAAAACCTCAGGGTCTGTAAAATTGCACACAAAAAAATAACAGGATTCATGGAAAAAATAGAGTTGGATAGATCACACAAACCTATACAACCTTGTCCAGAGCACTAAGAAAAACAATAAGTCTTTCATTCTTTTTCTTTTCTTTTCTTTTCTGTTTTTGAGACAGAGTCTTGCTTTGTTGCTCAGGCTAGAGTGAGTGCCGTGGCATCAGCCTAGCTTACAACAACCTCAAACTCTTGGACTCAAGCAATTCTCCTGCCTCAGCCTGAGTAGCTGGGACTACAGGCATACGCCACCATGCCCAGCTAATTTTTTCTATATATATTACTTGGCCAATTAATTTCTATATATAGTAGAGATGGGGTCTTGCCCTTGCTCAGGCTGGTTTCGAACTCCTGACCTCGAGCAATCCGCCCGCCTTGGCCTCCCAGAGTGCTAGGATTACAGGTGTGAGCCACCGCGCCCGGCCGATAATTACAGTCTTGATGAGAATCTCATCACAATTGAAAAGTCATGTTGAACCCCTAGGAAATACATATTCTCGTAAATATGTATCAGCCTTTGCCCTACAAGGTAAAGGTGACTTGACAAAAGGGGTTGTTAGCCAGGGCCGGGGCTGCTGAGTTCTGGGGACAGGAGCAGAGTGCGTTGGAGAAGCATTTGCAGACTTTGCACACCCTTGAGTGATGACTAAACAGATGGCTCTGGATCCTTGTTCTGTGGTGGTGTTTTACACTAGGATCTGGGAGAACTGCCCTGTGTGCTTCTAAGACAGAGCGTGCGACTCAACTAAGCCAGTAGGAAAAAGGGGCGGAATGAATGGGTATCTGGCACGGTAATCTAGTCAGTTCTGTTAGTGAACTCTATGTTCAGATGCTCAAAGTATTGACATGCTACGGAAAAATGCATATAAACAGTCATCGTTTCTATTTTATAAGGATATTATCCTATTTGCCAGTTAGTCATTCATTGATTAGGCAGGGGTACGTTCTAAGAAACACATCGTTAGGAGACATTATCACTGTGTGAGCATTATAGAGTGTGCACTTACACAAGCCGAGATGGCATAGCCTACTACACACTAGGCTGTGTGGTCTAGCCTATTGCTTCTGAGCTTACAAACCTGCACAGCATGTCACTGTACTGAATACTGCAGGCAGTTGTAACCCAGTGGTGAGTATTTGTGTATCTAAACATATTTTACCCTTTTCACTCGCTTGCTTTTTTTCTCGATTCCTTTATTCTACTCGGGATTTAATTTTTTAAATGTCCCAGATTTTGTAAAAGGCGACAGTAGAATAAAAATTTTTTTATATTTCAAATTATTGATACATTCAAAGAGTCATTTTAATCTCTCTAATTTTTGCTAACCGTGTCAAGTCACACTCGACGTCCGAGTGCAAAGGGTTAAACATAGAAAAGGTACAGTAAAGGCATGATGGTATTATAGTCTTAAGGGACTGCTTCATACATGCAGTCTGTCATTAACTGAATGGTTACACGGTACATGACTACATATGTGAACTATGATAATTAAAGAATGTGTTACAGCAGAACAGTGTGTATTTGAAAGTGCTGTGTAAACCTGAAAATGTGGAGAACCCCCCCACACACTTGTAAATAAGAGTGTGTGGGCTTCAGCTGGTCCCCAGAATTGTTGAAGAGGAGGAGGAGAGAGAACCCCACTAGAGGAGTAGCTGCCCTGATGGATGGCACAGTCTACACAGAGGTGGTCCCTACTCCACCACATACTGAGTCTGAGCCTTGGTTTTTTTCATTTGCAAAATGGAGATAATGACACTGTCATACATTTGTTAATGTATTGAACATACTTAGGACAGTTCCCTAACTGGCGGGAAGTGTTGTTGATCTCCGACTTACCCGTCAGTCTGCAATACCACCTGATTCGGGAGTAAGGAGAGAAAACCCACGGGAAAGCGCCTCTCACCGGGTCTAACG
Source organism: Microcebus murinus (assembly GCF_040939455.1). Taxonomy (NCBI): domain Eukaryota; kingdom Metazoa; phylum Chordata; class Mammalia; order Primates; family Cheirogaleidae; genus Microcebus; species Microcebus murinus. Next base: position 24,433,863 of record NC_134126.1, on the reverse strand, counting down.
CTTTCGAGACACTTGGTCCATATTTGCTGAATTTGAATCTGATGAGAACTGTCCCCGTGGACGGGTAGTAACATGGTTCCCTTTCCTCTCACCAAGTCACTGTGGGACCTGTTTGGTGGCAAGCCAGGGTGGGACGATCTTCATTGACAGGACAGGCTCCGGAGCACATTCTGGGCCAAAGGTGGCGATTCCAAGGTTGCTTTCAAGCCACATGTGATCCCAAGCGAAGGTCCGACCTTCACAATGTATGTGGAGTAGCGGGAAAGAGCAATTAGCCCCCTGCCAGGTTTCAGATATGACCAGGCCATTTAAAATGAAAACACTTTAGAATCTGAAAACCCACAGCATCTGTCTCTAATTGAAAAGTTATTTGCAGACAATATGATTTTCACAGAGGGACCTTTGTATGCGTTTATTAATACACTGAGTCCATTACAGTGAAATCCATTTTGAAAATGGAAATACATAATTATTTTTTGAATATTTAAATCATTTTAAAGCAAAATAATGAACTGGAAAGCATTGAGCTGAGGGAGTGCCTTTGATTACACAGCAGATTTTTCAGCTGGAATAAGATGCAAATATATATTGTTTGCTTCTGCTCTGCTGTGGGGAGGTTCCTCATTTTACCTCTGGGTTCTGTGACATTTTTTTTACTTTCATCGGATACTGCAGTGGCCCAAGATTCTAGTCCTGGCTTTTCCCAATCATTTCATGGCCTTGGGAATGTCACTTCTTGTTTCTGGGCATCAATCACTCATTCGTGAAACACCTTATGATTTAAAAGGCCTCTTCTAGTTCTGACCTTATATAATGGTAGGACTCTGTGACTTGACTAAAATAGACAAATTCCTGTAAGCACCTGAGCAGTCCAAGAATTGTGGTCACCTCCAGGTCCCTTACCAGAGTCTAAGATTGGCATTGCATGTTGTCTTCGCCATGTGCGGAGCTCCTACTCTCTGCAGAAGAAGACTGGTAAGGTCAGTGATGGGACAGAGAAGTAAGCCACTGCTCGAGTTTTCTGTGGTCTAGCTGGGGAGAGAAAGAAAACATTTATGATACGATCGGGAAGATGAAGCCATTAGAAATGTCATAGCACAAGCCTTCAATAACTGTTGTGGAATATGGGTGGAAGGAAGTGTCTTTGTGTGTAATGTAGAGAAAGGGACAACTTCTTAAGGACAATATTGATAGTTGAATAATGAGACTTGGGTTCATATTCTATGGCTGAGCCAAATCTGGACTACTTATTTTCTTTCCCATCCTGTTTGTGGGTCACAGTTGGTTGGATCTTTCGTCCACACTAGATTTGTGAGTGTCTTGGAGGCCTCTCGTGGTTGTTCCTGTTTGAAACCCCCAGAGCATGGCATTTGTTCCATGTAAATGTCTCACGTGATGGAACTCCCCTGATCCTCACCTTTTGACCCCTACCATGGCTCGCTGGCACCTGAATTTGGGCAGGACGAGGAGTTGAGTGAGGTGCCTTGGTGCTCTGGTTGGTGGCTTTGCTGTTTGAGCAGCACAGGTGTTGCTGCTTCAGACACCAGCATCTTTGGAAACTGTCAACTCCAAGGGAAATGGATGTGCCTGAAAAAAACTGCATCCCCAGATGCTGCTCTTTGGCTTATGTACATGGTTTTAATACGTTTGTAATTAGCTCTAAGACCAATAGACAACCTACTGCTTTCTGTCTGCAAGAGCTTCTCTATCCTGCTCCTGATGCATCTTGCTGGGGCAGCCAGGAGAGTGGCAGCTCTTCTCACCATCTGTGTATAGTGCATCTATAGATATGTTTTCAGGCCCTGCACCCCCAAAATCTAGCTATGTCATCATTACTTTAAATTGGGATCTTTAAAGTTTTTTTTCTGTTTTTGTTGTTTGTTTGTTTTAGCCCTGTTGCCCGGGCTAGAGTGCTGTGGCATCAGGCTAGCTCACAGCAACCTCAAACTCCTGGGTTCAAGAGATCCTTCTGCCTCAGCCCCCCGAGTAGCTGGGACTACAGGCATGCGCCACCATGCCCGGCTAATTGTATGTATATGTGTGTGTGTGTGTATATATGTATGTATGTATATAGTTGTCCAGCTAATTCTTTCTATTTTCTTCAGTAGAGATGGGGTCTGTCTCTTGCTCAGGCTGATCTCAAACTCCTGAGCTCAAATGATCCGCCCACCTCGGCCTCCCAGAGTGCTAGGATTACAGGCGTGAGCCACCGCGCCCGGCCTAAATTAGAATCTTTAAAAGGGTTCTGTAGTCCTTTCAGTGAAGCTACTGAATAAAATGGTATTTAGGTATTTTCTGTGGTTTCCATGTCCCTGCCTTTCTTTAATAAGGAAATGCAGAGTTTGGTGATTTGGTTTCACTAAACTTTGTTAAATTTCTGAGAAATCAATCCTGACTATGAGAGCAATAAAAGGCCCAGCTTGAATGAGGCTGTGTTGGCATCTGGTAGCTCGGTGTGGTGTCACCATGCAGATACTCGCTGGTTCGCAAGGCCACTGCGGGAGACAGGGCTGGGGAAGAGGCTGGGAGAGGAGACGGAGGGGAAGCCGGTGGGGGAATGGGGTGTGTGAGGCTACCCTATAAGATAGAAGAACATCTTTCCACACCTGCTGGCTGCCCCACACTGGGATAATTGTGCCTTTATTTGCTAAAAACTCTGCTAGGTTCTCTTCTTGGTATTGCTGAGTGGCCACCTGCGGTCCCCACATCTAGCTCCTTGCTGGCTCTGTTGGCCTCACGGAGAGCCTAGTGGTTCTTCTTTTCAGACATCATCCTATGTCTCTGCACTGCTACCTGGTGGATTTTGCACAATTCTGTTATATTTCACTTTGGTTACCTGAGGACATGCAGAGATGGTTATTCGCGGTACATGGAGTAGAGATTTATACATTTTTCTTGGAGTTTTGTTGTGTTTTATTTATTTCATTAATATTCTTTTTATAAAACAATCCCTCACCCCACCCCACAAGTCCCCTACTCCCTGTATATACAAGCAATCCAGGTTAAATACCCCTTATCTGAAATGCTTGGGATGAGAAATGTTTCAGATTTCAATTTTTTTTTTATTTTGGAATATTTTCATGTACATAATGAGATCTTAAGGATGGGACTTATGTCTAAACGTGAAATTCATTTATTTTTCATAAACATCTTATACCCATAGCTGAAAGGTAATTTTATACAGTATTTTTAATAACTTTGTGCATGAAACCAAGTTTTTTGTTGTTGTTTTTGAGACAGAGTCTCACTCTGTTGCCCAGGCTAGAGTGAGTGCCGTGGCGTCAGCCTAGCTCACAGCAACCTCAAACTCCTGGGCTCAAGCAATCCTACTGCCTCAGCCTCCCAAGTAGCTGGGACTACAGGCATGCACCACCATGCCCGGCTAATTTTTTCTCTATATATTAGTTGGCCAATTAATTTCTTTCTCTTTATAGTAGAGACGGGGTCTCACTCTTGCTCAGGCTGGTTTCGAACTCCTGACTTCGAGCAATCCACCTGCCTCGGCCTCCCAGAGTGCTAGGATTACAGGTGTGAGCCACCGCGCCCGGCCATGAAACCAAGTTTTGACTGCTTTGACTGTGACCTATCACCTGAGGTCAGATGTGGAATTTTCCATGTGCGGCATCATGTTGGTGCTCAAAAAGTGTTAGATTTTGGAGCATTTTAGATTTCAGATTTTCTGTAATAGAATTCTCAGAGAAAGCCAAGCTACATAAGGGTCTAGATTTACCCATCACATCAGTTCTAAGATACCCATAGAGTTGTACCTCCCATGTCTAACTTTGTGGCTATCTACAAGGAGCCTCTAGATTGGGTTAGTCTCTCTTTGCTTTCTGTGGATGTGTTAATAGTAGGATACACTGCTGGAAGTCACTTCTTGGTAGAGGGTGGGCTTTGCATCCACATTTTCTTAACTAGTCTTCCTTACCAGCCTCCTGCTTTTTGTGGAATTCCTCAGCTGCCTTGGGGTGGTGGGGGGAGCCCAGATGCCCTCTCTGGGATGCAGAGCCAGTGAAGAGATGGAACCTCAGCCCTGAGAAAGGGGCCACTCTTGGCCAGGAAGCTCTGCATTATAGGACCTCAGATGCCAGCACCTCTTCCACCCCGACATGTGAACATGCCTGTGTCGGGCTCTAGTTCCTCATCTGCCAAATGGAAGACGGTGCTTAAAGCACTGGCTTTTGTGAAGCTTAGGTTAGATGATCTGTGTGGAAGAACTTGGTAGCATTGTACAGTGTCGTAAGGTTAATTACTTGCCCATTGCTCTAACCCACTGAGCTGTGGTACTGTGGGGGCAGGGGACTGGGAAACATGGTGACTCTTGCTTGCTGTTTTCTAAGGTAAGAAAATGATTTTATATATATATATATATATATATATATCTTTCATACCGGATTCTCTCTGGACATTGGTTGGAATTCCTGTCCTTACAGGAGGGGGGGAGAGTGGCGGAGGGTAGGACAGGTAGCTTGATGTACAAATAGTTCTATCACATGCGGAATTAGCCTTATGTAACAGAAGCTACTTTGAGGGACACTGTTGCTGGTTTGTGTGTGTGTGTGTGTGTCGCCTTCCTTTTGCTGTATCTGCAAGGGATACATAGCAAGGGTTTTGATTGAAAATTTTGTGGGGAGATGGGGAAGAATCCCAGTGATTGACATACCAACCAACAAACACCCCCTCAAAACAAACAACATTCCAAACCAAACCAACAACAGAAAACTGGCAAAGATGCTAAAACTTTGCGACCGATAGCCCGACCCCTTGAGCTCAGAATGACAGATCCTGGAAGCGCAGCCGAAGAGTGCTCAAGATTAATTCCAGCAATTACTCAAGCAGCAGCCAGTGCCCTAACTCAGAACTGCTCCAGAGGGGATTAGAGCGTGTGCTTGTCAGGTCCAGCCACTAGCTGTCACTGGCTATCAGAGGTTCCGATTGACTAACAGGTTTGGCAGTCTTAATGTGGTGGAATTCCTTTTGAAAACATTTTTTTAATTGGGAAAAATATTTTAAGAGCTTTCGTAGTAAGCACCTCATCACTGAAGCCACTGCTATAAAATATCTACAAATGGACCTATATGAATGTTCTGGGGCATTTGTGCGAATTTAGCCCATTCCAGCACACAGGTACTCACTATCTTTCCCTGACTCAACCCAGAGTCTCTGATTCCTGTTGTTTCCTGATGGTTCATAGCTACTGCTGGTATACTCAGGATGAGTTTGAGAGCATCTTTTCAGTATTCATTCAACTTTCTTTGATCAGAATGTGACCATTCTCTCCAGTTGCCTACCAGGATAACAGCTGCCTGTTGTTCTCGTATGTGGCCAGCCCAAACATTCCTGCTGGTGGACTGGGGGCTCTGCAGCACCTCCCTGTTAGTGACCGAATCTTTCCTCTGCTGTATCATCTACAGTGGGGGCAGAAGAACAAGAAGGGAAATGCTGTCCTTTCTCTTTTGAGCTGGAGAAGGATTTGTGTCTCCCAGTCAACAGGAAGGTCATGGAACTGGGACATTCAGTTAACGAACATGGTGCTGATGTGGAGGATCCAGGAGGATAGCAAAGACACCTCTTTTTTTTTTTTTTTTTTTCTGAGACAGAGTCTCGCTTGTTGCCCAGGCTAGAGTGAGTGCCATGGCGTCAGCCTAGCTCACAGCAACCTCCAACTCCTGGGCTCAAGCAATCCTTCTGCCTCAGCCTCCCGAGTAGCTGGGACTACAGGCATGCGCCACCATGCCCGGCTAATTTTTATATATATATTAGTTGGCCAATTAATTTCTTTCTCTTTATAGTAGAGATGGGGTCTTGCTCTTGCTCAGGCTGGTTTCGAACTCCTGACCTCGAGCAATCCGCCCGCCTCGGCCTCCCAGAGTGCTAGGATTACAGGCGTGAGCCACCGCACCTGGCAAAAGACACCTCTTGAATCATTCTCCCATGGGACTTCTGTTTGGATTAGCTAGTTTGGATTAGTTGCTATTAGCAAGGTTCCTCAGCCTTGGCACTGCTGACATTTCAGACCAGATCATTCTTTGTTGTGGGAGTCTATTCTGTGCACTTTAGGTATTTAACAGCATCTCTGGCCTCTACCTGCTAAATGCCAGTAGCACCCCAGTTGTGACAATAAAAAATGTCTCCAGTCAGTGCCAAATGTCCCTAGGGTATTGGGGGGTGGGGTGGAGAATTGCTCTTGGTTGGGAACCACTGCTATGAAAAAAATGCCATGTCTGGTTTTGATCTGTACATGAAGGAGGACATGAAAAAGGCGGCCACAGGACTTCAAGTTTAAAAAGGTACCTGTCTTTGGCCTCTGAAGTAGTCTCATCCAACTGCCCACCGTAATGTCTAGAAAACACTGAAAAATGAGCACTGCATAGGACTAGACTTTAGCCTGTTTTCAGAATTGGGGAGAGATTCCCTTGAATGTGGCGCAGAGAACTGAGTAGTGGGAAAGATGCAGTCAGCCTGTGCGTGGCTGTGCTAGGAAGTGTCGTCACCCTCCTCCTGTCGTCTGTCTGTCTCACTAGTTAAAAAACGCGTGGTCTGCTCCACCCAGAAAAGTAAGCTGCCCTCCCCTACAGCATGGTTGATGTTTTGGTCCCATTGCTATTGTCCTATCCTGCCTGACTTCGTATAGGCACTCCTCTTTCTACACCGATGTGCAGATTTTGTTTGATAACAAAATAAGTAGACGGGAAATGGGTGACATGGGGTTGGACCACCCAAGGTGCGTTTCAGCATTCCACCTTCCAAGAGTCAGCTGCAGTAGGTGAAAGTGAAGACAGGAAGGGACCCTGCCAACACACTGGGTGGGAATTGTCATTTTAATATGTCACGTTGGTTAGTTGATCAGACAAGCAAGAGATGGGGTAGAAGGAAACATACCCTGAGGGAAGAAGAATCACATCAGACAATACCTATTGGAAACTTGAAATTGGACTGGCTCCTGGCACTTAATTTCGTTCTTGGAGCGTGTGGCCTGAGGAGCTTTGACTATTGCTTAAGAAGACAGAGAACAAAGGGGAAGGCAATAAACTGTTTTCTTTGTATTTTTTAATTGGAAGAACAAAAATTTTGAGAAACGACGGTCATTTGAAGTCCTCCTTCATTACTAACTTTATAGAGAGTTATTTTGTGGTTCTGGGTTTTGTTTTTTGGTAGGTAGAGGCTATAAAAAACTTAAATGATTTTTCTCCTTAATTAGAAACAGTGATTATATTATCTTTTATATTGCATGGCTGTTTTCCTTTAAACAATTGTATATATTTCATATTTTTTGCTTTTTCCCCATACAGACTTTTATGAGAGTGGATTCATTGTATACCATAATCTGCTATTATAGTATGTTATGAAAATGAGTTATTTCCATCCCTGAAATATAACAATACTAGTGTAACATAAAGTAAAAGGCAATATATTCCTTGATAGATAGTAATTGTTGGTAGATACTAAATATTAATAGATTTTATTTCATCTAAGGATTTATGTGGAGACAAGAAATACTGTGTAGCCATTGGAAAAAAATTTCACTGTAAGGTTAGGGGACCCATCACCCCAAGTCTCAGAGGAAGAGCAGACCTTTGAGGTGATTATTATAAGAAACAAGAGAAATATTTTTAAAATGCTTTACTTTCTTCAGTGTGATATAAAAAGACATGGCATATATGAAACAGGAGCAACAAGTCATAAATAGAAGGGAAGGGAAGAAAAATGCAGTTAGGTGAAATAAAGGATTTCAAGAAAAATAAGGATGCAGTCACATAATTAAAATCCACTTTGGAGAACATAAATATCAGAACTGACACTTTAGAATTTTGACTCGTATGTGGAAGGCAGCCTCAACATACTTTCCACATTTTAGAGAGAGAAAAAAAAGATTAAAAGGCTAAGAGAAAATAATAAATACCAGGCATAACCACAGAATCAGGACCATGAGAGCAGAGGCAATGGAAAAAAAAATAAAACATGAGGATGAAAACTTTCTTGGATTTGAGAGAACTAACCCTATTACAGGCAGAACGCATAGACAGCCATATGGAGGCACATTCTGCCATCATTTTTAAATTACCGAACAAAGTAAGAAGCTATATGAGGATCCAAGCAGGAAAACAGGGTTACTCATAAGGAGTAAAAAAAATGCCAGACATCTGTCTGGTAATGTTTCATGCCAGAAGACAAGTGAAGCAAGGTTTATTGAGTACTGAGAAGGAAAGAGACTGTGATTCAAGAATTTTATATCCAGTTAAATTGTTTGAATGTGTGAAGTCAACAGAGGGACTGCTCTAAAAATTCTCAGGGTGCCTGCTCTGGCCAAGTCCTCTTCTCATAGGTCCCTTCAGTTGAAGGTGATTCTGTTGAGCAGGCAGGCATTCGAGCCGGGGACCGAGCCGTCTCCCGAGGAACTGACTCGAGTAGGATGAGACCTCTCTCGGAAGCAACCTGTGACTTCAGTTCTGGAAAACAGAGATGAGCTGGGCCAACTAGATTCTTCTTCGAGGATTTTGGGATAGAGAAGATGTTGCAGTTGACATTGAGGACTGGAATTAGTCAGCACCCCAGCAAGGCAAGCCCTGTGCAAGCTAGTATTTCAGGATGGGGGCGCAGAAACTCTGAGGGGTTGGAGGACTGATTGTGGGAGAAAGGAGAGGAGCCACACACGGAGACAAAGTAGCTGTCTCTCTTCCTCTCTTGTTCCCACGAAGCCCTCTCAGCCTTTGAATTCTGTCCTGCGGCCATCCTTACAGTAAATCCTCCTAGACAGAAGGATGTATCTGTTCGTTCCACTCAAGGGAAGTTCTTCCAACGGCTTCCTCAGATCATCAAGGACTTACGAAATTTGCCATCTTGCCACCTTTAATTGAAAAAGTTGTTTGAAGGGAAAATAAAAGTTGTAAATGAAATAATGAAGTATGAAAGGACTGGATGGTTCTGTGGGACTCTCATTAGGCTTAATAGCTAATATATCACTAATGTCCTGAGGAAACTGGTCACCTAGTAACTAGCCTGGTGACTTAGCCACGCTAATGACACAGAAAATGGCCGAAGGTTTGATGCTGCTTTTCACAATGGCAACTCTCAAAGATGAATGTTATTAGAGATCATAACTTCTAATTTGGGCAATAATCCTGTAATCTGACATAAAAGATGTTCTGGAATAGCCTTTCTCCCAGATAGCATTTATCATCAGAATTATAATTGCAATTTAATATATCTGCAACAACGTAGCAAACGTGAACATTGACACAATGTTGCCTAGGAGAAAACTTGGAAAAAATATTGATGTGGTTTTCTTTGGTGGTGGAAAATAGGTGATTGTTTTTCTTTAGACACACACTCTCTAGCTCATATACACTCAAACACATGTATATTGTATATGTATGTATACTTTGTATGTCTGGTTCAATGAGTATTGGTATTTTTGTGTTTTAAGAGATGGGGTCTTGCTATGTTGTCCAGGCTGGAGTGCAGTGGCTATTCAGAGGCGCAATTGTAGCACATTGTAGCCTTGAACTCCTGCCTCCAGGGATCCTCCTGCCAAGCCTCCTAAATAGCTGGCACTATAGGCTTGTGCCACCGCACCCACCTTAAGTGTTGCCTTTTAAATAAAAGCAGTAAAAGATAAGCTTTGTATTTAAAAAATTAGAGACAATACTGAGCAATATCGTAAGGACTTATTAAGAACCCCCTAGGCACTATGCTCAGGCTCTCTGCAGGCATTGTCTCCCAGTCTTCCTGGCACCCTGATAGCACATGGGCTTTTGCCACTTTCTACATGAGGAAGCTCAAGCTGTTTGAGGTTAAAGACCTGACTAAGGCTCACGCCTGTAATCCTAGCACTCTGGGAGGCCTAGGCGGGTGGATTGTTTGAGGTCAGGAGTTCGAAACCAGCCTGAGCGAGAGAGACCCTCTTCTCTACTAAAAATAGAAAGAAATTAATTGGCCAACTAAAAAATATATATATACAAAAAATATTGAGGTTGCTGTGAGCTAGGCTGACGTCACGGCACTCACTGTAGCTTGGGCAACAGTGAGACTCTGTCTCAAAAAAGAAAAATAAAAAAGACCTGACGAAGTCTCATAGGTAGTACGTTACATGTGAAGGTTGACTGTCCCAGAAAGGAGGATCTACTTCTACGGGGAACTTTGGAGAATGTAGGTGGAATTATCAGACTCCTCGCTGATCTGAATGCCTCAGCCTGGGGCCTGGGAAGGATTCGCTGTCTCCTCAGTGTCCCAGGCTGGCCGTGGACGTGTGACCCTCTCTTGGGGAATGTGTTCTGCACTGGCTGGGGGCGTTCATCAGCATATATTCCATTGGATGGTGCTGTGCCCAAGTGTCTGCACAGGGGCTAACTGGCCAGTTGGTGGATTCATCTCCTTCCTCCTCCTCCTCCTCTGTTTTCTTCCCTCTTGATAGCCCCTTGACTATTTTCTCTGCCCCCACCCCTGACTTTTGGGTGGCAAAGGTAGGTGCAATTCAAACTGTTTCAAGATGGGTTAAGAGGAAATTGTGTCTATTGACAGAAATGATACCTTTGCATCCTTACAGATCTTGACTGCTCTGTTCATCCATTTGCCTGCATTTCCCCGCCTCCAGCAGGGAATAAACAGATGAGGGTGGGAGGTTTGCCTGTAGGTGCCCCAGACTTCTTGGTGTCATCTAAACTGTCCTCCCTGGCTTACCAGGGGCATAGTCATCACTCCGGTGTATTTGAAAAACACATTTTGATTCCTTTCCGGTCCAGCAAATGCATTCGTTTCTTTTCCTATTTTTGCCATTTCAATATTAGCTTTAGGAAATAGATAAAATTCTGAAATAGTTTTGGCTCCTTCAATGCTTTTTTTTAAAAAAAATCCATATTTTCCTAAATCATATTAAATATCTTGTATATAGATTGCACGTATGTGAATATATTTATGTATATGTGTGTATATGTCTTTTGGTTGTTTATTTTTATAAATGCAAAAGGTTTAGAGGCTGCTCTCAGATGGGGGTGGGTTCCTAGGGCCCTGCTGTTCGCAGACTAGCGTCGTGGGGAAGGTGGTGTGTGTTTGCAGGGTTCAGGGTTTTGGTTGTCTTGTTCTAAAGCCTCTATGGGACCTCAAGCCTGCTGAGAATGGGAGAGCACATTTAGTGAGTTCGTGATCAGGAGCTGACAGAATAGCCCTTTAAAAAGCAGGTGTTTTAAAGAAATCAAGAAATTTTAAAGAGATCAAGAAAATGAGTGTAGGGGGGATTAGGGGAGGGGGCAAGAAGGGCCCCAGGTGGGTCTTAATTCATAATTTGTGTGGAGCCTGAGCAGAAATCTGGATTGGTTCTCTATGAAGAAGGAAATTACTGGATTTGTGGATAGTATTCACAGAAAATCACAGGAGCGTATGTAATCCCATTAAAGTAGATCTCCCCGGCTCCTGAGCGTGCTTGCTGTGATGTGGGCATAGTTCTTTTATCTGTCATGGCAGATCCTGAAGTTCAGGCCTTTCTTTGGCACTATTCCAATAATCTGGTTACTATTTTTACTCTCTAAACCTTACTGGGCTCCCATTCTGTGCGTAACACTGAGTTTGAGAGCTGTGAGGAAAGTGATTAGATGAATCATGAAAATCTCATGTCTCCTAAAGCCTCTGGTAATTCAGACTTCCAAATTTCCCTCCGGATAGCTCTAATGTGTAAATTAGACCAAGTTCCCCAGCAACTCCAGAACCTCACCCAAGAACCCACGTCCCTCTACCGGTACTGAGCGTGGAGTATCCGAGCAGGTGGTGGCACGCCATGTGGGTGTCGTGGTCCTAGGTGTGCAGGGAGAGCCCTGCAGAGTGGTTTCAAAGTGCTGGATGGCATCCAAGTGTCAACATAGGAAAACATTCGTGCAGGGTGGGAATAGACAACCGTGAGACAAGATGGATGGTTACAGGGAGCAGAGTCCAAGAAGGTTTGGGGCAGATGCTGATTAGAATCAGCATAAACCATGGTTTGCTCTCGTTCCATGCTGTATTGTACTCACTGGCCCAGGAGCAGTGGGGCCCGCCTTGGAGCTGTCACTGCCCTGTGGAACATTTCCATTCTGCGCTCAGTGCTCACCTGTGGGGCACCAAGGCAAAGGGAACTTGGGGACGGCACCCAGGAACACCTAGGGAAGGGGCCGGGGCCGAGCAAGCAGCGGTGAACTCTGGTCTGATCCTGGCGTGTGTTGGTGTCCTGGGAAGGTGGTGTGGCAGACAGGAGGGGGCCGGGGCTTCAAGGGATCTTTGTGGGAGGTGACGCAAGGACTAACAAAAGTAGTAGTTACTTTAGTATCCCCAGAGTCTTCACCAAGGCCTGGAAAATAGTAGGTATTTAATGATTACTTGTAACTTGTTTGAATGAATTGATGAACAGATGGTTGAACGGATGCATCAAGCCCGGGACCTGGAGCAGAAGCCGGGGGACTGGGTAGTGCTGGTGGCTTGATGCTTATGCCATACCCAGGGCACTCTGGTCCCCTTGGCACATGGGGGATCAAACAACAGACGAGTTCCAGACCCCACTCGCTCGCTAGTGGGAAAAGTGTTCTGAACTTGATCGTAAGGCTGTCATTGGTTCAGTGTCTGGGCAGGGCTTCCTGGATGGCAAGTGGCAGTGCCGTGGTTAAGAACAGGAATGCTGGACTCACTCCCAGGTTTCACTCTTGGTTCTACTGCTCACTACCTTGGGGTGAGTCCCTTAATCTCTCTGTGCCTCAGTTTTGCTCATCTGTAAAATGGGGATAATAATAGCACCTACTTTCATAGGGTTGTTGTGAGGATCAAATGGCATAACTCATGTAAAGCACTAAAGTAGACATAGCTGTTTTTGTTACGTTATTATTTATCGTGGTGTTTTTGTGGGTGAGGAAGAAATGACCAGACATTGCTTCTCTATTTTCAACCTAGGCTTGGGTTCCTAGAATGAAGGGTTGGTTTTGAGCCATTGGCAATAAGGCCTCTTAGGGAATGTATGTTGTCAATCACATGTGAATATGGACTGGCAGAATGTGGCATTGTGAGGGGTGGTGGATTATAGTCCAGTCCTGTAGGAGGATCTGGCTACACTGGCAGGACTCCTTGAACTCCTGAAATTACATGAAGAAGAGGTTGGAAAGGGGTGAGAATCGGTAGCTCTAGCCAGTCCTCAAAGGCTATTTTGTTATAGCAAACCGGACCGGGAAACAAACCGAGAGCCACACGAGAGTACTGCAAAACAGGCTCTTATTACACTGATGGGCTCAGAGGGGTCTCACCTCCAAATTCTGAGCAAAATGGGGGCTAAGCATGGTGGCTTTTATATGTTACAGAAGCAAATGGTTACAAAGTTTGAGGTCTAGTCACGTGTTACTCTGTAGTTGCACAGTCATGCTATTTTGCAGTTATGCACAAGACTGAAATCTAGTCAGATGTTGCTCTTTAGCTGCTTAGTCATGCTAGTTTGCAGTCGTGCTGCTATTAGGAAGGGAATGGGAAAATTCTCCCTACAGTTTGGGAAGACATCCATCCCTCTGAAGGGTCTGGCAGTCAGGAGACCTGAGTTTTACGTTCACCATTTGTAGGTTGGGCCTCGTTTTTCCTCTCTGTAACATGAGCAGAATAAAACATGCCCTGTTTACCCTGTGGCATTATTACAGGACAACAATGAAGAAGGAAATAGTTTGTAACGATTAAGCTAGCCATAAATGGAGCCAGGTGCATGGCTCATGCCTAGACTCGGGAGACTGAGATGGGAGGATAACTTGAGGCCAGGAGTTTAAGACCAGCCTGGGGAACAGAGCGAGACCCCATCTCTACAAAAAAACGAAAAGAAAATTAGCCAGGTGCGGTATCATGCACATGTAGTCCCAGCTACCCCAGAGGTCAAGGGGGTAGAATTGCTTAAGCCCTAGGCTACGATGAGCTACGACCACACCACTGCACTCTAGCCTGAGAGAGCAAGACCTATCTTTAAAAAAAAAAACAACAAAAAGATATCCATTGCTGTGATACTTTACTTAGAATGGGCTCCAGCCCTATCCAGGATGATACAAGAGGTGCTGGAGCACTATTGTTTTTTGTGTAACCTAGACATTTGTACCCTCATAATATGCTGAAATTAAAAAATAAAAAGATATCCATGAATGCAACAAATTAGTGTTGTTAAATCGGATCGCACCGCTCACTTGCGTTCTACCGTTCTAAAACACGCAGTGAATCGTCATCTGTCCTGGGACATGCACCAGGGACTCATCAGGGCCGGAGAGGAGGATGCTTCCTGTCTGCAACCGTGCCCTGTCTGTCACCCTACCAAAAACCATGTCAACTTCCAGCTGCGGGCCTTTGTGCCGTTTTCCACAGTGTTTATTCTTCCTGCCTCCAGTGATCTAAACTCTACTCATCCCTTCAAGCCCTGCTTACGTCACACCTCTTCCCTAAAGCTGTTTGATTATTCTAGCCACATGGAATTATTTCTTTTCCGAAGTCCACAGGTCAGCACTGATTTATTCTTTAGCTGGCTTGGATTTCTATCTACATTGTAGATGACTTGGATATAAGAGCTAGGGCTAGTTAATACACGTACATCCAAAAGTACGTGAAAGAAATCTGTCTACACACATAGGAAAAGCACTTTGGAGCTTGAGATTGGAATCTACTCTTTGCCTTTTACTGTGCATCCTTGGGTGAGTCATTTAAGCTCTCTAAACCTCAATTTTCTCAAATGTAAAAATGGTGATATTATCTAAATCAGGATTCTTGTGCAGTTTAAATGACATAAAGCTGTGAACTCCGTGATGAGCATGTACTACACATTGCATCAGTGTTTCAACTCCTTTCTCTCCTGCAGGGAAAGATGAAGCATAGGGAAGAGAGGTGGGAAAGAGGTAGCTTTAACCCCACTGAAACCCAGCATTGGATTCCCATGGGCTTGCCTGGGTCTTCAGAAGTGATGATTTCTTACACACATTTCTTACAACCTCTAAAGATTGATACAGAGCTAGTGGACACAGGTGATGTAAGAGTCCTGACAGTGGCTAGAGTTTAGGTTTCAGCAGTAATGTTCTGGCTCTTTGCAAAAGTCATGGGTTTCCAGTAGGGTGTGGTGTGTACTCCAGCGACCAAATTTCAGTGCCCGCAGAGGTTTAGGGCTGCCGGCTTCGCAACCCAGGGGAAGTGCCAGGAGTGAGAAAGAGCCAGAATCCTTACTGCTCATACCCACCCACCTTCCACGAGCAACTGGGAGGAGGGGACCCAGCACAACTTGTCACAGTTCTGATGCGTGTGTCCCATTTTGGAGACAGCTTAGATTTAGTAATTATTCTGAAACCCCTAACCCTGCTAGAAGATTGGTAGGTTTATTTGTTTTTGTTTTTGAGATTGTGTTTCCGAGTGACCCCTGAGGAGGGGCAGCTGGGCCCCCGCGGGCTCCAGAGACCAGCCGGCAGGGACTTGGAAGGTTTGATTAATGCTTTCCCCCTTCATTATTCAAGATAAAACTTTATCATCGCAAGGAACTACTTAATCAAAATGCCAGGAATCCTCTCAGTTATAAGAAATTTATTGGAACGGTTCTTTTTTAATCTCAAGTCATAAAACCATTTTAAACTTTAAATGTCATAGCAACATTAATGAACGATTTATTGAGGGGAAAACAAATTGGTTTATCGGCTCCCAGTCTGCTTTGGTATAATAACGAAGGCACTTTGGAGAGGCTTTTGCCTTTTGTAAACAGCAAAGCCCTGTAGAGAGGAAAAGTTCTGTGACGTTGAAGTTTTGACAAGTGGACCTCGTATTTTTGTTTATTTACCCTCAAGGCCATTTCATTTGTACCTGAGCTACATGTCTTTGTGCAAAGTGGCGAAAATGGAATCTCTGGTACGAAAACAAGTTGCTCTTACTGACGGTCAGCTATGGTGTTAAGAGTGGTTTTCTTTTTTTCTGCTTGCTACTCCAGTTTAAGAAAAAAGCGTTGTGTGTAATCACCTTGTTCCTCAGCATTATTGACTGCCTCGAGGGTAGATTTCTCCCCATCTGTGTTCCCGATGATGGCTCTACCATTCTGTTTCTGTGGATCAACAGACCTGTGAAGAATTAGGATGATACTCAGGGAAGCAGGTGGCAGGGATGGGTTTCTAGAAAGCTCTCAGGGCACTGGAATTTTCCATGTGGATTCTGCAGGACATCTGGGAACTTTCAGAGAGAGAGGGCTTTGGGAGAAAGTTTGCATCTTTGACAAATAAGTAGCACTTTGTGTGGTTATAATGTAAGTAACTTGCTCGCCAGATTTGGTCCCTCTGAGATGCCTTTCTAGAAAACCTCTGCCTGTTCCCCGGGTGTGCTAGGGGGCCACCCCGGGAAATGGACTGTGAGGTGGAGGCTTGTGTGCAGGGAGTGACTGGGAGAGGCGCTGCTGGGACAGACGCCTCGAGGGGGTGAAGGGGAATCGAACTCTGGGCAGTTGCAACAAAGCCATCGCTCAGCAGGGCTCATGGTGCGCTGAGTTGGGGCACCCTTCACGGTTGTCCTGCCTTGATGGGGGGTGGACATTCACAGCCCTCTCGCTCAGGACCTGTCCTAGATGTGGCTGCCTCTGGGGAGGGGCTGTGTCTCTGGGTGGGGCACTTGTCTTGGACCGAGGGCAGTGCCTGGAGAAGGTTGCAGCTGCCATCCAGGAAAGCTAACGGCACCACCCACGTCCATGCCGACCTCCTAACTCCCTTTGAGAAGCCTGCCTTGACCTTCTTCTACCCTCACAGGATGTTTCCTGCCCTCCTTGGGGTCCGACACCTGTGTCTCTCTCTTTGCTGGACTGTGAGGTCTGTGAAGACGGGGAGCAGGTTTCTGTCACTCCCCCCCGCCATACGCAGCAATGGGGGGACAGCACCTGTCCTCAGCGAGTGTGTGCTCACTGAGGGACTGAATGCAGTTCTTCCCTCATTCCAGCGATGCTGTTCCACCTTTGCTTGTTCCATCGTGTCCCTCTGTCCTAAGGCTTCAGCATCTTTCTGTCGCCATGTCAAACTGAGAGGCAGGAAGGGAGCGGAAGATGGAAGCTGTGGGTGCTCTTGCTCTGGTGGCTCCACGGCTGCCCAGCAGGGGCCAGGGTTGGCCTCTTGGCCTGCAGCAGGAGCTCGCGGCAAGAACAGCCTGGTCCTGTGACGTCAGACCCCACGCTGAATTTTCAGAGCCTGGCAGCCCCTCACCATCGGCTCTTCCTCAGCTGTCAACTTGGGTCCTCTCTTTGTACTCTGCCTTTAGAGGGTCTGAAAGGTTTTTTTTTTGGGGGGGTGATCAGAGAGGCTACACAGCTTCCCCTGCCTTAGGAACCTTCCAGATGGGTGGGGAGGACATTATTTCTTCTGTCGAGATGCTTCTAGGATCGTGGGGAAGATATAGACACACACACACATGAAGGAAGAAGAGCGAGACTTGCAAAACGTGGGTGAAGGGCCTGCTGGTAAGACCCAAACCCACCCGTCTGCGTGTTGGAGTCACGGCTCACTTAGCAATGGTGTTGCGTGGTCCCCTTCCAGTTTCGTCCCTAACTCTGCCCAGTGCTCATGGAGCACCCCACTCAGGGCTCTTCCCTGAGGCCAGAGTCAGGCACCCGGGTGTTCAGGGCTGGCTTAGTTCCCTACGGTGTGAGCTTCCCACGTCACCTCTCTGTGGGCCTCAGTTTCTTCCTCTGGAGATGGAGTGGTTTTGGAGCTGTCTGGTCCACACTGGGATCTGCCTCCTTCCCTCTGTCTCTGGTCTGATGGGCCCTGGCTCCTGCCTGAGCCCGTCCCCCCTCATCACTCTCCGGCTCCCTTCCACGCCTGCCTGGGGTTGACATGTTATTAGAAATGGCCCTGAAATTGTTCTCTTCCCTGATCAAATATTCATCGCTCAGATCCGTATTTTTATTGGAGACTTTGAGTGGAGCAGGCTCCGTTTATGTTCTCATACATCATGGGCACACGACACCTGCCGTGACAGCCAAACCCGGGGCTTTGGGGTTGGGGACGCTGTGTGGGGAGGAGGTACAGGGGGAGGGGGTCACAGGATGCATTTTCAGAAAGAGACAGTGATCGAACTTGGGATGGTGGCGATGAACATAAACCAGACAGGCCCATAATTCTAGGATGAGGATGCACCTTGTTACAATTGTGTGATTCGAGTTTTGTTCCCTGTCCCATTGTCAGTGGAGTGTCCGTCATAATGTACAGGTTCAAAACTATTTGTTGAATGAATTACTTTTGGGAAAACCATAGCCCTCTCCTAATTCAGCTAGGGTCGTAGTCTCAGTTTGCCGCTGTGGTCCTGGCTTTTGCAGACGAGCTTGCTTGGGGGCCGCACTTGGGCGGAGCTGTCACTCCGTGGGCTCAGGGAGCTTGGCCATGCAGCGGTGGTCGGAGCTCAGTAGGGAGGGTTTGTGCCTTGAAGGTTGGGCTTTGGGGACAAAGGCACTGTTCTCTACCCGGGGCCCAGGCCACACCCCTGTGTGAGGGTCATGGGTGTGCATTTCAGGCCGCAGTGGGTGGGTGTGTGCGTGCAGTGAGTCTGCGGAGGTGGCGTGAGAAGGTGCACGCGTGTGCACGTGGGTGCGTGTGTGTGACAGGTGCTAGGGAGGAAGCCGGAGGTTCAACTCACACCCGTGAAAGAGCTGCGACCCTTTGAATGAGATAGACTCCGTCTCAAAAGCAGGAGAGTGGGTTTTCCTTGACGTGCTCTCTTTCGGGATAGATGTGTGGGGAACCATTCGGTCTTTCTCAAGGGGCGACATGAGGTCTTTGCACTTCTGAGCTACAGGTGGATAACTATTACAACTTGGTGCTAAGAGATTTTTCTTCTTATTCTGGGAGGCTGGGGAAGACCCATAACCGGGCTGAGAGGCAATTAAGCCCACATTGTAAGTTCAGAGAGGTGCAGCCAGGACTTGCCGAGAGCCCGGAGTCAGAGCCAGGCTGCCAGCCCCTCCACCCCCCACCTGCCAGTATCACGGAGCTACAGACAAGAAGGGGCTTAGGACAAATGAGGCGTTTATAAATAGAAGATGTTCATTTCCTCCATTACCCACCCTTGGGGGAAGGAGAAGGTTTTCCCTCTAAAATGCTGAGAGAGGGAGACCCTAGGAGAATAACTCATAAAATGTGGGGGTGCCTCAACTCTCCCCCTTCAGTTACATCAGGACTAGTGATTGCCTTGCCTTTGAAAACCCTGAGCCCCCAGTTTTGCAACATGGGCCAAGCTGTGTGGTTTGGAGGCAGGGTCATCTGGCAAGGCTACAATACACGAGGTTCGTGTTTGTTGCACGGGCCCATGGGAGGTGGCTGGGCTTGAGCCATTTGCTGGTATTCTCTCTCCTTCCCATGTCCCTCCCCTACAAAGAAGGCTGCCCACCAGGTGAGGGGCCCCAAATGCAAGAGGCTATGGGTGGCTCCTCTGATAGAGGCTGGGGGAAGGGAGCAATATGGCTATCTCACACCCAGGGCCTGGTATCGTCCAAGGAACCAATAAAAGCTGCCCACAAAACACTGGCGTTGAGAAACATTTCCCAGAAAGAACTACCACCAACCAGTTTGCAGAAGCAGAGAAAGAGGCTACCTGCTGGGCACAAGCACTCACCTGGGAAGACGCCCTCTGCCACCCCTCTTTCTCCCTACTCCGACGCTAGCGTGAAGCCCAGATCGGCAGGCAGAGGAAACATGTGCCTACAGAACTTGTTCCCGCCTCTCCCCGGGCTGGCAGAACAAGTAACAGATGCCACAGGTGCTGGGGAGCAGGAAGGAGAAGAATTTCAGTTCTTTCATGAGACTGGATTTCTGAGGTCACCAGGCCTGGGGAGTCCCAGAACTGGCCCACAGTCCTGGGACGGGATCCTGTTCCGAGAGTGGCCACCCATCTGTGGGAGTCCACGGAGGTGGCCTAGGCTAGCCGAGGGCAGCTGGGGGATGGGACAAGAAGGGGTTCTCTGGTCCTCTGTTTTCAGAGGGGATTTGCTGCTGTTTCCAAGCAGCCGGTCCTCCGCATGCTATCCCTGGTAACGCTTGGGTGACAGGACGGAGCCCTGTGGCGTGGTCACACGTGTGGGTGGGAACCGGTAGCGACTAGCTGAACTGATGGCTGGAGCCTTGTGTGTATTGGTTGACAGACACCCGAACAGAAATTGTGCCCCTAAGGCCCTCTCGGAAGCCGAGCGACAGTGGCCTCATCAGCCGGACTCGGTCGGATGAGAGCCGGGGAAGTGTTATTAAACCCCGCACGGAAACGTGGCCCAGCTGAGCCTCATTAGTATCGACTGGAACTTCTTCCCACCAGTGGATCCGCTTATTAGCGGCGATGTTTTGTGTGACAGCTCAGCCGTCTCGTTCCTCTCTCTTTCACATGCCCTTCCCCCTGATGTATTATTTTTTTAATGACAATTTTCATTTGAAAAATTATTTTGTGAAGAGTCAGAACTGTGGTCTGCGGAGGGTTTGGTTTACTCTCTTGTTCCTGTTCTTTTTCTCCCCGTTCTTCCTGTCCTTCTCTCATCTCATCCCAGCACCGGCGGGTTGGGGGGGGCCAGTGTGAAGGTCACAGGCTCACCAGCCACCTCCGGCATGGTCTCCCGTTGCCTGACCTCTGCAGAGCGTTTCCTCCAGAGTGGCGACTTTGGCCTGGTTTTCTTAAAACGATGAAGCAAAGGAACTCGCTTGAGTCTATTCTTGCAAAAAGGTCACTTTTACTAGGGCAAGGGCTATGGCTGTGTCTTCTTTGCTTGTCACTGTGTGTCCCCCAGCTGTGGCTGGCCCCCAGGTATTTGTCAGGTGCGTAAGTACGTAAACGTCCAGCCTGGCTCCCCCTGCACCCGGGCTGCAGTCCCTGCTGGCTTGCTGGTCCCTGCTGCTGCCTTCCTCCCCCACCCCCCACCCCCGTCCCC
Organism: Microcebus murinus; assembly: GCF_040939455.1. Taxonomy (NCBI): domain Eukaryota; kingdom Metazoa; phylum Chordata; class Mammalia; order Primates; family Cheirogaleidae; genus Microcebus; species Microcebus murinus. Next base: position 24,412,979 of record NC_134126.1, on the reverse strand, counting down.
TCCCTGAACACCCTTTCCTTCCACGGATACCCACGTGCACCATCCTCAGGCCCCAGCCCTCCAGGAGGGACGCCTGACACCGCAGCTCTGCTCTCTCGCCACATTTGGTTGGCGGCACTTTGGCAGATGTTGTTGATTAGCTCTTGGCATTGGAGACCGGTACTGATGAGACCAAGATGATGGCATTCAACTTCATATAATTTGCTCAAGAATAACAATTCACAGACCGCAGACTTCACCCCTAATCTAGCTGGCCAGTCACAAATGGGTATGATTTGTTCTGGGAAAGCAGGTGTATAAGAGTCAGCGTGATGCAGTACGACTGGAGAAAGAGCTCCAAGCTGATGGTCTCCCGAAGGCTAGATGGGCAGGAAGGAGAGTGTAGTGTTGCGGCCATAGACGGGGTGTGACCCACATACAGGCGATGCCTCCTACTGACTGTGCCGATCGTCACCCACACTCGGGACGAGGCTCAGCCCTTGCCCCAGAGTGAGCTGGAGGAGCACAGAGAAGGCCCAGAGGGACGAAAGGCTCACAGGTGAGACAGATCTTGGGAGGGAAGCTGAGTGTTGCTGGCACCGGTTTCGAGTGTGTAGTTCATTTAAGGACTGAAGTGCATATGTTATTAACTCCTCCTTGGCAAATTGCTACTGGACAAGTGATACAGAAAGATATTACGAGTTGAGGACTCAGAGTGAATACCCCCATGAACTTCAAAGTGTCCTTGGAGGACAGATGAGTTCAAGATAAGCCAACCTCTTCCTCCACGTTCCAAATCCTGAAACCCCTGGTACAGAGAGTTGAAAATCTGGAATCTCCCCCAGCCTGACAACCATAACCAAGTCACACTTTTGCATGAATGTCTCCTGCTTGGGTGGCAGATCGGGCCTGTTGTTTGTCGGCTACTGTCAGGGGAGAAGCGGATGGGACTCTTGGTTGACTATCCAGGTGGCCAGGAGCAGGCCAGAACGGGCATTTGGACACATTTCCTAGAGGGCCAGAAGAGGAAGTCGTCCTGCTTGGCCTTCTACTGTGTCCTGGGAAAGTGGCCACATTTTATAAGTACCTGGATCCCTAGGGAGTTTTCCTACCACTTGAACAGTGAGAATGGTTGATTCAACCTTGTATTCGAGGGTAATGCTGTGTATTGTGAGTTACTTGGTGGCAGATTTTTCTTACTTGGGTTTGAATTTCCCATAGCACCTAGCACAGAGCCTTCTACTAGAAGATAGCCAACAAATGATGGATGGATAAAAGTTGAATGAATATATAAATGGTACTTTCAATGTCCCTAATAGTTAGAGAAGGAATCAGGACAGTGGGAGCTTTAACCTGAAGCTGGTGACTTTGTTTTGTAAAGGAGTGCTGCAGTGAGGTCTCCTACCTGGATAGCTCTGTGTTTCTTTCTCTTGTTACTTTATTCAGAAACAAAAGATGCCCTAGTCCCAGAGATCAGAAGCTGGCCACCTGCCAGGACTTGCCTTTGGGTCTTACCTATCTGTGTGTGTTGGCTTTTGTATTAAATACTTAGTGATTGTAGGGGGAGCTTTAGGAGGAAGGGATGGAGAAGAACAAATATGCCTTCCTGCCTTAGGAAATGGATTTGGTAACTTTTTCCCTTGCTGCTTTCTGGTTGGTTTCGAGGGGCTCCTGGATAAACGTGCTGTGACAGGCTTTGGCAAAGTGAGGAAGAAAAGAACTTTTTATTTCCAAATGGGTAACATTCTCTGCGCTTTCTTCGTACCTCCCAAGCAGCCCTATAGGAAAGAGCCTGTTGCTCCATTCAGGATTTTGCCGGTTGTTCTCGAGGCCAGGCGGGGTACAGCCGGGGTTAGATGGGGTGTGTGGTGTGGCCGGGCATCCTTGGGAATGACGCTCTGAGAAATGAGACAGAATTTGTGGGGCTGGTTTGGGGTCAGCTTAGTCCTAACGATGAGGTCCTGGTCTGGAAGCTGGGAGGGGAGACTGTGCTTCTAAAGTTTGCTTATTTCATAACGATGTCAACTAGTGACTCATGGAATGAGCTGGTATCTAACTTGGCAGAAGCCTCCTTGGTCAGTTCCTTCTTTAGTCAAGTGGTAGAAATTTGTTGAGCTGCTGCTATTGTAGCAGCGTAGTCACCCCTCCTCCCATAGATGCGGAAGGGAAATACTGACAGTGGGACATACGTAACAGAGGGAATGGCCTGAAAAAAATGGCAAAAATGTTTTCTCTCTCTCTAAAACATCCTCCACTCCGTTTTGAGTAATAAAACTGCATCCCTGCCTCGGCCCAGTGCTGGGGAAGGGAAGGGGAATTTCTTTTGTTCTTTTTGCTACAGGAGATGGCTCAGCCCTGCCCTGGTAGAGGGGGGAGGGCCCAGGGCAGGGGTCACAGGACTGTTGTCAGAGGAGGTGGGAGGATCAGGATCATCAGCTCTGGCTAAACAGCAGTTGCCCGAAGCTGAGAACCCACCTCTTGAAAGCTCTGTGTTTCTGCTTATTATTAGGAAAGTGGCATTTTTCAGATAGTAGTCTCTGTCTTCCTCATTTGCTGGCAAATTAATAAATCTCTTTCCTTTTCTCAAACCCAAACCACTTGTTCTCATTTTTCTGGTGCAGCCTCTAGCTCCAGTAACACTATGTGCTTGCCACTCTAAAGATCTCACAGGGAATAAAGTCTTACAAGGCATGATCCATATGTCCTAGAAGTTTACAGCCTAGTTAAGCATATATAGGTTCACGTTCCAGAGACAGTAACGAATAACATGGTATCATATATGCTGAGATTCTAAATGATGTGCTCAGACTCTAGCGCCTTATCTTGCTTTATTTTTCACAGAAATTATTCGTCTAAAAGCATATCACCTGTATTCCTTTGCTTACCTGCTTATTTTAAATCTCCCCTGCTAGAATGTTTTATGAGAACAGGGACCTTGTCTGCTCCGTTCACAATTTTAAATAAACAATTTAATCTCCATCTGCTGGGCCCATAGTAGGCGCTCAGGAGATAGCTGTTGAATAAATGGAGTGGATTCTAAGTGTTCGAGGAGATGTTTGTCAGTAAAGGTTGACAGGAAGCAGGATTTAGTAACAGATCTCGTTTTTAATTCCATTCGGCATATATTATTCAGCACCCATTATATATAGATCTCAGCCCACTGTGCAGACTCACGCTGATGATTTAAGCGGTGGGGCTGGGATTTGGACCCAGGCCTGTCTGGCTCCTAAACACACATCTCTCCACTGCACAATGCTGCCGTCCTCCTCAAAGACGGCCAGACCTTCCCACAGAATGTTCTGGAGACCCCAGGTCACAGACAGAGATCCCGACCTGGTCTGCGCGTGCTCCACCCAGGATTTAGTTTGATTGTGACGCTACGCTGGCAGCCCTGCAGAGTGACTTGTGAAGATGTGGTCCCTCCTGTCAGCCATGCAGTTATTGATGCTACCCGGGAAAGTGAAGATATTTTTTTGTGACGTTAGTTAAACAAAATGTATTAGACCTCATACTTACTATCTGAAAAATTATGGCATATCCTTCCCAGAAACATTGCAAATGAGGCAGCGAGCCTACTTAGTGTGAACCGACCTGGGAGTAACCCTGTCTCGCGGTGGTCAGGGGAGTGGTGGCTTTGGTCCGCTGTAGCCTTTGAAGGTCCTTTTAAGCCCTGGGACCCTACGTTTGCTTCTGTTGATTTGCCCCATAGCTTGGCCACACTGTGCGGGTTTTCTGGGCTCTTCTGTCCCACTTGCTCTTACAGTCACGTGAAAACCCTCAGTACCGAGGTGCTCAGTCCTCCACCTTCTCTCTTGTACCATTCTAAGGACTAGGCCTGACCTTTGAATTGGTATTTAGTTCCTGGAGACGGTCCTTTATTTCTTGGCGTGTTCCTTTATAGAATTGTGACCAAGGAAGAAAAAGAACAGAGTGAGAGTTTATCTGACTTCCTCAGAGTCAGTTTTGTTTTTTTTTTCCTTAGAAAAAAAAAAAGGGAATATCTCACCTTTCTCCTGCTTTGTTGGTTTTGCCCAAATTGTCCTGAGACATGTTTGGGATGGTGAATTACTCCCTGAGGAGAGTGCCGGCTTCTTGGAGGATAACCCCGCCCAGAGGACTTAACTGTAGGTTACAAAGAACCATGAGAAGGGGCGACGGTGACATCATTGCTGATGATGAGCAGAGGAGAGTGTGGTGGACCTGGTTTTTCCTCTTTCTTTTTGACTTCCAAGGCCTTTCAGACGAGGAAACGCCAACTCCTGAGCTTCACTGGCCACAGAGAGCAGAGGAAGCTAACGATCACTGAGGGGCCGGTATTCTACAAGGTTCCTTCATTCACATTTTCTCAAGAAAAGGATGGGGAAATGTGGCGAAAATGGCCATCTCCTCTCCTGGTTAAAAACAGAATTCTTTGTCACATTTCATTTCTTAGCTGAGGTTTGGGAGGAGCCCTGTGGGGCCAGGTGACTTCTGGCCTGTGCCTTTGACCTTTGTCATGGCCTCCGGGCGGTCGTGCGCCACTTGGTCCGGGCAGAGAGAGCACCCTTTGGTTTCATCATAAAGAGTGTGTAGGGGCTGGGTTCAGTTACAAGCTCATGCTTGTAATTCCAGCACTTTGGGAGGCTGAGGTAGGAGGATCGCTTGAGGCCAGGAGTTCGAGTTCAGCCTGGGCCACATAGATCCCATATCTACAAAAAAATTACCTGGGCAGGGTGGTGCACACCTACCTACAGTCCCAGCTACTTGGGAGGCTGAGGCAGGAGTATCACTTGAGCCCAAGAGTTGTAGGAAACAATGAGCTATGATTGAACCATTGTACTCCAGCCTGGGCAACAGAGCAAGACCCTATCTCCAAAAAAAAAAAAAAAAAAAAAAGGATTAAAAGACTAAGAACTCTTGAAAATAAACCTATTCATAATTCTTAAGTATGAGCAAGATTCAACTATTCTGTACCTCATTTTGCATAAATGTTGTATAAGTAAGTATGAATGTATAAATAAGTCTAAATGAAGATGTTGAGCCAACAGGGGTGGCATGGTGACAGGATGCCAGTTTCAGAGACAGATATGAATCGACGTCTGTTTTCTCATCTGGAAAAATGGGAGTTTTGTAACACATCATAGATTCAAATATGGCAAGTGCCCAGCCGGCTGCCTGGCATCTAGAACATGCTCAATAAATGTTCATTCTTACCCCTATTTTACTGCTACTCACATTGCTTTATACGAATATCATTTTCTTTTAGTCCTTGCATTTATTTTACTTTAAATTGACAAAATTAAGTGACAAAATAAAAAAATTACTTGTGGGGTACAAGGTGATGTTTTGAAGCATGTATACATTGTGGAACAATTAAGTCAAGCTAATTAATGTTGTCTATCACCTCACATACTTACCATTTCTTTTTTTGTGATGAGAACATTTAAAATCTTTTTGCTGTCAATTTCCACGTTTGTTTTGTCTGTGAACCAGGTGATCAACTCCCTGAAAGTGGGGATTGTGTCTCTAGCATCTTTGTATTTCTCATTCTGTCCAGCACAAAGCCTGACGCCCGAGGCCACTTAATCCTTAATGAAGGTGCATAGTGGCTGCTCCCCCTGAATAGATGCTGAGTTCATGAATGAATGAATGAATATGACAGACTAACTGAATACAGTGTAAACTCGCATCATGTTACATCAGCCACTGCAGAGCGCAGACGTGGGCACTGACGAAGCCTTAATTACAGGATTACCATTCACAAATATCATTCAATAAACCAGCTCAATTTTAGCGAGGTGTTGAGCATTCAGGGGATAGGGAGTTTGCTGCTATTTGTAGAGCACCTTTTAGTGTAAACTATAATGAGTGTTTGTATGATTTGTGCTGCTAATAGAGAAGGTACTTGGGGATAATACGCATTTTTCTAGTCTGAACTGGTGACATTGGGAGCTTCTGCTTGCATGGCTTATTAAGGAGTGTGATTGCCCATAAAGAAAACAGTATTTAGCAAAAAGCTCTTCTTAGTCCCACCGCCCAGGGTCAGGAAGGTGGGGCTAGATGAAGAATCCAGAAGCTGCTTCAGGTGCAAGAATATTCATGCTTTCAAGGGAGAAGCAGGATCCCCATCTTGTGCTTCACTTTGTA